>NC_086178.1:65391225-66591225 GCF_023053635.1 Elgaria multicarinata webbii
AACCTTATGGCTACCCTTCATTTGACCATGCTGCAAAGCAGAGATGCCATATTGAAATAGCATATGGTCAAAGCATTTACGACAACTCGAGTTCAAAGAACTTACATTGCTTGCCAAGCTGCCAACCTTCATGGCATGCAGCGTCCGCCGGTCCATGCCAACTCCTTCATAATGACCTTTCTGGTTCTGGTAATGCTCTTTGTATTTGAGCTGCACAGAAAAACAAATCTCCTCTTAGACATGAGAGTTTCTTTTTGATATTGCAACAAAGAAAATAAAACATAACATGGCGATATATAGCTAATTAGAACAACTAGGACTCTTCCTATTTGAAAAGAACAGTCCTGTCTCTTTACTTTACTTTAGTGCCTTCATTTTATTTAGTGTCTATTAGAAACAGACAAAGTCAATGTTCAATTGACCATGTTTTGCTCAATGAACAAAAGAGCATACTTTAGAAAGCAAATCAACTTTATTGCTTTACAAGTCTGTGTAGAGAGCAATTAAGGCTAACTGTTTATAGCTTTTGAGCACATTTTGGCTCTTTTGTGTCCTACACATGAATGTCTACACTTGAGATTTTTAATGTCAAGTTTAATTCTTAAATTCCATTGATTTTAATGGGACTTTAGGCTTTTGAAAACATATTCTTCCAAGAGCAGTGTAGCTATTCTGACACCTTCTGTTCATAAAGGCTAGAGTGTTTAATACAACTGCAGAAATATAATTCACTGGGTAACAAAAGGCTATTCTTATACCTGCATTTATAAGCAGACAACTTGCTCTATAGTTTGCAACCCAAACTCTGTTGACTGAGGTTACCTGGTAGTATAAGAGGCCATTAAGAAACAAACATAAGAGATAAATTAAATTAAAGATGAGACAGTTAGCATTAACAATTAACAGGCATTGTTTGACTGGATTAGCAATGAATTGTATGTAATCTCCTTCTCCTGCAAAGATTTTTTT
Organism: Elgaria multicarinata webbii; assembly: GCF_023053635.1. Classification (NCBI taxonomy): domain Eukaryota; kingdom Metazoa; phylum Chordata; class Lepidosauria; order Squamata; family Anguidae; genus Elgaria; species Elgaria multicarinata. Next base: position 65,392,195 of record NC_086178.1, read on the forward strand.
TTATATTCAGACTCCCAGTGCTGCTTTTACCCAGGCTTCCTGCTCTTATCTGGAATTCACATATGTACGAACGGTGATTCCAGCAGCGACTAAACTAAGCTGTCACAAAACTGCATGCAAGCGACTAACAACTTACATCACTGGTGTATTTTGCGATCTTGCTAACATTCCTGAACTGAGGGGTCTCACAGTAGTTAATACTGTGGCCTTTGCTGTTCTCCAGATCTTTCTTATATTCCACCTGGAAAAAAAATCAGAATTTACAACAGTGAGAAGTGAAAATATATTCAATATTCTGGCAATAAGAGAAACAGGGGACTGTTTATCATGAGACTGAATATGGCTATGCAAAAAAAAGCAAAGGAGACAAACACACCCGTGTTCAGATGTTGGATTTGCTGAGAATTCTGTACACTAGCTGATATGCAGTTGCTTGGATCCGTGAATAATGTTTATAACATTTGATATATAATACATTTCTATGCAATTTATTCATCTGTAGGATGGTTATTTTTTTTAGTTTGGTTGAGTTAGTAAATTGTTTTGTTAGAATAAATGGGAAATTGTGCTAATAAGGACTATATTTTAAATTAGAGCTTCATGATAAACCACATTTTTTGTTTTACCTGAAAAGCCTACACCTCCCATCATTCCTTGGCCAGAGCAGCTGTCTAAACTTCAAAAGCAATCAGGACACACAACACCCTTTCTACCAGCTAAAAAAGATGCAAACCTAAAAATACGTTTTCAAAATATACCCGGCATTGCCCAGATATCTGAATAACGTATAGTGGGGAAGCGGATCCACTATCTTAAAGTAGCAGATCAGTGCTAAGCCTGTGAGTTAACCTTTAAACAAATTAAATTCATTTCCCCCTCTCTTACCCACACAACAACCCTGCAAGGTACACCTGTCCTAGGCCTGTGAGGTAACTTTAAAACAAATTAGTTTCTTTTCTTCTCTCTCTCCCTCCCCCTTACCGCCTGACTAGGGCCATCTTGAAGTTGTCACCATGATTTTCCTTGTCCCCACAGAAAACAAAAACTACAACTCCTAGCATGCCTTTTGACCAGAGCTGCGACCTCCTTCCCTTCTTGCTCCTGATAGGGCCTAGTAACTGAGGCAGCCAACCCAGGCACTCTCCCTTCAGGCCCAGGATGGCAAGCCACTTCCAGATGATGGCTGCCACAGTCTGATAAGGCGGGCATAGAATCATGCATCACTAAGCTGTCATCAAATGCATATTCTCCAACATTTTACTAGGACATGCTCGCAACATCCCAACTGTCATATCATGACAAAACCTGAGCCCAGAACAATCCACCAATATCACACATTTTGGCAAAGGCTCTGCAGTTTTACTTTGTATTCATTTCTTCTGCAAAGGCCTTCCCTCTTCTAATTTAAAATCATGAAGGTGTAAGTAGTTGGGGCTAAAAATATGCTAGATCAGCCTTTACCAACCTGGTGCAATCCAGATGTGTCGGACTACAACTTTCATCAGGATGAAGGTTGTAGCTTGGAAATCTAGAAGGTACTAGGTTGGGGAGGTTGTACTCAAAACGGGGAATTTTCCTAAAGAATATTATCAACCGTTCATATCATAACTCAGTAGCTGCACTGTGTTAAATGCCATAGTTTAAATGCCAATAGTTGTTCTCTAGATTTCATATCAGGATATTATTTGACCTTCTTACCTCACTGTATAGTTTGTTCACGTCTTGGGCTTGTTTAAGAACTAGGTTTTCTTGGGCTGAAAGAGAATGATAGTGGGCTGCTCCTTTCATCTTTGAAAATTCCTTCTTGTATTTTATCTATATATTAAAAAAAAAGGACAAAAAGACATGATGCAATAGCCTCAAAGGACAATGTAAGGATCAATTGCTAATTAATTTCCTCTATGGGAGCTAATGGCTGGGGATGTTCCCTTAGTAGTCAATCTACTTCCAATTCACATATACAAACCTTCCAGTGTTCTTGATTGCAAGTGGGTATGGTAGAAAAAGGAACAGCTTGAATGTGCACAAAGAAAGTCAGATTGGACCTGTTCAGACAACACACTAAGCCATGGTTAGGGCACTAACTCTTTTGCAGCTTATGGTTAGTGAGTGTGTTTAAGCCATGGTTATGTAGCCACCATAGTTAGGAATGGTTCATACAACACATTAAGTTATGATTCACACAACGCAATAAGCCATAATGTTTAGCTCAAAGTGCTAAATCACCATGGCTTAGTGTGTCATCTGAACAGGGTCGTAGTGTCAAACTGGACATGACTGTAACCATGCTTTTGAAACTTGTACATAAGGGTCAACCATAGCCAGGATGGAAGTCAATAAAAGCTGGAGGAAGGGAAGTTTAACTCTCAACCGCCATATCAACAACAAACCATGAGTTAACAGCTGGGTTAGCCCCTAAACAACCCATCAATCCAGGTTCGCACATCATGCTCCACAACGCATGAAGGAGCCAATCATGGATTGTGAGGTAAAAGTAGAAGAGGGGGAGGCGCTTCTCGCAGGTTGTCATTACATGTGAACAGGCTCAGTGATTCATGAGTCTATGGTCTGTTTACCTACTTCTTTTGTTATGGTTTCTGACTTACATACATTTTCTGAGATGAAGTTAGATGAACGTTAGTCACCTCAATGCTAGCTCTTTGAGTAAATTAATTGAATATTGGATCCAGTGGTGTAGTGGTAAATTTTGAAGTGCAGGTACTCATCATGACAATCCCCATAGCCATGGGAACAAATGGAGTCTCAAAATTAGGCAGCTGTGTAGATCCACATCAGCAAACCCGTTCTAGCAGTTTTCATCTCCACCAGGAGCAGAACTTTTGTAAAGCTAATTGCCCATAATTGCCTATCACCCCCAAATTGGAGTTGCTCATAGCAATATATATTTCGCTGAGGAAAAACATTTTCCCTCAGCTACTGTGAGGATTGCGGCTAAGCTTAGTGGGTAGAGGGAATTCTGAGTGAAGGGTGACAGATGATGCCAGTGTCCCCAGCAAGGATAGGTCAATTTGGGTGGTCGATATAGATAAATGGCATAAACTTGTAAGAGATATTCTGTGGGCTTTCCTATGGGCACCTGGTTGGCCACTGTGTGACCAGAATGCTGGACTAGTTGGACTTGGTCTGATCCAGCATGACTCTTCTGGTGTTCTTAGGTTCTCAGATAAATGTATCTAAAGAATGTGACCACAGTGCAAAAGGCTACTTTAGGTGCTCTACTGAACTTAGACATGCCCAGGTGCATCTTTCAAAAATGTCCTTGCAATTTAGCTGTACCAATGCCGTCTCCCTTGGGTATGAGGACCAAGTTGTGCAGTTCTTTGTATCCTGGTCATTATAGAAATGATTATTTGTTTTTGTACTTACACAGAAAACGAATATTGTGATTATTCGTTTGTTTTGAAATCTCTGCAGTGAATCCCCATTCAGAAGAAATTATTTAATCATCAGATTTTTCAGACAAGCACATACCAGAACTTCCATTTGGGGGCTTTATTAAAATAGCCTTCTCGGTCAGAATAGAAACAGTCATATCTGGCATCACTGGATGTGTCACAAGAGCAGCTTAGAGTCCTAAACAGTCCTACTCCTTTTATAGGTTCCTATTAGTTGCTCAAATAATATGACACCAGAGAACCTTTTAGTTATAACAAGCAACTTCTTGCATCTGGTCCATGTTGACTAAGATCTCATGTTTCATACTTACATCACTGACCAATTCGTTTGCCTTCTTAGCATTTAGATACGCTGGTGTGATCATAGCTGGAAAGCTCCCTTTCCCCCTGTGCTCTTCATATTCATCCATATAATCCTGGAGAAATACAGTAATTATTATTTATGTATTTGTGTGTTATTTGGGGTGCAATCCTATGCATGTATAGTAAACATGCATAGGATTACCCCTTTAGATTTGTACCTCTCTGACTCATCACCAGACTTTCTAACTAGCAGACATTGAGGCAGACATGAGGCAGAGTTGAAAACACAATCAAATATAATACCTATAATACTATTTTTTAAAATATCTGATAGCTTATATTTCAAGCCATAACTTTAATAATGCTGCGTTATATTTGCTAGATGACACAAATCAGTGTATTTTTCTCCTCATTTCACTCACTGTTCATACTTTTTCCACCATAAAAAGTGCATTTTGATTGGTCTATATAGCACTTCTAACTAACAACAAACTAAGAGGATAAGTCATGCCAGCATGGGATAAAGGAAACAAGTCTTAACTAGCCTTAACTAATCATGAAGTGACATTGAGCACAATAGTAAAAAGAATCAGAAATTTATCACATTCTTGTTGAGAATATGGTGAAATCCTTCTTTCATTTTGTTATATGAAGGGAAATTTAATTTTTGTGAACCGCCCAGAGAGCTCCGGCTATTGGGCGGTATAGAAATGTAATAACAAATAAATATATAAATAATGTTTTGGACGTTAGTTCTCAGTATAATTTATTAAAAACATTGGCTGGTATGCAACAAGGTCCTAGCGTAAAAGGAAGACATGTGTGATTTCTCCTTCTCATTCCCCACACCACTCTCCATGCCTTTCCAGAGATCTTCCAACCCTCCACTGGCGATAATGGAGAATATTTGTTGATGTCAAGGGTTTGCATGGTTGGACACTTGCTGAGGGCCCTCACCGCAGTAGGGGCCCACTGACAAGAACACCCTAAAGTTGCTTCTACTTTTCACCATTGCAACCTGCTTGTTCACCTGCCTCTCACTTGGGCCCAGACAACAGTGGCAATGAGGATAAATTGTAGCTGTCAATGCCTACTTGTTCACTGGTTCTGTGTCTGGCAAGCAGACAATAGCAATGATGAGAGAGGATGAGGAGCAACAACGGCTGGTGTTGTTGGGTGGGAGAAGGCAGATTCACTGAGGGTGTCTTGCCCAAGGGCCCTCCAAAATCTGGAGGCAGCACTGATTAACATAACGTGCAGTTTGGCTCTTGGGGGTGGAGGAATATGCAAGGGAGGATTCCTGTTCTGCAAGAGACTTATGGTAATAGTCATTAGGATCCAAACCATTAACTATAGAGTAGAGGTTAATGCATTTGCTTTGCTTCTTACCTGACTAAATTGATCTAGATTTTCTTTTGAGGCACCATCACAGTGACTTGCTTTTCCCTTAATCTCTTTTTCATATCTTTGATGATACTTAACCTAAAAGCAAGGAAGGTAAAAGGATGGATTTATTCTGCTGGTCTTACAACCTAAATAAATGAGATTTGATTGCTTTTAAAGCCTAAAGACTTCATTTTCCCATAGAAATTGCAAAGTGGCATACAATAAAATGGCAAAGCAAAAGCTAAAATGTTTTTTTTAAAAAAGAGCATATCGCTTCTCCTTCCCTTCCCCAACATATTCCACAGTGGTGTTTTTGCTATTTGTCACATATGCAAATAGCAAGAAATTCCAGGGATACAGCCCTTAGCCAGGTTTGGTTTCCTTTGGAAGGATGTCAATGGAGGTTATTGACATTTTTGTCATATTTGAGTTCATTACAAAGATACAGGCTGAACAAAGGTGGAGGCACAGCTTAAGTACTCTGGCAAACAAGCAAAGTCCACTGCTTCCACATCAGATCTCCAGGATACCAACAGCACCCTAAGATACTGGCAGGAGCCCAAATTCAGATTCCTGTGACCAGGTTCACATGATCACTGGAGCCCACTATGGCTTATTTAAGTCACAGTGGGTTGTGGTGCATGATGGTGGCCATTTTGAATATTCAACCCCTGGTTTGCTATGTCATCTGAACCCCGGTGGCATGACTCGATGGAAATGGAAACAACCCTCCAATAACCTATGGCCTGATGCAAGGTACAAACCGATCCAGAGTCTCTCTGATTCAAACTGAAACCTTTTTACACAGACAGTGAGATTACAAGATCCCAAGTCCCTGTATGGTGAGGGTGAGGGTGGTGGTGGAGAGAAAATGGCTCTTACTTTCCAGAAGAATCTCCAGTTGATTCTTAGACATTGTGGGGTATTTATCTGTAATGTACCTAACAAAGAAGACACTTTCCAACTCTGCTAGGGCCATTAAGGCAGTCCCTAACAGTACTTCTGGCTCCATTAATGCTCTCCTATCCAAACTCCCAATCTTACAATAATACGGTAATACCTCAAAATCAGACAGAAGCATCTATACAAAACAAGCTACCCTGACAATCCTGATAAAATCAAAAGGGAATTAAACCACCTTAATTTGGTACCATGATCTAGAAGAGTTTTGTGTGAATTTAACATCCTCAAGGTGGCCTTCTGCAAGGAGATACATATGGGAACTGGAGCTTGTAAAATATGCAAGGCTAGGGATGTTAAATGAATTTGGATTTCTGAGAATTTGGCCTGCAGATCCTGCAGCGGACTGGCTTTTTCCGAATCATGCAAATTCCATGGACTTGAGGAATTCTTTTTCACTGGGTGTGTATGTTTTACACTAATTTGCATTAGAGCTAATGTGTGTTAGTGCAGCTGCACTGTAGTCTTAACTTTGTCAAACACAGTACAGATTTGGCTTCAATATATGATTACTAATAGAACAGGGATTTTGAACATTTTTTGGCCTGTGGGCTGAATTCAATCTCAGAAAAGCTCTTAGGGATCAATTCTTTGGGCCAAAGGCAAAAGAGGCAGGGCAAAATACCAGTATATTTTATCTTAAAACTCTTACTGCCAGTAACGAAGCCTGAGGACTGATGTTTCAACCTTTTAGGGGGGGAATTCAGGAAACCACCAAATGATTGGAAGTTAAAAGAAAGGGGCACAGCCCTTGGGGGTGGGGGTTAATTTGGCCAACAGGCCTGAGGTTCAACACCCCTGATATAGACCATGCTTTTGAAACTTACATCGCTGGCTAGTTCATTGGCTCGTTTAGCAATCTGATAAGCTGGAGTGATCATAGCAGGGAAGCTGCCTTTGCCTCGCTGTTGTTCATACTCTTCGGTGTATTTTGACTGGAAAAATCAAAAGAATTTAAGTCATATAGCTGCAGATGTAAAAAGGGGCAGCCCTGGGTATGTAGGGGTGTGGGTGGGTGTGCGTGCGTGCGATCGAACTGATTTCTTTTTCTGCTCTACTTACGTCACTCATGAGCTCTCCCCCAGCCTTTGCATGGAGTATATCTGGCGTATCCACAACACTGGTGAATTTGGAAACACGGTCTTCATGCCCTCGTTTATATTCCACCTACGGGAAGAAGTAGAGACAAAGAATATTTGAATGCTATTACGAACTGCCACCTTATTTCTTGCCATCCAGAATCAAAAGGCAAGAAAATAGATGATCTTTAGGAATGCTAATCAATGTTTCACAAGATTTGGCCCTGAATATAAATTCCTTCGTTGCAAATGCAAAGGAAGTAGCACCTTGGATTGATGAAAAGAGGCTGGAATGACAACACATTCTAACCTTATTTGTCAAAATACTGTTACTGTGGTTTAATTTACTCCAAACCCCAGTTGCCAAAGATGTTTATTTTATAACAAGGAAATAGCAATGGGGCGGGGGAGTAAATGTATTAAAGACCTCAATCCAGAAGCCTATTAAATTTAACGGAATGACTTTAAACTCGATGGAAACGTTGAAATTTTTATTTGGATGAAAACAGCTTTTTAAAAACAAAACAAAAAAACCCACCACTAGCCCAGCACGTTTAATCAATAACAATCTCAACATGTTTTCATTTTCAATTTATGTTAAAGCATTTTATGCTATTCTTTGAATAACTTTGTGTACTTTTTTTATCTCATATCATACATTGCATGTATATTGTTAATTAAAATAGCCTGCTGCTCTGTTAAGGATATTATGCTCTAAGAAGGAAGCGGCCAGCTAGGAAATACATCAATCGATAAAGACAGTTAAACTTATGACTGAATTAAAGAGGAAAGAAGTACTATTAAGTAGGGGGTAAGGGAATACTCCCTGTTGAAACCCTGTTTTTCAGACCAGTTTGTTTTGCATAGTGCAGTATTGTTTTTATCTTGTGTCCCACCATGAGAGGGTTCTATTCTTAAAAATAGCCTAAAAATCATTTAAATAATAAAAAAGGGAGCATGGGCCCTTGGCCCTTGCTATGAATGCTGCTGCACTGTACTGCTCTCCCCTGAATTATGTCCCCAAGAACTCACATTACTGGATAGCTGAGTGGCCTTCTTTGCTATCTGATAAGCTGGCGTGATCAAAGCAGGAAAACTGCCTTTTCCCTTCGGCTGCTCATATTCATCTTGAAATTTCATCTAGGAGAAACAAAGATTGGTGTCCGTAAACATTGTCCATAAAAAGAATTCCCCTAATATTAATTTATTGGTATTCTACCTTTTCCACTATGACTGCGTGATTACTTAGGAGAAAGTTCCTCAAACCTGATGCAACTGCATACTTGGTAAATGTACATAAGATTCGGCTGCAAGGAGCAATTTTAATTTCCCGAGGTTAACCAATATGCTATGTTAAATACGTAGCATGCAGCTGAACCTCACAATATTCTTTACCTTAGTGTTATCTCACAGAGGGCTGATCTGGATTGGGACCACCACATGTGGCTAAAGGAGGTTTAAACCATCCAGACAGTTTCCTTCCCCAAATTCCCCACCATCACTACCACCACGAGGGCTAAAAAAAGTGGGGGACTTCCAGTGGTGCCAATGAAAGTGTGTGTGTTTTGTCCATGAAGTTTCCCTTCCTCTCCTCTTCAGCCATTTGCACCCAGGAAAAACCTCTCTGGAGTGCCTCCTGAACAATGTGGCATGGGGTGTGAAGGGCTTCTAGGGAAGGGGAGAACTGCCCAAAATCGGACTGATATTATTCACCATTTTCTGTGATTTTCCCTTCCTCCAACAGCCCCTCTCCATGCAGGGCAGGAAGAGGCAGCAAGGTGTTGGAGGGCACTGTCCTGTGTCCCGTGTGGCTAGTACCTGCACCCCCTAAGTTAGCTTGCTGTTCCCAGGTGCAGTGGAAGATGCTGACCAATTGCAGTGTCAGATTCAATGGCCAATCTGGTCAGCTTTGGTCCTAGGAATGGGAGGGCCGCCAACTTGTACTTTGCCTCAGGCAGTAAAATGTCTTGGGCCTACCCTACCCTGGTCCCATGCCCAGTCCCACACTGTTCAGGACGGCCCCATGAGCCTCCAGAAAAGCTTTTTTCGGACCGGTGGAGAGGAAAGGATGGGAAACTTTCCTTCCACAAACTTCCTTAACCTGTCTTAGGATCCATGCCTAAGAATATTTCCCCCATAAACAGATCCGACACAAAATGTAGGCTCACTTACATCACAAAGAGTGTTCTGTGCTTGAGCTATTCTGAGCATGTCTGAATCTGGGATGGTTTCTGAGTACCAGGATTTGCCTCCTTCATATCCAGCATGGTAGGCTTCCTAAAAAGAAATGGTTATATAACGAGAAATGGACACAGTGGTACAAACTTTGAACTACATCTCTAAAGGTCAGGAGATTCAGTCTCCAACCAACTCATTAAATGTGTGCCTGGATATGACCACATCCTTTTCTTCAGTCTATCCTACACCAACTCTTCTGGAATATGTTTGGGCTTTTGAAAAGGATTTTGACATTCAAACATGGTTGCAAGGGAAATGCTCCCAGCGATTCCCTTCACTTTTGCATCTACTTGCTGCACATGAAACTGTGGTACCTTACTCCCAAACACAGTGAAACCATTGGCTTTCTTTTAAAAAATCATTTGAATTTATATTCTGGGTGTCAGACCCAGAAAAAAGTTACATCCTAACCCTAATCCTATGTGCCCAGAGCGTCTGGCCATAATGGCAATGTAATGCAATTGCAAGACAGCTTAATGAATGAGTACAGCCATGCCTTTTCACTTGAAGAACTCCACTGCTACTGCTCTTTAAGGATCAGCAACCTTTAGAGCCCAGCCCAGTCTTTTGCAGGTTGCTATAAAGTGGGGCCACTAAATATAAGCCTGCAAGCAAAATTCATTGTTGACCAGGAGCTTTATTTCCTTTCTGAATTATTTTCTGTATGAGATGAGGCTATTTTCTGTTTTTCTTTCTGTGTTAATAGAATTCTTTTTCTAGCCAAGAAATACTGAAGATTATGTTGAGACATAAATGAAAACAACAGTGTAGTCCTATACATGTCTACTCGGAAGTAATTTCCATTGAGTTCAACAAGGCTTACTCCCAGGTAAGTGGATAAAGGATTGCTGCTATGCTGGGGCGGAAGGGGCTGATGGAAGTTGAAGTCTAAACATCTGGAGGGCACCAGTTTGGGAAATGCTGCTCTACACCATGCTGAGCATTTATATGAAGGTGCATCAGATTTTCAGCACCAGCGTCCCAGGCCAGGTCATGTTTAGCCTGAGCTGTGATGTATTCTCCTGGTGCCATCCTCATACGAATGAATGAGGTTTACACCATGGCCTTCCAAAAGTTGTTGGAAGCCAATGGTCATGGTCATGGAAGCCAATGGTCATGATCATGGCCAATGGTCCAGCCAATGGTCATGGATGATGAGGACTGCAGCCCACACCATCTGGAAGGCCTCAAGTTCCCCATCTCTGATGCAAAAGTTCATAAATATGAATTCATAAAAGGCAACATGTATGAAACTAAAGGGTTCTACAGCATCTCAATGTCCACAAGCACATGTGCTCTTGAGACAGGTCTCTTACCTGACTGTTTAGTTGTATTTTCCGGGCAGTTTCTGTATCTCTGGATTTCATATCCCAGTGAAAAACAGATTTGAACTTCTCACCCTCTTCTCGATACTTAATCTGCATAAACAAACAGACTTAGCAGTTATGAATATAAAATAAACACATGAGCATCACTTGAAAGTTTATGGCAACTAATATCACAGAACCAGGATGAATTTTCAGGCTCTGCAATCTGCATGGTGTACTTCAAATAGTCTTTGCTCCAAAATCTTCGCACATTTTAGGAATCAAAATATTAAAACTAAAACCCGTTTAGTAGAACTTATGCCTAAGTTTCAAAGACCATTTTGATGATGTTTTGATTCAAGAACCTGCCATTGACCTTCAAAATCAAGAATGTCATATTTTGGAATGTCATATTTTGAGAAATTTCCTGAAAACTAGACATGGAAAATGATATTCTGAAGCATATTTTAGAGGACTGTGGGCTTTTTTACGTGAGGCATTTATCATGCGCTCATCATTCCCTACTCATGGTTGTTTACAGGTTCTTTAGACAATGTCATGACCCTTTAGTTTCACTTCAGGAAGGTTTTTTAGAGCAGTGAAAATGAGGCGAAAGAAAGTGTGATTTTCTCCTTGTGTTTTTGCACTATTCTGCTATACCACAATGCCATTTAAAGGTGACATAATAGAAAAGCAGAAAAGGAAATGCTCCTCATGTAGTGCAACAAAACCAAAAAGTTACAGCTGAATGTCCACTTTCATATCCCATATAAAGGTACTAAAAGATTTTAAGAGGAAATCTACTTCCTATAAACACCAATGTTGAAGATCAAAAAAATTGAATGTGAAAAGGGAAATTCTGTCTCAAATATTCATTTTTCCATATTTAGCCATAGAAATACTTGAAAGGTTGTCGCACAGAGGACGGCCAGGATCTCTTCTCGATCATCCCAAAATGCAGGACATGGACTAATGGGCTCAAGTTACAGGAAGCCAGATTCCGGCTGGACATCAGGAAAAAGTCCTGACTGTTAGAGCAGTACAACAATGGACCAATTACCTAGGGAAGTCGTGGGCTCTCCTACACTAGAGGCATTCAAGAGGCAGCTGGACAATCATCTGTCAGGGATGCTTTAAGGTGGATTCCTGCATTGAGCAGGGGGTTAGACTCAATGGCCTTATAGGGCTCTTCCAACTCTGCTATTCTATGATTCTATGAATTTGGTGTAGCATGAGACAGATGCATATTTTTTCAGTGCTTACTACAAATAGGTTTCCTTTCCTCAGATGTTTACATTATCATGAACTTCAAACCTAGTATCTTCTTTAGTTTCACATTCAAAGTATCACACAAGTGGATAGGGTGGTAAAGCACTTCTCCCATTTAACAAAAATTAGTGCAACAGATCAAGCTGTGTACCTAATGAGGCATGCCATATAATAAAAGCCTTCAAAAGAATACAGAGAGAACATGGTTAAATAACCAAAGTAAGGACACAGTTCCCCCACTGGGAGACCCAAGGGTGAACTGCACAGGAGGACTTCCCAAGATGGTGGATTATGAAAGAGTACCCATTGGATGAAGCCCCAAATATTGGAGAAATTAAAATAATTTTCTTTCTCCCTCTGCCTGATGAATAATAGGCAGTGGTGTCGCTCCATCAGGAGGGGTGAACTGCTGGTGAAATGGCCTGGGCTAATAGCTGAACTCTCATGGGAAAAAGCAGAAAGGTTAGACAGAAGATGGGGGAGATTTAGGGATGAGCTAAACAGCTTTTCTACATGAGGCTTTTAATTGGCTGTTAATCCACAGCATCTACTTTTGGTTTCATCACAGAACTGATATCTGGGCACTACATAGGGAGTGTTTTCTCTCCTGCTTTCCACTACATAACCTCTAGGTGGTACTATGGTATAGCAAAATAGTGCAAATATAGGAGGAAATCACTCTTTTGCTTTCACAATTAAATGCTGCATTTACCCTGCTCTAAACAGACTTGCTGAAAGTGCTGGTTAGACACAGAAGCGAACCTGGAGGGCCATGGTGGCATTTAAAGAACCCATAAACAACTGAGTAGGAATAGCAAGTGTAGGAAAAATGCCTTGTCTGGAAAAGCCCATGAGCTCACATTCTTGGAGAGAGACAAATGGGACTACTACACTGCAAGCAAAAATGGGTGCTCCCATTACTATTGGTATGAAAAAAGGGATAAAATCACACATGAATTTCTGCAACACTTTACCATTTGATTCTGATACAGGAAGTTGAGAATGTATTGACTTCTCAGTGTTTGTATCAGCCTCCCAAAATGAATCTCTTGTGTACAAATTACAAAATATCAATGTGAAAACCAGCTCTTATAAACTTTTCATTGGGCCTCAAACTTCCCTTTGTGATTGAAAGGAACAGGATGTTTTTTTAGGTGACAAAAGGAAGGGAAAGCAATCTGATTTTTCTAGCACACACATATACTGGAAGTAACAGGATCTCCTATCACTGCCATCAAACAGAAATAGAAATTGCTATTAATCCCAGAGTCGTTCCAGAGCAATTCTGTCATGCCCAGTATTAAAGGAAATGTTGCTGTTGTTATATATTGAGTTTGGGATGTCACAGGATCTGGAGTTTTGTTTTTCTAAGTATATCTGAAATTCTAAGAATTATCTTGGGAAAGAACAATATAGAAGAAAGGCTAATTAAGCTGTAAGGAAAATATTTTGCATACAAAATAGAATATTGTTACCCTGTTCTTATCATACATTAGGTATTCAATCTGTGTACACTTACCTGGGAGTAAGCCCCAATGAACACAGAAGGACTTACTTCTGAGTAAGGATGCAAAGGATTGTGCTAAGTGCTTCCCATTCCTGCTATGAAAACTGGGACGAGATATAGATGTTTAAATTAGGAAATTTGGAGCATTGTAATTGGGAGCACAGTAACAAATTTTGAAAGCACAGAAGTATTTCAGAGGCTTTCCTGCAGCTTCAAACTGAAGGGTGGGGAAATTCTAGCAGCTGCCTGACATTTCACCAAATTTACCCAATGCAACCATGTAAAACTTCCTCGACTTTATATTTTTGTTAAACACTAAGATCTAAGTACCAGGTTCATCAGAGGTTTGAAAAGCCTTTTTTTGTTTAGCGAACCCGAGTTCAGATTCTAATGAATCTGCAGACACTCTCTGGTTTAGTGTCAAAGACTCGACAGTTTCAGCAGAGTTTTCCTTTGAGTTTTCTGGTTCAATTGAAACGAAATTTCAAAGGAAGGCTTGGACTGTGAAACAAAGCTACAGAAAACGTTTGCATGAACTCCTCTGACTGAACCCAATGTGCTTTCCACACCTCAGATCAGCATTTTATTTTATTTTTTGGGTGAGGAAGAATGTGGATTTTCAGTGGCATATTAGCTAGGGAAACCACTAAGAGGTCTTGCAATACTTACTTAGCTGAAAGTCTTTCTGATTCTCCTTTTGTGAGTATAACCATGATTTTAAAATGTACAGAAAATAAGCCTGAGATTTAACCTTTGGTTTTCAGTATTGTAACATAATTAGGGTGACCATATGAAAAGGAGGACAGGGCTCCTGTATCTTTAATAGTTGTATTGAAAAGGAAATTTCAGCAGCTGTCGTTTGTATATATGGAGAACCTGGGGAAATTTCCTCTTCATCACAACAGTTAAAGCTACAGGATCTATACTAGAGTGACCAGATTTAAAAGAGGGTAGGGCACCTGCAGCTTTAAGTGTTGTGATGAAGAGGGAATTTCACCACATTCTCCATATATACAAATGACACCTGCTGAAATTCCCTTTTCTATGCAGCTGTTAAAAGATACAGGAGCCCTGTCCTCCTTTTCATGTGGTCACCCTAAACATAATCCCCTTATGGGGACTTGGGCCAGATCTACACCAAGCAGGATATGACACTTCGAAAATGGTTTGAAAACTGTATACGGAGTGTGTCCTAGGCCCCAACAGTTGTCACTATTGTTATAAACCATTTTAAAGCAGTAGTGTAGATCCTGCCTTGATTGCACAAATGGTGTACTAACGTGCAAAGAGCCACACTTAAATGTTGGGGATAGCTCTGTATTTATAGTTTCAGCATCTGCATGGAACTGTCCTCCACTGAAATGGAGGGCGGGTGAAGGTTCTTGCTTATGCAGCAGCTCTGTCCACACATTGGGACTGTGAGGATGCTTTGAATCAGGTTAATAATGTTTTATCCTCTGGCTGTGCAATGTAACTCCACAGCGGAACCCTGCACAGTCCAGAATAGCCCAGTCCAGTCTGAAGTCTAGCCAAGTGTTTGAGCTGATGCAGAATTTCATCCATTTGGTCAACGCATGAGAGTAGTTGCTATATAACAAATTCTTGTGTGCTTGCATAGGGCCAGCCCTACCATTAGACAGTAAGTCAACTGCTTCAAGCAGCTAATGTTGAAGGGCAGGGAACATGTTGAAGGGCAGGGGGTTCTCTTGGATCCAGAACTGTCACTTGAGGCACAGGTGAACTCAGTGGCAAAGAGCACCTTTTATCAGCTTAGGTTGATATACCAACTATGCCCTTATCTGGACAGAGATAGCCTAGCTACAGTTATCCATGCTCTGATAACCTCTCCTTTGGATTACTGCAATGCGCTATACGTGGGGCTGCCTTTGAAAACGGTCTGGAAGCTTCAGCTGGTACAAAATAGGGCAGCCCGTTTACTAACAGGGACTGGTTGGCGAGATCACATTACGCCAGTCCTTTTACAACTTCATTGGCTGCCAGTCCAGGTCCGGGCCCGATTCAAAGTGCTGGTATTGACATTTAAAGCCCTAAACGGTTTGGGGCCAGGTTATTTGAAGGAACGCCTCCTCCCATATGTACCTGCCCGGACCTTAAGATCATCTACAGGGGCCCTTCTCCGTGAGCCCCTACCAAAGGAAGTGAGGCGGGTGGCTACTAGGAGGAGGGCTTTCTCCTCTGTGGCACACCGGTTGTGGAATGAGCTCCCCAGAGAGGTCCGCCTGGCGCCTACACTGTACTCCTTTCGTCGCCAGCTGAAGACCTTTTTATTCACTCAGTATTTTAACACTTAATTTTAACTTAAATTTAAATGTTACTGTTTTAACTCTGTATTTTAATCTTATATCAATTTTGCTGTGTGGTTTTATCCTGGTTGTGCTTTTTATACTGTATTTTGTATTTGTGCTTTTAACCTGTTGGTTGTTTTATTATGGTTTTAATTTTTGTGAACCGCCCAGAGAGCTTCGGCTATTGGGCGGTATAAAAATGTAATAAATAAATAAATAAAATAAATAAATAGCAAGGACATGGAGGATACCTGCGTATGCTTCATGGCAGGCCCTACACCCCCTAAGGCAGCCTGCTGCCCACATGATTTAGTGGAAAACACAGTCCCATTGCTAGTGCTGAAGTAAGGTTGAAGTGCTACTCCAGTCCGCTTCTACCTGTGGAATTGGGGCTGTGGGGGGAGGGATGGGACTTGCCTTTTGTTTTATGTAGCAAAATGTCTTAGGGCAGCTTTGAGGCTGATCCAGTTTAAATGTAAGCTAAATCAATTTAGTGAACTGAGATTTTCATAACATATTCTTTTATAACTTTCAAAAAGAAAAAGGCTTAGATGAAAGGAGGGTCCCATTTCATAAAAATCTTCATCAGCATCAAAATGCCCTCCCCTTCACTGCAAAAGAGCAGTGTTTAATGGATAGTTGTTGTTTTTTGGAATGACTAGGGGCATGGCTAGACAAGGGGGTGGAAGGGGATGATCTTGCAATTTTATGATCGCAAGATCGTCCCCCTCGTCTACATGTGGTGTGCAATGTCCCAGGAGGAAGAGGAGTCGCAGCTGCCATTTTTTAAAAAGAAACAGGAGCTGGAGCGCACCAGCATTCCAGCGCAAAGGTAAGTCTTTTTTTAAAATAGCCCCGACCCCACTCCCCCCACACCCCTGATGGGCATGGAGCACTTGCAGAGCTCCGTGCCCTGTGCCCGGCTCCTCGCGTTTTCTCGTGAGGAGTTGG
This sequence comes from Elgaria multicarinata webbii, assembly GCF_023053635.1. NCBI lineage: Eukaryota > Metazoa > Chordata > Lepidosauria > Squamata > Anguidae > Elgaria > Elgaria multicarinata. The sequence continues at coordinate 65,408,917 of NC_086178.1, forward strand.
GACTAAACTGGTTGGTCACACGTCCCGCGGCCTCGGGATCATCCTGGGACTGCGAGAAAAGGCGGGGGAAATGTGTAGGGCGATATCCTGGGGAAATGCAGGGATCATCCCTCCCTGCTCCTGGGATCCCCTGTGCGTCATGTGGATGCACAGGGACGATCCTCGGGATATCGCCCCATCTAGCCATGCCCTAGGTTTCTATAAGTATTTTGTACTTAAATCTCTGAATGACTAGGATCACCCATGTGATAAGTATAGGCACCATTGTGCTCACTGTAAACAAAGGACCATTTGTGCTTAATGATGCCCATAACCAGTTCAGATGGCTACAATGAATTGCGATGTGATCGTGTGACATACATGGTCCCTAATTGGCTGGAATCACTTGAGAAGAAATGAAATTAAGAAATATGGCACAAAAGCAGCAGCAGAGGGGTGAAATTGGCTTTGAACAGTTGCATATAGCTATGGGGGAAAATATAGGATTAAGGAAAACACATGGCTGTGCTAATGTTCCAGCTAATATAAAACACATTAATTCCTAAGGGGTCTTACCTCGCTTACTGCTTCAGACTGCTTTTTCACATTCATATTTATTGGTGTTTCAAAAACACTTGTGAATGTATTGTTTTTTGGATTATGTCTACAAAAGAAAGCAGATACAATTTTAGGAAACTATTCTCAATCTTAAGTAGACATGATAGATAGATAGATAGATAGATGCAGGCAGGCATCTTAAAACACTGAACTGACAATCAGAAATGCAAGTAGCAACTTACATAAACATTTTTACTTTGTGTGGGTGCCTACAACTCAATAAATTTTAATGATCATTCTATCAGTGCTGTATTTCTAATTACAAAAATGAATAACAGAACTAAAACAACAACAACCCCATCATTTCATTGCAGAAGACACATTTAAGAGGAAATGGCCATGGTGACTTTTTAAAAAACATTGAAGAAGTTGCAACTTGAAAAACTATGTTTTGGTTTTTGGGCACTGGAATGCCTCCTTTCAAAGGACAAACAGCAACTTTGGAGTAATGGTACTCCATTTTCATTGGGAAGATGGCATACTGGGAAAGGGTTAACATGCACACAAAGCTATAGCTATTTGTTTTGGGCTTTGTTTTGCTTGGTTTTTAAAAAGAGAAGCCCTCATAGTGGATCTCCTATATTACGTCTAATTTGGCTCTTAATCAACCTATCTCACAGGGTTGTCATGAAGCTAAACTGCCATTTTCTTGGATATAACTGTAATGTATCCATTTTCATTCAACTGTAATATATCCATTTCATTCATTAAAAAGAATGAAAATGGATTCACCAGTGCCTTTAACTAGGTATATTTACTCATCCCTAGCTCATAAAGTTTATGCTACAATATATTTGTTATTTAAGCTGTAATGGGACCGTTTCGGGGTTTTGGTGTTGTTGCCTTTCATTTTGATTGCTACAATATGGCTACAACTCTGTATTCTGAAAAACAGTGAGATTAAAGCAAATTAATCTGAAGGGAAAATTAGCTGATCATCTCAACAAGTCTTCGGTAGCATCAAATTAATCTGAAGGGAAAATTAGCTGATCATCTCAACAAGTCTTCGGTAGCATCAAATTAATCTGAAGGGAAAATTAGCTGATCATCTCAACAAGTCTTCGGTAGCATCAAATTCAGTCCAGTGAGACCCTGTTAATGGATTATAGAGCCATAATGTTGTCTTGTTAGAAGACTAAAGACACACTTACGCTTGACAGTAAGGCCTTTTCTCGTGGCTAACAAAGTTATTTACAGTTAGCACCATCTTGCAGACCTCGCAGTGAAAGCAGGCTTTGTGCCATGTCTAAAAATAGCAAGGACAAAAATACAGTGAAAGTTGCTTATGTTTCATATGTTATTAAACCTGTTTTAAAAACTTTTAAATGATTATTCTTGGCAGTCCGATAAACAACTATTCTTACTGTATGAAAAGGTATATGTCAAAGATTCATTTCTCACACATAACCTTTAAGAGATGTAAAACATTCTGCCAAATTACATGCTTAGCAAAGTTCAGTTCTGACGTCCTACTCATCCAACATGAATAAAGGTTATGATTGTTTAGGATATTTTCTACTGAGTTCAATTAAAACAGATACAGGCTATATATCCAAAGAGTATTATATCAGAAGTTTTCGTAACAGACAAGAATAAAAAATATCTACTGACCTGGTCAATACAGTTTATCTTCTCTGCAGGATAAACCCCGTAGGAACATCTGGCACAAGGCTGAATATTCATCTTTAAGTTATCCAAGGAAATAAAAAAGAATTATTAAAATTTCAGAGGATACAAAAATATGTGCAAAAAAAAAAAATGCTTTGCCCTTTGAAACACACTCTAGTCTTTCTGTGCCAATCCACAGTCTCAAAGCTTCTAACTCCCGTTTGATAAACTTCTGCTTCAAACTCAGCTGTTGTCTCGTTTTTAAAGCTGCCACTTACTAAGAGGGGTTATTTTGGCAACTGTGTAAGAGTTCATGGGAGGGAAAGAGACAGGAGAATTCAGTGACACCTTTCTCTAAATAGAAGACTGAACTCAGAGAGAAGCATCATGGTCATATGAGTGAGAACATCTAATTGTTAATATTTAAACTATGGAGTTTTAACATTTAGTTGCCAGAACCTCAAGGCTGGCTTCTAAATATATGTCGCTTCATCTTTAGATTATTATCTGTTGGCAAAGAGTCACCATTAAGATGAGAAGGGAAAAGTGGTTTCCCAATTGAGTTCAATACACAACTGACTCAGAATTAATTATTGCCAGCTCCTACGGGAAGCTGTATATACTATATTCAAGCTCACATTCAGATTGAGGACAATGTTCCTCAGATTATAGGCTATCCAGACATAAAATCCTATAGACAGTCCGCTTTCATGGACCTTGTCTACTGGATATTGGAGATACTTCTCTATATGGAGTATAGTGTTGTCCATAATATGCAAGGAAAAAGCTAAATTTGACTCAGAGTCTACATTATAGGATTTAGGTCAAATGGATTTGGTCTACAAGACTTGGCTGGAATACTAACATTTTCCTCATAATTCCCACATCTTTCATCAAGATCATTTTACCTTTGTCCAAGCGTTGCCTGTGTATTTTCCTGTGAACTGCCTGGACAACCCTTTCCAGCAATCTGTCTATTCACTCCAGGTTGAAACACCACTGGACATTCCATTTTACCTGCTTCATCTTGCTTTTTACTTGTTTCAGGAGTTTAGGTTTGAGTTCCCCTCTATCTCTGTTGTGCAATGTTTCAGTGCAATAAGAGTATATGCACACAATTCTCCCAGTATTCATTTGACCATCAGATCCATCTTCTTTTGTCAACGTGTCAGGATCACCATAGTCTTCAGCTCTACCATGAGATTTCCAATGCAGGGGCTTCCAAATATTGCAGATCTGATTGCAACACCTCTGTAATTAAGGTTAAGAACAAAGCAACATGAAAAGAACCCTGCTGGATCAGACAGAAGGCCCATCTCATACAGCATTCTATGTCCACAGTGGTCAACTAGATGTCTATAAGAACCCCCCAAGCAGAACATAAGCACCCTCTGACTCATATTCTTTAGCAACCATTATTTAAGGGCATATTGCCTCTAATACTGTAGGTAATGTAAAGCCAACGTGACTAGTAACCAAATGTGTCTAATCCTCCTTTAAAGCCATCTAAGTTGGTGGTCATCATTGTATGTTGTGGTAGCAGCGTCCACAGTTTAACTATGAGCTATGTGAAGAACTACTTCCATTAATTTATTTATTTAAAAGACTTCCTTTATCTGTCATGGTAACACCAGGTTCTAATATTATGAGGGAGATAAACCTCTCATTATATACTTTCTCTGTAACATGCATATTTTATATACCTTTATCATGTTCTCCCTTACTTGTCTTTTTTTCTAAGCTAAAAGGCCCAAATATTGTAACTTTTTACACAGGGAAGTGTCTCCAGCCACTTGGCTGTTTTGGTTGCCCTATCTGCTCCTTTTCAAGCTCTACAATATTCTTTTTGAGATGCATTGATGAGCATGGTACAATGGGACTTACTTTTAAATAGACATGGATAGGATTGTGCTCTAGATGTGTATATTCTGAGATCTGAGAATGTATTTCAAGCAAACAATGACCCAGCTTGACTCTATGCATGTTTTCTCATTGGCTATATGAAGTGTGCATTCTCCATAATGATTAATATTTGGAGTAATCGGATAAGTGTAAATCAGAAGCGAAACATTTAAGCAGCTTCACCAAACAAAAATATGGATTTTAATTAAAATTAAAATATAGCGCATAGTTTATGAAATTGTGAAGATTGGCCTGTGTATTTTATTTTTAAAAAGTTATTGGATATTAAAAATGAGAAACTGTATAGAACACGCCAGGAGGCTTACATGTCTCGTAGAATCCAAGAGCAGTGGGGTAAGGGAAGCATTAAGGATTCACAAAGACGGCTAGAAAGGAATAGGCTTTGCCACATTGGAAATGTTCTCCTTACTCAACTGCACCATATTCTCCATATACCAGAGTTTATTTCACATTTATATCCTATCCTCCCCCAATAAGCTCAGCAAATATACATGGGTGTCACCAAATTGCATGCTCACACAATAGAACATAAGAAGCTGTTTTAAAATGAGTCAGACCATTAGTCAATCTAGTTTAGAACCAAAGCAGACATTACTTTAAATCTGTATCTAACGGCTACATCATTCCTTCCCATTTTTTGCCTGGAGTAGACACAGGGTTCCGGATCCAGATTGGGATCCTAGGGTTGGGGGGTTTACAAATTGGTCCCCCTGCATCTATTCTAGAGTACAAATAGGAGAAAAAAGATATAGCTGCTAAATTTGGATTTAAAGTAATGTCTGTTTGGTCCAAAGTATTTTCTGCACTTGGGGCAAAAAAAGATATTACTTTAAATCTGAATGTAGCAGCTGCATCTTTTCTTTTTCTTTCTTTCTTTTACTCCTGAGTGGGTGCAGGAGTCCTGACCTGGATCAGGACCATGGTGCTCTACCACCGAGCTATGGTCTTTCCTTCTAACTGTCACCCTCTGAGGTAGGCAGGGCCAGCACCGGGCATCCTTGGGCAGCTGCCAAGGATCCAACAGAGCCCACCACTAATCCTCACCCAAATGTCTGAATTGTAAAAGTAAATAAATTCAGGCCACACTCAATAGGGTGGGGTGGGCACGAGAGGAATTATGGGAAATGTAAATAGTGACTAGACCCAGCCACCCAGCCGTGCTCAGACAACTTGTGAGTACTGCCACTGCTGCCCACCACTACAAGGGACTACTGACAGAAGAGGTGCACTACCAGGGAGCAGTTTGGCCTAGACTCCCTGAAACTTGGATCCAGCCCCAGTGGTGGGTTAGGATGAATGTGTGTGTCCCCAAAATCACCCACAGCAAGCTTCATGGCTGAGCAGGTATTCAAACCCAGATCTCGATCAGTTCCAAATCCAACACTTCCCAGCCACACAATAGTTATCACAGGATCTACACTACTGCTTTAAAGCGCTTTATAACAGTTTTGACAACTGTTGGGGCCCAGGACACACTCAATATATGGTTGTCAAAACTGTTATAAGGCACTTTAAAGCAGTAGTGCAGATCTAGCACTGAGGCATATGTGACCTCTGGGAAGAACAGATTGGCCCTTTCCCTTTCCAGGGCAGGATCTACACTACCGCTTTAAAGTGCTTTATCACAGTTTTGACAACTGTTGGGGCCCAGGACACACTCAATATAGTTTCTCACTCTCTGTCTCTGCAAGTGGGTGGAAGCTCACTCATGTCCTGCTGCCCACAGGGTCAGTGGTGAAGCTAAGTCATTCTAGACCCTGGATTTAATTGTCTACAGGTGGGGCGCTTTTAGTCATGTATATGACTTCAAAGTTGTGAAGCACATAACTAACATTTCTGTGTGTCCTCCGCTCCCATGCTTTAATTTCAGCGGTTTCTACATGCAGTGGTTCTCAACCTTCCTAATGCCACGACCCTTTAATACAGTTTCTCATGTTGTGGTGACCCCCAACCATAAAATTATTTTCGTTCTTCTCTACACGATCCATTGTCATGGGATGGTTTGCTAATAATGAAAATAATACATAACAATAGCTTTAATATTGCAAAAGATGATATATGACATAGTTCAGTCAATACAGTTTCCTAAGACCATCGAAAATATGTGTTTTTCGATGGTCTTAGGCGACCCCTGTGAAAGGGTCATTCGACCCCTAAAGGGGTCCCGACCCACAGGTTGAGAACTGCTGTGTTAGAACAACAAAACTGTTTTCCAGGCTTAATAATAATAATAACCTGAGCATGTGCAGTGTTGCATTTTAAACTCAACTAAATCGTAGCACCACCATGACTACAGTAATAAACATGGAGTTTGTTTCTGTTTCCCTGATGCCCTCACCACCTGTCGCTATCAGGGAGCTCATTTGGGGGCTCTCTACAGGGCCCTGGACTTTCGCCCTAATGTCTAGGCCTAGCTGCACCACTACAGGGTTGTTGTTTTTGTTTCGTTAATAGAGGCCACGGCGGGGAAGCCCATGACTGTGTTCAGCTTAGGCTTCAAATCTGCGCAACTGGAGAGGAAGTTCCCCGGGGAGTTCAGCTCAGGAGGCGTCGCTATTCGCCGCCTCCGGCTCATAGGCGGGAAGCTGGGGCATTAATTCCCAAGTCCTCTTCGCAGCCGCTTCCTGTGCGACTTAACGCGGGGCCAAAGGGAGCCGCGCGGTGCTTTTGGTTTCGCTTTTGCTGGACTTTCCACGTAACAGCGCGGACGTTGTTGCCAGACCTCTCGGTCGCCCCTTCTTCATGGAGAGCTCGCAGGCAAGTCTCCCCCTCCCCTTCCCAAAGTTCGCTTCCCCCCCCCCCCCCCGTGCAGCCAGGCCGAGCCTCAGAACTTTTGCCGCTACAGCCCAACTCTAATCATTCCGCTTCAATTCTCCACTTTATCCTTTATTCCCCTCTTGACCCGGATTCTGTGCCGTTTCATCTCCTGCGAGTTACGGATTCTTCGTGCCTCGCCCATCGCAAGCCCAAATGTAGTTCTTTACACCTCTTCATTGAATGTCCCCAATCACTGCCCCAATTTCTTATCTCCCCACCCCTCTGCTATCCTGTATTCGCCCGTCTATCCCTAGAGTTGTCCCTTTCGTTTTATAAAAGCAACGATGAAAGCAGCACCTGTTGTATTTCTGCCTGTCATACAGCTGTCAAGTATAACAAGCCCAGCTTCTCTCAGCATTGAATCTCCATGCTAGGAAACACTGGCCTGGTGAACTTCTGCCTGTTGGCTAACTTTCAAATGCCACAGATTGTACCTATCCCTGGCCCAATCTACACCAAGCAGGATATAACACTTTAAAAATTATGAAAACGTTATATGTAATATGTCCTGAGCCTGAACAGTTGTCATAACTGTTATAAGCAGTAGTGTAGATCCTCCCCCTGTATCTCAGAGCTAGGAAGAGATGACCTGGGAAATTCCTACCTGTTATGCAACTGTAAAACATGCCAGAACCTCGGGCTAGATCTACACCACTGCTTTATAGCGGTATTGAAGTGCACTCATAACTGTTGGGGCACAATACACATTCCTTTTATCGCTTTCATGGTGATATTTCTTGCATTTTATTCCATAATTTTAACGATTTTATACAAGGTGTAGATCTGGCCAGAAAAAAGTTACCACTATATCTAATCCACTGGTGGTGAGCCAGTGTGGTGTAGTGGCTAAAGTGTTGGACTGGGAGTCGGGAGATCCGGGTTCTAGTACCCACTCAGCCATGGAAGCTCACTGGGTGACTTTGGGCCAGTCACAGACTCTCAGCCCAACCTACTTCACAGGGTTGTTGTTGTGAAGATAAAATGGAGTGGAGGAGGATTATGTATGCCTCCTTGGGTTCCTTGGAGGAAAAAAGGCGGGATATAAATACAATACAATAAATTTTTTAAAAATTAAAATCCTAAACTTAACACACTCTGTTTTGCCTCTTTCAACTCTACTATTTTACCACTCCCCAGTATTGAATATGCAAACTCACACTCTTGAACGTTGTATGAATTAAATCAGAGCCAACATCACCCTGGTTCTGTACTCGTAATCACATGACTAAAAATCCCTATATATAAAACTCTTTTAAAGGGTGTTGAAGAATAATTTTCAGTTTTACTTTCTGTTTCAAATCGTTACTACATTTTAAATCTTTGCACTGCTTTTATTTTTGTTTTGTTTTTATTTTATACTGTAGATTTGAACTTTTATATTGCATTTTATCATCTTGAATTTTATGGTTTTAATTGTTGTGAACCACCCAGAAAGCTTTGGTTATAGTGCAGGAACTATACTAGAGTGACCATTTTAAAAGAGGGCAGGGCACCTGCAGCTTTAACTGTTGTGATGAAGCGGGAATTACACCAGGTTCCCCATATATACAAATGACACCTGCTGAAATTTCCTTTTCAATACAACTGTTAAAGATACAGGAGCCCTGTCCTCCTTTTTATATGGTCACCCTATATTAGGTCATCTTGCTCTTTTATGTGTTTTCTGCCAATGATTGAAGACTTTTCCATTGAAACAAGGTTTTATCTCTTGCTTAATTTTATTTGCTGACTGCTAGTCCTGGCTCTTTGTATTTTTGTCTTTCTGCTCCTTTTTGTTGTTGTAAATGTGTTTCATTGTTGTTGTTATATTTTGAAAACCACTTTGAGTGACCCTTTTTTGTATGGGGAAAGTGGAGTATACATTCTTTAAAATAAATAATAAGTATGTCCTTAGCATATGTAAAATAGAAAATCTTGCTACAAATAGTAACTGTGTCATACATAGGTCAGAATCAGAAGAACTATTTCAGGTGAACTCAAATGTTTGGGCATGCCCAGTAGATTCCCTAATCCTTTGAACAACTATATTACAGTCTAATATTTATTTTCAGTTTGTGGGATTCCTGTTCAGGAAATACAAGTCCGAAGTGCCCTAAGATATGTGGACATAGTTACACTGTTCTTTGGTCACCATAATCATTTACCTTACTGAATTTGCATCAATATAAATGAGCATAGATACAAAATGTCATGAGATATATCTAGTTAATAATCCATCTGAAATACAGCAGTAATTACATTTATATAATTTCTTTCAATTGATTTGTGGAAGACTTGTTACAATGATTAGAGCCAGAATGGAAGGGTTGGGAAAAAGATTCTCAAGCAAACCCTTGTAATTCAAGTTTTCAAATTAGGGGTTTTGAAACTACCCAACATGGTTACTAAGACTGTCAGCTGTCTAATCTCCTGCCTTTTAACCAATCAATTAAATTTTAAAACACTTGGATATTATCAGATTCAATATAAATTTTGGTTTTTGTTAAGTAAATGTGAGAAACCTTACAATATTGTAAAGAGTATTTAGAAGTACAGTTGAAAGTCTATGCTTAAGCTATTTTTTGTGCCTATGAAAAAAATAGTGCTTGTTATACTAATATTCAAGTGCCAAAATTGCTAAAATTGGCTCTTTCCAATTAAAACTAGCCATTACAGATTAATCAACTAAAGCTTGAGTTGGTTGATCCACTTTGTACAAATAGATGCTGGTCTGATCAGTCACCTGTGGAAAGTGTCACCTCCAGGAGACAATACTGGAAAAAACCCCAAAAGTGTTTTTCTTATTATTTTCATGACTAGCGTAGGCATTTTTGTGGGAGAGTAGGCTAGTAGGGGGGGAAAAGTGAGGTAGTAACTTCTCCAAACTTACTTACAACTCTTGATGCATTTGCCAATTAAACCAGTTTAAAACTTGCAGCCTAATAGAAGCTACTGGACTTCTGAATCTATTAGGGAGCTAGCAGGAGAACCCAATATCTGATTTCTTACACAATGTATATCATCTTACAATTACATCTTTCTGCTTAAAGGAAAGCTTCTGATGGGGCGGGGGGAAAGGTGTAGGAATGTAATTATCACACGTTATAGGAAATTGGATTTGTCCTTAGTGTAAAATTTGAATTTGGAAAGTTAATATTTATATCAGTCATCTAAAATTAATTAACAAGACATGGAGTGCAATTCTGTACCTATTTACTCGGAATTCAGTTGCACTGTATTCTGTAAGCCCTACACAGCGAGTGTGCATAGAATTGAAATCTTAAAAGATTTGGGGCTCAATCCGTATTTTGTTCGCACAACACTATGTATGTTTCACCAACAGCAATTTCTTTACCAACAGCACTCCTTTCATATGTATACATGAGTGTATAACAAAGAGAGTTTGGATTTGAACACACACGTTTTTGGAAAGCATCTCTCCAAGGTGAATTTCAAGCAAAATGTGAACACTTGAATTCAAATTCTAAAATTTTCTTGAATTTTGAAATGTTTTGAAATAGGTTTCAGCTCTAGTAAAACAGTTATTCTGTAACTCTAAACAGGGAAAGAATCAGTGGAAAAGTAACAGTATTTTTAAGAGTGTTGATTGTCGAACTCCATCATTTATTTATCTAAATAGCTCACAGAAGACCTTTCTGATCCCGTCGCTCTACAGATGGATGTAGATGGTGAAAGAATCTATGGCGATGATACAGATGCAAAGCCGGATAGAAGAGGTCGATTTCCAATGCTTATAAAGTAAGGATCACTCTTTTTAAAAGAAGGAAAGGAAAGGAAGAAAGGAAGAGACTTAGTTTGTCTAAAATTCCTATGCATTACAATTTTGGCTCCCAATTTGTCTGTCCTTTACCTGTGAACAAATAATACTCTGAGGCGAGAATTTATCTTTACTATGGATCCGTTGATAGAATTATAACAGGAAAATGCAAACTTTTTTTTTTCCTTATGTGAAATATAGTATATACTCATTTTTGCAAACTGCACAGAACAGATGAGAGTATAAGATAATTTACATACAGCTGAGTACATAGAGGGTCAAAGGATAACATACTGTGAATAATTAATAGTTTGTGAAAGAATCAGCTCAAATTACATGTTATACAATATGTAATAGTAGCAGCAAGCAGAAGTTTGAAACTCCAAGGGAGTAAGACGGGCTTATCAAGGGGTGATGGAATTTGCAGTGTGGATAAGTAGCCTATCCCATCCTCTCCCTCCCAACTGCTTTCCATTCCTGATCACTAAAAGTGCCATTGGGTTACCATTGTCTTCTTTTTGTGTATAACATGTAGTTGGGCCATCAAGATCAATTAGGTTGACGAGTACAAGTGAAAGGCCATTTTCAGTGTTTGCACCATATGTCTAGAACTCCCTCCCAAGGCAGGTAGATCTGGATTGTGCCCTGACTGGTTTAAACAGGTTTCAAAGACCTAAAATGATAGGGTGGGTTTTTTAATGGTTATCGCTCTCTGTTTTAAATTGCAACCTTTGTCTATTGGTCTATATTAGGAATTGTTTATGCTGCTGTTGAACATTTTTAATTACAGGTTTTAAAATGGTTTTATGATTCTAATTGCAAGCTACCTTGAGAAACGTATGTTTTTGAAAGGCAGCATAGAAATCCTTAAAGAAAAAATGGGATTCAGATGAAAAAGGTCTTCTTCTTTTTAGAAGGCAAAAACTTAGCTCATTTTATTGTCTTGTTTTTGTTTGTATTATAAACTAGCTTAAATATTTATCCATTTTCAACCTGACATCTTCAGTTGGACAGGTGGTTGGAGGGAGGATGAAAGATTCAGCTTCTTCTCCACTTCATAGTTCCCACTCTCAAAATAGCAATTCTTGCTCCAAGCAGGTAGAACTCTCACTTTATCAGAGTCACTGGTCAACTTAAGCCAGCATAATGAAGTTTGCCTTGTGAGCAGATGTGTTTGCAGGAAAAGTAACCAGCTTCCTAAGATAAGCCAGGTGCTCTCCCTGCAAATAGATCAGCTAGTGAGGAAAGAAGAGAGCTTACAATTCAATGCAGTCTCTACTAGGGGGTCTTCTCTGCCTTGAAATTAGATCCGGCGCCCATAGAAGTGTTTCTCAGCCCCAATGATTTCCGGAGTGGGTCCCTCTCCCCACCTTGTCAAATTACCCGTCGAAGAATTGTTTTGTTTTCAGGTAACCAGTATTAACAAAAATGCTTACACCTCCCTCAGTTTTAAAGATCAACACATGAAAATTGGCACCATGACAGCTTTTAAAGAGGGCTTTAGGTATGCCAATTTTAGAGCAGATCCCTGTATGCAGTAATTTATAGGGAATTTTCTAAAGTCTGAACTCAAATGTCCTCTTTCAAGCACCTCTCATGTGGGAGAGGGAAACGAAGCAGCAGGAAAGCGCTTAGCACAATAATAAATAAGGAAATATATTAATAAATGCCACAACAGCAGCACACAGCTTGCCCAACCTCAGAGAGGACAGGAGGCTTGAAGGAGGCACCCCTCCCCCACTGTTGGTCAGGCACATTGGAGCAAGTTGAGGAAAGGCAGCAACAACAGCTTCCCTATGTGGGAGGAGGATGACACACAGACCCTGCACTGGAAGCCCAGCCAGCAAATGGGAGTAATAGTTTAACTGAGAAATAAACAGCCTGCCTGACTCAGGTGTAGAAGCTTACTCACTGACAATGCCAGCCCAGTGGCACTTTCACACTGTGCCTGACTTCTATGAGTCCAAGCAGAAAGGCGCAACCAACCAACCAACCAGCCCTGCACTCCCTCTCTCCCCACAGCCAGAAGCAGCACAGCAGCAGCAGTTAGTGTTTCCCATGCCTCGTGATGTAATGTTATCAAAGTGTGCTTTATTAATTGTGTACTGCTTGTGTGCACTGCACAACCCTAAAACACACAAATATACAAGTACATGAAGAAGACACTTGTAACTTTGAAGCCAGGTGCTGCTGGGAAGGTACAACTTTGCGGAAGGAGAGCTACAGCATGTCAAACCGTTAAGGGGAAATAATTATAATGATTGCGCAACCCAGCCCTGCAAGGCAGGATGGGCAGGCATATTGGAGGAAAAAGCTTTAACAGAACAGGCAGGCACATACTGGGGGTGGAGCAGGTGAAACAGGTCCCTCTCTCTCTTCTCTCTCTGCAAAAAACATAGATCTCCCCCCTCCCTCTCCTCCTCTAAACCTCGCTTTGCACTGTGTGTGCATAGTTAAAAGAATCTCTCTCTCTCTCTCTCTGACCCTAACGACCGCTGCAAGACCAAGAACAGCAATGAGCACATAGAATCAAGAACTGTGAGAAAATTCCCTCCCCTCGAACAGTGCGATTGGAGGAGAACAGAACGTGGTCACGGACAGTGCTGTGGCAATTCCTAATTCATTAGCCACAGATGTCAATAATATATCAATTATCAAAACTGCTCCACCCCATGTTCCTTTTTGGGAGGTTTTCAACTAGACACCACACACACCGGTCGAATAGTTACAGAGACTTTAGAAGCATCGATTGGGCGTGTCTCTGCTCTGAGATTATTTGATGGGTTTGGAAGCGGCCCATCTCCGCTCCGGAAGATCGAATCCTCCATGGATGTTCGTAGTTACCAGATAATTCCGTGGTGGAGTGCACACCCCAATCTCTACTGCTCCCCTTTTTTCATGTTTAAGGGTTTTTCAGGAATGAGTTGAAGGCAGGAGGGACGGCCTGGTAGTTAGAGTCTTTGTACGATAAACGAACCTTGCATTAAATGAACCATTGATTATTGAGTCATGGTTAAAGATAAGCTTGTTTGTTTAGGGTGGAGCAATGGTTCAAATTTGTTTGGCAGGGCAAGTAATGAACCTGACTTCTGTTGGCCGTGCTGGCTAAGGTTTGGCTAGTTTGACATGATTGGCTTCTATTTTTAAAAATCTAACTGGTATATGTGCATGATTAATGCCTGTCAACTAACAATAGGAAGTATGTGTGTTTGGTCTGCTCTCATGGGATTCTGTAATGCAATGCTAATATGTTTATTACCTAGCAGAGGTGTGGTTAGCAAGCTTTATTGTGTGGGAAGCCATGACCTTGTTACCTAGATGGGATATTTTGTGATTAAAGAGACAGGACCTGCTAGTGTGCTCTTGCTTCTCTCTCACACACACACTTACTTTGTGATGTGTGGTGATATTACCTGAAGAGTCTAAGATCCTTGAAGATCGGTGCCATCTTGACCTCTTTGAAATGGCCTGAACAAATTCTTTTGCAACATGGAATATTCATTGAGCCATGCTGGGTACTACCACTTAAACAGCTGAAGTATGAAGTGGGGCATCGCCTAAGTATAATTCTTTTTGTTTGCTTCTGTAATAGTAAATGTTGTTTAATTCATATGAATATTGTGTGCAGAGGTGCTGATTTGTGTACTCACATTTTATGAAAAAGCCTACTTGTTTAGATCACACATTTTCTTAAAAGGGCTTCTTGCCTATATTAGTAAGGGGATCTGAATGCCCAGGCATTAAAAATAGTTCTCCTGTGCAAAAATAGATTTGCTCTTATATTGGGCATGTCTTCGGTAGCTGGTGATATCAGTAATGGTGAAATAGTCTTTGCTAGACCACAGTCCAGACTTGGATTGGATATTTGACTCAGACGTTTAAAGACTATTTTTAAAATGGAACTCTTTACGATTAGCCATCCAGCCATCCAGAACACTCTAAAGTAGGGTTTAGAAAATTTCCCCTTCGTGATGCAGGCTGCCCTTACTCTTCAGTAGCCGACAATTTTCTCCTTCCTGAGTGGTTGTATAAAGTAGGGAATGCATTTTCTCCTGCATGTGACCCTCTATTTAATTTTGTCTTTCATTATTAGGGCATGGCTTGACAAAGTAAGAGGTCAGGAAGACAGAGGAGAGAATTTTGGGGTGTGTCTCTTTGAGCCCTTGGTATAAAAATGTCTCAAATAAGGAACCAGAAATGTATGCAAGTAATAGGAGAATCCCCTTGTCGTACTCTCTAGCTCCTTCCCCAGCCATTTCACAAAGGCAGGAAGGAAGCCTTTTATGATGGTGATGAACAATACAAAATGTTAATGCTGCAATTTTATTCCTAGTGCAAACTCTGAGGCTGGCCCTTGTCTTAAAATACTTTGTATCCTTTTTAAATTTGATGTTTTCCCCACTTCCATTATTTATTTGACACAGGGCCTCGCCTCCTTTTAATGTGTTCATTTTAAGGCTGAACTTCTATTCTGGTATTCTAAGGAAATTGCTGGGTTGAAAAGAAAAGAAACCTGTATATTATATGTCCACTAGATGGCAGACAAATATAACGTTTGCTTCATAGAAGCCCATACAGTGAGCACAAAGTTGATATTCATTCTCACTGTAATACTTTTATTAGAATCAACCAAATAGGCACAGTATTGTGGGCAAGCTTTCGAATTCTCAAGATCTTCTCATCAGGCAAAGTGTAACAAAAGCATAGTTGTGAGGGGGGGAGAAGCTGACAATGTTAAAGTCATTAAGTCTGCATGGTAAGAATTTTAAGATTGAATGAAGGAAGAGCTTCAGACTTAAATGGATTAGGCTCTTCTAGGTGCCAACAAGTTTCATGTTACACTTAAGACTGTTTGGGCAAACAAACATGTAATGATGGCTCCATTTCTGAAAATATAAAATCCGGTATATTTAGCATGTTATAAGGAATCCACTTTTGGAACCGTAACGTGGCAATCTGAGAAACACATTTGGCAATCTGAGAAACTGTCCTTGGGTACCATCACAAAATGGCTGCCATGGGAATAGAGATATGAAGGCCTGGGGAAAAACTGATTATCAGCGCCAACAGAAATCTTTTTCATAGCAAGCCCAGCTGCTGTAAAAAAGTGTTAATTATTGTTTTTTTTAAGTGAGTGAGCTAGTGGGAGCCAAGAAAGGTTTTGCGGGCATATTGGTGCCCTTGGGCACCATGTTGCCTAGACCTGCTTTGGAATGCCCTTCCTGAAAAGGTATGCCTGCTGCCTACTTTGAAATCTTTTTGGTGCCAGGTTAAGACGTCTTTATGTACCTAGTTAATTCCGTTTGCATAAACCCTCAGTATGCCTTTGTATTTTTTTATCTGCTGATCTTTTATTATGGTTGATAAAGCTGGTGTTTTATTGTATTAGGTCTAAATAATGTATTGTCTATATTGTACACCACCCTAAAATCTGATTTGATAAAATGCGGCTTAGAAATATTTTGCCTAAACAATGCATTAAGTCCTTGTGAGCTTAATCTCATGTGTGTTCTTGCACACGCTAAAAGGGGAATTTTGAATGTGTGCTTTCCTCTATCATCCCCATATCATGCACACAGCACATACTCACATCTGTATGTATTCATATCCAGTCTTCTCTCCTTTGATGTGGTGTTTGGTTGTTTTTGGTTGTTGTTTTTAAAATAGAGGCAGGGAACTCACAAACTGGGCATACTTGTGTACATGTATCACCCACATCAAAATCTGTGGGATATCCCTGGTGGGGAAGTGCGATATGTCCTGCTGCTCACACAGAATGTGCAAAGATCCGAGCTTGCTGAGTACGTGGTTTCATTTGAAATAAATTATATATAGCACATTCATATTCAATATATCTTCAAACATCCCATATTCTGATCCACATGTGTGAGTGGATTATTTTTAAGCCCGTGTACAACAGACTGACAGTTCTGGGCTGGCTCTTGAATTGTCATCCAAAACTGCCATCTCCAGATTCATTTTGGTACTAATGTTGTGGGGTATCTATCCTTACAAAACCTGATCTTCTGCATGACTTGCAATATTTCGCTGAGGAAAAAGAGGCTGGACAATCCTCTTGTTCCAAGGGCATTGAATTCTTTTTTTAAACAAGACTTCAAGTGCAATCCCGTGCGTGTTTAGATGGGGTGGGGGAGTCCTACCATTCCCAGCATCCCTCCAGCCAGCCATATTGGGAGTGGTAGGACTTTTTTCTGTCTAAGCAAGCGTAGTATTGTGCCCATAAGCAGTTTTTAAACTGTGTGACAGTGTGAGATCTACTGGAAAGGTTCTGTGCCACCCTGTTTCTGTTCCCTGTCTGTCTTCCATGGTTGATGACTGGCAAATTACCGTCATCTCTTAGAAGAGCAAAACATTCATAGAAGCAGATATTGGGATGAATTGATTAACATGTTAGCACACATTTGTCCTTTCCAGATCTACACGTGTTCCGCACTCTGTATCGCAGACGGACCTTTGCAAAATGAGCCTTGAGGGGCATCTGATTGGCTACTGTAGTAACAGAATGCTGAACTAGATAAACCTTTGATCTGATCCAACCTTTGATCTGATCCATGGCTCCCAGTCAGTGTCAACAATGCTGAGCTAGATGGACCAGTGGTCTTGCAGCTTCTCATGTTCCTATGTTTTTAGGGAAATTGGTGTAGGATGTTATGGGTCAATATTATTTGCATAATGAGGCTGTGCATAATAATTCTTCCACTTTGCTTTCTATACTTCCAATTATAATACTATAAACCTGTAAATTATCTTAACTAATTGTTGTTATTGAAGCCTCCTGTTGGACTTCGTAAGCAAGCATATTTGCAAAGATATTGGGGGAGAGGGGGGAGAATCAAGAGGGGAATCAAGAGAATCAAGAATCAATATTCATGTAACAATTCTCTTGGTTTTAAACAGACAGCATCCAAAAGTGGAGCAAACAAAATCAGTCATAAATGCAGTAATATGCAAGGGACTGACTTATTTAAATTGCCTGAAAGGTGTTCCCCCCCCCCATCAATTATTTCAGAAAAACTACTTAAATGCGTATAGCGATGTGATGGCTTTAAAGGGTAATATTGCCCTACCGCACACAGAGGCACGTGCATCTGTCTCTTAAGCATGTCTTCCTTTCCTGCATTATCACAGCAAAGCACTGTTAGGATCACATTGATGCAAGGACATGTTTTCTGCCTGTCAGCAGGTGGAAGAGACCTGCATGACATCAGCTGCATGCTAGGCCATAGTTATGGAGGTTTCAATAGCCCTATAGAAAAGTCCAGCGTGACCCATTGCTGACACAGACAAATCCTTGGGTCTGTGAACACACGGTAGCCTGCTTTACTGGCTGGTGTAGCATAAGCATGGTGGGATGCTGGCATTACTAGTGAGGATTAAACCTATTCAACAGCACAAGGTGAACACATTTTTCAGATGCAGAGTGGTGTACCACTTGATGAAGAGCCAAGGTACTGTATACTCTTTGTCTTTTCCCTCCCCTCTTTGTGGAGAAGGCAGAAATTTAGCTTAGGTATTTAGTATCATGAACAAAGGAAATTAAAGCTTGGGTGATATGTTGATTCTAATTGATTGAAGACATATTGCAGGGTAACACATTTCTTAGAATAATTAAAACAGGTCAGTAGGGTGTTGAAATAGAGAAGTAATTGCCCCCTTGAAAGCAACAGTGGTTTAAAGGTACCTTCTCCTGTTACGTCTGTCATAGCACTGCTTCTTCTTATTCTTAGGTAACGTGACAAGTCCCAGGCCACGTGGGAAAATTCCACCTTACATTTCCTTCCTACGTTACTGTTGGACTAGTTTCCAGGAAAATCTTGTCATATTAGCTTAGTGGTATGCAGGGATGGCATGGGGAGGGGACATCTGACGTACTGAAAATATGTGCCATGTAGTATCAGGCTGTACTCTGTAGTTCTGATAATAAATAGAATTGAGCTATGAAAGCAGAAAATGTTTAGAACTTGAAGCTGAAGCAAATATTAAAGAAAAGAATCAAATGTAGATTCAATGACATTCAATTGAAAAGTTGGACTGCAATCATCCCAATGATTATTCTCGATTTAAATTATGTATAAAGGTGAAAACGTTTGCTCTTTGCCTCAGTCCTAGAGACCCAGGCCATGGGGAGGTGGAGTGTATTCCATTATTTCTCCCACTCCCCCCATACTGGTTGTGATGTACTGCAATTCAGAATTTGATTGGAGCACTTGTCAAATGTATGTATATATTTTATATCAGGGGACTCTGACCTTAGAAGTTAGGACAGCCTGTCAAATAGCTTATAAATATTCAAAATATCTGAAGTATGGGATATGGGTGAAGGTGATCTTTCAAGAAATTTGGTCTCAAACTGTTTAAAGCTTTAAAGTCAAACCAGCACTTTAAATTGGGTTTGGAAACACCAGTAATCCATCTGGCTGGCACAGTATAGGCATTATATGAGTAAACTGCCTCGCCCCCACCAAGGCTCAGGGGCTGCATTCTCCACCAGATCTCTGGACCATCTTGAAGGGCAGCCCCACGTACATTGCAGTAGTCCAGCCTAGCATATAGATAACAGAGGCAAGGTCCAGCCTCTCCAGACAAGGGCAGCAATTGGTGTACTAGCCTAAGCTGGTAAAATGCAATCCTAGACTCTGCAGCTGTCTGGGCTCCCCCAGTTAGTGCAGAATATAGGAAGAGTCCTAGATTGCACACTTGGACTTCTAGGGGTAGTGCAACCCCATCCAAGACCAGTTGTAAACTTACATCCAGAGTAGTTGGTTTTCCAACCCACACTACTGCTGTCTTGTCTGGATTCAGCTTGTTTACCCTCCACCCCAAAACAGGCTCCAGACCCTGGTTCATAAGTTTGACAGCCTCCTTGGGATATGTAGATAGAAAGGAGAGGTAGAGCTGAGATCATTTGCATACTCAGCCCAAACCTCCAGTGAATTCATGTAGGTTTTAAAAAGCTTGCAGGACAGGATGGAACCTTGCAGCAACCCACAAACTAATGGCCATGGGGTGGATCAAATGTCCTCCAGCACCACCTTCTAACGCTCTTCTAGGAAGGACTGGAACCACTTTAAAACCATGCTTCCCAAGCCCAATCCAAATAAACATTCCAGAAGGATACCATAGTCAATCATATCGAAAATCGGTTAGAGGTTCAGAAGAACCAACAGGATTGCACTCCCCTTCTCCCATCTGTTCTCCGGTGTGAGTATATAAATTACTTTGCATCTGTGAGGGCTACCCATTTTTTCTGCATAACTTGCAGGTTCTTTAATGACTTAAAGTACAATTGCATTTCTTTCAGTTCATTTTTGTATGCAGAAAAACAAGCAACATATTAGGCAACTCCTTGACTCCTCCCAGGAAGTAAATACTTCACAAAGTCCCCCAAGACTTAAATACAAAAACATTAATAAAGGGAGCAGCATTTAATGTTTCCCATTCTTAGCAAAATCGCCTAGCACAAAAGTGTGTTTATTTTCTAAAATGCCATGGAGTTTGACGCTAATTGCTGCCTGTTTTTAAACAAGTGCTTTTCTACCTCTCCCAGGGGTAATTTTTATAATGCATGAAGTTTCAGGCCTCAGTTAACAAACAAAAAGGCATTGTGGTGACACAATTGATTGATGAAAGTTGGAGTTCTGGAGCATTTAACAACTTGTTCACCACTTCATGATTGGACAGTGTTGTTCAGCTACTGGTCTAAGTTGAAGCCTTTTTTTTTAGTTCACAGAAAAGGAGCAGATTCAGTATCTCTCTTCTTGTCAACCTTTTCTTATTCCATAACAAACAACACCATTTTAGTGGTAACATATTTGCATGTATGCATGCTTCATTATTTTTGCTGCAAGTGATAGAGGGAACTTTGTAGAGTACAGTAAAACTACCACATGAACTGAGAAAGCTAGGAGGACACCGACTCACTATAGTGGATAAACTCGTAAAAGCTATAGGTGGTTATGGATGTGCAGGACCATACAAAAAACACTTTGGATCCTACCTCAGTGCTTTGTATAGGAGATTGCTTCACCTTGGATAGCTTTGGGCTGCCTTCATGAAACTGCTGCCCTCCAGATTTGTTGACTACAACTCCCAGCAACCCCATCCAGCCATATTGGCTGGGGAATGCTGGGAATTGCAGTCCAACATAGTTATATGGTGGACAGCAGGTTCAGGAAGGGCAGTGTCAGGCAACACCATGCATCTCAAACCAGAGGCAGAAAGCCCAAAGTTGTGAATGACACTCCCCCTTTTTTAGTATAATGGGGAAAGCAACAGACCTGTTACGATATTTTTGTGTTTAGTCAGAACTGTATGAGATTTGCAGGTGTAGTAGTCCCTTGGCAGTGCGTGAAGACTGCCAACTCTCAGACAGATTGGTGTGCAGGTGGAGAGCCATTGAGATTTTGTAAAAGGGGAATTCCTTCTCCCTGATAATCTTATTCACAATTTTTATAACCATGGCATACATCATAGAGGTGCCCTTTAAAATTCTCACAAAAGGTTAGAGGCTAGGTGTAGGGGTTGGGGAGCTACAGTCAGTAAAAAATAGTTTGAGGTCTTTTTCTTTATATGTTTTCTGCTCAAATTTATCAACAGAATCACAGATTTATTTTTATTTATTTATTTATTACATTTTTATACCACCCAATAGCCAAAGCTCTCTGGGCGGTTCACAAAAATTAAAACCATGAAAAGCATAATAAAACAACAGTCTAAAAACACAAATACAAAATGCAATATAAAAAGCACAACCAGGATAAAACCACACAGCAGAACTTGATATAGATTAAAATACAGATTTGGGCTTCATCCATGATGATGTGGGTAGTTGACACTTGATTGGGAAATATATATATATATGAAAAAATTCACTTTATTGCATGTGCGCTATATATTCTAAGGAACGGGAGCTTTTAAAGTTTGAGGTGTTTTTAAAAGGGATTTCCTTTCCCCTTTTGTGGGTAATGTGCTGTGTTCCTTGCGTGAGTTGTGCAACTGTTAAGAGTACAGTCGCACACCCCTGTTAGAGTAATGCTTGGTTTAATCCTTGGTTTAAGTAGTGGCGCAGAGCAGTAAAGCAGCAGTTTCTGAAGCCAAAACTCTCCCCACGGCCTGAGTTCGATCCCAGCGGAAGCTGGTTTCAGGCAGCCGGCTCAGGTCGACTCAGCCTTCCATCCTCCCGAGGTCGGTAAAATGAGTACCTAGTTAGCTGGGGGAAAGGTAATAATGGCCGGGGAAGGCAATGGCAAACCACCCCACTATAAGGCCTGCCAAGAAAACATCAGCGAAAGCTGGCGTCCCTCCAAGAGTCAGCAATGACTCAGTGCTTGCACGAGAGGTTCCTTTCCTTTTCCTTTCCTTAAGTAGAAAACCGTACCTGCATCAAAGCTCCTTGAAGCACCACCAGCAGTGTACACTTCAAGAACGGTGTGTGTGTGAGAGAGAGGGGGGGGCAGTCCTTCTCACTCTTTGTTTCAGAGCTATGAAGCCCACGTTAAGAGCAAGCAGGAAACTATGCATCTAAAACTCCCCGCTTGAAAAGCCTACAGAGCAGCCCCTCTTCCATATTCTTTCAGGCAGAATGGGTGGCTGGACTTTTTGCTCTTCGTTTCAGAGCAAGAAGCCCATTAAGGCGAGAAGAGGCAGCAGAAATTGAAAGACCTCTTCTCTTCTCCCATCTATGCTCCCTGGCTGCCTGTCTCTATCTTAAGTTGCTACCAGCCATTATCTTTATCAGGAAAATGGGGCCCTCACTTCCTTGTACCCACAGCAAGGGAGATAATGCTCATGGAGCTTGACTCAGGTTGTCATGACTTGGTAGAACTCCACATTTCTGGTTGGGAGCTTGGTGTCAGTAACTACCCACTGAATAATGGTGGATCTCAAGCCATTTTTGGAAGTCATGGGTGCTGCTACTGCCTCTGTTGCCATAGACACACAGTCGCCAAATTTAGTTGAGAATACTGGAATCTCTTCTGATCAGTTCCTTCTACATGCCTCCCAAAAGTACTGTGAGTGGAAGTAAAAAAGAGAACCCTGGTCAAGCCATTCTCTTTCCTGGCTGAAAAGTCTAGCCCACAAATACACTACCTCCTCACAGATGGCTTCCCCCCCCCCTTTCTTGCTTGCTTTCTTTTTGAGAACTTTGCACCAGAATCTCAACCGACCAGCTGACTTTTCTGTGTTGCTCCGAAACTGGTCTGCAGGTTCAGGAACACCTTGCTTTGCTTTGTAGAAGACCTGCTTCACCTCAGATAAAGTCCGAATACCTCCAAAAGGACTCGGTATTCAGGCTTTGTCCAAAGTAGATGTACATGCCTAATTGATACCATCACTGATACGATAGTTCGGTTGGCAGGAATGATTAGAGCCTTCTCCTAACTAGCCAAGTGAAGCACAGGATGGGAGGGGGGAACAGAAAATTAATTTGCCCTGGTACAAAGAAAGAAGGCTGAAATCTTGCACATAGTTAATTGATGATAGAATTGCAGCCAAAGGGAATTTCCAGTGACACCAAATGGCAGTATATATTTATATTTTTAAAGGGTGTAAGAAAATAAGGTGTGATTGTCTTCTGGTAATGTGTTGTTGCTTTGGTCTAGTTTAAGGAGTCAGCAATAGTTAGTTGTAATCAATATAATCTATGCGTTGTCCTAAATTTACTTTTACATTTCTGTAGGCACCAAAGTAAGTCTGGAAATAGGCTTCTTTTTCACTTTGAAATGTATTGCATCACCCTTTCTGTCTGGAGTATTTTTGCTGAGCATAAATCAAGGAAGAAATCTTCAGCCTGTTATTTTTTTTAAGATTTTGCTTTGGCGTGTAAATATGGGGAATTCCAAACCCCGGTGTGCACTGCTTCCTTAATGTAATGCCAAGCATTGGACAAGAACAAAGTGTTTATCACCGTTGTCTAGGCGGCTTCTATTAATATGGATCTCTGCCTGAATGGCTCCAGTGATAGGGGCTCTCCAGCATTGTATTAACAGCTTCCTCAAATCACAAAATTAAAATCTGAGGAAGTTTGGGCAGTTGATAGCTGCAGGGATTGGCTTGATGGTGCTATGGTTAAACAGATGGAAAAATGGAAGGAACAAGACAGCTGTATCTACACAACACAGAGAAGCCCTATTCATGTTACATGTAGGACATTTATGTGTTGGAGTGGGACCACGCTGCAGGCCAAGCATGACATCATGTCCCTTGGCTAGTTCTGCCCTCCAGTGTCCATACACTGAGCACAGATGTCTGAAAAGAGACCTCTGTGTGTGAGCAGATGCTCTATGAAAGGACTCCACATAATTATGATGCTCAATTTTGTGGGCATCAAGGGCAGGATATCCAGGGATTCCTGGGGGAGAAGGCTATAAGTCCTGATAGCTATATGCTACCTCCAGTATCAGAAGCAGTATGGCTATGCATACCCAGTTGCTGGAGAACATGGCTGGGTGGGTGCTGTTGCACACATGTCCTGCTGGTGGATTTTCAGTGGGCAGCTGATTGGCCACTGTGTAAACTAAATGATGGACTAAATGGACCCTTGGTCTGATCCAGCATGTCTCTTTTGTCTGTAAGCAATGTCAGCAGGGTTGGTAGTGTAGCCCTATTCCTGTTTCAATATGCCCTACACATAAACAGGGCTTCTCTAACATGGTATAACAGTTGTTTTGAAGTTGTGTTTCTGATAGTTCAGGTCCCTTTGCATCTCATGCCAGACAAGCTCCCACAAAAGCTTTCCCACCTCTGCCCATCTTTCCATGGTGAGCACGAGTATGTTCTAGAGCAGACTCTCCTGGGGCGATGGCAAGATCCTACAGGTCTTCTTGATGGTCTTTGTGAAATATCAGGGCCAGGCCAAGGCTGTGGGGGATGAAGAGAGAAGAGAACTTTAAAATGAAAATGATGTACTAGGCCCAGTACATTTAGGAACATAAGAAGGGGCATGTTGAATCAGATCAAAGGCCTACCTAGTCCCGCATTCTTTTCCCACAGTGGTTATCCAGCTGCCTGTGGAGAGCCCAACAAGCTGGACTTGAGAGCAGTAGCATTCTCCCATTTGTATTGCCCAGGTCTTCTCCTCTTATTCCATGACTGCTAAGATTGCTCTGGAGTGTTTGATGAGGGACTTTGTCAAAATGCCTTTGGGAAATCAACGTAAGCTATGTGTATAGAAACAGTGTTTCGAGGCAGCCGTGACTTTGTTAACTAGCGAAGACTAGTTTCCTAGTATTCTCAGTCTTGCCAATCTAGAGGCTGCATCTTGCCTGGCAATCACACAGGCCAGTATCACAGACCCTGATTCCTTCTAGCACCTGAAGTGAGCATGGGCACAAAAGTCCATGTTAGCTCAGTAACCTACGTCTCTGATGTTCCCTATTCAAGATCTGGAGTCCCTGGAACTGTGCACTAGAATCCTTTGCTACCCAGAGTTTGATATGGAAAGGGTTCCTTAGAGCAGACAAGGGGCTTCCCTATCTGATCTGCTAGCCTCTCTTCTGGTCCCTTTTGCCTGCCGCTTTTTGTGCTGTGTGGTGGCAAAGGGGCTCCCTTTCTCATTGCAAAGCAGGTTGTCCATACGTGAAGACAGCAATCCATGGGCTATTCGCTGCCTTGGTGTGCTGCACTGTGAGAAAGGGAGCCTGTGAGAAAGGGAGCTGTAATCTGCTCAACAATGCAGATCGTTGGTTACAACATTTCCGTGCAGCAGCGGACGGCAGCAATCTGCCCATGGAGGAAGAGTTCACCTTCTCCCTCCATGAGCAGTTCACTGCCTTTCCATGTGGTGTGTATGTGTGTGAATGGACTGTGATCTGTTCTGCTTGCTTGGAGCCAGTATAATCCTCAGGTCAAAAAGAAAAGGGGGGCTCCTCTGCCATAAAGGACGAATTGGAAAACCACTATGACTGAGGGAGAAACTTTCATGGCAATCATGGAACCATGTTTTTTGTAAGAAAGTTATAGTGTATATAGTCCTCCCTGGTTTGCTGCTTCAGAAAGCTCTATTCTTGAACACCAGGAAGAATTCAAAGGCTAGTAGCATTCATAGTCTTCTCCTCCAGGAATCCCTGGATATCCTGTCCTTGTTACCTGCAAAATTGGGCATCGTGATCTATGTGGAATCCCTTCATAAAAGCAGCTGATCACATTCCAAAGTCTTTTTTCAGACGTTTCTTGGTTGAAAAACAAAAAAATCAGTGTCTCTATCAGGTTCAATTTGTCACCTGACTGCTTCAAATCTGGTTGCCCAAAGAAATCAAAAACTGCCAAGAATAACAAACACGATGACCTCTTGATGAGTGTGTGGTGTTGGTTTTTTAAATCAATTACGTAAAAGACAGCCTAACTTCCCCACTTTGCCTCTTCCTTTTTCATTCTAATCTCCTTAAACCTCTTAACATTGTGAAGGAAAGAGCATATGCACGGACATGCATAAACAATTTTGTGAATGATACATCAAGTGGATGTGTTTTGTGTTGTCTTTTTCTCCCCCCAAAAGTGAATAAATTTGAAGCAAAAACAAATTTAGGCTCTGGTTCATAAAAAAGAGGGGAAATTTCCAAGCAAAGCAGGAAAAAAATTCTTCTGAAATGGCAGATGTATAAATTTTTCAAGCAGCAAATATCAAGGAAATTGTTGTTGTTTTTTTAAAAAAACTTTTGCAATTCAACACTTAATTAGCTACCTATTTACTACTATCAAAGAACAAGATGGTGTTCACATCAAAAAAAATTGTTGTCAGCTGATAAAAATGCTTTGGGTACAATCCTGTCCATGCTGGGTGTATCCGTGGATGCCTGAAGCTCTGCACATGTATGTGGACGGCTGAAATGGAAGGAGTCAGCGGGAGGGAATTCCCACACACATGAGAATTGTCTGATAATCAGTTGTCAGATTATTGGCCATCTAGGTCACAATAATGGCCCATTGATAGTGCAACCACTGGAAAAACTCATTCTTGCTCCAAGGATTTGTGGGAGTAGATGGGTAAGATCATTTTTCTCCCATATAAAACTAATCCCTTGTTAACATGTACAGTGTGCCCAGCTAAGGGGAAATATATAGTTAGCCTCTCGTTGATGATCAAATGTTGTGGCCAAGAACTTGTGCTACCCCCCCCCCAAAAAAAACTAGAATGTGTCTGAAATAAACAGCAGCAGCCCCCATGCTGTTTTAGGATACAGTGTTCATACTTCCCCAAGGGAACATTGATGCAATATAGGACTATACAGAGAATTATTTTACAAACAGATAGATCTTTGGTTGCTTTTGGTTTCAAGAGACGAAGTTGTGAACAGACCTGTGTGATTAAAAGGTGCTATAGGTAAATTCACATGGACTGTTTTGCTAGGTACATTTCAGAATTAATCAGTTTATAGACCAAATAGCCAGTTGGTCTTGGTTAAAGGCCTGTCTGTCTGTCTGTCTGTCTGTCACATCTTCATATTTACAGGGCAACTCTCTGCATGTCCACTCAGAAGTAAATCTCATTGAGCTCAGTGACACTTATAACTTAACTCTTTAGCACTGAAACCTCTAAGCAAGAGTCAGAAGAGTCGTTGAGCTCAATGGGATTTACTTCTGAGTGGACGTGCATAGGGTTGCCTTGTAAATATGAAGATGTCACACTTCAAAAGAAAGAACGGGGCAGGAGAAGCAGTGGTAGATTTATCTGTAGATTACAAAATGAAATCCAAGTAAATCCTTTGACCACGGCAGCATCAAAATAGGCATCCACTGTAATTTTGAAACAGTTGTGTTCTGAATGTGAATATTTAATTAATAATGTTTCCACAGAAAAAAGAATGGACAGGATCTTCTGCCAGATGCCCCTCCCGGTGGCCAGTACCGAAATGTTAACCCGACATTTCAGTATAGTATGAACTATAAGAAAATTGGTAAATGCATTATTATAAACAACAAGAACTTCGACAAAAGTACAGGTATGTGTTTTTCCTCTTCTGTCAGTGTTTTAATATAGTGTGGGATTGCAATCCTATATGGTAGATTAAAGACAGAATTGTATATAGGCAAGCAATGCTTTTAATAGATAAGTGCTGTATCTCAGGGTCCTAGTAGTTAAAGACTGCCTTTTCCTATATAAAGTTGTCCGTACTTCAGGGGTGGGAAACATTTTTCCCCATCAAGGGCTACATTCACTTGCAGGTAATCTGCTGGGGGGCCATGTGCATGTTGTGGGCAGGGCTCATGCCAGCAGTGGGTGGGCCATTCTTTTTCTGTCACCCCCGTTTCTCTCTTCCTCTTCCTTCCCAGTCAGCAGGTCACCAAGGAACAAATAATTAACTTTTGCCAGAGATGTGAAATAATCATATGGCTTTTAAACTTATGCTGAGCACCACAGGTTGCCCACCCTGCCATACGTTAAGATAATTTATAGCATTGCTCCTCTCAGTGAGGAAGAGCCCCTGTCTGCTGCCACATCCAGACTTTGTAGCTCCCTCCCCAGGGTGATCCACTTTGCCTTTCTCATGGTGTTAAAATATTTCCCTTTGGAAATCCCTTTGTCCTTTAAAGGCCTGACTTAACCACATGACTTATGTTGTTCTCTTGGGGCTTTTTAAAATAGGTTTTGACAATGTTTTATTGCTGTTCTTATTTCTTGGTCTGTTCTTCTGTTGGTTTTAATGGGGTTTGGTTTTATGGAATTTTATGGTGCTTGCTGTAAACCACCTTGAACTTTTGTAATGAAAAGCAGGGGTATAAATATTTTTAATCTACATTTGTTCAGAAGTGCTATGCGTACACAAACTTGGTTGCTGTTTGACTGCCCTTTAATGTAGGTCAGCATTTTAGAGGGTTTGATCAATCAAATATCATCTCCTCATCACATTAATGCAATGTCATTTGCTAACACAAGATGAGGTTTTGACTAGGTTCGCACAACACACTCACTGGTTGTGTGATGGTTGTTGTTGAGCCGTGGGTTAGTGTGTGGCTTTTTAACCATGCAGTGGTTTTCTGAAGGGTGGCTTGTTAACCATGCATTGTGGCTTATTTTTCCTTGATCAATCCACCTTGGGAACCCATGTTTTCTTCAGGCTGGTTAACAAGCCACACTGCATGGCTAATAAGCCACCCTGCAGAAAATGTCCTGGGTTCAGACAACACCCTAACCCGTGGTTCAACAAACAACCCACGGTTCAACAACAACCCACAGTCAACCACTGAGTTTGGGTTAGCGTGTTGTGTGAACTGCCCCATTGTGTTCATGCTGCTCAGAAGTCTGAATATTGAAACTCTTTTCTCTCCCGTTGGTCAGTTGGCCCTTTGCAAAGCTATAAAAATAAACATACAGTCAGCTGTGACCTTCTTTATTTCTTATCAGGCATGAGTATACGAAATGGCACCGATAAAGATGCTGGTGACCTTCAAAAATGTTTTCGAAATATGGGGTTTGATGTTGCAGTCTATAATGATCTCAGCTGTGATGAAATGAAGACAATACTTGGTGAAGGTAACAATGAAAGTTAATTGCATTAGAGGCTTCCTAACACGACTTAACTTTCTGCTGATTTAATTAATCGTTTAGGAAGCTTAATACATAATTGAAGTTGAGGACATCATAATCATCATCATTATCATCATCATCATATTTGTTTGTTACCCGCCTCTCCCTCCGGATCGAGGCGGGGTACAACACAAATGTAAATGTCATAAAATACATATAATTAAAACATTCAAAACTAATACATCATTAAAAGCAGCACATTATTAAAAGGCATCTTAAAATTCAACTACTCTTTAGGTAGAAATACTTATTGAATGCAGTGGATTTACTTGTGAGTAAAATATGTGCAATCTCCAGTATCTGAGGCAATCAGCCTGTGTGCACCA
This sequence comes from Elgaria multicarinata webbii, assembly GCF_023053635.1. Lineage (NCBI taxonomy): Eukaryota > Metazoa > Chordata > Lepidosauria > Squamata > Anguidae > Elgaria > Elgaria multicarinata. The sequence goes on from NC_086178.1 coordinate 65,438,492, forward strand.
GTTGCTGGGGAACATGGGTGGGAGGGTGCTGTTGCACTTTGTCTTGCTTTGTTGGTCCCTGGTCAACAGCTGGTTGGTCACTGCGCGAACAGAGTGGACCCTCGGTCTGATCCAGCATGGCACTTCTCATGTTCTTATGTATAGCAGCAGCGTTGAACCTCCTGTAGTGCAAGGGCCTAATTCCATTTTGGAGAAGCTCTCGCCACATTCCAATGGTGGGTGAGGCTGAAGGCAAAATGACTGTACCAAAACAAACAAACAAAAAACCGCTAGCATGTTTTAGCTTAAAGCTCTTACAGCGAGGTCTCCTAAGGCATTTCAGCCTTTTGGAATGGTGGGAAACTGTTCAAAAGCTGGGGAAGCACCAAGTAATTGGTGGCCAGGAAAAAGGGAGCAGGGCCAGGGGAAGTGGGCAGGGCCAATTGAAGAACCCAGGAGGGCCATATTTGGCACGCCAGGAGGGTCAGATGTTCTGCATTCCTGAAGTAGAGCATTAATCATTATTTCCAGGCCACCTTTAATTATAAAGGAAATGATTTGTGGTACAGATTTTTTTATTGAGAGGAACTGAGTTGAATTTCTGTTAACATACAGAAAATGTGTTTGATTTGCAGCTGCATGTGAAAACCATAGTGATGCTGCTTGTTTTGCCTGCATATTGTTAAGCCATGGAGAGGAGGGTCTTATCTATGGCACAGATAAGCCTATGGCAATCAAGGAGTTGACCATTCTTTTTAGAGGAGATAAGTGCCAGAGCCTCGTCGGAAAACCTAAATTATTTTTCATTCAGGTAAGAAGCATTTGATGCTAGCTAGCACTTGCTGGATATCATTTGTGTTGCAAAGCCTAAGGAGAGTAAGCAAAAATAAGAAGCAGTCATCTGAATTGGTTGCAGAACTGAAGCATAAAGATCTGATTGTGATGTACTTTAAAAAGCATAAAACCAAAACAAGCAAAAAGAGGCCAAACATCCATTGAGCTTTTCAAATCGATTAGTACTTAAACCCATTCATGATCTTTGAGGGGCTATAACTGAGCTATTCTCATTCTGCAACCTTTGAAACATCTAAAGTTGTCCTGTCTCAATCGGGACATAGTCATGTAAATCAGTCTCCCAAACCTGGTGCTGTCCTTATGTTTGGACTTAAGATCCCATCAGTCCCAGCCAGCCTGGCCAATAGTCAGGAACACTTGAGAGTTATAGTCCAATATAAGGAGAGCACCAGGTTGAGAAATTAATGGAGGTTGAAGCCTGATCTGCAGTCCATTGGCTTTTCTTTGAGGCCACTGCCCATGTTTTGCATTCGAATGCTTGATCATCCTGTAGCATGGGAGAGGCTTATCAAAAGTAGTTGGGCTGTGCCCAGTTTCATTAGCATAGTAGGATGGTGGGAAAGCCATTGCTAATCAGAATAAACAATACTGGGCTGTTTGGACCAATAATCTCATTTGTTATAAGCACGGAAGTTGGAGAAATTCACAATGAACTTAAATGAGTTTGGATTTCTATGAATCAGAATTGTGAATTCCACAGCGGGCCAGCCTTTTCAGATTCACGTGGACTGGTGGACCAGTTTTGCACTTTAGGGGCGGGGGGGGGTGCATTTCACTAATTTGCATTAGGGCTAATGCGCCCTTGCGCTAATATAAATGACATCTTGGTTGAAAAAAATCTGATTCCATTGATTCCGATTTTGACAATGGAAACAAAGATGCCTGACAATCCACGCAACAAAATCTGTACAACCTTAGGTGTGCTTGGCGCCTACAGGGTACTCCTTCTGTCACCAGCTGAAGACCTTTTTATTTTCTCAGTATTTTAACACCTAATTTAACTTAAATTTAAACTTTGCTGTTTTAATTCCATATTTTAATCTATATCAATTTTTGCTGTGTGGTTTTATCCTGGTTGTGCTTTGTATTTTGTATTTGTGTTTTTAGATTGTTGGTTGTTTTTATGCTCTTCATAGCTTTAATTTTTGTGAACCGCCTAGAGAGCTTCGGCTATTGGGCGGTATAAAAATGTAATAAATAAATAAATAAATACTTCATATCTGTGCATTTTTTTCTTCAAGTATTATGCATTTTGGATAAGCTAGGGTGGGGTTGGTGGATGGGTATTCCAGAATAAAAAATATGTCAGTGTTAAGTACAATATTAGGTACTTTATAAATAATAAATAATATGCTCACCAGTTATGGCTTGCCTCTCTGCATATTCTTACAAATGAAATGTAACTGAAATATTTAAGCTGCAGCCCTCAAACCTGTATATCTTTAATAGGGCTCATGTTACAGAACTTCAGTGCTTATCCTAGTATAGGTAATTAATGTATGATACTTAATTTACAGTGCTGAATTTACAAGCTTCGGAATTAAAGTGCCGTAACTCCTGTAAAACGTTTGTGATTTATGCATAGGAAAATTATTTCACCCACTACTTAATATTATGCTGATTTCAGGCATGTCAAGGTTCTGAATTTGATGATGGGATTCAGACCGATTCAGGTTCTTCAAATGACACTCTGGAAATGGATGCCAATCCAACATACAAGATTCCAGTAGAAGCAGATTTTTTGTACGCCTATTCAACTGTGCCAGGTATGATGGGAAAGGTGACAACTTGACATACAGATGAGCGAGAGTAAACCAAGTGTAAATTTATTGAGACAAATACAAGCATTTTAAAACTATAGTTGCTGTGTTTTTTAAAAAACGGAATGCTACTTTATGAGGAAATATATTTTATTTACATTAAATTTTAAGCCTCTCTTGCAAATTTGAAGTATTGCACTAGCCATTTATATATCTATTTATTTGTTTTCTTTTTCCTTTTCTATTTCAACTAAGGGGTGAAGTATTAAAGATTCCAACATAAATGTACAATAATTAATATGCTATTAAAATGGAACCTAAACATGCATTTTTTTAATAGTCCTATTCAAGGCGCACTGTACTGGTGGGTGATCAAAGCCTCAATACCTGCGGAGGGAGTCCTACACATGTGTTGTATCCATAGATGCCTAGACCCATTCCTACTGATGCCAATCAAACATTGGCCTGGGTGTGTGGCCATCACATACATTTAGCATCCAAGAGATGGGGCTAGCCTACACATTTTAAAGACCTGCTTCATTTGGGTACCAAATGCCTTAAGAGGGCTAATGGTTGTTTAAAAATATAAATGCACAATTACCTTGTCACACCAGACCAAAGATGCTTCCAGCACTGTCTCCAGCAGTGACAAACCACATGCACTTGCGAAAATCAAAACGAGACCTTGTGGAGCTATCTCTTGTTGTGTGAAAATGTAGGTTTTGTTCTTATTTTTCATAGCTAATAACAATAGCTGTATCATCCATTAATTTGTCCAGTCTGCTTTCATGCTATCTATACTAATGGCTAGGGGTGTGCACTCTGCCCTGGAATTATCTGGTAACCACAAACATTCACGGAGCATTGGATCTTCCAGAGTGGAGATTGGCTGGTTCCAAACCCATCGAGTAATATCAGGGTGGAGATGTGCCCAATCAGAGCTTCTAAAGTCTCAATTATCCTGGTGTGTGTGTGTGTATATATATATATGTGTATGTATGTATGTATGTATTGAATATCCCCATATTTGGAAGACACTGAGTGAGGTGAGGGGTAGCTTTGATATTGACATCTTTGGCTAACCAATTAGAAATTGCCACAGTGCTGTCCGTGACCATGTTCTCCAATCACAGTGTTCAGGGGAGTGAGAAACATTAACTGGCTGCTGATTCTGGCTGTTGGCAGGGGGTGGGGGGAGAGGGAGTGTGTTTCTGCTCAGACTCAGAGCAGTCAATCATCCACATTTCCACAGTGTGAAAGTGCTGTTGGGCTGGCTAGCATTGTGAGTGAGAAAGGTTCTACACCTGAGTCAGGCACAGGCAGGCTCTTTATTGCAGTTAAACTATTACTCCTGTTGGGTGGCTGGGCTTCCAGTGCATTCCACAAGTTAGTTACACTTTCTTGGAATGAATTTTGTTTGCCATGAACCTACTGCTGATGAAGTTCATTGGATGAGGCGGAGTTCTTCCACTTTGAGAGTAAACATATTCTCAAAACACCATTCACACCACTATAAATCTCTCTCATGTCACCCCCCCCCCCACACACACATACACATACAGTAGTTGTTTTTCTAAGCTAAAAAAAATCCCAAATGCTTTAACTCTTTTCCTCCAGAATACTGATGCTTCACCTTAGGATCATTTCTCTTGCCATAACTCAGTTAAGCCTTATACATTCAGAGGGGAAGATTATATGCAGACCTTCCCCCGCAAACACTCATCCTCTTGAAACCGTAATATTTTTTTTTCACATCCTTGAGCCATGTGAACAGCTGCAATTCAAACCTCTAGGCTCAAGTTTGGTTCTCTCCTGCATTTCCCTTAGTTTGTGATTGTATTTGTCATGTGTTTTAAACTTCTGTCTTTCATGCCAATAAGGAACACTTTATTTTTGTTCGTATTTGTAGGTTATTATTCCTGGAGGAATCCGGGGAAAGGCTCCTGGTTTGTGCAGTCTCTTTGCTCAGTGCTGAGTGAGTCTGGCAAAGAGTTGGAGATCCTGCAGATTTTGACCAGAGTTAACTACAAGGTGGCTAGAAACTACGAATCGCAGTCCAATGACCCACGCTTCAGCGAGAAGAAGCAGGTTCCTTGTGTGGTGTCGATGCTGACGAAAGAACTGTACTTCTGAAATCTCATCTACATGGGCAGATACCAATGGTGCCTTAATTTTTTTCCTCTGAAGCAAGAATGGAATGTATAGCACATTACATTTTGTAGTACGATGCTGAACGATTTAAACAAAGCTTTTCAAAGCAAAAAAACAACTCTAGATCTCAAGCTTCGACTATGTATGATTCTTTTGATACTTGCAATACCAAGATTACCTCAGTTGATTGTTATAAACCTTTGCAAGATACTTCCAGAGTGTATTTTACACAGATGTTGGTATATGCTTCCGTTCTTTGTTTCTGTTAATATTTCTCTTGCTTGAACTTGTTTGGAATCTTTTTTCCTCATCTTGGAAATAGCTCATAATTTGCAATATTATCTACTGCTCAAGTCTTATTTTGAAATCACTGAACAATAACTGTAGTGCACACAATCTATTCAGCACAATAGCAGTTTGATAGAAAAAGTTTGTTATATAGTGTAGTCTGGAACAGTAAACAGAACAGTAAGTGATTATAAGTTGACAATCTGCTCAAAGCACAATAATTCCACAAAGCAATATGTCCCCTCCTCCCTGTTCTGCAAACAGAAGCGGTTCCATCAGTAATTGGATTCCACCCTAAGAAAACTATGAGATTCTTCTTCCTTGCAATTATTTATTACTGTTGGAGAATCCTAGTTCTTTCCTTCAGATGTCATCAGCCTGGTAAATCTACCCATTCCCCGTGATTAGGCATTGCATAACCAGTATTTGTACATTCACTTGAATACAGAAAGAACCATGAGTCTTGACCATACAAGCCCATTTCTCTTACATGGGATGTACTTTCTGATAACAATGGTTAGTTTCTTATTTTGTCGACTTGCAACCCATGTTGTGTAACTATTGCACTTTTAGTTCTTATAACAAGTCTGTAGTTTGTACAACACGATGTATACTGGACACAGATCTGTATTCTTAGCAATTTGTGCTTCATATATAGAGTCTGTTTCTTGATGTTTAAGGACTGTGACTGAAGTAAATTTGGCCCCCACATTCTAGTTACAAGTGGAAAGTTTATTTTATATTAATCAAAACCACTACTCCAAAGGCTACATTTTTAAAATATATTTTTCAGCCTCATACCAATGTAGAAAAAGTGTTGAAAGCTGCTGAAATGTGAAAGAATGATCTAATTACATCAAGTAGGATTTCTTATTAGTCACTGCAAGAAGGAATCCCTATGGAATGCCAGAGTCTAAACAAAATCCAGTGCACTATGAACTTCCATGCTTTTTGGCATGGTGCAAAAATATAGCAGTGGGATCCAATGTATTCAGAAGATGTGATTGTTTGAATCTAGCCTGTGATTGTTTGAATCTAAACTTTTAAATTTCTATAGCAGAACATCAGTGGGAGATTTGCCTTGTAAACAATAGTGAAAAGTTCTCATGACGTTATTTTTGGCACTAAAGAACTGTTGAATTCTTTGGACCCGATACTTCTGCCCAATTATATGCAGGCTTAGTAAGATATTTTCCGTAGCATTTCAAAACATCTATTGTTCCTGTTTTCCCTATAAAATGGGAACTTCCACTAACAAACTACTAAGGTAAATCAACTGTTTACGTACATCCTGTTCGGAAGACACCTTTCACCATGGCTTTAACCATGGTGAATAAGCCAAAAAGCCTTATTCACTCTGGTTAAAGCCATGGTTTAAGATGTCTTCTGAACAGGGCCATAGAATGGTAGTGCATAAACCCCATTTGTTCTACAGGGAAGAAAATTAGAACAGAGATGTCTATATATAATAGGTGCAAACATAGCCAAGATGTATATTACAATTTTTATGACTATCACAAGGCAACATAAAATATCTATTTTTTTTCAAAGATACGTTAGTGAATTCTGTGGGAAAACATAATGAAACAAATAAAGATAATTTTCTAACATCTGCTTGTTTAATTTTTATCTGTGTTTCTGGAACACAGGCGTAACTACTATGAATTCACAAAAACTACTGGTGGTCCTCTTGTTTTGTTGTAGTAACTACTGAAAATATCTACTCCAAAGGCAGTATCCTACATTAGCAGCACACTAGCAGGAGTCATCACTAGTGCAATGGAGAACCAGTGGCTGCTTAAGCAAAGGGAAACTGGTGGAAATGCTTGTTTCTGGGGTTTCTTAATGATGTGCTAGCTTCCTGTTGCACTAGTAGAGACTCCTGCTAATAGATACTGCCCCAAATGTTGAATTCGCCTGTTAAAAGATGTGGTTCCATTGTTTTCGTTCAGACAGATTTGCTTTCAGATTTGTTTGCTCTTCCTACTTTGTCATCTTGGATTTACCACCAGCAGCTGTCCCACTCATATGTTCTATTTTGCTAGTAGACACAGATAAAACTCTCCTCATGTATTTGTCACCTAAGCTTAGTAGCCATTATCAAACCCTGTCGTGAAGCAGGAGAGTCACATATCTTAAGGGTACAATCCCACCAATTTCTCCCTTGCCAAACAGAAGCTCTGAAGGTAGCAGAGTGGGGGGGTGGCGTGGCGGAGATTCTCTTTGCCTCCCCATCATACGTCCTGGGCTAAAAAGCCGGCCTAGCTATAATTACCCATCTAACAGCACTTTGGGGTGGGGAAAAGGCTGGAAGAGGCTCGGAATCACTTGTATCCTGGCCTCTCTGATCTCTCCACCCATAGAATGCCCCCTTTCCTCCTCCAAGGTTGCTTTTCTGAGCCTGGAGAGGCAGCCAGCGTGGTTCTTTCCATGCCAGCTGCGAGGGGGCAGGGTAGGATCCCTGACTGCCCCTCGCAAGGTTGGAATGCTGTCTGACCTTGGAGAGTTTTCCAAGCTGGCTCCAGTCTCCACTTCAGCCAGATCAACGGAGGAAATAATAGGTTTAATAGCAGAGCCCTCACTATATTCCCTGGGATGCTTGTGCAAGAACCATAGGATTGCTCTCTAAGAGCCCAGTGACAATGTGCTCTAAATTGTTGATTTAAATTGACCATCTGAGGTCCCACTGCTGTGTAATCAGAGAGAGAGATGTATTGTGATGAGTTAAACCTAAAATGTGAGAAAACCTCAGAAGCAAGACTTGCAGCATCAAGGAAAGATTTATTGTGCATACCAAATAATACCTACTTCTCCCATAAGTGTATAATGAAAGTGAAGTAAAAAAGCATGTGTGTGTACACAAACACATTTTAATACTCTGATGGTCATTTCAAAAAAAAAAAGTGATTAGAACACTGTGTAGATGTTGTTAATCCCATATTCAACTTGGTTGCAGTTGCTTGAGGAATAGAGCCAGCCAGTCCACCTCCCTAAAAACTACCAGCTGTAAACTCAAATGGATGGATGGGTCAAGGTAAAAGAATCTTAGTTAGAATGTATACCACAGGTTTGGAAAGGTAGCAAGAAGTCCAAGAGTTCAGCAGCATGGTTAATGAGCAGCGTCAAGAAGCTCTTAGAGAAAAGAAACCTTCCTTCAATAATGGAAGCCTTGCCCAAAGGAGAACAAAAGAGTACAAACTTGCACATAGGAAATGCAAGCAACAAGAGATCTGAAAAAGCGTTAGTATATCACTAACAATATCATGCCAACAATAAAAGAATTCTTTCAATAAATCAGCAGTGGGAAACCAGCTAGGAAGGCAGTTGGACCATTGGATGTCAGCAGAGTTAAAAGAGTACTAGGATAAGCTGGAGAGTCTGGAGAAGCTGAATGAATTCTTTGCATCGGTATTCACTGCAGAAGATACAGGACAGATGACTGACTTGGGATTGTGGTGGACAGCTCAATGAAAATGTTAACTCGGTGTACATCTACACACGCGCTTTCGGGTCGCACTGAAGGCTCTTGCCTATGCCTTCCTCTGGGTGGGTGGATCTATTATACAAATGTATTTATACATTTATTTTTTAAAAAATACCACGCCCAGCCAGCATGGCTCTCCAGAGGCTGGGCTGCAACTCCCACCATCCCCTCCATTGGCTATAGCTGATGGGAAGTTGCAAGTGCAACAACCATGATTTAATTAGAATGTAAGCCTAAGCGGCAGGGTCTTGCTATTTACTGTTTTACTCTGTACAGCACCATGTACATTGATGGTGCTATATAAATAATAATAATAATAATAATAATAATAATAATAATAATAATAATAGGCAAATTCCATGTTATGCATAATTACGAAGGAATTGAGAATAAAACTGCCAAGATCATACAAATCTATGCTGTGACTACACTTGGAATACTGTGTACAGTTCTGGTCATTACACTTAAAATAAGGATATTGTAGAGTTGGAAATCATGCAGAAAGGGGCAACTAAAATGACCAAGGGTCTGGAGCAACTCACCTATGAGGAAAGGTTATAACATCTGGGACTGTTTAACTTAGAAAATATGTGAGTAAGGGGAGACATAACAGAGGTGTTCCAAATTATGCATGGTGTGAAGAAAATGGATAAGGCAACTTTCTCATGAAGCTGATTGGTGGAAGAGTTAGGACAGATAAAAGGAAGTACTTCACACAGCGCATAGTTAAATTATGGAATTCACTTCCACAAGATACAGTGATCGCCACTACTTTGGATGGTTTTAAAAGGGGGTTAGACAAGTTCATGGAGGATAAGACTCTCCATGGCTATTAGTCCTGATGACTATATGCTATCTCCAGGATCAGAGGCAGTATGCCTATGTACAACCAGTTGCTATGGAATTTGGGCAGGAGGGTGCTGTTGCACTCATGTCCTGCTTGTGAGTTTCCCGTGGGCAGCTGGTCGCCTACTGTGTGAACACAATGCTGGACTAGATGGATCCTTGGTGATCCGGCATGGTTGTTCTTGTATTCTTATGTACTTATTCTTTTAAGTATCAACTACCTTAACATTGCAATTCTATGCATACCAACTCGGAAGTCAGTTCTAATAAATTCAGTGAGGTTTACTCCCAGGAAATTGTGCAAAGGATTACAGCCTAATTGATGATGGACAGCTGAAAAAATCCCATTCAGTAAATCTTGCTTACATTGGAATATCCCAATTAAAACACACTGGGTTTTTTTGTTACTTGGGTGTATGTCTCATATATTAATCTGTTCTGCTCTTTAAACAAATGATAACTGAGTCAATGTACTGCACTTTTTTTTTTTTTTTTTTTTTTTTTGCTGTTAGAATTAACATTCAAAATCACACAATACCATATTTCCTTTCTCTGGTGTATTTCAGAGAACTTTAATAAAGGAGGATGTTGGATCTATGTTTAACAACAACTTTATGATTATAAGTAGAAAATGAAATGAGGAAACAAATTGCTCAGATCCTAGATCCCTCCATGTATTTCTACTGTTGTTGTTATTCTTATTACTATGTGTATATGTATTAGGACTTGTCAAATGCACATTAACCACAAACTGCCATCTCCTGGATTTCCTCATTCTAAACACCTTTCAATTCAATATCAAGTATGCAGATTTACCCACAAGAAAATAAATGGGTATTTCCTTATGACTCATAGTTACGTGCTGTGATTAGTAGACTGGTTTAAGGAGGCACCTGCTTTATACTCAGTTTAAACTAAATGATCCAGTGTTCAGGGAATGCATCGTAGATGTGGTTGGACATTGTTGATCTCCAGCATGGCAAACACTCTGGTCTTGTAAGTATATCTACTGACTTTCAGCTTTGTTTAGAGTTGAAGTTAGATATGCAATTAAATTTTAGCCTGCTGCTTTCTTTAGTTAAAACACCTACGTGGCTTGTTAGAGACTAAGCTAAAATCATATTCAAAATTCTGCAAACCAGAGGCGCAGTCATGGAATTACCATTTTTAACATGAGTAAGAGTGCGATTTAAAAAGCTCTTTATTTGCATTAAATAAAATTTGCATGAAATAACATTTTGTGATTAAATCCCCCCCCCTTGCACACTACCGTGTTTCTAATCATAAACAGATACTTTGCAGGTTACTACAGTCTGTATTTTAAGTTCTTTTGTTGCTGCAAGCAAATAAAGGATTCAGAGGCACCTAGTTTTTTGCTAGCAGCAACAAAAGATAAATTAACTGGGGAAATAAAGATTAATATTTATTAAAGTGAGATATATACGTCAGCACTTAGTTTAAGGCATAGTCACAAGCATTTTAAACTTCCGTTTAGAGAGTAGAAGTAGGCTAAATGTTTCTTACAAACTAACATGTTGTTTGGGGTCCTATAGATAATAAAAGCAGTTGATTTTTCAAACATATTGCTCTTGACATAGGTTTTGAAAACAAAACAAAAGGTTTTCCTAATCATTACCTACAAGAGCAGAATACAAATGCATAAAGTAATTTATTCGATCCATTCTTGCAATGTCACGGTCATGTCTTAGTAAGGTTATTCACATACAACTCAGTCCTTTTCTTCTTCTCCCATATTAGTTTCTTCATGATCCATGTCATATGTAACTCCTATGCACCCTAACGGCCTGAATGTTCCTGAAATATAACTCTACCTGCTTTTGTGTGTTAGGGAGCCTGACGGCAAGGTCTATATGGTTGCTGATGTCCAAACTGAGATGTTCGTATGCATTTTCTCTAGAGTTTTGATGATTGGACTGGAGTAAAGTGTTGGTCTCTGGAGACACTCAGGGCTTGATGGCATCTGTTATACTTCCCTAGTTGGGTTTCATTTGTTGTTTTCTTGTGCATTTTTCCCATGATGCTGGATTCCTCCTCCTCCTCCTCCTCCTCCTCCACCTCCACCACCACCACCACCACCTCCTCTTAGTTGGTTGCATATATATTTTTATTGCTCCTGAAATTGCATTTGTTTGCTCGTACTACATAGTAAACTACCCCATTCTTTATCAATCGGAAGCCCAAGTAGCTTCTTATCTTTCTTCTGGAATCTGGCTATTACTTCCATAAAGCAAGACTAACAAAGGGCTTTCAGGATTATGTATTATGTTCATCCTCTCATAAAATCTCCTCTACCATATTTCTCTGTCTTGATACTTTGCTTAACCTGCTTTGAAAGCACAATGAGGGGTGTCTCCAAAAGTCAGTCGGAGAAGTCAGCCAAATGGCATTAGCACAGCAGAACCCTAAGGTGCATGTTAAATTAAACAAAAGTATTGTTCATGTGCAATCAGCTGGGACTGGCTGCTGTGATCATATTATGGCAATACTTTTGCACCAGCACTGGCTGCCAGTCCATTTCCGTACCCAGTTCAAAGTGCTGGTTTTGATCTTTAAAGCCTTAAACGGCTTGGGGCTAGGTTACCTGAAAGAACGGCTCTGCCTATATGTATATACCCGGATATTAAGACCATGGCTTCATTTGATGGAGGCCCTCCTGCCCTGTCTATGAGAGAGAGTTTGATGTGCAAACGGTGGTGGCACATCATTTGTGGAATGCACTCGTCCCCTGCATATACTGTAGAGTAAAAATGGGGGTGGAGATGTAGCCGCTAGATATGGATTTAAAGTAATGTCCATTTGGGGCTTGTGTCATGGGCTTGCGGCTAGTATTGGCATTGCCAGTACAATGCTCTCCTGGGTGCCTCCATGCTAATTCTGAACTCGTATCTGACATGTGGGAAGAGCTTGAGGTATATTTTTTTTAAAAAAAATCTTATGTGGGAGAAAGTGAAACAAACAGATTTCACAACAAAGGGTACAAGCAGAAGTCAGTTACTGAACAAAAAATGAACTAAGTTCAAAATTCACTGTAGTATACAATAAATATTGAAGACCAGATGAAATGTGATGACAGCATGTGCGCAATCTATGTATGGTTTAAACAACAATCATAAAGCCCCTATATAGTGACTTGGGGGCCATAGGATAGTTCAGATTCCTGGATCCAAGGTCAGTGTCAGCACTCTGACCTCAGATCCAGGAGTCCAAGTTCCCATGCCAGCTGTCTCTCCAATGTTGCAAAAGCAACCTCGGAGGTAAGGTAAAGGGTATGTTCCTGTGGGTGGGGAGGGAAGGGACTGGAAAGGCAAACATATGAGGAATCCTCTGGCCTCCCCAGCCTCCTTCTCTCCCCAACACCTCAGATAGATGGGCAAAAAACTCCATCTAGTTAAAATGTAGAGTGGGAGGAGCATGGAGGTGAAGATTACCTCCACTGCTCCCCATACTCTACATTAGATGGCTATAACCCTCCGAGTTTGGAAGCTTATGGCCATTGCCATAAGATTTTGCCCTTAATTTACCAAATGGGACACACCTTTAACAAATGGGACCAGCACCTTAGCATGCTTATGTATCGATGTCTCTGCTGAGATAGCTTTCAAACCAGGTTATGAACCCCAGTTTGTCCTCCAAAAATGATCCTACATAGATGCTCTTGGTTGATCTTAGAGGTCATGAAGGGGATACGGGGAAGCAGGCTGTGTGTTGGGGTAAAACCAGGGATTTATCTGAAGGCATTGTGAACTACTCTGAACTAAATGCAGCATACATTTTTTTAAAAAATTAGGCAAAGACTGAATCAGTCTTTATTGCTAATCACTTATTGACTTTCAAGTCTTTCCCCCTATCTTTTACAGAACTGGCTCAATTTGGAGGCAGCTTTCATTGAAGTTTGCTTGCAATATTGCCAAACAGGATTATCATTTTAAAATCTGTCGTATATTATAAATATCAATTAAAAAAATTAAATCCTTGCTGAGCAAATTATTTTTCAGGTGTCATCCCTCCAAGCTTTCTATCTCCATGTCTTTTAGATCAGATTTGATATGTTCATTGTTCAAATTAAAGATGAAAAATAAGAAATGGTTGAATAATTACATATGACATATTTTCCTTATACTATTCCTTTTTACTTTTAGATAGGTTGGTCTTTTGTCACTGTCTTCCTTTGGATGTGAATGTACAAAACATCTTGTTCAGGTATGGATGCGATTTTAGAGTCACATTTGAAATCTACTAATATGCAGGCTCCATATCAATGTAGGCAAAACCAATGGGCAGTATCCAATGCCAAACTACCACTACTGTAAATTGCATTGCACAACCATACATTTCCTCTAGAGCACCACCAATAGCACCTGCTGGCATGACATTTTGTCTCAGGAAACATATCACACACCAGCAAGTGCACTTGGCATTGCACAATAGGTCATCTATACAAGTGCAATATGATTTGGTCAGTATCGATACAGTGTCGATGCAGAAACAAATTGCACTAACTTCCAATCCTATCAATTGCGCCCTCAGTGATTGGAAGCCCCTGAGCTCAGAGGTGTTTATCTAATACAGGGCAGGAGGAGCTGCAGAGGCTGTTTTTGCCTCCTTGTCCTCTCATCCTGCAGATTTTGCTAGACAGGCTTTTTAGCCCATCTAGCAAGGTCACTTCAGAGGGAGAGGGAATGCCCCCTTTTCTCCTCTTCTGATGTCACTTTTCTGACCTTGGAGGGCAGCCAGCATGGTAATTATTTATGAGCTTTTTGTGACATTTTATTACAATGTATACATTTTTGGAATGCGAACTGAATTTTCTTGTATTGTGCAAAACATTCAAAGTAGCAATTGTTCTTGTGGAAAGCGAGTGCTGTAGAAAAAAAATATTGCTGCTCTTAATGTTGTTTATTAATTGCATCCTTTAGGAGGAAATTGGGCTTTTGGGGGGCGGGGTTGGCACTTGAGTACAGTTTACATTCTTGTTAGTATTTGGCTAACCTATTTTATGACCATGCTGACAAATATTAGTTATAAACTGTTGCTTGGTTCTAGCTTCTATCTCAGAGTGGAAGAACGGTATTTGTCATCACTTGCCGGAAAGGCAAATCTTAAACGTTGGTGGCATACTAAGGCATGAGCCAAAATAATCTTTAACCTCACCCTTTGTATATTTACCAGGTTGACATAACAATCAACATGGATTCTCCAAGAACAATCAGCATAGGTACAAGCCTAAATTTCACAAGTTTTGTAATATAGCTGATGCCATAGCATTTTCATGTTTGTTCCTGATCAATATCCATCTTCGTTTTGTTCAATTTTTCCATTAAGGCAACCAGTATGAGCTTCCGATTAAAATTAGAAGACTATTCATGACAACGCTATATTCCCACTCTTTTCTAGGTTGGCTGCTTGGTCCTCTTCTCAAACAGATTGCATATTTGGGCATGGATGTTCAGGTCTTAGGCCAGCCTGGAATTGAAACTTTGATACTTAGTCTTGCCTCTTAGTCCTTAGTTTATGGAAATGTGCTGTTACTACTCAGTGATGAAGCAAATGCCCTCTCAAGGTGGGGGTATACACTGCCACATTGGAAGGGAATCAGCTCAAAAAAATCACAGACTACGAGACTAAATAAATAAAGCTAGACAGGTAGGAGGGAGCCAGAAAAACTGCAGCGCCGGTGACCATTGCATTGTCAAGCCTGTCCTGCATTCCCACACTTACCCAAGGTGGATAACCTGAACTGAAGCCGGGAAACAATTGTGTGTGTGGGGGGGGGACACACCATGGAGCAAAAGTAAAAGCTGCAATATATTGAGAATTTGAAAGCTCACAGTTTCAGGAAGGAAATCCCGATGTGGCTGCTAGTTGGCTGCATCATTTAAACAATGCAGCACCACTGCACAACCATTATATGGTTAATAGAGCATACAGACACCCCTCCCCAGGTGTCATCTGCTGTTCCTGCACATGTCTTACGGAAGGAGCCTTGGCCGAGTTTGGCTCAGATTAAGCTGTGCTTCTGATTCATATGTTATTTTAGATGGAGCCTGCTAGTCCCAAAGGAGGCTTGCTATGAGTTGCAGGAACAGGGGTGCAGTTATCTGTAATGTAATTGAGAATTACTTCATTCCTACTGACCTGCCAACCATGCAACTACCATCTTGTCACATACTTCTAAACTAGAAATGACACAAAATCTTGCTGAGATATTTTCAAACTGGACCAGCCACACTAGAAACAGCCAGAGGAATATTTAATATTTAACATCTACATAGAGAAAAATATCATGAGGGTTGAATTCCATTGGATTTCACCCCCTCTTTGACTTGACTGTGTTTTTGGAAACATTAGTTTTCTTATGGAAACAGCTTCATCTTAAAAAAAATAATAGAATGTTATTGATTTGTCTTCGTCAGGAAATTATAATTACGACGGTGTTTATAAGGATGGTTTCTTCATAAAATCTCCGCCACTCCATCTTTTCAGCAATCAGGTACAGTTAGCACTATGATAGCAGTACTTCACGTACGCCATAGTAATAATGATCTATTATTTCTAATTTGTTATATCTTACCAAGATGAAAAAATGGCTTTCTTTTTGTAGACTTCATGGAAAAAGAGATACTTCATCCTTTCCAAGTCTAGGGAAACTGGTTATGACCTGAAGTATCTTAAAGGCCAGCAAATTAAGGGCCACATTGAAATTAATGAGTAAGTATCTGATAATGTCTACCCAAAGTTTCTTTTAATCCCGTTACAGGGTGTTTAAAATATCTTGCTCTATCCTACCTCACCTCACCTCCATTGTCTAAAAACAAGTTATATTTTAGACTCTGAACTTAATGGTCTTACAGAGCTTCCCCCCCCCCCTTTAAAATGGTAATGTACAATTACTTCAGTTCCTTCAAATTATCATTAGGGTGACGATATGAAAAGGAAGACAGGGCTCCTGTATCTTTAACAGTTGTATTGAAAAGGAAATTTCAGCAGGTGTCATTTGTATGCATGCAGCACCTGGTGAAGTTCCCTCTTCATCGCAACAGTTAAAGCTGCAGGAGTCCTGCCTAGCATGAGCAGATACAAAAGCGGGCAGGGCTCCTGCAGCTTTAACTGTTGCGATGAGGAGGGAACTTCACCAGGTGCTGAGTGCATACAAATGGCACCTACTGAAATTCCCTTTTCAATACAACTGTTAAAGATACAGAAGCCCTGTCCTCCTCTCCATATGGTCACCCTAGGTTATATTTCATTCCCCTTCAGGGTTGTTTTGGGTGTTTGTTTGTTTTCATTTGTGGAGCAGGATATGAATTTGGGACAGAGAAGTAGCTCTTAATCTAACTTAGTTGCTGCTTTTGCACTTCCCTTGCCAATCCTGGATGGTGTAAGAGCAAAATGATTGTTTAAAAATGAAATGCAATACAGACGTTCTATTCTGTTTTGTATGAATGACTTTTAAGACGATAGAGGAATTGCCTACTAAACTTGTAAATTGATCATCCACACCAGTTTTGTACATATTTCGTATATTTATGAAACAGGAATTCAGAAATAGAAATTGGCATAGGAGACACTGAGAAAATGATGGTTGTAAAGAAGATGTTTAAATGCCAGCCTACTGAAGTGATGACCATCAGAACAGAGAACAGAAATTTCTACCTGATTGGAACAGATAGGTAAGTTCACCATTCTTTTCAGGGATATAGATATAACTCACTGAGGTGAAGGCAAAACATATGTGCTGATTTTACCCACCCTGGGATGATGATGATGATGATGATGATTCTTTGAACGGCAGGATAAATATGGAAATTATAATTAATTATATTGAGATATATATTTGTGTGAGTAAAATGAACTGCAACAGGATAATTTGCATGACTTCTTCTGGAAGGTGTCAGCGATTCTGTGAACTTTTTTTAGACAAGGCTGTTAACCTGTTTATATTTCATTCCCCTTTGTTGATTTTACTCAAACAAATGTATCTACTTCATCACAGAATTAAGATCCAATCTCTAAACAAAGAGAAATTTCCTGACTTTCTGCTACATAACCTCTAGGTGGTGCTGTGGTATAGCAGAATAATGCAATTTGGGATGAAACAAATTTCCCCACTCCAAAAAACCCTACGGAATTGCTCTTAAAAAACAGAAGTGAAACGAAGGGCTCCTCTAAATGCGCAATTCATTGCACACTTGTGATTGGCCACTCACAGAAGGTTACAGGTCCATTGCATAACATCATCAATTTCTAGGACATCTCTTACCTTATCCCCTGGAAATCCCACTTTTAAAAGAAACACAGATAATGTAGTAATATCCAGAAAAAGCGGGATCTCCTAGGATGTCTCTACATTAAGCAACCCCCCACATATTTACTGTGGCTTTCTGTTTTGGGGTTCTTTGTGGTATTACAATGGTATCTGCACCTTTAAACAGCAGACACCTGGTTTGAATCAAGGGAGTGCCTTCCTCCTCCCTGGCATTTGTGCAAAAGAGTGGGGGTAGTCTTCTTTTTATTACTTTATTGTGCTGTACTGCTTCCTCACAGGCCCCAGGAAAGCCAAGACTTACTTCTGAGTATACGTAAGATTGTGCTGTAAGTCTGTAACCCTTGGCAATTTACTTGGAAGTAAGCCCTAGGAACACAATGGAATGCCCTTCTGTATAGCTAAAGATCATGCTTTAAGTCCGTAACTCTCACTTACTTGGGTGAAAGCCCCATTGAATTTGATCTATGTGGGGTGGGGGATCAGATCTGCCTCCCTTTGTTGCAGGGAGGCATTTTACTCTCTTCTCTCTCCAGTCGCAGACATGGAAAGTCCTTCCTTGGCAAGTTCATAGTGCAGTGCTAGCTTTACACGTTGCCAATTCTGTACAATTAAGGGTTTATTCTGATCTTTTAAAAATGACCATATGAAAAGGAGGACCAGGCTCCTGTATCTTTAACAGTTGCATAGAAAAGGGAATTTCAGCAGGTGTCATTTGTATATATGGAGAACCTGGTGAAATTCCCTTTTCATCACCACAGTTAAAGCTGCAGGAGCTATACTAAAATGACCAGATTTAAAAGAGGGCAGGGCACCTGCAGCTTTAACCATTGTGATGAAGAAGAAATTTCACCAGGTTCCCCATATATAGAAATGACACCTGCTGAAATCTCCTTTTCAATACAACTGTTAAAGATACAAGAGCCCTGTCCTCCTTTACATATGGTCACCCTAATTAAGGTGGGTGGGAAACATGGGAGATGTCATGGCTGTTGACAGTGTCATGAAATTGATCTGCAAACATCTGTAAGTGGCCAGTCACGAGCGTGCTATAAATCGCTCATTTAGAGAAGCCCCCAGTGTGTAAACTGTTGCACACTAGATAGTGCTGTCTCAATAGAAGTGAACAAAGCGTGCAGAGAGAGGAAGTATTCAATTCAAACCATGTGGCCGCCCATGGCTGCTCATGTAATTGAGCCCATTGCAATCTATCAAAAAAAGCCTGGTAAGGCAGCTGGTTTTTGGCTTGTTTTTTTAAGATAGAGAAGGTGTAAGGAATGATGAGCACACAGTAAAAGCATTGTGTAGAAAAGGCCTGCATATCTAACACTTACACCACCTCATACACACAAACTTCACTGTTTATAATGTGTGTGAAAAATAAGTGCCACTTACCGATAATGCAAATCCTCTTAGGCACCTTTATTTACCTCACCTTTTCCAGACATTCAATAGCTTTTCATGTCTCATCATAGATTTGACATTGAGACAAAACCAGTCTGTCCTCAAATCAAACAAAGACTCTTTGTTTTATGCTTTCCTTTACATAGAATAGTGTGCCAATTTCCTTAATAATTAATCTGAAAGTTTCTGAAATCTGTTGATTTCAAATAAGGACTTGTAAACAAATAGTGCGAGACTTTAAAAACAACAACCACACAAACAAGTTGTGTTTTAAGGTGATTTTCGTCCCTCTTTCTTTCAATTTTCATTTGGGAGAAGCTTTTCTCAAACAAAAGGGCTATGCCATTCTTCAGGCATGATGTGAATATTAAATCTTGTAGACAGAAAAGTAGAATTGTCTACATGAATAGAGCTCTGCTACCAACCCCAGAAAACAGCCACTTGGCAGAACTATTTGTTATGAGAAACATGGGACTGCTCCTTAAAATGGCTGCATCATGCCAAGTACCCCTCCACCCACTTGTACTTCCCATCAAGAACATGTAGTAAAATGTAGCCCTGGGCTGGCTGCCAGAAGGGGACTTTCTCTGGAGACCTAGTGCTGCTTGCCTAGGATTTCACCACACCCTGGGTGGGTCTACATTGCCTTCTGCAGCCACTGCCCCATGTGTAGTGTTCTGTGTATACGTTCATCCCAAATGTGTGAAGGGGGAAAGGAGGCCTGATCTGCTGGTCCCAGCCCTGATGTTGGTATCTCCGGCAGCCCTACCCTCTGTGCATTCAGAGAAATATGTGAAAGGGACCATTACATGTACAGCAATATACTCTGCCTGAACACCTTCAGAGTAGAGGTCTATATCAGGAATGAGGAGCGTGTGGCCCTCTAGATGTTGTTGGACTGCCACTCCCTCAGCCCTCATGACTGGCTATGCTAGGGCTGATGGGAATGTGCTTTGTTTGTGCCATTTTGAAAGGTTTTTATTGTGTTCTTCAACTGGAGCGACCATCAGTGCAGTGTATAATAGATGACTTTTTCTTTTTTAAAATATCGATAATTTTTATTTAACTTTTACATTCTCAGGTATAACCAAACTCAAACACATAACATAAATACATAAATGACATACAAATTAAGAGAGAAAAATGAAAAAGAAAAACACAGATATGTATTGGCAATATACAAAGGCAATAAAAAAAAAATATTACAATACAAAATCCAAATCCATATAAAATGAGTTCTGGTCCAAGTTACTCATGAAGGCTGTGGTAGGTATGTTGACCATATGTCAGAATGTTTGTCAGGGCAAAGCTGCCATTGGTGATATACTCTTTCAAAGGAGGCAAGAGGCCATTGCATGGTTGGAGGGGTACCTTGTCCTTTCGCCCCTGTGTTATGAGTCTCTTAGACAGCAAAGGGCTGATGGGAGTGCAGTCCAATAACATCTGGAGGGCCACACATTGCCCATGCCTGGTCTACATGCATACACCTATATGCACATAGAGCGTCTCCCTTTCTATATCCAGTGAATGCACAGGGACTGGACCAGTTGGGTTGGTCTTCCTTCTACATGTTGAATGGCCATGTTGGGGGGGGGGATGTCCAAAGAGCCCTCTTATGTCAATACAGTGTAATTTATGTAGTCCACATCGTTGGCTGGCACAGTAAGGTTGGGGAAAGGAATACCTTGATGACATCAGGACATGAGGTAAGTTTTGCTACATGTTACAGAGGGGACGAACTCAACATACATACAAATGCTGTTTTGATGATAGCCCTGTGTTTCTCAAAACCTGAAGTTCTGCTTCATCCTCAGTGCACCTGCCATAAAAAAGAGGGTTTGGACTATGAACAGCTAATGGAACAACAGAACATTGCCCCCACTCCCATCCCTTGACATGGTGACTTGATGTCAATTCCAACATAATGAAGGAAATTGGATGTTTTGTTGCAGGGTGAAGGGTCTTGCTCTTAAGGGAAAAACCTTTGCCCTGAACCTGCATCAATGGTGGTAGGAGGAGAGGCAGCAGACATGAATAGGTGCAGAGAGAAGGTTACATGTGGAACAGGTTCCAGAGCTTCCAGAGTGAAGCCCTGTGTTTTTGAGAAGAAGAGTGTAGATGATAGAGGTAGGGTATATTTTTAGAGGGACTGTATGTGAGAGAGTGAATACTGGGGCAGGACTAAGGATGAAGTACTCCAACAATATTGCTTATGAGGGATGCTAGGGATGTTTTTAACCTGTTGGTTGTTTTATTATGGTTTTAATTTTTGTTAAACACCCAGAGAGCTTCGGCTATTGGGCTGTATAAAAATGTAATAAATAAATAAATAAATTCAAGATGAACTAAAATGAGTTTGGATTTTTAACAATCCAACCGGTGGAACCTGCTGCACACTGCCCCCACCCCAGACTTCATGGACTCTGCTGACCTCCGGATTTTTCCCCCTTTACTTCCCCGAAATTTACACAAATTCAGTCGCAAGAAAATATGCACATTTTTGGTGAGACATATGCCATACTGGAATGGAGGACAATACAAAAAATCTTAAAGACTAACATAAATTATGTAACTTGTGAACTTTCATATGAAATTGTTTGTGTATTTTTCCACTTAACGGGGGTGGGGTGGGAATCTAATCCTCCTGTGAATGGACGCCAGAACAAATGACCCTTCACAATCCATGAAACACAGATGGGATGGATATTATACAATCTGTATATCCCTGATTGCTTATTAGAGGCTATATTTGTGATCATCATCTAATTGGAACCAGATGACTTGGGGTGCTTCCAGACAAGATTTTTACTGTGCACTTGCCTTGCCTCATTCACAGAACTTTTCTACATGTCTTTTGATAGTGGTAGGAGCTTTCCCCCTGGAAGCACCCCTGGAAATGAGGTAATAGCACACCACCATCTCCATCCCAATGAACCTACAAAAGTGCCCTATACTGAGTAAGGGATTCATTATTGTCTGGCAACAGCTGTGCAGGGTCTGGGGAAGAAGTAATTCCCAGCCCAGCTATTTGAGAGCTTGGGGAATTGAGCTTGAAGACTTCTGCAGGCAAAGCATGTCTTTTGTCCCCAGATGATCTCCCCCAGCACTTGTTAAACAAGCTGCTGATTTATACCAATCTATTTATTTTTTATTTTTTTTAATCACTCTGTGATTTTAGATGGATTTGTTGATATAACTGTTATGAACTCTGACTCTCTAGAAGTTGGTAGTTTTAATGTGTTAACGGTTTTTGTATAGAGTGTTTGTTAAATGTACTGTTGGTATTGGTCAATGACCGTAATAAAATATATTCATTCATTCAGTCAGTCTATTTTATCCAATAAGAGGAGGGTTGTGCTTGCAGTTAATGAGTCAAAGGACTCATGTGAACAATCTAATTTCCTTTGGCCCTTATCACTATGACACCACTGCTTATTGAGCCAAACTGATAGTCTGAGGGTACTTCCAGAGTGGCGTTTAAAAGGCATTGTGCACTTATACCAGGGTAGGTCCTGAAGTATAGCAGGACATTGTTTCCCCCATTCAAATGTTTTAACCTTGAGTAATCGGGGAATGCAGACCTGTGGAGAAGGATCAATAGCTGGAAATCTTTGGTGCTCACTGGACAGAGACCCAACAATACTGTTTTCTGCCCTTGGGATATAGGGAAGAGGGTTCTTTTTGAAAGTCTTTGGGCATGTCTACACCAGTGTTTATCCCAGGAATTGTCCCTGGATCATCCGTGTGCATCCACATGATGCACAGGGGTTGCCGGGAGCAGGGAGGGATGATCCCTCTATTTCCCTGGGATATCTGGGAACACTTTTAGCCCGATCTATCCCACGATCTTGGGATCCTCCGAGACTTTGGGAGGTGTGTGGGTGCCTGTCCCGGCTTTGTCCCGCCTCCTCGAGAGTAAACACGGAACTGGGCATGGGGCATGGAGCTCTTCAGGTGCTCTGTGCCCATCGAGGGCGGGGAGCAAGAGCAGGTGTTTGTTTTTACTTACAGTTTTGTTACAGTTTTGTTTACTTACAGCGTGTGGCCAAGGGGAGGATCTCATGAGCAGAATATCATGAGCAGAATCCTCCCCCCTCCCTCCCCTGGTGTAGACATGCCCCTTGAGTGTCTTGAAAGTCACATTCTGTGTGTGTGTGTGTGTTTTTAAAAAAGTTTGACAACCTTGCAGAAAAGCTCAGCGTCATTCCTCTATGTTTCTGCACCTGTCTTTTTAAAACATGATTTTGAATCTCTAGTAGGGCTGTGGAGGAATGGGCCACCTTCTTGTTTGCAACCTGTGCAGAAAAAAAGGTATGCGAACGCCATCCGATTTTAATTGCTATTTTGATTGTTAAACATGAGCTGTCGGCAATTTGCCACCCTAAGAATGACCCATGTTATAGTCTGGGAATGCAATTTTTTCAAACATCCTTAGGAAACAGATTTATAAGGATGTGACTTTGTAATTTCTCCATTGATGAAAATAAATAAAGAACCATTCACCGTAAAGGGGGAGCTTGAGAGACTGACAGAGACATGGATGGTGCACAAGACCAAGGGAGAAAGCAAAACATGCACAATCTCTTCTCTAATCGGCATGCTTGTTATGAGTTTCTACATATATTTCAGTTTCACTTCAACTGTGGGTATTCTGTGAGAAAAGAGTATGTATTTGTTAATCATTTAAAAATGGATAACTGGATCCTATCTAAAACTAATAACCTAATCACCATCTTGTCATGTGGTTTACAGTCATAAAGCAGACATTGGATAACACTTTCTGGGCCAATTTTGTTTTGGGGAAAATGTTATCTTATTCCCCTCCTACCCCAAATTGACATTGGCCTTTTAATTTATCAGAATGAAGCCAGATCCAAGATTATTATTGGCAAGGGCTTGATAGATAAATAGCTACTGCTTGCACCTCCAAGCTGAATTCTGTTCATTAAATTTCAGCTGCCATTTTGAGACAGTGTCCCAAAAGTTACTTCTGTCCCAAGTACTGAATTTCCCCTAGTGCAAAGTTATGAGGGACGTTTGGAAGGTCAGGTGAAAGCAAAACATGTGAGAATTAAATGGCATTCATAGAACTATCAAGACATATTTAGGTGGGTTCTGCATGTGCCGAACTTGTAATAAACTTGTATCCCCTTGCAATCTTCTGGAACATGAAATTCCTGCTGTATGTATTTGCTGAGTATCTGTTACATCATGCATCTGCACTTTTAAGAGGAACTACAGAGCTTTTTATTTAATTATAACAATGAAGTTTTTAACTATGTGAAACCACCCGAAGATTACTCTGTTGCTTTATTTGTTGGACCAGAAACTGGAACCTAGAATTCGGTCAAAATCTTCACCGGCTTCTCTTCATGAACAAAGTGCTGCTACTATCATCCAAGAGGATGAGTGGCCTGGCAATGAATATGAAGTGAGTGTTATATATTTCCTTTTCCTTATTTGTTGAGCCAGTTAATTAATAGGATGACCTGCAACGAAATGTTGCAGTGTTGAATTTACTTACTTATTGCATTTCTATACTGCCCATTAGCCGAAGCTCTCTGGGCAGTTCACCAAAATTGAATGCTTCTGTTCCATTTCCCAGCTAGCCAGTCATAACCTTTCTAGGATACTCCATTCCAGTTTTCCATGTGGTCAGCAAGACATGCCCACTGACCATGTTCAGTGACCTATTTTTGGAGTTTCACCCTTTAGGATTCCATCCACCCACCCAAGGCACATACATGCTTCTGTATGGATGGTGCCATTTTCACTACACAAGGATCCACATTTTGAGAATGAGTTTGCTCTTAATATATAGGGTTGTATATTAATGTTGGGCCATTTGAGATCCAGATTTACTTCCCAATTACCATGATAAATATACACAGACTAGACCACAAACTGTGGTGAAACAGAGAACAGGTGTGCTGCTACAATGCAACATGGAGATATTTTTCTAATTGATTGATTGATTGATTGATTGATTTCTAGACTGCCTTCCATGAACATTTCAAGGATAGTTTGCAACTATATCAGAGTAGGTTTCAGTAAGCTTTCTCAGGGAGTCAGTTCCATAGGTGATGGGCACCACCTCTGAGAAAGCCTTCTCCCCAAGCCCTGGAGTGCTCTTTCGGCATTTGCTTCATGTGAAGAGTCACATGGAGAGAGAGGGTGGAGTTGCAACTGCTGGCCCTGCTCCCACAGCCCTGCCCCCCTGCCCCCAATTGGCCCTCCACATATTGGGCAGGATGGCTGTAAAGCAGAGCCTTCGGTATGCATGTATGCTCTCCCCATGAATGAGGAACCTAACCACTCAAGGTTACCAACCTTGCGGAGGGCCTACTCACATACAGTAGTCCTGCCTTGAAAGATGCACAGAGAAGGAGGCTAAGGTCATCCGCTAATCTAGCATGGGGGGGGGGAATACATCCTTGAGTAGGTCCCACCTGCTGGAAGGAATGCTTACAACTTTATATCACCCCTTCAGGTTTCCCCTGAATTTGATTCAGGGGAATGTTTATGGAAGGGCAGACTAGAAATCCATTAATTAAATAGACAAATATTATTATGTTGTATTGGCAGTAGTTAACCTATTCTCTGTTTGACCACAGTTTAAACATTGGCTGAAAAGGTGGTGGCTGAGGTTCAGAAGTGGACTCACTGCTAAAATTATATATGTCTGCACACAACCTAAGTGAGCCATTGGCTGTGTTCAGCCAACACTATAGTCAACAGTTGGGTAATAATCAACTTGACAGTAGTTTATCTAGGGTGTACTCCCCACATAACATGATAATAATTAATTATCCCCACCCTCAGTCCTCCTACTAGTATTTCATCAACCTTTGCTGCCAAAAATCTATCCTGCCGGTGGGACTAGAGCGGCAGCCACCACTTTGACCTCTCTTGCCTTACATCTCTGCGGCTAATGAAATAACCAACACTGGCCAAGCAAATAACCAATGGTGCCTCCTACATGACACGATAACCAATGGTGGTTGAAAGAGCCAATTCTGCACAGCATTGGTTATTTGTGTCGGTTATTCAGCCCAATAACCAACCATTGGTTAAAAAAATCCCTCCATACAACATGATAAATTACTGTGGGTTAAATAACCAACCGTTGACTATTTAAACCACCTTTGGTTATCATGTTGTCTGAACCCTGTCACAAACATACTGCCCTCCTCTTTTTCACATTTAAAACATTTTTAAAACTAAACTCCCACCCAAATACCTCATTTTGTTTCTAGGTATCCTTCAACAGAAATATAATATGGCCCATTTCCAGCAAACATTTTTAGTGAATCGCCTTGAGGTAAAGCTATACAGTGACTAATTATTTTTCTGTTTTAATTTGCTGGGCTGCAGGAGCTGGGCACTTCTGCTTACAAGAAAAGGCCAGCATCAGATCCCAGTCCTCCACGAACCTCTGAAGAAAGCCCTATTTATGAGGCACCAAGAAAACTTTTACTACGTCTAGTGAGTGCAGAAACTGGGGTGGGATCATGTGAAACATACATTTCATCACTTTCATGCATCATGAAATGGAAACAGTTGCATGGGCATTGGCCCAGTTAATTTCCCAGAAAATGTGATGGACTAAAAAATGACAGTTTTTTTGTGGGGGGACACCTGAATTATTACTCTTTTTCTGACCCTTCATTCTCTTTTAAAGCTCAGAACATCATGCACATTTTGCAAACAACTTAAAATCAACAAGTGGTTCGACAGAAGGGAATCACAGCTACTGTCCCACATTGTCCCTACATTTGCCATAATATCCACATGACATAAAAGTGTATAGAATCCTATGTGTGTATGCCTGGTAATACACAATCTTTGAGCTTCTTCAGACAAGTATTTCATCATGTTCTCCCAACTGGCCACTCATGGTTCTTTGCAGGACATTTTGACAGCACAGTGTTCCTCCTGCACATCTCCTGCTCCTTCTGCTCTTTTTTCTGCTTCAAAATACCACCTGGAAAATCCCATTCTTCTGGCTATAACAGTACTTGCTGCCATTTCTTGCTGTGTGCAGAAGCTGCACAATAAAAACACTCACTGAATGGGCCACGTGGTTGCTACTTGCTTTCTCTTTCTTCTACTCGTCCCTATTGTGGGACAGAAACAGGAGACAAAGCGACACACAAAATAATCTTTGGCTGCATGGCAATTAAACTAAGAAAAAAGATCTGTTGATTTGGGTAATCTGGGACAGGATGCAAATTAAATTAAGAATGTATTTTATTTGAGATTATTTCAACAAGCAGTTAACTGATTCGCTTTGCCTCCTGTGAAATTTAAATAAATCCTCATAATTATTTCTAAATGAGCATATATTGATAGAAATTAGCATATGTGGATATTATGCTGATTAGTCCTTTGGTCCTGGGCCCTGAATTTTTGATGCGCCTAGCCACACCCCTATTCAGAGTACACTGAAGAAAGACTAATGATGATTATAAACGTATCAGTCCTTTGTTTTAGCGCCGCCTAACAAATGCTCCTGTTGAAGAAGTGTCTGAAGAAGCGTCCATAAATGAAGAATATTATGCTTCTCCAAGAAGTTTTCTATCCCAGGTAACCAAGTTGGCATGGCTTCCTCTGTTCTGCATCATCACAATTCAATTTTATTTTATTTTACAATGTACAGAATCCTTAACAATCTTGTATGCAGATATTTTTCTCTTAGTTTAATCTCAAAATACCATATGAACTAGCCTCATGCTAAGTCAGGTCATTAGTTGATCATCTAGGCCAGTGTTGGCCCTTATGCAGAGGTCTTTCTCAACCTTTGTATATCCTTTTGTCACTGGAGCAGCCATGGACTGAATCCAGTGCCTTCATATGCAAAAATGTATTCTGCCACTGATCAATGATGTGGTGTCCAAAGCTATTTATTTATTTATTTATTACATTTTTATACCGCCCAATAGCCGAAGCTCTCTGGGCGGTTCACAAAAATTAAAATCATCATAAAACAACCAACAAGTTAAAAATACAAATACAAAATACAATATAAAAAGCACAACCAGGATAAAACCACGCAGCAAAATTGATATAAGGTTAAAATACAGAGTTAAAACAGTATAATTTAAATTTAAGTTAAAATTAAGTGTTAAAATACTGAGTGAATAAAAAGGTCTTCAGCTGGCGACGAAAGGAGTACAGTGTAGGTGCCAGGCGGACCTCTCTGGGGAGCTCATTCCACAACCGGGGTGCCACAGCAGAGAAAGCCCTCCTCCTAGTAGCCACCTGCCTCACTTCCTTTGGCAGGGGCTCACGGAGAAGGGCCCCTGTAGATGATCTTAAGGTCCGGGTAGGTACATATGGGAGGAGGCGTTCCTTCAAATAACCTGGCCCCAAACCGTTTAGGGCTTTAAATGTCAATACCAGCACTTTGAATCGGGCCCGGACCTGGACTGGCAGCCAATGAAGTTGTAAAAGGACTGGCGTAATGTGATCTCGCCAGCCAGTCCCTGTTAGTAAACGGGCTGCCCTGTTTTGTACCAGCTGAAGCTTCCGGACCGTTTTCAAAGGCAGCCCCACGTATAACGCATTGCAGTAATCCAAACGAGAGGTTATCAGAGCATGGATAACTGTAGCTAGGCTATCACTGTCCAGATAAGGGCGCAGTTGGTATATCAGCCTAAGCTGATAAAAGGTGCTCTTTGCCACTGAGTTCACCTGTGCCTCAAGTGACAGTTCTGGATCGAAGAGCACCCCCAAACTACATAATGCTTCATGGCTGATTAGGTCTGTTCATTATTTATTATATTTTTGGCTCTGGAAGCCAAAAAGGCCTCCAGAAAAGAGATGGGGCGGGGAGAGGGAAAAAGCAACATTCTTACAATTAAATAAGGGGCTGTCTAAACACTCAGAAAGCCCTGGGGTAGGTGCGCAGGGGCACAGCATCAATTATACAACACCACTGAAATTGTGCATCCAACCTGGGGGTTTCCGCCGAAGCTGCGGAGAAAAAAAGTTGGGGACTTACCCTGATTTTTTTCTCCAGCGCGAGGTGAGGGCACGCAAGACAGCATCAAGACAGCCCCAAAGCCTTGCTTTGTAGTCGCAGAGGAAGAGTGGCTTGATGGTGCCTGGTGGAATGTGACCCGCGATTGGTTGCCTTGCACCAGGAAAAGGGTGGGAGCAGCTCCAGTCCCCAGATGGCCACCTAGAAACCCCGTGCGCCATCCTCGGCGTTGGGATTACCCGATGCCACTGGGAGAGGAAAAGCGTGGGGTTTCCGAGAGACAAGGCGTCAACCCAGCACCATGAAGTCACCCCCTAGGTGATCTTATAAGGACATAAGAAGAGCCGTGCTAGTTCAAACCAAAAGCATGTCTAACCAGGTATTCTCTTCACACAGTGGCCAAACAGATGCCTATGGAAAGCTTTGATGAATATGAAGCAATTAGGCCACAGCTAGACCTAAGGTTTATCCTGGGATCATCCAGGGTTCGCCCCTGCCTGAGCACTGGATCCCCTGTGTGTCACCTAGATGAACAGGTTTGACCCCTGGAAGATCCAGGGATAAACCTTAGGTCTAGCTATGGCCTTAGTTTGCTTCACTGAGGTTTCAGTTTTATCCACGTAGAATAGACAGTATCAATAAATATTAATAGGTTGAATAACAGCATTCCCTTGAGAGCACCAACCTAAACAGAGCCAGGATTTTATAGAGTTAATGTATTTCTATGTTTTACTATATCGGTTGCATATGGCTTTACTTTCATATCAGGGTGAAGTTCCTAATGAATTTGACGTGGCAGGTGAATCTACCAGCTCAGATGATGAAAAGCTCAGCAACAATGAAGTATACATGCCCATGAAAAACTTGTAAGTACAGCAGCATGTACATTAATCTGGAACAAAAGCATATGGATTTCCTTTGGGAAAATTATTCTAGATTGGCCTTCCCCTAACCCGGTGCCCTCCAGATGTTTTGAATTGCAAGTCCCATAATCTCTGACCATTGGCCATGTTGACTGGGACTGATGGTAATTGAAACCCAAAACCTGGGAAAGCGCCAGGTCGGGGAGGGCTGTTTTAGACCAAAATCTTTATCGCACTAGAGGGGTGACGTTTCTGTTTCCCTGGGCCCTCTGCTGCTGATCTCCACCACCTTTAACAAACAAACAGGAAGCTCCAGAATGAAAGTGCTAAGCTAGAATTTATTAACAATTTGATTCTTGCAATTCCTGAAATTCTCTGAACACCATCTTGAAGTTTGGCTCACCTCATTTCCTGTGTTTGATCGCACTCTTGTTTAGTTTTACTTGAATGGAAAAAGAATGCCATTCCAACAGGAAATATGTGCATTAAAAAAAAAAAAAACACCCAAAATGTGCATTTCCCTCCTTCCCAGAGTAACGCATGAAAATGCATATTTTTGCAAAAATGCACACTTTTTTTAAAAAAATTCACATTATTTGAACACAAATAGAAGTTTGGGAATTTGCAAATATTTTCCAAGAACATGCTCTCCTGCTCACGTTTGCGTTTGGGCTTGTGAATGGGGCATATTTGCATGAGTTGCAAATATAATTGAAATCCTCACGTGCTCCTAAACTTTACTGTGCGTTGCTTTGCAAGCCACAGATGTACCACTTCCATTTGCATAGGCTTTATGCACCAAGTGTGGAGATGGGTCAGGCCATCTTTGGCCTTCCCACCCCCCATGAATTGGTCTTGCAGATTCAGTCACCTGCCCAAGGCTAAGGTTTTTAATGAGATGGCTGATGCATTTCTTTTTAAGAGTGATATGATCTACTCATTAGAGTTCCAGGAGTGGTGGAAGAAAACGTTCAGTCTACATGCACAAATAATGAACTGCTGACACTCCCTCAATGCAGGGGAAATGGCATGATTCCACAAGTGGCAGAGGATGACTCATTGAAGCCAACACCATTACCAAGGACCTTCAAACCGGAAAAAACACGCAAACTATCATTTCTATCAGTGGTTCAATTGTCCATAGTTCTCAGGTAAGGATGTTTTGGATATGACTATTTATTTCCCTACTTATTGAAAAATCCCTGAAAGCTAAATGAAAGCATTTCTATGTAAATCAGCTTTGCATTGTTCCAATTCCTAACTGATAACGATCAGTACAGTAGTTAATAACAAGGCTTTGAGGTTAGTGCTTTGTCCCATTATGTGAACCAGGACAGAATATTTAATCTTTATCTCCCCACCACGTGACCCTATTGAATTCATTAAAGCATGCATTGGACTTTGTTCCATTGACTGATGTTCTTTGCAGAGGTACAGGAAAAAATAATTGCTACAATTTTTGCTTTTGTTAGGAATTAAACCCTTTTCACACACTGCTTTACAAACATGTTCTGAACATCAAAACATCACTTCAGTCTGACTTAAGTGTGTATCAAAGTTGACCAAGTTTTGTAGTGGCTGACTGCTCTTAGTAGATGCTGCTTATCCTATTTGTGACTCATATCATAAGGGTTGCAGTGATAATGCAATGGACCTTTCTAGTCACATCACTGATGGATGCCTCTTGCCTTCTTTGCAGTGACAACCAAATGCAGATAGGCATTTTGCTTGCATAGCACCATAGCCGAATCTACATTACTGTAACTGTAACGTTATAGATAGCTCTGGATGACATCAGTGATCACGTGATGTGTTCCTTATAATGTTATACAGAAAGGTTTTGTACCGTTTTACCTTTTGTTGTAAAAGTCCCTGACTGTACCTGATTTGCTTGAGGCTTGGAATACATGTGTATACGTGCATGAGATGTCATGGTGCCTAATTTGACGTTTCTAATGTGAAAATTGACGGAGATATCGAAAGGGGTGTGAATTGGGGTTAGGGGTGATGCGTTAGTGGTTAAAGCCCTGCCCAAAATCAGGGGATGATGGGATTTGCTTGAAACTTGCCATGAATGTGGATGTGCCTGCTTCCAAGTTTTTATCTGTCAAAATGTCGGAGAAAAGCCCATGTCTGAAAATGGGGTGTCCGATTTTCAAAAATTTCCCAAAAATCAGGGGATGATGGGATTGGCTTGAGGCTTGACATGCATGTGTATACATGCATGAGGTGTCATGGTGCCTAATTTGATGTTTCTAATGTGAAAATTGACATAGTTCTAGCATGGGACTTGATTTGGGATGAGTTAAAAGGTTAAAGCCCCACCAAAAATCAGGGGATAATGGGATTTGCTTGAAACTTACCATGAATGTGGATTTAGATGGCATCTGTGAGGGTGCCTGCTTCAAAGTTTTTTATCTGTCAAAATGTCAGAGCAAATCCCATGTCTGAAAATGGGGTGTCTGATTTTCAAAAATTCCCCGAAAATCAGGGGAGGCTTGGATTGGCTTGAGGCTTGGCATGCATGTGTATACATGTATAAGCTATCATGGTGCTGAGTTTGAGGTTTCTAACGTTAACAGAAAAAAGTTGTAGGCTTTTTTGGATTTCAATGCAAGCCTATGGGGGGGAAAGCGGAGTTCCGATCCGGATCCAGAGCTTCGCAGCAAACCGGAGCGGACTATAGGCAGATCAGAGTGGAGCAGAGCAGACCCGATCCAGAAGTTGCAGATCTGGAGGAGAAGCGGATCGGGGTGTGTGTGTCTGTGCACACCCCTACTTATTAGCCACACTTTTTTTGTGTTTCATGAAAACTCTCCTCTCTTTCAGTGAAATCAAAAATGACACCCAACTGGAAGAGTTGGATATTCTCCTTCCCCATGATGATCTCACCAATTGCCTGAAATTTACAAAAGCTTCTGGGCATATATGGTAATGCCTCTTATTTTTATGTTTGTTTGTCAAGTTCTATAAAGCTGCCAGCCAAAGAATTTTTGGGGAGTGGTAGTGGAGGTGTGGTTTTTGTTTGTTTATTTGTTTTTAGGGGAGGTCAATTCATTGCCTTGCTTTTAATGGATCAGCCAACTAAATAATCAACTATGTGTTGCATTTTCTCAACAAAAGTGGTGTTCCAATATTTTCTGATGAAACATATAAACAACTTAAATGTATTGCTCAATAATCATTAACATGTTGCCAGGATGAAGAAATGCATGGATCGTTTTAAACAATGCCATCTAACCACCAAGATTATTTCACAATAACCAAGATTATTTCACAAGAAAGAGCTCCCAATAATATGTAGTTGGACAATTCATTAATTGATCTCAACTAGCTAATATTATGTGTTTCAGGTACATACATGGAAAAACATACAACCCCTTTCTCCCCCCCCCCTTTTTTCTTAGTCTGCTCTGTGTAAAATCTCCCGGAGTTCAGACTAGCTTTTCTTGACAGAAGCATTGCAAGTGTGAAATGCTTTTCCCAAAGAGGATTGACAGACCTTCTTTTGTATACTTTTTGATGGCATGTGTGAAGGGAGGAAGGAGGCTGCCCAAACTCTCTGCAAGGTTAGCAGGGGCAAACCAATTACCCGACAGACTGCCACCACCCTTACATCCACCTCAGTCTGACCCAGGGGACGCTCAGAACTTTCAAGACCCACTTGGGGGCATAGAAATAAGAATTCAAGCTGACACCCTGTAGTTCAAACCCCAAGCCAAAAATTCTAAACAGTAGCAAGACCAAACAGAAGGCTCTGAATTTCATACTGGGGCTTTTTCTGGAACAAACCACGCACAATCTTTGAAATAGATGTGACGTTTATTTACAGTAAGGAAGAGAGGGGAAAGGGATAACTAGGTGTACATATATCAAAGAAAACAGGAAAACAAGAGAGACTCTTTGGAAGAATGGAGAAATCTTTTGAAACAATGCTGCAAGCAAAAACCACAAAGCAATTATCCTATCTTATACTTTATCCAGGTAAGGGTCTTCAAATAGGACAAGGGCCAATTCATAAGAACATAGGAAGCTGCCTTATTGTGTCAGACCCCTGGTCCATCTAGCCCAGTACTGTCAACACTGACTGGCAGCTGCGGCTCTCCAGGGTTTCAGACAGGATTCTTTCCTTGCCCTACCTGGAGAAGCTGCTGAGGATTGAACCTGGGACCTTCTGCATGCAAAGCATTTGCTCTGTCAATTCTCACAAGCCGAAGAGCCAGTTACCAATGGCAGACAAAGACTGAAGATCAAAATGAAAGACAAAATGAAGACCGATAGGAAGGCTGAGATGAAGGACAAAAATGAAGAACTATAGTAAGGGAGGCAGTGGTGGTGAAAATGTGAACAAAAGGAACCCAAAAGGCGACCACCGTAGAAACAAAATAAACCCAATGAATTAAATTGTCTTTCAAAAAATTATAAACATTTGTTTTTACTAAACTAACTATTTACAATCCAATGTTAATACAAGTCTACAACAATTAACTACCACATCAGTGTAGCATCTTATTACATATCGATGGCATTCAATTGTACTTAACAGTCATTTCAAACCAAATTTAAAACAATCATTGCAGAAAATCCGACCCATAAATAACAAACACTTTAATCACAACAGTATATTAAGACCAAATTTAGTCAACAAGGTTCATGTTATTCCTTGTTTCGAAGTATCTTCTTCAAAAACTTTGGTCTTTGTACTCTGCAAAAAATAACAATTCCAAGTAAATACATTTGATTAAAGTTACTGCACAGTAACAACTCTCATTTATTTCTTATCCTTTTGGCTGGTTCACAAGATAAGAACATCGCGACTTGCTTTATTCAGATAACTTATGAAGAACTAATGAAGACCAAATGGCAGTACTAGGCCCCCGGGCTTTATACCCCTCCACTAGGGAATTCAAGGTGTTGGTAATGACGTTTAAAGCCCTAAACGGCTTGGGACCTCGATACTTGAGAGAGCACCTCTCCTTATATATGCCTGCCCGAGACCTTAGATCTGTTGGAGGAGCCCTTCTCTGCATCCCACCAATGCAACATATACGTTATGATGGGACAAGGGAGAGGGCGTTCTCTGTGGTGGCACCCCGGCTGTGGAATGCCCTCCCCTTGGAGGCCCGATTGGTGCCAACGTTGATTGCATTTCGACGCCAAGTAAAAACATGGCTTTTTAACAAAGCCTTTGATGGTTAAACTCACTGTCACATTGTTTAAACTGTTTTAACTGCTTTTATTGCTTTTAAATTATATATCGTTTTAACTTGGATGATGGTTTAATTTGTTTTTAACTGTGCATATTTATTGTTTTACACTGTATGTTTTTATCTGTACGCTGCTCTGAGATCTTAATGATATAGGGTGAGATATAAATGTTTTAAATAAATAAATAGGGTGACCATATGAAAAGGAGGACGGGGCTCCTGTATCTTTTAACAGTTGAATAGAAAAGGGAATTTCAGCAGGTGTCATTTGTGTGCCTGCAGCAGTGGTGAAATTCCTTCTGTAGGAGCTATACTAGAGTGACCAAAAAGGGCAGGGCATACAAATGACGCTTGCTGAAATTCCCTTTTCTATTCAACTGTTAAAAGATACAGGCGCCCTGTCCTCATTTTCATATGGTCACCCTACATCTGCTAATCATGCCAGTCATGCAATAGTGAAATTCTAGTGAAATTCCCTCTTTATCAAAACAGTTAAAGTTGCAGGAGCCCTGTCCTCTTTTGCATCTGGTCACTCTAGTATACACTCTAGTATAGCTCCTGTTTAATTCCTTGAGGGGCTGCTTGCTCCAGGGGTGACCAGACAGAATATAGGAATCTACTGGTAGATCTCTGAGTGATTTGCAGTAGATCATCAAGGGTTTCTGACCTGCATTTAAAAACAAAAACAAAAACAATAGCAGCAACTAAAAGAGATCCTTCCCTCCCTAATCAGTGCAATCTGACATATGTTTACTCAGAAGTAAGTACCACTGTTTTCAATGGAGCTTAGTTCCATTTATAAGATTGTTATGTCAATTAGGCACCTGAAATTGAGAAACTTGCGGGGAAATCAGCATTGAATTTACACTGGAGCACCGTTTGTTTTGGAGACACTGCTATGCTGGTATTGTTGTTGTTGTTTATTCGTTCAGTCGTTTCCGACTCTTCGTGACTTCATGGACCAGCCCACGCCAGAGCTTTCTGTCGGCTGTCGCCACCCCTAGCTCCCCCAAGGTCAAGTCTGTCACCTCCAGGATATCATCCATCCCCCTTGCCCTTGGTCGGCCCCACTTCCTTTTGCCTTCCACTTTCCCTAGCATCAGCCTCTTCTCCAGGGTATCCTGTCTTCTCATTTTGTGGCCAAAGTACTTCAGTTTTGCCTTTAATACCATTCCCTCAAGTGAGCAGTCTGGCTTTATTTCCTGGAGTATGGACTGGTTTGATCTTCTTGCAGTCCACGGCACTCTCAGAATTTTCCACCCCCAAACATAATTGCTGCTCTGTGAGAACATGTTAATGAATACAGTGCAGAATCTTCTCTGTTTATAAATCAAGTGCCACATACCAATGCATAGTTTGTAACTGTGGAAGTTTGAAAGGTCATGTGTGCATTATCATTTGTATTTATAGTGCAAGCACAAGCCACAATATAGTGTTCAAATGAGGGTTTGTTGCTGTTGTTTTTTAAAAGATGGAAAAAAATAAAAGCCTAGCAACTATCTAGGAATGCCGGATTTATAACAAAGATTGTGTGGTAATTCACAGCTGTAGGGTTGTGTAGGTTCACATTGAAAATAGCCCCCAAAATATTAGAGAGAAAATGGAGAACAATTCATGGATTTCTTGCCTGTGAATCCCTACCCATAGCTGAGGTCAGAGGAGAAGGTGGGGATGGGGATTAAAAGGTATCAAAATAGTTTCTACAGCTTTGAAGCCTCTTTCACCAATAAAATTATACTGCTACATTGGAACACACAGAACTCAGTAGGTCACAGTAACTGCAATAACTGAAATACCATAATAAAAGCTGTCTGGGGGGAAACCCCCAAAATATTAAGGGATAAATAGGACACAGGGTCAGGTAGTGTGCTGTGTTCCCCACATATGGGCTAGATGTTATAGGCCTGAGATTAAGTGCTAAGTATAGATTGGCCCCAGGAGCTGATTTTTGACTGATAGGACTGTGAGCTATGTTTTGACATGGAAAACAATTTCTGGGCTGATCATGACACCCTACTCCTTAATTTTCAGGGCGTTTCTGCATCCCTGAGCTTCTGTTTTGCACCTGGTTCCAGCAGGTCAATCTTAAGGTCTATTAAAACAAAGTAGATCTCACCAGTCTGATGTTCATTCCATCCTTGTTCCACACTCCTGCCAGAAACCAGAAAAGAGTTTGTTCAAACATATTGAGATTTGGTCCTTGGTAGCTTAGGTGGCAAAAGATGTCTACCTATAAATTTGGAAGTCACCATCTCAGTATTTCTGCAGCAAAAAGTAGTACTTCTAAGACTCTTAATCTCCAAGCTGTATGTAGTTGAAACACAAAGAAACTCACTGACAAGTACATAAACTGTTCAGCCTTTGTGGATCACAAGATGTCACACTTCCTCTACCACAATTTATTACATAAGGGGGGGGGGGGCGGACCCAATAAGCAGTCCACTGGCAAAGAGGTTTCCATTTTGCAATTCATTCCATTGTTTGTTCATTTTGTTCATAGAACACCAAACTCAAGCAATGAATCTAGGCAGGCTGACAATCAAAATAAATGCATATGTAGAACTACAGAATTCTTAAAAGGTTTAAATGTCATCTCCAGTTAAACCTCCTGCAGTGTTTTTAGCACATTTCTTAATAGTCATCCTGTAGACCAAAACAGGCCACTAAAGGCCAAACTAGGAACTCTCTTAATTAGTGAACCAAAAACACAGGATATCCTAATCCCTGATTTCTCTGTCATGTCTAGTTTTGCCCTCAGCCTCTTCCTGTTCTCCAACCATCAGCACCTTTCCTAGCTATTCCTGATGCCCACATGCACTGCTGTGTTAATTTACTTATGTTGTTCATTTGAGTGTGCAGTGTCATGAAAATGCGTGGCAGCCAGGGTAAGTGCCAAAGGGCCTGCTCAGACAACACTGAGGGCTCTGTGGTTAATGTAACCATGCTTCTCTGTGGTTAGCACTAACCACAAGCTGTATACTTGCACACAACACTATTAACCCTGTCCGTTTCCTGGTTTCCGTAACCACTCATTAACTGCAAAGCAGTTAGATGAATGCCTGAGTCCTCTGAATGCTCCGCCCCTTATTCCATCAGCCCTTGTTCTAAGAGAGCTGGCAGTTGCATGATTTAGGCTATTTAGGACACTTCACACTGCTAGCTCTAGGTTTTTGGCCCCTTAACCACAGGTGCATGTCAGATTACACCTTTAGCCAAAGTTAGTGCCGCTAAACCTGCTGCAGAATAGGGTTAGCAGAGGCACCTGGTTAAGGAAAATGCATGGCAGACAAAACCATTAACCCTGCTGCTTAACCAAAAACCATTAACCGGCATGGTTAACGGTGTCATCTGAATGGGGCCAAAGTGATCATAACTGTGGTGTCAACTGTGGAGTTAGTTGGTCAGCAGGTGTACCAACAACACATTGCCTTAAACACCATCTTCAT
The DNA here is from genome assembly GCF_023053635.1 of Elgaria multicarinata webbii. NCBI lineage: Eukaryota > Metazoa > Chordata > Lepidosauria > Squamata > Anguidae > Elgaria > Elgaria multicarinata. Next base: position 65,477,041 of record NC_086178.1, read on the forward strand.
TCAGATATGCAGCAAGCCATGTACCCCATTTGTAAAAAAGAGCTCAGACTTCCATACTACCTGTTGACTCTGGAAAACATGTGGGGGAAATTGTATTTTAGTACTGGAGGTTAATAGGTTGGAGGGCATCCATTTCCCTCCATGCTTTGCAGAGTTGACTGGCAGTATGGAAGTCCGTGTTCTTCCTAGAATATCAATATCAATGGTTGAGGAAAGGAGGGGAGGGAGATTAGCGGTATCTAAAGCTCATCTCCTGCTGTGCCTTCACTTCTGCACTCTCTACTCCTCGGCTGCAAGACTGAGCTCTCTCCGCTCCCCTTTGATGTACTTCACATCCCTGCTGCACACTGTGTGCAAGAAGTCACTTTCACAGGTCCTGTCAGTGAAGGAAGGAAATGCTTCCTGATAGGTTTCAGAGATAAGGTCCCCTGTCACCGAATTCTGGTGGGCACGCTTCAGTTAGTGAAACGATGATGATAAAGAAGGCCCACATCAGAGATTTCTAAGATTTTAAGAAGAAGGACAATCGCTGACTATGTCTACCAAATACAGGGCAAGGAGCAATGGATTTAAGTTACAGGGATGGAAAACAAGCACCAAATAGCCCTTTAGATCAAGCCAGCAATGGTGCAACCCACATGTAAGGAATGCAGAACCTCCTACTTTTTAAAAAGATCATTTAGGTAGATAGTATCTTGGCTCAGGCCATGCAATTGAAGTGGAGAATCCATGGGATTCTTTCCAGCTCTATAACTCTGTGTGAGTTTACACTTCTAGGGCTTGGAATGTCATAATAAATATCTTCAAGCAAATGCTTAACCTGTACGCAACTTTATGCTTGGACTTCTGGCTGAGATAATTAAACAGAACAGTCATAGATTATCTTTCAGCATCTCCACTGAATTTGGTATTGTGTTCCATTCAGTGGAGGCCAGTGGCTCCAATCTTTAATAGGGCTGTGAATCTATCCTGGGTTTCTGTCAAACCACCCAGAATTCTAAAGGAACTATCCAAGGTGCTGAACCCTATCCTAAAATATTCAGCACCTTGGTTAGCTCCTTTAGACTTCTGGCTGATTCTAACTAAAATCCAGAATAGATTCACAGCCCCATCAAAGTTGGAGCCACCAGTGTCCACTGGTTCCACTTGCTTTTCAGGACAAAGCCAGAGGTTTGTATACCTGCTATTATTTATTTTACTTCAAAGATGCATATCACACCTTTCAACAATGACTGAGTTCACACAATTGGGGAGCGAAAATAAGCCATAGTGGCTTATAAGCAAGCCACCATGGCTTATTTTCTCGCCCTTTGCATGCTGGTCATATGCTGCCTAATTCCTATAATTACCCTCACTGGGCACAGCTTGTTGTGATGTCCGAACCCGGCAAGAGTGGGTGGCAGGGGTGATTTGTAAACCGCCCCTGTCATCCACCCTTGCTGGCTTAGATATCACAACAAGGCATGCCCAGTGAAGGTAATTATGGTAATTAGGTAGTGTGCAGCCTGCATGCGCAGTGCAGGAAAATAAACGATGGTGGATAGTTTTCCTTCCCTGATCATGTGAACCCACCACCCTATGTGTCAAAGAGCAACTGAGAGAACTCTTTTTAAAAATGAGGGCAAGTTTGCCATAGTAAATCCAAAAGCATTCATGCAGAAAAGAAATAAAAATCCAGGACACACAGTCATTTTGAACCAGCATCCACAGAAATCCTTGGTTACTGGTTCTTTCGGCTAACAAACTAGTTTTATTACAGTTTATAGGATCAGCGTTGAGTATTTGTTTTGGTTTCTAATTTTCCTCTGATAATGGCCAAGAGAAATTTTTGGATCCCATATTGGACCATAGTAATGTGCCCTAAAGTTACCCTGTTTCTGATAATATTTTACCTCCTCCCTTAGACACTACCTGATTTTAATTGATTTCTACTGCTGTTCTGGATTAATTGACTAGCTTTCAGCTTCATCACTCCTCTTCAGCAAATTATTATTATTATTATTATTATTATTATTATTATTATTATTATTATTATTTCTTACCTGCCTCTCCCTTTGGATTGAGGCAGGGAACAACATTAGTACAACAATGCAATATAGATCAAATACAAAAAAATAATAATTAAAAGAGCATATAAAACCAATGCAATATCAAAATAACAATCAATACATCTTAAAATTCTTGGCTTAAAATTCATCTGGGTAGGCCTGCTGGAAGAGGGTAGTCTTTATAATGCTGGGTTACTAGATGTTTGAGATCAGGAGCTGTCGCAATAATAAATGTATTTTATTTAATTATGGTCACAGACCAGCCACTAGAAATACGGAAGTGCAGGTACAAATACAGCTACAAATACAAAAATATATACCATAAAATGGTAGATCCAAAATCAGAACTGGCTTCAGTGACTGTATCTAATAGTATCAACTGATGTCACATTGATGAATGCTTTTTGCTGTCTTTTATCTAATCCACCACAGTGTCTCCCAGTGGAAAGACCCACATCGTTTGGGATGTATATTTCACCAAGGTGATTCTATAGTGGCTGTGAATGACCTGCACATCAAGAGCATGGATGAAATTTCTTTGTTCATAAGTAGATCTACAAGAAAAAAGGTAAGGCCTGGCAATTTATGTTGTCAGGGATAAAGAACCAAGCAGTTAATATGTTTGTCATTTATTTATTTAGAACATTTGCATACCACTTACTATTAAAAAAAAAACAAAAATCTCAAAGTGCTTCACAACATTAAAACATACTTCCAAACATACCAAAGCAACAATAATCAGTGAAGAATCAGTGCAGTTGGTCAGGGAATGCCTGAGTTAAAAGCATGTGTTTTAATACCCATCACAAGCACTGTACCCTTGGTGTTACCTAAACAATGTGGGGGGATTGCAGAGGCTAGGCACCACCACAAAGAAGGCCTGTTGCCATAGTGCTGCCAGATCATATTCCATTGATGACATTCCATTAGTCACAGCATGATCAACAAGGTCCTCTCTGAAGATTTTAGATCTTAGAGATCTAACAGTTCTAGGGTGACCAACTGTCAGGATTTCCCCGGATTTGTCCTGGTTTTTGTTCTTTCCATGGTGTCAGGGGGGATTTTCTATAATTTTCAATAATGTCCTGAAATAACACACCTTCCCCTTTAAGGCTGCCATTGGCATGGCAGGAGGGAGTGACATGCTTTCTTGAGGCACATCATTCCCCCACCCCAAGCTCCAATTGAGGTCTTAAAGGGGAAAGTGGGTCATTCGTGGACATTATAGAAAATGCCCCAATTGGAGTGAATGGTGGTGGTGCAGAATGAAATCCTTTCCCCTCCTCCACTCCAATCGGGTTCTTTAAGGTGGCGGGGAAATAACGTACTTTCTGCAGGACTCAGAAAGCTGCTTCCCCACACACACACTAGGTGTCCTCTTTTTTGGTTTCCCAAATATGGTCACCCTAAACAGTTTTATATAGGGGAAGATGGCCCTTCAAGTATCCTGAACTTGAGTTGTTCAGGGCTTTATATAGTAACAAGACCTTGAGTATCATTAGATGGGGGGAAATTGCAGTTCCCTGCCATTGCTTATCCGCCCCCGCTCCTGTCACACATTACTTCCTCTTTCTTCCCAGAGAAGAAACAGAACGTAAACAAAGACCACGTGGCCCATTCAGGGGCCATTTTTATCATGTCGCTTTTCCTGCACACAGCAGGAAATGGCAGCAAATCCCATTTCAAAAAAGAAGTCAGATTAAAAGGGGTCCACTTTGTGACAGAAAAAAGGCAAGGAGTGGGAGGCATGCGGGAGGTGGATGGCGTCAACTAAAGGATGTATGAAAAACCATGAGTGGTCAGTAGTGAGTGTGTGATAAAATGCTCGTCTGATGAACCCCCTTGAACTTGGCTTTGTAGTGAATAGGCAACCAGTGCAATTCTTTCAGCACAGGTGTAATATGTGCTCAGTACCCTGCCTGTAGCATTCTGCACCAGCTGCAGCTTCCAAGCCAGTCTCAAGAGCAGCCCCACATACAGAGTGTCACAGTGATGTAACTGTGAGGTTACCAGTGCCTCCACCATTAGTTCTAGAACTGTCCAGATAAGGTTTTTCAAGCAAAACTTTTGCCAGCCTTTTCATGTTTTACCACTTATGATCTCCCATCTGACCAGTAATATGCAGGCAGACAGGACTTTCCCACCAGGGTAATCATCCACTCCCAGTTTTCATCTGAGCATGGGTTCACTGGAGCTTAGCCATGGAATCTCTTTTAAATGCTTGAGCTCTGGAAAATAAGGGAAGAGAGTGTGCCTTTGACCATGTGTGTTAAAGACTCCAGCCTCTTTACCAAACAAGTTTTCTTAAATGGCAAGTGTCTTAAATGGCAACCTCTGTGAGAGAAGTTTTATTTGGGACAGAAGACAAGTCTTACAAAGGGACAAGGACAGCCTATGCCAGCCTTGTTTTGGACTACAATTTCCATCATCCCTGACCATTAACTACACTGGCTGGGAATTATGGGAGTTGAAGTCTAAAACATCTGGAGGGCACCAGGCTGGAGAAGGCTGACACAGGCTGTTCCAGTTGAAAGGCTCAGGTAGCATGTGATGCCACTCACAGTGGACAATGCTAGATAAGACTGACGAAGTCTGACTGCAAATAAGGCAACTTCTCATGTGCTGCTGTTACCTAGCTTGCGGCAGTGCTGCCTTGAAATTCCTCTAACCTGGGAGGTCCCATACCCTCATAGCAATTGTAGTGGAAATTGCCATATTTTTCTGCTATGCAGCACTCTGGGGCAAGATCTACACTACTGCTTTGATGGTTTATAACAGTAGGGGCAACTGTTGGGGCCCAGGACACACTCCATATCCAGTCTTCAAACCATTTTCAGAGTGTCATATCCTACTTCGTGTAGATCTGGCCTAAGTTTGGCTGGCTGAAGGATTTGTTCAGACTACTCACTGTAAGACTTCACTGCTCTTGGATTTCTCATGGCTTCCATCATGATTCCAATGATACCTAACTGCATAAAGCTGTTTTTTGCTGCTGCAAGGCTAAATCATTAGGATTAGATACTCACGTCTGCAATGTATATTGAAAAAAATATGTATTTATTTATAGTTTGTATGCAAAGCTGACCACCCATTATATTAAGATGTGGGCCTTGTAAGATTTAAAGGATAATCATTGTCATCATTTCCTCTCTACACCCTTCCTTCTTCTAAAGGTGAAACTCACAGTACGTCGGCTCCCAGATTCAGACATTTTGCACGCTCAAGGATGTATGTGTTCCTAATGGAAAAAAAGGAGCAATGTAAGTGTGTGACAAGCCTACCTGCTGTTATATGCCCTCACTGCCATGATAATCTAAATTTAGAAATTAAAACTAAAAAGCCCCAGAAATGGAATATGTTGCTGAGTAAGGGGAAGAGAGAGAAGAGCTACTTATCTCTAAACTTTAGGGAACTCAGCATCTTCTCTTTGTGGGTGAGCGTCGTACCAATATTTTACCAACTAACTGAACCACCAGCACTAGAGGCAGTCAAAATGGTCTTGGTGTATAATGGGATGCAATGGAAATTTTATTAGCTCCCAAATGAAGAATATAAATTGTGGGGAAATGAATATAGTCTATGAAAGTTAGGAATGCATGCCAAAATCCAGTTTAAACTGGACAAAGTGACGGGTTGAGCATGTACAAGGGCCTACAACGTGTCATACATGGCGTCCTGGAGACCTTTGTGAAAAGGTAGGAACCAAATATATTTTCATTTGTTACATCTCTTGCAGAATCTTCATTGAGTAAGGTCTTGGGCCAAACACAAATGAAGAGTCAAACGTGGAGACAACAGCAGCCCACACAAGAAATAATGAAAACACAAGGACTTGCTAAAAACATTTTCAGCATTCCATAATGTTGTGTGGCAGTATTCTTCTTCCTTGGCTTATCTTTGACCATAAACCTCATTTTGCAAGATGTCCTTCCTTGTTTATGACAGTCTTCTTTTGTAGCACTGACTGAACTACAGGCTGGGACAGGTTGCATTCCCTTGACAATTTTCAAAGGCAGTAGTATTCAGAAGAGTCTTTCATCACTGAAAATATCCATAAATCTATATCAAAGTCTTCCTGGAAGGAACTGCATTGTCGACACTGTTGCTTTGTTCCTTTTTCAGGACCTACATACGTATATAGGAAAAGAGGCCTACCTATGCCACCACCCAACATCTAATCTATACTCGCCACTGAGGTATCAATATATTTCTTGCAGTGCGCCCCCCCCTGCCCCCCCCTACATTAAAGCCAAGTTGAAATCCATCCTGTGGATTATTGTTGCCTGCTGGAATTGATTAGCAACCTATCTTTTTAACCACTATTTATGATGTAAATATAGTCTTAAGGTAAAAGTAGCCACTTGACTATTTATGAAGCAAACGCTTGTATATATCAGACATTGCAGGAGTTAGCAATTTCTACTATTGAGTAATGTGGCAGGATGGATTCCATGCTTGCATGTCAACTTCATATTTTTTCCAGAACAGAAGTTTATGTCAAAGGTGTTCTGCTCAAGATCAGGGCTATTAAAATAAATACTGGATAGCCATTAAATCAATATTAATCTATTAAAATAAGCACTCCTGTTTCAGAGAAACATGGGTTCTGTTGGTTTGGATATCTAGAGATTCTAAATGTTATATTGTATGGTTTTGTTTGTTTATCTGTTTGTGATGTATAAAATATGGAGCTGAGAATCATATTGTCTGTTACACAGAAATTTGCCAAATTACATATGATACTGTTCTGTTTTGGACAAAATCATAGTGTAACAAATAACACCATGCTAAATCAGTTGGATTCAGGTACATGGAAATCACTTTATACTCATTCATTTTCTGTAGGAAAATATCACCAGGAAACTATATTTCCCAACATTTCTTTTGTGGCTAGTGACTTTCATAAAGCCATCCATCTCTATATGAAGAAACTGAGCAATAACAGTGGGAAAATAGTCTAATTAAAAAGATTTCACATAATGGGATTGTGTCTTCACTTTAATTATTTGTTATTATTTAAAACATTTCTATTCCCACCCTTCCTATTAAACTTTTAGAGTGGTTCACCACAATTTTAAAGTGATCTAAAATAAAATCATGTCAATTAACACAAATGGTCAAGGTCTGGTTTTAAGAAATTGTCAGATTTGATGTTGTTACACAGAAGGGCTTACTCAGTTTCTGGGGAAACAATGAGATTGCTGTGGTGTTGTGGAGGAGGAACACAGAGGAGCACAGTTCTTGGGCTTTTTCAAAGAGAGATGGGTGACATCATCTGCTGGAGCACCAGGTTAACTGAAAGATCGTCTTGGCTCTGGCAAACAAATGAGGTAATAAGCCTTTCAAATTTATGACAGATGAGCATAGAGGGAGTCAGTGAAAGAGAAAAGTAATCAAACAGAGGCTGAATACCTCTTTGATGGAGTTCCTACCTCATGCTAGCAGTTTAAATGACAACACTCCCTCATTACCATTTAAGGCCCAGGTGGCCTCAGTGGCCAAGAGTTCCTTTTAGCAGCTTAGGCTGATTTACCAGCTACCATACTACCTGGGCAGATAGCTTGGTGACAGCTGTCCATGCTCTGTTATTGAATTACTGCAATGTGTTGTACATGTGGCTCCACATTTGAAGATGCTTTGGAAACTCCGGTTAGTTCAAAACAGAGCTACTAGGTTCCTAACTAGTACTGGTTGATTTGATCATGTGATACTAGTACTGCATCAGCTCTACTGGCTTCAATTCCTTTTCCTAGTCTAATTTTCAGTGTTGGTGTTGATCGTTAAAGCCCTAAATGGCTTGGGACCAGAGTACCTAAAGGAATGTCTCTGCCTATATGTACATCCTCAGACCCTTATGTCATCTTTGGAGACCTTCCTTCAGGTACCCCTGTTGAATGAAGTTAGCCGAGTGGCTGCAAGAGAGAGGGTCTTCTCAGTTGTGGTACCCCACTTATGGAATGCCCACCCCAAAGAGGTTCACCTGATACCTACATTGTTCTCTTTTCAGCACCAGGAAAATACATTTTTATTTTCTGCCAGGCATTTTAGGGACCAAGTTCTAGATTTGTTTTATGGCTGTTCTTATATATCTTTATTCTTTTGCTGTTAGTTGGTTGCATTGTGTTTTATTCATCAAATATTTGCATTGTATTTTATAGTTTTTATTGTTTGTATTTTATTCAAGCTTTTTTTTAACTCTTTGTAATATTCCCAGAGAATATTTGTTATTGGGAAGATTAAAAATACAAATAAATAATAACATAAATTACAGCTTTCAGTTCATAGCAGTCAATTTCAAAAGAAGCCAGCTCACATATTAAGTTAGCACAGCCTTTTTAGATTAACATCGTATTAAATACCAACATATGTATCTTTGTTAGGGCTCAATAATGGTGTTGTCTTAATCAGATGATCCTCACAGGGAACTTGGAACACATGGAGCAGCTCCCAGAAATGCTTTTGGCATTTCAAATTTGCCTTGAGTATCCAATATTGAAATATGCTAGATTTTTTTTAAAGGGATGCTGCCAAGGGTTCAGAAACTCTATATTATAACCAAATAAATGCCATCTGTGCATTATGAAGATGTCAATCAGAACAGATCCACCTGTCTCATGATTGTCTTTCCTTTATGACATTGTTGACTATCTCCTGGGTTGTATGTCAGCAAGGGCTGTCAGGTTGCAGGCTGGAGGGTATCCCTCCCAATGCAATTGGGCAGAGGAAAGGCACAGCTTCTTAACATTCTCCCCTTTGCCTGCTATGATGAGCAGGACTTTAGATCAACTTGTCCCTTGGCTTGGCTTGGCTTATTGGCCACTGAAAACAAGAGGCAATCATCCTTCTTAAGAGAACACACATGTTTAGGAAAACAGTTCCTTCCTTCAATCTGCATTCTGAACAGCATCATGTTTATTTTGTGACAAAAAACTGTGAATATTTGGATCTTAATGTTAAGTGCACCATTCCCAGTGGGTAAAATTAAGTTTAAAAATCTGTTCCTGGGGTCTCCAACTTATATGCCCATGGTCATTTCTCCTGGCATCTGTGAGGCTCCCTTGCCTGTCCTGATTTTCATTTTATTTCTTAAGATTTTTTTTAAAAAAAACACACAATTAAACTGGGAGGCTGGCGTGCTGCAAAGTGAAGGGCTGCCATCCAGCACCATCTTTGTTTGGGTTCAAAAGAGGGGGTTTGTGTTTTTTAGCTCAGACGCTATCTCTGCCTTGTACTTAGTTTCATGAGCAAGTTACTTTTCTCCTGGTCTCACCTATTTGCCTTCTGTGAAATGAATGTTTTGTGACCAGCCATTCCTGGGTCACAAAACCCAGGGCAAGGTTCCTCATGTGGCAGTCACTGAGGAGGTAAACCTGTGTCTGGGCTCTATATCTTCAGACTTCAGGTAGAGGTGCACATGACTGAATGCGCCTCTATCTGTGCAAAAGATCCTGTCCATATAGAAAACTCGATGTCAGGGAACATCTCATTTACTACAGAATGTCCACTTTTCTGTGTAGACAGAATGTTTGTGTAGAAGATCATCTGAAATGATATAGCCCAGACACAGCTTAAACACACCAGTGGGAACTAATCCAAAGTCTTATCTTTATTGAGCAGTTGGAAATTAATGCTTTACTTAACTTTTCATCCTTCAGCTGAGTTTGGGTACCAATTTCATCAAGATTATTTGGAATTCTAACCCTGTCTTAAGATATTTTGCAGCATCTGTCTCCTTCCCTACTCTCTCAGCCTTGGAGGCTATGAAATCCTGTAGCTTATTGGGCAGATCCATTGTGCATATGATGTGGTTTCCTCCTCCTTTAGTCTCTCCCCCTGTTTTGGAGTGGATTACACAACCTGTTTTGCCACTCCTGTATTTGGATTGAGTACTCTTTGCTTAAATTTTGAACATGCCCATTGTTTCTGATCTTCAAGCAAACAGTATAATTTGGCACCACCTCCCAAAAGGGCTTTTATTGTGCTATAAATACAAACAGAGAAAAAGCAACGAATATGGTGTGCTTTTTATATTGTATTTTGTATTTGTGTTTTTAAATTGTTGTTTGTTTTTATGCTCTTCATGGTTTTAATATTTGTAAACCGCCCAGAGAGCTTCCGCTATTGGGTGGTATAAAAATGTAATAAATAAATAAATTGGAATGGTTTGTTGCTTTTCCCGTTTGTGAACCACTGCACTATGCCACACATCTTTTGTGTGAAAATTTGTGGAAATCCCATTACAGGTGTATAATAGAACCAGTGGAGGCTGGTGGTTCCACTAACAGTGGGGCTGTAAATCCACTCTGGTTTTCAGTTAGAGTGAATCAGAACTCTAAGGAGCTGTCGAAAGTGCTGAACCCATTTTTGGGAATGGGTTCAGTATTTTAGATAGTTCCTTTAGTGTTTTTTTAATTATTATTAATACTTTTATTAATTTTCCACATAAACAGAACACATAAAGAAAGGTAAAACAACAATACAAACTATACAAAATACATTAAAACATAAACAACGACTAAAATGGTCACAAATACATAAGGCTATATTCCATTTAAAGTGATCTTCATGTCAGGCGGCAAATGTCATATTTCTAGTTTACCAGGTCCAAATTTCATTAGAGCAAGCAAGTATATTTAACAAATGCAAGAGTACAAGTTATACATAAAATCCACATACAAATAAATCATCCTTTTGCAGTTCTTTTATATATTCAATAAAAGGTTTCCAGTCCATTACATATACAGCTATTGTTCTTTCTTTTACTAACGCCGTTAGTTTTGCCGTCTTCAGATAGTTCCTTTAGTGTTCTTACTGGTTCCAACTGAAACCCAGAGTGGATTCTCAGACTCACTGAAATTGGAGCCACCAGCCTCCACTGATTAAGCTACAGAGTTCAAAAGAATATAAGAAGTGGCCTGCTGGATCAAGCCAAAGGCCTATTTAGTTCAGCATCCTCTTCCCTGCAGTGCCTTTGGGAAATCTACAAATAGGACTTGAGGGCTGTATCACTAGCAACTAGTATTTAGCGGCATACTGCCTCCGACCTTTGAGGAAGTATAGAACCATCACAACTGATAGGTATTGAGAGCCCGGCCACCCATGAATTTGTTTCATCCCCTTAGAGGAAATTGGTGGGAACTCTCTGGAGTGGTAAGTGGCATGCGACATGGCGGAAAATGAGATGCGATCACATCTGCTATTGTGAGATGTAAATGTCAGCAATTGTTCTGTTCTGCTCCTTAGCAAACTCTGTATCTTCCAATCTACCTAATTGATTAGACATCATTTTTATTTCGCTGCTCACCTTTTCCAAATCATTACTGGTTAGTAGTGAGGGGCTTGCAGCTTTAATGACAAGGGCACATTGAAGTCCTTTGTTTCACAGTTGCGTCTTCAGCCATCCTCCCAAATGCCTTTGGAGCTGGCTCCACTCCAGCTGTTACACTCCACCAGTGTGATAATTATTACTCTGATGGTTTTGTTTCAGTCACTTGGTAACGTGGCGCACTGTGTTCATGCATTTGCAGGAAATGCAACTTTGCGAGTGCACTGGGGTGCTTCTGAGGACCTACAGCTGTCATCCAGAATTGCTCCTTGGAGCTCACGGGTGCCCTTTTGGGGGTTGGCAACTACTAGAGGGGTTAACTCAGGAGAATGGCAAAGGCAGAAATAGAATGGAAAGCAGCTGTGCGTTTGGCTGGGCTCAAGTTTGGGATGTGTTTGGGATGTAAATCAGGGCACTGTTTATTCATTCCTCTGCCATAAACCCATTCTCTCTCACAGAGACAGAGAGAGGGAGAGAGAGGAATAAATGGTACAATGAATCATAGTTAATACAACAAACTCTACCTATATTGCAAATGTTTGTTACAGAGACAGCTGCAAATAGTGGGGGAAATGCTTAGCTCTTTGTCACATTAACACAAGAAATAGAGGGGAGAAATGGATAAAAAATAAATTTAGAGAATAAAGCAGAAAAGAAGGGAGGAAAGGAGAGAGTGCAGATGCCTTTGGATTTCTCCAATTTCTTCTGCTTAAACAGGTTTTTAGAATTATGTATGGTGAGAAAAAAGTAGATAGAACTCTCTCTCTCTCTCTCTCTCTCTCTCTCTCTCTCTCTCTCATATTAGACTAGAACCTTGGGTCACCCAATGAAATTGATGTGTAGTTGATTTACGACTGACAAATTCATAACTGCGTGATTAATTTTACTACTAAAAGACAAGACATGGTGATGTGGCCATTGGCTTAGATCAGGGGTGGGCAACCTTTCTGAGCTCACAGGCACATGTGGCAATTTGAGGAACTGTCCTGGGGACTGCAATGAAATGGCTGCCCTGAAAGGTGTGGCTAGTCAGAAAGGTTAACAAATCAGCTCAAAAGACTGTGTACAAGTCAGAGGTGGGGTCTGGTTCCCAACATACTAAACTCCTTTGGACCCAGTTTTTGGCACCAACAGAACCCTGTTTCACAGACACCAAACTCTTTTTCTCCTCCCCTCCACCAGCCAACTCATTCCCCCCATCTCATTTTTTCTTTCACTCTGGACCACCACCACCCCTGCACACTTTCTCAACCCCCACACACTGACCACCCATACACACACTCTCTGTCTTTCATACTGAAACACACATGCCTCCACCTATCCATCCTGCATCCATGAACATGCACCCCGCCATAAAACCATCATGAATGCATACATGCTTACCTTCAAACACACTAACACCCTCCCTTCTCCTCCTCACTGCAAGCACACAAAACATCACCCACATTCCTTTTCAGGATCCCTTCCTGCATCTGCCTGCCATCTTTATTTCTTAAGAATATCGCTGAGTCCCATGTATGGTCCAGGGGCATTCATGGGAAATGAAGATGGCAGCAGAAAATCTGTTAATTAAAAAATAAAAATAAAGTGGCCTCAGCAGGTGACAATTAAGGTGTCTGGGGAGCACACTGGTGCCTGCAGGCATGTTGCCTATTCCTTTGGAGGCTGGTAGCTCCAATTTCAGTGGGGCTGTGACTCCATTCCGGGTTTCAGTCAGAACCAGTCAGAACTCTAAAGGAGGTATCCAAGATGCTGAACCCATTTTAGGGATAGGGTTCAGCACTTGGGTTAATGCCAGAGTTAACGAGTGAATCTAGGGGAAAGAATACTTTAACTTTCATTAAACAATAACCAGAGCTCAGCCATGTGTCAACTCAAGAGTCCCAGAAGTCTCCTTGCTTGCCAGTGCTTGCTGAATTTTTTCCAACTCTTCAACCTCTGATTCTCTCTGCTCCCCTCCTCCCAAGCCATCCACCCCACCCCCATCGACCTTGAGCAAGTAAACAAAAGAGAGGCTACAGTGAATTCAAGCATTGTTATTTTTCTGTGATGGACCAAAGAAACAGACCTCTACTGGGTTGTTCAAGACCCATTTTATAATATGTGAAACTCATTGCTGGTGCAAACTAAAGAACCCAAGTTACTTGCATTGTTTGGGAAGTTGACCACAGTGATAAGTGTGACATTATCTATGATCTCGTTCTTTTAATGCCACTTCTGGGAAGGAATCATTCAAAAAACATCTTTGCATGGTATACGCCTTACAATCTGGGAAACTAAAGAACTCTCTCCTGCTTTGTGGGACCTCTTTAAGATATGCGGGCTGTGAGCAAGCTAAAGTGGGAAAATCTTTTCCCCACACTTTTTTTGTTTTACGTACATGCTTATTTTTAGGATTTGTTTGTACTTGTTTCTATCAGCTCCATGATACTTAGCTCATGCAGATTCGACTGAATGGAAAAGTTTGGCTGCTGCCAAGGTACCTATCAGAGTCTCGATAACAAGATGGCATTGCATAATAATGTTTAAAGGATCCAAGACATGAGAAGCAGAAAAGGCATTTCAGGTCACGTCAACTGTCCCAGTGCCCTTCTAGGACTGTACAGCGATTTTTCAGGGCATCACATTGGAATGTTTCAGGCATTGAGGCATCTTCTTAATCCATTACAAAAAACAATCTGCTCTCAAAGGGCATTTTTGTCAACAAAGTCAGTAGTGACTTCTCCATTGGATAAAACATCTGTATGCATACTACATTTCTTACCTCCCTTTCCCTGTGGGTACTCCTTCCATTAGGTACTTTTTCCTTCCCAGACCCCACATAGCTGTTCATAAATGAAGCATCCATCTGGGAAAGCCCTAACTGTGTGGGTGTTTAATTTTCTGGTCTTGTCATAACTGGATTTGCAATGGGATTCATTGGATCAGTCTTTTCACACAACCATTCTTACACTTGATTTATGTGCCCTCCCAGACATACACAAACCCAAACAATGCATGGTGCTGCAGTACCAGCAAGGATTCCACAGATTTTTCTTGGGTAAATGGCATTATGCATTTGGCTGTCCCGATGACTGCAAACAATTGGGCCTCTCCCTAAGTGGTCAGGGATTTAACAGAAGAATACTAATGAGTCCATGCTGGCTGGAAATCTCTCTCTCCTGACTTCAGTCCATGGCATTCATCAGAGTATATAGGGATGGACAAGAGACTGTGGGTCTGTCCTCATGGCGCCGCGTTAGCACTGCATTCCTGCTAAACCCTGCAGTTTCATTTAACTGGGGTGGTGTTGGGTAATCCCCATGTCAAGAAGAGAGTGTGGAGTTTCTGGTGGTCATCTGGGTGCTGGGGCCGTGCACTCACCCTCTTCCTGGCTTCCTGCCTCCAATCGCCAGTCTCCTTCCACCAGGACTGCCCCTTGGATAGGCCTCAGGGTGAAGTCAGATGGTGGAAAAGCCGTTGTGAGCTCACTTCCCCTGAAAAAGTCGGGCAAGTCCCTGACTTTTTTTACTGTGCAGTTTTGCAGAAAAGCTCCATGGTGGCTGCAAATCTGTGGCTGCATCATATAACTGACACAGCACAGATTTGCAATCACTGTGGGATTTTGAGCATGTATAGATAGCCCCTGTGAGAAAGCAGGGCAGTTTTTCAATAGACGGATGGGAAATAGACAGTAGAGAATTTAAGACTGTACATTTAACGGGACCAGGAGCCTAGTGGATCACCGAGAACAGTGATTTTTGCAGCTCTCTTTGCATATTTGTAAATGGAGTAGATATTAGAAATGCAGCTTTACAAAAGCTGTTGCTCTCTCAGTCTACTCCCACCCTCAAAGGCCCCAAAGAACCTCTATGATACTACCCCTGGACTTCTCTCTGCTTGTGGAAGTAGGGAATGTTTTATGTAGGTGTCACAAGTAGAAGACGTTTTCCTTGAAGAGATATAGTGTTAGATGTTCAGTTGCCAAGATGCAGCAAATAAGTAGCGTTCCTAAAAAGAAATCAGAACATTCCAAGAAAGCATGAAGGTGCAATTTCTTCACAAATTGGAAGTGGCAGCATAACAAAAGCTACCATGAAGGAGAGCCTTTATATGAAGAGGTGAGAGCCTTGTTCAATGAGCAGTACAAGGGGCCAAAGCTGAGCCAGAAGCACAGTGTGTTACTATTATATTATATTACATTACATTATTATATTTCTCTACTGTCCAATACCCCATCAGGGATGGCTGAGGAGGCACGTGAAGTAAATCAGCAGCTGACAAGTTTGGACTGTAGTGTATCATATACACTGGCTGAGAATCAATGGGAATGAATCTGAAGAAAACTAAACCTAGACTTCTCTAGACTTCTCACCATTTGGGAATGTGGGGACTCCTACCAATGTGGGGACTCCTACCTATCATTTCAGCATGCCCTCTCCAGTGAGCGCTGCATCTCCAGGCTATGAAAAGCTGCATCTGCGTAACTTCTGCTGGTTGTACAGCTACCAAGTGTGGCATCCTTGCCAGGTAAAGAAAACAGAAGCCTTAATATTGGTGGGAGTTCCTTACCCCAGTACATGATACATCTAAACTGCCTTCCAGGAACTGACTCCTTTGCCCAACTGCTTCAACAGATCCTCATTTTTAACTAATCCTCATTGGCCCTGTTCACCTTAAACCACGTTTTTAACCATGGTGGTTAAGTCAGAAAGCTGGGCTGTGTTCAGAAGACACCTTAAAGCTTTATTCACTGTGGTTAAAGCAGTGGTTTAAGGTGTCTTCTGAATGGGGCCAATAACTTTCTATCTCAGTTCCTTGTAGATAGAGTGGGCAAAATACTTCTCTCTCTTTTCCATTGCATGTCTAAACAAGAAATCCCTAGTTCGAATCGTGACTCTGCCATGAGTTCAGTAAGTGGCCATAGGCAAGCCAGTATCACCCACCCCCAACCCTATGCAGTTTGAGGGCTAATAATACCGACTTACAACTAGATCAGGGGTAGGCAAACTCCAGATGTTTTGACCTGTGACTCTAATCATTTCTCACCATTATCTATGCTGCCTATGGCTGATGGAACATATCAGTCAAAACATCTGGCTGTCCAGAATCTGCCCACCCCCTGAACTTGATCCTGTATGTGAAGTGCTTGAAAGAGCTATATATGTGTTCATTATTGTTATTGGCATGATATTTCCTTTAGGTCATGGACTCCTTTGTTTTGATGGAATGCATGATGTCTGTGATGATAGACACAAATTTCAGCTCAGGTCTCTTAGTAAGTAGCAAATGGTTTATCAGAAACTTGTTCCATTAATGTGAGAGGCAACACTTCATGATCTGGGATAATTATTTGTAGTAAAGAAATGAATGTGTGGAATAATTTCGTGTTGTAAAAACTAACTTCAGGTTTATCAAACATGGAGTAGTTCCAGGATCAAATTCATCTTACTGCTGTGGTTTCATACTACATACATTAATGTACCATATAAGTAATGTCTGTCAAGATTGCAATGGAATTGTTCTGCAAAGTGAGACAGTTCCTTGATTTACTCATTCCTCTGCTAAACTGTTGCTGAAAGATTACCATACTAAATAGCATTAGATTGTCCCATTATCCAGGCTGGGACATGTGATGGTTGTTGCCAGGATAGTATCCCAACAAAAAGTTTTCCCCATTTGAGCATGTTTCCAAAATCCTTTACATCCTTTTCTACATTCTATGTGAAGGCATTCTGATAACATATGCCTTTCTGATGTAAAATTAACACATAGCAACTGCATGTTTACCTATTAGGAACCATGTACTGTCAGATGATAGTACATGGTCTCTAATGTACCTTAGCGTGAATCACTGAGTGTAGGATTCAAAAGAACCCCCCCCCCCAAAAAAAATCTAATGGCTGAACCAAATACTTAAGTAGGATTGCCACTTACTCAGTGTCGAGGAAGTTCATCACCCAAAATGAGGGTGCTGATTTGCATAATATTTGAATATGCAAATCTACATATGTAGGTAGAAATTTAGAAATAGTGACTATAATTAGAATAGAAATGCAATACACAACACCATAATGGGGAAGATTGTGACCAGGAGAAATGGGCACCTGCTCAGTGTTCTATCCTTGGGCTTTCCGCTGATGGCCAATTCTCCCTCCTTAGAGTTATTTATAAACTGGTCTTGGATTGGACAGCCTTCTAATAAGTGTCTGTCCTTTGTAAAGTAGGAAAGGTGATTAAACTCAAAGGAGAAATATTTTGTGTATATCAGGATTCACTGGTTCAGTCTTAATTATTCCTTCCAGTTATGTTCTGTAACTCTTCTGTGAACTTTCCCCAATTTTTCTGTGTAAGTATGACTCGCCCAGTTGTAAATCCATCATTGAACAAATCCATCATTGAACAAGCAAGGCACAACTTACAAATAAAATTGTCTAACTTATGTCTATCAGCGTATCTTTTTTTATTAAAGGATTAAATGATATAGCCAATTATACCAACAATATATGAATGATGAGTATCCAGTGGACCATGCCAAACTGAATGATTTTGCTTTCCTATTCAAGCATTCCCTCTTTTACATGTGCATTCAACAGGAGTGGTTAGATGCCATATTATTATGAACAAATACCAAAGTTCAGTTCAGTTCTATGAATGCAGAACTATTTGTCCTGGTTACACTGAAGTGAAACCAAAGTTTTCTCCATAATAGCAAAGAAAATTGGTAACTCAGGAATAAGCTTAACCAACTCTGCCTAATCTCAGCAGATTGGAAACCACATTCCATTATCATCTTGATTGGTTTCACATCAGAAAAATGTGTGCACGTGAGTTGGGTAGATTAGCATACTTGGAAATCCTGAGATTTCTGGAAATGTTTACACCCTGTCCAGAAAATGTTTATCGGTCTCATTTTTGGTGCCAAAGATTACCCACATTTTATATGGCAGCCTTACCCAACCAAATGCCCTCCAGATGTTTTGGACAACTCCCATAACTTCCAGCCAACAGGGCCAATGGCCAATGCTGGCTGGGGATGGCAGTGAGAGTTATAGTCCAACACATCTGAAGAATACCAGGTTGCAGAAGGCTTTATTTTTTAAAAGTCTTGAAATCATTAAGGGGAGAAAAAGACTGGCAATGGTACTTTTATCCAGTCTAGCATCTAGACACTTCTAATGCATATCTGTGATTTATAATACATGCATATGAAAGAGATAACCTGGATCCACTGGGATTTGAACCACTTCAGCCTTTGAGCCTGTTGGTGGAGTTTACCTGTCAGCCAAAATTTTTCTCTTGGATATGCAGGATGTTT
Source organism: Elgaria multicarinata webbii (assembly GCF_023053635.1). Classification (NCBI taxonomy): domain Eukaryota; kingdom Metazoa; phylum Chordata; class Lepidosauria; order Squamata; family Anguidae; genus Elgaria; species Elgaria multicarinata. The sequence continues at coordinate 65,495,711 of NC_086178.1, forward strand.
ACTTAGGTTACATAAGAACCATGTCACTCTGCCAATTAATTTTTTGGCCTCTCTTTCTCAGACTAAAAAAAGAATTTATTTCATCTGCAAGCTTCTGACAAAAAGCAGATGAACAATAAATCTGGGAGTAGCAAGTATCCAACACAGAAATGTCTTGATCCAACTGTAGCATTCTGGAGTCAGACGGAAGCCGTTGTCTTCCACTGTAGAACCCAAATTTTATATTGAAAAGGGGAAATGTTGGTTTACATTTTTAGTGGTGTGCAAAATCACACTTTTGGATTCTATGTTAATTAGTCAATCCAAAATAGCAATCACATCCTGTTTCTCCACTCTCAGTCACTTGCAGTGTAGAACTGCTTCCGCATGTACAAGAAGTGTGTGGAAATTCTACATTTTCTTACCTGACCCATGATCTTCAGTCACTATCGGTGGGAATAGTGGAAAAATTTAAGTAGTAACTCACCCCAGCTAAGAAGGGAACATCAACTTAACTGTTAGGTGTAAATAGTTTCCAGAGGTATAGTTCTGTTAGTCTGTTGCAGCAAAAAACAATCAAGAGCCTTGTTCCACTTTAAAGACTAATAGATTTATTATGACATAAGTTTTGTGGAGACTGTTCACTTCAACTTGAGGTTAACACTATGTGCAACTGATTAAGTGGACAGTCTCCACAAAAGCTTATGCCATAAGAAATAGTCTTTCAAGTGCCACAAGACTCATTGTTGTTGAATTATAATCAGTGATCTTGTAACTAGAGGCCACAAACAACAGTTATGTGGTAACTTTTTCTTGGAATATATTTACATAGTTGTGTGTGCATGTGTGAGTGCGTGTGAGTGTGTGTGGTGTGTCTGTCATGTCTGGATCTTTCTCACCCAGACAAATTTTAAGAAGTCTGGCTGTTATTTTTAATAATGTATTAGTTTTATATGTTTTAATCAGTTTTATGTATTTTACAATATTTTTGTACTCTATGGCCTTAGCTAGACCTAAGGTTTATCCCGGGGTCATCCCTGCCTGCTCCCGGGATATCCTGTGTGTCATTTACATGAACAGGGATGATCCTGGGATAAACCTTAAGTCTAGCTAAGGCCTATGTTGTTCCCCGCCTCAATCCAGGGGGAGAGACGGGTAAGAAATAAATATATGATGATGATGATGATGATGATGATGATGATGATGATGATGATGAATGTTTCTGAATATAGAAAAGTAGCATGTGAGGAGCAGGATAGGCTACAAACCTTTTCTGAAGAATAAGGACAACACAAAATCCAGAGAGAAAAAAAGACGAAGAGCCTAACCTCACAAGATGGTGAAGGAAATCATATTTCATTTATCATAGTTAATTTATCATATTTTATTGATAAATATTTCCTATTATGCTGAATGGAATTTAAGTGTAAGAACTTTTCATCAGGGACAACTAAAAAAAGAAAACAAATCCAGAAAATTCAGCTAATTACTATTAAATGTATAACTTCATTATAAACATAATACTGTTTATAAACATGTTTATAGATGCTTCTATGTATAGAAAGAATGCTTGAGACTTCAATATCTATTTCAATACTGATGGTCTTTAAAACAAAATCTCTACCTATCTGTGAGTGTTGATGGTTATAGGAGTAGTAATCCTATACCAAAAAAAGAAGAAACCCATATTTAAAATATTTGTTATATTCGTTGTACTAGATATATGGAAAAATATAATTTATAAATGCTTTTATACAGTATACAAGCCTCCCCCAATCTGGTACCCTCCCAATTGCTTGTACAACATTTCCCATCATTCTTGACCCTTGGACATGCTAGCTGGGACTGATGGGAATTGTAGTCCAAAACATCGGAAGGCTAAATTATTTAATTTCCTTCAATACCTTAACAGGTTTGCCTCTCTTTCTTGGAACTAGAATCTCTGTGCAGATTGTTTGCGGAAGCATTCCACCATGACAACCCCCAACTTCCAGTCTGGTTTGTGTGTGTGTGTGTGGGGTAGATCTTTTGTATTTCTGCACACCTCAGGACTCCCCTAAGCATATTGATATTGCCTTTCTGCTTCTCAATGGTCCTGTTTGGGTGACATCTGCCAGCACTCACCACTTGAGATTGCAATTAGAGGAAGTAATGATCAATGTAGCTCTAAAACATTTGCCATATTTTTCTTCTCACACAATTCATTATCTTTTCACTCAATTTGTTTCACAATAGTCTCCTCCAGTTAGTTCAGAGATATGATTCTGGGCTAGACCAGTCTTTGGTCTGATGTAGTGTAAGTACTTAGTAGAGACATTTCTTATACTGGTCACAGAAAATAATCTTTATCTTCAATGTGCCACTTCTGTAATTCTTATGTGAGCTGCTATAATTTTCCAATAATTTACATTCTGTAAATCCATTTGTGTGAAAGATATTTATGTCAGAGTTGCATTCCCATTTGGATTTTTTTCCCTGGTGATCAGGAAAAAGAATAAAAAATAGAATTCTCTTATTAATGATACAAATGGTTTTCCATCGCTATTTGCAACTCCAGTTCAGTAATCTGAGCAACAATTTCCATTATTAATCACTTTGCCGTGCAGATTCCAACTGGATGAACATAAATCATGTCATCTTGAGCTTAGGATCATAAGAGCATTTTTTCCAACTCTGTTTCCAAGTTAAACACAAAGGTAGATCAAGGGCTGAAAAGCTTAGTCAAGGCACACACGAAAGGATGGCAGGGATGCTAGTATAGGGATGAGAGGTATGCGAATGAAGAGTACTTGGAACACTCTGCTGAAGCCAAAATATGGACCCATCTACTAACAAGGGGAATATGTGATTAGAAATGAGTCCTTCCCAGCTTTGGTGATTCAACCCATGCATTTATTTATTTATTTATTTATTTATTTATTTATTTATTACATTTCTATACCGCCCAATAGCCGAAGCTCTCTGGGCGGTTCACAAAAATTAAAACCACAGTAACCTGAAGATGAAGCTACTGTAATGTGCTTTACGTGAGGCTGCTTGTGAGGTTAGCCCAGAAGTTGCAACTTGTACAAACTAGGCTGCTGTTTGGGACAGCTTACCAGGAACATATCCCACCAGTTTTGGAGGAGTTACACTGGCTACTAATAAGCTACTGAGCCAGGTTCAAGGTGCTTGTGTTGATATATAAAGGCCTACATCACTTAGGATCTGAATAGCTGATGGAGTTCTCTTATACTGTATGTACGTACCTGGACTTAAATTCAAGTGGGGATGCTCTCTTGCTGGTGCTGCATTTGCCTGGACTTTGATATGCAGCAACAACTGTTGGAAGTGTTCTTGATGTGGTCTTACATGTTTTCAGCACCAACTAAAGACCAGGCTTTTGACTGAATTTGTTTTGCTCATGGTGTAAACTGTTATTTCTCTGTTGTACTTTCCTCCTGTGTTTGATTGTATTTTTAATCAAACTTGTATGATGATTGTTTCATTGATTGTACTTTGCTTTGGGATTTTTTAATGAAAAGATGGCAATAAACTTCATAAATAAATAAATAAATAAGAGATAAACTCTATTGGCAACTCATTCGAATGAAGTCAGAATTAACTGGCTAAAATTTGACAAATGGTCATGCTGATTCATGCCAATCATAAGAAGCGTTTTCCAAGATTCTTCTGCGTCTAGACAGTTCCTTTTGTGGTGGATTCATTCATTCTGGGCAGCACACTCCACTTGAAACTCAACCAGAAGGAACACCTCTGATTTAGGCCTTCTATGCCTTTTGCAACACTGAATGTGTAAAGGTTGGGAAATGTAAACTCTTTGTCTCTTCCTGATCAACTTTACAATATAAATACATGCTAGTCCAGGTAAATGTACCCATTATTAATAAGGATGTGCTCCGCTCCTAATCGGACCGGCGAATTAGAAGCGGAGCGGGGGGCTTCGCCTGCCCTTAAGGCGGAGGCGAAGAGGATTGGGGGGCTGGCGGAGCGTGGCAAAGAGGATCGAGGTGAAGGCGGATCCTTCGCCTTGATCCGGAGCTCCGCCGGAAAGGTAAGTGGGGTTTACTGGGCCCTGCCGCTGTCACCCATGTGGCGACAGTGGCAGGGCCCGGTAAACCCCCCTCCTCTCCCTTACCTGCGTCCATCCGCGGTCCGTTGGCTTCTTCAATTGAGCCCGCGGTTCAACCAGGAAGTCTAGGCCGCACATGCGGCCCAGACTTCCTGGTTGAACCGCAGGCTCAATTGAAGAAGCCGACGGACAACGGACGGAGGCAGGTAAGGCCCCCCTCCCCCTTGGTCCCTTACTGGGCTCTGCCGCCATCGCCGCACGGGCGGTGACGGCGGCAGGGCCCGGTAACCCCCCCGCCCTCCTTTCCCAGCCTTACCTGGTGCCACTCCCCTCCACTGCGGAGCTCTGATTCAGAGCCGGAGCTCCGCGGCGAAGAGGAGCGGAGTATGGGTGGAGCGGCGCGGAGTGGTCTGATCCGAAATTTTCGGATTGGCCCGCGGGGCAGAGCGGGGGGTCCGTGCACACCCCTAATTATTAACGGTGTTGACCGTCCCATTTCAAAACTGTGATTCTTTGCACATCCATTCCAGCACTCCCTCTAATATGAGGTCTACTACCAACATGGCAATGACAAACTTTTAAGTTTTATGTTTAATTGACATATTTATAAATTAAATAAATTACCAGATGGCAATGATCTGAGAGTTCTTGAATATGTCAAATGTTTAGGTTTTGAACTTTTTTTAAAAAAATCTACATAACCACTAAACTTGGCTTCCTTACTAGAGGATTGGAAGATAGCCAACATAGAAACCAACTTTTTAAAAATAGAAGAAGCAACTAAGAAATTGCAGGCCCGTTAAGTCTAGTATCTTTCCCAGTTAAATTGGCTGAAAGCATGATCAAAGCTAGCATTTTCAGGCATATAAAAGATAAAGAAGGATGAGCAGCAAGGTAAGGAAAACACAAAAAGATTGAGAAGTCAAAGGAGCATTCCATACTAGGTAAATGGGCAATAAAATTGCATATCATATTCAGTGCAAGAATGGCGTGATGCACAATGGGCAAAAGAATTCCTAACTTCACATATATATTGAGGGTTGTGAACTGGCTGATGATCCAGAAAGGAGGTGGGTGGCACATGGTGGTTAACTCAATGAAGCGTGCTGTGATATTGAAACATGGAGTCTCATGTTCGGATTTTTAGAAAAAGGAATTGAACACTTGTATTTTATGCTTTTAAATTTTGCTTTGTGAACTGCCAAAAGAGCTTTGCCTATTGGGCAACATCAAAATGTAATAAATGAAATGCCCAGCATGACTACAACTTTATATAAAATATATGATGCAGCCACAGTTCAAATACTGTGAACTGTTTGGACCACCAAATCCTAAAGTAGCAGCACAGAATTGGAAAAGGTGTAGAAAAGAGCAACCAACATGATCAAAGTGTTAGTATTAACACAATATATAATTAACTTATGGAATTTGCAGTCTCAAGATATGGGGATGGCCAGTGACTTCAAAAGGGATTAGACAAAAGCTATTATCCATAACAACTAAATGGATCCTTAATCGGATTTAGCAAAGGTTATCTTAGCACAAACACAACTGTATGATCAGTGATCTGATTCTAAACCAAACCACAGCATCCCTTCAACAAACAGAAGCTGCTACACCACCTTGGGAACCTTCAATGCATCTTTATTACTTATTTTTTTAAAAAATCTTCATGCAACACTTAAATGTAAATGCATTTAGATGGTTTATTTAAATATATTTCTTTTATAAAAATGTAGAAGATAAATACATTATTATCCATATATCTTGTTTGAATTTAATTGTTCTAATTTGGCACCACTGTGCGTACTGCAGTTATAGCTTTCTGGAGCCCTTAATTATAGTGCAAATTTTGCAAATGAGTTAAAGAAGAAGTTGGCTGCTGAGAAAGATACTGATTCTTTCAGATTCAGAGTGCCCTATTGCATTGCAGTAGAACTCAGGTCCATACAAAGTATTCTCGAATATCTCATGGGCGGGGACAGCTGTGTTCTAGATGTTAGTCCCACATACTAATCGTATAAAATTGTTGATAAGGCAACAGTTGATCTTCAAAATTTCAGGAATTTTCAGCTTGAACAAATAAATCCCTTACAGTTTTGGTGAATTTCCAGGCTTTTGATTGACAGAACATATGACCCTTGTATTAGAAGACAACATCTTAAATTTCGACACTGCACGCTGAATTTCTGGGGAAACAAAACATTTCGCATGAGATCTCCCACTCAGATCTTGACATATTTGCTTATCTGTAGGATCGAACAGACACTTCGATGTGACAGAGATTCAACAGTAACCATCAATTTCCTACCTATTAAAAAGACTTTATTTATGTCATCCAAGGAGGTTGGATCTCAATAGCAGCGTTTAATACAGGTGCTTAAAATCTGGCACTTATTCAAGTGCTTTTCTAGGCTTTACCCCTTAGAAGAAACTTCTACTATTAAAACTACACTAAAATATTTCATAACAAAGAATATCTTTGTAATTAACAAATTCAGAACTTCTGCATGGGTCACAGTTAAAGAACAAGGCAGAAAAAATGAAAAGGAATTTAAGGCATACAGTTATTGTAGTGCAAATTCCACTTATCCTCCTAGTTCCATCCTGCAGCTTCTGTTTTCCAGTCTCTGAAATGCTTTTCCATTTCATTTCTGGATTTCCAGTTACCCACATTTACAGTAGGGATAATTTTCTGAGGCTTCAGCCACTGGACAAATCGTTTCATTTCAAGGAAGCTGCTGTGCTCACTGTAAGGGATCCCTGCAAATGAAACAACATAGAAGAAATTTAGCCAACATGCTTAGTTCATATTTAGCACAATATGCTTCATGAGACGCAAAGAAGGCTTGAAGCAAATATTTAAATAAATAGTGATTTGATCTTCATGTTGAGCCCCAAGCTAAAATCTGGGGAGAATTATCCAACATTTATCTTTAATATTAGTCATCAGTCCATCTTCGATGAAATTAAATTCTCTAATAAGGAACCAAGTCGAAGAAGGCCTTTCTCCAACACAATTAACTTGGAAAAGGCTCAAAGCCTTGGATAAAGGTCCTTGCTAATCCTGTATCTAACAGCATACTAATGTAACTAGCTGAAACAGAGAGAAGCAGTGTCCCAGGGAAAGTATAATACAAAGCAGGGATGGGGAATCTCCGGCCGAACCCCCGGAGGTTCCCCATCCAGCTGCAAACTCCTTTTGCTGTTATTTCCAATCAGTGATTGCAGATAAGAGAATAGTTAAAGGCAATTATTTAAATATCCTGCAAAGAACCGAGCTGTGCATTTTGCAGGCAAGACAGCTGTTTGGAGTCTGAAATGTAATCTATCCATAAATAAAACTCCCATTTATGTTATGGTACATCTGACAGAATATAATAGGTTGGATGCTGATTGGCTGGTTCTGTGAATTGAAGGGCTCATTGCATTCACAGAAAGCACCGGGATGCAGCTAAGGCTTTTCAGGAGGCACAGAGGTGGAAAGGAGGGATCACTAGCATCATCTCCCTGCCTTCCTCCAGTGCAAGAGAAATTCTGCTATGTGCTATGCTGGATCCAACCTATTAGATGAAAGGCTGTCAGAAGAGAATTGAACATCTTAAATCATTTGAAATTATGATACCATATATGGTGATCCTTCCTCTAGTCTGAGGTTGGATATCACTCAAAGAGCAACACCCATTCGAAAAAGTCCAGCCAGTGGGTTTAAAAGCCAAAATGTGATCAAATTTCTCAGAGAATTTGTTCAAGTGGTTCTGCAAAGCCTGTCAATGACAGAGAACAGCTGGTTATTCAAAATTTAAAACATCACATCTTCCAATACAAGCAATTCAGACTAAATGATGGTAAGCGGCTTTCTGGGTCTTGTTAACAAGAGATCAAACCTTTTCACAGAAAAATGGCAGCTGTTTTCAGCATCCCCACTCTCTACACGCAGCGCCAAGTACTGCTTAATGTAGCCAACATTCTAATCTTTAAGCAATTTGCAACACTCCCTTAATATGCACAATATGATTTCCACTTGCAAGATACATATTTTCATTCATTCTGATTTAGGATTTTCACGGAGCTTACTATGAATTGCTAGAATATCAATGGAGACTTTCCGCTAGTTTGAAAATGGTAACAGAGATAACACTATTTAAAGTGATCTGAAGATAATTATACAAATAATGTTCACATAGCTTTGGGAAGAATCGTGGATGAGGCTGTAATGGAAGTCGGGGTTCACCTGACGTCCCTGCAAGGTAGGCTCCTGGACCAAACGTCTCAAACTCCCAGGCAACCCACCTCTCTAGCCCTGTCCACAACCGGGATGAGCCAGATATTCCAAGATAAAGCACAAACACACATTAGGGACCAAAGCAAGTTTATTAACACCACTAAAACTAATATGTAAGGCCTTGGTCAGTAAAAGCTAAGCTCAAGCCACACACACAAAAAGCAACATTGAATTAAAGAAAAACCCCAGGTCAGACCCCTTGTCCTTCACAGTTACATTGTGTAAAACTCAGGATGCCGTGTATCTCTTATTACATTGCGAAGGGCTGTAGTTCAGCGGTAAAGCTCATGCTTTGCATGAAAAAGGTCCCAGGCTGAATCAATGGCATTTCTAGGTATGGCTTGGAAAGATGCCTATCTAAAACCCTAGACACCACTAAACTAGATGGACCAATCCCAATCCAGTTAGATAGTTTGATTCGGGATAAGACAGGTTTTTAAGTTCAATTTAACCATTTGCAAATGACACAAGCCACTCCTATAACCGAGATCACAATATATGAAGGATGACTACATGTCAATGAAAGGACAGTTGCTGTTACGAGGTATTGTTTCTGAAGACCCATAGAAGAAACACTTCACTGTTGAATCAATGTGCAGGAGCACTCTATGGCCAATATTCTGTAATGGAAAGGAGTATTTGACCGTATTGGCAAAGTTTGTCAAATCACAGTGGAGCAATAGGTTCTAAATCCTCTTATTTGAAAGCAAGATGTCAATTCTTAGCACAGTACCGCAGCAAGCTTGAGCACTTCCTCATCCTTCACTATTAAAGCAAAGCCTTAAAAAATGAAATCTGTATAATATTTTCTTAACTGGTGCCAATGAATGTGCTATTTCTAAACAATTTTGGAAACTGTATTTTATCCAGCTCTGAAACACAATTCAATTTTAATTCATTATGCAACACTGAAGGTCAGCACTTAATGACTCAGAGGATACATCTATCAATGGCTATTAGTCATTAATCTCCATATTCAAAGGCAAAGATGATTTACCAAGCATGCAGATGTAGAAGGAACAAAACTGGCCAGCTCTGCAAGGCTATTTCTATCTATGGTAGATTTTCTACCCTAGGCATGCATCCACCTCCCCTTCTCCACTGTGGTTAATAGAATTCCTGGCACATTAAGAGGTATTATCAACTTCAATCTAAATAAATCAACCAAACCAAGTTAATGAAGAATTAGGATGTACCAGTGTGTTTGTGATTAGTTATATCAATGATAGGCTTTTTTCAATGTTTTACCACAGCAGCATAATATCAAATTCCAAAATCCCATTTATAGCCAAAAGAGCTACTAGGCAAGTATGCAAGAATAGCCTTAATAGTTCAATTAAGGTCCATCTTATCCTATATTTCATATCCTATATCTAATCCTATATTTTGTTTCTAGCAGTAATAAACAAATGCCTCTGAAAATATCCCCAATGCAGATCAATCTTTCTTCTTCACCTGTTCATAACTACTTTTTCACAATTATTATCTTGATTACTTTTTCTATGAGTTCCATGGTGCTGAACTTAGGCTCATTGGTCTACAGTTTACAGGTCATACCTGGGTATCTGCTCTGAAGGTGAAAATAGGGGAAATTGCTCAGCCAATGGATAAAGGGACTCCAGGGAGGCCTGCACCACATCCCAAACATTTTAGAGCAGGGGTGGGCAACGTGTGGCCACCCAGATGTTGTTGGACTGCAACCCTGATGAGCCCTGTCCGGCAGAACCAATGGTGAGGGATTATGAGGGTTGCAGTTCCACAACATGTAGAGGGTCCCATGTTCCCCATCCCTGTTTTAGAGATATGGCACCTGGTTTAGCCTTGAGACTCTTCATTTGGGGTCTCAGAGGATGAATGCAGCTAGCCATTTCATGAAGCCAGGGCACTCTTTGGGTTTAGGACTGAAGGACAGCAGACTGAGCAAGCTTCCTCCACCTCCAAATTCAGTTTGGGATCCATCATGGAGGCTTTTGCTGGGATGAAGGAAAGGGAATGCCAGGGTGTATGCTCCTCCTCGAAATCCCCAAATTTCCAGTCGCTGGATTTTCTGTAGCAGCAGAGTGCAGCACAAATACAGAACGCTTGGCTGGAATTTTGGAGGAATTATGGGAAAACTATATTCCAAATGTGATAGTTAATAACCACATGCTAGAAAATGGGCACAAGGGATCATCTGAAAGCCTACCAATCACAGTCTGGCATCCACTGTGCTTCAACAAGTTATTGATTATATGTTTTATATACGTTTACGGAATGTAAGAAGAGGCTGTCCTCTTGCTCACAGTAAGTTCCTAATTTGATCCTGGTTTTTCTAAAACTCTGAAATCATTGGAAGGCAAAAGAAAAGGATCAAGTATCACAACTTCTCAGTAGTTAAAAGGAGTGATTTTTTTTTTTAAAAAAGGTTATTTTGAAAAAGACCCATGAGCCTTTGAACAAATGTCATCTTGTCTTGTTCCATGAAGCTCCATTAAAAAGAGAGAATATATTGTTGGCTATTAAATTTTGATTATGTCTTGCCTTAACCAAACATGATAGGAGTAAGATGACAAACTTCAGAGTCTCCCCACAACCAGTCTAAAATTAGTCTCATAGTACAAGTGACAGCTTTTAAACTTACCTTAAAATTAATTTGCATCATGGGCAGAAGGTGAAGCAAAGTGTTATTCCAGTCTAGAGTAATGAGGGAATTTATTGCTGCCGATTCCAGGCAGTGTAGTGTTTTGTATTTGTCTTGGGACAGGCTCACCTTTGAGCCCAGGACTTCAGCAATAGCTGCAGAATTAATATGGAAAATGACTTGATGAAAATAGAACTGGGCAAAGAAAATAAAACTTTATTTTTTCAATCTGCTTAGCTGACAACATTATCTCACAAGCACATATGTTATGGTTTTTAAAAAAATACGAAGTCCTTTGCTCATGGCAGACTAAAAGCTGAAAGGAAATCCAACGGGAGTGTTTTAGGTAAAGAGGACTCATAGGAAGTTAGATTAAGTTAGTAAAATATTCCTCTAGACTTATCTGCATCTGTTGTTGTCTGTTTGAAGATGTGCAGTGCAATTAAATGTTTGGTAAACAGAAACAAAGTCTGATTTCTTCAGACTAGAGGTTTTAGAATTTACTTTCAAGGTTTCTCTATGAGAAAGAATAGTTAGTGATACAATATTCCTATTCAAGACAAAAAATGAATATTTCATTTAGAAGCTGGCAGCTTGTATATGTTGCTTTAAAAGAGGAGGCCAACCCCTTCATTATGACTCTACTGGAGAGCAACCCAGTGGCATTGACAAATCCCTTTAAAAAACTATTAAAAGCTATATCTGCCTGCCTGATTAAAAACATTCAGTTAATAGAACTCTATGATTTAAAAGTGCAGTGATTTAAGTATAGGTCATGAAAGGTTTCAAGAAGTGACTGAAAGATTCATTTAGTTACAGGGAATAATTTTCAGGAAGCGTTGACATGTACGATTCAACTGTTTCCAACTTGGCATAGAAATAAAATTACATTGCATTTGGAAACTTAATTCACATACCAAGAAGCTGAGGTTAAAAGTTTAAACAATGCATTACATTTGCAAGGCTATTAATACTGCTGAAGTGTTTTTAAATTGTAGCATTACTAAAAGAGGGCAATGATCAGTAACCAGTTCATATCATCTAATGTTTTCTCTGTGCACTAGACACCAAAGAGACTAGTGTGCTCTGGTTTTAAGTACTTTTACAAAAATCCTGTAATCCTAAAACACACACACACAAAAAACCACTTATGAGTAGAAAGTTCAGAATAGTTTATACTGAATATTCTCGCCTAAGAAACGCAATGTGAATCCTAATTCTTGCTGAAAGGGTCACTCACATACCTAGAAAGACCTTTTCTTTTCCAATAGAATATGTGCCACAAACAACTAAAGTTCGTGGGTTTAAGGTCACCATCTCAAAGGCAGTATTGACCGCAAACTGAATCACTTCTTGCTGGGAAGGAAAAGTGTATTCAGGACTGCAGTACCTAAGAAATGGAAGCAGAAGATATATTAAAGGATCACCTTGGACAGGAAAAAAAAGAAGATGCACCGCTTTATCCAATGGCCTATACTAATCTATATATAGCAACAGTAGAACATAGATATAACGAAGCTAAATTTAGTGGAAAGCTACATAATAGAAGCTACAATGGGGTGGCAAGAAAGCATCTTCTAGGACATGTAATCACCGTGCAAAGAACAACTGGTACATTTGCATCAGTTCCTTTCATTTATTCCATTTCTATATAGCCCAATAGTTGAAGCTTTCTGGGCAGTTTACAAAGATTAAAACCTTACAAATACATTATAAAAATCGTTTATGTTCAAGCATAGAAAGAGACAGCATACATATATATCTAAAGCCATTTTATTTCTTACATTTCTTTCAGTTGCTAGCACCTGCTCCCAGCTCCATTGCCAATACTTAATATGTGGCACACAACCATAATTATACTACTAGAGAAGAGAGGGTAGGGTAGAAAGGGTGAAAGGTCCTTCTAGTCCTTCTGCTTCACATCTCATATCCTTTGTGACCCAAAAGGAGCTTATAGGGGAAGTGCAAATATTGCTGCCCTTTTAGGCTAGTGCTACTTGCCCAGAACTTAATTAGATTTTAGTGGGAGGGGCACAAGCACCTGTTTCTGAAGCAGGAGGTGAAATCACTCCACTGGATAAAGTTTGCAGTCTTTTGTAGCTCTTCACTGTGTGGATTATCGTGCCTGACAATGAGGTTGTCATTTCTTCTGCATTACATTCTGCCATATGTGTATATTTTGGGGGATATGAGGGTGCTGTTGCACTCATGTACTATTTGTGGATTTTTCACTGAATGGAATACTGGTCTAGATGGACCCTTTGTCTGATCCAGCACAACTCTTCTAATGTTGTTATGATGCTTGGCTATTCCAAAATTTGGGGCTTTCCTCCCTATAATGTTACTTTTTTACTGGCCATACTTTTTATTGACAATCTTAAATTAATCAGGCCAAATAGTAGCATGTGAAGAACTGCGTACATGATTGATATTGATATTTAAGGTGTTCATCACACATAGGAAATGCCTTTTCTGTTATTTGGATTTTTTTCCTTGTGTGTTTTAGTTAGATTTGTAATTTTGGTACCCAGCATGTTGACAGAGTGTGGTGTGATGAGTCAGCTAGGGCATGATTGGTCTGAGCAGAGGAAAAGAAATAGATGGATGCTGTATGGATGACATAATGGAATTCTTGTTGTTGGGAGTGGCGAAAGGTGATGGGTAGGCCATATTTGATCACTTGGTACCTAGAAGGAATTCTAGTCCAGGATGTCCTTGGATCCAACTCTATTTTAGAAATGCCAGGAAAGATCATGTGTACAAGTTTTAAAACTCTGTATTCCACCCCCCACAACCCCAAAACTATCCTCCCATACTCAAGTGCTCTAAGATGGATTTCTATGGTGTAAGAGTGCACAATGGAATCTGTTATGAGTGTGTAAACATGGGCCCCAGAAAAAAAACCATTGTGATTGAATTCCCCTTATTCCCAGAAAGAGGATAAGCCCAGCTTTACAAACATCTCTTATTTGTCAAGATAGCACTCAGCATGATGCTTTAGAATAAATATTAAGGCACTATGTATTTCAACAGCAGATTTTTCTTTTTTTTCAGATCAAAGGTAAGAGGGTATTGTTAAGGGAATATAACTTACGTTGTATCTAAGTAGAGGGTATGAACTTTCTGGCCAATCAGGAAAGGATAACGCTCCATAGAAGGATCTGCTCTGAAGTCTCCTGTGTGTAATATAACAGTCCCATTTGTAAAGATAAAAAGGATCATTGAAGCACCAGGACAACTGCCAAAGAAGAGAAGGGAGAGAAAAAGAAGGAGGGAGAAACAGTTTTGATTTGAGTTCCATGCAGCTTCAAACATAAACTACAGTTCCTGGCAAGAGGTTTCTGGTTAATGACATCATTTTAACTATTATAGTCAAAGACTTTGGATCTGTAAAATATACTTACTGATTAGCATCAAGCAACACTATTTTGATCCCATTTATTACGCATTCTCTATCCATTGGTAGGATTTTGACATACTGCTCTTGCACGTGAAGTTTGCTCTTCACCAGGTTTCCAGTTATCTGCATAACAGAAAGTATTTAGCGCCAATATACTCCTCTATTATCAATTATCTGGTTTCATTTGTATCTAATGCAAAAAAAGACTATGCAAACCATCTGATATTTTGGGAAATGAGGTTATGAAAAAAAAAGTTTTTCTTATGAGCTAACAATGAATGTCCTAGGTCAGATATCTATCGGCTACAAGTGAAGAGAGTTCTATGGCAAACACAGATTAATTTAATAGCAAAGAATAACATTAGAAAAACAGGGTTTTTAGAATTCACTTGGAATATGAAAACCCACGATTCATCAAGTTTTCTGCTACGTGTACTGGAAGTCTAACACAACCCTATTTCCTTTTGACAACAGATGTACCAGACACTCAGCGAACTATAAACTTTTTATATATTAATATACGTAATTACATTTCAGTATGTCATTCAATATGGTCTGGTGACTAGGTCATGATGATTTGTCTGTATTGTTGAAAATAAATTTGATTGAATAACTTTCTTCAACCTAAACTATAAATGGAAACCTATTCTATTTGATTAGGACAACAATACAGACAGGAAGCTGGCTACGTGATATGCCTTAATCAAGTAAGTCTGATGAGAGCAATGATTTGGAATTTAACATTTTAATAATACCTTTTCATTATAGTACTTTACAGTTCAAGGAAATGGACATTCCAAAGGATAAGAGTCCAATCTGGTGACCAAAGAGCCATATATGAGGAAAGCAACAGGGTTTTGTAGGGATCACTCTTAAGTTTTTATTCCCTCCTTTAAATCACTAATAGCTAAAAAACTTTAACATCCTCTGGGATTTGGGGAGGACTCTACAGGGAAAGCAGAGCTTAAGGCTTTTGAAGACCAGTGAACCATCTTTGCTGCAGGACAGTAGACAATTTCTATTTCCAGTGACTCATGTGAATCTCACAGCTCATGAATGTAGGTTTTTTTATATAAAATCAGGGAAGGAGAATCAATTTTAAAATAACTAGCAGAATTTTTTAGGATTTTATGTATTCTACCCACTCCAACACATCATCAACATAATGGCTTGTTTTCTCTCCCCCTACCACTGTTGTTTTTTCTTCTTTATATATTTCTTTATATATTTCCAGAGTACGCGGATCAGTATATTATGGGTAAACTACAGTTACAAATTGTTTAGTATGTAACTTTAAAGAGAAAGAATTCAATACATGTTGGTGACCTGAGAGAAGGGATTAGGGATGGAAGGAATCATGGGAAATGGAGGATAAATGATACATTTATTTATTTTATTTATTTATTACATTTACATCCTGCCTTTTTTCCTCCAAGGAACCCAAGGCGGCATACATAATCCTCCTCCTCCCCATTTTATCCTCATGACAACCACCCTGTGAGGTAGGTTGGGCTGAGAGTATGTGACTGACCCAAAGTCACCCAGTGGGTGACCAGAACCCAGATCTCCTGACTCCCAGTCCAACACCTTAGCTACTACACCACACTCGCACCACACATGTCCTATATCACCAACTATGAAAGGGAAAGAAGGGAGATTCTTCTATAGTAAAAATTCAAAAATATTTCAACATACAATAAATAATACACACAAAAATCTTTCCTAGTAGGGATCCTATAGACTTGCTGCAATAATATTAATCTGCAGTAATATTAAAGACATCATTGAGATCTCTTAAACATGGTGTTTTTTCACCATGTTGCCACTCAGCCTCACTGTTACACCTCACTGTTTGACAAGCTGGAATTTATAGGGAACGGGATGGGGGGGGGAAGACAGCAATGGCAAGGACACCTATGGAAAAAAACAAAACTGGTGAAGATAGATGTACTAAATTTCAGCAACTCCTGGCTGCCATTTGTGCTGACTAACACAGATAATCTCAAAATGAAAGAAAATGTTTGCCCAATTCAGCTTTAGAATTAGATGTGCCAGCTGGTTATCAGTATTGTGTGCTGCACAGCACAAATCTTACTTGTTTTGAACCTCCCATATGAATCCACAATAAACATACCTTGTTGCAATATACTGGGAACGTAAACTTTTTAGTTAGGCCGCCATAATGATCAGAATGGAAATGTGTCAGGAAATAACCCGTACATCCTTCAATTTCTCCATACTTGAATGCATCTACTACGAAACCTGTTCCTATAATAAATAGACACAAGAACAACCAGTCAGCTAATATGCATTGGAATTCCCAAGGCTAACTAATACTGGTAGAAAGTGGCTTTTTTAAAAGTCTAAATGAAAATAAAAGGTTAATCAATATGGCTTTAAGACATATTTTAGACCAGGACACAATAACACTTAGAGGTAAGCTGCAGTAGGAAATATAATCCAGCTTCCACATTCTCTGGGGCCAACAAGAATAGTACTTCCACAGAAGTCTTTTTACCTGCTGTTACCCTGTTGCCTATTTTGTTTCTATTTTACACTTTCTTACAACAAACTACCATAGCTCCAAACGGAAAAAAAGAGTTATTTTTCTTTAAAAAAAGAAGTTTGGATTAGATATGCAAATTAAATAAATTTACTGAAATGGCATAATTTATCCCTGTGGGATTTTTAACTGAGAATCCTGAATTCCTTTTATAAGAGCTCAAAAGCACGGATTGCGAACAGTGGGGATACTGAATAAAAGTTCACGTAGCTGTGAAATGAAAGAGCAAGTTGAAGGAGACTTTTGGAGGATACAAATCCCAGGTTAGGGCTTGTATGGCTCAATGTGAAATACATCCAATGATGCATTTAAAGTAAGAGAGCTTGAAAATGTGAGTTACTACCTTCTTTTGTGGACTAGTATAATTCAGTTTCATAAGGCTGTAATAGTATGCACACTTATCTGGGAGTAAAACATAATGTATATTGTAGGACTTGCTTCTGAAGTAACAGGCTTGTGTTATAAGGTACTTGTGAAAAGGAAAAGTAATTCCATATGAACTGTCCCATATATGGCAATTCTACAGTTACTTGGAAAGAAGAAGTGTTGAATATAGAAGATTGGAATCCTAGCTGTGGGTAAATTCTATTGATTCAAACTCAACTGGGCTTACTTTTGAGAACTTACATAGAACTGTAGAGAATCGCATTGTAAAGCATTAAATAGATAAGGAAAGTGTGTTAAAGAACTCGCAACACAATTCTGTGCATGTCTATTCAAAAGTAAATCCCATTGAGTTCAATGGGACTTACTTCATAAGATTGTAGCCTTAATAATTTTCAGGTTTAGAAGCACAATTTAATAGGACTTCCTTTCCTAAACCCTTTAAAGGTGTCTTTTTTTAAAAAAAGTCCTCCTTTAGTCCTATTCTTCCAGAAATAACTATTGTTCACTTTGTACTTCATAAAATTAGGTTTATTCTGGGCATTTGTACCACTTTTTTTTTTAAAAAAAAAGTATTCACATTTCTACCTATATTCCTAAAGGTTTTCACCTTGCAGCCAATTCAAACAGAGAAGTCATGGGCTTTAAAGGGGGAAGGGGGAGAAAAGGGATTTCAAGAGACATTTTACATAGTAGAAATGCCTTCTTTATACTTCAGGGGAAAACATAGAAACATGACAGAAAGAGAAGTATCTGTCCCCAAAATAAATATAGCCTGTTACCTGGTATCTTCTTATAGAAGGGACACTGTTTTTTCCCCATTTCTTCTGCAGCAGGACATGGCTCTTTAAATTTCTTTCTCCACCTTCTCTGTCTACCAGATGTTGGATCTGCAGGGCTGACATTCTTGCTCGAACTTTCTGTGATCATATCGGAGTCTCCTACTGATCCTTCAGCTTTCCTCTTTTGAGATCTGGGCCTCTTTCCTGTAGTAGCTAATGGACTCCAAGTCTGTGCTCCCTCACAAAGATTTTTCATTTGGTCACTCTCCATTTTTGCTTTCGGTTGCAACCCAAAGAAAACACCGATGTCCATTTGTTTTAGTTCTTTTGCAGGAATGGTTTGGACCTTAGTGTTTGCAGCAGGAACATATTGCAATGCTTTAGAAATTGTACTAGGAAAAATGGGCATAGTTGTGTTATTACAAAAGTTTCCTTCTTTTTCTATTATTGAGTATGAATTGTTCTGAGCCAACATGTTTCTACATGTGGAAGTAACAGTTTTACTTTTTGTATCTAAGCTACTATTGGGCTCCTCTCTAGTACCACTTTGGCTAGGTAGAAAAGACCCAATACCTTCTTCTTTGGATACTGAAGCCACCAATATATCCTTAATTGCAGAATCTTCAGAAACCCAATTATAGTCATTACAGTTGCCCCACCCACATTCACCTGTAGCAGAAGAGCTCCGTTTAAGCCACTCAAGCTCCTCCTTAGTTCTTTTACATTCAACAGGGAGAGTGAGGACTTCTGTGGGCTGTTCCAACTGCTCAAGAATATTTGTCGAAGTGCAAACCCTACTTAGTGTGCTACTGTGGGAGAGTGGCCAAGAAATTCCACCCACAGTTTGGAGTGCATTTAATGTGTTATGGGGTTCCTTGTTTGCTGTGCAAGCTTGCATTATTTTAACATTGTTACGATCAAATTCCCCCTGTTGTGAAGCACAAAGTGGCTTATAAAATATGGAACTTTCAACAGTTCCATCCTTATCTTCCAGCTTTCCATTGATAAATAATCTTTTCCTAAAATGTTTTATCTGTGCTGCTGCTACTGCCACCACTGCTTTCTCCTCCTCCTCTTCCTCCTCCGTCTGTATAGCCTCTTCCTCATCTGTATTAAGTGGAGAGTAAGTAATGTCACAGTCACTTAAGACAGCTTCTGAAATGAGCATATTTAATTGATAAGAGCCATGCTGACTGTCCAGATCCTCATCACTTTCATATTGTTGAGATAGAGGGCCAGGGCACTCCAGCTTTGTACTATCTGTAGACTGAATCCTATGTTCAGATCCTTTAATATTTTCCAAAGAGGGAGGATTTATGTTGGTTATGTCCATAGAATTTGTAGCTGTCATACTCTGTTTTGGTAAGAAAAGGCACTCTCTTGGAGGTTTTCCCACATCCTCGGAGTTGTTTAAATCATGTAACTCTCCATAACTGAAGGCATCACAGCTGATGGATGGAGCAGCACCAGCTCCAAAGAAATTATCCTTTGTGCCAGTTGAGGAGAATTCAGCAACATACTCTCCTGCTCTGCTTGCTGCAAGAAGGAAATGGCTATAACGTTTGTAATGAGAAGGAATGGTTGAAGTGCACAGGAGACCATCGGGGCACTCTAAAAAAGAAAAAAAGGAGTAAGTACTGGAAGGAAAAACACATTTTGAGTACAACTGTATATGGAACGCTAAGGTTCCCACAGGCTTCTTTAAAAATGGTCAAAAGGCCTCCATGTTCCAATAAGTCATGGTTAATCAATAAAAAAGTATTTTGCATATAATGGCATACAGTGGCCTTATATCATCAAAATAAATATGAAAGTAAGACCCATCGGTTTTAGTGCTATGTCTGATATAAGAGTGAAAACCCCATTTGTAAGAAAAGTACCTTTGATTCTGTAACTTACTTAGTCCATGGTTTGTTGCCCTACCCAGGGTTTGTCTTGCAGAAAATTAAACAAACATGGTTTGTTTTCTCAATCCCTGGGTTTTCTGTTTCCCTTCTCTTTCACTTGTTCCCTTTCTGTATACCAAATACCTTGGTGGCACTGTAATACTGGTATGCAGATTGACTGATGTTTTTTTAAAAAATCTCTTGCGCACTGCCTCTGTAGCCTGGCTGAACAACCCATAGTTTTGGGTTCATACATAACAACCCAGGGTTTTAATAAACTAGATTTCACAACCCAACAGCAAACCATGGGTTATTTTTCTGTTTGTGGTTAACAAATCAAGGTTGGTTAGCACGGCTGAGTTAACACACATTATGACAACCCACATTTAACAACACATATGATGGGTTAGTGTTATGTGCAAACCAATGAAAAGCAAAACCCTTTTCTAAGTCTCTTAGGATGCAGTACAATTCATGTTTAGAAAGAAAAAGTCCTGCATAGGATTGCGCCATTACACAGAAAACACTTCATTTGAAATAAATTGACTCACACTGCAGTAACTATTTTTGGAACT
Source organism: Elgaria multicarinata webbii (assembly GCF_023053635.1). Taxonomy (NCBI): domain Eukaryota; kingdom Metazoa; phylum Chordata; class Lepidosauria; order Squamata; family Anguidae; genus Elgaria; species Elgaria multicarinata. The sequence goes on from NC_086178.1 coordinate 65,516,257, forward strand.
GGTTTGTTATAATCTAAATTGTCCAGCTAGGATCTAAAATAATATCTTAATTACTTTCCAACTGCCACTAAATACAAAATACTACCATTCAGCTTGGTCATCTGTTTCCTCAGCCAGAAATGAGTGCAGCAGATGCCCTTAATAGACTTCCCTAGGAACAGGCAGGCGCTTTAGCTTAGTAAGTACCGCCAGAACTGTATAAATATTTGGAACTTTATTTCAGTATGCATTTAAGGCCTACCTCTTGTCAATGGCCCAGAGCTTATAATTGAGAATTTTGTTTTGTAAAATTTGATACACATTTTTACTTCATGAAGTAATGTTATCGTTGCATTTGCCATTCCAGTTCTCAGTCTGATCTATGTTTGTACAAACTGATAAAAGACAACTTGTATAATATACTTGAAACTAGTATTTTTAACTGCCCCTGTCCTGTGTTTTGACAGCACTCTGACATAGAAATTTTTTTATTTATTACATTTATATCTTGCCTTTTTTCCTCCAAGGAACCCAAGGCTGCATACACTAACCCATCATAGGATCCTCCTCCTCTCCATTTTTTCCTCACCCTATCCTGTGAAGTAGGTTGGGCTGAAAGTCTGTGACTGGCCCAAAGTTACCCAGTGAACTTCCATGGCTGTGTGGGGACTAGAACCCGGATCTCTCAACTCCCAGTCTAACACTTGAGCCACTACACCACACTGGCTCTCACTACGCCGCAATTAATGTTTTCCTGATAGGGTGATAAGTGACAGAAAAAACTCCACCTTCTAGGTTTTTAGGTGCCAGGTTAAGGCACAGGAGCACAGCCTTTAAAAAAAAGAAAGGCACCACCAAATTTGAATGAACCCTCTCCACACATCCTACCCAACTCTACTGTACCTTTCTCAGCAGGCTTTGAACCATCCAAACATTCTGTAACATGCCACCGAGGTGTCTGAATCAACAACAAAGAGAATGGCATCTGGCAACTTGGGCAGTATCCTTCATAAACTGGCCGTGCCTTTGAAGGGCTTTGCTTTTTGTAGTTTTTCTTTTGTTTAGCTGAAGTTGATGGCACACTTTCTTGTGACTGTGCAACAGGATCATCATTGGAAACGTTGAAGTGTAGATTTGTTTTTAAGGGTGTTTGGGTAGCTCTCTTCCTTGGCCCCTGCTTTATCTTCTTAGGGATATCTTCTGCTTCTGACATTTTCCTGTTGCCACTTCTTTGTGGCTTAGCCTTTCCATCATTTGTTTTCTGTACATTTGTACAGTTGGCTTCTGAATGCTGACCTAATGGCTTTAGCTTCCTAACAGATTTGTATTCCCAGATGTCCTCCTCTGACAGACCATCTTCAGACATGACAATCCAAAACCAAACAAAACACCTGCTTCAGATTTAATAGTATTTTGATGTTTTCAAATGTATGTATTGTTATTGCACCAGCTTTTGCTTCCTTGATGTGTATGACAAAGAGAACCAAATGCCATTTTAAAAATCAGATTGGTCCATACACATTACCATCACACATAATAAAAAGCTCTGGATTTGGGGTTGCAGTTCAATGAATTACATTTTAAAACAAAGTAAAGTGCACTTAGAAAAGATACCCTTTCTTTCACCAATGATCTATCCATGAGGTAAGCCTTTATAGTCACAATTTATGGGAAGTTTCATTAGAGGATGTCAGAACTCTTCCACTGACTTATTTGCTTTCTCCAATGTTCCTGAAATATAGATGAATAAAAATGGCAACATTAATTTTACAATCCCTCACCTAAACTCAGTACAAAATATCCAGAAGGATAGCAATGTTATGTCTGGAGCTGCAAAGGGTGAATTGGGGGCCTTTAAAGACCAACATCTGAACAGAACATTCTGCTGTTGACCAGAGTGCTATTCAGAAAGAAAAAAACTTCAAAGGGAAATTCTAACACAAAATTTATAAATTATAATATTTCAGGAATTTGATTCTATTGAAGTAGGTCTTAATTGAGACTGGGGATGTTTCTCACATGATAGATGTTGAATTAGCACTGTAATACTAGGAAGACTGAATTCCTACTTCTGTGAATGATAAATGTTGTTTTTTATAATGATAAATGTTGTTTACATAGACATTTCAGAGGCCTGTGGCAAACAGTACAGTTAAAAAGCCACAGAATGCATTTTAAGATGATGCTTTATCCATCTGACAAAGTATTAGGCCTGAACACCGCTTTTGCTCAGGATCCAAATTTTGAGCCGAAGCAGGCCAATTCAGACCAAATCGGTCTGGAACTGAATCGGATCAGCGCTGGGCCAAATTGGCTCCAAAGCGCTTTGAACCAATCAGGACTCCCCGCCAGGTGAGCCCCGTGCTCTTTACTTGGACTCATCGTGAGTAGGTGCAGCTGTCTGTGCCTCTTCAAAGGAGTCACCATTTTAAAAAGTCCACTCACTTGAAAAGGCCCATACAGCTGCAGGTGCTCACAGCGGGTCCAGGTAAGGGGCAGGGGACTTGTGCAGCTCAGCGCTTGCTCCCCCCTCCATGCAGGTGCCCAAATCTTGATCAGGGCCAAGGTGGATTGGGGCCGATTTGGAAGCTCTGAAAATGGTCTCAGAAGTGGGGTGGGTGGGTCCATGAACATCCCTACAAAAGTATTATGCCACAATCTATTAGTAGAAATATATGAGTGAGAAGGGCAGCTCAATATTCACATTACTGTACTGGTACCTGTACTCCACATCTGCCTTTAGAAAGAGTGGGAATAGTCTGAGATAACAATTAACAAAACTGAGCAGGGTGATCATTCCTTTAGGTTCAAAGTGCATGAGCCTCTGCCATATCCTAAGAGCTGCTGGGCTCATGCTGGCAGGGCAGAACGAGGGGTGGAGTTCTCCCCTCCTTCCCTGCTCTGGGGTGGAGTTAGTGGGTTTTCTCTCTCTCTCTCTCCACATTTCTCTCCCATTGCAAGAAAGGAGAGGTAAATTATTTACAAGGCTGGTGTAATTTTCCCTCCATATGGTTGGGGGCTGGAAGGACTTTCGATCCTGTGGACCCAAAGTCTGCCCTGATCCATCCATGCCACACCCTAAACTGCCCTTATGTACTCTTCCATCTTTGGAGTTTCAGCGTTGGGAGAAAAACGATACAGAACTTTCTGCAAGGGGTGGGAGGGGGATTCAAGATCAAACCTGGCCAAGGGGGGGACCCCTTTCTGCTTTCAGAGGGGGGGCTCCGATATAGGCTAGGTTAGCTGATCTGGCCTCCCAAGGGACATAGGATTGCAGCCTGAGAGAAAGTGCTTATAATTACATTAGCTGACGACATAATCCTGAATAACCCAACTCCCCCCCCCCTTTTATCCCCACCTCCTGCCCTTGGACTCTGAACTATGGCCGCTTCCAAATGAATGGCCCCTCAGCTCAAGAGAGACACGGCCCCAAGCTGAGCGCCTGAAATGTCAGAAAACAGTGCTGGTTATTCTCCCCCCACCCTCCTTCTTCACACACAGGAAACAGCTCCCATCCCAGTTCTCACCCACACCTTTGAGAGCAGCAGCAATCTCGAGACTTCCATTCCCTCCTTCCTTGGCAGCTGTTGCCTCCGCCTCGTGTATCTCTCCAATAGGTTCTGCCCTTTCGCCACTACTCACCCCCGCATCCTTTCCCTAAAAACAGTAAAAACGCTTGCCTAACATTTCGTACGATATTAAACCCAAGGTTTTGACCGTCTTCCTCTTAGTTATTTTGCCGGGCACAATCTCCACGTTTATTTCTTCCGAATCTGCTGAAGCAAAATTACTACTGGGTATCTATTGTCGAATGTGCGATTCCTGGTTTCTTTGGGAAATACTTCTTCCTACAAAAATGAGTACTATTCAGCCCGAAATCTCATTATTATTTTTGTAAAGAAACGACAGCACTAAATTGTTTTTTCCCCCCTCTATGCTGGGTGTGTTGTTTTTTATTTTATTTTTACTACGCCGAACAGAATAGACTCTCGAATGTGCCGGAAACGGAACGACAGAGCGATAAACAGAGAGGGATTCCTCTAGGATTCCCTCACAGGGAGGGAGGCAGGGAAGATGGCGGCGGCTGGCGGGTTGGGCGGCCTTTTGCCCGCGCAGTCCCAGTTGGACTTCGCTCTTGAGGATGCGCCAACGCTTCAGGAAAAGGAGAATCTGGTATATCAGCACCTGCGAAAGGTGGATACCTGGGAGCGGGATTTGAAAGTGCCCGAGTTCGGAACAGGTGAGCTGAACTGTGGGTTTGGCTAAAGCGCCAGAAGGGAAGATAGAGGCGGGTGTCGCCTCCCATCAAAGCTCCCTTGTGCGCATCCTCAAACTCTCTCAGCGCGGGTTAATTTACACACCCCAGCTCCATTTACCGTTTTGCTTTTGGCTTCAGTCCGTAGAAGGACATCCGACACTGAATAAGTTTTTGCATTTCCCGTTTCTGTAATTTGAGTGCAAATCCATGTTGTCTAGATAAAAGACGAAAGTAGATCCATGGGGGGGGGGGGAGGGATCCAGAAGCCACAATAAAGTAATATCTTTTATTTCGACCGACTAAAATGTCACAAAATAGTGATTTTGCAATAGTTTCGCTAGGTATTACCTCCCCCCCCCCCCGGACTTATCGTCTAAACAAGTTCTTTAACGTTTTTAGATTCAGGAACCACCTTCAATCTCAAATTGCAACATAGGATCCCTTTCCAATTTCTCTACTGTATGTGCTTGTTTGCCTCCTCTTTTTAAAGTGGCAAGATGTGAAAGGGCAGGCCTGCTACATTTTTAATAGTTGTATAGAAAAGAGAGCTGCACATAGTGGTGAAAAAGCACATCTCCCAAAATAACTTACTCTGTATAACTACTAAAGCTAAAGAAACTCTGTCCTCCTGTGTATGTGACCATCCTTTTCTCTCTTTTTATATCTGGTTCTTTAAAACACACACACACACACACACACACACACACACACACACACACCAGGACAAAGAAAGAAAATAGTGGTGGTCCCAATCTACCAGCTGAAGATGGCTGACTGATGGAATTTCTGATCCAGCAACTTCTTGGAACCAAATGTTGGGAAAAGGTGGTCTAGACTACTGTGGCTATCATATTCTATTAAAAATGCATATCTCATGTTCTATCATAAGCAATATTCAGAGGCAACAAATTGCAGACTAAAAAGAGCTGTTAGTTTCAGCTTTGACAATCCTCCTTTTCATCACCTCTTCAAGGCATGTCTAAGGAGTAGTGGGAGTTGTAATCCTTAGCAGTAATTGTGCGAAGGTCCAGGTATAAAGAAGATTGAGGGGAGACATGATAGCACTCTTCAAATACTTAAAAGGTCACACAGAGGAGGGCCAGGATCTCTTCTCGATCCTCCCAGAGTGCAGGACACGGAATAACGGGCTCAAGTTAAAGGAAGCCAGATTCCAGCTGGACATCAGGAAAAACTTCCTGACTGTTAGAGCAGTACGACAATGGAATCAGTTACCTAGGGAGGTTGTGGGCTCTCCCACACTAGAGGCCTTCAAGTGGCAGCTGGACAACCATCTGTCAGGGATGCTTTAGGGTGGATTCCTGCATTGAGCAGGGGGTTGGACTCGATGGCCTTGTAGGCCCCTTCCAACTCTGCTATTCTATGATTCTATGATAGTTATTATGTTGTATTTGTTCAATCTGGGAGCCTGAGACTGCAACACCATTCATGCTTGGAAATAAATATCATTGAAATAAATGAAACTCTAAGGCTTCAAGTGTGAAACCTTGTATTCATGATAACTGTCCTTGGCAACCTAATACTAGGAATTCTAATGGTTCATAGATTGAAACCTCTATAGAATTCCAGTGTTAAAGATTCCGCTGACTTTGAATTATTGGGTGGGTATCCAGCCAATGTAACTGGTATGTGTGGCAAGTTGGGATTTTAAAAAAGCAATGACCATCTTGCTTTTTTTGCTCCAAGGACAGGCTGACAGTGCAGTCTCATACATGTCTAATCAAAAATAAGTCCCATTGAATTCAATGGGGCTTACTCCCCAGGAAGTGTGTATGGGATTGGAACCTTAATTGGCAAAGTATTTCTCCTTTACATTTTAAGATCATCATAAACTATAGTCTGTGTCTTCCATCATGACCTACATTTTTCTTTTTCCCTTGTCCAGACTGAAGAATAATTCTGGTGAATTTGTAAGCTTGCACACTTTTTGGAAACAAAACCATTGTTCCCACCTCTATCCACACCGCTGTCCTAGCACACCGGAAGAGATAGCTAGATAAAAAATATGGGAGATAATGTGTTATTTTTCAGGTAACTACAGGAGTCTTGCATTTAACAATTGTGTGGTAACAATTAGGCAACAGCGAATTCATGTAGGTGAATGAGTGGCTTGATAGGGGAAGAACAGATCTCTCCATTCTCCTTCCATCAGTCCACTTGATATCCATGCTGGCTGCAGAGGAAGGGAGCCTGCCCCTCAGCTCTTTCCTAACTCCATCAGCCTGTTTGTAAAGATATTTTTAACTAGCCTTCTAAGAGGCTAGTATCCTATCTTTTCATGCTGGTAATGGAGGAAGGGTGTTCCCACTCTGGCCAGTATGGAAACACACAGTAATAAAAAAAAAATGGAGGCTAGTAACTTTGATGGTGTATTTACAAGACTGAGCTACACAGTAGTATTTATTCTGATGGGCCATATGCCTATTAGGACTCTGGGATCCTTGTATTTATATTAATGTTATCCACACATTCTTCTTATGGATGGAATTTTAGATAAGTCTTCTATAGAGTTTACAAGATTGATCTTAGAAACATTTTCATTCTTCTGTAAGTGTGTGCATAACTGGATAACTCTGTTTTTCATACAGTTTTGCACTCTGCCCCCCACCCCAGCCCAGCTGAACTTTATTTCCTGTGTCTGCCCTAAGCAAGAGTGGAAACTGTCTTGAAGACCTTATAAAGTGAAAAGGCAGAATATAAATGTTTTAAATAAATACAATATCTTAAGTGGGTGAATTCCCATAGAATCTATGCATAGCTGCTGTGTGCAGTCGACTCGTATGCATGCAGATCTGTAGACATACAAACCTGAAAGCTGCCTTACACCAAATCAATTGCTGTGTTTGGACAACACAATAGTCAATGGTGGATTAATAGTCAACTCCACAGGGATACTCTCAGTATCCCTGACTTGGGATACTGAGATGTTCTGCAAATGTTTAACATTTCCCACTTACCACCACAACTTTGAAAACCTTGGAGGTAAGCTACTGACACATATTGCCAATTTTGCTACTAACTTTCCTTTTGATGGTTGACAATTATATAAGCTATGCCAGCCTTACCCAACCTGGTAAGGCTGACATAGCTGTTTTGGACTTCAACTCCCATCATCCACATCCAGCATGGCCAGTGGTCAGGAATCCTGGGAATTGAAGTCCAAAACTTTGAGAACCATAATATATAGTGTTATGTTTTATACTTTACCACCTTGAATTCATGAAAACTAAGCAAGTTTCATATTTTCAGCACACAGCTGTCATTGACTAGCTGTTCCACATGTACCATTGTTATTTTTGCTATGCGCTTTTTAGTAGGTTGAAGGTGTTATTGTATCCCAGTAATGTTCTTCAAAATGCCTGAGATTTCCTGTGTTGTTTTAAAAAGGAAGGTAATAATAATAACAGATCTAACTGTGCCTAGGTAGTATTTCACAACACTGATGGGGCAAACAAACCATTGTTATTTTTTGTTGCAAAGCTGAGTAACTGCCACCTGCCTTTCTTATCAGTTATAGTTGCAAACTGTGTAAATGGATGCTGAGGAATTAGTTTCAAGTGGCTGTATGATTAATTGTGTACCATTTCACCTTTTATTGAACAGAATGAAAAATGGGTTAGGGTGTTTAACTGTGCCTGAATGTGAAATAGGTTAGATTTCCAGCATTACATTAGATTGGCTTTCTTGGGAGTTGTAAATAGTGATTGTAAAATATTAAGCAGATTTATATTGTGTTTTTACTTCTTTTGAATTTCAGTGTATTATAGTTATCGACCACTATTTCTGAAAGAAGCTTAGTTCCTTGTACTTTTTCTTTTTGAAAATAATGTAGTAATCTTCCCTCTGTTTTCAGATCTGCAGTGGCTGAACACTGAAGGCTCCCTTTCTCTGTACAGAGACCTTTGTGGGAAAGTGGTAATCTTAGATTTCTTCACTTACTGCTGCATCAATTGCATCCACTTGCTGCCTGATCTCCATGAGTTAGAACAGAAGTACTCTGCTAAAGGTATCGATCAGTCAGTCATTTCCTAAGAATAGAATTTCCTAGAGTTGTCACAGATGGAGTTGCTGAGGCACTTAGTTTGTTATTAAATACTTGGCAAAATGTGTCTGAATTACTGTTTTTTAAAATACTATGAATCCATGCACTGACTTCTAGAATAGGTTATGTTTGGTTGATAATATATGCATTTAGGGAAGCATAATAATTTATTGTATTTATTGAAGTAAATCTTCAATAGCTCAAGAGATCACTTGCAATACTTATACTATGTACTTAACATTAAACTCGAGCTTCAGGTTTTAGACTTAGACTGGCTACGTGCATTACATAATCCATGAGGCCTGATATGATGGCATCTTGAGGATTTTTGGCAATGAGAATTTCAACCCCAAATGAAAATTCCAATCTTTTCTTATAACAACCGCTAAAAGAGATTATTTATATGATATCCAGTTTCCTGACGATCAAAACAAATTTGGAGTTTGTAATCCTGGAGGTTGATACAGCATTTCACCTGGATATGATAAGTAGCTCTCATAGGCCTTGAGTGTAAATAATTTACATAGGTTCAATTCTATACACACTTATCTGGGAGTAAGTCCGACAGACTCAATGGGGCTTACTTCTGAGTAGACATGTATAGGATTGCATAGTTACACTTACTTTAATTAAAAAAAAACACACTTTAGCTGTGTGTCCTTATGTCTTGTTCCAAGTGTTGTCACTTTTTTTTCATTAGACAAGATGTTTCGAAAGTTTTGGTATGAAAAACAGTCATTACTTTACAAATACCGTAAAGTCTAGGGCAAACCTTCCTGTAAAATAGGACTCTTTTTCTTCCAGCTGTAAATGTAGGCTACACACTGACTAGGGTGTAAGTTCCATTGAAATCAGTGGAACTTTTTTTTGAGTAAACATGCATAAGATCGTGCTGTAAATAATTTGCTGGGGGGATACTTCTGTCAGCAAGACGTCTTGTGTTTAACCAAGATGGCAAGGCTACGGCAAGTCACGGTGCCCACAGGCACCACATTAAATATGCAACCCCTGCTTGGGGCTTGTCATGTTGTGTGAACTTGGCTAGCGTTGATTATGAAAGGTTTAACCCAAACTTGCCTGCTTTCAATAGTCAAAATGGCAGCTGCATATGCCTCCCCCCCACTACAATATCACTGTGAGCTAAATAACCCGAACAGCCCCTCTGAATACAAATTCCTTGTTTGCAGAAAGAAAATACATTCTTTTTTGCTGTGATATCTATCTTACTTTTAGTGTTCCAGCATAAACTCTCTTACAATTCTTATGCACATATTTTATATGCTTATGCTGCTGGTAACTTAGTAAGTAGTTATTTGCTTCATATCAGAACTCCCTTTGTTATGTTGCTGTCACAAGAGCTGTTGCATGATATTTTCAAGGTCATCACATATTCTATCATTAACGTGTGCACATCTGGAATTTGGTAGGTATATCTTGGAACAAACATCAGTTTCCACAGGAATTAATACCAACTACTATGTTTATCTGATATGTTCTTGCTGTTATCATTCCTACTGCTATTCCTGCATTAAGAGTGGCATTCACAAGGTTATTTTAAGCCCTAATGCACATTCATTTCATATCAACAGTCTAGAAACGGCCTGTTGGATTGCTGCATGAGGAAGTGCTTCTTGATAGAAATACTTTGGGAGACAGCCAGTTTGCTGCTGTTGTATAATCTTTCCAATGCAGATTTGAATCTAACAGCATTCTCTCATATTAGAATTTTACTTTTGAGATTTCTACTTTTCTCACTACTTTGATATAAGCATTCTCAAATCTAATTTACTTCTTTCTTAAGTGCAAGGTTGTCATCCTAAGCAAATTGTTGTGGAAATATATCCCATTTAAATAAATGGAACTCAAGTTAAAATAAAAGTGCTTAGTATCAGGGTGCTAGTGTGTGTTTATGCCTTGACTACTATAGTATGTGGTGAAGAGAAGTATGTATGAAAATGTGTGGACACCATCTGAGAAATGGCAATTGACACATGTTTACAGTGTCATTAATGTCTTTTCCATGATGCTATGCCTTTCCATTAATGGTTGATAGGACCAGCCTAAGACATTTTGCTGCCTGAGGCAGAACAGCAAATTGCCCCCACCTCCAATAAAGGTACAAACTACTCAAGGCAACGCAAGTTATTTTGGCAAAAATCCCCCTCCCTGTTAGCAAAAATGCAATAATAATAAACTAGCTAATGTGGCCATCTCACTCTAATCTAATGGTAAGACCAGCCCTGATGTTTGTAGTGAATAGTTCGTTATATATCTGGTTTGTAGATAGATATGTTGTAGTATGGTGTCTCAATCCCATTTCTACTGCCATTTTGATGAACGTATTTCCTGTCACTTTTCTTTTATTACTTGAATTCCAACCCTATGCATGTGTACTAAGTCAAATGGACTTCAGTGTGCATAGGATTGCAATTTCTGTTACTTAAAAACAAGGAAACAAATAAGATTTTTTTAAAAATCAAGGATATATCTCACTTGTACTGTTCAATGAATGCCAAGCTCTCCTCATATGCCATATTACTGTCTTAAGTTCCTGAAGGGCTTTTAGAATCCCAACTGTCCCGAAGCCTTCTGAATGTCTTCAGAACATGGCAGTAGGTTGTGAGGTGCTGTGGGTATTATGTTGTACACTTATTTTTACTAAAAACAACAACAACGCCCTCCATATTACTCTTTGATCTGTTATGTCAGGCTTGGTTGGATGAAAGATTAAAATGTTCTGCCATCTCATTCCACTGTTCTTAATAGTGTCGTTGGGTCTTATAGCAAAAGGGGTGCAGTTTAGATCAGAACCAATACAAGAGTAAAAGTCCTTGTTCTAGTTAACAAATAATTAAATTCATTACATTTTTAAAATTGTCTTCTTTTCTTTTCTTTTCTTTTTTTAATATATCTTGTGTGTGGGAAGGGCCTTTGAAATCAGATAGCTATCACCTTCCACAATTACTTGGATCCATGGTTCTATCTGTTAACAGAGCAGAATGCTAGAAATCTTATTTATGGTAATGTTCTGTCAACACTGCCTAGCAGAAGGGTGGGGAAAATTCCTGTGAATGTTTATGCTTGAGGTGCTAGAAGGGTGATATAACATTAATTTTTTTTAGCTGTCATTAGAAAGTTGAAATAAATCTCTCTCTCTTTTTGCAATGGCAGATTGGTTAAATTTTTGAAGCATTTGGCTTGTTTGCAGGGAAAGGGATTGGGAAGGAGTGTTTTTGTTTGAAAATTTACATCATTATTCACTGAATTGATTATAAGAGATTACTGGTGGTCTATGTGCTCAGTAACATTTCCATACCATTTTTCAGTACTTGTGGAACCTGTTCAAGGTTACTACACTGTTTGTGCTATTAAAATAATTTACAGCTCATGACACTGCAGTTGACTATGCTCTGTTTACTTGGCATGATAAATTTCTCTACGTATAATGCGCTAAGAAGTAAGCCTGATTGAGTTCCATAGGTCTTACTCCCAGGTAAATGCTTACAGGATTGCAGCCTTTAGGTTTGGGAATGCTGGGGTTGTAGGCTGTTTTTTCTGTCTAAGCATGCATAAGTTTGCATCCTTGTGAACCACCCAGAGAGCTTCAGCTATTGGGCGGTATAAAAATGTAATAAATAAATAAATTGAACTGTCTTTGGACCTTCTGGTGATACCATAGAATGCTTGCAGTCAGTGAATTAGGTGTGATGGAAATAGCAGATAATTTTGAAGAGGAAAAAGAACACATTCAATGTCCATTTTCAAGGAGGACCCTCCAGGGCCCTGTCCTGTAGTCTGCTTGTGCTGTTAGTGCTCCACCCAATAACATGTCTGTAATCATGTGCTAAGTGACTCAGTAGCCATAACCAAGTTCCTCACTTGGAATTAGGCTAGGGAATGTACTCCCTGAAGGTTCAAATCCTAGCATCTTGAAATTAGCCCTGTGCCTACATACACGATAGGTACTATATTGTTGGTAAAGAGTGGATGGAGAAGCAGGGGCACCGAAGGAATGGAAACAAAATATGCTGCAATTTGGGAAGAAGTAGTGTGCCTACACACACACACACTTCTGTATGTTTGAAAAATAGTTTTGATTAAATTGAAAGCTTTAAAAAGGGAAACAAATTGACAGAGCTGTTAGTTTACTTTAAAAGTGGAGATATTAGATTTCCAAGATATTTTGAGGAAAGTGTTCGAGGTGATTTTTATTTAGTTTTAACCTCTGTTCCTGCAGTTGTCAACCAAGCTGATAATGTCTTTTGACTACAGGTCAGGAATTTTCTGATGTTAACTTTTAATCAGATGTGAAAAGGCCAGCCCCATTCCTTGGATGCAAATCCTTATTGATCTGGTAACAATGAAGCATTTATTAGTGGCAATTTCTGGAAATAATTGTAGGACTGCATAATTATATTTAATTACTTTTCTCAGTAACATCTGGACTTCCGGTGGTGCCTTTGTTTAAAAAAACAACACTAATTCAAGCTGTTGATAATGAGGAATTTGAAACAAATCTACTTCTGGATCTTTTGATAATCAGTTTGAGAAAGAACTGAAAATGTTGCTCTTACTGTCAATGGAGTGGATCTACAGATGTCCTTGTGCCAGAGGAAAGTCTGATTTAGCACAAACTCTTTTCACAAGTAAAGAGAAGTGAAATCCAGAGATGTACCCTCTCCTTTATCACAAGACATTGCACATTCTCTTGTACAAAGTCTCAAAATGTGTCCTAGCAAACGGTCTTTCACTAGCTCTTGCACAACAGTTCACAGAACAGCCCCATTGCCAGGATTTCTTCCACTCATGCATCTCTAGATTCAACCAAATGGGAAAAGAAGTCATCATTGTATGTCTTTTTCTACTATACACTGATATTTGGACAACATAATAGGGTATTTACATACTGAAGTTTGGAAATTCCAGATACTAATAGTCATGTAGCCATAAACAGCCCCAGAATGTGAGTAGTGTTTTTCATGTAGATTAAATAAGCACCGTTTCTAATCACTACACCAATGTATAATAAGTACTGTAACTTTTTGTTTTTAAAAATCTAGTCCTTTTAAGGCCTGGGTTGTTTACAATTGTAGCAAACTGTGGATTAAGCTTCAATCTGGAACAAGTCTTCTTTGTATTTGGGGTGGGGGCGGGGAAAGCAAGATAGGTATTTTTAAAGCACAAAGAGAAAAGACAGATCTAAATCGAGTTTCCCATTTTGTAATTCATACATTTTTGGAATAAGCATGCTTACTAACTGGCTGCTAGAATAATTAACACATGCTCATGCAGCCCACATACATTTTGCACTACAGAATTGTATCTACTTAAAGTATAACTGTGAAATTGGCTCTCTCTGTATCCTTGCAAGGACATTAAACTACTTACTTGAGGACTAAGGCCAGGATCCTGAGAACCATAAAACATGTTCCATAAAATATGGAAATGTGGCAAAGTGCTTTTGAACATGAGGAGATTTTGTCGGACAGTTTGTTACATGTCATGAAGACTATCTGTTGAAAGTGGGGAGGAAACTACACTGAACTAACATACGATACTTATAAACGTCAGCAGCTCTTTGGATGTCAGACTAAGTGCAAATTACATGTTATGCATCATACCCTGCTATTTTTTGTTAATAATTTTAAAGCCCTTACTAAGTGAGACCTAGTTTTCAGATTTCACACATTGTGGTTGCACCTGTTTCTGTTCTTATCCATTCCAGCAGACACCCTCCTGACTTTTTTCTTTTCCCCCTACTCCCTCAGCCAATGAATTCATTACCCAACTCTCTGTTTTCTCATTGCTTTGGAATATAGTCCTTGAAAGCTTAGTAGCTTTTTCAGTATGCTTATTGGGTGTTCAAAAGAAGTTGTCATGAAAAGTATCAGTATGGAGTCAGATGAAATCCATGTTGCTCTTCTTTCTGAAAAGTGACACTGTATGGATGAAGAGAGATTCTGTCCTTGGATCGAAAAACGTGTATCATGCTTTACAATACTGACACTGCAATCCTACGCATGTTTCCTCTGAACTAAGTTCCACAGTGTTCAGTGGGGCTTACTCCTAGGTGCATAGGTCTGCAAGCTGGGCCTCTGAATTCTGCTGCAACCCCAGTGCAACCCAACCCCCCCCCCCCCGCTCCAGAGATCCATACAACAGTTCAGGGGACTTGCTTGAAACTAGCATTGTGTTTTCATTGTGTGTGTATGTGTTTTCTTAAATCTGTACTTTCAGATGGTCTCCTTGTTGTTGGTGTCCACTCAGCAAAATTTCCAAATGAAAAGGTTCTGGATAACATCAAGAGTGCTGTTCTTAGATACAACATCACTCATCCTGTGGTAAATGATGCTGATGCAACCCTCTGGCATGAGCTAGAAGTGTCCTGCTGGCCAACCTTGGTCATTGTTGGACCCCGTGGGAATATGCTCTTCACTCTGGTGGGCGAAGGACACAAGGACAAATTATTTCTATTTACATCCATAGCCCTAAAGTATTACCGGAAGCAAGGACAAATCAATGCTAATACAATTAGAACACAGCTCTATAGAGACTCTTTGTCACCTTCGCCTTTGTTGTTTCCTGGCAAAGTCGCTCTGGATGGCACTGGAGGTAGATTGATAATAGCAGATACTGGGCATCATAGGATTTTGGTTGTCAGAAAAAATGGTCAAATACTGCACATTGTTGGAGGTAAGAATAATTTAAATGTATTAAAAATTTGCATTTTAGCTTATAAATTCTTATATAAATCTTAAATTCTGTGTTTCTTCTACAACTCCTAGTATTGTATATTAAGTGGTATTGAAACTTAATTTCCACACCTGGAGAATGCTACTTTGGTTATCTTGAACTGTAGGTGATGTTAGACTGACCTGCAAAGAGGTCATTAATTGTCTAACACCAAGACACATTTAACAGCCAGAGAGTATGCTCTGGTCATGGAAATGCAAGCACCACAAACAACAGGCCCAATAATGAAGATATTTTATCTAAATCTGCTATCTTTAGTATCAAGATATCTTTATTACATTTGGGTTCCCAGTTATCAGTGGTTCAGACTTATTTATTTATTACATTTATATACCGCCCCATAGCCGAAGCTCTCTGGGCAGTTTACAGTATACTCTGATGAACACTTTTCTTTTCTTCTGAATTCCATTCATTCTATTGAATGTGAAAATTCAAAATTGCAAAATTTTAAAAATTTAAATATTCTTTTGAAAGAAGGCATATAGAATTTTCCTTGAAGAAGAGAAAATGCAAATATATTGTATAATGACAAAATACCAATAAGCCTTTCTAAATTAAGCTCTATGTTGATTTCTAAAATATATATTTTTAAAAGCTGCAGACCTCACTAAAGTTCTACCTCTTATTTTTTATAAAGGATTGCTGCCCAGCTATGACTGAACCATGGGTTGTCATTGAAACGTGGGTTGTTGTATTGCCTGAAGCCAGCGGTGCTAACAAACCATGGTTTTTTAACCATGAACAACCCATGAAGGGAACCCCATGGTTTGTTGTTGGGTTGTGAACTGTGAGTTGTTCGTGGTTAACAAACCATGTTTTGTTAGTATAGTTGGATTTCAACAACAACCCACATTTCAACAACAATCCATGCTTAGCCTTGAGTGTGGATTATTGTATTGTGTGAACCCAGACACTGAATAAGTATATGTCTATTGTTGACCTTTTACAAATTCTTATTCTGTTGATTTGTGTTGTTTTCTGTTCTATTAAGGTCCAAACAGTGGAAGAAAAGATGGAACATTTTCAGAAGCATCATTTAGTTCACCACAGGGGGTGGCCATAAAGAACAATGTTATTTATGTAGCAGATACAGAAAATCATCTGATTAGAAAGGTAAACTTTCCTAATTTTTTTTAAAAAGGATAATGACTACATTCTCTTCCCAGTTTTATGAATAGAAAATGTTGTCAAAACAGTTAAGGACTATGCACTGTAACTGAAAGTAGAATATGGCCTGACATTTATAAATATATTCTTTTAAGTATTTGGAACATTCTTCTTTTTCTCTTTGCATATGCTTTTAAGGCAAGTTACTGGGTACAACAATGTAATGCTTTACTAAAGAGAAAGGTATGCAATAATAATGTTGTGTGCCACAATTTCTTTATTCCATTTTTAAAAAAATAATGATATTTTGGCTCTACAGAATCATGTGTTTTGTCTCTCCTCCCCTGGGTAACATCTAGAAATATAAGCAAGGCTACATCCAATTTATGTTCATTTCCAGGGTTATAAACCTAACAGATCTCTACAGGATCAACACTGGGCATGTTTACATTTTTCTATGTGCAGAATACCAAGTCATAGTTAATCAGCAAAGTATTGTGAGACTGAAATGCAACTTAATAATGTAGTCCAGTTCACTTGAATGCTAGATCCCACATGCATATGAAACAATATATGCACCACTCAGAGTTTGACTCACATCATCTGCTGATCTATGAATATAATAAATGTGATTGATTGATTAATTGACTCACATCATCTTTAGTGTGTTACAAGCAAGAGTGCCAGAGATGTAAAGCCAAAGTTTGCTGCCTAACTGAAGAATGAGAAACTATGTCTGATTCTCCTCATTATTTAGATATCTTACAACTTGTCTGATTCAAGAGACACTTCAGTAATATTAGGATTTTAGTGTTTATAATTTAAAAGCCTGATATTTGTTTAGGTTACTATGTGAAGTTCTTAAGTAAATTTCTATCCATTCTAATTTTACGTTATGGATTAGGCATGTGGATGATGGATAGTTTTGGAGAACTTTTATTTTGTGCCATAATAATATTCCTCTAAATAATAAAACCCATTGGTATTTTTATAGGAATCAATTGCTTTGTCAGTTGTATTTCTCTATGAGCCAGTAACCATTCCCTTGAACTTTGAGACGAAAATATTTCAAAGTAAAGTAATTTAAGAATTAAAGATAGACACTACTCATTTGGCAGCTGTCTTTTTTTTTTCTTGTCTCTCATGTGAAGTCCAGTAGTAGAGAAATGCAATGAAGCAACTTCCCTTCCCTACCAAGTCAAAATATATTTCAAGTCTTAATACTATGGATGTTGTTAACAAATTTTAGCAAGATATTTTGCCAGGCATTGTACATAACATAAAAGAGCACCAGAGCAGTATTACTACTGTATATGACTTCAGAGAAACTAAAATTCATATTTTAATTCTAGATTGACCTGGATTTAGAGATGGTAAGCACTGTTGCAGGAGTTGGAATGCAAGGCACGGATAAGGAAGGAGGAGCCAAAGGAGGTGAACAGCCAATTAGTTCACCGTGGGATGTAGCCTTTGGAAGTTCAGGTATTTTTATGAAGTTAATTTCACACTTTTAAAAATTATGTTTATTTAATAAACTTAACACCTTGCTTGTTAATCTCAGAAGTTACTTAATTTAGCATTTAGAAACAGCCATTGGGTCCGCTTTCCCTCAGCATTTATCTGTATATGATTATGCCTCAGTGGCATTTATAGCCTAGACAACTGCCAGATTTTACACTTTGAATAGCTGTTTATTGGGCCTATGTACCAGATAGGAAACTTCCAGCCTGTGGGCCTTAGCAGGCCTGTGAGAGTTCCCCATCTGGCAGCTCCTTCCTTCAGAGAAAAGCTACTACTCCAATCAGTAGGTGCTGGAAGAGAGGTGCTTCCCCCTGCTTAGCACTAAAAAGCGTTCCCTTTCTCAGTGTTTAACAGGGGAAAATACATCCCTGATCAATTGCAGGTCAGAAATAAGGGTGTTTCCTATCCTATCCTTTTTATTTGTTAGTAGTCATGCTGATTATGCTTATTTCTGAATAGACATGCTTTCTACTATAAATTGGTAACAATGGAATTTAGGAGGGGTGGATTTTTCCAGCCCTGCCTGCTTTTGCCTGTAGCTTTCCCCACCGCTAGAATGCAACCCCTGAAAGCTTCTCCAAAATGAAATCTGGCCCCTCCGACTGAAAAAGGTTCCCTAGTTTGTAGTATATGCCAAAGCTTCTATAGTATTGCCAAAAGGCCAAATATTCAAGCATGAAAGTAAGGGGAAAAAGAGAAGCCGAGGCTGCAATACGATACGTACTAATCTGGAAGTAAGCCCCATGTAACCTAGGGGTGCTTACTTCTGAGCACACATACGTGGGGGTTGTATAGATAAATGTTAATTTCTTACACGTACAGTACAAACCATTTAGGCTACATTTTTGTACACACCTGAGATTAAGGACCTTTGAATTCAGCTGGGCATACTTCTGAATATTAAAGCAAACTGTTTTTCTTTAAAGCCTCAAAGAAAGAGGCTACATTTTAGAAGATGTCTTTCCAGATTGACATTTCTCTGTAAGAGTCTCATGTTTGAAGTGAAACATGTTTCATGTTTGTAGTGCATCGTGTAACAGCTGGCTAATGAAAAGTAGATTCTCCCTTCCTTTTAAAACTGCATTTTAATACATTTGCAACACAGTAGGCAAATTTGCATGTCACGCCAAACCACCATGCAAATAAGCCACAGTGGGTTGTCTGCTGAATAACTCATGGAACACCCAACAGATGATTGAGCTTGTTGTGGTTTGTTCTCCCTGTCCTTCTCGTTAATCCTCCAGCTGGCTCTGGCGCCTTTCTCGGGAGACTTTGTGGCAAACCTCATCTTGACTCCCCCTCTCAGCTCCAATCGCTAAACATTTTTGTTCCCCAGCTTTTTATTGTTCATATTTTGGGGTGACTCAAAAGTGTGCAGCTGGGGTTACTCTGATCGCTACTACATTTTGTTCCCAGGCTTTTTTTTTTAATATAGTGTCTCAAAAATGACACTGAACTAAAATGGAAAAGAAACATATAGAAAGTTAGAACATAATGCTCATAATGCTAAAGAGAACACCAGGGTGTTGTTTTTTGCAACAAGTATGATTTCAGCATAAAATGTGGAGCCACTCAAAGCAACAAGACAGAAGTAGTTTTTCTTAAAGGCAAATTGTACATTTTGTAACTCCTAACATGTTTATATGAATATCAGTTTCCACCATTCCAGAAAGAGATTGCGATCATGTTTCTGTATATTAGAATTAATAAATTACTACTATTTTTTACTCTGCCTGATTGAACTAGCATATTTTCCTGCTTTAGAGCTCCTGAGTAGAATGTTACATACATAGTGTTGGAGTCTTAACACCATATTAATGACCGTGTACTTTCAACTTTCTGCACTCTTCTATTTTTATTCAGTGCTGTTGAAAGCAAGCAGTGCTAAATGCACTTTTGATTGAAGTGTGAAATGTTCTTGATAGCTGCATTCTTTCTGAAAGGCACAGAGCTATGACCCAGACGTTGTGATCCACATGAATAGCTTAGAATCCAAAATATATGCTTTTTGGTGCACAGTTAGCATCTATTTATAAAAATGCCAGCTAGCGCACATGGTTTTAAGTAAAGGATATTGAAACTTGCAATGTAGCAGGAAATACAGTCTTGATGTATATAGGGTTGGGTCCAGACTTCCTGTTAATGGAGTTCTGCAGATGGGGTGTTCCCACTGATGGAAAGAGGTGGGGAGACAATTTTCACCAATTCTTGCTGCTGTGCCTTTTGCCTCCTGAAAATCTGCTCCAGAGGTTGGGAGACCCTCCAGAACAGCATGGGAGGTGGCACTTAGGGCTGCAGGCAGTCAAGCCTGGATCCATCCTATTATTTGTAAGTGATAATGATCATCTGTGAAACAAGTTGTGCATATGTATTGTAAGGGACTATGGCAGGAGTGAGGTATGGCTTTGAGCTAAGATTGATCCAGAGAGTCAGAAAGGGAGACAGCAAGCCTGTCAGACACTATATAGAGCCAGAGATTATCAAATCTGTACTCTTGCTGTTCTCTCCTTCCTATTATTTGCTGTTTTTGCAAAACGTTTTTCAAAGATTATTTCTCTTCCTGTTGGACATACCTCAGAGTTGACATATGGTTGATTGCACTTTTTCAAAAGTTATTCTCAAGGCTCTGACCAAGGGAAAGGTCCTGGCTCAGTGTGATAGAGCACATGCTTTGCAGAAAATCCTACCTGCAGATGCCAGGTCCAATCCCTGGCATCTCCAGAGAGGACAGGAAAACGTACCCAAAGAAACCCTGGAACAGTCAGTGTCAACAGTCATGGGCTAGACGGACCAAAGGTCTGACTCATTATTAGGCAGCTTCCTGTATTCCTCTATTCTTACAAACCCTGTTCTTCCACATTCATAAACTCTGGTGTTTTCCCACTTTTGCCTTGAGTTTTGCACTCTGCCTTTCACTGGCAGTGAAGTGTTTTAAGTTGAGCTTCCAAGTTCTGACCACCTCTTGGATCCCAATTCTTTTGAGTTACGTCATGTTTCCTTGATCAAGTTGTCATCAGTAAATATGATTCCTAATCCTGACAATGACTTCCGCTCTGCCTTTCTCCCAATCCTTAGATCGGAGATATGTGCACGGCCAGAATTTTCATGTCTCTAAATAGTTGCTCATGAACTAACTAAAGCCAGTATCAAGATGCTCACTTAAAGAGCTTTTTGCATTTTATATCTATATCAGAACTGAAAAAAGTAGTGCTAAAAAGTCACAGTCAAAGTTCATGCCCCAAGCAAGTAGAGCAGCCAGGAACTTTTACTATTTTGGAAAGACATTGCAATATGATTTTTCTTCCTCGTGAGCATATTGTCTCAAAGTGGATGACAGCAGTCTTAAACTTTATGTATTTTTTTAAAGTTGAAAAAGGGAGTTGGGTAAACTTCAGATAAGCTTTCATATGGCTAATTGGCAAAGCTTTTATGTGATGCTGCAATAATTCCTAAAATAGCTTTTTTTTAGATATATATATATATATAGAGAGAGAGAGAGAGAGAGTACATTTCTGTATTTTGAAGAATGACTTATTATCAGGGTATGTTATCTTTAAGCTAGAGATGAGAAGTGATTTGAAACTTCATTTATTGAGGGCATAATCCTATGCATGTTTAGATAGAAACTCCTACAACTCCCAGCATTTTCCAGCCATCATGGCTGGTTGGGACATGTTGGGAGTTATAGGACTTTTTTCTGTCTAAATATGCGCAGGATTGTGCCCCTATTCTATTTTATTATAAGGATTTATACTCTATCCTTCAGTCACATTCTTGGCACATCTCACAAAATTTCAAAGCACAATAAAGCAAACTAAAAACGTACAGAAAGCAGTATAGAAACATAAAACCGATCATACATTAAATTAACGTATATGCAGGATAGGGAGCGCTATGTTCGTAAAAATCATGAACATAGGCTTTGGATGTGTATTTAATTATATGCCAAAGTAATGCTTATGTCTAAATTAGTCATCACATAAGTCATTGCAAACTGGATCATGGTGATTTAGCTTGACTTTTGGAAATGCCAAGTTGGTTTTGTTGCACTTACATACTTCTCTACTGGAGAACGTCACAGCACTTGTACAACTTATTCTTTCCAAAATGAAGCTGAAACCAGTGAAGTACTTTTAAATGACAGGCTAAAACGTGGCCCATAGCACTGTCAGTAAGGCATTGGATGTGCTTTTGTTGTCTGCTGCCACATTGACTAGGTTCTGCTAACACAATAACCAACAGTTATTTAACCCACCATGGGTTATTGTGTTGTGTGGCAGGAGTTTTTTTTAACCAACGGTTGGTTATTTGGCTGAAATAACCAATGTTGTGCAGAGTTGACTGTTGGTTACTATGTCATGTGGAGGGCCCTATTGGTTATTTCCTTGGCCACCATTGGTTATTTCATCAGCAACAGAGTCGCAAGGCAAGAGTGGTCAAAGCAGCGGCTGCTGCTCTAGTCCAGCCAGCAGAATAGATTTTTGGCAGCAATGGCTGATGGAATACTACCGCGAAGCCTCAGCTATGTCCTGCAGTCATCTTAAGTACTTTGATGCTGTACTGACTCTGTGTGTGGCACAGTAAGAAGCAGAAGGACGATGGGAAAGGAATCCTCTCCTTCCTGCCCTTCTGTTCTATTCATCTGCACCATTTTGAGGAAGCTTTAACAGTAGCAGTCCTGTAGAGTGAGAATGAAACTATCAGGGAGGATTGATTGATTCTGCCTCATTTGCCAGACACAAGAGCATTATTTTTGCCATTAAAGTGATATTGATCTATATGGATCCAGCTGCTGACACACTAACTCTAGTTTAATAGGTTTGTTGGTTAGCGAAAAATTAAAAGCTGTATTTGTTCATTTCAACGGTACAGCCATGGATAGAAAGCCCTGTCATTTTAAAATTACGAAGTGCCAGGTGCACAACAGAGGAAAACAACAAAAACGTGGAGACTATCAGAATCTGTTGTTGAATTTAAAAGTATTTTTTCAGTGGTTCCAAGTTGGCAAAAGTTCAAATTAAACGAGCAAAATAGCTGGCCAACTGATCCATTCAAGAATATAAGCTTCCTAGTGTGTCTGTCTGCCTTTGTATTTTTCTTTGCCTTAATTCTTATGGAGGCTTCAATTTTTTTCTTCACTGTAATAAAATTTGAGAACCCCATTACGAAAGAAACAAACAATTTCATTTTTAACTTTTATGATAAAGGTTGGAAATTGAAATATTTCCAGTAATTTGTAAGGCAGACCCCACAGATTTCATCGGTAAAGATTGAAATATTCATGACGATTTTCTTCTCTATCTCCAGTCATATTATAGGGAAATTTAAGGAAGGACTGACTTTTTTTTATCTGAGCACTCCTGGCCACTATTCTGTAAATACAGGCTGAATACTTTTCAGTAGGATCTTGCAAGATTTCTCCCAATGCTGAATTTAAAATTGCTGGTCTTATTTATTGAATCGGCACAACAGTATTAATAAAGAATGTGTTTCCAAAAGGAAAAATCATAATAAAAATATATTAATGGGTCACATTTTGGTTAACAAAACTCCAGCAAAGGCGATTTGTAACCAAATAAAATCAAATGTTTTGTGCAATGAAGCAATATCATTAAAAATGGAGCAATGGCAAAAATACTAAAATCCTTTTTGAAGTGCACAAGAGATTAAAAATATTTTAACTTCCCCTTTAAGCATTAAGAATGAAATGGCCTGCCAGTGAGTCTCCCTAGGAAGGTGATTCCAGAGGTGCCACCCTGCCATGGATAATGTGCTGTCTTGACTCTCACTAGATTGTACTTCAGGGGAGCAAGGCCTCTCTGGCAGATTGCAATCAGGCACTTAATTGTAGGCTGTAGTGTGTCGGGGAGGGGAGGGGAGTAGGAGGGTAATACTGCTCCGGAGGTTTCAGATAAATAATCGCTTTTTCCAGTAAGCTTTTACAAGTGCTTACTGTATCCCCCCTTCCTCTTGTTTGTTTGTTTTGTTTTTACCAGTTAAAAATATAACTACCTATTCTGTGCATTTGGATACAAAGTGAAAGTCTGAAAGATATTTATGGTATCTGTTACAAGAATTCCTTCCTCCAGGATCCCAGTGCTACTATCTCCAGGATCCCAGTGCTACTATCCCAGTGCTACTATCTAGGGGAGAATAATAAAAATAATTTATTTCTTACCCACCTCTCCGATTGGATCGAGGCGGGGAACAACAGCAAGCAGATTGAAGAAAGGGATGCACACCTGGATCCTCAACCAGGAGTGTTGTGTGAGTGCCATTGTATGTCGGTGTCACTGGTATTGGCTGTTACCAATCCACTGTTGACTCCCTCTCTTTGTATGATCCAAACCTATTATCCAGAAGCATTTATGTTTTTGTAAGGTTCTGCATAACATTATGTTCAGCCCCATTCTGCCGTTTGAAGTAGTGGAGCCTAAGCACGAAACAAGTTCACTAACTCAGTGAGAACTAGTCTTCTGTTTTCTTTTTTGTCCAATAGCCCCAACCTGTTGTTTTGTGACTAATAGTGGAAGGGAGATACATTTTCCAGTCGATAGAATAGTGTGGTACACAGCATCAGTAGTGGGGGATAACCTGGAGCCATAAAATCCAAGTGCAGGGAGAGATCAACCAGCTATGGCCTGTGGATCTTTCACTGCTTATATATGTCCACCCAGTTGCAGAAGAAATATGTATCTTAAAATTCTTAGATGTAGTAAAACAGATGTTGTTTTTAGAAAAGGTGAAAAGAATGTGGTTATGAAGACTGATAAAATAGTTCAAAAGCTGTAGTTTATTGTTAGTGCATATTTATGACTATGATCACAAAGCAAAACTTTTGCTTTGATGCTGCAAACAGCACTGGCAGTGAGAATGTACATACCCTAATAAGGATAAGTTGCATTGGTTTGAAACTACTCCCCCCTTGGAATGTGGAGTTTAATTACATAAAAGTGAAAGAATTACTTTGTTCTTTTTATTAGAGTAGCTGTTTTATAGTAAAAGTACTTTAGGTAAATCTTTTCCATAGAAGGATTGTGGAGTGTATCTGGACTTTCTACTTTCCTACTAAGAAACATGTATAAGTTCAATGTTTTGATTTCTTGTGGGATTTTTCAATAAGATCCATTTGCCATATATATATTTTAAAAAACTACAGTGTGTCCACTTTAGATTAAAAATAACATTCCTTTGTTATGGAAAAGATAGAACTTTTTGTAATACGCATCAATGTTTAAAGTAAGGAAGACTGTATAAAATAGTTTTGTGGACATTTCTTTTTCAGCTTGTGTTTTGTAGACATTGAGCAAAGCCAACTATTTCCAGGATCCTTGGACTGTTAATGGCAATTGCGCTATAGTAAGTCCTTAGTTCTTGCCACAACCCTGCATGTGATTATAAAATGAGTGCAAATCTCACACATAATTGTGCTCAGAATTGTGGAATACATTTAGTGTTTTGTAAAATATCTCTGCAGATGCAGCTATATATGGTAATTGTTCTTCTTTCTTTCCTTTCTTTAATATAAGTCATATTAAAATCTTTTCAGTGCCCAGTTTGTCTGTTCAGCAGCCATGCAAGTTTTGGTTTCCTCTGTGATAAAAAAAATGTCAGTTAGGTAACATCATGTAATAGAATCCATATTTCGAACCCTAAATTAGTACTATTTCTTCTCCCCATATTCTCTGGAGAATTTTAGCAGGAGTTATGTTCTTTCTAGTATCTTTTGCAAAAGTGGTTTTTTTACAGAAAGATTTGGCTACTTTTTATGATGGCATATAATCTTTTTCATTTGGAAGATACTGCCTTGTCTTAAAATTCTTTGTAACATCTAAAATACAGTTCATTTTTTTAATGTTGAACTGCAGTTATATATTTAACAATATGTTTAGATATGTTACTTGAACAAATCTATATTTAATTACCATAACATTTTGCAGGCCTGGTATTCGTTGTGATTTTTTGCAGCTCGGTCCTGAGTTGAAATAGGAATTTAAATCCCTATATTGAAAAAAAACAAAAAAATAGAGGGGTGTGAGGATTTTTATTTGTTGAAAAATACACTTTGATTTGTACCTAGAAAGACCCAGATTCTGGAGCAAATGCAAAATGTATTCGCAGCCCCCTCCTGTTTCTGAATATATGTTATATTCTTTATTGATAACAACCTGCAAACATTCTAAGGGCAAACCCATGTTGACTGCACCACAGTGTTGTTGTTTATTCGTTCAGTCGTTTCCGACTCTTCGTGACTTCATGGACCAGCCCACGCCAGAGCTTTCTGTCGGCCGTTGCCACCCCTAGCTCCCCCAAGGTAAAGTTTCAAAGTTATAGACATCAATGATGTTCACTTGAGCTTAAATATTAATGAACAGGCAAAGCTGGTGTAAAGCCTGTATAGGTTTTGCCACAGCTACATTTCCAATGGAGGCTGAATTAAGGCAAAA
This sequence comes from Elgaria multicarinata webbii, assembly GCF_023053635.1. NCBI lineage: Eukaryota > Metazoa > Chordata > Lepidosauria > Squamata > Anguidae > Elgaria > Elgaria multicarinata. The sequence goes on from NC_086178.1 coordinate 65,542,382, forward strand.
GTAAGAAAGATGCTCCACATTATGATATTCATTTAAAGAAGTGACCCCACAGGTCATTCTACTGGCAAATGACAGAGATATAGATATAGGTATACGTATAGTTATGCCTGTTTATGAGCCACACATAGATAAGACAAGAATTTAGAAGAATGAAATATTAAGATTAGTAAATACCCATTTAAATCATTCTAACAGTAAACTGGAGCACTACTTAACATGCTTTTAATTATATTTCTTCATGTGCTCTCTTATTTCCTGAATGCACATCTCCCTTATTTTTTTAAAAGCAGTTAGTAGAAGTATGGCACCCACTAAAATAGTCTCATGTGCCATTACATAGGCATGAGATATTAGATCAGGACTAGAGTGAGTATAGAGCTGGCAAAAAACCCCAAATTTTCTTTAAATATCTGGAAAGATCCCAAATATTTCTGTGGTGCTAAATAGGCAACTTTATTTTAGGAATATAGATTATAGAGTGGCATAATGTGTATTTATCAAGATCCAGTAATATAGTAGTTGGCAATTAGAAGATATGTTAAATAGAGCATATAAAATGTATAATTAGAAATGTTCACCATAAGTCTTTTTATACTTCCCCCACCCCCGCATAAAGTAGGAATGACCAATTGAATGCAGCCCCACTCAGTGCAAATTTAAATGGCTCCTAGTTGCTGTACCCAAAATATTTTTTCACAGAAGATCCAAGATTGCACACTTTCGTGTTATATATTTTTCTTTTACGTTTTGAATATAATTTATAAATGTACAAATTTGTGTGCCGTGTTGTGTCTGGTTTACATGTGTTTTATACCACGAAGTACTGACTTCTAGATGGTTCCAACTTTATTAAAGAACTAGCCATTCCAGACCCCTAATTCACTATTTGGAGAATACTGTGGAGTCTGAGATTACAAAAAATACCCATCCCTACTCTCGAGGGAAAGCAGCTAGGTAAATATATTCCCCGGATAATATTTGTTACCATAAATTTCTGTTTCACTCAAGCTGAAATATCATTTGAGGTAATCTGCTTGTACAAGAAGCTTTGATCAGCTAATGCATTCAGCTTAGCCTGATTATCTGAGAATTGAGGAGAAAAGCATGTCTTTGTTAGCATTCCACATGTGATCAAAGAATAAAAGCACTGGAATATTATTTTTACCTAGATTTTCAGGATTTTAGACATGTTTACTTTACTTAAAATATATCTGTTATACTTTCAAATCAGTGACATCACTGGGTGAAATTCAACCAGTGTTGCTCCTCTATTGGAAGATTTCTGTCAGTGGGGAGGAGGCAATTCTGCCTTGTCCTCTACAGCCTCCTGTGTCCCCCAATATCTGTTCCAGAGAGTTAGGGGGGTTCTGGAGCAGATTTTGGGGAGGCACAGGGGTTCAGGGGGTAAAGGAAACTCCCCTTGTAAAACATTGGTCTTAGGTCAATTACCTTTTAAAACGAATGTTTGCATGGAAATCTGTTGCTAAGAAAATAAGGAAAAATAAATTACATTGGCAGCCCAATCTTATACTTATTTACTTGCAAATAAAAACTTTTATTTTTTCTAAAGCTTTTAAAACTTGATTTTGATCTGACTTTTATACTGTTAGTTTTACTCTACCCTGTGCCTGTTTGGTGCATTCTCTTCCCCTTCTTATTGTTTTATTATGATTTTGTTCGAATGTAAGCCTATGCGGCAGGGTTTTGCTATTTTATTGTTTTACTCTGTACAGCACCATGTACACTGATGGTGCTATATAAATAAATAATAATAAATAATAATAATAAATAAGCCCTACTGGTTTTGAACGGGACATATTCCCAAGTAAGTGTACATAGGATTGCAGCACTGGCCTCATTTGAATCTAAATGTCAATTCCTAATGAGGTCTACCAGCATGCACTCTGTTTTCAAAGTATTCATGTATTACGAATAAATCTGTTAATCATTTTTCTGGAGGGAAATATTTGTTCTTTTTCAGGAAAGGGAAGGTCCTTTGGGAAACATTGAGTATTTATTAGTTTTGCAGAGCTGTTAATTATAAAATTAAATAAATGCTGAAAGGAAATGGTCAAAAGCATGTTCACTGTATTATTATATAATATACATGCCTTCACTTTCACTCCAATTTTTACTAAGATTTATTCATTGAAGGTGGATGAAGGACTTAAAAGATGTTAAAGTCATACATAACAGAACTAAGCTAATATTAAATATATGAGTATTTTAATTCATACCTCTGCCTCTGTCGTTACTTTCACTGACCAACAAAGACCATTTCCACAGAGGAAATTATAATGACTTTCACTCCCTTCCTTTTCCTGTACTCATCACAGGGAAAAAGGAAAGAGGAAATTGTATTTCTAAGAAGTGCAGGGTTTTTTTAGTTCTACTTCTGAATGACACATACTTCATCCTGGTTGCAAAATCACAGATTTAACCCAGATGATGTAGTTTCTGACTAGAGCTTTTAATATTTGATTTTACAGTTTCTGGAATGTGCAAGATAATTTGCAAGGAACTGAGAGAGTGTTTACTACACGCCATGTAGATTTACAAATTCTTTCAGAGTGCTATAGAATATGTAGTGTGGATACAGCTGAAAGGAAGTAGAATCTGCCACTCATTCCAGGCACATCATGAAGGGAAAGGGACATGTTGAATTATGTTCCTGAATACATGCCGTTTACCTTCTTATATATAAAAATAACGTGTTGCATTTGGAGATACTGTTGCTCAATGGTTTAGCCTATACTGACAGAAACTCCAATGTGGAGGAGCACAGTGTATCAGATAAAAATTGCCTCCCTACTGAAAGCGGTTTCCAGGATTGTAAGGGGGGGCAGTATGCCTCCTTCCCACCCCACTCCAGACAAAACCAAATCAAATAGGAGCTGATTCACAAGAAAGTGCGAGAGATCAAAATCTCCTGGATGTGCTTGCTTTCTGTCCTTCTCCATGGCCAAATCTGAGAAAGTATGCCTTGCTTTTTCAATTCCATAATGATTATCATTGAAACCATTGTCATTGGGTGTGTGTGTGAGAGAGAGAGAGCGAGAGAGAAAGAAATCTATTCAGGCCTTTTTCTGCAGTTGGAAAGTGTAATTGGGAAAATGAGTAGGAGCACTCTTTGCCTTTCATTCGCATCCACTTTGAGAGTCATTTGAGCAAGTACTCTGTAATTATCAGCAGGGGTCTAGAAACATTAGCTTGGCTTACTAGCCAAACCTCTAGCCATATTTGCTACAATTTTCACTCCATCCATTTAGCATATGCAGAGGGCTTCTGGAAGCGGCCAGTTTTCTCTAATATATGTTTCACTATGGAGAATCTAAGAAAAGGCAGCCATCTCAAACTGGCTCTTTTTGTTGTTTGAATGCTGGATCCCACTGATTCTGTAAGACAGGAGTTGCTTTTCTGCAGGGTCAGGAAGATCTCACATTCAGATACCCACAGAATGTCCCCAGTTCACAGTTTACTACCCATTAGAACTCCTGTTCCAGCTGAAATCCTGAGATAAATTAATGTATCAACAGGTCCTCAGATTCCCATTCCCTCCGTGTTCATCTTCAAAAATGACCTAAGATTAAGAGTCTCAGTTTCATTATTTAAGCCCCCCCTCCTAAAACTTTTGTTATGTAGTTGTCTGTCCACAGAAAGCTATTTGTTCCAGTGGAAGTTTCCATAAATAGAAGGGAAGGGAGAATTTTCTTGCAAATTCCCTCATTCTCTTGCAGCACTCCACACCACCTCCCATACAGCTCCAAAGGGTCCTCCAACCCTCTGGAGCAGTTTTGGTGGGGACACATACATACTTGAGGTTGCAGAAGAAAGCCTCACAAAAATCGCCTTCCTCCTTTCCATTCGGTGACAGAATAGAATACAATCCATAATCTATTAAACTGCTGCTCACACAGTGGTCAGAAACGTTCACCATTCACACTTGGTTCACATTTTATATGTTCTAGCTCTAATTTAATATTCCATCTTGCGTAGTAGACCAGAATTAGAATTTGGTCTGAGTAATTTTAAGAAGTGATTGGCAAGTTTTTAGATTATTAGATTAGCCTTTATTAGATTAGATTATAAAACTACAATTACAGTTGTTTCCGTGTTTATCCATTTTTGTACAGCACTATATACATTTTTAAAACAGCGTGAAGCACATTCAGCAATATTATTAACAGTTGAGAGTGCTATCTACTGAATGACTAGCAATTTGAAAAAGTGTTTTTAAACAAAGGAAATGAGAAAATCTTCTAACATGAGCTCATCCACTTTTACTGTGATATTATGTTTTTTTCTAATTTCAGCAACCCATGACGATGGTTTTCTGTGGATTGCCATGGCAGGTACACATCAAATCTGGGCCCTCATGTTGGAATGCGGAAAACTGCCCAAAGGAAGGTAAGCTAGAATGTTAGATCTGTCATAGAAAAAACAAGTCAGTAATTGATAAGCAGAATGTGTAGATCCACTAGAAAATACTTGCTTATCCAAACTATTCACTGAGAAATCCGAACTGTTCTGATTAATGAGCATTTGGACAATAGAAGCTTCTGCTTCCACTAAACCAAATGTATTTTATGTCTGTTTTTCTTGCTTACTATAATTGTGAAAGCATGGATGAAAATAAAAGGGGACAAAACATGTTGTTGTAGTTGTTGTTGTTGTTATTATGCATTGGTAGCAGTTGATGGAGCTCCACAGTTGAGGAAAATGTAAAAAAGCAAGTGTCTTTCCTTTGCTTGTAGGAACGAAGGTGTTTAATGTACACAATGGTATAAAATAGCTAGGTCGGACCCATGAAAATGTCCCCTTTTCCCCTTAGTGATTTAAAGAAAGGAACCTGCCTTCGGTTTGCCGGGAGTGGAAACGAAGAGAACCGAAACAATGCATATCCCCATAAAGCAGGCTTTGCACAGCCTTCCGGACTATCTGTTGCTGCTGAAGAGCCATGGAACTGTCTTTTTGTAGCAGACAGTGAGAGCAGTACTGTGCGAACAATTTCTCTGAAAGATGGAGCGGTGAAACACCTTGTTGGAGGAGAGAGAGACCCAATGGTGAGTTAAATGTATTTTTCCAGTTGGTCCTACTCAAGACCACTTTGGCAAGACTTCCAATAAGGGTACAATGTAGAACCTTGTTTCATATGGCCATTCATGTCTGTAATGTATTGACTAAGTATATGTTATTGGTTACTGTGGTAGTGCTGCCTCACTCCTCCCTGTCATTCAGAAATCTTTATTCTCAGTACAGCTATATTGGCCTGCAGATTTTCACAGAGTTCATAGCCAGCAAGTTGCTATGGATATTCCAAAGCGACAATAAGGAGGAGGAAGAGTCAGAAAATACATTCTACCAAGAATGAGGATTTTGTTCTCCATCTTTTGCCAAGTCACACATTAGGAAAAGTAGCTGAGTTGGCTAATGCACAAACTCATAAACAACCTCGTAGTTTGTTGCAAAGCAACAAAGAGATTTGTTCTTACCATTAGTGATTTTAATCGCAGTATTTTTAAGTTGCCTTAAATACTTTTGGAAAGGAAAGGTATGCATAAATACATTATAAATGAGGGTTGCCCTAAGTCTACTAGTACCCATGGCGACATGGGCTTTACGCTAGTTCAGCAAGAGTAATTCAGCAAGGAGCCTAGTTGACTTCATTAAATTCCACTAATTTAAACATTTATGGTACAATCCTATACATGTCTACTTGGAAGTAAGTCCCATTGTTTTCAATAGAGCTTCTTCCTAAATAAATGTGTATAGGATTGCAGCCTTCCTGCCATTCACCCATGTTGCAAAAACTGCTATATTTTTCAACCTCTTTCTTCTCATTTAAATAAGTAGCTTCCAACATTGACCATATTCATTGATTCTTAAGAAACCTCCTAATTATTATTTTTCCCCTTTGAAAAAAGAATTTATTTGCCTTTGGTGATATTGATGGAGCTGGGATAAATGCAAAGCTGCAGCATCCCTTAGGAGTAGCCTGGGACAAGAAAAGAAGCCTCCTGTATGTTGCAGATTCCTACAATCATAAGGTGGGCTTGCATAATGCATCGTTCTAAGCTATTTGAGCTTCATTTCATTACCATTACTACCAAGTCAGGTTTTAGAATTTTAGTAGAACAAAACTGTTTAGTGGAGTTAAGAAACAAATTATAACTCTTCCTTGTACATTATTATACTTGTTTTATATATTTTCTTGTCAATTTATTTGTGGAAGATACATTTGATTATATACCAGGCACCAATGTACTAGGAATATATACCAATGCGCTCTGGTCACTTTTCTTGGTACTCGCCAAGGTGCCTTACTTCTCCCATTCCTTAAAAAAAAAAGTACTCATTTTGCTGTGAAATAGGTTTCTTTTGGTGCTGAAAATTGTGGGTTCAAAGGAATTGTTTAGTGAGTTGGGCATCCGGCCCCCACGTCTATCTTTTAATCACGCTTTTGGTCAGGTTACTTGCCCTTTGCCACATCTCTCATGGTAGCCATTTTGTGGTGATGCCCAGGACAGTTTCACCAATTGCCAAATGTGCCCACAGCCCCAAAGATTGCCTTACACTGATATATACAGTGCTGGTAAAGTTTCCAAGGCTAAATTCACATATGGTATTATGGCCCCTAATATCAGCACAACCCCATTGCTGGTATGCTGCTCACTGCTGGAAGTCCCATTGAACATCCGGCAGCCAGATATAGCAGGTATAGCAAGTACATTCAAGGAACATAAACCAACCTACCAGTCCTTTTGAAACTCCTTTTCCTGCAGAAATTTCAGTAGCCACTTGAAATCTACATCTCTTCTATAAATGTTCAGTGAAGTGACTTTTTTTCTCTCTGTAACAACACTGAGTAGTTGTTCAAAGAATCCTTCCTATTGCTAATAGATGACACACTAACTCTTATTGGAATATAATGTTTTTATCAAGTGAGAAGTTGTATCCATTATCTACTAGCAAAAGTCACTTATTGTGAGAGGTATGGAAGAGGTGTTGGAAATACGTACAATTCCTCTCTTTGAAGGCAGGTACCCATCATGCAGTTATTCACTTCAATTGTAACAGTGTCCCCAAGTGCAGTGCTTAGTTTTTATATGGTAGTGAATGACTATTATTTATTTATATGGGGAAAAGTAAAGAGCTGTATTTGGAAAGGAGGCACGGACTAAATTTCTAACCTGTCCTTGTGGAGGGGCAGCAGTTTTTCCCCTTCCACCAGACATAGACCCACTGGTTTGTGTAGACAAACCTTTGATTCCATTTCTTGGTTATGCCAGAGTGTGCATAATATATACAATTGTCTTTTGGTGCAATTGTTTACAGATAAGGGGGCATGGTGTGCAGCAGGAAGATAACCAATTTCAGGCTTCAGGACTGTATGTGATACAACAATAAATACAAGCTTGTTGCACTTGTATGTTGTAGATATACACACAAACAACATATATGTTATCTACGTCAGCATTTTGTTTGTATGCATTAAAAACGTGGTGTAAGAAGCAGTCGTTAGGTTAATATCGCTTCACTGCCAGCATACTATCATGGCAATGATCACTACCATGCTAGCCAATCTTAATTAGTACCTGTATGTGCTTTATCTGGTGATAACAGCCTTTCCCCAGCTTTTAATTTTGATTAGTAGTTTGTGTTGTAAACTTCCTGATCAAGCAATCCTTGGGTACAAACTTTTTTCTAGAAATTCTTAAACTAGGAGTTCAAACTCAGTTGCTTTTGATGACTCTTCTTTTACTGTCCAAATTGATATAGCAAAAATTAATACATTGTTTGTTCTCTTTTATGATTTTCAAAGTTTGCTGGATTTTGTTTTTCTCTAGATTAAATTTGTAGATCCCAAAATGAAGAATTGTGCTACATTGGCAGGTACAGGAGAAGCTAGCAATGTCATCGGTTCCAGCTTCACCTCCTCAACTTTTAATGAACCAGGAGGCCTGTGTGTTGAAGATGGAGGACGTTTGCTCTATATTGCAGACACAAATAATCATCAAATTAAAGTGCTAGATTTAGAAACCAAAATTGTTTCACTGGTAAGCCACCTTTATAAAATGTTATATAGTACTTCCTACTCAGGATAAATTATCATAGTTTGGTCATCTTTCATCAGATATCCCAATGCTGGATAGCATGAAACATAGCAGTAAATGCATTCCTATGGTGTTTTATAATGATCTGGCAAACAAAACAGCTTTTATGTTAAGGATATCCTGTTAGGCTTAAAATAAATGTTCCATCTGTTTTAAGAGACTGGAAAGGACTCTTGTGGAGTTGGAGTAAGCTGAGGTACAGAAACTTCAGCTTTCAAACCGTTGTTGAAATTGGATACAGGAGACATGATTAACATCTCATCTTAGTCATACAAGTGGCCTTGAGCACCAAGTGTGGTCTCTGCTCCTCCCCACCATAAAATAGAAATAATAGGCCCTAACTTGCAGGGTCTTGTGAAGAAGACAAATGAGATAAGTATTGTAAAGTACTTTGCACATATTCTAAAAGTCTTCTATTAAATAAATAGCTTCTTTCATCATGAGGCAGAATCCTATAGTGCCACTTCATCTCTATTCATTCTGTTTTGCTAGCGGAATAGACCATCAGTGCAACAGGAACTAGCATTTCCTAAAATAAGCATGAGAAGAAGCAGAAGTGCTCCTTTCCAGAATGGAGGACATCAGCAGAGCTCCCTTCTGTGAGCTCTGCTGACCAGCACTGTTCCAGAAGCTAGTGTTGATTCCCATCCCACCCACCCCAGAAACCACTAATTCCTGTTGTGCTGTGGGTCTATCCTGCTACCACGGGGGTACTATAGAAAACTGCACCACGGTTTTTACTGAGTTAATAAACTCTTGTAGCTGAAGCAGAAGAATATTTCTGTTGTGGGGGATGTATATATTACAGCTGCAACAGTGGAACCTCCTCCAGGCCTTGATACCTCTGCTATCATTACCTTCAAGTCACTGGGTATTGGGTACTTTCTCCTGCCTCAGACAAATACGGGGCAATAATGTGAAATAAGAGACAAAAGATAGGAAGGAGCTAGTCTGTGACAAGCTTCAAAAGTCAACAGGAGAAGCTTATATTGGATTCTGAGGTGAATTGGAAGCCAATGAAGGGATTTCAGGAGTGGAGTGACATGATCAAAGAGATGAGCCAAGAAGGTGATCTTAGCAGCAGAGAACAACGAACTAACATGAGAGGAAGGAAGGCCAGTCAGGAGAAGGTTACAATAGTCCAGCCAAGAAGGGAAAACAGTTCAAAGGAATGTATTCATCACAACAATAACCAGTTAAGTATGACTGTTGTTTCCTCAGGAAAGTCAAGTGAATCCAACACCTTTCTTATTTAATGTCAACTGACATGTAAATACCCACAGAATATAAACACTAGGTCGTTTTAATTGAATTCTGAAGTTGTCACAACTAGAGTGAAATATCTTATATTTTAGGACTAACAGTAAAGGAGGAGGAGGAAGAGTAAAAGTTAAGAGTCCCATAATATTAGTAACATTTTCAGTGCAACGAATAGTAGGTCTCTTATCCTAAACAGTTGGATTTAACAGCTATTGGAGATGAGTATCTATTTAGACTCTAAAGCATGTGCATCTAAACAACTCAGAACTGCCAAGAGAAGTAATATTTATCTGCCCTTTTGTTTGGTATGAAAGCTGACAAATGCACTGGAAAAGTATAAACTATGCCAGATTCTAGAAAATCTCCTTAATAGTAACTCGTAGAAAACATCTTTTGTTTAAAACGTAATGATTCATGTCATTCTAAGAAGTAAAAAAAAATGAGTGATTGATTGAATGGAACACTTGGCCTCACAACAACTAAGACAAGTTGTTTTGCTTTTGTGTTTTTGCATCCATCTGTTATTTAACCAGTTTAGAACTTGATCTTGGAAAGGCCAATGGACTAATCATAGTGTTTACTGAATAGACAAACACGCTTATTCGAGGCAAGTATCTTTTGAATGTGGGAGCTCCTGTTTGCACAAGTCTTCCCCATTCTCTGCAGTGTTAGGATTTCAGCTCTGCATACTTGCCTTCACGGCACACAGGAAGCTACCTCTGACATAGTAATGAACAGGGAGCGGGTGCTTGCCTTGAATTTTGTGTCAACAGCAGAGGGTCTGAGGAATGTAGGTCAGATGGCAACTTTTCATGATTCATTGGCATATATATCCTGAGTTTCTGTGTACAGTTTTTTTTTCATCTTCCCAGGTATGCTAATTTTGGTTGTTGCATATTAAAGGCAGTAGCTGTACCCACTCAGAAGACACTGGGTATAGACTGTCCAAGCAGAAGAAGCCTAATGCAATTAAGGCTGCAATTCTATATCCATTTACCTGGCTGTAAGCCCCATTGAACTGACTAAACTTTTGTAGGATTGCACTGTTAGTAACACATTTAGCTCCTTCATTTATTATTCTATAAGACAAAGCATAGCAATCCTGTTTTCTGATTGAGGAAGTGTGGTTTCTATACTGTAATGGTATCTTATCACTGGAGCTTGCTTTTCCAAAACTTAGAATTTGAAATTATACCTCAACAAATGAATATTATTTTCTCTTCTGTTGATAGCTACCTCTTCTAAAGGCTGACACAGTAGACACTGTTGATAGTCACTGTGTGCAAAAGACTAACATGGCAAATATACCAAAGCTGCCTAAATCTGCTCCAGTTCTTCAGCTACCTTCACTTACTGTAAGCCCTGGCCAAGCACTTCACTTTACACTGAAACTCAGCCTTCCTCCAAATACCAAACTGACTGAAGAAGCACCCAGTTCATGGTTTCTCACATCAGAAGGTAAAGGACCCCAGTTGCTATTTAGAGAAATTATATGCTGAGCCTTGCAATGTTTTGCTTCTTATCCAAGGTAACTGTCACGGTACATTTATTTTGATGACAGAAAGCTCTGTCCAAAAATACAAGACAGTATTGTATACATGATGTCCTAGGCCTCATCTACACCAAGCAGGATATTGCAGTATGAAAGCAGTATATAAAAGGCAGGAGCCACACCAAGCAGGATGTAGCACTATGAAGGTGGTATATGGTCTGTGTCAATGGGCCCCAACAGTTGTCAATGCACTTCAATATTGCTATAAAGCAGTAGTGTGGCTCCTGCCTTTTATATACCACTTTCATACTGCAATATCCTGCTTGGTGTAGATGAGGCCCTAGTTACCTCAAAACATTTGTATTTAAACCTCTAGAATCAGAAATTGACAAAGAGCTTATGTAACTTTTGCATGTGGTGGTTTGTTATATAGATTTGAGGTTAAAGCTCTTAAAAGTGACCTCCGGTTACAGCCAGGTTCTAATCTGATCTTGAGGCAATATCCAGTGGTCTCATTCCACAACTAAAATAGCACTTGTGCAGCTCTGTCTGATCTTTTTGTTGTGCATATGCTTGCTCATTACACTTGTGCAACTGGTTGTGCAAGCACTTGTGCAGCCAGTGGCACAACCACGTGCATGAGATGTGCAATTGCACTTATGCAAAAGTAGGTTTAGTTGGATTCTCCTCTTGCACATAGTTTGAACTCTCGTTTCTGCTACAGAAACATCATTTTCACTAGCAAAATGATGCCGTTGGATACTGCCCTTGAGAATCCTGTCATTTTATCATTTATTTTCCAGAGTTAGAGATAATACTACTTTAAAATAAGTTGGAGGTAGAGGATTGGATCCAAAGGTGCTAATGGAAAGTTCCTCCCACTCACAGAAGGACTGTTTCTGACTTCGTAGAAGAGTGTTAGATGAGAGAAGTGAACCTCAAGCCAAAGAAATATCTGTATTTGCACCAGTTCTTGATAAGACTTCACGCAACCTTGTTCTATAGACTTTTGCATGGACCGCTAGAATGTAGACACTGCAGCTTGTGTTTTCCATATTAACCCTTTCTTATATTGTAACACAACTTGTGGTACATTATGTTGATATGCAACAAGAAGTCTGCTAGCTCTTGTGCAAGCATTCATGGATCAGCACTAATGTATTTCTTCCTTCCTCTCACAGTTGTTTGAATCCATATTTAGTTTACAATAATACCGTTTCAAAAATACTTAATAAAATAAGAATAAATAGCATGCTGTAGTGTAATAAAATCCTAATGGAATTCCCTTTCTATTCTAGGCAGTGAGTGGCTGCTTCATGAACAGAGCACATCTGGAGAAATTGAGGACATTTATAAACAGCCTGTAATCCCATTTCAGATTCCCATGAGCTGCCTATCTGCTGAAGTTGTATTGTCAATCAAAGTGTGCCTCTATTACTGTAGCAAGGACAGCAGTGTCTGTTTGATGAAAGGAATCTCATTCAACCAGCTTTTCCATATAGCCAGTGTAAACCAAGGTAGCACAGCTCCGATAGAGCTCATATATGCATTTTAACTAAACCAAAGCAAAAGGAGACACACCTATATTTTTAACACAAGGAGAAGATACATTTGTCAACTTGTGGGTTGTGCCCCCTTTTACATCTGGTCTTCCAGCAGAGTGCAACAAACTCAGCCATGAATTTCAGTTCCAAGTTTACCTTGAAAGCTTGTGGAAAATATATCTGCTTCATCAGATGAAGTACAAATGCACTATGCTGAATCATGAAAAATGGAATAAAATTCTAGACCTTTATTTCTTTATAGTATGAGCAATACATGATGAAGTGAGTTTGGAACACTGTATGAATAGTGGGATAATCCTAAACAAGGATCAACTGTCCCATCTTGAATGTTCATTCTTAATGCTGTAATGTTTTATAAGATTTTTTTTCTATGTATGGTCAAATCCATACACAAAAGCCTAAGTGTATTTTTCCTCTTGAATTTATAGTTAAAGCACAAAGCATTTTGGTTTTCTGGATTATAAACACTGTGTTTTCCTATTAATATAATGTATTTCTTAAACTGACATCTTAACTGAAAGTACATTAGGCTTATTTTTATAGAAATATATTCTATCATATCAAACTAATATTAATGCCTTATATTAATGGTAGAACAATTTATGAAAGGTCTAGTAGATGTATCAGAGCTTGCTGCGTTATGAAATAGAAAACGTATCTGCGTATCACTGACATCCTGTATTTTTTCCTAACTGCCATGTCCATTCACATATAATGGTGAAATTTCAGAATTTAATAGCTTTAGACTAAAGTTACTGTGTCTTGATATTAAGATTTCTTGTTGAGGTTTTTGACAGTGCTGTGATAAAACCAAAGGGACATTAACCACACTTTACATCTGTGCCAGGCCATATTAAAGTCTATGGAAATATTTCCATTAGCTTTGTAATGCTTTAAAAAAAGAATTATTTAGATCTATATGGTTCTTTGAAGGTCTTGGGCATCATTATCATTGATTTGTTAATAATGCATAAGTTCTTCCAAGTGCCCATTGAAACTGTTCTTCACAGAAGTTATTAGTTGCTGGAATCCATAATGGGTTTAATACAAAACTCCAGTGAAAATAATCTTTCCAATCACCATCCTTACACAAAATAAGAAAGCAACAAATATTAAAACTGAACCAATGCATTTTTAAAAATAAGGTTTTACAAAACAAGCATCTTTTTAAAAGTATATTCGAAGAATATTTACACATGATTTACATCAAAGTGGTATATTTTTCTTTGCAATAGCTAAGTGAATTCATATTTGTATTTAGGAACAGTATGTTGTTTTTAATAGCCTTTCATCTGAACTCGTTCACAACAATATCAAAACCTGGGAATTAAATGGCCAACGTTATTGGTTATAGATTTTGCCTGTTCTACAGCTATCTAAAATGTTTCTGAAGAATTATCAAAAGGGTGTTTGAAGGTGCTCTCCAGATGTTTGGCACTACAACTCCCATAATAACTGGCTAGTGGCCGTGCTGGCTGGGGTTTATGGGAGTTGTAGTGCAAAACGTTTGGATGGCACCAGATTACTCATCCCTGTAATATTACTTATATTACACATGAACATGGTGAAAGGAAAGGTAATAACAGTGGTAGAGCAAATCCTTTCATGTCCTACAGTTTGGGGCTCTGTGTTGAGAGCCATATGGTTTTCCTTTCTCTTTAAGATTACTTGCCAGCATAACTGAGAGTTAAAAGGTCACTCAAATACCCCAAAATAGCAGTATTCCCTCCAGCACTGTATAGAATTTGAATATTTCAGCAACCTCCTAGCATATCATTCAGGTCAGGTTTTGAAACTCTTTTAAGTAAGTTTGTACATGTGACAAAGAAATAATAGACATGGAATTTTCTTTGTTATTTTGGAAGTGTTTTTCAGAGTCAGGAAGAAATGTGCTCTATTCCTGAGCAACAAAACTAGTGAAAGTTATCAGTGAGTTCTTTTTAATAAAGGTATTGCTGTTGTTGTTGCTGTTTTGTAATGCTATCTTAGAATCCAGGAACTAGATCATACATTTTCAGTCAGGACGTTTAAAAATGTTTGTTGTTTGCATAGAACTCTTGGCTGAAAAGGACTGTTCTTTTAACTCAGGAAATTGATGGGATTTCGCCATTCCCTTTGGATAGGATAGTAGAAATGTTTGTTTAACTAATGCCATCAATTAAAAAAGGGGTTTTTGTTTATCAATAGAGGATGTTGAAAAGCAGTATATACTGCATGGCAACATTTAAAATGTTGACAAGTTTTATGTGTGAACTTGTTACTCAATCCCAATTTTTTATTAATCAGCACTAAGGACACTTGTTTGTGGGCCTAGTGTCTGTCTGCCCATTTTTTCATGAGTAAATAAATAATCCAAGAAAGTGATAATTTGAAACAGCAGTTGCACTCCATAAAAATGATAAATGTTGCATAATCTTCTTAACTTTACTTATTTCCATTTAGTGTGTTGGATTGGAATCCAATTTCAGAATACAGAAAAGTATTTCAGAGTAACGGTACCAGTTTCAGAGTATAATTCATTTATTTCTTAATTAAGTACATTTATATCCCTTTCTTGCCACCACAGAACTCAAGGGGTGTGTATGTGGCTTCTTGATCACCTATACAAGCACTGACCAGACCCACACTTATTTAGCTTCAGCAAGGTGGCTACATCATGTGACCTGGGAAACCTTTGAAAAACTAGTTTTAATAGGCTTACAGCACAACTCTCTAACTGTCAACTCAGAAATACGTCCCATTGAGTTCAGTGGGACAAACTCCTACATATGTGGGTATAGGATTGCAGCCTTTATACCATTCACCCACATTGCAGGACGAGCTGTTTTTCAATCCCTTCTGGTTTGAACATGTAGTTTCCAACATTGATTGGTTCTTAGGAAATAAAATTCGTTACATCTTGATTTTAGCAAGGACTGTAGTTTCAAGGCTTGATAAGTTATTCTATTTATTAAATTAATTTCTTTGTTCCTTTGTCTTGACACGCTTGTATCAAATATTACAAAGTTAAGAACTCTAGTCTAGAAGGTCTGTATAGCTGTAATTATTATTTGAGCTTCCTCTTTGTTTTCATAGTGGTTTTATGCATATCGGAATAATTATCCTACTCAAAGACCTAGTACAAAGTGGGGAAAAAGACATTCTTCATCGAGGTCTCTGTGCATCACACCAATGGGCTCTGCGCCCGCGTGGAGACCTCACCGGGAAACTTCTAAAGCTAACGGCGTTTCAGGTGGGGATCCCTCCCCCACGACCAAGTGTGCATGCACCAACGGTCTCCACCTTTACCTCAGTCTCTCCTCAACCGCCATAGTGGTGACCTCTAGAGAGAAGAAAAGGGATATTGTATATAGTTCGGCATTTTTTTATTCAAACTGTTCTAATTTTATTTAAGTTCCTTCTATCTTTATCTGTTATTTCAATTAATTTCTAATCGCGATCATCCGATCGCCCCTTTAGGGGCGTATGGCTCTTAGAAAGCCATTTAGAAAGTGTACGAGTTGTGGCAGTAAGTTGCCTCCTTCGGACAAGCATACTCTTTGCCTCCTATGTTTAGGGGAAAGACATAAAGTAGAGTCTTGCTCAAATTGCCAGGCTTTTTCAAGGCAAATGCGCCGTCACAGATCCAATCGACTTAAAGCAATTTTGTGGAAACAGGCGTTGGAGTCGATCGGTAATAACACTAAGCAAATGGCTAGTGAATCCGCACCTCAAGAAGATCCAGTCACACACGGGTCTGAGTTAACGAGGGGAAATTCCCCAGAGCAACTGAGTTTAATGGAAGGCAACCCGCTTACGCCAGGACGTTCTCTGGCTGTGTCAGCGGCGAAAAAGATCTCAAAAAAGGCTAAGTCGTCTAAAAGACCTGGAGGATCTGGCAAGGAGCCTAAGAAAAAGAAAAGCGGATTGTCTAAAAGAACGAAGGAGGCAAAAGTTAATGAAAGTCATGGAGTGATCACTTGTGATGATTGGACAATTTTACGGCCGATCTCTATATCGACAAGAGTGGTCGATACCGAAGAGCCTGCCTTGCAGGCAGTCGAGGCCGAGGTTATGCATTATGAGAGGCAGTATACGCCCTCGGTGTTGGTGCCTAGGATACCGTTGTTGAGATCTCCGGATCCAAATATGCATCCTCAATTTGAGCAGATTGGCCGGAGGCAGATAATCCCTACAAGTGAACGAGATTTCAGAGAGGTCTCTTCACACGACTACTGTTTTACCCTACCCTGTGCCTGCTTACCCTACCCTGTGCCTGTTTGCATTCTCTTCCCCTCCTTATTGTTTTACTATGATTTTATTAGATTGTAAGCCTATGCGGCAGAGTCTTGCTATTTACTCTTTTACTCTGTACAGCACCATGTACATTGATGGTGCTATATAAATAAATAATAATAATAATAATAATAATAGGTCACCGCAGGTGTCGTGTGACTGGGATAGGAGAGAAGGACGCAGAGGATCGCCAGATTCAAATTTTTCGGCATCTTCAAGAAGGTCTTATACTATGTTATACTACCCGCACAGGGAATATTCGAGATTGCCTCATTATGGTGATAGGCAGTATGAATGTCGACGCCCCTATTCTCCATACTGATCGGAGTGGGGAAGATACGATGCTCCAAGAGAATATTATCAATACAGTCGGCCCTGATATGATGTCCGACAAAGAGTGCCATCGGCAACGATTTCTAGACCTCATTTCTAGAGGCTCATTTTTTATTACAACCACCTCTTCCGCGGAGTGCTTCGGTACCGCCAGCTCAGTTGGTGATTGATACTGTAGCCGGTGTATCAGGAAACCTCTTGATACCGAGAGAGTCCGAAGTACCAAATCAGCACAAAACCAACAGGGTCTCTCAGTCTGAAACGGTTTTGCGTGAGCTAATTCAACCAGCAGTACAGACAGAACATAAAGGTAGACAAATTAGTCAAGACAAGTCCCCGGTGTCACAGGGATATTTGTCGGACTCGACATCGACATCAGATCATATTGCCATGCCGTCACCAAACGCGCATGTGGAAATGCAGGAAGCAATTTCTTCATCCGAGGATTTGGGCCAGTTTGCCGATCAAATTTTGAGGATGGCACAAGCTTTGGGATTAACCACGCAACAAATGGCTGCCCCAGTTCAAGATCCAATGTTTGCTGCTATAACATCGGAGGCGTATAGACCTGTAGCAATTCCAATGTTACCAGCTTTGTTGACAGTAATTAAAAATTCCTGGAAAACTCCCTCTACAATGCCACCAACATCAAAGAGACTTGAAGGTCTGTATAAAGTGCAGGAACATGAAGCAGAATTTCTTTTTCAGCATCCAGCACCAAATTCAATTGTAGTAGAGGCTGCGGTAGGAAAAACTCATAGACAACATTCTGCACCTGTTGACAAGGAGGGCAGAAGGTTGGATGTATTATGTAGGCGATTGTATTCATCGGCATCGATGGGGCTAAAGGTAGCAAACTACCAGGCTGCTATGTCAGGTTATCAATTATTATTATGGGACAAGATGGGCAGCTTAATTGATGACCTACCAGATGAAAAGAAAAATGTAGCAAGAGTACTGCAAAAGGAGGCATTAAAGTTATCTCGACAACAAATTCACACGAGTCGACATCAAGTTGATTGCAATTCAAAGGTGTTGGCTGGATCGATAGCTTTGCGCAGACATGCGTGGCTAAGATCGGCAGGGTTAACACAGGAAGCACGATCATGTATAGAAGATTTGCCGTTTGATGGGCAAGGTTTATTTAATACAAAACCTGATGAGGTACTAGATTCTATTCAGAAGGTGCGCAATACAGCACGTAAGATGGGCTTTGTGCAATATCAACATCAATATCAGGGAAAGCAGAAGCGCTGGTACCGCAATCCTTCAACTTACCAGCCTTATAACCAAGGGCAACAGAATAGGCAGAAACAGCCCTATAGGAAACCATATCAGCAAAACAAATTTAGAGGAAATCAGAGAAAAGATGACACAGCAAATAAGAGGCGTCTTTGACTTGCCCCAAGGAACACAGCCAGTGTTTTTCAGGGACAGACTACACAATTTTATGACCTCATGGACAAAAATAACAAATGACTCTTGGGTGATGTCTATCGTCTCCCGAGGATACAGAATAGAGTTGGATAGCCTACCTCCTCTCGGTACTGTAAAGGTGACCATTCCCTCTGCCGTTTTATTAAAAGAAATTGAAACCTTTCTTCAGAAGGGTGCTATAGAACCGGTGTTACCATTCCAGTTGAGCAGAGGATACTTTTCAAGGTACTTCACAGTACTGAAAAAGGATGGGGGGTTGAGACCAATTTTGGATCTTCGGGGATTGAACGATTACATCACTCCAAAGAAGTTCAGAATGATTTCGTTGCAATCGATCACTCCGCTGCTATCGAAAGACAGTTGGTTCGCGTCCATAGATCTAAAGGACGCTTACTTACATATATCCATTGCACAGAACCACAGGAAATATCTTCGATTTATGGTTGGCAGCATGGCGTTCCAGTTTTGTGTCCTACCTTTCGGGCTATCAACAGCCCCAAGGGTGTTCACAAAATATATGGCAGTAGTTTGCGCCCATTTGCGTCTGAGAGGGATAGAGATTTCCCCGTATATAGACGATTGGCTCCTGGTGGCTACTACGGAGTCCAGCCTAAAGAGATCAGTAGAGACAACGTGCGTAGTTTTGAGAGAGTTGGGGTTATTAATAAACGAGACGAAATCCAAATTAATTCCACAGCGAGAAATAACATTCATAGGGGCACGGCTCGATGCCACGACAGGCAGGTCGTATTTACCCATAGACCGGTGCAAAACTTTATTGTTGCTAACAACGGAAGTTCTTCAGGTAGAAAGGGTTTCAGCATACAACATTCAAAAATTGCTCGGCCTGATGTCAGCTATGACGGCGGTGATCGAGTATGCCCGTCTCAAAATGAGGCCTCTACAAATGTGGTTCATTCATTGCTACGAAATTGATCGCAATGCACGAACGACATATTTTCAGTTGCCAACCGAGGTGAGCAAATCACTGCACTGGTGGACAGTCAAGGAAAATTTATTGAAGGGCATTCCGTTTGCATGTCCTACCCCATCCGGAATCCTGACTACGGATGTGTCGATGTCAGGTTGGGGAGCCCATTGTGGAGAGCTCAGGGCACATGGGATGTGGAATGCTCAAGAGAGAAAGTGCCACATCAACTATTTAGAACTAAAGGCAGTAGAAAAGGCGCTGATAAGTTTCGAGACTTATCTAAGCGAGAAAAGGATTTAAGTAGCGTCAGACAACACAACTGTTGTGGCGTATTTGAACAAACAGGGTGGAACAAAATCTTATCGGTTGCAGCAACTAACAATGCACATCCTGAATTGGTGTATCAACAGGAACATCAGGATTGTGGCTATTCACGTAGCAGGGGCGGAAAATATAATTGCGGACAGGTTGAGCAGGAAGAAGACAGTAACCCACGAATGGGAAATACATGCTTCGGTGCTGACAATCTTGTTTTCACGTTGGGGGATACCAAGGTTGGATCTGTCTGTGACGGAAAGCAACAGAGTTTGCAAAATGTTTTGCAGCAGAGCAGGGAAGGGGATAGGATCGCAAGGCGATGCCTTCCTCTTGAGTTGGACAGGGGGTCTGTTATACATGTTCCCGCCTATCCCGCTAATAACCAGGGTGCTAGCGAAAATATTGAGGGACAAGGCAGACTGTATTCTTCTCACCCCATGGTGGCCAAGGCAGCCATGGTTTGCGCCATTGATAAGGGCATCCAAGAAAGAATACATCAAATTGTCAATGTTCCCGAAATTGTTAACGCAGTGTCAGGGGCAAATACAGCATCCGGAGCTTCATACTTTGCGTATGACAGCGTGGAGAATACGATGTTAAATTGGAGAGACTTTCCGTCTCCAGTGCAGAGAATAATAGATGCGGCTTGTAAGCCATCCACTAAGAGAACTTATGAAACAAAGTGGAAGGTTTTTGAAAAAATTGCAAGTGAAAATGCGTTTATACCGCAGAAGTGCACAATTGAACAACTTTTATTGTTTTCAAATACACTTCATGACAGAGGTTTAAAACTGTCATCAGTTCGTGGTTTTTTAGCGGCAATTTCTTCGTTTTGCCCGAGTTTTGAAGGTTATACTTTATTTTCTCATCCAGTTGTTAAAAAATATTTGAAAGGTTTAAAAAAATTGACTTTTTCAGCAAGGCCGTTTATACCTACCTGGAGTTTGTCAGTGGTGTTGAAAGTTTTGTCAGCAAAGCCCTTTGAACCGTTAGCCACGATTTCACTGCAATTGCTATCGTGGAAGGTGGCATTCTTAATAGCTATTACATCGGCAAGAAGGGCTAGTGAGTTGTGTGCTTTAAGAATAGATCATTCATATCTAGTTTTTCATAAGGACAAGGTGGTTCTTCGTCCTGACTTGTCTTTCCTGCCTAAAGTGGTGTCAGAGTTTCATGTAAACCAGGACATTGTGTTACCAACCTTTTTCAAATCTCCAGCTGCTCCAATGGAATGTATGTTACATACATTAGACATGCAGAGAGCACTGGCTTTCTACAAAGAAAGAACAAGTACCTTTCGCAAGTCTAATAGACTGTTTATTTGTTATGGTGGACAGAGAAAGGGTCAGCCTTTATCGACTCAAAGATTTTCGAAGTTGGGTGACGCAGACTATCCAGTTGTCATACCAAGTGGCTGGGTTAACTTTGTCTGACCCTATAAGAGCACATTCTACTAGAGCAGTAACGACTTCGACAGCCTTTCAAAGAGGTGTTCCAATACCGGAACTCTGCAGGGCAGCAACGTGGTCGACACCATCAACATTCATTCGGCATTATCGTCTGGATGTTCGGGCAAGAGCTGATGCTGGCTTTGGAAGAGCGGTGCTTTCTTCTATATTCCAATGAGACACCTACCCTCCACTGGTGAGTAAGTTTGCTATTCACCCATTGGTGTGATGCACAGAGACCACGATGAAGAAGAACAGGTTGCTTACCTGTAACTGTGGTTCTTTGAGTGGTCATCTGTGCAGTCACACAACCCTCCCTCCATCCCCTCTTCGGTGTCATGTTTACGATTCCGGAGAAGGAGGTTGTTATACCTTCGGTACCTTGAGGACTATGGCGGTCTTCGAGGACTGAGGTAAAGGTGGGGACCGCTGGTGCATGCGCACTTGGTCGTGGGGGAGGGGTCCCCACCTGAAACGCCGTTAGCTTTAGAAGTTTCCCGGTGAGGTCTCCGCGCGGGCGCAGAGCCCATTGGTGTGTCTGCACAGATGACCACTCGAAGAACCACAGTTATAGGTAAGCAACCTGTTCTTTTTCAAATTATGCTTGCCTACCGTACCTATACATGGACACATAAAATTGGCAGTGCAGTGGTACAAATATTTTTCAGAGCACTGCAATAAGGCAAAATCAGGTATCAAAACCATGTGTGTTGCTGTGCTGTATACTGCTGCTGTGCTGTGAATGTGTGTTGCTGTGCTGTATCTCCCCACCACCTACTTTTAACTTCTTTTATCTGGGAAGTCCTTTGCCAAAAAATTGAAGAAATGATACCTATCAGCCTAGTTCAGAGATCATGCAAAACTTAGTTTGGTGTGAAGTGAATAAGCCACAATGAGGCTTGCAGCCATGCGCTCCCATCTCCTCCAGTTTAGTTTAACTTCACGTGTTGTGTCGTCCAAACCTGACAAAATATGTATGGTTTGTTTGAAACAAGCCAACTTCAAATCATGAGTTATGAAGCTGCCTTGTTTAAATAAACCACAGTTAACATTAACAACACTTTAGGGTTCAGTTGACAACACTAAAATGTGGTTAATTGAAATTGGAAGCAAAAGCCTGAGGCTTAAAGTTCATTATACTAAACTATGGTTTAGTTTGCCACCTAAAAGCAACCAATAAGCAACTATCCGTGGTAAAAAAAAAATGCACTAGTTGCTTAAAATCAAATCACTTGCATATTGGAACATCTTTGCTTGTAAATTTGAGGTTTGTCTCTCTTTATTATTTGCATTTATTAACATAGTTGACTGAAGGTGTAGTTTGATGGAACTGCTTCAGCTCTTAGATTATGATAGTGTTATTACAGTATAGTTTCTTAAAAGTAATTTGCATTTAAACTCTTCCAAAGCACCTGGGCTTTGTCAGATAAGTGTCTTAACAGTTAAAATGTAGTTTTGGTGCTATAGTGAAGAAAGTGTAATTGCTTGTTTGCCTTTAATCTGCCTAACTTTCAGATTAAACCAGAGTAATCTGAATCAAAATACACTGACTGAAATAATCAATTAAGATACATCTGTGTTATGATTCTGGATTTTTTTTTAAAAAAATGTGAGCACATATATTACTGGGAAACCTTAAATAGAAAGTGATATTACTGGGAAACCTTAAATGGAAAATTTCAAAAGGCAGCAAATTAGAAAATAGTGTGATTGGATCTCACAATGAACTACATGGACTGTGTTTTGCTGCAATTCATTTGTTTGTAGCATTTCTTTTGATTTTTTTCATGTTTATTCTTTCTGATGTACAACTAAATATTATCTTCTCATCATGACCTAAACACAAACATAATGCAAGTTTGAAAGAATACAATTGGATTCTTTATGTGATGTACTGCATTAAAGGGCTTTACCACCCTGCCTCATTTTCAGCTTTGATGCTGAGAACCATACATTCCTAGGGCACAGACATTCTTTACGTGTAGTGCTTTCTATTTTGCACTTTAAAATGTTCAGATTATAAGGCTATCCACTGTTACTGGCCTATTAATGAGTTGAGAATGCAACATCCCTTTTATCTTGACTTGCATCTTATTATCTGGAATAAATCATGCTTCCTGCAGCTACTACTTTTGGAATATAGAACCTATTTTTCCACACATTTCCAGATTTTATTTTCTCTCGCTTCAAAATGTTTTATGTCTTCGGGCCTTGCTAGACCCGGCCGGATAAGCCGGCCTGGAGGTGGGGCGACGGCGCGCTGACGTAGCGTGCGCCGCCCCGGCTTCCACACGCGGGACGCGCAGGGACGTCGGGATCCCTGCAGCGTCCGCCATTTTTTTTTTAAGTTTAAAGGGGCCACGTGCGGCCCAAAGACTCTGGACTAGGTAAGTCCGTTTTTTAAAAAGAAACGAAGCCCCCCCTCCCTGTCCCTGGCCTTGCCCTGGCGGCGGCGCTTGCCTGCTTGCTCGGGCGGCAGCGCCAGGTGCTCTCTCACCCGCCCTCCCCCCTTGCCATCCCCGATGCCTGCTCTCCCCCCCTCCTGCCGGGTCCGGCCTTCCCCCTGCCACTCTCTTCCCCCCCCCCAGGCCGATGGGCACAGCACTCGTATGAGCGCTGTGCCAAGTCCGTGGCTTTTTGCAGCTACTCGCGAGTAAGTGAGTAGTCGCAAAAAGCCACGGAAGTTTCTAGACGTTCTGCAGCCCTGGCCTCAGGCCGGAGCTGCGGAAAAGGCGCGCCATAAGCGACTTCGCTTATGGCGCGTTAGAGGAGGCTTCAGTGCGGCCTGGGGCCAGATTCCCCTGTGTGTCATGTGGACGCACAGCAGGGAAACTGGCTCTCAAGGCACGCTAAGGCCTCGTCTAGCAAGGCCCTTCCTCTTCCTGTAATTTTTAATACATCTGATAAATTTCTCTAATTCAATTCAAACTTCTTTCAGCTTCTCTCAAAATCAAATGTAGCATTAGCTAATTATTATTATTATTTTGGTTCTCAATGTTTTATTTCTCATTTTTTAGGAATTCCAAGCTCCCCATTTTCCCTCCTACCCACAGCCCCCTCAATCCTAAACTTTGAAGTTTTATATTTTCACTTCGTGCCAATAGCTTCTTACAGTTCGATTGTTAAGGAATAGGGAAAGAAAAATAACAAGAATTCTTTCTCTACCTATTCCATTAAAAATTCCATAATGCAGTTTATTTCCCATATACTGTTGCATGCATTCACCTATCCTCCACTATGATTAGATCACCTGTTTGGAGTAGTAAAACCTGGATTCCAATCTAAAAGCTTGACAGTTAGCCAAGGCCTAACTTCTGTTGAAGCCGGGGGCTGCATTTCAACCCGGGCCAGCAGGAGGACGAGGAAGTAAGTTGTTGCTCCCCCCCCCCGGCCTGGGCCCGCCGCTGCCGCCGCACAAACTGCGGCGGCAGCGACTGCCCCAGGCAAGCCCAACCCCCCACAGACTTCACTTACCTTGTCCGTCGGCGGCAAGCCCGGGTTTCAATTGAGCGCCTTGGCTTCTGGGTGGAGCCGGGGGCTCAATTGAAACCTGGGCCTGCCGCCGATGGACCAGGTAAGTCGCCCCCCAGTCCCCGCCGCCACACCTGGGCCCGCCACCGCACAAACTGCAGTGGCGGCTCCAGGCAAGCCCCCTCCCCAACTTACCTCATCTCAGGGATGAGCGCAGACCACGCTCTCCCTTCTCACCCCTTCCCTCCAGGGAATCTGACGCGCATGCGTTAGCTTATCAGATTCCCCATAGGGAAACATGGGGATTTTAAAAAATTAATAAAAAAATAATGGAATGGTCTTTTGAAAAAAGAAAGGCCATTCCATCAATGGGGAGTATAGGGCAATGCAATCCTACTAATGGATTGCATGGGGAGGCTTCCAATTTGGTGCTATAAGTGCACAAAAAAATGGTCGCCAACCCGGAAGTAAGTCTGATCACTTTGAAACAGACATGCTTCCCCCCTTTTTCTGCTTTAAACTCCCATCCAGCCCTCAATATTTCACCAATCTTCCTGAAACGCACAGGGTATGTAAAACCAGCATTTCTTTCTGGCAGTACTGCGTTACAGAAAGATTGCTGAAATATTTTTCATTTTAGGCAGCTAGGTTGACCCACACCCCAGTAACTCCATTTAACATGGCGGAATGCTCGTTTTACTGACCGTCCTTAACTACAGGGAACACGACTGTGTTCCCTGTAATTAAGTAGCACCGCAAATAGAATAGTGTATGTAGTTGTCGCCATCCAACATTGCAGGCATGGCTATATTTTGTGCTTGGAAGTCCATGATCCAAAACTCAGTGTAGCCTTGGTCAAACCAATCTCTCAGTATTAGCCTAATATACCACATATAGGGCTTATCTTAATGACCTACTTAATCATTGTAAGGATTGCTGAAATGACATATGTGAAACACTTTAAAGTTCTAAAATTAGAATCAACCTCAGAAAAACCTACAGCAAAATAGATAACAGCAAACAAAGCCACAAGTAAACCCGGCAGTATTAAGCAAACTTACAGAGAAGGGCACTTCTAACTATAATGAAGTTGGTGTAAGGGTATTTTATTTTAACTGCATTAATTTTTGAGTTCTGCAGTGCTGTTTTGTCTATCACTTTATATGAATTACCACTTTTTGTCAAAGACAGTTTCCTCAATATGAAATGCAAGTTATCCATATTCTTAAATTGTGTTCCTTTAAAATTCTCATGCTGGACCCACAAGAAGAATTTAGCAGAGAGAGAACTTAGCCAGCATGAACTACAGGAGATTGTCTAGGCACTGCAAAATAGGGTAGTGGGTTGAAATGCTGAACATGGAATTTTAATACTTGGATTCGGTATTTTAGCTAAAATGCAGCTATTTTAATTTCATGGTTTCCTGCATTATAACAATTTATAAAATTTGTGATTAGTCAAAAATGCATCAATTGAATCATTTTAAATTCAAACCTGAATTTCAAATTTCCAGATTACTGCTGTATTTGCACATGAATATGGTGAAAGGAAAGATAATAACTAGGGCCATGCACCGCCTCGGAGCTGAACCCAGAATCTGAAGCAGATCGGGGTGATTCAGACCTCTGAATCACTGATCCGAGGCGGTTTGGGTGAAGGCCGAGGCAGCCCGAAGCCAGTTTGCTCTGAAGCTTTGAGCCACTTCAGAGCCGGACCCACCCCCTACTAGTCTCCTTACCTGCTTCCTCCATCGCTGCCGCCACCTTGGTTCTGGCAGCTTCCAATGCCACCACCAGAAATGAAAGGGAGTAGGCCATGTGATTTTAAGATATCACGTGGCCTCTGCTGTGATTAGTACCTCTATGGTCACCGTAGTTTGTGGCCATAGAGGTAGTACCTCTATGGTCACATACTATGGTGGCCATAGAGGTACTAATCATCAGAGGCCACACGATATATTAAAATTGTGCGGCCTACTTCCGGTCATTTCCACCAGCGGCACCGGAAGCCGCCAGAAGAAAGATGGCAGTGGTAACGGAGGCAGCAGGTGAGACTGGTGGGGGATGGAGGGAGCCTTTTCTGGGTGCCAGCTGTGCAGTGCGACTGCGCAGCTGGCACTCAGAAAAGTCTGAGTTGCCTCGGAGGGCCCGAATCTTGCCTTGGTTTAGGTGCTGAGGCGGATCGGGGTGGGGGGGTTGGGTGGCTGCACAGCCCTAATAATAACAGCAGTCAAACAAATCCTTCCATGACCTACGGTTTGGAACTCAGTGTTGAGTTGAAAACTGCAAGCTATCTCCGGCATTCAAATGTTATGTATACACAATCCAGAAGTCCTTACTCAGTGACGTAACATATGTTTATGTTGTTGCCATCTAGTGATAACAAGGCAAAACTTTCTTTAGAAAACTTGGAACAGAGCATGCTCCAGCTCTCTGCTTTTGGGTGTGGTTGCAAGATGGATGCCAGACTGAGAACTGCACGTCAGAAAGGGCTGCAGACCTGCCTGGGAAAAGTTGCCAAAACACCCTCACTCATCGCAATGCCCTCTGCTTCTTTCCTTCCAGCTCCCTCTTCCTCTGGCTCAACACTTCATTTGACAGCAACTGGCTTGACCCCGTTGTGAGTCAAGAAAACAGGAGGGGGGAAGTTAAATCCTCTCTCCCGATTTCCCGTGGTCCCAAACTGGAAGTGTGCACACTTACCCAGAGGTAAGTCAACCATGCATACAGGCATAGCTGTGCTAGGAAGAGGGAAAGGCTGCAAGGAACAGCCAAGTGGCCTTTATTTTAGCTGTTGAAGAAAGAAAAAACCTTCAGCCACCTCATCCTAAAAAGTAAGGTCACCCCCCTTCCACGCCAAAGACATGGCATATACAACACAGGTGCTTCGCAAGGCTAGAAAGGGGGTGGGGTGGGGGGAGAATCTCATCACAGCAGGAGTATAGAGGAGTTGTGCTGCAAAGGCCTCTGGGATATGTGCTGGAAGTAGACAGGAGGATGAAAGAGGAAACAAACCATGACAAGCCAGCAAGCACCTGATCATCTGTCAGCAGGAGAGTGGCTTAGTGAGCACTGAACCAACCTCACCGCTGTTCTTTTCAGTGTGCCTTATTGCAATGTTTGAACTGCACCTAAAAGTTCACATACTTTTTAACACATGGATATTGAATGTTGAATCAGTGGTGGAGAAATAAGTGTTGAAAAAGCATCATGTTTGTGTGTCATTTGTGTAATTGGGTTATCTGTGGTCCTTTATCTCAGATTATGGGGTTACATTAAGATCTAATAACATTTTAGGTTGGAAAGATGTGACAATCTTAAGGAACTCACAAACTTTTTCTCGCCACTATAGCTCGTTCATCTGTACTGAAGACATTGTGGTGAAAATCTTGGCCCAAGTGCAAGTTTGATCAAATCTGTACACTGCTCATGGCTGTTGCTTAATTTAGTTCGATGAAGCATGCATTAAAATAAGCAAGTGTTGCGGCACTCCAGCTGACTATCCATCTTTCCTTTATGTTATGTTGGCTTCCTATTAGAGCCACATTATATCACTGAACAATTTGGCAAGAGGGGAACATACAAAACCATTAGGGCTTTGGGAAAGAAAGTGAAGCGTCTCTTTCCAGTATGAATTTAAATACAGAGTGTAATCTTACCACTTAGTCAATGGGTTTGAGTACTTAGCTGGAGCTTTCAAGGAGCTACACCAATTGAAATAATAAATGCCAATAATAATGGTCTCCTTTGTGTAAAATACTAATCTTTTCTATTTAAAGCTATTGCTTCAGAAAGGACTTGGCTACAGAGCAGTGCTTCTCCAGAAGAGCTGAGAACTCATGAGCCGTTAAATTTGTTGACAGATATATGATTATATTTAAATAGCTCTGTCAAAAGATCTCTCAGTCACCTAAAGTATGGGAAAAGAATAAAAAATATTCAGAATTTACCCTTCAACTGTCCTCTATTTCCCTCCTGCCACTGGACCCACCCACAGACAAAGACAAACTAAAACCGCAACCCTATACATGTCTACTCAATGTCTTCTGAGTAGACATAAGAGCATAAGAAGAGCCGTGCTGCATTGGACAAAGGGCCCATCTAGTCCATCACTCTGTTCACACGGTGGCCAACAAGCTGTCGACAGGAAACCCACAAGCAGGACATGGGTGCTATAGCACCCTCCCATCCATGCAACTGGTGTACCTAGGCTTACTGCCTCTGCTACTGGAGGTGGCACTTAGCTATCAGGACTAGTTGCCCTTCTCCAGGAATTGTTCTAACCCCCTTTTAAACCCATCCAAATTGGTGGCCATCACTACATAGAATCATAGAATCATAGAATAGCAGAGTTGGAAGGGGCCTACAAGGCCATCGAGTCCAACCCCCTGCTCAATGCAGGAATCCACCCTAAAGCATCCCTGACAGATGGTTGTCCACATCTTGTGGCTGTGAATTCCATAGTTTAACTATGTGCTGTGTGAAGACATGTATAGGCAGGGTTGGCATCAATGATGGTCACGGTTGGACACCTGCCAAGGGCCCACAAACTAGCAGTGCCCCACAGACAAAATCCTCCCCTCTCTCTGTCCCAGCCAATGATAGTGGAGGTGAGGAGGAGGAGCTGCTGCCACAGCCTACTTGCTCACTGGCTCTCTGCCTGTCAAGCAAGCAAATGGTGGCAATGATGAGAAGGAGGAGGAGGAACAATAGTTGTTGATGGCAACGGTGGTGGGAAGGAAGATTCACTGGGGAAGGGGGTCCATTGAAGGAGCCTTACCCAAGGTGCCTCAAAAACCTGGATTGAGCACTTTATATAGGACTGCACTGCAATTCTCAACTAGGAACAGTCAGGAGAGAGGTTGGAGAAGTTAGTGTGGGTACTGGTTATCAAAAAAGATTCATTATAATCCTCAAACCAAGCCTTTTTATTGGCTCTTTCTTATTCTAATCGGCTTTAGGATTGATAGGAATCGCTTACAGAAGTGACAGAGGCACAGCTGCTCCCAGCACTTATTTTCAGTGCTGTGGCCAGGTGTGGATCTTCTTGTTTTTAGGTCAACCTCTTCCTTTCTGACACTGTGGCAGTACTAAAGCCCTTTTCTTTGGTAATCTTGCTGTTTTCAACAGCCGTTGATAATGGATGGACACTTCCAAAGACACCATCTGCCTGAACTAGGCCAGTGACAATTACAAATACCAAGGTTGTGTGTGTGTGTTTTAAAAATTTTGCAAGCTGTTACTTGAATTTCAAGTATTTCATCTTAAATTGCGATGCTTTAGACATTGAAATTTTCCCCTTTTCCTCTTCTTGCAGCAGTGGCAACTCCTCATGGTGCATTAGAGGCCATCTGTGTAACCATTTTGAGATTTGGGAGGCTGCTTGTTAGTGGCCAGGATTGAAATTTCTAGAAGTGGGGAACTCAGAAGCCTCTCTGAGTGTAGAGCCAGTTCAGTTGAACACCAAGGGTTAACAAGCCACCATGGTTTGTTTAATCATCAGCATGTGCCAGCGCATACAGGGCACAATTTTGCTAATTAGCCACCTGGGTACAGCTTATCATGTCAGCCACACCTAGTGGCATGGCTTGTTGAAGGGGGAAACAACCCTCTCATAACCCCAAAGCAGGCCAATTTCCAGAAATGGCATACTGGAATTCATGCTAGAGAGCAGCACTTCACCAATATGTTGCCCTCTAAATGTTTCGGACTACAACTCCCAACATTCCTGACCATGCTGGCTGGGGTTGTTGAGAGTCAGAGTCCAAAGCAACCGGAGAGAACCACATACTCCTGGTGCAGCACTGTAGTGCACAACTTGAAGCATGGCAACGGACTTGGCATCCATTGACCCAACTCATCTTGTCAATTCCCTTGTCTGTTGCCTACTCCACCACTCCCTTTGACAGCAAAAATAGACACGGAAATTGACCAGGTAAGACTTCACATATTGGACAGCCATATGAACACAACTGTACACTTGTGAAATAATAATAATAATAATAATAATAATAATAATAATAATAGACCCCAGTTATGCATTTTTTATGACAGTCCTTCCAAAGTGCCATTTCCACATCGGTGGAAGGGCAGTACCTATCAAGATTGTGAGCGGAACATGCTTTTTTGCCAAGCAGCTCTGTATTGCACAACCCACAATTAAATCAATTTCCTGGGTTTGGATGACATGACAACCCTTTGTGTGCAAGAATAACCCTATAAGCCATGGGTTCTTGGTGTGGCTTGATCCTGAAAAATAAGCCACCCTATAGAAAACATACTGAATTCAGCTGACACGACAACCCACCATGGCTGGCTGTCCATGATGGTGATGATTATAATGATAATTTATTTCTTACCCGCCTCTCCACTTGGATCGAGGCGGGGAACAACAGTGAATATAAAACACATTAAAAACTGATTAAAAACATAGCATACATGACGGGTTGTTGAATCATGAGAACCCAGTCAGCATCTAAAACTTTTTATCCTGCAGTGTCTTTCCAGGGCACTCAAGCTGCAGAGAACACAAATATCACCATTCAGAGGGGAGATGAAGGGATACAACATTGTATAGTCATTAGGTTTCAACACATTTTTTTGATAAATTGGATTCAAGAGACAATTTTCACAGTGCCTAGATGTACTATCTCTCTAAAGCAGGGATGGGGAACCAGTGCCTCTCCAGATATTATTGTACTATATCTCCCATAGTCCCTAATTATTGGGCATGCTGGCTGGGGCTGATGGGAGTTGGACTCCAACAACATATGGGGGCACATGTCCCCCATGCCTGCTCTAAAGTGGCAACGTCAGAGTCCTGCCAATGCTGCGCAACATCTAAGCAAGCTGCAGCCTTTAAGAAGGCTATGAGGATGTTGAAGCTATTTACGCTCATCAGTAAATAACATTAATGGGGAGAATCTGGGATGAGGCTCAAGGAGGACAATACCGATCTACTTGGAGGTGGGTATATTAGAGCCAGTTGAATAGTTTTTTCAGGCTTGAACGGCATCCAGTTCTCCAAAAAAATGATTGCTTTTCCTAGAATGTTTCTATTCAGCTTGGCGTTCAAAAAGGCAGGGCGTATTTTGCTTGATATACGAGCAACTCGCGCTTTCTATGTAACATCCCCTGTGGTGAAGTGCATGCACTCCAAATGGACATAGAGTTCCCAAATTCTGTGTAATGCCTCCTATGCCTCCTTCAAACTCAAAATCATCCCTGTGTCTATGAGGTAAAATTTATTTTCTTGGATTATCAGGGTATCAGTCTTCCAAACCAAATCTTCGCAGCTACAGCACTACATGACGGCCTTGTTGATCCTTCTAGAAGTGTATTATGATTTATATTTACAATGCAATCTTATGTATATCTACATTTAGGTAAAATGAGGCAGCTGCCTTAAGCCACAGATTTTGAATGTCATGGAAGGACAGCAAATCATTAGTCATTTAATTTTTGTGCTTAGTTGTTTACTGCCCGGAAGAGAAAGAGTTGTTGGTGAGATTTTTTTTTCCTCAGGTGCCAAAATAACATCTTAACTTGGGGCGGGGGTGGGTGGGGGGAGGTGGCACCATTTGCTGCTTCAACTGAGATGGCAAATTGTTAGCATATCCAACATTTCAGCACAAGAGATTAAGTTTTCACACAAGCAAAATGTGACATTTTCAGACAAGGTTTTTTTGCCCTATTGTGTAGAAATGAAGAACAGACCTTTTTCCTGATGCGTAGGAGTCAACTTCAATTTCTTAAGGAGCAAACCCTACACAGAGCTAAGAAAAAAATCTTCAGTGTCTAGGAATCCAAATATCATAATTTGAGGAAACCAGATGTCTGGGTTTGAATCAGCATTTGTCAAAAAGTGGAATAAAGGACATTGTTTAAAGCAATTATTTTGGTATTTGTGATTAGTCGTGCTGCTGCCCTAGTAAAGAATGATGCTGTCTGGGATAATTCTCATCAATTATAATTCCTCTTCAGTGACTGAGCTTACTGCCAAGCACACCATGTTGGGACAAGATGTTTGGTTTGTTATCTACCAAGGAGTATAGTTAAGTTTTGAAATTAAATCAGATTTGAGGTCTACTCAGCAAGAAAGTACAAGTACTTATACTCTTCTGGTTATATGATTAAGCAGATATAGAGATGGACCATTTCAATGACAATAGTGTATCCACACTGCCCCCTAAGCTAGTTCCAGAAGTCATTGATGCTGTTTTCACATAATGAGAAACCACCGTGGGTGAATTTACCCACAGGGGTTTTTGTTGTGGCAGCAGTGGCCATTTTGAATATTGGGGGGGGGGAGAGACAGGGGTGTTCCATAGCTTCTTGTTATGTGCAAACTAAGCAAGGGTGGGTTGTTTGGGTGATTGACAAAACACCACAACCCTTAAATAGCTCATGGGATCTGGGGGGGCTTGTCAACCACCCCAACAGCCCACATATAACAAGAAGCCCATGTGGTGGGGGTTGGATTGTGTGCTCATGCTTCCTTCTTCATGGTGGTTTGCTGGTCCTTTACACATCATCATCATCCAATGCCTCTTCCATGATTTGCAAGTTGTTTTTTCCTAATGAGGAAAGTCTGGTATATCCATAAATTAGGGTGACCATATTTGGGAAACCAAAAAAGAGGACACCTAGTGTGTATGTGGGGAAGCAGCTTTCTGAGTCCTGCAGAAAGTACGTTATTCCCCCACCACCTTAGAGAACCCGATTGGAGTGGAGGAGGGGAAAGGATTTCATTCTGCACCACCACCATCCACTCCAATTGGGGCCTTTTCTATAATGTCCACGAATGACCCACTTTCCCCTTTAAGACCTCAATTGGCGCTCGGGGTGGGGGAATGATGTGCCTCAAGAAAGCATGTCACTCCCTCCTGCCATGCCAATGGCAGCCTTAAAGGGGAAGGTGTGTCATTCCAGGACATTATTGAAAATTATAGAAAATCCCCCCTGACACCATGGAAAGAACAAAAACCAGGGGAAATCCTGACAGTTGGTCACCCTACATAAATAGCAGCATGACATCTTGGGGAATTTTTGCAATTCTTCTATACCACAGTGACACCTAATGGTTTTGTAATGGAACATATAGAAAGGCAGAAAAAGAAAACCCCGGGGCTGGCGGGGAGCACATGTAAAGGAGCCTATCATAATCCTGCAAAGAATCTGGAAGCAGAAGCTTTGGGAAAAGTGCTGGTTAAAAGCTTCATGTAGAAAAGCCCACTGTCTAAATGAAAGTGAAGTTACAATGAGAGTGGGGAGGCAGGTGCAAAGAGAGGCAATAATTTCATTTGGATGATTACGAACCAAGTTGACACAAAGCAAAGAGACATTTCCTCACTTGATGCCAAAGCACTCATACATATATGTCACTTTGAATGTTAAAGGTCTAAGAGAGCAATCCAATGCTCACCTGGAGGCTGGCTGATGAGGCTCTGGAAGTGGAGTAAATGCTGCTCTGCCAACAGAGAGGGAGCACAGCCAGCAAGGCGACACATTGCTGGAGATCCCTGGGTAGCAGGAGGGAAGCTTCACCAGTATACATGTCCCACTAGGCATGTCAGAGTGAGACCTCATTCTCCTGACATGCCCACAAAATTACCCTAATGCT
Source organism: Elgaria multicarinata webbii (assembly GCF_023053635.1). NCBI lineage: Eukaryota > Metazoa > Chordata > Lepidosauria > Squamata > Anguidae > Elgaria > Elgaria multicarinata. The sequence continues at coordinate 65,576,647 of NC_086178.1, forward strand.
GTGCCAGCTCTGGGATGGGATTGGCAAATTCCCTCCCACTGCAGTCAATGGGAGGTGGAAAGGAAAAAGCCCGACCTCCTCCCCTGATAAAATGGCAGGGCAAAGAGTATGGCAGCTGCTCCATGATGGAATCTTCCTTCCCAGTAAGAGATGACTTCTCTGCCCATAACCCAGAGAGCTCTGGCTATTGGGCAGTATAGAAATGTAATTAATAATAAATAAATAAATAAATAAATAAATAAATAAATAAATAAAACCTTGTTAAAAGAAGCTGCACGGACTTTATCATCCTGTCTTCTGAACATCCTATTTCCAAAGCAGGATCAATGAGTCTGAGTAGCAGTGAAACAAGTCCCCTTTATAGCAAGGGAGTTAAACCTCAGGCCTACAGACCAAATCCTGCCTATCTGGGGTCCCCAGAATGTCACACCCTCTTCCCCCAGTTATACCCCTTTTCCCCCAGGCACTGATCATTTGGTGGTTCTGGCTTTTTGCACATGTTTTCACCCTTTTGATATGTTGAAATGCCTGTCCTAAAGCTTAGAGCACCATCAGATGAGCATTTTATTGCATGCTCATTACTGGGCACTCAAGGATTTTCGTGGGTCCCTCTCATGACGTCATCTGCCTCCCACGCACCTCCTGCTCCTTCTGGCCTTCTTTGCGCCACAAAAAACAACAACACCCCAGTAAGTCTGACTTAAAATAAAGACGGAACTTGCCGCTCTCTCCTGCTGTGTCCAGGAGAAGCAGTGGGATCGAAATGGCCCACTAAATGGCCCATATGCACATTGTTTACTTCCTCTTTTGAAAGAAGAAGTAATGAGGGACAAACGTGCAGGTGGAGAAGCGATGGCAAGCAAACATAATTTCCCCCTGTGTGATGACACTTTTAGTTACTAGCTAGGGTGACCATATGAAAAGGACAGGGCTCCTGTATCTTTAACAGTTGTATTGAAGAGGGAATTTCAGCAGGTGTCATTTGTATATATGGGGAATCTGGGGAAATTTCCTCTTCATCACAGCAGTTAAAGCTGCAGGTGCCCTGCCCTCTTTTAAATCTGGTCACTCTAGTATAGCCCTGTCCTCCTTTCCATATGGTCACCCTATTACTAGCAGCAAGGGCTTTAAGCGAAGCCATGATAGAATTTTGGCCCTGCTCCTTTTTCCTTTCACCCACCGCATCACTGAAAAGTGCTTTCCACTTCTCCAAAATTGAATTTGGCTTTCAAGCTGGAAAAGGTTTGACACTCCCTACTTCGTATAGTCAATGTGTTTTCCCAATCCCAGAGGCCATTTTAAACCATCATCTCAAGTGAACATTAATCTTTCCACCACAAGAGTTGCTTTGGTGGACATCAATGGTGGCTGGGAGGATATTGTCCCATTCATGGTCATTGAATAGACAAAGTGACCCCATTTCAGCCCTTTCAATTGGCCTCCGCATGTGAGGCCATGATATGAGCTTCTCTCTTTGGCCAGATCTACACTAAGCAGGATATGACACTTTGAAAATAGTTTGAAAACTGCATATGGAGTGTGTCCTGGGACCAACAGTTGTCACTACTGTTATAAACCGTTTTAAAACAGTAGTGTAGATCCTGCCTCTTGGTTAGAAGGAAATAGAACCAGTTGGATGGAAAGGGACTAATTGTGATCTGATCTCTGGATAATTATAAAAATCCCACCAGAAAAGGTTATAAGTTCTCTTTCTCCTCAACGTATTCTTAGACTATAGTTCAAATCTTCATTATTGTCCAAAGCAGTGTACTGTAAAATTGGTGTGCAAACATGTTGCTGTTATCTGAACAGAAAAAGAAACTCAGAGTCCACTGTTGTATGCTAAGCAACAAGAAGATAACAGACAAACTGTGTTTTTTAAGTACTATTTTATAGAAAACAACCCATCAGATATTTTCTTCCATTTTCTGTAAGATGCCATCTTGGGGGCTACTGGTAAGTGTAAGTGCCCTGCAAACACTAAAAGGCCCAGGGATCGGGATGTCCAGGTGTCCTACGCTACAGAGGACAGCCCTCTAGTTGGAGGTGTCCTCTAATTGAAGGGATGTCAGATGCAAGTCCAGTTGAAAAATAAAATTATAAGAAGAGAGATCAGGGGCCTTTAATTTCCCCATCAACAGTTAGCACCTGGACAGAAGACTGAACAGGAAGACACACAGGTCACCTGGTCACAATTTCCCCCACTCTCCTGAGGTGTATTGTATTTTTATTGAAATTATAGTAATTGTAGTAATTATTTCCAATTTTGCATCTGTACATATATAATGTTATGCCAAACAGTCCTCTTTTCTGGTGATACAGAACTGGCTACCCTCCATGGGAGAACCAGTGTGGTGTAGCAGCTAGAGTATTGAACCCGGAATTGGGAGATGTGGGTACCAGTCTCCACTCAGCATGGAAGCTCACTGGGTGACTTCGGGCCAATCACAGACTCTCAGCCCAACCTACCTCACAGGGTTGTTGTTGTGAGGATAAAATGGAAAAGAGGAGGATTATGTAGGCCACCTTGAGTTCTTTGGAGGAAGGCAATAAATGCAATAAATAAATAAAGCAGGAAAGGGAGATTATTGAAGCAGCTTAATAAGAGGCATGTTAGAAGAAAAAGCTTTGCAGAAAACCAGTACCAAAATTGATTGCAGCCAAGAAGGATTTAGATCTGTGGTGGGGTTTTTTTTACTGAACTCAAAAATCTTTACCGTACATTAACCAGGAATAATTTAAGCATAGAAATAGGAATGGAAGGCTGCTCACTAAAAAGCTACACAAAGGGCTAAACTCTCATATTGCTTCCCCTGGGGTTCTAATCCTCTGAGAAAAATGCAGCTTTGCTGAGCCATTGCACAGAACCTTAGACCACGTGCAGTACAATCCTACTCAGGAGTAAGCCACCGAATTCACTGGGACTTACGCCCAGCTATACGTATAATAGGGTTGCAGCCAAAGAGTCTCTTAATTCCTCATCTGTGGAATTAAGAACTAATGTGGATAAACCAGTATCTTAATTAACCGAGGAGCTCAACCAAATGGAGGAAGCTGAGAACATAATTAAAGCCTGCCTCCATCAGCAGGCTGTCCCTCTGCAGCTTAACACAAGGGGGAGAGAACAGAGTGCTTTCTATGGGGCTGCCTGACCCAAATGCCAGCCTGGCTCTTCCCTCCAGCAGCATGGGCTGGTTGCTGGAGAAAGCAGTATGGCCCCTTTCACATTGCTAAACAAGAGGAAACTTATCACACACAAAAAAGAGCCCAACACTTTACATAACATTTGCATATGCTAGTTTATATATACACATGCAGTCTTATAAATAATTATTCTTATTTATATTTTTGTACTGCTCATTAGCCAAAGCTTTCTGGGCAGTAAATTTCATCATAGTGTGAACAATGGTGACCAAGTGACACATGTGCCTGCCTGTTCAGGTGCCAACTGTTAATGGGCCACAGTCCTCATCTTTAACAGTTCTTATCAGAATTGGACAGGAGCTTCAAATAGAAGGCACTCTGCTGTAAGAAGAGGAATAGCCACCCTAGGAGAAAGAGAGCTTTCTGTTGACTTGTTTTGACAATTATTCATCCTGGCGTTTCCTCGTTTGAGTTTCTTTCCCATTGGCTCAATTTTCTTTCCCTCCCCATGTGTCATCCCGGAAGTAAAACCTGACTTATTTCTAGCAGTTGTATGGCTCACCTAGCCATTTTAAGCACCAAATAAACAATCTCCGAGTACTGACAGGTTTTCTATAGAATTTTATACAAAAACATGTAAATACTTAGACAACATATCTAACCAATTTATTTAACAATATACACATCATAGGAGATGTTCTCCATATACACCCTCCACTTCATGGGCAACAAAGATGGTAGTGTCCTGACAGAAATAAATTAAAAAAAATTACTAAAAGCATTACTGGCTGATAAAACACCTATTAATCTCGATGTACAATGCTTTTTATGGCCTTATTAGATGCTGATTCAATATATTAGGCAGTACATATACACAAAGATCAACATGGATTCACTCCCAGGTGGCTGCTAATGGACCATGTTGGTGGGTGCTGAACGTTTTCTACCTGTCCAAACAATCAAATCCATCCTGTTACACCTGCAGAATTGGGCATGGCATTCACCAGGTAAGAAATCTGCTCTTTTAAAAGGAGATGGTTTTTACATCCACTTTCTTTCATGTGGCTTCATGATACCATTAGACCCCCAAATCACTGATCTACACATTACGATTATCACATGAAAGTCATTTGAAACAGCCTCTATGTGGCACAACTGATGTATTTTATGAAGGAGGAGCTTACCCTCAACATTTGTCAACTGCATCTGAACACACAAATATTCGTCATATCTAAACAACACAACTCCCCAGAAGTGTAGCTCAGCTCTAGGTTCCAAGAGGAGCCAATCTGAAGCAGTTGCACTTACTAGAAGGGCAAGGCAGAGTCAAGTCCAATGCTGGCTGGAATTGACTCAGAAAGAGCTGTTGTCTCAGCAAAATGCAGAGGTCTTCTGAAGTTTTAGGAAGGCTGGCTGATCTGGGTCTGCTTGTAACTTCACCCCTTTTGAGGAGTGATCTGTCTCTTAAAGGGCCATTACCTGATTCTGCAGCCACTGGCTCGTCCAACATGCTGGTGGTGAACACTACATTGGGGGTTGGTTGCCCTCTGAATCCAAAGTTGCCCAAAAAGTCTGGTAAAGCTATGTTCTCTGGCCTGGAAAATGCCAGGGTAACAGACCATTGTTCACTGGATGATGCCTCCTCCATCTCAGAGTCCTCCTCAACATTACACCAGGGATTGTGGTTCTTTGAGGAAGTCTAGAAATTTATAACAGAATTTTTATTATTATTTATTATTATATTTCTAATCCATATGATAACCAATGTTTTCTGGAAGGCTTACATAAAGAATTCTCAGCACTTTTACTAAACTACAATTTCCAGGAATTCTTGACAATTAACTAGTTTAAAATTGGTTTAGGGCTGTAGCATAGTTTCAAGCATGATCTATGCAGTTGACATAATATAAATTCTGATCATCAATTGTCACAGTGACAGCAAGCCTGTTTCTGGCACAACCTTGGACATTACCTGGTGATGGATGCAAAGGCTGACCATGGATAGCAGCATCCTCACTTCTAATGGCATACAAGTGGTATATAAAAAAAACACTAGAAAGTTCTAACCATGAGTGAGTGATTTTGCACAGCAGTGGAAGACTGGCAGAGGAATGGTAAGGGAGGTTATTTCTAGATACTTGAATGACCTTTTCAGTCATGTTGTGCCAGTGCATTACAGGAAGGAAAATCAAATTGTTTGTCTGTATTGAAGGATAGCATTAATGTAAAAATCTTTGGCATTTTTCTTATCTGTATTGGTTTATTATACTAGAAATGTTGGTGAGCTATGTTTCCTGAGGGAAAATAACATCTACGTAGGTAGGAAATAAATCTTGACATCAGCTTGTTCATCCATGGGGTGACCATTAGGCAGAGAGAGGTAGCTGCCTGAGGCAGATGGTTTGGGATGTCATGAAAGAACAGAAAATTGCTAGATATTTAATTTATTGTTGTGTTTTTACTGCCAGAGATGAGGAGAAGTGTTTGTGAAATTTTCTGCCTCGGGTGCCAAAATAACTTGATTGGCCATTGATATTATGCACTTTGACTTTTCCATGTGTGTTTGTGTGTCATTTATTTCTCTGCCTGAGGTAGCAGAACAACTCGGGCCAGCCCAGACCATAGCTAAGTGATAGAGCACCTGCTTTGTATGCAGAAAGTCTTCGGTACCATCCTGGGTATCTATAGTTTCAAATAGTGATGGGGGTGACCTTTCGTTGGAGACTCAGCAGGATCTACACTACTGCTTTATAATTGTTTATAACGATATTGACGACTGTTGGGGCCCAGGGCACACTCCATACACCATTTTCAAACCGCTTTCAAAGTGTTATATCCTGCTTGGTGTAGATCTGGCCTCGTTGTCAGCTGGAGAAAATTATCCTGGACTCAACTGGGGAAATAGTCTGATTTGGCATAAGGCAGCATCCAGTGTCCCTATTCCCTGCTTCTCAACACACAAGTCCCCAATGAAGCTAACAACATCAATCAAAAATCGATCTGAAATTAAAACGATAAAAGCATCAAATAAATCAACTTAAAAGCAAGAGATGCCATTAGCATTACAGCAGCATGAGCTATTTCTTAAAGGCCAAACTAGAGCTTTGGTCAATCAAAGCAAGTAAAGTGTTCCAGAAGATTCTTCAGTGCCCCATAGAGGAGATCTAAAGATATGAGCAAAAGCATTCCCAAAAACCCTTCACTTAAGTGCTGGCATTTGTTGTTTGCTATACACTCAAAGTAACCAAGTAAGCTTAAGCATGCTCGTAGCTTTAGGTTCGGTCTATATTATGATATTTCTATGATGAAAATAAAATTTCAGAAATAGACTCTGGCATCTAGTTAATACCTGACCATAGTTTAGGGGAGCATTTGACAATGCAGATGAATTTACATATTTATCAATGTTAGTTTCCACTTCTAGAAAAAGGTGTGTGTGTTTTCGTTTTTTTTTTTTTTTGAGGCATCTGCGATCCCAATTGCAAAGAACAATTGGCTCAAGAACATATTTATGTGTGTAATCCATTTGGTGATGATTACAGTCAGTTCTCTCAATGGAAAAATCCCTCAAGGGCTGGGCATCACACATAATCCCCCCGGACTAAATGATGGGGAGCTGTCCATAAAGTACGGTTGCTTCGACACTAGCCCTTTTCTCTGGAATGGACATAATCAGGATGTATGTCTGAGTAAATGCACCTGCAATGTTGCTCATTGCAAAACGTACTGCCAGATTTGTTTGTTTGTGGATTGTTGTTGTGTTTTAGACAAGCAGATAAATTCTAGGGGGGGGGGGGAGAATCTGTGGCAGAAGAACCGCCATTTCCTAAACCCTCCCAGGCTTGTGCCAGGAGAGCAGCTGTTTCCTTTCTTCACTTGCGGTGTTTTCTTTCTTTCCTTCCCTCACTCACTTCGTTCCAATAGAGGGAAAATAACTAAGCCAGCTTCAAGGCTGGTGTAATTTTTCCATTCCAAGGATGTGATCAGGGAAAAAGGGAGCTTTGGATTCACTGCATCCAAAGCCTTCCCCAATCCAACCCTGATATGCCCTGAATCACCCCCCTTTCCCCCTTACTACTGGCAAAGCACCTCCCTAGGCCATCCACTGAGGGCCTAGGGAGGCCCAGGGAGTATAGGGCTGCCCCCTAAATGTTTTTTGCAACTACCTTTAATAATTATGCATTCCGCTCGGTGTGGAAAACCAATGCCTCAACAGCACTAAAAACTCTAGTGCGCTAGAAACTGGCTCACGTTTAAAGTCCCTTGTCTCTCCCCACTAACTCACAGCACTTTGCCTCCCTTTATTTTTAACTATTTGTTCATTCCCATAAATACAACTGTAACAATAGAAAAGGGTCACCAGCTATTAGATTCTGTCGAGCATTCCAATAACGTATAAAGCAGCCTTCCCCAACCTGGTGGACCAAAGTTATTTTTAACTTCCATCAGTCCCAGCCAACATGGCCAATGGTCAGTAATGCTGGGAGTTGTAGTCCAAAACCTCTGGAGGGCACCAGGTTGGGGAAGGCTGGTATAAAGCATTTCTGTTCACATTGAATGACAACCCATGGGTTGTCAAGGGCCAATTGGGAGCAAGTGAGCACACTGCCTCACACCACTCACCACTTCCATTTTGTTTCAGGATTACAAATAACCCACAACCACTTGGAGTTCCAGGCCCGGTTGTTACAGCAAACAACCGGGAACAGGGCATTCCTTGGTTGTTTTGAAATTCAGAAGCAAGGCAGAAGTTTTGAGCAATTGCTGGGCACTCACTCTGACTCCCATGCGGCACTGACAAGAGAAAACAAATAAGTTTACTTAACACTGTTTAATCCCACAATTTAATAAACCAAGCAGTATTGGGGAATTTTGTGATGGGGAAGAGAAGAACTTACTAGTTCTACTCCCCTTTGACATGTACTCACTGCTGGCCTCACTGCCCTCCAGGTAAGGATGATTTCAATGAGTTTGTATTTCTATGAATCTGACCTGCAGATTCCACAGTGGACTGGCATTTCCTCAAATTATGTGGACTCCATGGACTTGTGGAGCACTTTATCATTTTCATGGTGGGGGAGGGAATCGCGTTAGCATCAATTAGTGCTACTGCAAGTAGAACAACATTCTAGTAAAATAAATAAAGAGATTCTGTCAATGAGTGGACAATGGAATGAATATCCTGCTTGGTGTAGATCCACAAAACACAGAATGCATTTAACAAAATCTGTACATCCCACCCTAGGTGTTGCTGGGAGAAGGTTTGAAGCAGAGGGCCTGTTCTATGTGTTCAAGCTCACCATGTGATTTAGGGTTCTAAGTCATTCAGATATCCTCTCCATCCAATGTGAGGAAGGCAGTAGGGACAGGCCATGGGGATGCTATGGAAGGAGTGGGGCAGCAAGTGCAGCTCTTCTCTTCCCCCTCACATAGTTGGAATCACACAAATTATGTTCACATTTGACTTGGGCTTCCATGTCCTCAACTTTGGAATTGAAGTACTCTTCCAGCACTCCACCTGCAGTATCCTAGATGCCACAATCATATTAAATAATGTGACGTCTTTATCTTTAGACATGTTCCCATTTAAAAAGTATAAACAAACACATCTTAGGGTCTAAGGTCAGTCCTTCCACAAGAATATTATTGAGCGCTTTTAATATCTTGTTGCTTAAGCCAAAAAGAATTGCCTCCAACAGAATGTCCGGAAAAAGGGAATTCCAAGGCATTAGCTAGACAGGGCAAAATCCCGGGGCGATCCTCGGGATCGTCCCTGTGCGTCCACATGATGCACAGGGGATCCCAAGATCAGGGAGGGATGATCCCTCACTTGACCTGGGATTTTGCCATATACTTTAGGCCTGCTTTTTCCGCAGTCTCAGGCTGAGCCCAAGATCGTGGAACATGTGTGCAGGCGTTGCAGTTTGTCTCGGTTCCTCTCGGTTCCTTGCGAGGAGCCGGGACCTGCGCACAGGCCACAGAGCATCTCAGGAGCACTGTGCCCATCAGGGGTGGGATGGGGGGAGTGGGGATTCTTAAAACAAACAAACACCAACCCTTACCTTTTGCGCATGAGCGCTTGTGCACATCTTCTTCTTTAAGAAAAAACCCACAATGGCGGGTGCGACACCTCTCCCTCTGAGGTTGTTGTGCACTGCGTGTAAACAGAGGGGGAGATCTCGCGATAAAAATATCACAAGTTATTCACCCCTCTGTCCTGCTAGACCTGTAGGTCTAGCTAAGGCCCTAGTTTCCCAAGCCATTTCCATCTTTCTCTGATAGGGTGGCCACTTAGAAATCACACACACAAAAAGGACAAAAGAGGGTATTGATTTGCATAATGCTGGCAATTGCAAATTTAAATATATAGATGCAAATGTACAAATCCTGACCAGTATGCACAATGGCAATAGCCTTAGCTGGTGCAACAGGTTTTCCGGGGAATCCTGTTGCTCCAACTGACACTCATGGCATTGTGCTAGAGGTCCCTTCCATTAGCACAATGTAATTTACATAAGTGCTCATGCCACACTGGATATCACCCAATGGGTTGTTTCCAATTCTAGTCCCACTTAGAGTGGACCCATTGAAATGAATGGAACATTGGATACAACTCATTTTTATCATTTAAATAGAAATACACTACATGCAAACATAATAGGAAAAACTGTGACACGGTGACCCATTTGCCTGCCCGTTCAGTCTGCTGTCTGGGTGCTGCTGATGGGCAACCACGAGGTCCCTTCCTACTCTCCCTTCTTAGGGTTCTGGGACTGGAGAGTCTTTCAAATAGGGGACACTGTCAAATAGAGGATTGTCCTCTGGCAGCCCTTCTGACAGAGGACACATGGCCACCCTATGCCTACAGCAAAGAACACATTTGGCCTATTGATGTCTCATAAATGCAAACTTTGTGCATCCATCTGTCTCTCCGCAACATTTCAAATTGATTTTTTCCAACTGTGTTACCTTGTTGAAATGTAAGACAGTCTTTGGATATGGTGGCTTTTAAAGTGAGTTTTGCATAACAGGATCAAACACTATATCTGTTTCCAGCCTGAGTTCATTGCGCTAAGGAAGCAGAGCCTGGTTGTTTTTATCCATTTTTTTCACCCTGAAATCCAAAACAATACAATAAATCAGATGAAGCTGTCATCTGAAATTCAGCTTGGCTAAAACCTGGCCTAGTGCTGGGCCAGCTGAATGTTAGGATTGTAAGGACCGACTGATCATTCCTTTCTGTAGCTGTAGGGAAACTCTGTGACCCAATGAGCCCTGCTTTGGTGTGAGATATTTTTTAAACACACACACACACACACACACACACACACACACACTACCACCCCTAATGCTCTAATGCATTTTCTTCTTTTAAAAATCCTGGCACAGCGGCACTCCTTATCCTTATTAATAGCTTCTCTCAGGAGCACTCATAGTTCCTAAATAGTTCTGCCCTATGATCAGTTTTCCATTTAGCTGCCAGTGTTTGCTTTTGGCAATGTAAACACATTTCTTTTGACACATTGTATGGTAGGTGTGCAGGGAGTTTGCAAAACATGCGTATCTCAAATGAAAGTTAGCCAAACACGAAGAGATGTTAGAGCTCCAAACAATCCTGAATGGGCTCGTTGATCCCAAAATCATAAATGCCGAGGCTACCAACCTTGGATGTTGGGGCAATGCAAAACTGAAGGACTGAAAACACAGACGGCTAATCCTACAAAAACTAGTGCACATCTAGTGTCTCCACAGAGGATAGTAGTGTGATAATGATTGGATTACAAAAAATGTTTGCCCATTTCCATTGTAACTTGAACAACTTTACACTTTTAAAATAAATGTACTTACAAATAAAGTGGCAAAAGCGAAAACTAAAAAAAATGAAGTTCTTTTTAAAAAGATTGTTCATCATTTCTTGGTCATCTGGGGTCATCCCATGAAGCTGATTGGACAGAGATTCATGACAAGTAAAAGGAAGTACTCCTTCACACAGCGCATAGTTATGGAATTGACTACCACAAGATGTAGGGATGGCCACCAATTTGGATGGCTTTACAAGGGGGTTGGATAAATTCCTGGAGAAGGCTATCAATGGCTACTAGCCCTGATGGTTATGTGCTACCTCCAGTATCTGAGGCAGTAGGCCTGTGTGCACCAATTGCTGGGGAACATGGGTGGGAGGGTGATGTTGCACCATGTCCTGCTTCGTTGGTCCCTGGTCGACAGCTGGTTGGCCACTGTGTGAACAGAGTCTGATCCAGCAGGGCACTTCTTATGTTCTTAAGTTTGAGGTCAAAAAACATGTTATGTAAGATTTCTCTCTCTCTTCTCCTTTCAACTCTTTCTTCTCATCTCCTCTTCCTCCTCTATCAACAACTGACTTTTCTTCAGCCCCCTTCCCGATATTCTGTGCCTGTCCTTTCATTGGCCCAGCACTCAAAGAGGTCACAGAAGTATTACTTGTGCATACATACCTTGTGTCACATGTTACATTACACACTCAGTGTGGGGCATACACATTAACCTCCCCTTTGCCTCATCCCTCTCCCTTCCTGAGCTGCCGAATGCTCAAGCTTTGAACTTTTTTAAAGTTTCAAAATGTTCTGGCGTCTACAATGCTCAAGCTTCAGTTTAAAACCAAAATGAGCAAAATCAATCTGGTAGATCTCAAGTAATAAGGCTTACACTACCATATTTTTTTCTGTAAGATATTAAGTCCAAGCAGTAGAGGCTGGTGGCTCCGATGTCCGTGGGGCAGTGAATCCACTCCAGGTTTCAGTCAGAACCAGTTAGAACCCTAAGGGAATTATCCATGGTTCTGGGATTGAAAGCAACACACTTTAGAGTTCTGACTGAAACCCAGAGCGGATTCAAACTGGTATTGGAGACACCAGCCTCTACTGATTCCAATCTTTTATTTATTTATTTATTTATTTATTGCATTTTTATACTGCCCAACAGCTGAAGGTCCCTGGGCGGTTCACAAAAACTAAAACCATTCAAAGTATAAAACAAAAAGTGTAAAAACATGATATAAAATACACATTAAACATTAATTAAAAACATGCCATACATGATTAAAACATCTTTAAAACATCCTAAAAACATTCTAAAATTTCTCTGGATAGGCCTGCTGGAATAGATCAGTCTTTATTGCTTTTTTAAATTCTAAAAGACCATCAAGTTGACGAATTTCCTCCGGCAGGTCATTCCACAGTCTGGGAGCAGGTTCAGTCATTTCCAAGGACTGCTCCAGGCATGTGGTTGAAGCAAGTGGTGTAGTGGAACCAGGCTACATATAATAGGGACACAGCACTGCCACTTTTTTATTAGCAGGGATTCTGACATCATTTGCCACCTCCACCAATCCCACCCTGACTTGCCTGTTCCCTCTGAGCTTAGCTGCAATCTTCACAGTAGCTGGGGGCAGGAAATGAATTTTCCCATCAGCAAATGGTGTTCCCTGTTGTGATGCAAAGTAGTTTGGAGTGGCTTGGTTCTTGGGTAGGCAGCTAAGACCCATTCAATTTACAAAAGATCTACTCCTCCAGGAGATGAAAACAGTCAGAACTTGTTTGTTCATATGAATCAACATAAGTGCCAGAATTTAGAGGTGTGGCTATGGGGAGCGTCAAGCTGAGCACCTGCTTTTCAATATTTACCACTATACCACCAAAAATAGAAACAGAGTCAAGAACTGTGCTGGCATTCTCCACACCCACTGGTCACACCACCAAATGCTCGCACTGGCCAAGCTCCCTGCTGACCTATGTTCCGCTTTCATGAGCAAGGGTGGCCACTTATGCATCTACCAAAAGAATAACGTTAAAAAATGCATAGCCAAAAATGAGTACAAAATAAAGAGAAAGGTTTGAATAGACTATGCACATGCTAATTAATATGTACAGATGCAAATATGGTAATAATTACTATAATTTTAATGAAAAAATACAAGTCATCCCACCTTTGCCTGGATGAGTGTGGCCAGGTGACCTGTGGGCCGGCTCTGTCTTCTGTCCAGGTGCTAACTTCAAGAATCCTGCTTTGCCTCCTTATGGTATTTTAGCTTTAAACCAGAGGTGGACCGGACAGTCCTTCAAATAGACCACACTTTCAAATTGAGGACAGCCCTCTGGCAGCCCTTAAAATAGAGGAGCATCCCTATAAATTAGATCACATGACTACCCTAGCAAGGGCCCTATGTACATAAAGCTGTATGTGAATTAAGATACATTATAATATTTTGCATTATGCTCCATCAGTTTTTAGTTATACATACCTACATGTTCCTGACTTTTAGGAAAGCTTCCCCTCCCCGCATCTAAGTACATGAGGGCATTCGTCTGAAGAGCTCTAGAATGGAAATGGTTTCTGAAGGTATACATTTTTAAAGCCATTGATATTAATCCATTGACAGAGACAAGCCAGTACTTCAGTTTTACATATTGCCATGCCCATAATTCTCCACAACTTCCCGCAACCCCACTTTTTGACGCCCTTCCATTTCTTTCAACCCACTAAACTGGCTTTATCCATGAGCGTTGTTTATACCGTGAAAGATCTCTTTTTTTTCCATTCCACAATCTGACATAGATGGAATTAGTATTAAGCACTATCTGCCTACTGTCTTCTCTTGTTCTGCTTAAACATCCACAGCTGACACATTATTCAGACAAAGTGTCAACCCGTTCGCATGCAGATTTTAAAAAGGGAAATTAAAAGTTACCCCTTTTGATTAACCTTTGTGTCACGGATTTGAAAATTAATAATAATAATTACACTCACTTCCATGTTAAGAAAGCAATAACTCATCCTACAGCACTTGGGTGCCTGGGGCGCTTGTCGCTTACTTTTAGCGAAAGTCATTTGTGCTCAATATTCTCTCGGGCCACTTTAATATTTTACAAGTACACCTACATGCACTAGGCAAGACAATATGGTCAACAGAGAAGCAATGACAGCCCATTGTATCAACTGCTCTCATACCCACCAGCTGTTCTGTGATTTCGACTTTAAATAGAAAGGTGACATTTGAACTACTTGTACTTTAATTCAGACCATGGATAAAGTAAATCCCTGATTTCCTGCATTCCCCCCCTTCCATTTATTTTCCAACTTTCTTTGAACTTGAAGGTGGAAACGTCAAGCTGGGCAGAATATTCAGGACCAGATTATGAGACCATCACTTTGCACATGAAGACCAAAAGATAGTGGCAAAAATTAGACAAGAGCTTGTGGGTTCTTTTGCATAACAAGGGGGACTTTCACCAATGAAAGGTGATCTTTTCTCCAGGAATGGATCATTCCCTTGGTTTCATAGGCTGCATTTGAGATTACATGAGCCAGAGGACCACATTCAAGTCACATATTAGGTGCATATAGTTGACAACATTTCTGTGGATCTGGCAGATGTCAGACTGCATTTGATGGACACATTGCCCTTCTACAATCTGAAACTGCTTTCTATCACATGTGAAAAATGTCCTCTCTTGAAAAAGAAGTCCAGTGTTTCAGATAGGAACTGCCTTCTATGGGGGCAGACCATTGGCCTGTATTGCTTACTACACTGGCTCTCCAAGATGTCAGGCAGGAGTGAAAGCCCTACCTGAAGATGCCAGCGATTGAACCTGGGGCCTTCTGCATGCAATGCAAGTGTTCCACCACTGAGCTAAGGACCCATACCAAAAGCACAATACATTTCCTGGTTGCTGATTCTGTGTATTGTAAGGGAATAGTGAGGTATACATCTATGTACCTCTTCCATATGATGTATCTGAATTCACATACAGGGCATAGTGTAAGAATGCCTCCCTTAGTGACTCATTAATAAAGCAACTCTGCTTTAGTAATCAGAAGATTTACTGAAGTCAATACAAAGTCAGAGATAGATCCATCCTAAGCCAGTGGTTCCTCTGAGTGTTATAAGTCTTGTTTTAACCACCTGGGTGTGTTTGAAAGGGACTAGTAATGGGCATAAAGAAGGAGGTGAAGCACCACTGATGGGAACTCAGATTTGTTCACTGAGGATAACAGGGCTGGAGATGAAAGAATCTCCTCCACTCATTTTCTCCATGATTTTAGATCCTTTTCCTTTCACTGTACAAGTCAACAAACTGGAATTGACTCCACTGACCTAGAAGAAGAAAGGGGAAGGAACTAAAACCAGGAGAACTGTTGACAGGGACTCACTCCTGCAGAAAGGTGGCTGGGTTTCCTGCTTTACAGAGGACAGTCCTCTATTTGAAGAGCTGCCAGAAGACAGTCCTCTATTTGAAGGTGTCTCCCATTCGATGGGCTGATCAGTCCAAGTCCAGTTTACAGAGCCATAAGCAGGGAGAGCAGAAGCCTTGAAATTGTCCATCAAGCATGATCACCTGGGCAGCAGACTGAGCAGGCATACATGTCACCTGCTCACAGCCTTCCCCACCATGGTGAGATGAATTTTTATTTAAATTCTAGTTATTATTTCTAAATTTGCATGCATGCATATTATAAATTAGCATGTTCAAATGTTCTGCAAATTTCTGTCCTCCTTTGTGCTCATTTTCGGCGCTGCATGTGTCCACCTTAAACTGCAATAAGCAGCGAATGTCACATGCATTCATTCTTTAAAAATCTCCCCACCCCACTGATAAGCCGTAGTCAATCTGAAATCTGGAATGGGTTTCAAATAGACTCTCAGACTGTGCTGAATAAGTTTACAACTATCTAATTAAATTATCCTTTTTACACACAATCCATCAAGTGTAGTTTATCGCATATGGTCAAACTGAAAATGTTCCATTCTCAATACTCCTTCTAAGTTCCTTTCATGGTTACAGATAAAGAAGGCTTGAGCAAAATGAAGGCCCTCCTTAAGACTGAGAGGAAGAAATAATTAAACGCACAACCTTTTTGGTTGCAACCTATAATCTTAATCATGCCCTATACTAAAATAGCATTTTGTTTATTTATTTTTCTATTCACTATCTGTTGTAAAGCTAGAGATTGGCTCACAGCATGCTGTTGCCCATTAATCTTTATTAGAAAGGTAATATAATATGGAAAATAATGAGGTGCCTGCCTAACTTCATGTTCTAGACAGTCAAATGGCCGCATCACATTTCCTTTGGCCTGTACTGTACGTGAAGTCTCAGACACTATTTTTTACAGTACAATCTGAATTGATAAAACCGTGTGTAGACACTTGGAAGAAATGGCTATAACAGGAAAACAACCCTCCCGAAATTTTAAGAACTGGATGTTAGTTCTGAACTTTATTAGTCATCCAGATAAGTAGAAGACATCCTTCACATTGAAGGCAAACTGTATCTTAGGGGTAAAGAAGACTCTGACAATCACTGCTATAATAAAACAAAACTTTATTAGTCTTCTTGAGAATCAGCAAACATCATAAAAATGTTGGACTTATTTTTCCTGTTAAGCTGAAATGTTTCAGAGGCATTTTAGCAGTCAAATATGGATGTCTAAATGCCGTGCTGGGGCTCAGCAAAGGACCCAGAGCACTCTATTTTGGGTACAGTGTGCCATTAGGATGTTAAACGTGGAATGGTAACCTGTATAAAGATGGCAGCAGCAGCCAAATTTACTTGAGGTACATGAGGTGTAAGACTCTAATTTATAGGCACTTGGGGCTTGTCTATACACCCTATAAACCCTATCGTGGCTGTGCAGTGGCACTGCATTGTTTATATGACGCAGCCACCAACTCGCAGTCACGTCAAGGTTTTACCTTCGGAACGGCTCTTTCTCATGGTGTCCTTTTACCGTGGCTTTTCCATTTGTTCTGATGCCACCGCATTGTTTCTCCTGTCTCTCAGTCGTGGCTTCGGTTCAGGGGCATCCCTAGGGGCAGATCCTAGTGCAGGGTAAGCCCAGGAACACAGGGCATTGGGCAGGGGCTGGGCTGGACAAGCAGGACGGCTGCCAGAGAGCCTGTGCTCCCTCTTGTTTTCTAGATTTAGCATTCCCGCCCTGCAGCAGCAATGCTGCAGGGTTTGGGGAGGAAACAGCTGCAAAGTGGTGGCATACAGACACCTCCCTGATCTACGTAAGGACATCACAACCCTATTTACAGGAGGAAAACACTTAAGATTTCCCATTATTATTATTATTATTATTATTTATTTATTTATTTATTTATATAGCACCATCAATGTACATGGTGCTGTACAGAGTAAAACAGTAAATAGCAAGACCCTGCCGCATAGGCTTACAATCTAATAAAATCATAGTAAAACAATAAGGAGGGGAAGAGAATGCAAACAGGTACAGAGTAGGGTAAGCAGGCACAGGGTAGGGAAAAACTAACAGTAGAAAGTAACAGTAGAAGTCTGCACAACATCAAGTTTTAAAAGCTTTAGGAAAAAGAAAAGTTTTTAGTTGAGCTTTAAAAGCTGTGGTTGAACTTGTAGTTCTCAAATGTTCTGGAAGAGCGTTCCAGGCGTAAGGGGCAGCAGACGAAAATGGACGAAGCCGAGCAAGGGAAGTAGAGGCCCTTGGGCAGGTGAGAAACATGGCATCAGAGGAGCGAAGAGCACGAGCAGGGCAATAGTGTGAGATGAGAAAGGAGAGATAGGAAGGAGCTAGACCGTGAAAAGCTTTGAAGGTTAACAGGAGAAGTTTATATTGGATTCTGAAGTGAATTGGAAGCCAATAAAGAGATTTCAAAAGCGGAGTAACATGGTCGGAGCGGCGAGCTAAGAAGATGATCTTTGCGGCAGAGTGGTGAACAGAAACCAACGGACTGATGTGAGAAGAAGGAAGGCCAGAGAGAAGGTTGCAGTAGTCCAACCGTGAAATAACCAGTGCATGAACAAGCGTCTTGGCAGAAGAGACAGACAAAAATGATCGAATCCTGGCAATATTATACAGGAAAAATCGACAAGATTTAGCTACTGCCTCAATATGAGGAATAAAGGAGAGCGAGGAGTCGAAGATAAAGCCAAGGCTACGAGCTTCCTTGACCGGAGTAAGCGTAACATCATTGACAGTAAGAGAGAATGAGAGATGAGGAGAAGGTTTAGGAGGAAAAACAAGCAATTCAGTCTTTGCCATGTTAAGCTTCAAGCGACGATGAAGCAGCCAAGCTGAGATATCTGAAAGACATGCCGAGATACGATCGTGAACATCAGGAGAAAGTTCCGGAGATGACAGATATAGTTGTGTATCATCGGCGTACAGATGATATTGGAGACCATGAGATTGAATAAGCTTGCCCAAGGGCAACATGTATAAGGAAAACAACAACGGGCCAAGCACCGAGCCTTGCGGAACCCCTACTAAAAGGGGAAAGGAGGAAGACGAGCTGCCATTAGTCAACACGCTGAAAGAGCGACCCGCTAGATAGGAGGCAAACCAGTTATAGACAGAGCCACAAAATCCAAGGTCATGAAGGGAATCTAAGAGAAGATCATGATCAACCGTGTCAAAGGCTGCAGTTAGATCAAGGAGAATAAGAACGGAATAATGGCCTTTAGACTTGGCAGTAAGGAGATCATTGGTGATCTTAGTAAGGGCTGTTTCGGTGGAATGCAGAGGACGGAATCCAGATTGAAATGGATCCAAAGCAGAGTTACTAGAAAGAAAGTCAAGACAGCGAGAGTAGACCGCCCGCTCCAGGATCTTTGAAACAAACGGCAACAAAGAGACAGGTCGGTAGTTAGACAGAGATAGCCTATCAAGAGTAGGTTTCTTGAGAATGGGAGAGACTGTAGCATGTTTAAAAGCAGAAGGAAATGAACCAGAGGACAGAGAAAGATTAATAATATGTAGCAAGGAAGGGAGGATAGCAGGAATAAGATTAATAAAGACGCGAGAAGGAATCGGATCACGAGAACAAGTGGAAGGCTTCGAAGAGCGCAGTATTGTAGACAGTTCATCCGCAGAGACCGAAGGAAACGCAGAGAAATTTGCAGGAGGAGCTGACAGATGAGGAACAGGAACTGGAAGAGGAGCAGAGCTGGCCAGATCAGAGCGGATAGTTTGGATTTTAGCATTGAAAAAAGAGGCAAAGTTATTAGCAGACAGAGAGGCGGGGAGAGATGGCCGATTAGGCTTCAGAAGAGAATTGAAGGACGCAAAGAGCCGCTGAGGATGCCTAGCATTTGACCAGATCAGCGTTGAGTAGTACTGCTGTTTGGCCAGTGAGATGGCAGAAGAGAAAGAGGAGAGTACAAATTTGTAATGGACAAAGTCTGCCCGGTCCCTGGTCTTACGCCAAAGGCGTTCAGCTGCCCGGGAACAAGAGCGAAGGTAGCGGAGGGAAGAGGTGAGCCACGGTTGGGGTTGAGAAGGGCGAACTATCCGAGTTGTAGATGGAGCAAGATTATCAAGAGTTGAAGATAAGGAGGAATTAAAGAAGGAGACAGCTGAGTCCAAGGAGACAGCCGAACAGACAGAAGGAAGGGAGGAGGCTAGAGACTGGGAAAAAGCCTCATAATTGATAGATTGCAAGTCACGACAAGAGCGAGAAGCGGGACGTGAAGGAGGAGGATTATGAGTAATATTGAAAGAAACTAGGTGATGATCTGACAGCGGAAAGTGAGCAGTAGAAAAGTCCAACACAGAGCAATTCCGAGTGAGAACAAGATCCAGACAGTGTCCAAGGGAATGTGTGGGTGCATCAGACCAAAGCTTAAGATCATAAGAGGAAGATAATGAGCGAAATCGTAGAGCTTCAGCATCTTGAGGGTCATCCACATGAATATTGAAATCACCCAGGATAAGAGTAGGACAGTTGTCAGAGAGGAAAAAGGACAGCCACGAATCAAAATCAGAGATAAATTTTGAGGACGAGCCTGGGGGGCGGTACAGAACTGCAACCCGCAGTCGCAGTGGAGCGAAGAGCCTCACCACATGTACCTCAAAGGAGGAGAAGCAATGTGAAGGTGGAATGGAAAGAGGCTGGAACTGGCACAAACTAGATAATAAAAGACCCACACCACCACCCCGACCCTCTGGGCGACTAGTGTGAGAGAAAGAGAGTCCTCCAAGAGAGAGGGCAGCAGAGATGGCAGTATCATGGGCAGGAAGCCAGGTTTCAGTAAGAGCAAGGAGGTGGAGGGACCTAGAGATAAACAAGTCCTGGATGACAGGGGCCTTAGAAGCAAGAGAGCGACAGTTCCATAAGGAACACGAAAAAGGCAGCTGAGAAGAGGGGAGACACCGGATAGGAACTAAGTTAGGAGAGACGAGATTGGAACGAGCCATAAGGAACAGATATGAGGGGAAAAGAACTGAGAGGAGACAATGAGAAGATCGTGACCTGAATCAGAAAGTGGCAGCGACCGGACCGTGGCTGGGGTTTTTCCTCCGGAGTAGAGGATCCGCTTGACCGGCTTCGTGCTCGCGCCTCCAGCAAACTGGAGGCTTGAAGTACCTGAAAAGGAGGGGAGGAGCAGAAGCTGCAATTCAAACAGACCAATCGCAGTTAGTCAATGTTGCTCAATGGCTTCTCAGAGAGCTAAGTTGCTTCTCCTCTTCAAGTTGCATCCACAAGTATGACTAAAAGTTTGACCCTGAATGTGAAAGGTGGAAGCCCTTTTCATGAGACATACGTGGGGATATATACAAATAAAAAGTAAGTTATAGGCTGTGTACATAGTAACTTTTATGCACATTGAACTTTAGATCAGTGTGTGGAGGTCATGGGCTGGGGGCGGGGGAGTGGGAAACAGGCATATCCTGCTCTTCTACATTTGGATATCACCACATTTGCCATGTGAACAGGGCCATGTAAAGAAATGTGAATATTTGTCATTTGCTCTGAGCTGCTTCCATAAAATGTATTTATTACAGGGAAACACGGGAGTGTTTCCCTGTGTTATAGGCGATCAGTGAAAAGAGCATTCCACCATGTTAAGGCCAAAATTGGGGGTGGGTCGTTCTGACGTTCATAAAATGGAAAATGTTTCACCAATCTTTCTGAAATGGAGACCTGCCAGAAAGAAATGCTGGTTTTACATACCCTGCACGTTTCAAGAAGATTTGTGAAATATTGAGGGCAGGATGGCAGTTCAAAGTACCAAAATGGGGAAAACCTCTCTGGCTCAAAATGGCTTTCTATTTCTGGGTGGCAACGATTTTTTTGCTCACTAAAAGCTCCGAATTGGGACCCTTACCCTTCAAACCAGTGGTGGGATCTTGTCCCCCTGTCCTTCTAGTTGGTGGAATGGCTTTTCTTTTTTCAAATTTCGCTTCCATAGTTCTTTAATGAACATTTCTTTGCCCCATTAAAGTGAGTACAGACTCATAACTCCTAAATGGAGCATGCTCAATAGCGTCATTCTCCCCCCCTCCCTCCTGTCTCAAATAGATTGGAATGTTGGAAATAAGATGGCTGCCTGGCTGAAATAAGATGGCCGCCTGGCTCATTTAGGAGCCATTTCCTTCTGCAGATAAGCCAAGGCCCTGTCTGGGCCCTCTCCTTCCCCACAGTGCTGTGGAGGCCAGGGACGGAGAGAAAAACTATCTGCCTTGCTTGGAGGGAGGCCCTTCCCTGGCCTCCAAGGAAAAAGAAAACCTGGCTGGCTCAGGTAGGGGTTTGATTGACTTTGTTGTGTGTCTGTGATTGTGAAGAGGGATGGGTGTGTGTGTGTGTTTGAAGTGCTGGTGCATGCTTCTTAATTCAAAGTAAAGAATATATGGCAAACTTTCCTTTGGGGTGGCAGTTCCTCACCCAAGCCTCTTAAAGTTTAAACTTTATGGAAATAAATATTTTGAAACTAGGAATGAGAGGAGGTTAACCCTGGCCTATCTGCCATGAGTTTAAACTTCTTCAGGTAGTGTGTGTTTATTTAAAAGGTGCTGAACTACATTTTAAGCTTTCTTTTATAAGGGTGTGTGTGTGTGTGTGTGTATTTTGAATTTGAACACAGATATAGGTCTCTTAAAAAAATCTCTGGTGTGAAGGAAGGTTTTGGTGTGAAGGAAGGTGCATAGTTTTGGTTGTACATAGAAAATACTTTCCTTTCTCTGTGTACCTGCTTCTTATAAGCTAAATCTGCTGCTTTACGTTTGTATGAAAGGAAAAAGTTTTCTAAAATGTACATCCATGAATCTTATACTCAAAACGTTACTTCACACCAGAGAAATGGTTAAGGGACCTAGTTTTTGCTACAACCTGGCACCTTCCAGTTGCTGTAGACTTAGATTCACAGAAACATAGAATTCAATGCCCCTCAGTAGTTGCAGTAGTGCAGGGCATGTAGTCCTCTTCATCCTCCTCTTCATTTTATCCTCACAACGACCCTGTGAGGTAGTGTAGGCTGAGGGAAAGCCGGGAGGGGGGGCATAAGGAATTACATTTATATACCGCCCTATAGCCTGGGTGTATTTATTTATTACATTCATATACCGCCCCATAGCCAAAGCTCTGCAATAAATACCTAAATGTGTTGTTAACAATGATCTCCAGTTATTGACATAGCAAGAAAATATGAGCAAGGAAGCAACATTTGGTGATGCCTTTCATCTGGAAGTTATGTGATATGTGGGTTATCAAGCAGTTATATGAAAAATGTTAGATACTCTGATCCTTGGTTTAAGTGGATTCTTTAATGTCAATATAGTAAACATTATAAATTTTAGTGTAATTTTTTAAATAATTATACTACAGTGTCATAATTTAAATTTTTTAAATAGCGTAAATTGGGAAATTATTTTAAAAATATTTTTTCTCCCCTGTGTGGGTTCTTTGATGTCTACTCAAGGTCCCACTACAGCTGAAGCTTTCCCCACATCCCATACATTTATATGGCTTCTTTCCTGTGTGGTCATCCATTACACAAAGCCATGAAATTCAATAAACAAAAAACCTACGGTTTACAAAACAACGTTAAAGGCTCTACAGTTTTCAACCAAACTCCAAAAAGCAGGGAAATTGGGAGTTAAGGCTCACAGGCCTATAACGCCACATCCTCCCTAAGGAGGCAGAAAGTGCCAGTGAAATTCTCATTCTCCCAAAACAGGTATAAACCATGAGGACAGGATGGAGAATAGGATATGCAGAGGTGACTGTGGGGTTGTGGAAAACTGATGACGAACAACTTAGGGCCACCTACTTCTCTTTTTTTGTTTATTTATTTATTCATTACATTTCTATACCGCCTAATATCCAGAGCTCTCTGGGCGGTTTAGAGCAGCCCTTCCACAACCTGGTGCCCTCCAAAGGTGTTGGACTACAACTCCCATCACTGCAAGTCAGTATGTCCCATGGACAGGAATGCTGTGACTTGTATTCTCAAACATGTGGAGAGGTGACTGTGGGGTTCTGGAAAACTGATCGGGGAATGCTGTTCTAGAGCAAGGGCAGGCAAAATGTAGATCTCTAGATGTTTTGGCATTCAACTCATAAAAGTCTCTGTCAGCATGGACAGTGATCAAGGATGCTGCGAATGCTGTGACCACAGAGGATTTTTCTTACGTGTTCAGCAGTGTGAGATCAAAGGCAGAGCTACCACCTAATAGATTCATGTGTAAAGAAGGATTATTTTAAAAACTATTGATGAAAATGATTTTTGTCCTCACCATAATACAGGAGTTGCAGTGCAGCACATCTGGAGAGTACTAGGCTGGAGAAGGATGGTTTATACTTGGATCCTATACATGTCTTCTCAGAAGCCAGTGCCACTGAGTTTACTAGGGCTTCCCCCCAAGTGGTATAGGACTGCAAACTAATCTCATCTGAAAGGAGTTCAAGACATCCAAACTAATCCTTTTCTGTTCCTCTGGCACACTGATGAGATGATGTATTGTGGAGGGATTGTGGGGAGTGAACAGTATATTTTGTATGAACACATTTTAAGAAAAAACATTGGTTCTTTGAAGGGCAGGTTATTTACCAAAAGCTGAAAGTGCCAGCCCTTGCTCTGGTTCTACATCTCCAACAAATAGTGCCCCTTCTGTTATCAATCGTGCTGCTCTATGCGAGATGTGTGTGAGAAAAAAATATTGCGCAGCCCCTGTATTTGGTAAGGATATAGAACAGTGTTCCCTATCCTGCTGTCCCAGCTTTCCTAACCATGGGACATACTGACTTGCAATGATGGGAGTTGTAGTCCAACACCTTTGGAGGGAACCAGGTTGGAGAAAGGCTGCTCTAAACAAAAAAAGAGAAGTAGGTGGTCCTAAGTTGTTCGTCATCAGTTTTCCACAACCCCACAGTCTCCTCTGCATATGCTATTCTCCATCCTGTCCTCATGGTTTATATCTGCTTTGGGAGAATGAGAATTTCACTGGCACTTTCTGCCTCCTTAGGGAGGATGTGGCGTTATAGGCCTGTGAGCCTTAACTCCCAATTTCCCTGCTTTTTGGAGTTTGGTTGAAAACTGTAGAGCCTTTAACGTTGTTTTGTAAACCGTAGGTTTTTTGTTTATTGAGTAGAATCCAGTGGAGTAGTCAGCCACTAGGGCTGTGCACCCTCATTGGGCAAATCCCAAAGTGAATTAGTCAACTTTTGAGAGCCAGGCTTTCTCCAAAGCAAGGCAACCCTTCTCTGAAGTGGTCTGAACAGAAGCAGGCTTATTCCAAAGCTTTCAAACTATTTCAGTGCTTTGGAGGGGGGAGTGCTTTTAATTTCAGTTTGTGAACCCAAAGTTATACATTTCTGAACCTCTCACAGGCAAGTTCTTCATAAAAGGAAAATGCTAGGCAAAGGAGTAAGCAGAGTGCAGTTTTTGAGTATCAGCTCTAACATCCAACCAGGGAATAACTTCCCCAGCACTCTCCTTTTTTATTCCATTCATGATGCTTTGGGTGAGATGTAGAAGGAACCTTTCAGAATCTTTTCCAGTGATTCCAGTATTTTGTCTCCATGGCAGCAGGCAATAACAGTACTTAGGGGTTGAACAATGGAGAACCACCACAAACTAGAAGGTTCCTGGGGTCCCATTGCTGCTTGTTCAGTGGCTGGCTGGCACCAACTCCCCAATCAGGTGTCTGGAGTTCCATCCAGTTCCTACAACCTGAACCACCAGCACCTCACTTGATCCCTGGTTTTCAGTACAGGGAGGAGCTTCCTGCTAAAGATGGTGCCTCCCACATCCACACCCAACATACTAGCCACTCTCTGACATACTGGCTGGCAAGTTTTTAAACAAATAGCACTTGAATGTAGTTGGCCGACTGCTCAGCTACAAATCCTTAAGGTATCAAGTGTGGACTCAAAACTCCAATCTGACCCTCAAAGGATTGCAGCTGCCATAATTTAGCCTCACATGCAATTACCTGGAATGCTCTACTAGGGAGCAAAAAGCTGTGGGTCACTGGCAGCTGTGAATTGCCATATTTCCCAAACAACAAAACAAAACACTGTTTATTGTTCTGGTCTCTTTTCAGTTCCACTATCATGGACCGGACAACACCAATTTCCAGCCTTAGCGAAAGTGTGAATAAGCTTAGCATTTGATTTTTCCCAGTAGTAATCTGTATGCTATAGCTGGAGAAACATATAGGAGATTGGAAAGTGTGGTCTGCTTTGAGAATAAACAAAAGGTTTCAATCTCTGGAGGTTTTTCTCCCACATTCCATCTGCATTCAATTTATTCAAAATTAATGTTATTCATTTTGGAAAGGATTGAAAGGTGTTGGTTCATTCCAGATCTAGCCTGGAAGGAGATGTTGTTTTCCCCTTACTTCCTGCATTTAATGGGTGAGGAGGATTTTAAAACCATTTGGAAAAGCCACCGCTATGCCCCATTCATACATCTGAAGAATAACCATTGCCTGTATAGGCTGGTACCTTGGCACTGGGCAGCTTTTTAGACTTCTTCATTTTCAACATTCACACCAGAAATCCCCTAGTTGCACATTCTGTAACAAGAGCTGTTTATGTCTTTTTCAAGTCTGACCCATTAAGGAAGCAATTGCTCGAGATCACATAATAACTGGGAAATAAACATTGTGTCAAGGAAATAACAGACTCTAAAAATAATTTGGTCATTGGTCTTACCTTCGGAGTCTGTTTAAATGACAGATTCACACGGTAAATGCACTTTATGATTCACAGCAATGAAATGTGCTAGAATACATTAGAATGAGGATGTTACAACCTTTTCTTTCTTTCTTTCTTTCTTTCTTTCTTTCTTTCTTTCTTTCTTTCTTTGTGACGGGAAAACAACAACTTAGCCATTGTTCCTTTAGGTCCATACATGCGTACATATTACATATGATCAATCAACCTTCTCCAACCCGCTGATGTTTTGGACTACAGCTCCCATCAGTCCCAGACAGAATGGCATGATCAGGCATGACATGAGTTGCAATTCAACTCATCCGGAGGGGAGCACATTGGAGAAGGCTGCAATAAGTACATTGCCTGACCATTAAGCTAGCTGTGGCTCATCTCTGCTCATGTGTTAGATAAACACTAACTTGAACACCTGAATGGGATTATACCTCAGGGGAAAGCAACCTGATGCCTTCCAGTTGTTTTGGAATACAACTCCCATAATTACTAACCATTGGCCACGCTGGCTTGGGCTTATTGGGGTTGTTGTCCAAAACATCTGGAGGGCACCAGGGTGCTTGCCTGTGGTCTGTCTAGTGTCTGGCAGCTTCGTGTGTTCCCATGAGAGAACTAAAATTCAGCACATACTATTTTCCATGAAAGACGGCCACCCATCCAGTCCTCCCCAAGGGACATGTCTAATTACACTTGTATGTGTTGACATGAGTTTGTAACTACCTTCATTAATAGTCAAACCACAAGTCTTTATGCTTAGTAACTAGAAAAGTACCCTGAACAGTATGTGAGTTTCTCACAACAAATGTTAATATATTTTCTCCTCAGAGACACAGTGGCCCCATTCAAATAACATGCTAAACCATGCTGCTTAACCCCAAAATGGTTAACGGAATGCATTCCATTAACCATTTTGGGGTTAAGCAGCATGGTTTAGCGTGTTGTCTGAACGGGGCCAGTGTGTTTCTGATCATCATCTACAGAAGGAGAACTAAGGACATACTAATCCTGTTCTCAGTGTCCAGGGGCTCATCTACACATAGAACCCTTTTGAGAAGGGGGAGCGATGATTGCGGGGTTTCCAGCTTCCGAGATTGTCCCTCACGGGGCACACGCAAGGGAAGTTTCCCAGGAGTAAAGGAGAGTCATTGCGGGAGGACGTGCGCCCCACATGATGCCGTTTTCAAAGGTGTATTGGGAGAAGTGGGTGGGACTGGACAGATGAGTACGGGATGCAGATTTTATTTAATACCTCCTCTGAGATGCGCACCAGCACAAATACACAGAAACTCAGGCAGGAAGAATAGGCACTGTGTTTAAGATGTGCTCCTGCGCATCGATATGTTTGTGTGTGTGTGTTTAAAAAATACACACGGTTGGAACCAAAACATGCCAACAGCCAATAAAAGAATGTGCCAAAAATTGTGGCCACCCGCTCCTGCACATATCTGAAACTACTGGACACACCCCTGTCAGTGAGTTGGCTGTTCACTGAGCCGGGAGCTTGCACTGAACAGCAACAGCTTTGGGAAGGGGGTGGGTGCCACGACACAGGCTCTGAACAACAGACCTTACCACTACCACCACTTCTTATGGGGCGACACAGGCTCTGAACACCAGACCCGGCCGAGGCTACTCCCTGCTCAAGCTAAGCACCACCGCTTGATACGCCTGAGGCAAGGGATAAAGACCACCTTCCTCCAAACTACATGGAGAAAGGGGTGATTTAAGGTTGCGCTGATATTAAATAGCCAGGCTAGTCTACGTTATTTTAAACTGGAGTCATCAACACTGAGGTAGGTACACAAAAAGGAAAACGTCTTTGTTAGAGCTAGAGACAGAAGATAAAGCCATTTGTAGAACAATTTCTTTCCAGCAAAAGTCTGCACACAATCAGCTGGATTTGGACTTAATCTTACTTAGAGTAGACCCACTGAAATCAATGGTTCTTAAGTGAATCAGGACTAATTTAAGTTCCATTGGTTTAAACCCTGGATAGTCAAGATGTGCAAACCAGGCAATGACTGGGTTTGGACAACACACTGTGGCTCGTTGTGGGTGCCTGTGGACATCAAATTGCATATGCAACCGCTGCCCAGGGATTGTCATGTCATGTGAACTGAGGAGGTGTGGGTTATGTGAGGGTTAACATCTATGTCTCAGGTTGTCTTATTTCAACAAGATTTTTGGTTTCATTCATATTGGACACTCCAAAGTCTCTTTAATAAGGGATTGTGTCATTCAGCTAATTGCTGTGGTGCAATGCAGCTATGCTTCCTTAAAACATATGTTTTGGCAATGTCCACTAGTTGCTTCTTTGGGGGAGGAGGTTATTATATGGATAACATTTGTACTGGAAAAATCTTTAATATTCAGAGATGTACACTCTCTTTTAAATTCTTTACCTCCTTCATGGAAATTAATGAATGGTCAGCATAAATAGATTCTCCACGCCCTTTTGACAGCTAATAGACTGATATTACAACGCTCACCTCCTATAATGCAATGGGTTGAGGACTTTACAATGCTTTCAACATTTGAATGGATGGCATAGAAGTGTCCCCTTCAAATGGACACTTATTTGGCTCTCTGGTTCACTTTTGTTGAAGCCCATAAATAATTGCTAGAAAGTTGTATTTTCATATATATTTCATATATATTCATTGCTATAGATATTACAAATTCATGTACATATATGAAAAAACAAACCTCAAAAGAAAAGAAAAGTATTGGCCTTTGCTGAATAGAATTGCAGGACATATAGACGGATCATAGCCATGGGGAAAGCGAAAGTGGAAGCACCCAGTAATATACACTTGTACCAAAGATATATAAGAAAGAAAGCAGGAAACATTGATGAGAGACTTTGGCTTTTATTGCTTCTTAGGTATATTAAAACGTCCTGTAAAATACTTTTAAGACTATAAGTGTTATGGAAAAATAACTGATTTCCCACTACTCCCTTTGCCCATCTCTTCTCTCCCGTCCTTCTTCCAAGATCCCTCATTTCCCTTTCCCAAAATGCCACCCTTGGGTGATTTCTAAGTGATTTAGATGAGTAGAATAGACCCCCTACTCCCAGGTAGGAGAGAAAAGTCCCATTTACCTATTTGGGTAAGGTCGCTTACTCAGGGGTAAGGACGAGCCCTAGCTGCTGGTTAAATCACCAGGCGCTTTACACACACACACACCCCTCTTATTTCCTTTCCCCACAGCTCAGTGGGAAACCAGGGAGAGAAATAAGAGGTGGGAAGCTTGCCCATTGAAAGGAATGTCAGGCACCAAGAGAGGGTGAAGCAGGAAGGTTTCTGCCACGGAGGCAAGGTGGGACAGGAACGTCCCAGGGGACATTGTGAGGGGGGGGGAACCAGGGAGGGAGTGGTGGACAGGGATTAGTTAAAGACAATGGACTACGTGACAGGAAGGTCCCAGGATTCATTACTAAGGGAATCATGTGATAATGGAGTTTGCAAAGTCAATAGGGTCTCTCACCCATCTGGGCATGTCAACAAGAAAACAGGGAGGAGGATCAGCTGTGACGATCTGAGCAAGCAACCAATTATTTGCATACAATGTTTCCCCCCTGTATAAAATGAAACGTAAACTTCCGTTCCGGGCCTTTTCCCTTACATTGACAAGGGAGAGGGACCTTTGTACAAAGAGATTTTTGGTACCTGAGGTGGAAATAAACTTTCCCTTTGACACCGCATCCGGATGACTTTTTATTTGATTAAATTGGGTTGTAATCCACAATTTTCTAACAGAAGATCTTGAAACCTTTAAGGCAATAAATAGCTTGTATTAGTGCAGCACACATTATTTCACAGACTTCTAGGTTTTGAGGAACTAAATCCCTCATCTCTTCCTGTAGTTCCCCTATTTGCTCTCACTTTAAGCAAAAAAAAAAAAAAAATCTCTTGGGGTACAGAATAATAGCTTTACTCATTATGACCCAGCGTGTAGGAGAAAACCTCTCCCCAATGCAATGATATTTTAAAATGCTCATCTTCCCTTTCACACAAACACAACGGATTTCCATTAGCACTTTTCACAGCACTGCTAATGTAGAATGTATTTTCCCCAGCTCTCTGGACAAATCCAAAGAAAATGGAATACTGCCTGTTCCATGAGAAATTTGAATAGGTTGCTTTCTGTATGTTTCCAGCTGGGGACAGTTTTGCAAAGTTGCAGCAGTTTGGCTTTGGTTGTACATGCTCCAAAACTGATGAAATGTAAATAGTAGTCCCATTTTTTACGGAGCTCACAGAAGCCAGTGAGAGTCTAGCCAGGGATTTGTTCAATCTGAGGAACGCACGATATCCTCTGAAATACTTTGTGGCACACTTTTAGCCAGCCTTTCCTGACTGGTGGCCTCCAGATGTGTTGGACTGCAACTCCCAAAGTGCTGGCTGAGAATGATGGGACATGCAGTACAACACATCTGGAGGGCACAAGGTTGGGGAAGGTTGCTCTTAGCAGCAAGAGTGTGATTCAAAGCCACAGTACCACAAGCAGTACATTCAAGTGATTGCATAGCTTTTGGATTATGATGTAGGCCTCCACAGAAGTGTATGTGCAGTTACTATAAGAACTATAAAGTCTTCCTTCCAGTGAGATATTAAGAGCTAATTTGAACATGGATGCAAAGGCTCATATGCTACAATCTTCTTTTGGAACTGCACCACCTCGGAATGCATACGGGAGATTGCTCAGTTGCTTGGAGATTTCCATTTGTTGTGTAAACACAGGTTACTTTTCAAATCAGTTTTAAGTATGATCTTCATTTGGATTTGGACCAAACAAAGCAGGGCTCTGAAGACTGCATTTGTGACATCTAAAAACATAAAACATGGGAAGAAAGGCTGTTGCATAATGGGTGGATGATTTATTCCAAAATATCATGTTTACTATAACATACCTGACAATATTGGTGTTATGTATTTCACTGTATTTGATAGCAAACATGGAATGGTGTCACAGAATATGGCTGCACTTGGCCAAAAACATACAATGGTATGTACTATAAACTCTGTTTGCTAGAGGGAGGAAAACAGTTAGGTGAGAAAAAGCTATATAGAGATGTATCCAAATTAGTGACTTCATTCAGTCATTCACAATGTGGGATGGGTGCTCGCTCACCGTGGGAAAGCAACTTCCACATTACTGACTGGACACTGGAATGCAGCTACAGACAACAGCCAGCTTTCCAGAGTTCCATGGACACTGAGAGATGTGGGATCCCATTACAGGGAAATCTCCTGTATTGCTAGCATGCATATAAATGGGGCCAGCAGTCCCAGCTCTGGGCTTTTATGGTCCCATGGGCAGGACACCTTTAATGGACCCCTTCTCTCAGTGAGGTTACCGTCTCACTACTATTGCTCCACATCATCATCATTGGCACTTGCTTGCTTGATAGAGAGCTTGCGAACGAGGAGGCAGTGGCATGTGTGGCTCCTCCTTCTCATCACCACTATTATCTGGGCCGGAGCAAGAGGCAGGTGAACAAGCAGGTTGCCATGGTGAAGAGGAGGATCAACTCTAGGAGGCTTTTGTCAGTGGGCCTGTGTTACTGTGTGGGGACCTCAGCAGGTACCTAACCATGCCCTCCCTTAATGTTTGTCCTGGGAGCCTGCATAATCCTGATAAACAGTGAAGGAGAATTTCAGCCCACTAACAACTGATTAGAAATCTGGGCAAACAGAGAAATAATAAAATTCTCCTAAACTGACAGTACAAAGAACCACCTTTCCTAGTGGCATGTTGCCACTTTGAAAAAGTGTCTTCATTCATGTTACATTGTTTCTCTTTCTTGAACCTCTCTCATCTTTAGGGTTAATTTGGTCATTGTACAAGGTAAGGAGCCTAGCCATTCTCTTTTAGCTCCACCTCAGTCCTAGGTAATGACATTTGCTTATATTTAAATGCGATGATATGTACGCCCTATGCAGATAGACAGTGATCAAGGCATGTCCCCTCTTCTTTTTAAGATGCAGCGATTTTATCCTTCCTTATTACTGAAGGGGTGTGTGTGTGTGTGTACGTATACAATTCTTCCATTAGTCACGTGCCACGTGTACATTTTAGACAAAACAACTACAAATTGCATCCTAATTGTTTCCAAATAATAGCCCTCTAGTGGCCAATTGAAAGCACAGCATCTGAGCTAAACGGTACCACAAATATTGTAATCAACTCCACATTTTAGGCTTAATATGAATTCAGGGCTGGAACACTGTATTGCTTAAATATTCTATGAGTTTAATCATTCTTAAATTCTATAACTTTAGACTTCAGAGTAGTAAAATCTCATACTTTACTCTGTCCTACCCCTAATTATGTTTTATAGGACTAGGTTGCAGCTGAAGTTGTATGTGGTAGATTTTGTTTTTATGCTAGTGTTTGTTGCTCTTTAAGATGTTTGCTGTTGTTGTACTTATTAGCATATTGGTGTTTCTAATGTAAGTTTTATTGTTGTACTGTTTATTACCCTATCGGTTTTTATTATGTGAGTTTTATTGTGGTATGCCACCTTAGGAGCGCTCCAGCCTGAAAGGCAGCCAAGAAATACTTTAAATAAATAATAACTAACTAAATAAAAGGAGTTAGAATAACTCAGGATTTTTTATAGGTGATAGAAATTACACTTATGTCTGACTGCAAGAGATAATGTTCATGCCACAGGTCACAGAAGACAACTGTGAACAGCTCCTGTTCTCTACACTTTAACTTCTGGCCATTCCTTGGTTATTCATGAGAGGGGTGTAACAAAGTGCTATTTCAGAATATATTTGCTGAAGGAGAAGAGGACACTGTACCACTTAAATCACCAAGTGATAACTGAATCATTGCTTGAATTTTATAATTCAAGGAATGAACCTTCCCTTGCACTGTATTTAATATATTTTAGAGTTGGGCTGAAATTTCTTGTAATTTATCTGAAGATTTTATTTGGGGGGGGGGGCTCCAACTGAATTGTTGGAAACTTTCATCTCCCCCTCAGAAATACTCAACACTTCCCCTCCCTATTTCACCACCCAAGAATAAAGTGGAGAACTTGGGCACAACCATCTAAGCCATGTTGTTTACATATTGTTTAATATTATTTTAATATTGTTGGAGGAAACAAAGGGCTTAGCCCCTACTCCCTCCAGTCTTTCTCTCGAACAGGAGCATCCTATATAAGTGTACTCAAAAGTAAGTCCCATTGAGTTCAATGGGGCTTACTCCCAGGTAAGTGGGTATAGGATTGGAGCACGAGCCTATTTGTTCCTTTAGCCACCAGTATGACATTACAAATCTAGATTTATTCAGTATTGAGAATTTCTGAGAATTGTATTTGCCCACATTATTTATTTATTAATTAACACTTTTATTATAAGTTTTAACAAAAAAAAATGCAAGTGTAACTACATACTTTAAAGGCCTTAGTTTCAAATATTACAAGAAAAAAAGCTATTTGCCCATATTTTACTCACGACGGTGCAACAAAAATCAAGCATGTCAGTTCTGCATCTACAAGAAGGAATATTACTAATTTAAAGGGCACCATTGATAAACTTTGTCCTCATATTGTGCTCCTAGGTGTGCATGTATTTATTTACGTCACTTTTCCAGGGTTGCTCATAGTGATGCACAAGGAGATATTAAAGAAAATGTCACAACGAAATATTTAAGAAAACCAAACAATAAAAAAAGAGAGAGCCAGCATTAAAACCTATATGAAATATGTATGGCACATGCAAAATCAGCACAGAAACTTTGAGCAATAATGTGGGCTGAACTGAATAAAAAATGAAAATGGTCCTGTACAAGAAGGGCTTTGGTTACCTGCCATATCCCTAACTGTACTTTCCCACCTTGGCTGGCATAAGAACAGTTCCCTTTGGGTTTGTGAGCAATAAATTTATTAACCGCCTTTTAATAAGTCAAGAACTGCAAAGCCACAATGTCCGTCTTCTGATGTGACTGCAACTCTTTCAAGTAGAGAAGGATTCTAGGAATGATCTTTGAGTAGATCTGCCACATCCTTACCTCTTGTAGCGGGATGAAATATTGGCATGTTCTTGTTGTACGCGCAGCACCCATTCAGTGGAAAATCTAAGTGGTTGCTCTTAGAAACGGAAACAATAGCACTGTCCCGTACACTCTTTCTAAGGCGTTTCATTTGCAGTGATGAAGAAATTTCAGCATAAAGTTGGATTTAAGTCACGGATAAGTATTAAGCAAATAATAACCCACAGCAAACATTTGTAAAAGTAGTACTTCATCATAGAATCACAGGCTTCCTGCCTTTCTCCATGTGAAATTGAGGGATGTCGGTAAGGACAATAGGACTTCCAAGAAATGTCCAGGTACTACAATAACAGGAAAAGTGTAGTTGTCCAACAGATGGTACACTTAAAGAGTCAGATCTAGGGTTAGCAGAAAATGATGGAACTTTATTACATGAATGAGATCTACGTTTTGTAACTGCTTGAGCTTTTGATGTGGATCATTAGGCTACACCCCATGCCACGCAAGCAGACATCCATTTGCACAACACGACTTCCTCTTGCTCTCCTCCCCTCTGCACCATACATGCAACTCCAAAACTGCTCCAAAGAGTTCCCCAACCCTCCAGAACTGATTTATGTGTCCACGGCAGGGATTTTGTAGGAGAAAGGAGGAATCTATTCCATTAGTAGTTTTTGCTCGGTTGGCAGTCAGATAGCACTGGGTACAACCCATTATTATTTGTGACCCTATTCAGAAACCACACTAAGCAACGATGGTTAAGCATTTTGAGCTAAACATTATGGTTAGTGTGTCATGTGAACCATATCTATCCATGGAAACTACAAAACCATGGTTTAAACATGCTCACTAACCATTTGCTGCAAAAGGGATAATGGCCTAACCATGGTTTATCGTGATGTCTGAACAGATCTAATGTGTGCTATATAGCACCATCAAGGAACATGGTGTTTTAATAAACCCAAGGAACTAACAATCTCAAATTCAATTTTTAAATATGCAGGGAGCCTCAGGATCATGTGGCAACGAGGAGAGGTGGGTTTATCCTTTCCTCCTTGTTTATCTGACAAAAGTTACTCCCCCTCTGAAGCTCCTTTTTGTCCCAGAGGGGAAGCTCTATTTATACCCATTGGGGAAATGGCATGGAGGATGGATTAAAGCCCTCTCCACCATTGTTCCCTTCCCAGTCTGAACCATTGCTCCCCACAGCTGGGGAGCCACAGCTCCCCACAGTTAGCTGGTGAATACAAGGACAAGGGGCTTTTCAGTGGTGGCCCCACACCTCTGGAATCAGCTTCCATCAGGAGTTCATCAGGCTCCCTCTTTGCAGGTCCTGGAAGGTTCTAAAAATCCAGGTTTCTTTGGCTGGCATTTCCATGATCTGTGGGCTGTAGATGTTAATAGTGTTATCTGTTCTACTGCTATCTTTTTTTAAATAGTATTTTATTGAATATTTATTTATTGCTTTTGTATTTGTTTTTGGCATATTAATTTATTGTTTTTACCTTGTACTCTGCCTTGAGAGGCTTCTACCCTAAAGATAGACTAAAAACACACATGTTAAATAAGTAAATATTTTTTTTAAAAAAATATACTAATGCAATCACATATCAAGGTATTGTTTGGCCCTGAAAGACTAACAAATTCATTCTGATAATATATTTTATGGACTCAAACCTACTTCATCAAATGAAGTGTTATCTTTAATTGACAGATTAAAGATGGCAAGATGTAGATATGACTATAGAGAGAAAAATTGTAAACAGTGAGGCAAGGCAATGAAATGGAAGAGATTAAGGCTGTGACATTTCCAGGCAAACGTTAAATGTATACAAGGTAAGTCCAGTTGTGAACAGCCATTGTGTTTTATCTTGTATATATTTGAGCTTTGTATAGAAATGTAATTGCATTTCATGGCATCTTGGCACCTCACCACTAATATAAACACACCCACCACGGATGTCGAACTTCAGGCCAATGGGCCAAATCCAGTTGACTTGGGGTTGCACCCCCAAAAATCAGAAATTTTGTAGAATGGAACTCAAGTTTCTACCATCACAGTAGCCCTCAGGTTTTCAAATCCTTCATGCAACTAGAATTGTGTGGGTGGAGGAGGGGAGAAGATACACTTTGATTGAACGTTAGCAGAAGCATCTTCACAGCAAGAGCAGTATGCCAATAGAAGCAATTACTTAGAGGAGTAATTACTTAGCAATTACTTAGAGGTGGGCTCTCCCTCATTGGACAGCTTCAGGTAGTCTGGACAGACATCTTTTGATGAAGTTCTAGCTAGAAGTTCTAGCTTTAGTTTTCCTGCACTGAGCTGGAGGTTGCACTAGATGGCCTACAAAGACCCCTCCAATTCTTATTTTATGATAATAACAGGAAATAGTTTTGAGATCTCAAAAATAAACAAAGCCTCATAATAGATGTTGTGTTCCTGCTTATTACCAGTGTGAGTGACATTTTCAATAAGACCTTTCCCAGGCAATACCTTTGCCTGCTCCCCACAGTAGCACTGCCTCCAGGACCTTTAGGCTCAGGTTCAACCCTTTTTACTTCATTCTCGAGCTGTAAGGACACTGTGGCTTTATTATAACCTGTATTATTCCCTTTATTACTTTACCCTTTTGTAGCTAAGAGCAGAAGGCATTAAGATTTTATAAAACAAAGAAATGTTATTATTTACAGCATTAAGATGGTAAACTGTAAATAAGTAACTTCTAAAGCTTCTGTTGATGTATATCTTCTCATACATGCAAATCCTAGTCAGTCTCTCTCCACACTCTCCTCACAATCAATCTCTTCACAATCTCTCTTACCCAAATCCTCTCTCTCTCTCTCTCTCTCTCTCTCTCTCTCTCTCTCTCTCTCTCTCTCCTCTCCCTCCCACACCCACCCATACACCCACAGCACTCTGTTTATACATCCCACACACTTCACACACACACACTCACTCAGCCAATCATCTCACAAATGCAAATACACCATTCTTCCTGTCACTCATCCCACTCTCACCCTAGAAATACTCACCATAAATACCGAGTCATAACAGGAAGACAACCACAGTACAACATGAACGCACCTATAACTACAAACTCATAAATATATGTACATGTAACATCACACTAGTCACGTTAAATATAAATTCTCAGGAATTTTAAGAAAAGTTGGTCCTCACCTTCATATCTGGAAGAGAGTTCCATACCCAAAGAGCAGGGTTGCAGAATCCCTGGCCCATGGGCCTCGTCCAGCTGGCCTGGCTTCCCTATCCGGCCTGCAGAGCCCCATATAGGAATCCCCATCCCTGTTTTCTCTAATCTGAGACTTAAGATGACAGTGGGGATGTGGATGGTGAGGGACTCAACTACTCTTCCCAGCATGGCCAAATCTTCCTTTGCATGTTGCTCATTGCATCCAATGGGGACAGTGAGAGGCATGTGGAGGAGGCACCTGACTCATCCCAGCACCGACTGAGCCTCTTAGCCTACTGCTTGTCATCCCCATAGGAACAACAAGCAGTGCACAAACCCGGGGACCGGGCCAGCCCTGGGAGGAGCAGCTGCCCTCCCAGCAGCAGCCCTGTCCCTTTCTTTGTGCCTCTCCTCAGCATAGAAGAAAGTGAAAATGAGCAAGGCAATGACATCAGTGGTCATGGCCACACCCACTGACATAATCCAGCCAATGGAAGGCCTGGGGGTGCAATCCACCACCCCAACAATGCTCTGCACCTCTACTCTAGAGCACAGGAAAAATATAGCTTTTCCTACCTCAGTTGGACAGTAGTTCACCTGCCCACCAGCCTACTGGTTAGAGGCCATGCTACTCACGTGGTCTTAAATGCATCTTTATGTTTAATAGGCAAGTTTTTAAGAATGCAAATAGCATCAGCAGGGGTGGTTGCTATTCATTAGGGTTGCAACACTCATGGAGAGAGGGAATTTAAGGGTGCAGTTATTTGTTTTGGAGGGAATTCTCCACTGTGGAGATGGAGGATCAAATGACATCAATGGAAGCTTTTCTCTCTCTTTTTCTAACCCCCTGCACTGGGCAGGAAAGAGGGAGTTCAAGAAGGAGACTATGTGCATGTGGAAAAATTAATTCACCCTTCCCAGTGTGTGGTGGTCCCAAACCAAACATTGGGCCTCATGCACTTACTCTAGAGCAAAATAAAGATAAGTCTCAGCTATACACTACACAATTAACAAACCATGTAGTTTTTCCCTGAGCTGCTGTCCATATTTAGTCGTACTTGAAGCAAATCCACTGAAACCAATGGGACTTTATTTGGTCATGTCTAATTTTTGCCCTACTGGTTTCAATAGGTCTTTTTGAAGTGTGATTAAATCTGGATCCAACCCCAGAGTGATTAGCATTGTGAGCTGATCACCTATCTTCAAGGCCCAGAGAAAGTAAGGTAATTATAAAAGGAAATAGAATGAATGGAGCATTTCCCCCCCATGCAGCTGGGATGGTTCTGTGATGAGTTGTTACAAGAATTTGTGGTTCCCCTCACCCTACACAAACACATGCCACCTGTTTTGTATCACTAGGGTCACAATACATGTAGACACCAATTACTGACTTTGATTGAGGCACCGAGTGCTAACCTACTTCTCTCTGTTTGAGGTTGCTAAGTTATACAACCACAAGTTCTACAACAGGACAGGAGATGACAAAACTTTGCTGTCTTCTTTGAAGAACAAAAAAAGTGTTTGTGCCTGTTTAGGCTAGGGCTTGAAGGAAACAAAGCAAAACAACCGTGTGCCAGAGGAGTATGAATCCAGGCCAAAATTCATCACAGGGTTTCACTGAGGAAAAGTTAACCGCTGTTTAGAAAACCCGGACAGTTTAAACTCTCTTCAGGCTGCAGGTAAGAATATGATGTCAAACACAGCACAGAATGTCCCATCTGTTGCATGCCTGCAACAGATAGATATAGCACACTTCCTTGCTTGTTCTTATTTGCTCATGATGCATAAAAACTAGCCTGCATTTTATTTAGTCAGTGTGGCAGGGTTTTTTGCTTCTTCTTTTTTTTGCTTTTAATATTATTATTTTCTTATCTCTAAAATTCCAGGTGCTTTCAGGACGTTCCTCTGTGAAATCTTCAAAGTGAGCCTGTACTACCAAGCATATTTGATTTTATTGCAAGACATATGATTATAGGCAATACCCTAAAGCCCTAGATACCGAAAGTGTGAGGTCTCAGCTTTTCCTTTTCTAAAACAAAAGGTGGTCATTTTCACATTTCCTGAATCAAACCTAAACCATGAGTCTAGTATACCCCTTGAAGAAGAAAACCCTCCCTCATGTGGTTCGGGAGGCAGAAAATGTAATACCTTTTAAACACCTCCTAAAAACATACCTTTTAAAAAAAGCCTTTTCTGGACTGTAACTTATTCTGGTTTTATGTGATTTTAAAGTTTTAAATTGGATTTTATGGTTTCAGTTGTAAACTGCCCAGAGAGCCTAGGCTGTTGGGCAGTATAAATATGTAATAAATAAATAATAAATAATAAGAAGAAAACCACGCTGGCTATGTATTTGACCCAAGCAACCATAACTTTGGGATGGAAATCCAGAGAAATTCAATTTACCCTCAGTTCCATGATTCAGTCATAACGCGTGACGTTGGCTGGAGATGCAGGCAGGGTGGGTAAGAACAGAGCACAAATTCAGAAGCGAGAAAGCGAAAAATCAAAACGGCAGCAAAACCAAAAAAGAAAAGTGAATCTTCCTCTTGTTAAAAACTACTTTAAAGGAGGAGAGAGAGAAAGAGAGAGAGAATGAGAATGCTGGTTGCCAAACAGCCTAAGCAAGCTTGAGTTGGAGGAGGCGGGGAGAGTAGGAAAGTAGCAAAGAAAACGCACCCACAGTGAAAACTTGCTTGCCCAATAGCAGGATGGGCAACAACAGCACCGCTGCCAGATTTGTGCATTGCTGTTTTTGTGGCCCCAACCATCCAGAAATTTGCCACCAAATTTGGCAGCATGGCAGCAAAAGACATTTGTCCAGTGCAGATTGGTGACTCTGATTTCAGTGAAGCTGTGAAACCATTCCGGGGCCTCATCTACACCACGCAGGATATTGCACTATAAAAGTGGCATGAAAGCAGTATATAAAAGGCAGGAGCCACACTACTGCTTTAGAGCAGTATTGAATTGCACTGACAACTGTTGGGGCCCATT
The DNA here is from genome assembly GCF_023053635.1 of Elgaria multicarinata webbii. NCBI lineage: Eukaryota > Metazoa > Chordata > Lepidosauria > Squamata > Anguidae > Elgaria > Elgaria multicarinata. The sequence goes on from NC_086178.1 coordinate 65,616,961, forward strand.
GACATATACCATATACCACTTTCATACTACTATATCCTGCTTGGTGTGGCTCCTGCCTTTTAGATACCAGTTTCATACCGCTTTCATCGTGCAATATCCTGCTTGGTGTAGATGAGACCCGGGTTTCAGTCAGAACCAGCCCGAACTCTAAAGGAGCTATCCAAGATGCTGAACCTATTTGGGGGATAGGGTTCATTGCCTTGAATAGCTCCTTTAAAGTTCTGGTTGGTTGTGACGGAAACTCATAATGGATTTACTGCCCCACCAAAATTAGAGCCACCAGCCTCCTCTGGGTCTGTCCTTATTTCAGAGGAAAATTGGCCCTGTTCTGCTGCTGTATCACCAAATTTCAGAAGCAAATTCAGTAGCAGGAGCTGGTGCAGAGGAAGCCTCCGGTGAGTTTGAGCTGGGAATTGACCCATGAACCCCTGGAAGTTGCTCACTCTTGCCCGGCAAGAGAGTCAAGGACGTTGGAAGTGGAGAAGGGACAGGAAAAGTAACAGAGAGAGAACAACACGCCAGCATTGAAACCCGATTCCCTGGGGTCACAGCAAAGAGCAGGGGAAGAAGCAAGGCTGAGGAGAATGAGCAGACCCTTAGCAGAGACACGGGCAGGATGTGTGAGCTGCATCCGGCCCACGTAATGGAGGTGCCCCACCTAGGCCAGAGATTGAGTTCCAGCAGGCTTATTCCCCAGTAAGTATGCTGGGTATTGTTACTTCATTCCCTGTGTAGCCTCAATAAATCTTGGGAAGATGCACTGCAATTGAGAGGAGGTGTTCTTTGAGAGAATGTAATGTTTACCACAGTGTTGGATTTCTTGGGAAATATGTTAAACCTAAGCTTTGAGCAAGTTGGCTCTGGCCCCTGCTGCTTGCTTCATTCTCTGGTGAGACTGTAATAGGAATTTGCTGCCGACATGTTGCAGGATGCAACTTTTGGCACAAACCAGCAAAGGCTCCAATGGCGCTGAGCAGATTTTAACTCCCAACCATTTCAAAGAGAGAATTAAGCACATGGCAAAGTCTGCAGTGGCATCCCAAGTGCCACATCCTTCATCCATCAGCATGGTTGCATGTAACTGGCTCACCATGGACTGGAGCTGAGAGTCAACATGACGCTTTGGCCTTGGCCACAACATGCATCAAAGAGGCCAGGTGAGTAGGTGTTCTACCATGGCGCAGAGAAGAGAAGGGGACTGTTTTTAAAGTTTACTCCGTCAACAGCAGTGTTCCAAGACATGGTTTTCCCATTCATTGCCTCCCAAAAGTTCATAGTAGCAGCTGAGACACCTTTCAATAGGAAATATCTTTCAAATCATCCCATCTTTGCATATGCCTCCCTTTGCATATGCACCTTTTCAAAGTGCCTCATATGCCAGTGGAAGGCTAGAGTAGGGTAACAATAAGAATTTGAATTCCTTTTGTTATTGCCTTTCTTTGATATTGACAATACGCATTGTCTGTCAGCCTCACACCTGGGAGCACTCCGTCTATGCCAATGACTAATAGTAATATAATAACATAATAAGGGGGGAAGATTGGATCTAAAAATGAATTCCAGCAGTCATTTCGTTAGATATTTGTCTTTTTTCTGTTTGTGAAAGACTCTTCAGTAGACACTTGCTGGAACCATCGAAGAAAACCTGGCAAATGAGCAGTTACCAGCTTTCCAATTAGGTGTTAAGTGGTTCATACTTAAATCCTATGGCTTTAAATCAAACGACTGCCGAAGTCTGTTCATACATTATGTTAATATTCTGGCACCTTGTGGATTTTTCAACCATGGGGAATCCACAGGGCACTGTAAAGAGGATATCTTTTATTGCGCACACACGCACACACACACACACACACACACACTTATATGTACCTACATCTGTGTTTCCTATGAGATACAAAAATTAATGTAAAATACATAATAAATATTTTTTTAAAATCCACTGCTCCTCCCCCTTTTCTTTTTTTGCAATTATGTACAAGATCAGAACGTTGAACTTTTCTTGAATCTTGCCGCCACCAAACTTCCAGTGGTGCTGGTGACATGATTAGTTGTGGGTCTTCTTTCACGCATAGCTAAGATGGCATGGTTGCCACACCTTTGCCATTGGTCCCAACAGTGAGTCCTTTATACATAAGCTCTTCCCAATGAAGGCTGTAGGTCAGGGCTGGAGAACCTCACACCCTCCTGGGGTCCAAATCCAGCCCTATGGGGTTCCCTAGGTGGCCATGCCTCCATGCCTTGACCACACCCCTTTTCACCTGACCATGATCATTTAGTGGTTTTCCAGCGTTTCCATACTTTCCCCCCATTCTAAATGGTTTAAATGCTTTTCCTAAAGCTTTCTTACTGGCAGTAAGAGCTTAAAGCTAAAAATATGCTGGTACCTTTTGTATTTTGGCCCCACCCCTTTTAGTCTTGGGCCCACCTCTTTTACTCTTGGCCCCGCCCACTAGCGAAATGTGATGCATTGCAGCTTCTCTGAAATTGAACTCGTCCCATTGAAAGAGATTCCCTATCCCTTCTCTATGTGTACCAAAAGATGGCAGACAAGCCTGAGGTTTGCACCTACACTTCATTGCACGTGGAAGCTACACCATGGGGACATCGTCGAAAAATATCATGCAGTAACATTTTCCTTCCATTTTTAAAATAAATAAATGGAGGTGGGGGTAAACACTTTTAAGATGCATTTCACAGATTTTAATGGTGAGAAAACTTGATGTATTGGTGAAGCTACGAACAGCTGTGCTCATTTTTATGCAGGGAGAGCTGCACTTTTTTCAAAAGTAGGAACATGCTGAAAAACTAGGATACATTAAAATGGCTATGATGAAAGGTAATAGTCACAGACTTTATATATAAAATAAATAGCTTACATATTAAGTGTTGTGCATATTTTGTTGTACATCTACTTGGAAAGCATCTTTGGCCAGAGGAGGGTTGGAGGCAACTTTTCAGGGGCAACAATGACCTTCAGGATTGCCTTCAGAAGTCCCTTTTCTCATGGTGGCATTGTCCACTGCAGAATAAACATAATGTCCGTGTTTAGCATTTACCTTAATTTTATCTATTTTACTTTGTGGTACCCAACCCTGCAAATATCTACAAACCCCATCTTCACCTTCTCTCCTGTTTGCCTTACAATAACTATTGCAGTAATTTCTAATCCAAGTTATTATGGATAGGTGAACAGATCTGCCAAGGATCCAGATATAGTCATACTTGCATTCATACTTAGAGTATGAAATCAGTGGGACAAATTAGTCATGACTAAGTTAAATTCCATTGATTTTAATCTGTAAGTCTGGATCCAACCCACTGAGACTTATGTTGACTACTACTCTGACTACAGCAGGATCTGCACTACTGCTTTAAAACAGTTTATAACAGTAGTGACAACTGTTGGGGCACAGGACACACTCCATAAACAATTTTTATATCCTGCCTGGTGTAGATCTGGCCTACGTTAGTCAAAGGGTCTACTCTTCCGAATTCTGATCCATCCCTTTGTGTCTAATATTTTTTTCTCGCATCCTGTGAAAATGAGGAGTGCATTCTGGGACATAACCTGAACATTCATATTTGAGTGGAAAGAACTTCTGTGCCAAACTATCAAGTCAAACTCTGTCCTGATCTCATCAGCCTAGCCGTTTCTATAGCAAGTGGTACACAGCTGTCAATAACATGCCCTGCTCTTGTTCAATGACTTTTTATTTTCTCAGCAAAATGGATCCGATTCCTTCTGTTTTCATAGTTACTGAGCCATAGTTACTTGGAAGCAACCAATGATTTGGGAGAATGAACATTATTAAGAAACACATGTATTGGCAGCCTGCTTGGCACAGAGCAGAGGAGCCATTTCACCCCAGTATTTCACATGATATGACACTGTTGCTTTAAGGAGTTCAGCTGGGAGCCTGATATGAATGGATTTCATCCATATTAGAATTTATACAAGTGCCTTACTGCGATTATTGCAACAACCTAACTCCCCATGATTGATCATGTCTACACTTTAATTCCTGCTTAATAAAACAAACATCCCTGTTTTGTAATACATGTGTGTGTGTGTGTGTGTGCTTATTGGAACCAAATCTGCCTAGATGTAGTGTGGCCAATGTTTAAAAACCTCTTAGATGCATGAATGTGTGTTTGAGTGGTCATAGAGGACACTCATTGACTCATGACGTGATGATATCACTGAACCTCAGTAAATAAAATCGTATGGGCCAATGCAGCCACTATCACATTATTATGAAAACATCTTTATTTCAGGAAGCCTTTCCTTAAAATGCAGCCTTGAATCTCTGTATTTGCTTCTTTTAAAATTTATTTTAACTGTTTTATTCTGTTTTTATTTTCATTTTATCTTGTACACTGCTCTGAAATTTTTCAATGGGAAGTGGTATATAAATATTCTAAATAAATAATAATAAATAAATTATTATACTGTATTTTGTATTTGTTTTTTTTTAGACTGTTGGTTGTTTTATTATGGTTTTAATTTTTGTGAACTGCCCAGAGAGCTTCGGCTATTGGGCGGTATGAAAATGTAATAAATAAATAAATAAATCACATTATTACACCAAGCAGGATATAACACTTTGAAATGGTTTGAAAACTGTGTATGGGGTGTGGCCTGGGCCTAAACAGTTGTCACTACTGTTATAAACCATTATAAAGTAGTAGTGTAGATCCTGCCTAGCTCTAGATGAGATGAAAATACTATCTATAAGTGTAGTACTGCATAATTCAAGACATGGAGAAAATTAATGAAAAAACTCAAGGGGGGTGATGGGAATGAGAGGTCATTTTTGACATAAGCAAAAACGAAATTGCAATTTTGGCCTATCCCTGGTTAGGAAGTCTACTTAGATTGTATCCTTTGCTACTTTGTGTCATTGACTATCACAGTGGGAAAAACAAGGAAAATAACTCTGTAACTCTCCAGGTCAAACCCTGACAACTGGCAAATCCAGGTTGCACACTGGTGTGATATTATGTATAGCAAGTTGCTTTACATAAGCATGGGGTCTTTAGCCATTTGGTGGTCTGGACATTAATCTCTTTCTGTTGAGTGAAAGGGGATTCCTTCAATAACCTAAGATAGGGAACTAAAATAAACAAGGAATATTGCGATATTGCTAAGATTTGTTAACTTGATATACTGAAAGGGGGACCTTTTTTCTCTGGGAAACGCATGCTCTTCCTTTCTGTTTGTAGAACTAATGATATCTTGCTCCTCAGAGGATGGAAGACGTACGTTAAACTCTATTTCAAAACATTGCCTAATCTTGGGGCACTATCTAGGACTGAGTTTGGTTCACGTTCAGGCCCTTTGAATGCTTTAAACAGGGGATATGTTGCTTGCTGACGTAGAATAAAGCATGCTGTTAACAAGCTCTCAGAGAGTCAGAGCAAGCCCTGTCCTTTGTACTGCAAATCCCAGCTGAACTTATAAAACCTAGACCATATTTCTTAATCATAGCATGCCAAGGGCTTATATCTTCATTTTAGTGTGCATTCTGTTAGGCAAAACATATGGCCTGTGTGAGGCAATCCTGTCCCTGGAACTCTTGAATAATAGCCTACAAATTCAACTTTTCTTTCATTCTTTTTTCAAAAGTAAGTTCTAGAAACATACTTTAAAAAAAGAATGAAAGAAAAGTTGAATTTGTAGACTATTATTCAAGAGTTCCAGGGACAGGATTGCCTCACACAGGCCATATGTTTTGCCTAGCAGAATGTATACTAAAATACATGGGGAATAATCACATATACTCCTGCTTTTCAAGGTAACTTCATAATACATGTGAGAATGAAAATTACAGATGGAAACAACATGACTTTCAGTCACTGAAGCAAGTTAGGATTCAACAGAAAATAAAAAAAAATCATAAAATTAGTAATGGGGCAGTGAGAGCAAATAGAGACAAACCATTCTCTTCCTCTCTCTCTCTCTCTCTCTCTCTCTCTCTCTCTCTCTCTCTCTCTCTCTCTCTCTCTCTATATATATATATATATAAGAACTAAGAATCATCATATAAAATTAATGGGCAGTAGGTACAGACAGCGAATGAAAGTAATTCAGTTGCATAAGATATAAGATCGCCTTACAGAATTCATTGCCTCAAAACATTGCACATTAGCACAGATAAATTTAGACTCAATTTTACCAACCAAGGTATTCACCTATGTTCCATGAATCTAACCTGAATGCATCTACCAATAGTTATTAGCTCTATATACTAGTTGTGATAACATGGAATATTTTGTATTATAGCTCTCTGATGCAGCCCGTACACCACTCAGAGCCCTCTGAGAGTACAAACCATGGGGGGGGGGGGGAATGGGGCTCGTGCCAACAGAGCAGATTGAGAATTGCAGTTTATGGGCTCAATCCAACATTACTCAAGCAGGCTTCTGCTGGTGGAACAGGAGTTTCCTTTCTGTTCCCATCCTCTGCAGCACACTGCTTACAGTCCAAATGTGCTCCGGGTGGGGTGGGGGATCTTCCTACCCTCTGGAGCAGATTTGAGAGGGCTGCATGGGGAGGAAAAAACAGACAATTGGTGTCCGTTCTGCTGGCAGAAAGACTCCAGTGGATATAACCCTAGATCAACCTTTTACCCAGTGTCTGTTGTATTGACAAGAGGATTATGATTCTACAACCCAGTGCAAAACAAAACCTTGTGCTCCAAGTTCCTTCAAATTACAGTTCTCAAAATGACACCTCCAGCTGTGTGTTCTTGCAGTTCCAGATGCAGCATCCAGTTTAAGGAGAGGATGATGTAAGTTCTCTTGCCAATTCGTAGTATACTAAAAAAGTAAACCACACATTTCCACCCCAAACTCTTAGAACTATCTTGGGAGAAAGAAATATCAATTGTCTTGATTTTCTGTAGGTTGCCAACTTTAATTGGCTCACTTCTCTTAACATAACATGGGGATAGCAGTGTGCTTCCTTTGTGGCAGGTGTCCATGCTAGTGTTGGGGAAAGGCGGGATCTATTCATACAGTTTCACTGTTTGCACTTGCTGGACCAAATCTGATGGATTTCAAAGTGTGAGGAAAGACTCTCAACCTGGTCTCACTCAGGGCCAAACTACTGGTCTCAATGTTACATTATGCATATGTTAATTCTCCTTGTCTTTTGAGTCTTATATTTATGGAGTCTCAAATGTAAGATACCTTCTGCATTACACTTGAACAAACACAGTTATTTTGTCTGCAAGTCCTTTGGATTCCTCTAGTTGTGGGACCATCCATACAGAGAGAGAGAGAGAGAGAGAGAAAGAGAGATGCTGAGGAAGCTTTGTAGCTTCTAAGTTGTACTGGGATGGAGCTGCTCTTCCTCTAGGGATGGCCTTACTATGAAACAGTGTGAAGCAGTCAGGTGAAGAGACAGATTCCAAACTAGGTGGCATTTTCCTGCAACCTCCATCTTAAGAAACAATACTGCTGCTGTTTCCTAGTAAAGGAGGAACTTGGAGTGAGAGGAGGAATAAGGGATGAGGAGGAGGAGGAGGAGGAGGAGGAGGAGGAGGATGAAGAATCTTTTTTTAAAAAAACCAGTCCTCCCACATTAGGGTCCCCTAGTGGATGTTTTTCTACTCTAGAGTAAAAAAAGAAAAGAAAAATAATGCTTGAAAGATACGGATTTAAAGTAATGTCTGTTTTGAGCCTCATTCTAAGTCTTTGACAGTTATGGCCTAGATTCATCCTTAGGATTAAGACATTTATCCTGAATAAATGAATTCATAGTTGTTGGGCTGCAATTCCTGAAGGTCCAAGAAATAATAAATAGAACTGATTTTGCGCTATTCTACTGTCTTTTACTGAAGAACTGTAATTAAATAACAATGTGAATCAAACTGCTCCTGATGTTGTTTGTTAAATTGTTTTGTAAGGAGATGAAAGAAAAAGGAATTTGCCCTTTTGTCAGACAGTGGAAACTGGATACTGTGCGTGGAGGTAACCAAGGGGGAGAGCAGATGGTATTTGTGAGCTGAATATATATGACGTACTGATATATTTTAGTTATGTCTTTAATCACTCATTCAATGGCTTCCTTAAAAAAAAAAACCCACGAAGGCGTTAATTGGAATCGAAGACTAAAGGCATAGGCTAGCATTGTATTGTTTAATATGTGGTGTTTTCTTCATGCAAAACAATGGTTGCTTAGCAGATTTCTAAATATAAAAATTGTTGCTGTACTTATTATGTTGATATGCAAGCTACCAGGACAATAGTGGCAAAACCACTATTGTTCAGGAAGGGACAAAATCCATCATCAGCTAGAATGATAAGAAGCAACTAATGATGAAGAGGTGTGTCTTTTTTTAGGTGACCTGACATCATATTTATTTAGGAACCAAATCCCATGGTATTTAATTAGCATCATCTGTTTAGATTATGGTAATACTAGCCATTCAAATGTTCTTTCTGGTGGTGGCTTGTGTTTCTTTGCACGCATGAAATATCTCAATAATACACTTGATGTTCTCTAGCCTAAATCCAGTATAAAACTTGAAAGTTTTGAATTCAACAGTTATATTAGGGTTTTGTTCACACATTACATTTTTAGAGATGATACAAAATGAAGAGCTAGGAAAGTGTTGGGTATTTATTTCATTTCTATACCACCGAATAGCTGAAGCTCTCTGAGTGGTTCTCTGGGGTAGGACTTTGGGAATGTCTACATGTTCCTTGGGAGTATGTGGCAAGAACACTACATACATTTATAGAGTATGACACACTTCTATGCCTATTACCACTTACAAGCATCCAATGCTAACAGGTAGACCTACCCCAAACAGAAGTCATATCTTTCAGATGTTCTTCTCAAAGAGAAGTGCTGCTGTCCTTTGCTCTCATTGTCACCACACCATTCAGCTGCACTTCTGCCTGGTTAGGAAGAGAGAAGATTATAAGGCGGTACCACCAAGCAAGAGAAATTAATGCTAGTGCGTCTGTCTTGAAACAGAAACAGGAGACAATAATCCAATTTTAATGGATGAGCTCCAGCTTGTGGTGCGCTGTTGGCTATGGGGTTAATTTGAATCCTATCTCTATCATGGTAAGGGGGTGGAGAAGGAGTAAGCAGTGGAGGAAGTCACTGTGCCTCCACTGACTTGAATGGGAGCGTTTTAACTCATACCACCTCATTTGCCATCAAAACATGGTATTGTTTCTTGGAGGGGGGCTGACTTGTGAGGAAGCTTAGAATTCCAAATCCCAGTCTCTCTCCTAGTCCGCCCCCCCCTTAAACACTGCTCAGTTTGAGTACTTGTGCCAGCAGAATTTTGTTGATGTCATGAGTAGACCAGTGAACATGTAGTGCAACAATAACAGTGTAGATCCTTGTCCCCATATCTTGGGGGTCCAGTGGTGCAAGTAAATTTAGCAGCAAACCTAGCTTTGTGCAGTTAGTGTAAGTCCAGGTTAACAGGAAATTCACTATTCAGTCAGATTACAAGGAATTGCATGCTATAGAAACAAAATAGCTGCTACCTTTCCTTTTCCTCTTGAGATACTCTTATTGTCATTGCCTATTAGGGAAGTGTATTACTTTTTCTTTGGCCTCTACACAAGCCATTTATTCCTGAATAATATTGAGGTTGTCCCTACCACACCACATGACATTCACCTACTTCTGCAGTGATCTAGGGATGACCCCTCGGTTATTCAGGAATATCACAAACTGCTTTTGCCATAGTTTTTTCGGCTCTCTTGCTACGGTCCTGAAGTCCGTGGCTGCTGTGCTCCTCCTTCCCAAAGCTGTAGCTGTTTGGTGCAAGCTTCCGGCTCAGCAAACAGCCAACCCGCTGTCAGGGGCGTGTCCAGCAGTTTTGGACATGTATATTTTTTCGACTGTGTATTTTTTTTTATAATACAAACATATTGATGTGCAGGAGCGCATCTTTGACACAGTACATATCCGCCTCCTGCGTTTTTGTGTTTTTGCACTGGTATGCATCATGGAGGAGGTATTAAAAAATATATTCATTGCCCTGGACCCATCTGTCCAGTCCCACCCACTTCTCCCAATACACATTCGGAAGTGCCATCACAGGGCACACATCCTCCTGTAACGACTCTCCTTTACACCTGGGAAACTTCCCTCATGTGTGCCTCGTGAGGGATGATCTCAGAAGCAGGAAACCCCACGATCATCCCTCCTTCTTCTCGAAAGGGCTCTAGGTGTAGATGAGTCCCTTGTTTCAATTTTAACACTAACATTTATTTTATAATAGAAGCCAACAGAAATAACGCAAAACTTGTCTCAACGTGACTTCTGTAAAAGCTGTTGGGGGCGGGGGAGGCATCCATGGCTGTGTCCCTCTCTAGCTTTGCCACCACATTCTTCTCAGATATTGGCATTCAGCGCTGAATGAATGTAAGTATTGTTAAACTTTCCAAACTGGCGCTAAGAGTAGCTGAGTCAGGGAAGGAGAGCAAAAACGTTCTAGCAACAGGAAATAAAGGCATGATCCAACTATTTTATTTTTTTTAAATGGATTTCTACCTGAATATACCACAAATACCATTTCACAGTTCATCCCATGTATCCTGTTCCAGTTAATAGGGATGGATCAATCCGTCCATTTTGTTCTGTCTTAATTTATCATTCTTTCAATCTTAAATTTGATTCACTCTTTTCACTTTCCATTCATTTTAAAAATGAATGCATGTCTCAGAACATAGGAAGCTGACTTATATGGAGTCATACCACTGGTCCATCTAGCCAAGACATGGCTCTCCAGGGTTTCAGGCAAGATTCTTTCCTCACCCTACCTGGCGTTCTGAGGATTAAACCTTGGTCCTTCTACATGGAAAGCAAGTGCTCTACCATTGAGCTATGGGCCTGCACTTATGGGACACTTCAGCACAACCCTGTAGAAAAGCTACTACTGGCAATTCTAGTAAGCAATCCTCTCCTGGGTGTGGAATGAAACATAGGTCTTTTCTGAATATCTTCTGAATACCTTTTAGAAAGAGCTAAAAGTTGGAGGGCAGATAGATCACATGCTGATAGTGATTCAATCACTAGCCCCTAAAAGCAAATGAATAGATGGAGTAGTTACAATATAGTTACTATATATTGAGAATTTATGTTGACTCTAAGGTTTCTTATAGCATCAACATATTATACCAGGCGATCTGTTAATAGTCATGTAATGGTATCAATGCTGCATGAATGTGGGCTCCAAAACTAGTGCTGGGCTTCCCTTCCCTTTTACTAAATGCCCTTAGTATACACACTGTTTCTACTGAACAATACTGTTGTGAGTCATGCTGTTGTGTTGAGCAAAGTAGAAAGAAATGGCTCTCTCTCTCTCAAGGCCTAGCAGGTCCTCTTCTTGCTGAAGATGTGCATATAAGGCAGGGTTGGGCAACACTAGGGTGATCATATGGAAAAGAGGACAGGGCTCCTATGTCTTTAACAGTTGTCTAGAAAAGGGGATTTCAGCATGCAGCACCTAGTGAAATTCCCTCTTCAGCACAACAGTTAAAGCTGCAGGAGCCTTGCCCTCTTTTGTATCTGGTCACTCTACACTCTTTTCATATGGTCACCCTAGACACATGGTGCATGGGTTGCATATGGCCCTTGGAGGCAGCTTGTGCAGCGCACCGCAGGTGTCCTGGCGCTCCCCCCACCTTAAGAGTCACCCTCATGCCCCCTAATTCTGGGTTCTGCTGGGAAAGGAGTACAAGGATGACTGTCCTTGCAAGTCCTGTTTCCCAGCAGAACCGATTCTGCAAATTGCACAGGGCCTGTTTCCCAGCAGAACTGGGAGCACTGGGAAAGAGGGTGTATGCAAGGAGAGTCATCTCCATCTGCCTTCTTTCTCAGTAATATTTCTGTGAGGGGGCTGAGAAGTTTAATGCTTCCTCCCCACTGCAGTAATTTGCAAGAGGGGTGTGGGTGTGATCCTTCAAACTGTAACGGTCAGGAGCAATCCCTATGAAACACAGCTTTCATATTTGGGTGGAAAGTAAATTTCCAACTTCAATATTGCAGGGCAGGGGGGAATCATAAAACTCTGCCTAGCAATAAATCATGGTATCAGGAAACAGAAGACGTTTCGGACAAAAGAGAAAAAAAGGCATGGGATTAGAGCTATATCACTCAAAAGCACGCAGTAATAGCAATAAAAGCAATATAGCACTTGAAATAACAGTGGGCTGGGAGTGGGGTGTAGGAAGTGGAAAGTGGGGGCTGGAAGGACTGCTATGGGAGGGAGGGGCAGGAAAATCTGCTTCAACCAGCCCAATTGCACGTGCCTAAATCTGGATCAAACACAAAAGTTAGAGCAAGGAAAGTATTTGTGTTTGCGGAGATGACATGAAAACAACATCTGTAAGGATCAATCTGTAATAGATATTTCATGACTACACGTCACTACATGATGCTGCAATCTTATATTTACTTCCATCATAATGTATTAAGTTATTTAACTGGAAAAAAAACCTGATAAAATCGATGCAGGTTGGGGGCAGGGGCCTACTCTAGTCTTTCTTTCATTTTTACTCTAGACACTAGAGTAAAAAAACAACAAGAAGAAAAAAGACTTAGCTATGGATTTAAAATAATGTATGTTTCAGCCCTGACTTGTTATAGCTCAGGGATTCGAATACAAAACTCTCAAAGGGCTCCATCACACCTATTTTTCCCCTCGGGTTTGTCTCCGAGTTATTTACCTCCGTTTCATAAGTGCAGCAAGGGCTCCCTCACACAAGGTCCCTTTCACGTGGGTTTTTGCTGGTTTGCTCTTGCACTCCACCCTGCCCCTTCGCCTTCTTCCAGTTCATTGGTTATGGTACTATGATGGGTGTGGGCTCTTTCCCCTGCCCTCGCTCTGGCTTTGTTATCTAGCGATTACTTTTAAGGTTCATCTGGGCTCCGTTTCTGCAGACAATCGGGGGCACTGTGGTTGGAGCACTAAAAAGTCCATTCAACTGACTAATGATGATCATGCTGGAGGAGGAGAACCGCCCCATCCTTCCCTTTCATCATCAAGACTCCATGAGCACCCCCACAAACAAAGGAAAAAACAAGAGGGGAAACAAGAGGGGAAAATAATTAAGACTTCCCCCGCACCAAAATAAAATGCAACAAGGGGGGGAAGGGCCAAGATGAGTGCAGGACAGGGACGACGTCATGTGAGTATCGCACTGCAAATCTACATACCAGGAATGGCGTGTGTGCGATAAATCGCTGGTGTGATGGAGCAGAAAACGACCAGTGGAGCTGCATAAAGACCTGGGCAGGATCTACACTACTGCTTTAAAATGATTTATAACAGTAGTGACAACGGTTAGGGCCCAGGGCACATTCCATACACAGTTTTCAAGCCATTTTCAAATGGCTTGAAAAGCCTATCAGTAAGTTCCATTGAACTATAAGATTTGCTACTGTGTAAACCTATATAAGATTGCACCGTTAGTTGGATATAGGTCAATTTGGATGGTCGTAGAGGTTAAAAAAACCCATTGTGGGTTCTCCTACCACCTCTGTGTGTGACTGTGATTTGCATAATTATCTGTGATGAAGCGCAGATTATTGTATCATCAGAACCTAGCACACACTATGGCAGGAATGGCTTTTTGCCCATCCTGAAAGCCCTACTGCAAGCCATGGGTTGTGGTGTGGGTAAGAAGCCACCCCCGCTGTGCATCGTGCCAGGTTCAGAGAACATGGCAACCCATGCTGCAATCTTGTTCACATAGGCAGCATGCGCAGGGGTGGGGGAAGAATCCACAATGGGTGCTTTCACCCTTGCAGTCATCTGAGCCTGGTCACAGTGATCCAGTTTGCATGACCAAAACAAATGATGGTGCCTTATTTAGGCTTATCAGTGGAGTGTGCTGGGTACCATTAGTCTTATTACCCACCCGGGTATGGCTTGTCATGTTGTTCATTGCCTCGATCGAGAGGGAGAGGTGGGTAAGAAATAAATATGTTGTTGTTGTTGTCATTCAAACTTGAGCAGTACGGCTTGTTTCGTTGGGTTATTTTGGGTTGTTTCCCCATCAAACAAACTATGCCACCCAGGTTCAGATGACATGACAAGCTGTGTCTAGGGGGTAATTAGGCTAATGGCACCTGAGACACTGCTAATTTAAACAAACCACCATGGCTTGTTTGAGCATGCAAGTTGGCCCAGTGTCTACAAATTCAAGAACAATGGGTTGGATCTAGACTTACAGATTTGGTTGGATCCAAGTCATGACTAACTTGAGACCCATTGATTTTAGTGAGTCTACTCTAAGCATGACTAAATCTGGATCCAATCCAATGGGCGTGTTTACACAATCATTTTCAGCCACAGTTGCTTAAATAGGTGCCTGGTGCCTGTGGATGCCCATTCCATAACCCAACCCCAGCTCGTAGGTTGTCATGTCATCTGAACCTGGTGAGGGTGAGCTGTTGGCATGATTAACAAACCACCCACAATCTTAAAACAGCCCATGGGCTCTAGGTAGTTTGTTAAACATGCCAACAACCCACCGTCATTGGGTTCAGATGACTCAACAACTAATGAACGGGTGTTGGTTTACAGAACCCACAGCCACTATGGCTGAAAATAATCGTGCAAACCAGGTCATGGTCTGTTTTTCTCTTCCTTAACTTGCAGCTTTTTTTCTCCAAACAGAGAGATTGAGACTTTTTTGTTTTGTTTTATAGCCTTATAGTGACCGCCATGACACAAATTCTGGGAGAACAGAGTTTTGGAGCCTAGATATACACAATGCTGTCATTTCACTAGATAAAGCATGTGGAACTTTCATCAGTGCCTCCTCGCAAGACTCATTCTAGGACAGTGCAAATGCAATAAATCTTAGTTATGCCTCCCAGTGACTGTTCCTTTCATGTCACTCAATTTCGTTAGCTCCCACCTTTGCAATGTTTAGCAAGCTGCAAGGAAACAAATATGAATGGTCTAATTTTCCATTGGTATCGCTAGATAGAGCACCACTGGCCTCAAGCAATTTCTGTTCTATGACACCAACAGATAATTTGACCCAGAATGAATAACTCAACAAAGGATGATTTCTTCCTGTAAGCGATGGAACATCTGGCAAAATGTTCATGTCCGAACCTGTTAAGAATACAGAGCTCAGTGGCATTTGTGCATGTGGCTCTAGCCACCCCTACCTAAAAACACTGTCTGAGGGGAGGGGAGGGGGGCTGAACTGACTGGTAACTCCCAGCTTAGCTGGATTCCACCTCCAAGCAGAGCCTTACGCAATGTTATTTATAGCTTTAAGAATTTCTCTCTGGTCTGCATGAGGAAATGGTCTGGTGTCATTTCAGTAGCTGTCAAACCGCACCGATTTGCCAACGTCTGTTTAAAAACCTCCAAAGAAAATGTTTAGTTCAATGAGCTTTAAGTGGCTTCCAAAGGTAACACGTTGGTTACACAAGAGATCCAATTTCTCACAGCTTCTTGGACAACCTGTGCACTCGATTTTAGACTCCATGAGTTCACAGTCTGTGAAGTCATCCACAAAACTGAAAGATTCCCAGGGGGATTATGTAAATTTGATCCTTCCTCCTCCATAAATCTTCTGCACTATGACTATGAGGTATTGACGATGCCTTTGAAGTTGCTCAGGGTATCAGGGAGAGAGCTGCATTTGAACAGTACTACACAGCATCAGAATAACTTATTAATACCATTCTATCCTGCCTCTCCACCCAAGTAATTTTTAAAACTACTTTGAAATCAATCAACATAACAAAGCAATGAAACCCAGAATCCCTTGAGGCCTAGGAAAACAAAAATATCTTTATTTGCTTCCTAAAGAAGCCAGAAGAGAGCCATCAGTGAAGGTCTCAATGGTGACCTGCACTGATGGTGCCACCACTGAAAAGGCCTCATCCTCTGAAAAGGTGAGTTTGCTTCAGCCAAGGCTGAGCAAAGTCTCAGATAAGATAGAGAACCAATGGGCCTGTTCAGACAACACGCTAAGCCATGGTTAGGCCTTTTGCTGCAAATGGTTAGTAACCGTGTTTAAACTGTAGCCACCCTGGTTAGGAATGGTTCATACAACACACTAAGTCTTGGTTCACACAACACGCTAAGTCATAATGTTTAACTCAAAATGCTTAACCACCGTGGCTTAGCATATCATCTGGACAGGGTCTATGGGGAGTAGTGGTTAGAGAATTGGAACTGGGACTCAGTCTATCTGGATTTTAGCCCCCACACAACCATGGAACTCACTAAGTGACTTTGGGCCACTAACTGACTGACCTATCTCACAGGGTTGTTGTGATGATAAACAGGAGGAGGAGGACCATGAAAGCCACCTTGGGTTCCTTGCAGGAGGAAAAAGGAGGAATATAAATGTAACAATAAATGAAATAAATAGCATAAAATAAAAGATAGAAAAACTCAAGGAAGCTACTATGGGAGAAGGCATCTTCCATTATTCCAAGGCACCAAGACATTATGCTTCCTGGGAATGTTGGGAGTTACAGATCCAACACATCTGGTAGGCATCAATTTGAAGAACACTGCCCAGGTCTAAAGGTCTTTAAAGGTCAGCAATAAACAGTGCAGGATGGTCAATCTAGGCCAGGATTCTGCCCAAGGAGACTGGAATGGAGATGCAAGTGGGGAGGGACTGCAGAAGAACATACATGCAGACAAAGGAAGCTGCAGGACTGGGATGGATGCCAGAGGATTGGCAGGCTGGATGAAACAAAGCCACCTAGAGAGAGATTAGGGCCTATTTCTCAGAGTCATGCAGAGACAGAAATCACAGTTTAGCAGAAGGCCAATCTAGGCATCCTGCTTAGCTCCGTGTAAGCACATACTGCCCTGATTCGGATTAGGACCATAGCGATTTGTGAGGGGGACTTTAAGCTCCCCTTCCCAATTTTTATCGCCAGTTGCCATACACCCACAGGGGGCTAAAAAAAGAGGGGGGGATTCTCCAGTTTGGGCAGGCAAAAGCCGCATGTGAAATATCACTGATACCACTTACTTTGCTTGACAGATAGTCAGGAAGAAAGCCAGGGAGCAAGTAGGCAGCGGCATCTCCTGCTCCTCATTCTTACCATTGTCTGGGCCAGAGTGAGAAGTGGGTGAAAAAGAAGGTTGCAATGGAGGAGCAGGGGACTCTTGTCAGCGGACCCCTGCAGTGGAGCGGGCCCTCAGCAGGGGCCCAACCATGCCTATCCTTGACATTGGCCCTGATTTCCACCATCCCTCACCACTGGCTATGCTGACTAGGGCTGATGGGAGTTGCAGTCCAACAACATCTGGAAGACCACAAGTTTCCCACCCCTGAGCTAAATGGAGAAGGAACTACAAAAACGGACTCTTATTTATTTTATGTCAGCTACTACAGGATAGCTCCAGTATGTTGCTTAAGGCATATAGCTTTCAAAGTCCAACTACAACCTTGAAACAGCCAGAACAAAGTCTACAGATGAAAAACAAAACAAAGTATGAAGTGGGCATATCAGCTGCGCCTTCATCGGTGTCCTTTGACCTCTCCAACCACTTAACGGGAGAAGATATTAGATAACATGAACTCACTGTTCTTGTACACTTTTCATGAGGCTAGTGCAGCCTTCCCTAACCCAGTACGCTCCAGATGGTTTAGACTACAACTCCTATCACCCCACCCAGCAGGACAAATGGTCAGGGATGATGGGAGTTGTAGCCCACAATGTCCAGAAGGCACTTGGTTAAGGAAGGCTGGAGTGCTTCATGTGTTTCTCTCCTTCTGTGGTTGTGGGAACTCCTCCATATTTATGGTGAACAATAGGTTGTTCACATAGCTGCAGACGACCGAAACTTGCAGTTTTGAACACCTCTTTAGTGTGGACAGATTGGCATATTGCACACGGGCGTGCAGATGGATGTGACTGTCAGAGCACTCCTGTACAGTCTCAATATATTCCAGATGGTTGACCTTCTAAATTGACTTGAAAAGCTGACTTCACAAAGAGACAGACAGACAGACAGACAGACAAAGAGAGAGAGAGAGAGAGAGAGAGAGAGGGGGGGGGGGGAAAGAAGAGTTGTATATTCTAACTGCCTGAATATGTCTAACAGCCTTTATAAGGATGAAGCTGGAGAAATGAGAGAAAGAGGGAGGGAGGGAGGGAGGGAGGGAGGAAGGAAGGAAGGAAGGAAGGAAGGAAGTGGCAGGGGTTGGCATTCTAACCGACATGTCCAAAAGGCCACAGGGCAATACATCTGGCCGTTGCAATGTATTCTGCTCTATTATTGGAAGAGTTTGTTTTCATTTTTTTCTGAATAGGCTGTTGTGGGGAAATAGAGAAAAATACCTACTTTATGAAAGTTTCCATATTTTTGTTTCCAGAGCTCACATATAGAAGCAGAGCTTGTACCACTTCCTGGTTGCATATTTGTAGGAGTTGTATCAGTGACATTATTGAAACCACGGAATGGTTGATAAAAGAAGATAAATAGCTCTATTACATTTGGCCATTTCACCTGCTATAAAATTCTGCTGTGAATAGTACTACTGTGTAGGAATTAATGTGAAACAGTTTTACTTATTATATATATATATATATATATATATATATATATATATATATTATTATTATTATTATTATTATTTATTTATATAGCACCATCAATGTACATGGTGCTGTACAGAGTAAAACAGTAAATAGCAAGACCCTGCCGCATAGGCTTACAATCTAATAAAATCATAGTAAAACAATAAGGAGGGGAAGAGAATGCAAACAGGTACAGGGTAGGGTAAGCAGGCACAGGGTAGGGAAAAACTAACAGTAGAAAGTAACAGTAGAAGTCTGCACAACATCAAGTTTTAAAAGCTTTAGGAAAAAGAAAAGTTTTTAGTTGAGCTTTAAAAGCTGTGGTTGAACTTGTAGTTCTCAAATGTTCTGGAAGAGCGTTCCAGGCGTAAGGGGCAGCAGACGAAAATGGACAAAGCCGAGCAAGGGAAGTAGAGGCCCTTGGGCAGGCGAGAAACATGGCATCAGAGGAGCGAAGAGCACGAGCGGGGCAATAGTGTGAGATGAGAGAGGAGAGATAGGAAGGAGCTAGACCGTGAAAAGCTTTGAAGGTTAACAGGAGAAGTTTATATTGGATTCTGAAGTGAATTGGAAGCCAATGAAGAGATTTCAGAAGCGGAGTAACATGGTCGGAGCGGCGAGCTAAGAAGATGATCTTTGCGGCAGAGTGGTGAACAGAAACCAACGGACTGATGTGAGAAGAAGGAAGGCCAGAGAGAAGAAGGTTGCAGTAGTCCAACCGTGAAATAACCAGTGCATGAACAAGCGTCTTGGCAGAAGAGACAGACAAAAATGATCGAATCCTGGCAATATTATACAGGAAAAATCGACAAGATTTAGCTACTGCCTCAATATGAGGAATAAAGGAGAGCGAGGAGTCGAAGATAAAGCCAAGGCTACGAGCTTCCTTGACCGGAGTAAGCGTAACATCATTGACAGTAAGAGAGAATGAGAGATGAGGAGAAGGTTTAGGAGGAAAAACAAGCAATTCAGTCTTTGCCATATTAAGCTTCAAGCGACGATGAAGCAGCCAAGCTGAGATATCTGAAAGACATGCCGAGATACGATCGTGAACATCAGGAGAAAGTTCCGGAGATGACAGATATAGTTGTGTATCATTGGCGTACAGATGATATTGGAGGCCATGAGATTGAATAAGCTTGCCCAAGGGCAACATGTATAAGGAAAACAACAACGGGCCAAGCACCGAGCCTTGCGGAACCCCTACTGAAAGGGGAAAGGAGGAAGACGAGCTGCCATTAGTCAACACGCTGAAAGAGCGACCCGCTAGATAGGAGGCAAACCAGTTATAGACAGAGCCACAAAATCCAAGGTCATGAAGGGAATCTAAGAGAAGATCATGATCAACCGTGTCAAAGGCTGCAGTTAGATCAAGGAGAATAAGAACGGAATAATGGCCTTTAGACTTGGCAATAAGGAGATCATTGGTGATCTTAGTAAGGGCTGTTTCGGTGGAATGCAGAGGACGGAATCCAGATTGAAATGGATCCAAAGCAGAGTTACTAGAAAGAAAGTCAAGACCACGAGAGTAGACCGCACGCTCCAGGATCTTTGAAACAAACGGCAACAAAGAGACAGGTCGGTAGTTAGACAGAGATAGCCTATCAAGAGTAGGTTTCTTGAGAATGGGAGAGACTGTAGCATGTTTAAAAGCAGAAGGAAATGAACCAGAGGACAGAGAAAGATTAATAATATGTAGCAAGGAAGGGAGGATAGCAGGAATAAGATTAATAAAGACGCGAGAAGGAATCGGATCACGAGAACAAGTGGAAGGCTTCGAAGAGCGCAGTATTGTAGACAGTTCATCCGCAGAGACCGAAGGAAACGCAGAGAAATTTGCAGGAGGAGCTGACAGATGAGGAACAGGAACTGGAAGAGGAGCAGAGCTGGCCAGATCATATATATATATATATGTGTGTGTGTGTGTGTGTGGGTGGGTGGGTGGGTGTGGGTGTTTGTGGGTGGGTGTGCACGTGTGGGGTATGCTAGGGAGCTGAAAGCAATTTCTCAACCCTTGTACAAATCTACATGTGCTCACCACATCTTACATACACAGATTTCATATTTATTCCTGTACGGATGTGTGTCATAATAAAAAGAATAATAATGAGTAAACTGATTTCCTATCATAGTATTCAAAATATTGTGGCATGTAAGGTGACCCTACTGTCTGATGGGGTGCACTTGGAATGCCCAATGTTCCTTGTCCATAGATGACTAGTAGTATTGCTCTAATGGGTTTGTAACTGGCTTGGAGAATCTTTTCAAACAGATTTGAAAAGCTCAAGTGTCATATTTGTTTGGCTTATGACACACAGCACTTGTCTATATTAATTGATGCCAGTCCTGCATGTTGACAAAAGCTAGCCCACGCCCTTTCAGTTCCAGGATCTCTGGACATCATTTCCCGGGCCCATTGATGTCATATTTGCTTCCAGACTTTGAGTGCTTTACTATGAGGACAGTGTCAGATTTCCTGACTATCAGGGCATGAGCAAAGTAACTTTGGACTTGCACTCGTAATCTTCTATAACATCAGACTAGTTTCTTTTCTGACACCCTTTCTTATCTAATTTTGGGTTGGATTTCACACTTCTGGTTTTGAAGGCTGTTCCGTTTATTCTACACTTTTGAATCGTTACTTTGGAAAAAGCGAATTCTGGAGTGAAGCTTTCTTTTCCAAAAGGATTTCTATTAAACTTTGATATTAAGAGCTTGATTCAATGCCTCTTGACTCAGAGTGGTCACTCAGAGTGGTCACAGTGGCACTTAAATCTGGGGATGTTTGCACACCATTTGATACCAACTAGCACTGTTGGAGGGTGGACATTTTCAGTGGGGCAGCGACACAAGGAGAAAGCATTAAACACTCCCGTCCCTGCAAGCCACAACTCTAATCTTCCTTCCCTCATCTGCAGCTGCTATTCTTAAAAGAAAAAAAGCAGGTAAGTTGAATGCATTCAGCCCTGTCCTGCTAAGGGATTCAAACTCTCAAGCAATTAGAATTACATGAAAGGGGAGTGGGGTGCCCCATCTGTCGCATCCCTACTGCCCTCTGTGCATTGTGTGAGGAGCCTGCTCTACATGTGTGGGCTCCCCACACAATGAAGAACCCCGCTCATATGGGCAACCTACATTCAGGGCCAGCATTAAGAATAGGCACAGTCAGGCACCTGGTGAGGGATCATAGGAACAGAGCCAACATCAACGGTAGGCATGGTTGGGCACCTGGTGAGGGCCCACACCCTAGCATGGGCCCACTGAAAGGAGTCCTCTGGACTTGCTCCTCACCATATCAACCCTCTTGTTCACCCAACTCTCGCTCTGGCACAGACAACGGTGGTGGTGAGAAGATGGAGCAGGAGATGCCCCGGCCTACTCGCTCACTCACTCTCTCCCTGAAAAGCAAGCAAGTGGTAGCCATGATGAGAAAGAAGGCGAGGAGCAAGAGCAGTGGCTGACAATGGCGGTGAGACTCCCTGAGGAACGGACCCCCATTGTGGGTGTCTTGCCAAAAAGGCCTTCAAAAACTTGGAGCTGGCACTGCCTGTGCCTGTAGAGCAGCCTCCCTGCTGCAGAGCTTCACCCTGCAAGAGGGTGGCCACATACCCAGCATCCAAAAAGAGGGCACGCATTACCAAAAATCAGGACGTTGGACGACCCAGTTTTGCATGACATTTGCACATAGTGATTTATAGGTACAGATGAAAATGTCCAATGAATTCCTATTGTTTCAATGGAAATACAGTATGTCTCACTGTAGCCAGGGAGAGTGTGAGCAGGTGACCTGTGTGCCTGCCTGTTCAATCTGGTGTCCAGGTGCTAATTGTTGATGGGCAACTTCAAGCCCCCTGCTCCCCCTTCCTATCTTCCTATCCCCCTTCCTCCCCCTTCTCCATCTTTAAACCAGATTTGGAACAGACACCACTTTAAATAGAGGACTGTACTCCATAAAGTAGAACAGAAGGCCACCCTACACTGCAACACATAGAGGGCAGCAGCCAAGAATGGGCCATCTGTCCTTTCTCCATACTGCATGAGGCTAGAATGCCTAAAAAGGGCTCCATCTAAGGCCGCATCTGTTTTGGCTTGTCTCACAATCACATCCCTCGACTTAATCCAAACAACCATGAAATAATTGCACTTTAGAAAGAAATACCATAGCCCGCATGCAAGAAATTGCAAGAAGGAACATTTTTGAATGGCATAAAAAGGACATTAAAGCAAATTGTGTTTCACGGTATGCCATGCAGAATATGCAATTAGGAGAACAAGTCTACTTACACATGAAGCTGCTGTATTCCAAGTCAGACCGCTGGTCCAGCCAGCCAGTGGTTCCTTTGATTGGTGGCCTCTTTCCAGGGATTGGACCAGGGTTCTTTCCAGCCTTGCTATCCAAATAGCAGGTCCCTTTTTACACTTACATGTTAGGAACTGAAACTGGGACTTTCTACCTGCAATGAAGCATTGGTCTGCCATTGAATTATGGCCGACTTGCTCTACGGTTGAGTTATAGCCA
The DNA here is from genome assembly GCF_023053635.1 of Elgaria multicarinata webbii. Classification (NCBI taxonomy): domain Eukaryota; kingdom Metazoa; phylum Chordata; class Lepidosauria; order Squamata; family Anguidae; genus Elgaria; species Elgaria multicarinata. The sequence goes on from NC_086178.1 coordinate 65,640,039, forward strand.
ACTTTTCAGCCATGATTGGTGTTTGTCACAGAAAGACTTTCCCAACCAGATCCAATCATTTCCCACCCCACCCCCACCCCGTTCCACTAGTCGAGCTGGAGTTTGACAGCTCCTTTGAAAGCTGTCAACCCCCACCCCCAAAACTAATAGAAAATCAGTGAAAAAAGGGTGGAATGCACTTTTCTATGAAAACAGGGTCCTGCTGATCCAGGGTGGGGTGGACTAGCAGGGGCTGAGCAAGACTTTAAATTGTGGGGGAGGCACTCAGCTAACTGGGTGATCATGAGAACTTTCCCTACCTGAGACATGCTCAAGATCACCTGGGCCAGATTTACACCAGGCATAGTACTATGAAAGCAGTATGAAAGTAGTATATGTATGGCCTGTGTCAATGGGCCCCAACAGTTGTCAGTGCACTTCAATACCGCTATAAAGCAGTAGTGTGGCTCCTGTCTCTTATATACCGCTTTCATACTGCTTTTATAGCGCAATATCCTGCTTGGTGTGGATCTGGCCCTGGTTAGCCAAGGTTTAAAGGGATGGTTAGCCAGGGATTTAAAGTGCCACCTTGACCTTTAGGGATTCCCTCCTTCTAATGCATCCTTCTCTGAATTCTTCTAGTGCACCCTGTTTCCATCTAGAAGTGCACGCCACCCCATTTCCTATGCAAAGGGAGTAACTGCTTCTACTTTAAGAGCTGTCAAGACAGAAGTGGTTACAGCAATGTGAAGAGAGAGAAAAGAGTTGCTGGGGACACGGGCAAGGGGGAATTCCTAGCAGAGCATCCTCAAGGTTCAGGGCAATGCATTGAACCCTGAGGATACCTTTGCTGGGGGGAGCTATACCCATTTCCCCACCTCTCAACCGTGCAAGGTTGTCAAAGCAGCCTTGCTACAGAATAACCTTGACTGTTCCCTTGAATGTTTGACGTTCAGCCAAGCCAAGCCCCTATGTTTTGGATATCGGCTGTTGCGGAAGTGCACAACTGCAAATAACTGGGGGAAAGGGGGCATTTGTGCTATTGGGCAGTATAGAAATGCAATAAATAAATAAATAAATAATAAAAAAAAACATGGCTGGGGAAATGCGGGAAACCCGTCCCCCAGCTCTGACTGCAATTGGGGTCAGAGTCAAAGCAGGGATGGAGGCTTGGAGGCAGACAAGATGAGTTCTTCCACCAAGTCCTCTGGGATGCCAGGTGGAGCCGGCTGCGGGACCGAGGGGGAAGGGAGGGGAAAAGCTTTGCTCTGTGGGTGTTGGGTCTGATCATCTTTTGGCCGCACCAACCATGCACTGTGGGTTGTTTGCAAAGCATAGCTTGTCCCCCATCATGGGTTAGCATGTTGCATGATGAACATGCTCATTGTTACACTCATTCTTCCAATACGTGCATTCCCCTTGCCCAAGATTATGCAACAACCTTGCTGTTCTGAAGCCGTTTCTTCTAAAACTCACTTCAAACACACATATGGATAGGCTTATAGATTATTGTTGTGATAGAAATATCCTCTTTCTATGTTTATAGGCATATCTTTCTTAATTTATATTTCCAGTCTTAGCATTCAAAACATATATTCGGGATTATCTCGTGTGTGGTTTGGTGCAAATTAACCCTGCACCAGGTGGCACATTTGCCTGATTGTTCTGATTATGAAGAAAATGACATTTTTCTTTGCAAGCATCAGCAGCGTATGCGTTTGCCTGATTAAGGACTGAGTCATAGGAATTTCAATACTTTGACTCTGTAATTAGGGGGATTGGGTTGTTTAATTGTTCAAGGATTAGTTTACGAAACCTGTAGACTTCGAGGGCCTAATCCACTAAAATTAGCACGATTGCAACTAAACTGATTTATTTATTTCAAAGGGACTTCAGAGCAATGAAATTTCCCCAGATTTGGGACATGCAGGCAGGGGGGACGGGACAGGACGATAATACCTCAAGTATGAAAAGGCTGGGGCTTTCAGACTTTGAAGAGGTGATCTTATTTAGAATAAAACTTAAATTCATTTTTTTGCAGTAGGGATGTAGTAATATTTACATATTACTATACATTTGTTTCCTGGTTCATAATCTCTTGAATCTAAATCTATCTGGCATGTAAACTGACAGACAGTGTGGTGTCATTGCTGGGAACAGTGCTGGGAACACTTGAGAAGGTTGGAGATGGGTGTAAAGCTCATTTAGCTTTCACTATTGCTCATACTAACCCACCTCAGGGGGTTATTGTGAACCTGCAGAGTTACAATCTGAGTTCCTAACTAATTTGGTGGGGTGGGGGGTGTTAGTAGATTAGTACCTCCAAAATCTCTCTCTCACACACCCACCCCACAGCCTTTAAAGCAGCCTTCCCCAACCTTGTGCCCTCCAGAGGTTGTGGACATCAGCCCCAGCCAGTATTGCCAATGGTCAAGAATCCTGGGAGTTGTAGTCTAAAAGATCTAGAGGCCATCAGGTTGGGGAAGTCTGCTTTAAATATTTCTTTTTCTTCCAGCCATTTGGGCTTTATTTGGTTCTCCCCCCCCCCCCCCACTCCTCTCAATATTTACCTATGTTTATTGGTTAAAACATTTTGTTATATATTTATTTGTTACATTTGCATCCCACCCTGCTTCCATATAGCTCAGGTCAAAGTAGAAGGCGTTTGATAGTCTCCCAAGATACGTGACAAAATAGGCTAAAGATAGACCCTATATTTATCATTCCATTAGATGTTTATAAAAAGCTGTAGATTAAAACCTGTGAATATGACAGATTGTCTGTTCCTAAAAAATCAATTCTGATATTCATCATGATTCTGTGTATTAAGTGCATATTATTTCTATTATTTTCTTAAATTGACATTTCACAGAAGTAACCAAGTATATCACATATTGTTGCAAGCCATATGTTTAATCATTTGCAGTACTATCCTTTATGTGTCTATTCAAAAGTAAACCTCACTGAGTTCAGTGTTGCTTACTCCCAGGTAAATGTGCATAAGGTTGAAGCTAAGGAGTTACATGCAGATATCTGAGCTCTGGAGTAACCAGTTAAACACACCTTTGAACACATTGTTACATCTGTGCATCCCCAGTTCTGAGCGGTGAGAGATTTTGGAGGTTCCAGACTTAACAACAGTACAATTTCCTTAGAAGAAAGTCACTGGAAACTAATGGCATTTCTGTGATGTAAGCTTAATTTATATATATATAGGCTGAACATAAGATGAGGGTTCACAGCATTGGCATCCCAAGGGATTCCAACTCCCCATTAGATAGTTATTTAGGGCAACTCATAATACCATAGGATTTCCTGTGGAGAACAAAGTCAGCTTTGCAGACCCAGGCTGAACACAGACTTCCTACCACCACCACCCCCAGACCTCACTCAACCACTTATCCAGTGGGGGAGGGGGAAGATGAGTCATCTGCTGCTCTGATCATCTCTTCCTTCTTGGCCACAGTTCCCATTGAAACATCAAAAACACTTACTGGCCAACTATCCTTTCTTAAGAAGTAGTGCCTCAAGGCATCCACACTGATTGTTCTACTTCTAGAAAACTAAGGATCAAACTAACTTTATTACCAAGTGTGCAGCTGCCCCATCTACTTGTTTCTTACTCTAGAGTAAGAGTGCATGGTCCCAATCCAGTTCAGGACTACCACATGCCTCCTGATTTCCTCCCTTCCTTGCCCTCCAGTCCCCCACTGACTCCATGTGCTCTTACTCTAGAGCAGGGGTAGGCAGCTCTCCAGATGTTTTGGCCTAAAGCTCCCACCAGCCTTAGCCATGATAGCCAGTGGTGAGGGATCATGGGAGTTGACATCTAGAGGGCCACAAGTTGCTCACCCCTGCTCTAGAGTAAGAAATATTGTGAAAGAAAGCTGCATGCTAGGCAATTGACATAATGTATAATTTGATCCTCAGAGTCAAGAATTACAGAGTTTGAACGGATCCTAGATTATTATTATTATTATTATTATTATTATTATTATTATTATTTATTTATATAGCACCATCAATGTACATGGTGCTGTACAGAGTAAAACAGTAAATAGCAAGACCCTGCCGCATAGGCTTACATTCTAATAAAATCATAATAAAACAATAAGGAGGGGAAGAGAATGCACCAAACAGGCACAGGGTAGGGTAAAACTAGCAGTATAAAGTCAGAACAAAATCAAGTTTTAAAAGCTTTAGGAAAAAGAAAAGGTTTTAGCTGAGCTTTAAAAGCTGCGATTGAACTTGTAGTTCTCAAATGTTCTGGAAGAGCGTTCCAGGCGTAAGGGGCAGCAGAAGAAAATGGACGAAGCTGAGCAAGGGAAGTAGAGACCCTTGGGCAGGTGAGAAACATGGCATCAGAGGATCGAAGAGCACGAGCGGGGCAATAGTGTGAGATGAGAGAGGAAAGATAGGAAGGAGCTAGACCGTGAAAAGCTTTGTAGGTCAACAGGAGAAGTTTATATTGGATTCTGAAGTGAATTGGAAGCCAATGAAGAGATTTCAGAAGTGGAGTAACATGGTCAGAGCGGCGAGCCAAGAAGATGATCTTAGCAGCAGAGTGGTGAACAGAAACCAACGGACTGATGTGAGAAGAAGGAAGGCCAGTGAGAAGAAGGTTGCAGTAGTCCAACCGAGAAATAACCAATGCATGAACAAGAGTCTTGGCAGAAGAGACAGACAAAAATGATCGAATCCTGGCAATATTATACAGGAAAAAACGACAGGATTTAGCTACTGTCTCGATATGAGGAATAAAGGAGAGCAAGGAATCAAATATAAAGCCAAGACTACGAGCTTCCTTGACTGGAGTAAGCGTAACATTATTGACAGTAAGAGAGAATGGGAGATGAGGAGAAGGTTTAGGAGGAAAAACAAGCAATTCAGTCTTTGCCATATTAAGTTTCAAATGACGATGAAGCAGCCAAGCGGAGATATCTGAAAGACATGCTGAGATACGATCGTGAACATCACGAGAAAGATCCGGAGATGAAAGATATAATTGTGTATCATCGGCATACAGATGATATTGGAGGCCATGAGATTGAATAAGATTACCCAAGGGCAACATGTATAAAGAAAACAACAACGGGCCAAGCACCGAGCCTTGCGGAACCCCTACTGAAAGGGGAAAAGAAGAAGACGAGCTGCCATTAGCCAACACGCTGAAAGAGCGACCCGCTAGATAGGAGGCAAACCAGTTATAGACAGAGCCACTAAATCCGAGGTCATGAAGGGAATCTAAAATAAGATCGTGATCAACCGTGTCAAAGGCTGCAGTTAGATCAAGGAGAATAAGAACGGAATAAAGGCCTTTAGACTTAGCCATAAGAAGATCATTGGTAATCTTAGTAAGGGCTGTTTCAGTGGAATGCAAAGGACGGAATCCAGATTGAAAAGGATCCAGAGCAGAGTTACTAGAAAGAAAATCAAGACAACGAGAGTAGACCACACGCTCCAGGATCTTTGAAACAAAAGGCAACAAAGAGACAGATTGGTAGTTGGACAGAGATAGCATATCAAGAGTAGGTTTCTTGAGAATAGGAGAGACTGTAGCATGTTTAAAAGCAGAAGGAAATGAACCAGAGGACAGAGAAAAATTAATAATATGAAGCAAGGAAGGGAGGATAGCAGGGATAAGATTAATAAAGACGCGAGAAGGAATCGGATCACGAGAACAAGTGGAGGGCTTCGAAGAGCACAGTATTGTAGACAGTTCATCAGCTGAGACCGAAGGAAACACAGAGAAATTTGCAGGAGGAACTGACAGATGAGGAACAGGAACTGGAAGAGGAGCAGAGCTGGCCAGATCAGAGCGAATAGTTTGGATTTTAGCATTGAAAAAAGAGGCAAAGTTATTAGCAGACAGAGAGGCGGGGAGAGATGGTGGATTAGGCTTCAGAAGAGAATTGAAGGACACAAAGAGCCGCTGAGGATGCCTAGCATTTGACTGGATCAACGTTGAGTAATACTGCTGTTTGGCCAATGAAATGGCAGAAGAGAAAGAGGAGAGTACAAATTTGTAATGGACAAAGTCCGCCCAGTCCCTGGTCCTATTCCAAAGGTGTTCAGCTGCCCGGGAACAAGAGCGAAGGTAGCGGAGGAAAGAGGTGAGCCACGGTTGGGATTGAGAAGGGTGAACTATCCGAGTTGTAGATGGAGCAAGATTATCAAGAGTTGAAGATAAGGAGGAATTAAAGAAGGAGACAGCTGAGTCCAAGGAGACAGCCGAAAAGACAGAAGGAAGAGAGGAGGCTAGAGACTGAGAAAAAGCCTCATAATTGATAGATTGCAAGTCACGACAAGAGCGAGAAACAGGATGTGAAGGAGGAGGATTATGAGTAATCATGAAAGAAACTAGATGATGATCTGACAAAGGAAAGTCAACTCGTCATTCAGACTAGCTGCAAAGCCAAAACACCAGGAAATAGTATTAGAGCATCTCTATACCAGCAATATATGGCACACTTGTGACTGGCCACTCACTGAAGTTTGTGGTCCTTTAGATGATGTCGTCAACCTCCGGCACAACTCACACGCCTTCCCCTGGTTATCCTGTCCTAAAAAATACCCTAGAAATCCTGATCCTGAAATCCTAGGGGAGATCTACACTGGTATATATAACGTTGCTTTGTCAGTCAGTAAACATAATATGTTATACCGATTTCACCGGGCACATGTAGATATTAAGACGTTTCTTGCCGTTTTCCTCTCCAGTAGGAATGCAGCACTTTGGGCCACACAATGTATGTCCTAACGTGTTGTTTTTTTTCAATTCCCCGTCTGCTTATTGTTCTTCCCACTTCCTCTTTTCCCCCCCATTTCTTCCATTGCCCCTCTTCTGAGGGTGGTGGTGGAAAGATTTCCCCTCTTTCCACACCTGGGAGCTTTTCCTAAGCAGGGGCTATGGAGGGAGCCTCCAGGTAGGGTTAGGGGGTTTACTTTACTCAAAAGTAAATCCCATTGATTTCAACTGCTAACGTGACCTGCTGCCCCTTGGTCTCTTTCTGTGCCCTTTTCCTAAGCACAGTCCAAGGGGCAGCATGTGATGTTAGCAGTTGAAATCAATGGGATTTACTTTTGAGTAAAGTAAATCCACTAACCCTGCCTGGAGGCTCCCTCCCTGCTTGCTTGCATCTTTAAGTTCATGAACTACAGGTGTGCTGTTCCCTTACTCAAAAGTAAATCCCATTGAGTTCAACTGCTAACATCACATGCTGGCTTACCTTTGAGGAAAGCCCATTGAACAGAGAGAGTCTTACTTCTGAATAAACACATATAGAACAATGCCCATACACATGCAGATCATGGAAGGGGGAGGGAGGTTGTGACTGCAAAGAGGAACACGAGGCAAGAAAGAGGAAAAACGGCTGCTACTTTGGGCGCAGAAACACAAAAAATGTACCCCGAGGAAGGTGATTGGCTAAGGAAAAGTATATATAAAAAGGAAGGTTTCTTATGATGCAATCGGCCACATAAGAGAAAATAGAACAACTTATACAGATAAGATCAGAAAATAGATTGACAGAAAGGGTAAGTGATACAACGTTACAAGGCAAGCGTCATGTGGCGAGATAAGACTCAATACACAATAAAAATGTTTATAAGCGGTATATCCAGCTTAGTGTAGATCTCCCCCTGATATCACAGAATTTCCTAATGTGTACAGCCGAAGTTGTGCTACAAAGCATCCACTAGATGATGCTGTCCCATTCAAGGCTAAGAGCACTGAGAGGAGGAGAACGTTTCAATTACAGACCAGGTAGTTGCCCCTCTCCACCTGTGTAATGCAGCCCATTACAATCTCAGTGCAAACATCTGCAATAGACACATTTGAATTTATTTTAATTAAGCATATATGTCATTTATCATGAGTGCAGGAGAACTATGCAGATTTCATTTTGACCCCCCATTAAGGCTCAAAGCAATGCTATCCTGACTGAGAATGGCCACTTCCTGTCTACTTTGACGTCTTCCTCTCAGTTCCCTTTTTCATCTGTGTCAGAGCAGATGCATTTGCAATGCAACCTTTACTTGCAGAATGACCATTAGGATGCCTGAATTCAGTTCTAGAATTAAACAAATGTGAAGCAGAAGATCCCATATATTATACGGGCCCGGCTTCATGTTTCTTTTGTTCTTGGACTGAAGATTACATTGGCGAGGGGAAAGCATAGGATGTATGTATAGCATTTCATCTAAATGTGGGGCTCTTATGCATTTTAAAGAGACCAGTCTACTGTAGTCTATAGATTCTGAACAGCTAAATAAGGAAGGTGAAGTGAAACCTCCGCAGGGCAAGCTTCACCCGCCACAATGGCTCTTCCGCACTACTATGTTGGTAGTCCTTTCTTCTGCTGTATCTAGTCAGTCAAGGGACATGCCTCAAGTCACTTAATGCAGAACATATTCCTCAACAGCCTTTAACTAAACAGTCATATTTGTATTTTGTCTATGCAAAGACTGGCATAAGCGCAGAGGACTAGGGAGCCCGGAGAGTCAAAACACAAATGCGGTAACTGAGATCACATTTTACAAAGTTCTGTTTACTAAACTCTAGGATTAGGTTGCAGGATCTGTGTTTCATAGCACCCAATGAGTGTGAAAATTTATTATTTTGCTATTCTTTAATTATCCGAACTTTGTGTACAAAAGGGTACATTACTTTTCCAGTTGGAGCATTTCAGTCCTGCACTCCCCATTCCCACCTGTGGAAAATATAAAAACCTAATACACTTCCTCCCAGATGTATTTTCCCCACACTATTGAGGCATGTCTAAAATTCAACCACCAAAAGATAGCTTATCCCCTGTATAGGCTTTTAGATCTTCAACACCTGCACGCCAATCCTCCCCACCCCCATTTAGCACTTATTGTACCAGGTTGGTCACCAGTACATCTAGGGGTGAGCATATTGCCTCAACATTAAAATCACTCCACTGGCTGCCAATTAGTTTCCGGGTGAAGTACAAATTGTTGGTCATTACCTTTAAAGCCCTACATGGTTTGGGTCCAGGTTACCTGTGGGATCGCCTTCTCCCATACAGTCCGCCCCGCACACTCAGGTCCTCTGGGGAGAACTTACTTCAGTCAGCCAAAACTAGGCTGACAACTGTTACCCAGAGGACCTTTTCTTCTGTTGCCCCCAGACTGTGGAATGGCCTGCCGGAGGAGATTCATAAACTTAACTCTCTTTCTGAATTTAAGACAGCTTTAAAGACTAGCCTTTTTCGGCAGGCCAACCCAGATGAATGTGAAACCAAGAATTTTTAAGATTTGTTGATTTGTTGTACTAATGTTGTTCCCTGCCTCGATCCAAAGGGAGAGGCAGGTAATAAATAAATTATTATTATTATTATTATTATTATTATTATTATTATTATTATTATTATTATTATTATTCTCAGGGACTTTTCAAGGGTAGGGCAGGAGACAGGTAGAAAGACCTGAATCTATGTGCATTACAATATCCCCCCACATGTGTGGTGGGGATGAAATTTTGAAAGGGATTATTTTCCTGAGATGGGAGGAAAGTCTATATAACAGTTTTCTACAAACTGCTGCCCTCCAGATTTGTTGGACTACAACTCGCATCATCTCCAGCATGGCAACTACTGGCTGAGGACGATGGGGGTTGTACACATTTTGAGGGCACCGAGCTGGGGAAGACTGCTATATAAGAATCTCCCTAATTTAGCCCTGCAACTTTGCTTTGCGTTGCAACATATGCTGCTGAATGGGCGTAGCCAGTTATTTGGTGCCTTCTGTCACACTCCTCCCATGAATGGGGACTTTGAAACACGGAGTGGAACATTGCCCTCTTTTCCCCCTAACATATCATCTTCTCCTCACTTTGTGCTGCTGAGAAGGACTGGAGTGTCAGGGCTTTGAATCAGCAACCATTAGGTGAAACAGGATACTTCTGCGGCTATGCAAATTGTCAACCTTTAGCATTTCTGCAATGGTGGAGAAAAGATGTGAAAGCAGACAGAACCAGAAACACAGCTTCCAGCTTGTTCGCTCTCAACAACGTGATAGAAGCTTGCATGGTGACTGATCAGGTCTGAAAGAATCCCAAGGAGGAGGAGGAGGAGGAGGAGGAGGAAGAAGGTGCTTAAAGAAAACCTAGAGGCGATAAAGAGCTTACAGCATGTAGACTGAGCTGCTCGTGCATTTCCCAATAATTAATCTGGTAGACCAATTAGGAAAAGAGATGTGGCAGTAAAAGGACATGCAGTTTGGGATTCTGCTGCTAACATTAGTAGAATTGCCAAATCTGGGAAGAGCAATAATGATGGAGACAATCTCCAGCAGCCCAGAATGCAGGGTACAAAAGGACAAAAGAGGGTATAGATTTGCATAGAATTTCCATATGTTAATTTATATGTATAGATGCTAATTTGGAAATAATTCCTACAATTTAAATAGAATCACTCTACACCTATCCACAATGGAGAAAACTGTGATCAGGTGATCTGGGTGCCTGATGCCCAGGTGCTAACTGTTTGATGGGCAACTTCAAGATCTCTTGTGCTCCTCCCCCACCCCCGATCTCTAGCTTTGAACTGGGCTTGGATAACCCTACAGAAAGAAGCCTTTAAAATAGATGACTGTCTTCTGTAAAGTAGGGCACCTGGCCACCGTAAAGGCAGGGCATACTCTCTTGCGTGTTTCAAAAAACCATCTACCCTCGATCTATTTTGTGACTGGCCACTAATTTTCAAATTGTCTTTTACAAGTTTGAAGACTAAAATGGAAAGAATTCTGGGATGGTAAATACTCGTCTTGAACTCACTACACTGGAAGTAAACTGTTAGCAAGCAGAGAGTCAACAAAACATACCACAAATTTGAGGGCAAGCAGAAGAAACAAATAAAAAGAGGTTAGGTAGGTTTGCCCTGTTTTCTGAGGGTAATCCCAACCTCTGTTCTTTCATTGCCATTTCCTGTTTTATTCTGGTTCCTCTTTGGCCTTTGCTCGCACCGCATGTTTTGATTGTATGCCCACTTCACCTCTTTCCCACAATGTAGTGACTGGGAAATGGACTGAAATGGGCCGATTAGCCATTTGAATCACAACAAATGGCGTAGGTCAGAGGAATACCATACTGCCATTCACATGATATTTGAATAAAATGAATTACAGTTCAGCTGCCTCAGTTTCAAGGGCATGGTAAAGTGCTAGGCCACAAAACACGACTCTGTCGTCATGACAACAAGGGTCACCATAAGAGAATGGGGTCACATTTAATGCTCCAAAATATGAACAAGGGCAGCGGGTCCAGATGGATATGAAAATAGGAAGGAGAAGGATGCCATGATAGCAGATCAATATCACTCATGCAAGGGTAAACAACGTAAGACTGAAAATCTAGACAAAAATGTCTCGTATAAACAAAATGATTGATCTGTAACTTTTAATGGAGGAAATGTTATAACTGTTCTTATGAGTTTGCTTTCTGATTAGTGGAAATCAGGGCTGGCTCTCCCATGAGGCCGAGTGAATTAGGGTGACCATGAAAAGGCGGACAGGGCTCCTGTATCTTTAACGGTTGTATAGAAAAGGGGATTTCAGCAGGTGTCATTTGTATTCTTGATGTTCCCTCTTCATCACAACAGTTAAAGCTGCAGGAGCCCTGCCCTCCTTTGTATCTGGCCATGCTGCCAGGAGTCCCAGTTCCATGCCTCTCAAAGTGAGGCAGGTGCTGCAGAGAGCCCCATAGGCATTCTCCTGCTGCGGCAAATAGTGCAGCAGGAAAGCAGCCATGCCAGCTCTCGGGAGCAGCTGCCACTACTGCCTGCCCTATGCTTCACTCCAAGGAAGGCGTAGATGGGTGGCTGCTCTGCAGAGCCACACTAGCTGGTCCCCTACCGTGGCAAAGGCCACAGCAAGAGAACGCTCCTCGCAGTTCTCCAGAGAGCAAATACAGCCAAATGCCTGAAAGGTCCTTTTTCAGAGCAAGGCTCTGAAGGTTCCCTGTGTTGCTGTGGCAAAAGCAATTTCCAGGGCCACCTCCCTGCCAATGACTCGCTTTGGAAAAGGAGCAGGATGTTGAAGGGGAGGCGGTTAGAGGAGCTCGCAGGGCTGCTTGTGCAGAGGCTGGATTGTGCCCCCACCCCACTCCCAACACTAGTGCGCACTGGCCCACACTCTACCTCCCACCCTCACTCAGCAGCAGCGCATGGTGGCTCACCCTTCCTGACAACCCCCAGCAGTGGTGGCACCTTATCTTCCCACCTCACGTGGCAGATGGTCTTCCACTTGTGGAAATGGATCAATCATTATGACTTTCCGCTAAAGTTTCACCTGATTAGACCCCAGGATTTGACAAAGGTATCTTATACTTCCTTTAATGGCTCTGAATGGACAATTCACGTTAGACAGAGTGTTTATGAAACTATCTGAGAAAAAGTTTTGAATCTGGAATCAGAGAGAAAAAGAAGGCCAGGAAGAATTTTACAATCTGACCAAAAGTGAAATACCTTAGAGCAGCCAGTCCCAACCTGGTGGCTCCCAATGTTGGACTACAGCTCCCATCCTCCCAAGCAAGCATGATCATTGATGGGAGTTGGAGTAGACAATTATGAATTGCCAAAAAGAGGAACTGCATCACTAAAAAAGAGGACAGAAGATTTTCATTATATTTGCATATGCTAATATCTATATAGATATGCAAATTAATAACTAATTATGCTAATCTAAATATAAACACAGTACATCTCACCATAGTGTGGAAGACTGTGGTCAGATGACCTGTGTGGCTTGGTCAGTCTGTTGTCCAGGTGCTGTGGATGGACACCTTCAATGCCCAGCTCTTTCTTCAGGTGGTTCTTCATCATCAAACTGGACTTGGACTGGACAGCCCTTCAAACAGGGGATCCCTTCCAAACAAAAGACAGTCTTCTGTCAACCATTTAAATAGAGGAGCCTAGCATTTGCTGCATGGTAGGAGTGCTGTCTTGCCTTATGCTCTGCTTGTGTATTTGTAAAGCAAATATTACAAATACACCGTCAGCTTCCAGTGTTCTTGCATCTAAAGAAAACTAAACCAGGTCACTCTGCTCTAAACTTCTCAGAGCTCAGAGAAGTGTGGAGTGCACAACAACACAAATGAAAGGGAATGCTTTCATCATGAAGCCAGATTACTGGGTTAAGAGCAAGCCACTTAGCTTGCTTTTGGTAATAAGAGCCCAATCCTAAGGGACTGATGCTTGATAGAAAGAGGGCTCCAAGTATGGGACGAGGATGGAGGGTTTTACAGCCCATTTAGCTGACATACCTTCCAGGGGCCAGGAACAGCAACAACAGAGAGGCCTCTCCTCCTCCCTATCCTCCTCACCCACCATCTTAAACCCCCCTTCTCCCTCTCTTTCTCCCTCACTGTTGCATCCTGGGAACAGAAGCTACCACAGTGTTTTCCACAGCGGCTGCATGGGGTGAAGAATCCGCACTTGGATTCCTGTCTCCGAGGTTGTAGCTGTGTCTATGGCCTTGGGGTTGGGAATCCACACCATCTTATGGTTCCTCAGATGTTGTCTGAAAAGCCATAGAATTGTTCTGTAAAAGGCCAATATGTCAGAACACTTGTCATGTTTGTTTTCACTTTAAATTTCATTAGAGGCAGTGGGGGTTAGGCCTCAAGAAAAGCAGGAGACCTTCATCAAAGGCCAAAGATATAAATATAGAACCAAATACATAAATGCACTGAGCTGGAATGGGCTTCAGGAATTGGCTTGGTTCACCCTTCTGTACCAAGATGGGATTAAAAATAACAATAAAAATAATCCTAACCATCTCGCAGAGCTTCACCGCACACATTTTCATTCCACATGACCCAATAAGGCTCCTCAAGGATTGAGTACAGAAAATACAAAAGTGGCAAATTATTATGGTCTGTTTTGGGGAGTAGCAGGAACAATGCCACTATTTCTAAACCTAATTTATTTTATAGGGATGTTTTGAAGATAAAATGAATTCATATACTATAAATCTATTTCCCTGAGCCTTGGAACAAAATAGGGAAAAGTTCAAGTGTAGCACATATCATTTGCTTAATGGTTTGGTGGACATCAGAATTACTTAGAAAATTAGAAGTTTGGAGAAATGGATATTTTCTGGTTGGCATGGATAACATAGGGCCAGTGAATGCAGATAAATAAGAGTATGAGTCAACTTCACTGTTTACAAGCCCTCCCCCTGCAACTGTGGCCCTTTCTATACCTAGGGGTGTAGAGGGATGCAGGGGAGACGGTGCCGGGATTTCTGGTTTCCAGGATCATCGCCCTGTGTCCAGACAGCCGTGCGATGTTCCGGAAGTGAAGATGGATGTCAGGCCCACTGTGGCTGCCATTTTTTTTAAAAAAAAAAAACCACCACAGGCCCTAGGAGTGCAATTGTGCTTCAGTGAAATGTAAGTTCGGGGGGAAAGCCCCGACCCCACTCCCCCCAACCCTCGATGTCCCTAGACTCCTTCCTGCCTGGCTCCTTCCATCTGCTGACCCCTGCTATTCACAGGGAGGAGGGAAGAAGCCAGGACGGGCGTGCACACTGCCCACAGTCCTCAGGATTGTCCTGGGACTGCAAGTAAAACCAGTCTTGGTTATCCTGGGAAAATGAAGGGATCATCCCTGCCTGCTCCCGGGATCCCCTGTGCATCATTTGGACACACAGGGTGATCCCGGGGGAAAGGCAGGTGTAGTGAGCTGGCAGAAGCAGAATTGTCCGCCTCCTTCTCCCAACAGTGGGTCCTCCAGCTACATGAAAATGCTACACAGAGTCAGGGGGGCTGAATGGGATGCTGCAGGGGAAAGGGGATCCCCCAAAATTGGGCAGTGGCAACTTTCATGAATGGGACTTTTCTGTCAATGGAAGGCAGATACTGAATCCTACCCTCTGTGTGTGTGTGTGTGTGTGTACATGTAACTCAGGATAACACTGATGAAGTGGACTGTAATGCACAAAAAAATATGCCATAATAAATGTGTCAGCCTTTAAGATGCCACAAGACTCACACAGTAGTTTCCTGTTCAATGAGCTTTTTCTTCTAGAACAGGGGTAGGCAAAATGGTGCCCTCCAGATGTTTTGGTCTATATCTTCCATCCGTCCCAGCCAACATGGCCAATGTAGAAGTTGTAGTCCAAACATCTGGAGGGCACCAGGTTGCATCCCTGGTCTGGAGCAACTCTCCATGCAGAGAAACCTGCTTTCACTATACCACAGTTTCAGCATACTGAGATAGATACATGACTTTTACTGTAGAGTCATGTTAATATATGAGGTTGCTGTATACTGAGTTAAATCACTGATCCATCCAGGCCAGCGTTGTCTATACTGACTGGCAGCAGCTCTTCAAGGTTTCAAACAGGAGTTTTTACTGCCCTACCTGGAGATGCTGGGTATTGAACCTATGACTTTCTGTAAACAAAGCATGTGTTCTACCACTGAGCTATAGCCCCATGGTTGTCCAAGGCCCAAGTCAAAGAGATATTGCTCTCATACGTTTTCTCTATAGCTTTTAAGGCCATGTATAGATAATTAATTTTTTTGTCCCACTGATTTCAGTGGGAATCTTTGCACACATAAAAATGTGTACCTCCGGCTAGATATTGTCCATAAGGAAAATGATATGTTAATTTCTCTTGCAGATAACAGAACTGTTCATGATTAGATCTACACTACTATTTTATAGTATTATTGAAGTGTACTGATAACTGTCGGGGCACATTACATATTCCATCTACCACTTTCATAGTGTTATTTCCTGCTTTTTATTCCACATTATCCAAAATACCACAACAAATGTCATTGTGTGTCCTACAAGGTATAAATGTGGACGAGGGATATAACTTTACCATGATGGCATCGTAATGATTTGACTCAAGGTGTAGATCTGGTCCATGACATAAATCAGGGTTCTTCCAGACGGAGGGCTCTTAGAGCTACCAATCAGAAGGCATAGTGCTTCAATTCCATCTTTTTTCCTCTTAATGAAGAGCTCCATCGGATGAGTGTTTTATTGCATGCTTGTTACTGGGCACTCACGGATTTCACGGGTCCCTCTCACTATGACATCTGCCTCCCAAATGCCTCCAGCTCCTTCTGGCCTTCGTGTCACCAAAAAAAAATAATAAAAAAAATACCCCAGTATATCTGATTTAAAATTAAGACTGAAGTTGTTGCTATCTCCTGCTGTGTGCAAGGGAAGTGTGGTGTAGTGGCTAAAGTGTTGGACTGGGAGTCGGGAGATCTGCGTTTTAGTCCCCACTGGGCCATGGAAACCCACTGGGTGACTTTGGGCCAGTCACAGGTTCTCAGCCCAACCTACCTCACAGGGTTGTTGTTGTGAGGATAAAATGGAGAGGAGGAGGATTATGTACACTGTCTTGGGTTCCTTGGAGGAAAAAACGCAGGATATAAATGCAATAAAATAAATAAATAAATAAATAAATAGCATTATCAGAACAGCCCACTGCATGGGCCACCTGCACATTGTTTACTTCCTCTTTCAAAAGAGGAAGTAATGAGCAACAAAAGCAGGGGCAGCGAAGCAATGGTAGGGAAGTGTGATTTCCCTCTGTCTGGAGCTCCTATTTTCTGCCCTAAGACAAAAGATGGAAGAAGCTATGAGAAAACATGGGAGGTTACAGGTGGAAGGTGACATCTGGAAAAAAAAAACCCACTTAAAATTCCATGAATGAGGCAAAGTGATGGCACAATAAAAAGCTTCATCTGGAAGCACCCTCGGTCAGAATGCTCCCCATCAAAACTCCACTCAATCTTCTGTGGGATTTTAATGATTTCAGCCACTCTAGTGACACCCACGGCAATTAAGCAAGAGAATCTCACCAAACAGACTTCAATCTCCTCTGTCAGTCTTATCCAAGCATCTTTAATATCACTTTGATGATACAAAATCATACACTGAGGTGGCTGTCAGATCTCTGATGCTATTCAGGCATTTCTCTTGCTGTGGCATCAATTGCTTCTGTAAGCTCTCTTCGAAGCGATTTTGGGAGATTTACTGTACAGGAAGCTTTATGAAGCAGAAAATACATGGTTTGGTTTTTCAGATACCAGGTGGAGGAAGACATTTGGAAAGAAATATATGCTTGTTTGAACACTAAGCAAAGCCATAGGAAGATAGGAATTACTGAGTATGAGACACAAAGCTGCCATTTCCTCTCTGTGATTTACACACAACACACACACACATATGTTCACTACCATTTAAAAACAAAACAAATTATTTGCCACAGATGAAAATAAATCTTTATTCCTGGAATGCTAAAGTTTTCACATGAGTCTCTCTGTTCCCACTATGACTCCAGGGTGCAAAAGAATTTTTACATTTCTAAGGAGCAGTTTGGCTTGATTCATGGGCCAGAATCCTCTACAATGTCGTCTTATCATCCCATAAAGCAGGGATATGGAACATGTGGCCGTCCTAATATTATTGGACTTCAATTCCTATCAGCCCCAGTCATCAGGACCAGTAGTCAGGGATGATGGAACTTGTAGCCTAACAGTCATTCATTCATTCATTAATTTGACTTGTTCTTCACCTTTCTATAAAAATGGCCCTCAAGATGGATGATAATAATAATAATAATAATAATAATAATAATAATAATAATAATACATTAAACACAATTTAAAAACACAACAGTAAAACCAGCCTCCTGCCCAGCAGACCCACTTACACACTAAAGGCCCTCTTGAATAAAGTGCTCTTTGCCTGTCGGCTGAAGGATAGCCTCCCTTAGCATGGAGGTCCACAGGCAGGGAAGAGACAAGGCCCTCTTTTATGTTGCCTTCAAATACACCTCTCTAGTAGACCTTAAAAAACAGGCAGGCTCATATGTGAGAAGGCACCCTTTCAGTATAGGGCTGTATAGGGCTTTATTTATAGGTCATAATCAGCACTTTGAATTCTGTTGTAGTAAGGGAGTCATGTGCAGCATTCTAGCTGCAGCAATGCAACAGTGGTCCAAGCAGGATGTCACTAAGGCATGTGTGACCAATCTAAACTAAGAACCTAGCAGAAACAGAAGGCTAATTGCCAGATACCCATAGTGAATTCAGCCCTTGTGAGTTTGTTATTCACAAAAGAACACACCTTCCCTGAGCAATAAGTTTAGACTGTGCACATGAACAAAATAATGCCATAGTCAAAGGTGATAGTGGAGCAGTGGGGCTGAGGAAGCATTAGTCATTACTGAGATGTGACATGGTGAGTAGTTCAGATATGTATAATTAAACTGAAAAGTTTGTCAGGGACATTATATTAGTATCAGAGAAAGATTTCTGTTATCACTGAACAATCCCAAGTCATTTCTAGGGCATGTCTACACCTGCCAGATATCCCGGGGTCATCTGTGGGTCATTCCTGTGCATCCATATGACACACAGAAGATCCCAGGGGCAACCCAGGACGACCAGGTACTTTCTCCAGGATATCTGGGACCGCAGATTTCCTGATATTTCCACAGTCCTGGGACCATCCCAGGGTCATCCTTTCTTCACCGCGAGTAGTGGGGCCGGGCATGGAGCTGCGTGGGCAGGCTCTGTGCCTGTGGGAGTGGGCAGCAATTTTGCCAACCTTGGGATGGCGCAGGGGCTGGGCGTGAGTTTCTTTCTTTTTTTTACCTTTTTTGCCGTGTGACAGAGTTTTCTTTAAAAAAATAATAATATGGCAGCCGCAACGTCCCTCTTCCCTTCCAGAACGTCACATGGCCATCTAGACACTAGGGGAGGATTGTGGAAGCTGGTAAGTCCGCAATCCTCCCCTCTACCCTTAGGTGTAGACATACCCATAATTTTGTTCATTTAAAAAGTGTATGCATTGGGATAGCATTTGGCAATCCATTCACAGAAATAGTCAAAGGCCTTTTAATAATTATTAACAGTAAGGACATTGCAGACAAACAGAAACTTGTTGAGATGATGATTTGTTCAGAGAAAATTCAGAAAAATCTGTATAAGATCTTGACTGTTGAACGGCGTGTTAACAAGAGCTGTACCTTATTTGACCCACAGAAAAAATGTTTGTGTCTGTTCAGTATATCAATAAAAAAGAACAGCAGTAAAAATGCAACGCTGAGGTACCTGAAGATAGATGCTTTTAGGGTGTGTAATGTCATGTACATACTTTGCTTCAAACATAAGACTCAGCTCTTTCCTCAGCACTGGGGGGAAAAGTTACAGAGCCAAGCAGGATGTGAGGAAAAACAGCATGTATATTAAACACGTTTGCACAATATCAGAATCTGTTCATTTTCTAAGACGGCTTCACATCTGAAATGGGACATATAACTACAATTCCTCAAACCTGACAATTTTAAACACAATTTGCAATTTTCTGATCAGTAATTTCAGCTAGCACTCCAAGTAGAATCTTAGGGCATGGCTAGATGGGGCAATATCCTGGTGATTGCCCCGCAATCATCCCTGTGCATCCACATGATGCACAGGGCATCCCAGGATTACATCCTGAATCTGGATCAAACCCAAAGAAGACATACAATGAATAGGCATGCCACTATGAAGTTCAAGAGCATATGATTTCCTAGGCAATATGTATGGCAATTGGTCTGAATTTAATTTTTAAAATATCAGTAGAAGAAAGTGGCAGAAGAAAACTCTGACAACATAAAGAGCATCTATGGATTTGACAATGTTTCATTTGTTGGCCATTTATTAACGGTGCAATCCCATATATGTCTACTCAGAAGTTTGGGATTACAGGTAAGTGAGTATAGCTTGCACCCTGAAGGTCATGCATTCAAACTGAAACCAGAATCACCTTGATTATTTGCTTTCCATTTTTTTTTCCCTCTTGCAGAACTGAGACTGAAACCCATGCTTGTGTTCAATTTTTGCTTAGCATAAGTAGGCTATAGATAATTGTGAGGTCAGTTGTTTTATGGTTCATGGCTTATAACTTGCCAGATCTACACTAAGCAGGATATAACACTTTGAAAACATTTTGAAGACTGTATAGGGAGTGTGTCCTGGGCCTCAACAGTTGTCACTACTGTTATAAACTGTTTTAAAGCAGTAGTGTAGATCCTGCCTTGGTCTGCAAGGGGAAAAAGAATGATCAGGCAAACACAGAGAGAGAGAGCTGTGGTTGCTCTTCTTAACTGTATTTTGGGGTGGGGGCAGGATTGATTTGACTTTTGGCCCGGCACCATGATTTTAAGAGCTACACATTAATTCCTAGGTTTCCATGTTAGTTGAATTATTAACATGTTGCTATGATCATTTTAGATCCCAATCAAACTGCTGCTGACTGCACTCCAAGTTGGATGATGAAGCGCACAACCACGAGACTCGGAAGTGACCTGAGAAAAGCCATGTACCTCATTCGCTCAGCCAGCTGGACAGACTGAACAGCTTGTGCAGTTATCTCTGTCAGCTGTGCGAAACCGGGGTGGGGAAGGAACAAATACAGGATGAAATACATTCTGGGTGTGTTTGTGTGGATTGCAAGAACTTTAAATTCTAAAGAAGCACATCTTGTCCCCTAAAGCAAGTATTGTGTGGAAGTATCTATTAAAAATAAAATTGAGAATTTTTATGGATGTGGATAGCAATATCCTTGAACATGGGGAAAGCAGGGAAGCTTGTTTACAAAAGTAATCTTCCTTTGGCAAGTTTGCCTCCACCCCTTTAATATCCTCCTTAATTCTGTACCAATTGGCTAGAACAGTTTGCATCTACAGGGCAGCACCACGTTTATTATTATTATTATTATTATTATTATTTATTTATTTATTTATTTATTTATATAGCACCATCAATGTACATGGTGCTGTACAGAGTAAAACAGTAAATAGCAAGACCCTGCCGCATAGGCTTACAATCTAATAAAATCATAGTAAAACAATAAGGAGGGGAAGAGAATGCAAACAGGCACAGGGTAGGGTAAGCAGGCACAGGGTAGGGTAAAACTAACAGTATAAAGTCTGCACAACATCAAGTTTTAAAAGCTTTAGGAAAAAGAAAAGTTTTTAGTTGAGCTTTAAAAGCTGCGATTGAACTTGTAGTTCTCAAATGTTCTGGAAGAGCGTTCCAGGCGTAAGGGGCAGCAGAAGAAAATGGACGAAGCCGAGCAAGGGAAGTAGAGGCCCTTGGGCAGGCGAGAAACATGGCATCAGAGGAGCGAAGAGCACGAGCGGGGCAATAGTGTGAGATGAGAGAGGAGAGATAGGAAGGAGCTAGACCGTGAAAAGCTTTGAAGGTTAACAGGAGAAGTTTATATTGGATTCTGAAGTGAATTGGAAGCCAATGAAGAGATTTCAGAAGCGGAGTAACATGGTCAGAGCGGCGAGCCAAGAAGATGATCTTTGCGGCAGAGTGGTGAACAGAAACCAACGGACTGATGTGAGAAGAAGGAAGGGCAGAGAGAAGAAGGTTGCAGTAGTCCAACCGTGAAATAACCAGTGCATGAACAAGCGTCTTGGCAGAAGAGACAGACAAAAATGATCGAATTCTGGCAATATTATACAGGAAAAAACGACAAGATTTAGCTACTGCCTCAATATGAGGAATAAAGGAGAGCGAGGAGTCAAATATAAAGCCAAGGCTACGAGCTTCCTTGACCGGAGTAAGCGTAACATCATTGACAGTAAGAGAGAATGAGAGATGAGGAGAAGGTTTAGGAGGAAAAACAAGCAATTCAGTCTTTGCCATATTAAGTTTCAAACGACGATGAAGCAGCCAAGCTGAGATATCTGAAAGACATGCCGAGATACGATCGTGAACATCAGGAGAAAGTTTCGGAGATGACAGATATAGTTGTGTATCATCGGCGTACAGATGATATTGGAGGCCATGAGATTGAATAAGCTTGCCCAAGGGCAACATGTATAAGGAAAACAACAACGGGCCAAGCACCGAGCCTTGCGGAACCCCTACTGAAAGGGGAAAGGAGGGAGACGAGCTGCCATTAGCCGACACGCTGAAAGAGCGACCCGCTAGATAGGAGGCAAACCAGTTATAGACAGAGCCACAAAATCCAAGGTCATGAAGGGAATCTAAGAGAAGATCATGATCAACCGTGTCAAAGGCTGCAGTTAGATCAAGGAGAATAAGAACGGAATAATGGCCTTTAGACTTGGCAGTAAGGAGATCATTGGTGATCTTAGTAAGGGCTGTTTCGGTGGAATGCAGAGGACGGAATCCAGATTGAAAAGGATCCAAATCAGAGTTACTAGAAAGAAAGTCAAGACAGCGAGAGTAGACCGCACGCTCCAGGATCTTTGAAACAAACGGCAACAAAGAGACAGGTCGGTAGTTAGACAGAGATAGCCTATCAAGAGTAGGTTTCTTGACAATAATAGATTAAATAGATTGTCTTGTCATATTGCCAAATAAGAATATTTGTATTTTATATTATGGTTTTATTTATACTGTTGTTTTATACTTTGAATTGTCTTAATTTTGTAAACTGCCCAGAGAGCTTCGGCTATTGGGCAGTATAGAAATGCAATAAATAAATAAATAAGAATACTTTACATTTGTATAGTGCTTTCAAGCATTCAAAAGCTTTATCTAATAATAACCCTTTCAACAACTCTAAAAGGTAAGTCAGTATGATTATCCCCCATATTGCAGTTGGGAGGACGGAGATTAAAACTCATTTAGGCCTTAGCTAGACCTAAGGTTTATCCTGGGATCATCCTGGGGTCATCCCTGTGCATCTATATGACACTCAGGGGATCCTGGGAACAGGCAGGGACGACCCTGGGACAATCCTGGGATAAACCTTAGGTCCAGCTAAGGCCTTAGTCCTAGCTCATTTCCTTCAACCAGCTCCCCACAAATTTTCATCAAATTTTTTTTTATGCTTTTGCCTTCCTCTTCCATACGTACATTCATAAAACCTGAGATCAGGATGTGGCAAGTGTATTGTCTGAAACACTGCTAAGGTATACTCAGTATTTGTTTCACATACTAATCTTTGTTGTACAATCACATTACAGAAAGTGGTAGCACTTATCTAGGACTGCACTTAGGTATTTTATTATCTTATTTATTTATATCTCACCTTGCCATATTTTTTTTAAAAAAGCTTTCAAGTCGGCTTACAAGAATAAAATATATATTTAAACATAATAAAAATTAAAATACCAATTAAAACTCTAAAACAAAGCACAGTAAACAGCACCAACTAAACCCTAAATATTATTAAAGGTGCAAGAGAGCGGAATGGATGCCCACCACCATGCACACTCACTATCTTTGCCCACTATCTTTCCATGAGATGTTGCTTGGGTGGAGGCACAAACACCTGAAGCAGGTTTCTTTCTATCAATGGAGTAATTTGAAAGGACAATTATTGTGATAAATCTGCAACTAAACTATATTAGATAAATCCATTCTATTTCATGTCTTTTGTTGTTGTTTGTTCATTCCTATCTGGTATTCAGTTGCATCATTATTCTTCACCAGTCACAATCAACTGTCATTTTTAAGCTCTTGAGGCGGGAGTGGGGAGTTCTTTGCATACTCCCAGGCATTTGATGACATATGAAGGGGCTTCTTAATTTAGTGGGGTTTTTTTTTTACTGTATTTTAGCATTTTGAAATGTTTTTCGGCTGTTTTAAATTTTGTATTGTTTTGTATGTTTTATCCCCTGCTGTAAGACACTATGAGCCTTTTTAAAGGAAGGTATCTAATAATAATAATAATAATAATAATAATAATAATAATAATAAATAAGTCAAGCTCATAAATGTACTCCTTCTTGCATTGGACTTTTGAAAGGCTGTGGACTGAAACACTTCCTGTTTAATGTTAGATGTACATGTGCTAATCTAGCCTTTCCCAACTTAGTTAAGGTCTTCCCCAACGATAGGGGAGCGAACCTATGATGGCTGAGGGATTATGGGAGTTGTAGTCCAACACAACTTGAGGACATCAGATTGAGAAAGGCTGAACTAGGCATCTGAACTAGCTACATAGGTATGTGCAAGGGGTGTGCTGGCTGTGCTCAGGCACACTCTAATATCTCAAGCAATAAGTGTTGAATTGAGGGGGCCATTGAGTAGGGATCCAGAGGGGAACCAGACACAGTGGGAACGGCCCTCCAGCTCCCCTCCAGCAGCTCCACCATCACGCTGAAGAACCGCTGCCTCAAGAGAGCACCATTGCTCCTGGCTGCAGGAATGAAAAGAAATGGCTCTTCTGGGAGCCTCTCTGCCGGGAGTCACGGCCCCTCAGCCACTAGGCCTCTGCTTGAGCAGCTGCAGTCAGACAAGCTGAACGCAGAGTGGAGCATCAGCGTCTGCAGTGTTTAATAAATAAATGAATAAACATAATGTCCTTTATGATTGAATGTTCAATAAATGTTCACCTTTAAAAAAAATCCCTGGGTGCACGCCCTAATGAAATGTACTGTGCACACCTATGACTAGGTATGTCTTCAATTGCCACAAAAGACAACTTGTACTTACTTATACCATATCAGACCATTGGTCCATCAAGCTCAGTATGGTCTACACTGACTGGCAGCAGCTCTTCAGGATTTTAGGCAGGAATCTTTCCCAGCTCTACCTGCAGATGCCTAGGAATGAACCTGGAGCTTCCTATATAGAAAGCATGTGCTGTGGCACACTGATTAATAGCTTTTCTAATCTTTTTGGAAACCATTATTCTACTGAAGAATTCTTAAAAATAAAACAAAAAACAGTTTATAATATTCAGGTTTGAATACCTTGAATAGTGGATGATTCTTTATGGTCATAAATCTCACATGCAAATTGAGGATTTTTTTTTTATTGTTGTTCTTCTCATTGCAAACATGAACTTTGCAATAGCCTGAATAATACTATTTTGGTTATAAATATATAAACAGACTGAGAGGGATTGATGTCATTTCTGATTGGTTTATACCAAGTGGCCTCATGACGGATTATTGGGTCAAGGTCATACTACTGTGAAAACACACTTATGAAAGTAAAAGACAGATGTGAAAAAGAGATGACTTCAAGCTTGGGCAAAGCAAAGGCATGTGCAGTAATTTAAATGTTGGGTTGAACTAACAACTGTTTCTCTCATATTATTGGGGTCCA
This sequence comes from Elgaria multicarinata webbii, assembly GCF_023053635.1. Lineage (NCBI taxonomy): Eukaryota > Metazoa > Chordata > Lepidosauria > Squamata > Anguidae > Elgaria > Elgaria multicarinata. The sequence continues at coordinate 65,665,099 of NC_086178.1, forward strand.
TCTTTTCATTACTGAGCAAATAAATGACATTTTGATAGGCTAATTTGTCACTGGGAGGGGGAGGGGGTTAACTTTGTTTGCAAACTAGATTATTTTATTTCCATAAATTTGTGAGTTTGTTAGGCAGTTGCGATAACTCTCTCTCAATTCCTGCCTGTGTTGTCCCTCTTAGCTCTTTGGAATTTTAGCATCCATTGACAGCTTGGTGGTTTATCATCATTTTGAAGCGATTTAGTGGAGATTTACAGGATCAGTCTAAGATAGATGAGTGGCTCCAAAAATTTGATAAAGCAGACCTGCCAGTAACATATTCCAATGGGTGGAAATGGCAGGGAATCAAATGTTGGTTAAACATTTGGAGAAACTTCCTAACATGGTTGGACAGCAGAAGACACTGCACTGGGAGTTGGTGGGTTCTCCTTTGCTGGAAGTGTTTAAACAGAGGCTGGATGCTGTAGTTGCCTCCTGCATTGCAGCTGCTACAATAAGCAGAGGGGTGGACTGAAAAACCTCCAACTCTGTTTTCTTCTCATTCAGAACCATCTCTGAGGTCCATGCTTGCTTTAGATTTATTTATCCCACCAGGGACGCACTGACAACAGCCCCTGAAGTTGGCCTGGTTGTTCATCTATCCAGACACTCTGTGCCAGACAATGGTGAAGGTGAGAAGGAGGAGCAGTAGATGCCACGGTGATAGCAATGATGAGAGCAAGAATGAGGAGCACAGCAGGTTAGAAAGTAGCCTCCCCGAGGAAGGGGGCCCATCAAGGGTGTCTTGTCCAAGGGAATTCCAAAAATTGGAGCTAGCTAGGGAAATGCATCACCCAAAAAGAAGAGGGGGAAAAGAGGACACCAATTTCCATAACATTTGCATGTACAAATTTCTATGCATAGGTGTACATTTAGAAATAATAACTGTAATCTAAATGAAAATACAATACTTCTCACTATAGTGGCAAAGGCTGACTAGGTGTGTCTCCTCAGTCTGCTGTCCCGGAGCGAACTACTGATAGGCAGTTTCAAGGCTGTTGCTCTGCCTCCTTATGGCTCTTTGACTTTAAGCCAGACTAGGAATCTACACCAGCCATTTATTGCAGAATTGTATCGTAGTCATCACTAACGGGCCACATGACGTTCACCTGCTCCTATGGTGATCTCAGCTCCACCTCTCAGTTTTCCTGGAATACCCCTGAGTGCTTTTGTCATGGTTTTTCTGGCTCTCTCGCATCCATTGTGAAGAACATTTGTGGTGTTCCAGGCTCAGCAAACAGCCAATCAGCTATGAGGGGCGTTTGCATGGGTATCAATGTGTTTTACCACCATGTGTTTTTTTAAAAAAAACACAAACATATCTCTGCGCAGGAGCACAAATTTGACATAGTTCATATCCCCCTCACGTGTTGCTGAGTATCTACGCTGCTCATGAGTCATTAAAAATAATAATCCAGAACAACTTTGTGAACTGCCCAGAAAGCTTCGGCTATTGGGCGGCATAAAAATGTAATAAATAAATAAATAAATAATCAAGCTTTGGCAGAAGCCTATAGAAATCTGTGGGACTCATAAAAACCAGATAATCACTAAATGAAATGGAAATTTTAAAAACCACCTGGGGAAAAAATGAAAGATGTAAGAAGGAAACTCTGTAATCGACCAAGTATGGGGAGGGAACGGGGCGGGTGGGTTATACACATCAATGTGTATTGATGTGTATTGTTTTGTGTTTATTCTTGATTTTTGTGTTTAAAGTATTTAATGAAAAAATTATTAACAGAAAAAAAAGAAATAATAATCCTGTGCCCTTTACCCATCTGCTTAGTCCTGCCCACTTCTACCGATACACATGCGGAACTGCCGTAACAAAGCACACATGCTCCTGCAATAGCACTCCTCTAATTACAGCACAGATCAGTTGCATCTGCCCCATGAGGGGCAATCTCAAAAGCGGGGAACCTTCGGGAGCAGGCCTCTTCTATTGCGAAAGGACTGAAGAATCTGGACACCTCTTCAAATAGAGAACACTTTCAAATATAGGATTGCCTTCTGTCAGTTCTTCAAAATAGAGGGCTATCCTCTGTAAAGTAGGATACCTGGCCACCCATCACTGTTTCACCCCTTTCTCCAGTTTTTTACAGCTTTCTTTTTAAGCAGTAAGTGGAAATCAATAAGGGAAAGTGTGCAATCTTCTTTCTACTCAATTGTCTCAACAAGAAGCAAATTTGCTCACCACATCTGGCATTCTGGCCAAGAAAGGCATTGGGATGGCTGACAAGAATTCAGTCCTTATTTTTAAACTGAGTAAAAGTAAATCTCATTTTATTAGTATTTAATACAATTAAATCATTTTGAACATATCAGGTTACCTATATTTATGTTTGGACTGTTCTGCCATGATTACAGGCCCCTTCACCACAACATTCCTGGCTAGGAAGCTAACCCACCCTCCGTACACTTCACCACAGTTAATTACTCATGTCCTTTCTTCTCGTGTGTCACGTTTCCCCTAATATCTATTGCTGACAATCTGCCAAGACACTGCATTTCACGTGGTTCAGTTGCTTCCCATACGATTGTTCACAGAGGGGACTTCCCTGTGTTCACTGACAGAGCTCTAATAATTCATAAGCAATGGCTACCTTCTAAAGCAGGACTGGGCAACACCAAGCCCATGGCCTGTGTCTGTGGCCCTTGCCACCCCGCTGTCCTCAGTGCAGCCCCCATAGCCTCCAGTCACTGTTGCACCCCCAAACCTCCTGAAGTTTCCCCCTGTTCTAAATCAAGGAAGGCCTAGATTCAACCACTCCAAAGTCACACACTTTGACCAAAACGACCAGGCCTCTAAGGCTAGATGCATGGGATGGGCCATGGTTACTCACCGATACATATTTCACGGATGTTCCTCTTGTTGTTACAGGGTAGGGTGGCCATATGAAAAGGAGGACAGGGCTGCTGTATCTTTAACAGTTGCATAGAAAAGGGAATTTCAGCAGGTGTCATTTGTATATATGGAGGACCTGGTGAAATTTCCTCTTCATCACAACAGTTAAAGGTGCAGGAACTATACTAGAGTAACCAGATTTAAAAGAGGGCAGGGCACCTGCAACTTTAACTGTTGTGATGAAGAGGCAATTTCACCAGGTTCTCCATATGTATAAATGACACCCGCTGAAATTTCCTTTTCAATACAACTGTTAAAGATACAGGAGCCCTGTCCTCCTTTTCATATGGTCACCCTATTACAGGGCCAAGTTTGCACTTTTGAGCAAGAGCTGAGCAGGGCTAAACTGTGCAACCTGTTTTCAGATGCCCTGTAATATGTGGAGTATTTATACAGAGAGCTTGGGCTATTGGGTGGTATAGAAATGGAATAAATGAAATTTAAAAATAACGTGGTGCCTTTGAGCATGTGCCTTTTCCTCAGCTTGTTGTAGGTGCCTAAGACAAGTCCATACACCACAAGGATTAATGGTAAGGTGGAGGGTATGGCTTTAAAGTAGTTTTATACCTTGCCGTTTCCCATTTTAGAATTAAAACCCTGCCTGATATTCAACACAAGTTCCATAACGGCTGAGCCTTGGTGGGAAGACCCGTCATTAGATGCTTGGGCATACACATGCATACAATCAGCTCTTATTAGGAATAACATGAGGGGGTTCACCACAAACACATACACACAAAGCACACCCACCCACCCACCCACCCACACACACACACCATGTGTGAGATGCCTGCTGAGTTGCACTGGCTTGCCCCAACCGCATATTCAACAGCCAGGGGCCCATGTGCATGCCAACATGTGTACAAGGGGCTCTTTCACAAGAGGGGGAATCCTGAATGACTTGCTTTCTCTATTCTGTGGAGGAGCCCTAAGCACTCGTGCTGTGTCTTACATAGGGCCCCACAGACATCAGCTAATTGCATGGTTAACTGGGATAGCCTCATTGCCCATGTCGTTGTCAGGGGGTCTGGCCAGGACATATGGCAGGGTTGGGCTAGCCGGTGGAACCCCACAGACCCCTCACACATGCTTTCATTGTATTAGGAAGTACTGTACAAAAACCCCTTTTCTTATCACTTCCAACATTTGCTCTGCCCTTTCATAGCCCCTCCAGTTCACACATTTTAACAAATGCACTCTCCAGGGTTTTTTTTTTTCACAAGGAAGCTTTCATCAGATTGAAGTTCCAGTGAGAGAGGTCATGGGTGAGTAATCAGGAGGGGGAAATCTTTGTTTGAGGGTGATTACATTAAAGATCTCCCCCAAACAAGCATAGTTTGGAACTGCTGGGTTATATAATAGCAATAATATCACAAAACTCAAGAACATTGATACTCCTGGTGGTTTTTTCACCTATCATAATTTACAATCAATGGATTTAGTCTAAGTGTGTTCCTTCCCACACCTTCTGCAGAAGAAAAAACCTCTCATGACTTCAAAGCACGTCTGATTTGTTCCTCACTTGCAAAAGGTTGTATCTGTTTTACTTTATTGTGCAGTATGACAGGCTAATGTTGCACATTTGATCTCTAGGCTGAGATGACAAAAGAGTTCCAGATGGATACTAAGAAGCTTGTAATTATTGCTGATGAAATTAACAATGTTTGTTTGTCTCGTTCACCCAAAAGTAGTCAGCCAATAAGTCATTAAAAAACCAAAACTGTTACATATGGAACAAAAAGTCTTGCAGCACCTTAAAGACTTGACAAATTGATTATGGCATAAGCTTTCACTGATAAAGTGGACTCTAGTCCATCAAAACTTAAGTCCCATGCTCACTAGGAATGATGGGAGTTGTAACCCAACACACCTGAAAAGCACCAGGTTGAAGAAGACTAGTTTGTGCTAGAAGCCGTTGTGTTGTATTTGCTGCAACAGACTAACATGGAAGTTGTTACACAAGAATTCACTTATACACCCAAAACTTGTACACTACATGAAAGACAAGCATTATTAAAATCTCATTTCTAGTCAATTCATATCAGCACAATGAACTTTTTAAACTGCTATAAAATATTCCCTAGAGAAACTGCTATTTTAGGCACAAAGGCTTTTATTATGCAATCAACCTGCTTCCTTCACAGAATTTTACAGGGATGTGCAGACGAACACGTCTTCTATTTCCTGTATTTTTCCACCTACAAGGTGTCTTTTGATTCATTAGTAACACTAGGAGCTGTCTCAAAGCCCCCAAAGATATAAATATTGCCCCTCCCCAATGGTTAGTACCCCTAAGACATTTGTGCTGGAGCCATATGGGAGAAGGAGGGACCAACTTATCCCAGCAGAAATAACCCATGTCTAAGGCCATCTTCAAAGGGTCAGTTCGTTCATGTCCATCATTTGATTCCTTGGTACTTGAGGAATATGTGAAGTGTCTCCATTGAAACATATTGTAAAGATCCCCTCTAGCCAGATCTTATCCTAGACTTCAGGAAAAGAGACCCTCCATGGTGGCCTCTTCTGTCCCTCACGTAGTGTTTCTAGGACTTTTCTGAATTTTAACCTTCCAACTTTTGCCTTTCCATTTCTTGCTGTCAAGATAGCTTTTTTGAAAGACTCCCAGGCTAAGCCAGGAATCTGCATTATGACAATGGTTATCACGCATTCACTTCTAGCCCAGCCACGTAAACACTGTGGGACCACAATAATGTGGCTCCCAAGAGTGATGTGTATGAGTTGACATCTGGGGATATGAAAGTTCTGTTTATGGCTATTAACTTGTCATAACTCATTCAGACCTACAAGTCATCATTGATGATAATTTTTGAAGATGAAGATGCATGTGTAACTTATGTTGGTGTTCCCAGAATTGCTCATTGGAATTGGATGGAGAAACTGCATTCCATGGAGGCAGGATTAAACGATGGATTTGTTTAGCTTTTTCTTTGAGCAATATATGTATACACTGGTGTCTGTTGTTGTTGTTTTTAAAAATGTCCCTTTTTACTTTTTTCCTAAGTTGCCTTATAAGCTATACAAATCATCAGTATGAGAAGACTCATCATCATCATCATCATCATCATCATCATCATCATCATCAGTTAATGGATGCTATTATTATTTTCCAGAGTTATCTTTCTTTGAAGAACAAAGCACTGGATACTTCTAGTATGTCTCTAAACCTGTTTACATAGAAACATACAGGTTGAAAAGGATTGATATGGAAAACAGAAGTTCAAAAACTGTGCCCAAATAAACTCAGTGCAGTGCAAATAAACTCTGTCCAGAAAACCTTAAATAAGTTTAAGGTTCTATTACTAGAGTACAAAATCCTAAACTACTTGGTACCAGGATACCAGTACCTTCTCCCTTACCAACCTGCCCTGACACTGAGGTCATCTGACAGCATTTTCCTGGTGGTTCCACATGGACCTATGCTCCAATTAGAGTCTACCAAGAGAAGAGCCTTCAGCGTGGTGGCCCCCTTCCTTTGGAATCCCCTGCCTTTGGAGCTCAGGCAGATGCCAAGGTTGTATTGCTTCTGCAGCCTCCTGACAACATTGCTGTTTCAGGAAGTTTTTCATAAATGACTGTGGTTTTACCACTAGTGGGGGCTTATCAGAACTTTGTTCTTTTTAAAAATGTACTTTTAATATGGTGAGGGTTTTTTTCTTCTTTTATTCAATTTGTTGTTCATCATTCCAAAATCTTTTGGAGGGGGAGCAGTATCTAAATAGTGTAACATGAATCAATAAATAAATGCAGATGGGTTCTGTATGGTGTAGAGCATGTCATTCTCCTTCACTCTTCCATATACTGTACAATTTACCAGAGACTCCCAAGTAGATAGATGGAACAGAGAGACAAAGTTTACAGGCTCACTGGGGGAGTTAAGATTGCCAAACAGAAAGAGGTCACTGGTCTTTAGTCAGGGTTAAATAAATAGCAAGTATAAACACAGAAATAATTCACTAGTAGTTTACAAAATTGTATACCAAGGCTAAGCTCTGAGACCATTTCTGCCATAAAGATGAACCAACAACAAATTGACTGCATGTACAATTAATGTCCCACAACAATGATACAGCACACAGTAAGGATATTTTAAGAAAGGGCTGATGAACCTGTAGCCCTCCAGATGTTACTGGACTAAAACTCAAATCACCCCTGCCATGCTGGCTGGGGCTGATAGGGGTTGGAGACCAACAACATCTGGAGAGCACAGATTCCCTACCCCTATTTTAAGCATCAGAGGCCTTAATGATGATTGCTAGTATTGCAATTTCAGGGGCTTCCATCTCAAATGAGATCAGTCCTTTCTGCACTGTTAGCCAAATGTAGAGAAGATACAGACTGAGAGCCAGTAGCCCTATTCAGGTGTTCTATACCTGAATAGGGCAAACAAGAGGGAGCACTCTAGCCCCAACCCTCTTCCTTGTCGTGTTCTACTCATGGAGGATGACAATCTGAAGAGGAGAGCCTCCATGGATTCAGAAAATGAATTTTCCAGCATTCTGGCTCATGTGGAGAGCCTCCATGGATGAAGCTCTCCTCTTCAGATTGTCACCCTCTACAACTTGAGAGTGACAAACCCAACAAGGGAGAGGGGCAAGGCTGGAGCACTCCATCTCCTCGTGCCCTTGCTGTATTCATGTTTAGGATGCCTGAATAGGCTAGTGAGATGTTAAAATGCTTGATTGGAATTATGGAGACCCAGATTCAAATGGCTTCTCATGCATTTATTTTATATAAATATTTATATAATTCTTTTCAGACCACATGCTCACCCAACTGCCTCACAAGCACAATAAAACAATAAAATCAATTTTAAAACAGATGCACTAAAAGTGCAGCAGTATGAACAAATCTGTGGGGATCAGTCAGCATCAAAAGCATATCTTATAGGGATGTGCTCCGCTCCGATTAGAAGCGGCGAATCAGAAGCGAATTGGCCTGCTCCGCCTTGCCCAGAGGCGGAGTAGAAGTGGACCGGTCCCCCGTAGAAGCAAGGCGAAGAGAAGCGGCCATTGGCGGAGCGCTTCTCTTTACGCGGAGCGATCCGATCGCCATTTTGAAAAATTTCGCCATAGGATTGCATTGCTGAAAAGAATCGGGGATAACTGTGTTGTTTTTTAAGCTATCTTTCTGAAACTTATTGTGCTTAGAGAGTCATGGATGGGGGTCATTTTGAGCCTACTCTCAGCTCTCTGTGTGCTGCGGTTCACTTGCTAGAATTTTTGGAAAAGTCGGGTAAACAAACAGGGACAGCGGGTAAACCGGCGTGGTTTTTTTTTTTTTTTGAAGCGATGACAGGCACATTCAACTCCCAATCCTGATGAGAATTGATCACCTCATGAAGCATCCTCCAATCCCAGCTTTGGAGGGGGGGACTAAGGCAGAGGCACCCTCAGAGCTTTGAGCTCTCAGCGTCTTGTGGGTTTTGCGTTCGTGGGGAGAGGAGTTAGTTAGGTGCTGCTGCTGTGTTTGGAGATAGATTAGATTTAGCTTGGTGTGTGTGTTTGCTTCTTTCTGACTTTTTGCTTAGTTTGCTCTGTGTTTTTCCCTTACTTTGATTTAATATAAACTTTATTTTTAAATTTTGGAGTGTTTGTTTGTTTGTTTGGTTCCCCCCCCTTCCCTCTCTTAAAGCCTGACTGTGTTTCATCTTCCTTCTTTCTTCTAAATACAAAAAAAACCCAATAAAAATTATTCTCTATTTCTTCTCTCTGTTACTTGGACTATGTGTGTGACTGTGTTATTGTGTGAGTGTGCACTGTTTGTGAAGTGCAACAGCCACAGACAGAGCATTTCAAATCCTGTTTGGGCAAAGCATACACACTTCTTGTCCCATTTCCCTACATATAGTATTAGTAATATTCTTATACATATTATTAGTAGTATTAGTATTATATTCTTATACATAATATTATAATTAGTATTAGGGTGACATCTGGGAGGGTGCCCGCTTCAATTTTTTTTTTATCTGTCAAACCGTCGGAGAACAGCCCATGTCTGCAAATGGGGTGTCCGATTTTCATAAATTCCCCAAAAATCAGGGGATGATGGGACTGTCTTGAGTCTTGGCATGCATGTGTATCCCTGGATAAGCTGTCATGGTGGCGAGTTTGACGTTTCTAACGTGCAAATTGACAGCTATCGAAAGGGGTGTGAATGGGGTGCCCGATTTTCATAAATTCCCCAAAAATCAGGGGATGATGGGACTGCCTTGAGTCTTGGCATGCATGTGTATCCCTGGATAAACTGTTATGGTGGTGAATTTGAGGTTTCTAACATGCAAATTGACGGAGCTATCAAAAGGGGTGTGAATGGGGTGTCCAATTTTCATAAATTCCCCAAAAATCAGGGGATGATGGGATTGCCTTGAGTCTTGGCGTGTGTGTGTATACATCCATGAGGTGTCATGGTGCCAAATTTGAGGTTTCTAACTTTAACAGAAAAAAAGTTGTATACTTTTTTAGCTTAATGCAAGCCTATGGGGGGGAAACGGAGCTCCGATCCGGAGCTCCGCAGCGGAGCGGAGCGGACATAGGCGGAGCGGGGGCGGAGCGAAGCGGCCCGATCCACAAATCGCGGATCTGGAAGTGAAGCAGAGCAGGGAGTCCGTGCACACCCCTAATATCTAAGCAAAACGGTTCAATCTTATGTATGTTTAGATGGGGGGAAAGCCCTGCAATTCCCAGGCAGGGAGTTGTAGGCCATTTCCCCCAACAAACATGCATAAGATTGCAACTTTATATGGCCTTTTTGAAGGCTGTGAGGGAAAGGGATAAATGACCTCCCCTGGGGGAGGAAGTTTAAGAGCCTAGGTACCATCTTCAAGAAGCCCCTGACTGCACCTCCAATATTGGTGGGATATCGGAATATCTAAATGGAGGGGGGGGGAGGCAAAAACATATGGAAGCAGGCAACTCTTCAGATATCCCAGACCCAAACCGTACACAGCTTTAAAGGTTGCAAACAGCACTTTGCTTTGGCTTGGGCAATATGGCATGAGCCAATGAAGATCAAATAGCAACAAAGCCATGTGCTCTAAATAACAGCCCCCCTGCCAACAGCCTGGCAGGAACGTCCTGAACCAGCTGCAGTTTCCAAACTGTCTTCCAAGGCAGCCCCATGTAGAGCTTGTTGCAATTGTCAAAACGAGATCCTAAATTTCATTGAGTGGTCTTGGGGCTGTCACCATCTCTCAGCACAATCTATCTCACAAGGTTGATGAAAGGACAAAGAGCGTGGGGTGGGAGGACCATGTCAGAACACAAGAAGGGCCCTGCTGGACCAGAACAAAAGCCTATCAATTCCAGCATTCTGTTTGCACAGTGGCCATCCAGATTCGCTTGGGAAGCCCACAAGCTTGACATGAGTGCAATAGCATTCACTCCCCAGTATACTGCCTCTGATACTGGAGGTAATTTATAGCCATCATGATCAGTGGTAGCCATTCATAGCTTTATCTCCAATGTATGATGCTTCTTGGAAGACGGAAAGAATGAAAACTGTCATAAGAATCAATTACAAATATCTGTTTGCATTTAGCTCAAGCTGTCCAATGAAAATGATTTCATTTATAAGATATTTGTGACAAAATATTGACAGCTCCAGTTCTTTTCAATGGGCTTTACTTCCAAGTGAGTGTGCCTAGGATTGCCTCCTTAATCTGCTGCCTAAGAAGACTTTTATGGTTTCCACCTTTCAGAAACAGAATATCCTTTTAACAAACATAGAGCTGTTTTGGCTCAATGGTGTGGTATCTGATTGTGCTTATCAATCAACAAACACAGACAAGCTACTTTGATGGGCCATAAACATTGCTACAAAAGTTAAGCCTCCGACAGACTATCCATGCTGAGCTGATTTCACAGTCATGCATATTTGACACATATTATGCACCAAATATGGCAAAAATGTTAAAGGAGGCAGAGGAAGGATGTGGGTAAATTGGTAAGTTTCTTTGCAAAACAACAAGCCACATCTACCTACCACCAAGCTAGCTTTCTATAGTTTAGGTCCTGCCTTATTATTACTGAACACACACTAGGTGAAAACCAGCCTTGTCTTTGGGACACTCTAGATGTGAAATTTCCCCAAAAGTCATTTGTTATGAGAACTCAGCACCATATGTTTATCAAACAGCATGTTATACATATTCCCAAATCACTAAGTAGCCACCAACAGCATTTAGCAATGGGGTCTCTAAAGAAAGACTCCATTGCTAAATGCACCCAGAACACCTTTAGTCTTAGTGCCCATCAAAGTGCCCTAGCCCTCTCACTTATTTTCAATTGACACATTTTCTTACTGACAGCTGGGGTTGCTGTGAAATAATTTCTATTGGTGCTGAAAACCACGGGTTCAAAGGAGTTATTTATATTGGGGACCAGACCCCAGCCTTGCCTTAAACTCAGTCTTTTGGGCACCAGCGAAAAGACCTTTGCCACACCTCCCATGGCATACATTTTGTGGTGGTGCCCAGGGCTATTCTCATTTATATATTCTCCTTTGCATGTGTTTTGGGTGGAGGTGGGGTGCTACACACACCTTAAACAGTGTTGAAGAAGCATCCAGCAAAGGTAATTCAGATCTCAAAGCCCCTACAGGGTTTAGAACTTGAACCAGGAACCCTAGATCATTTATGAGATTCCATCTAGCTCTACACAGTTACAATTTTATTACACATCAGTCACGGCTGGTGATATTATTTTCACTTTACAGTACTTGAGCCTATTGAGTCCAAATGAATCTATGATGAAAACATGCCCAGTCATTAGGGAGCAATTTAAATTGTATTAAATGCTTTGTTATTTTTGAAATCCTCAAGCCAACTGGGTCAGAGTACTTGGATTTCCAAGCCTAATTGACTTCAAGTGTGCTAAATCACATTAATTCTACTAAACAGCCTGCTTCACTGATCTCTAGATGTGGCTGTTAGAGCTTTGCATTCACAGGCTGCCAAGCACCCTTAAAACCATTGTTTCTATACATACTTCTTACTTAAACATAAGCCAAATGGTGAGATTTGCACAAGTCAGTGGTAACCTAGTGGTACTCATCATAGTGGACATATAGTTATGTGGAGGTCATTTTTCATATGATAAAAGCAGTTCTACAACTCCCAGATTAACCGGTTTACTGACTAGTGGAAATGTTTTGGTAAAATTCTCCCCAACATATTGAGCAGATGCTTCAGATAAGCAGTTCTCCATAGGGATGTGTGCCATAAATAGAAAATTAGGGTCAAACTAGAAGTGATTGCATGAATCTCATTGCAACTGCATAAATCTTTCTTAAAGTAAATAGCAGGGGATGGGGAATTACTCACATTGGGACCTTAGTGGATGGCAGGGGGTGTTTAACCCTTTGCCCCCTGCTGTAGTCATGACCCAAATTTGTGGGGTGCAACTACTATTTGCATTGGAAGGAAAATTTCCTTTGGTTTGAATTGGAGTTTTCCTTCTAATGCAAATAGCAAGTCTGTCCTGCTGATATGGCTTAGGACCACTGTGGAGGCAAAGAACTAAAGCTCTTAATCAAGCTCCTAATCAAGGCCAGGAAAGGGGGACTTCCTCCTCCTCCTCCTTCTTCTTCCTCCTCCTCATTTAAAATCATGCAATTGCTAATTGCATGGAGGTGTCATGTCTAGTTTGGTTCATAGGGGCAAATTAGATGTTATGGGAAATGTGCAATTGCATGTCATGTGTCTAGTTTGTTAAAAGAAATGGCAGGCATGGATGAATGTAATCAGGATTGATACTGTAGTGCACAGGAAGGGAGTTAAGGTGTTCCCCTATGCCACACTCCTATTTCTTTAAAAAGAAAAAAAGAGGTGAAAAGCAGTCATACATTTCTTGTATGGTCTAGTTTATCCCTTATTCATCTGTATTCACCTGGTGACATCAATAGTTGGGAGGGGCAGCAAACTGGGAATTTTTGGGTAGCCATGATATTAAGGAATCACCTGTATGGAATGACTTATTATTAACTGATCAGCCCACATGCTAATAACTTTTGATAACATGTAATATCCTTTTGGATACATCTAATGGGGGCCACTGAGGAAGACAGTTCATTTGGACAGATTAAAGGTCTTTTTGTCTTGTCCATGCCAAGGGATGGAAGATGCAAGATGATATTAAAACTTCTGAAGCTAGGAGGAAAATGTTTACTCGGCATCTGTGAACTTTTGAATAGATCCATTGCTGTAAAGAAATTCATTCATAAACACGATCTGCTCTCTTTGTGTTAAGCTGACAGAAAGGAATATCACCACATTTCTATTAACTTGATTACGTGCAAAGAATGGGGAAATAAATATGATGCGGATATTGTTACTCCAATTCACGCAACTTCTGAACTTCAATTTGAAGTAAATAAAAGCAATTAAATATAATCCTTTTCTTTCTTTCTTTCTTTCTTTCTTTCTTTCTAACTCAGCCTTTTGCTTTACAGACTAAAACTTGCATCATTCTCTCCCGCTACCTCATGTCTTATTAAATGTACAATTTGCTCATAATTATCTGTACAGATTTACTCTCTTGCTTACCATATTCACATATACTAATATTATCTGTAGGTTATATGATTCACCCACTTATATAACTGACCAGTATAAGGAGCAATACTGGCTGGCCCAGAAGTTGAAGAGGGAAGGAAGAAAGAGAACGCTGACATTTTCTTGCAACATGTTTTTTCCTCTGGAAAAAAATCCAGTGAACAAAATTGCACAGGCATGTTTATTTTGTACCCTGCCTTTCTACCCAAAATTTGCTCTCAAGGAAGGGGTACATCTTATTTAATTAATTGCATTTCTATACCGCCCAATAGCCGAAGCTCTCTGGGTGGTTCACAAAAATTAATGTGTGATTTGCAGAAAGTGGGTAGAAAAACATTTTGCTCTCTTATCTCATAAAACTAAAACCCAGGGTCATCCAAGGAAGCTAAAGACACACAAAAGGAAGGACTTCTTCACAAAGTGCAAACTATAAAATTCACTTCCGGAACATGTTGTGATGACCACCACATGGCCTGAACTATGAAAATCACAGATTCTCTGCTCTTTTCCTGCTAAGAAGTGGCAAGAAAGTTAGCAATACAACTTAAATTAGTAATACAACATTACAAATTAAAAAATAAAGTAATAACATACAGAACAGTAAGATTATTGTATGGATTCATGGTTTTACATCACACTTGGTTCATGAAGTACAGGATCAATGATTGTAATACTTTGCTTTGGGAGCATGGATGTGATCTATGATGTAATGGTACATTTGAGGAGCACTATATTAAAATCCAGTGTACCCATAAGGAACTTCATCTGGTGTTTGTTTTTTTGCCATCCAGGCTCTGAGAAGTATAGAATCCATGTTACTGACATGGATGTGCTATGTGATTCAGCTGTGAGTTTGGATGCATGGCATGTAAAATCCAGATGATCCATCAGCATCGATGCCTTGCATAAATGTTCACACTATTTGAGGTGAAGAAGCAGATCTGGGATTCATAGTGTTCATACTTGAGCAAAGATGAGTTCTGTGTTTTGATTGGGGTTTTGGGGAGCAGGGACCCAATGCAAAAATCTCTAGAATGCATATTGAATTACACCTCATATCCATGTTTTTATACCACGATGCCATGAAATCACAAATCTATGTTTTTTGTAGTTCATTCCCTGGGCATGGATGTGTTCTGTGACGTGATGGTGTTTTGGATGGGCTGCGTGGGTTCTCTGTAAAAAAATCACGAGGAACCCTGCCCAGATCCCTGTTTGTTTGTTTTTACAGTGGCCAGACCCACAAGTGGGAGATCCCTGGTATTTCTGATACAGTTCATGGAGGCGTATATGCTGTGTGATTGGATTGAGGTTTGGAGAATTTGTTCTGTAAAAATAATATGAAATCAAGAGGAACCTTGCCTTAGATCCATGTGGCTGCACCTACTAGGGTGGATTTGTGATTCCCAAGGTTCAGTCCATGGATGCAGCTGTGCTCTGTGATTATATTGTGGTTTGGGGAATTTTCCCTGTAAAGATCATGGGGATCCCTGCCTAGAATCCACATTTGGGCACCCTGGTGGCACCCACGAGTGGCGGATCCATGATTTCTCTTGTTCAGTCCATGTAGGCCGATGTGCTCTGTGAGTTATCATGGGAGGGGGACTGCCCCATGAAAATAATATAAAATCAAGAGGATCCTTGTCTCAGATCCATTTTTTCACTGTGGTTGCCTCCACGAGTGATGAATCCATGATTTTCATGGTTCAGGCCATGGAGGCTGATGTGCTCTGTGATTTGATTGTGGTTTTCCATGTAAATATCACGAGGATCCCAAGCTCAGATCCATGTTTTTGTGTGGCTGAGCCTATGAGTGGTGGATCCCAGATTTTTCTTGTATAGTCCATGGAGGCAGAAAAGATCTGTGATTGGATTATGGTTTCTGGTATTTGCTCTGTAAAGAGCATATGAAATCAAGGAGATCCCGGTTTCAGATCCATGCTTTTGTGTTGTGGCCACATCCACGAGTGGTGGATCCTTGATTTTTCTGGTTCAGTCTGTGGAGGTTTAAGCACTCTCTTTGATTTCATAGTAGTTAGACGTATTTTCCATGTAAAAAACACTAGGCTCTTTCCCTGGAATCCACATTTCTGCACAATGGAAGCATCCATGAGTGTCAGATCCATGGTGTTTGTGGTTCAGTCTGTGATATGGTAGTGTTTTGGGGGGGTTGCTCTGTAAAAACCATGAGGGTTTCTGTGGATCCCTGCTTCGGATCCATGTTTTTTGCACCGTGGGTACGCCCAAGCGTGGTGGATACATGCTTTTTCTGTTACAGTCTGTGGAGGCAAATGTGCCCTGTGATTGGATGGTGATTTTGTGGGTGTCTTTTTAAAAATTCATATGAAATCATGAGGATCCCTCTCTTTTTATTATTATTTTTATGGATCTTTGTTTTACTGTCTCCCAGGAGGGAATCATCATTTGGGTTAAGCTTTGTCCCTCCTCTTTCTCCCTCTGGGCAGCGCAGCAGAAAGGCCTGACCACTGTGTATGTAGCCTGAGGGCGGGAAGCAGCTGCTCCTTGCGGCAGGATCAACACCACCACCCCATTTCCCTCCGACAAGTGAGTGGCAAGCAGACCGGCTGCAACGAGCTGAGTTGCCCGCCCTCCCTGGACAGCGCGGCAGCCAGCGGGGCTCGGCCCCGCTGCATTTCATTCCCCCACCGCACTGGCCCTCGCAGCACTCGCTCAGGTGAGCGAGGAGGAGCAGCTGCCGCCGCCGCCGCCGCCGCCGCCGCCACTCACCCAGCTCAGTCCCCAGGGCGACTCGCCCTGAGACAGCCGAGCAAGCGGTCAGCTCTGCGCCGCGTCCTCCGCTCGGCTCGGGAGTCCCGCTGTCCTGCGGCAAGCGAGCCGCTTGTGCGTCTCTGGTTGGGGGGCGAGGACGATGAAGCGAGGGCGCACCAAGGGCGTTTTGCCCAGGAGCCTCCAGAAGCGGACAGCGGTTGCGCCCTCCCCTGAACGCCGGAGTTCTGCCGCCGCCTGACCTTCCAGCGCCGGCCGGGCGCAGTGCGGGAGAGACGTCTTCCCCCAAAGACGCGCGTTTCCTCGGGGCTTCCCACACGCATCTCGTTACAAACGGGGAGCCGGGAAGAGGTTTGAAAAGGGACCTTTCCAACCACGACGCCAAACCCTCCCCTCCTCTCCCCAGTCAGCTGCCCTCGCTATAAACTCGCCCAGGGGCGAGACTTCCCGCCGGCTTCCCCCTGCTGGGGGCCCCGACGGTGGCTCCGCTCTTCCCTGCCCTGTCCCCAACGCCAGGCGCGTCCCTCTTCTGCTCTCCAGAGGAACGGCTGGGGCGGCCTCGGCTCCCCATTGGCTGCTGCGCGCCTGACGTACGGCCCGCGGGGAGGCGTCCTGGGCGCAGGAGCCCGACGGAGAGCGATCACAAACATGCTGAAGCCCTGGAGCAAGTGGCGGCGTTTGCAGCGGCGGCAACAGCTGCGGGGAGTCGATCGCCGTTCCTCCTCCTCCGGCGGCGGCGGCGGCGCGAGCGAGGACGGAGATCCGCTTCGCCTTCATGCCTCCAGCCTGGATGCCCTAACCTGACCCCCTTTCCCCTCTCCGGACAGCCATGGGAGATGGATGGATCTCCCTTGATTACAGCAGCTCTCAGAACCGGTCCAACTCCACGGCTCAGCTTGGCCCCAGCAACAGTGGCAACGGCTCCGCTGGCTCCTTCCCCCCTGGCAGCAAGCACCTCCCCACGGAGGAGATCTCCCAGCAGTGGGTGGTGGGCATGAGCCTGCTGATGTCTCTGATGGTGACCTTTATCGTGGCCGGCAATGGGCTTGTGATTGCGGCCATCAGCCGGACGCAGCGGCTACAGACCCTCACCAATGTCTTCATCACCTCCCTGGCTTGCGCCGACTTGGTCATGGGCTCGGTGGTAGTGCCCTTCGGGGCCACACTGGTGGTGCGGGACTCATGGCTGTGGGGCTCCTTCCTGTGTGAGTGCTGGACCTCGGTGGACGTTCTGTGCGTCACGGCCAGCATCGAGACCCTGTGCGTCATCGCCATCGACCGCTACCTGGCCATCACCTCGCCCTTCCGCTACCAGAGCCTCATGACGAAGAGGCGGGCCAAGAGCATCGTCTGCATCGTCTGGGCCATTTCGGCCTTGGTGTCCTTCTTGCCCATCATGATGCACTGGTGGAGGGACAAGGGCCCTGAGGCTCTGGAGTGTTACAACGACCCCGGCTGCTGCGACTTCGTCACCAACAGGGCCTACGCCATCGCTTCCTCCATCATCTCCTTCTACATCCCCCTGTTTGTGATGATTTTTGTCTACATCAGGGTCTACAGAGAAGCAAAGGAGCAAATGAAGAAAATCGACAGGTGCGAGGGCAGGTTCTACAACAGTCACCAGCAGCAAGCACAGACAGTCCCACAGCACATGCCTATCTTGGGCAACGGCCAAGCCAGTAGAAGGAAAACTTCCCGAATCATGGCTCTAAGGGAGCAGAAGGCCCTCAAGACTTTGGGCATCATCATGGGGGTCTTTACTCTCTGCTGGTTACCCTTTTTCTTGGTCAATGTGGTCAAGGTCTTTAACAGAGGGCTCGTACCAGACCAACTCTTTGTCTTCTTTAACTGGTTGGGCTATGCCAACTCTGCCTTCAATCCTATCATCTACTGCAGGAGCCCTGACTTTCGTAAGGCCTTCAAGAGGATGCTATGCTGCCCTAGGAAAGCAGATCGTAGGTTGCATGCCAGTACTGGGGAGCTCTCTCGTTACCCTGGGGGGTTCATCAGTACTCTAGGGGATGCTCCTCCGTGCACCCTTGGAGTGACGTGGTCTGATTATAATGGTGGTGCACCAGATGGTAGTGACTCCAGCTTAGAGGAAAGGAACAGTAAAACCTCCTATTCAGAATCCAAGGTATAAGGGCAGTTGGTGGGGATGTATTGAATACTGTGGATCAAAAAAGGGACCCACCCTCCCAAAATAGGCAGGACAATAAATCCACCAGGAGACTGGCTAATATACAAAAGACCAGACTGACCTGTCTCAATGGGGAGAAGATTGTATTTACTCAAGGTGAACAGCAGGTGAACTTGTATGCAGCCTATGTACCTCGTCTGACTCATCCGAAATTGAAGCAAACAGAGAGCAACTGACCATTGAACAAAGGAGATTAACTACCCATTTTGCCCGAAACATTTGGATTATTAGTATATATACAGGGGTGGGGTGGTGGTAGGGTGGTGGTGGATGTGTTGGTGTGCCAGGAAAGGCGGGGGAATAAGTTTGAAGGAGTTTGTAAAAGAACTGTTTCAGGAAGAGCTGAACTTATAACAGGCGCTTAACCTGAAAGTTATTTTAAAAATGCTGGGGTTGGAGGTGGGAGGGAGTGTCTTCCCCTGACACTAAAGGAAATAGGATCAAGCTCTTGGTAGTTTGACTTCAGAGCTGGAGATGACCAGCTTTCATTATTTTTACTACTCCCAGGAGTTTCAGTAGCACAAAAAGTAGCCTGGTTTTTATTTATTTATTTTTTAAAGGAAGTGCTGGTCACCCATATATTTCCTCTGAAGTCAGTATGAATTTCAGGCACTTGCAAAGCATGCAAAAGCCTCTTCTAATAAGCCATGGGGGGATTTTAGATGGGTTTTACTGTGCTAGTCTAATCCTACACATGTGTAGAGAAGTGAGTTTGATGAAACTTACTCCGAAGTAAGTTTGCATTAGCTTGTAGCCTTAATAACCTGGTGGAACACTCTCCTTAATACCTAGGAGAAAAGGATAAATAAGTAATATTATAAATTGTCATATTTGCGTGTTGATCAAATCTCCTGTTTTTGATCCTTTCATCCCACTGATACTGTGGGTACTGTGGGAGTGTGGGGAGGGGGCATTTTCCTTGTCCTATGAGACAACAACAATCAGGCTACAAAACATCTACCTCAAGCTGTGCATATTGTACAGAGAAAAATGTGTTTATATTAAACAACTTATTTATGTAATGTTAGTTAGGGTTTTGTTTTTAGATTTTTAAATCGAGGCAGGAGCATTGATCCTCTGTAGGCAGTTTGTTCACATTGAAAGATGAAAGAGAAATGGCCAAGAGCACCAGAAATGTTACTGCACATCTGAAAGGAATGAGAGTTGCTGTTTTTTTCTTTTGCACAGTGTTAACAAAGTTCTTTGTGTGGTCTCTCTCTCTCTCTCTCCTTCACTCCCCTCACTCTCACACATGCACACACGCACGCACACACACACACACACACTGGAAAACAAAAATGAAATTTTAAAAGCATCAATCCTACCTAATTTCTGTTGCTGGTAGATATGTTACCATTTTTTAAGCGTTTTATATTATTTAATTGAGGTACTGTAAGTATATTCATACTATAAAGGAGTCTAATTTTTTTTATTAGTTACTTTTTTATGCCTGGGAGACCATGTGAACCTATTGTGACTTTAGCACTTCATTGTAATTTCCCCTCCTCCCCTCCCCTCCCCTCCTCCCCTCCCCCAGTGTGTGTGTGTGTGTGTGTGTGTGTGCATTTTATAATCTATTTATATACTCTGGGTGCAGTTTACTACTGTATGTCATTGGTCTATGTGCAATAAAAACCACTGCAGCACAAGCAAGCTTATTTACAATGTCTCTCTATAGGTAAGGAAACAATACCCACTCCTGATGGGAAAAGCAGAGTCTGTTTTGCTAAAAATATAGATCATATTACCAATACAGTTCAACTTAATGGCTTTTCCTGATACAATTGTCTTTTTTAAAAAAGTTTGCTGTACCAAATAAGGTAGCGTTCCTGTTAGGCTGAAGGCTGCTGACTTCCCCTGAAATTCCAGGGCCAAAGGCAAGTTGCTTCCAGGCTGGCTATAAATACATTAGCTACTTTTCTCTGATGTCTCTTATCGTTTTAAATCGACTCTGATAATGCTACACCAGGTGGCTGGAAACCTAATATTGAAAGTGACAGAATTGTGTTTGGTTTCATTTGAGAACTGAAAATTATGAACGAAAGATCATTGGGATACAGAAGCCATAAATCTCTTAACCCACGATTAATCTCATTGAAGTTTCTAGTTGGGCTACTTAATACTCCAGACTAAAAAATTCTGAGAATTGCAGGCTGTGCTCCTCTAACCACTTAACTTCAATCAAACCTTGGGGAAGTTTAATTCCAATGTCAGAGTGAATACTATTTAAAAAATGGAAGTAAATCTTCAGATCATTCACTATATTATGATTGCTTGTTACGGACTAATTCAGTGAGAAGGGTCCATCCCAGACTAATCAGTATGAAGATTCTTAATGTATTTCTGGGGGAACGTTATTAGTTCTTTGCTTCCTTTTCAATAGAAGCTTGTGATAATAAGATAGTGTTGTTTAATCTATGATCTCAGGATGATATGAAACAATCCAGGACAGAGGTGGGGGTGGGGTTGTGCCTATTGTGATTGGAACTTCAGACTACATTCATGATGCAGTGAATGCTGAAGTTATTAACAGTAGCATTGCCACTGTTTAATGAACATCTTAAATTGTTTCAGTAAATTGCTCTCAGTAGATTCAGGTCTTTGTCACGTCAGTTCCCTGCTTGCAGGGTATGGCTGGCTAATGTTGCCTTCTTTTTAAGTCAGGGCTCTTGTGCCATTCACGACATGACATGCAGAAATTCAAAAGTAGAATTGGGATGCAACAGCTTTTAGCTCTTGTAAATGTGTTTTAATGATATTTCGTAAGGCTCTTTGAGATAACTTCTTTGTGGGAGGGGGAAGTTAAGTCAATAAATTTATCTAAGACATTTATTTACATTTCTTAAATAAATACATTTTCCCCTGCCATTAAAAGGCAAAGAAAAACCTCTACAAGGAAGTTTGGGAAAGAAGCAACACTTACCAGCTGATCTTAAATCTATGATCTTAAATCTGTGATCTTAAATCTATGATCTGGACTAATCTTTTTGAGATGTGGATGATCAATGCTGAGTGCAAAGAGATGGACTAGAAGCCTTTGGAGGATCCTTCTAGCATTGCAATCTTATAAATAGATGTGAGCAATAGAACAACCCGGTTGCAAAAAAAGGAAATGGTTGCTGCTCTTAACTAACTGTGCTTTATGTTAGGCTTTGAGTGAGTTTCTGTGTCAAGCAGGTTGTCTGCCAAGTGCAGGTAGGGAATATAATAAATTCTTTGGATAAAATTGAATGGTCCACAGCGCATTCATTAGAAAAATACTATAGAGTTCTTAGAAACTACATTAGTGAGCTGTTTTTGTGTCAGAGGAAAATATCTTCAGCTACCAGTAGTGCTGCCCATTTCTTAGAATAGATTACAGTATCATTCTGTTTGCTATTTGTTGCATTTCTGCCCTGTTCTTCCTCTAAATAGCCCTACCTCTGTCAGTCATTCCTTTATAATAAGAACATACTATGCTGAATATTAAGTGATGTTATATACGTGGGCCACTGATAATTTACGTGCTATGCCCTTAGGCATGGGTATACTTTTTTTTTTTACCTGTGGTGGTGGTGGTGGAGTGGCATTTAGTAATGAAATGTTAACACAGGAGACAAGTAGCATGGTGGAATTGAGTGGATTTTTATTGATAACAAGGAAGCTGGTATGCAGCAATATATCTGAAGTATATGTGCTTCTTCTGCCTTCATTCTGACTGATTTAGGACTGGCACACACTTAAGAAATTCTTAATATGAGGGCAGTAATCCACATGGTAAGGTGTTCTTGCCTAAATATAATTACTACAATTCAGCTCAAGATGGACTATTTCAAGTGTGCTAAATGAGCTGGACCTCAGGCAGACTAAGTAATGGTTCTGACGCAATGTCATGGACAGATCTTTATGTGAACCAAAGCTCAGCTCTGGAATTTGCCTTCAGGGCCAAGACTCAAGGGTTCACTTGTATGCTCCAAAACCAGAGTTTTTGCAACTGACTGCAAGTGCATGTGGGAAGGGTAGTCCAGGGAAGTGATAACTAATGGTTACACCAGCAAAATGCAGATGTGACGGTGGGTTTTTTTGGTTACATGGTATCTGTAGGTCATAATTGGAGATAATTGAAATTATCCTGTTGTTTCTTGTAGCGATATGAAGCACTACGCTTTTTTAAAGTCGATGAGTAAATTAAAAATGTACTTGCAGCTTCAGAGTATGTGGCTTTTTTTTAAAAAAAAAAGAAAAGAACATTTGAGTGTGTACAGAGTGCTTTTAGTTTATTTTTAGGTATCCACACACATGGTTATGATTAAGGCTTTGAGGGCTAGGGGTGGTGAGCTTTAATTTCAATAAATTAAATATTAGAAGTCAGGAGAGCTGTTGAGTGAAGTGTGAGGCGCTTATGGGGTAGACGTCTACGAACACAAAAGTTTTCATTTTTCATTGCTCATTCAGAAAGGTCCATCTCTTGGTCTTTTCATCCGCAGAAGTTTAGACACTGAGGTGCATGGGTAAATATTTCCAGATGTGCATAGTTGGGTAACCGATTTTGCTATCTAGTGGCATCCTGTACATCGTACAGGGTGCTGCGCTGGAGGGCTCCTGGCCTTCAGGGAGGCTTCTCAGGGTGTGAGAAGCAGGAAGGTGAAAAGCCCCTGCACCTGTGTGGAAGCAACCTCAACTTCTATGAATCCAAACTTATGTGGTTACTGTGGATTTTTTTTCTTCCCCAGTATAGAAAGATCCACAAACAGCAAGGCTCTGAGAAATGGTGAAGTAGCTTTCTAAGACAATATATCTGCAGGTCTTTTATATTATTCACAGCTTTTACCAGAATATTTCTTGTTCAACAGTCATGTCTGATATACACCTCTTTGCTTGTTTCTGTTTTCCCCTATACATTATCCCTTAATTTAGTTTATTTATTTATTACATTTATATCCCACCCTTTTTCCTCAAGGTGGTATACAAAATCCTCCTCTCTATTTTATCCTCACAACAACAACAACCCTGTGAGGTAGGTTTTTACGTATTTCATTCTTGCTGTTGTTCCCTGCCTCGATCAAAATGGAGAGGTGGATAAGAAATAAATTTATTATTATTGTTAATATTATTATTACTATTAGGTTGGGCTGAGAGTCTGATACTGGCCCAAAGTCACCCAGTGAGCTTCCATGGCTGCATGAGACTAGAACCCGGATCTGCCGATTCCCAGGCCAACGCTCTAGCCACTGCACCACACTGGCTCTCACCTTAAGACTAAATTTAGATGTGTGAGGCAGCAGGGTGAATATGGTATAGCCCTTAAAGGCCATCACAGAATGCACATGGATAACTATAGTTTGATGGAAGACATTCCTTGCATCAAACGCTTCCTTGGAGAATAGGAACATAAGGAAACTGCCGTATACCATTCCTCTATGGTGAGTGAGCAATTTGTGGCCCTCCAGATGTTTAGCCTACAACTCCCATCAGCCCTAACCAGCATAGCCAATGGTGAAGGACGATGGCAGTTGTAAGCTAAAACGTCTGGAAGGACCACAATTTGCCCTGCCCTAACCTACACTGGCTGGCAGCAGCTCTCCACAATTTGCCCAGCCCAGACCTATATGGAAATGGCAGGAGTTGAGTCTGGGATCTACCACTGAACTACAGTCCCTTCCTGACTTGGCCCTCTTATTTATTATTTATTATTTATTTATTTATTTATTTATTTATTTATTTATTTAGCACCAACAATGTACTTGGTACATTGGCCTTCTCCTTGATGCAAGAGTTTTCCACCTGCAGGGAATTTTTTGGCATGGGAGTGTTTCCAAATAAGCAATTCCCCATGTCCATTTTGGAGGTATTGATGTCCCTTTATGCTTAGGTTGGCTCTTCTCCTATAAACAAGTTGTTAATAGAAATGCTGAACATTGACAGTTATGCCAAAATGGTGAAGAGTTGACCTAAATGCCCTTCATGTTCCCCCTGGCCTTAAATCTCTTATTATTAATTTGTGGGTTTTTCTTTTTCAAAGCATCTCAGAGGTGATGCTTAATGGCAAAATAAGCCTTCAAGGCAGAACTTAAGCTCTTTTCAAAATCCATTTAACATTACAGCCAGCTACCCCCCTGCCCCCGTTGCATAGCTTTTACATCAAATCCGCTTAGCATACATTTGGGCAGAAGGAGGCATAAAACAATGGAGACTAATTTTCATGCAAGACCAGATTACAAACTGCATCAGAGTGTGTGGAAGTTTTGCTACATTTCTTTGAAATTAGGATGACAGTTTGCATCCACCTCCAGATTTATTTGTCTGCAGATCTCCAATATGAGACAATACCAAGGTGAAGCTAGGTCAGTTGTCAATGGAATAAAATATGTGCCTTGTCTTACGCTGTGATTGAGAATTATTTAAATACTGAGGTGCTAATTCTGTCTAAGATTCCCCTAGAGAAAATCTAAAAATTCAGAGAGGATAGAATTTAGCTCCCAAATGACTAATGTCAATATTAGCACTGTCAGTCAATTTCAGTTTGTGAATCATATGGATTTTAATTGGTTGACATATTAATCAATCCACACGGCAATCCTATGCATGTTTATTCAGAAGTAAGTCTCACCTTCAGGGGTTTTTTTCCCAAGTTATTGAGTTTAGGCTTGTATCCAATGTTAGACCGACTTAGAGTAGGGCCATTGAAATGAATGGGTCTACTCTAAATAAGATTTGGATACAATCCACAATCTACATAAATGATAAGACAAGTGTTCTGAAAGAGAGGGGGAAGCTTTTTCCCCGCTGTTTTCCAATTATGGCACCATCTTGGAAGACTCATTCCCTCATGCATTAAAGAGAAGGGGAAATTCTTTTTCCATGAAGGTACCTGCTACACACAGATTTGTCAGTATGTATATTTATTTATTACATTTATATACCGCCACATAGCCGAAGCTCTCTGGGCAGTTTACAAAAGTTTAAAAACCTTATTTCTCACTTAATTTAAATTTGGGGACACTTTTTAAATCAATCAAAATATTTTAATGCATTAATCAAGTAATTGAATAAAAGGTACAGTCTGGTAAAAATATTGCCATTGGCCTAGATATGCACACAGAGAACTGTTGTATACCTGGTAATTGCACAGAGCAGGACCTGCAGGACTTCATCCTAGCGCTGTACCCATGGCTTCTGCTTGTGTGTACAGTTCCCCATCCAGCTAGGGATACATGCATGGAAACCTGCTTCTGTGAATATATGCTGCCTCCCTGGAATGTCACAAATTGCTTTATTTAATAGGCATGAAAGGCTTGTTTGCTACATTGATATTACATTTCTGACTTTATTGGGAAGGATCTGTTCCTCGCAGTGCTTGTGGCCCAATCCTATGAGTCACTGCACTGGCAAGTGTATTCAGGAATGGGTTGAACAAAGCTTTAATAAATTCTATTGATGACATTTAAGAGTGGGTGCAAAGCTATCAGGCAAGCAGAATAGGTGCTGTGTTGGTATTGTGAGTCGAATCAGGACATCATTCCAGCAGAACGGTGAGAAATGGCAGGCGCTGATATTGCGGCAAGCAGGCATAGTGGTTAAAAGAACAAGCGGAGGGTTGGGGTGTCACTGGTTATAGGTTCAGTTTAGTCCTGAAATTAATGGATGGCTTTGGACAAGCTCAGCACTGCCAACTGAAGGATGGGAATAATAATGCTGCCCTTCCTTATAGCGCTGTTGACAGGATTATGGAAAGAATACATCTGTAATATTTTGAGCACTTGTTCATCTTGTTTTCAAATTTCGATTTATATCCATCCCAATCCTGAGGGTCCAGAGTGGATTTATGCCTCTTAAAGGAACAGAATGTACATTGCAATTCACTAGCTGCTCAAGCTGGCAACGTGTGCTCTTAAAACAGTTTTCTGTCCAATCCTATGCATGTTTACTCAGAAGTACACCTCACTGTATTCCCAGGTAAGTGCATGTAGTATTAACAGCCTTAGTCCTGTTATCACCTAAGACACCCTTCCCCAACATGGCGCCCTCCAGATGGTTGAAACAGCCCCAGCCAGCATGGCTAATGGTCAGGAATTCTAGGAGTTCTGGTCCAAAAGATCTGGGGGGGCATGAGGTTGGGGAAAGCTAATCTAAGAGATGATGCTTGCTTAAATCAGAATATGCATTTATATCTTAAACTACTGTGACTTAATAAAGAGAATTCACGGTGTGACATTTACGGCTGATACTGATTTCTTTCAGGGTAGTATTAGAAAAATGAGTGTAGTGATCAATGTATAGATTCCATCAGACATATGGTCTCCATGTGTACAGAAAAACACATTGGCGAGCACTCTATGCTGGATTATTCTCCCAGTACAGTGTGTTCTTCAAGATTGAAAAAGCATACTTAGGGAAGAATTACAGGACAGCTGAAATAGTGTAAGGCAGAGAGTCCAAACATCCGTGATGGATATTTCTTTGAAGCAAACCAGACATGGATTAACAATAGGAGCGGGAGTCAAAAAGAGCACAAATATCACAACATGCTTGTGCTGAAAAGTTTGGGTAACTAGAGGAGTGAAGGAACAAAGAAATGAATCACAGCAGCATAGACATGTTGACCTTAATCGGTCATCCTGCTCATTTCCCTCCGTTTAAAAATGACCAATAAGCAAAGCATCTTTAATAGATGTTTAGCTTTTAAAACAGAAATCCAATGATAGGATTCTGTACTGTGTATTATTACTTTGTTCTACTGTGTTTCTAGTTAGAAATCACCTGCTGGTGCTCAGAGCAATTTCAACCCCATATACACCTTCTGTTCTGTTTGGGCCCATTATCTCTTGGCCTACTCGTTAGCCATTTTATTTATAGCAGTCTTGGGATCTATCTCAAAAACTATTCTCATCTGCCCTCCCTTCTGAGTGCTAACCTTCCTCACAAGAGCCCACATGTCAAAGAAACACAAGCCACATTCAGATATTACTCACATGAATAGGGAAATTATGGTGACAGATAGCCGGTCAACACACTTTGTCCCAACCAGAAAGTCACACCGCACCTTCCATCTGTCACTGTCATCATGTTGACCTGAAGCAGGGAGTCTCCCGTTACTCGTGAAGGCTCTTTCGAGGTTTAGAACCATGATTATGCATAGTGCTAGAGAGAGTATTAACATCTATGGAGAGTATACATTAGTCAAAAATGCCCCCCTCTTGAATCACAAGGCCATTCATCTGTCAGAGAAGTGAAAAATGAGAGGAGGGGGCATTTTCATAAGCTTTTGTAATAGGGGAGAGAAATGTCTTATATTTGGGGGCAGGCACTTGCCTGATAGATATGAGATAGTGGAGGGTTGTCATTAGTTTTTTGTTAACTGCTAAAAGAAAAGAAAAAGGGTTGGCCCTAGTTTCAAGCAGTGATGCAACCCACAGTGAGTTGTCTGCCTTGTTTGTTTCAGGGTGGCTTGTTGTCCAAACCCAGTGCAATTTCCTCATTGCGATTTGTTAGCTAAACACAGGCCATCCTGAGAAGCTATGGCTTGTTGTTTTCAGAGCATGCAAACTTGGTGTGTGGTTTGTTAGACAGGGGCTTTAGCTAGACGGAGCAAAATCCCGGGGTGCACAGGGGATCCCAGGATCAGGGAGGGATGATCCCTCCCTTGCCCCGGGATCTTGCCCTATCCTTTAGGCCCGTTTTTTCCGTGGAGCCCAAGACCACAGAACATGTGTGCGGGCATCATGGTGTGTCCCGGTTGCTCACAAGGAGCCAGGACCTGAGCAGAGCTTCTCAGGAGCACTGCGCCCATTGGGGTGGGGCAGGGGGAGCAAGGAACACCATACCTTTTGCGCACGAGTGCTCGTGCACATCCCCTTTAAGAAAAACAAAGAAAATGGCGGGCACGACGCCTCTCCCCCTGAGGTCATCACATGCTGCATATGAACAGAAGGGGGGGATCTACACTACTGCTTTAAAGTGTTTAAAGCGCTTTATAACAGTTTTGACAACTGTTGGGGCCCAGGACACACTGCATATACAGGTTTCAAAACGTTTTCAAAGTGCTTTAAAGCGCTTTAAAAGCAATAGTGTAGATCCCCCCCAGGGGAGATCTCATGATAAAAGTATTGTGAGATCTTCACCCCTCTGTCTCACTAGACCGGTACATCTAGCTAAGGCCAGGGTTTCAGTGGTAACTGCCAAGAGCAGCAAAAAAAAACACCCAGTCACTCCTCACAATTTCATTAACAATATACTCTTTCTATTACATCTTGAAATGACACTAGTCAATTTATTCCTCTACTTCATTGCCTCCCTAGATAGCAAGACTCAGGAGATTTGCGCATATGTAACATTATTTTTACCCCACCTTCAGAAGGTTTGCACATATGTAATATTAGTTTTTCTCCACTTTCAGGGAAATTTGTGCAAATTAAACTTTTTTAACTTTGGGAGAGATTTGTGCAAATTTGCTAAAACTGCTGTGTTTTAGTAAATGTGTGCAAATCTCCCAGAAAGTTAAAAACAAACAAACATTTGCACAAATCTCCTCAAAGGTAAAAAAAAAAATAGTAGCACTAAATATGCGCAAGTCTCCCTGAAGGTAGAAAAAAGACCCTACAAAATACACTGCTAATGAGAACATTTGTGCTCATTAGCAGAGTTGCGGAAAAGACTGTTAAGCTTGTGCCGCAAAGGCCCTTGGGATACATGCCTGGAGCAGGCAGGAGGACTAAAGGGAAAACAAGCCATGACAAGCCACAGAGTGCCTGATAGTCTTTTGGGAATAACATGAAGCAGCGAGCAAAAAACCAACCCACTGTATCTTATTTTCAGGGTAGCATTTCGCAATGTGCAAACTGGCCCACTGAGTATGGCTCAATGGGAAAAAATGCTATGCCATGTTGTAGCATTGCTCCCAGAGGCATTCTTGGTTAGAAAAAAAGATGGGCAGACTTTTAAAAAAACCAAAAAAACAAACCCACACACACACACACACACACACAAGAATGCCCATGAGAACAATGCTACACAGCATCATTCCTATTGGGCCATTCACAGCGAGGAATGATGGGGGGGGGCTATTACTGCCCCTTATTACAGCTCCACTTCAAGCAGCAACAGCTTTTTTTACAACTTAAAGACTTCCTACAATTTCTGTGTTGTTGTTGTTTGTTTATTTATTATTTATTTAGAATATTTATATACCACTCCCCATTGAAAAATTTTGTTGCTGTTGTCTCTTTCTCACTCATGGCAGTTTTTCTAGACAGACATGACGGGCATTGCCAAGTCATGCTGTCTTTTACAGATTCAGGAATTTCCTGACAATTGAGCATGTTTTAATTATGACTGCTTTCTGTATAGTGGTGTGGATATATTTTGGTAGGCGCAATTTCTGAAGATGTTCAGTATAGTTTTTTGATGTGATGCCGGTGACTGATGTGACTAATGGAATAACAGTGACCTTTTCTTGTTGCCATAGTTTTTTTACTTCCATGGCCAGTGGTGTATACTTTTCTCTCTTTTCCTCTTCCTTTTCAACATTCAGTCATTCAGTATTGCTATGTCGATGAGGTATGTGTGTGTTTTCTTTTTTGTCTATGACTGTTATGTCTGGTTGGTTGCAAGGTATTGTTTTGTCAGTATGAATTGTTCTGCCCCAGTATATTTTCTGATCTGCATTTTCCAAGATTGTTTCGGGTGAGTATGTATAGTATGGTGTAGGTTGTTTGATAAGGTAGAATTTGATGGCCAGTTGTTGGTGAATTATTTTTGCAGCTGTATTGTGTCTGTCCGTATAGTCCATTCCTGCCAGAATGTTACATCCCGGTTACATGGTTTGTTTTTTGGAATTGATGGCATTTCCTGCATAGGTCTGTTGTTACGATGATGATGATGATGATGATGATGATGATGATGATATATTTATTTGTTACCCGCCTCTCCCTCTAGATCAAGGTGGGGTACAACACAATTGCAAACACCATAAAATATATATAACTTTAATATATATATTAAAACATTTAAAACTAATACATTATTAAAAGGCATCTTAAAATTCAACTGGGTAGCATTGTTATCTTTTATGATGTATTTTTGGTAGTTTTTGGTTGCTATAACTTGATCCTTTATAGCTATTAGGAATCCTTCCGTTTCTGGAAATAGCTCACCCTTCCTGAGCCATTCGTGTGATTGTTCTTTGTTTATTTGTGGGTTCTGTATTATGTTGTGGTGCTTCCCATGGAGTGCTTTTTGTGCCCATTTTTCTATTTTCTCTGCGAGTGAGAGTGGTTGTGTTTGATCTTCATTTTGTAGTGCTAGGTTGAATGGGGTGTAGTTTTTATCTGCTCTTACTGTGGCTTTATGGATGGGGGTGTTTTTAGTGTGGAAGAATTCTCTGAGTGATTTTATCTGTTTAGCATGGATTGTGTTAATGTCCAGCAGACCTCTTCCTCCTTCTTTCCTGCTGATTGTTACTTTTTCAATGCATGAGTTGGGATGGCGCATGCGGTGTTTTGTGAGTTGGGTGCGATTGAGTCTGTTTATTTCTTTGAGTTCAGTGTGTGACCAGCGTATGATTCTGAATGAGTTTGTGAGGATGGGTATTGCGTAGGTGTTGATGGCTTTGAAAACGTTTTTAGAGTTGAGTTTGGATTTTAGGAGTTGTGATAGGCGAGTTTTGTATTGCATTCTTCATTGAGTTTTTACTGTGGAGTGATTGATTTTTGTGTTTTGTTGGAATCCTAAGTATTTGTATGTTTTATTTTCTTCCATGTTAATCAGTATTTCGTTTAATGTTTCTTCTGTTTCTGCTTCTTTCCATTTTCCTCTTTCTAGGTGTAGCATCTTGCATTTTCCTATCCCGAATTCCATTTTCATGTCTGCCGTCAGTTCTTCAGTGATTCGCAGGAGGCCTTTTATCTGCAACAATGGACTAGATGAGGGCTAATAAACTGAAACTCAATCCAGACAAGACTGAGATGCTGCTGGTGGGTGGTTCTTCTGAATGGATGGTGTTGCACTCCCCCTGAAGGAGTAGGTTCATAGCTTGGGGGTTCTCCTAGAACCATCTCTGTCACTTGAGGCTCAGGTGGCCTCAGTGGCATGGAGTGCCTTCTACCAACTCCGTTTGGTGGCACAGCTACACCCCTATCTGGACAGGGATAACCTAGCTTCAGTCGTCCATGCTCTAGTAACCTTCAAATTAGATTACTGCAATCCGCTCTATGTGGGGCTGCCTTTGAAGATGGTTCGGAAGCTGCAGCTTGTGCAAAACGCAGTGGCCAAATTGATAACTGGAACCAGAAGGTTTGAACCTATAACACCGATTCTGGCCCGCTTGCATTGGCTGCCTATATGTTTCCGAGTCCAATGCAAGGTGCTGGTTTTAACCTATAAAGCCTTACACGGC
Organism: Elgaria multicarinata webbii; assembly: GCF_023053635.1. Taxonomy (NCBI): domain Eukaryota; kingdom Metazoa; phylum Chordata; class Lepidosauria; order Squamata; family Anguidae; genus Elgaria; species Elgaria multicarinata. Next base: position 65,696,927 of record NC_086178.1, read on the forward strand.
TTGGGACCTCAATACCTGACAGAACGCCTCTCCCAACATGAACCTACCCATACACTGTGCTCAGCATCTAAGCTCCTCCTCCACATGCCTACTCCGAGGAAAGCTCGGAGGATGGCAACAAGGGAGAGGGACTTTTCAGTGGTGGCCCCCCAATTATGGAATGATCTCCCTGATGAGGCTTCCCCGGCACCAACATTATTATCTTTTCGGAGCCAGGTCAAGACTTTTCTCTTCTCCCGGGCATTTAACAGCATTTAACGACATATGCTAAGTTTGTTTGTTTTTTAATGGACCCCAGAACTATTGTTGTTTAAATGGATACTTTTGTTTTATACTGTTCTTATATTTTTGATGGTTTTAAATTTTGTATACTTTTTAATGTTCACTGTCTTCAACTTTTGTAAACTGCCCAGAGAGCTTTGGCTATGGGGCGGTATACAAATTTAATGAATGAATGAATAAATCTGTGTCAGAGCTGAGGCATAGATTTTGATGTCACCCATGTACAGGAGGTGATTGATTCTGTGCTTTGCCTTGTTTTTGGTGTTTTATGTCGATGCCGTATGTGGTGTTGTTAAAGGTGTTGGATAGTGGGTTGAGACACAGAGCATTGAAAGCAGCGCCTTGAAATATGCCACGGTTGATATTTATTTTTTCTGCCTTTATATGATCCTTGTCTGTTGTTAGGTGTATTGTTGTTCTCCATGTCTCCATGATTCTTGTCAGAAAGTTTTGGATCAAGGGATGTATTTTGTATATTTCAAGTACATCATCATCATCATCATTATTATTATTATTATTATTATTATTATTAACAGCATTTATACCCTGTATTTTAGCCAGATAGCCACCCAGAGCAGGGGGCAGACATAAGTAGCATGACAAGGTTCACAGTAAGCTTCTCCTGAAAAATGTATAAAGATCTCCTACCCCAAAGTTCACAACATTCTTCAGGGGCTGTTCACACACACACACACACACACACACACACACACACCCCAAAATGCTGGAAAGGGTCTGGCCTGAATACTTTGTCCCAGCACTGCTTATTGGATATGCTGTGCTTGAAGCTTATGAACTTTTGAAATTTGTACGGCTGTCAGAGGGCATCTAGTGCTCTGATCTTCAAGTGGTGGATAGGACCCATGAATGGGTCACAGCTTAACCTAAGGTGGTGGCCACACTAGAGGCACCATTGCCATTTTCCTCTTGCTCTGTTTGCTTAGATTTTACTTTTAAGAAAAGTGAGAAATAGAGAGAGGAGAAAGATAATTGTGGATAATTAGATAGAGGTCTAAAAAGAGACAAATGAGAAAGTTAGAGGTATATGAGAACAAATTAAATGTCAGTCCCATTTTACCAGTTGGGGTCCAGAATTCTGAAAAGTTTGAAGACTACTGTTTTACTCCAAATAAATGCATTGATATAGGATTTACCATATTTGGAAAATATTTCAAATAGATTAATCTATCATTCATCTATTTTAATAGATTGTCTCATCCAAGATGTCTAAGGTTAGGATATTGATGTCAGTGACCACCAGTTTTTCAGCTGCACAGTTTTTCAGATACTTCTATAGGGCTTATTAACAGTAGCAACCATTAGTCACCAATGGAATGGAGCTTTGTGACAGTGGGTTGGGTCATCTTTGTTGAGGTAGTGATGTACTTTTCTCATTTCATGGAAGGAGAAAACTGAGTCACTTAGATAAATAACTTTAAGTTAAATAACTTTTTCAAAGCCACATGGGAAATTGAAAATATTGTTAGGAACAGAACATAATTTGCACATGTTTTGTCCAGCGTACTCTCCTTCTCAATGGGAGCTATAGCTTCTGGGGTTTCCTGAAAGTTACTTGTGTTTAGATAAGAAGCTTTGAAAATCTAGAATTGCTTTATTCCAGATGGTGGCATACAGGGGCCACTTTCCAGAGCATGTCTGGATCAGAGATGAAAAAGCTAGATGAAAAATGTGCCCCTGTATTGGCTTCCATTCATAAACTGTGCGGGGGCAGTACCTGCAAAAGTCATCTGAGAGTGGTAATTGCAACTTGGCCAAGCCACACACATAGATCTAAAAATGTTGGCAATCTGGTCTTTGTGTTGTCCAGAGCATGCAATCCAATCAGTCGTTCATTTCCAGCACTATGTGCTATTTTTGTTGCAGGCTCCCCCTTTGATTGGAAACGGCAGTGTTTTCAAATACAAAGGCTACCTCCTCTCCTCTCCTCTCCTCTCCTCTCCTCTCCCTCTCTCTCTCTCTCTCTCTCTCTCTCTCTCTCTCTCTCTCTCTCTCTCTCTCTCCTTAGCATAAACTGAAGCTCAGATTTTATTAATAACTTCTAAGAAGGGACTGTGCAAACCAGCTTTGTTCTGCACTCTTTCCTAATTTATTGTAATTTCCTATCTGGTTGAATGTGTTGGCTTCCTCTTTCACTCTTGTAATATGTCAAATTGTGCAGACAGGAGCCTTGAGCTAGCTTTACAGACACAAACAAATCCTGTGCTGAGTTTTTACTGTGTAATCATGGTGGAGCCCTAATTTGTCTCTAATATTTCACCAGAGCCACCAAATGGCACTAAATAAGCAAAACTTTCACCAGCAAAGATTCACAAAAGCCATAAGAAAGGAATGCGGGTATCGTTCAAAAGTGTCAAACCCATGATTCTCTTACTTGTTCCTTGAATCCAAGGACTCACCCACTATTTACAACCCCTTGTTCATCTGTAAAGATCTTGAGAGGCAGATTGAAAGGCACTCCATGACTGTCTTGTCTTGGAAAACCAGCTGGCTTTGCCAGATCAGTCCCTGTATGACTGTGGTTGACCATGCTCTCTAGTCATCTCTGTGTGGTTCATACTGCTACAGCTCAATTCAAAACCATTGAAAATGTGAGCTGGTGCGCAATGGTTAAAATAACTTCGCATCTTGTTTGTTGGCTTGTGGTAGGTGATGGGTTGGGATGTAATTATCATTTGACTAGCAGCCAGCTTTGTACTAATCAGAAAGGAGAAGACATGTTCTGCTGGAAGGATTAGACAGCTAAAAATAGTTCAACAGCCACATCAGCAAGTGAGATGAAATTCATTCACAGTCTCTCTCTCTCTCTCTCTCTCTCTCTCTCTCTCTCTCTCTCTCTCTCTCTCTCTCTCTCTCTCTCTCTCACACACACACACACACACACACACACACACACACACACTTCATTTTCACCCAGAAGGAGCCATAGTTTGGTGGAACTCTTCCCATTGAGTGGGTCAAAAAAGACAGTAACGTGAGCTGTCCAAATGGTGTTAAGTACCTCCCCTCCCCAAAGAATTACGGTTAGCATGCCTCACTGCTTTGCATTCACGAGCTGCCAAAATCTCAAAGGGCTAAGGAGGAAGTAAGCACACTTGCCTTTGTGCAAATAATCATGTGGCTCTTTTAAGATCAACGGTGAGATTGTTATGATTGCCTTATACAAGAAATCAATATGGTGTTGTTAAAACACATGACCTCTGTCTATCCCTCCAAAAGAAACAGCCACAGTAACAACAGCAGCGTCGCTTACCTAATGCAATCACCCTCGGTGCCCAACAAAGCCAGAGAGAGTGAACTGAAGAAGGAGAGGGGGAAATATATCACCACTTTGATCACAGCGGCTGCCAAAGCTGGAGGACGTCCCTCCAAGCAAGCAAGAGCAACATCATAAGAACTACAAATGGATCTGCATGATTGCCTGGATATGATTCTTGCCTTCCACCATGCTGGCCCTCCAATCAATGAAATTACCCTGAAGGCTGAAACAGATGATATGTGGGAGACCCAGAGCTCCAAGACTGAATCTCCCAACATTTATCTTTCCTCCCTTAAAAACAGACATGGAAGTCTCTGATTGTGATCAGAACCGTGGCACTGGGGGAAGGGAATTCCCTTTTCATCCTGTGCAGTTTTCTGGCTCCAGTTGTAATCACTCCCAGGGTGGCTCTGTGCCCTACTTTAGAGAGGACAGTCCTCTACTTCAAGGCATCCTCGGTTTCAAGGCTTGTCTGGTTCAAGTCCGGTATAAAGATAAAGAACGATATGAAGCCAGGAGAACAGGTACCTTGGAGTTGGCCATCAACAGTTAACACCTGGAGAGCAGAGTGAGCAGGGAGGGACACAACTCCCCTAGGGACTGTCTATTCACACTCAAAGCCCTGCAGTGGCTGCGAATCTGATCTGCGTCAGTTATTCAACACAGCTGCAGATTCGCAGCCACTATGCGGCTTTTCTGCAAAGCTGCATGGTAAAAAAAAAAAAGTCAGGGACTTACAATGACATTTTTGGTAGGCGCGAGGTCACCCCAGCTCTTCTGCCGTCTGATCTTGCTCCATGGCCGATCCAGAGGGTGGTCCTGGAAGAAGGCAACTGGTGTTTGGTCACCAGAATCTAGGAAGGGGTAGTGGCACCAGTATCTGGATGACTGCCGGAAACCCTGTGCTCCCTCCTTGGTGTGGGGAATACCTGACACCACCCCAGGTAACTGAAACTGCAGGGTTTAGAAGGAACATGGTGCCATGAAGACAGCCCCCCGTCACAGTCTTCCCCATTAGGGTGAAATATATGGTATTTAATATGTTAATCATACTTTATAAATTTGCATCTTTGCATATCAATTAGCATATGTGATTTATTTATTTATTTTTGCAAATTGATGCCTTCTTTTGTCCTCTATTTTGGAGATGGGTAGGTCACCACCCTAATCACTACCCTGAAACTGCTACTTTTTATTACTGGAGGGGGTCATAGAATCATAGAATAGCCCCTTGGAAGGGGCCTATAAGGCCATTGAGTCCAACCCCCCGCTCAATGCAGGAATCCACCCTACAGCATACTTGACAGATGATTGTCCAGCTGCTTCTTGAACGCCTCTAGTGTGGGAGCGCCCACAACCTCCCTAGGTAATTGGTTCCATTGTTGTACTGCTCTAACAGTCAGGAAGTTTTTCCTGATATCCAGCCAGAATCTGGCTTCCTGTAATTTGAGCCATTTATTTATTTATTTATTTTATTTATTTATTTATTTATTTATTTATTTATTTATTTATTTTTGCATTTATATCCCACCTTTTTTCCTCCAAGGAACCCAAGGCGGTGCACATAATCCTCTTCCTCTCCATTTTATCCTCACAACAACAACCCTGTGAAGTAGGTTGGGCTGAGAGTCTGTGACTGGCCCAAAGTCACCCAGTGGGTTTCCATGGCCAAGTGGAGACTAGAACCCAGATTTCCTGACTCCCAGTCCAACACTTTAGCCACTACCCTACTGGCTCATATTATTCCATGTCCTGCATTCTGGGATGATCGAGAAGAGATCCTGGCCCTCCTCTGTGTGACAACCTTTCAAGTATTTAAAGAGCGCTATCATGTGTCCCCTCAATCTTCTCTTCTCCAGGCTTAACATGCCCAGTTCTTTCAGTCTCTCCTCATAGGGTGTTCATAGTGGCTTCATAGGTGAATTTTGATCCAGGAAATAATATAGGGTAATGGTTAATCACTGGCATTCCTGGTGGCTCTCCCTTCCCCATGGGGTGTTGTCAATTGAATTTTTAAAAAATGATGGGGGACTCAATCATCGAGTTACCAGAACACATCTGTTTGGGAAACGTTTGGTAAAAGAAGAGAGTGTTTAGAGAAGGGGCTGTAAACCCCCATGAGGGGGCAGGAAGAAATTGGATATACTTAAGTTTAAGCAGAGATGAAGGAAGGTTCCATGTTGGTGCTTTGTTGCGTTTAGGCATGTCCTGGAAATACACGTAATGACAGACTCTGGCACCACAAATGCATGCCCCAAATTGCCCCACGTCAAGAAAAAGTAACTGCTTTGACATACGCGGAAATTCATTATGCAGAGAATGGAAAGCATTGTTTTCTCTGCTCATGGGACATAAAGCTGCATAAGTGATTTCGCTTACTCAAAATCAGATTTAGAAAATCGGAAAAGATTTTCGAATGTCACTGCACTGTCCTGCACTAAATAAATGGTCAGTGAGAAAAGTTACCGAGGCTTGGGTGAAGCATTAGGCAGGCACAAGTATGCCAGATCCACAGGTGTGGCCATCTTCATCACAAAGCATCTGCGTATCTTCTGTTGGCAGCTTGGGATAGTCTAAATCGCAGCACATGGCAAAAGAGCGAATAAGGAATAAAGACCAAAGAAAATCCTTAGAGTGGGAAATTGCCCGATTTTGTGGAGTTGGATCACTTCCTTCTCCATTACAGCAGCCTCAAGCCAGCTGGGATCTGGTGCCCTTTGGACAACCAGGCCTCAAGCTGTTTAAAACTTTAAAGGTTAGAACCAGCACTTCACATTTATTTATGCATTTATCTAGCATATTTATGAATCACCCTATTGCCCTCAGGGTACTTGTAAAACCATAATAAAAACAACCAAATGAAAATACAATAAAATGATACCTCATAACGTTAAATAAAACAGTAGGAAGGAACTCAATAGAATAAAATCAGAGTGACATTCAAAGCCATTAAAAGCACAACAGAACAAAATAGTCTTAAGTGCCCATGAAAACCCTAATTAAAAAGGAGGGCAATGTAGCCTCCTAAGGGAGAGAGTTCTGTAGTCAGGATGCTGCCTACTTAGGATCTCTAGATGTTGGTACATTTAAAGGACCTCCAATGATGATTGCGAATTACAGACAGGTAGATAGATGAGGGAGGAGGTGGTCTTTCAAATATTCTGGCCCACAAACCTCTAGGGCAGGGCTGTTGAACCCCCAGCCCATGAGCCTAATCTGGCCTGTCTGAGGCCCCAATCTGGCCAATGAAGGTTCCCTTTCCACACCCTCCACAGGAAAGGAACCTGATCAGAGATAACATCAGGGATTCCCGCAAGCGGTGCAAGGAGGAGCCACTTCTCCATGCACTGGCTAAAGGCCAATCTACACTAGTCTTATAACGTTGCTAGTGTCCCTTTCTAACGTGGTTCTCTGTATCGGTTCTCTGAATCACGAGGCATACTAGCGTGACTTACGTTTAGCTGTAACGTTACTGCAGGGCACATGGTTAAATCCTTTCCGTTGTTCTGGGTTGCTCTGAGCTGCTGGGTTTGCTCCGCCCACTGCCTGCCTCATTCCTAGCCAGCAGAGCAGAGCAATAGTCTTAAGCACACACAACCCCCTTCCCAAAACATCTTAATGTAGGTCCCAGGGAATAGCCTGAGTGCATAAGAGCCAGCCACTTTGCTGAAGCTAAGCAGGGTTGGGTCTGGTCAGGGTTGGGATGGGAGACCAAATTGAAAAGTTTTAGCAGCAGCCCTATTTAATAGGCATGTGCTCCGCTCCGATTAGAAGCGTAGAAGCAGGAGCGAATTGGCCTGCTCCGCCTTGCCCAGAGGCGGAGTAGAAGTGGACCGCGGACCCCTAGAAGCAAGGCGAAGAGAAGCAGCCATTTTCGGAGTGCTCCGGTTTCCGCGGTCCACTCCAATCGCCATCTTGAAACATTTCGCCCATAGGATTGCATTGAGGAAAAGAAAGGGGGATAGCTATGTTGTTTTTGATGCTATCTTTCTGAAAATTCTTGTGCTTAGAGAGTCGTGGATGGGGGTCATTTTGAGCCTACTCTCAGCCCTCTGTGTGGTGCGGTTCGCGTGCTATATTTTTTTAAAATCGGGTAAACAAATAGGGACAGCGAGCAAAACGGCGGTTTTTTGTTTTTTTTGAAGCGATGACAGGCACATTCAACTCCCAATCCTGATGAGAATTGATCACCTCATGAAGCATCCTCCAATCCCAGCGTTCGAGGGGGGGACTAAAGCAGAGGCACCCTCAGAGCTTTGAGCTCGTAGCACCTTGTGGGTTTTGGCGTTCGTGGAGAGAGGAGCTACTTTAATTAGTTGCTGCTGCTGTGTTTGGAGATAGATTAGGATTTAGTTTGGCGCATGTGTGTGTGTTTGTTTGCTTCTTTCTGACTTTTAGCTTAGTTTGCTCTGTGTTTTTCCCTTACTTTGATTTAATATAAACTTTATTTTTAAATTTTGGAGTGTGTGTTTGTTTGTTTGTTTGTCTCCCCCTCCACTCTCTTAAAGCCTGACTGTGTTTCATCTTCCTTCTTCCTTCTATATACAAAAAAAAAAAAAACGAAAAAAAATTCTCTATTTCTTCTCTCTGTTACTTGGACTGTGTGTGTGACTGTGTTATTGTGTGAGTGTGCTGTTTGTGAAGTGCAACAGCCACAGACTGAGCATTTCAAATCCTGTTTGGGCAAAGCATACACACACTTCTTGTCCCATTTATATTCTTATACATATTATTATTAGTATTAATAGTATATTCTTATACATATTATTATTAGTATTAGTATATTCTTATACATATTATTATTAGTAGTAGTATAATATCATCATGAGAAGAGGGAGCAGGCGCATGTGCAGAAAGCAGTGGTCAAGGCAAGGCTCAGGCTGGCACCAGTAAGCAGGCTGCCTCTCCTGCTGTGAAAATCAAACGGGCAACTACTTGGCTGGCTGCTCCACAACAGAAGCAGGAGAAGCAGCAGGCAGACACACTTTCTTCTGCAACTTGTGCCCGGCATTCTCTTTTTGAGGGTGGGAATGGGAAAAGTGCTCCTTTGCAAGAGGCACGTGGCAGCAGTGCCATTAGAGGAGGAGTAGGGGTATCCCCAACTCCTTCATTATCGTTTGAGCCCACGAGCCCGCTGATGGACCTGTCTCCAGACCTCCTAGATGAGGTTCTTCTCAGCACAGTGGAGGGGCAGGAGGAGGAGGAGGAGGCGGTGGGTGCTGAGGAGGAGCAGCAGCAGGCCGAGGCTCTCTCCCCAGTCTCATCCCACACCTCTTCCCCTGTTTCTGTGGCAACACCAGAGAGCTCAGGCGGGCAATTGGTGTCACCACGGAAGAGAAAGACAAGTATAGTGTGGGACCACTTTGAGGTGGGAGTGGATCCCCGCTTTGCTGTCTGTCGCCACTGCAAACTCAGCCTAAGCAGGGGTTCAGCGACAGGGCATTATGGAACCAGCAGCATGAAGATGCATCTTCAGAGGCAGCACCAGTCGATCTTGCTGGGGAAAGAGGCGGGCAAGGCGACTGCTTCCAGGGGAAAGCCGAAGGCGGCTGCTGCTGCTGGTGGTGGCACTGCCACTGCCACTCTAAGCTCTCCATCTCCCATCCCCACGAGGGTTAGGCAGGCAACCCTGCAGGACATGGGGTGGGGGAAGTATGGACCCACAAGATGGTGTTTTCCAATGCCCACTCAGATCACCACGTGCATCGGTGAGATGGTGGCGTTGGACGACCAGCCATTCAGCCTCGTCGACAACGCAGGCTTCAAGAGGCTGATGGCGCTTGTGGTGCCATACTATAAGCTGAGCAGGTGGGTGGTGCCTTCCCTGTACCGTTCCTGCAGGGAGTTAGTGCTGGGTCGTCTGTTCCAGCAGAGGCACGGATGGTGCACTTCACCAAGCCAAAGTGTGGTTGATTGCCTGCATCATCTGCCACACTCAAAGTAACTGCTTCAATAAGCTATAACCTACCTGCCCATGCCTGCCTGCCTGGGAGCCGTCCTTGTGAGGTAGCTGGATCTGCTGGGACTCACTCCCCTGCAGATCTATGGCTTACTTGTGCAAGGTACCAGCTTTTCTGGGCCTGCCAACCCATGCCCGCCTGCCTGCCTGCCTGCCTGCTTTCCCCCACCCAGGGTGCTACTGTGGTGTGGCATCTGCCGGGACTGACTCCTCCCCAATACTAGATCTATGACATGTCACTCTGCCTGCCCCTCTGCTAGCCTGTCCTCCTCCTCGGTGACCAACTTGCTGGGATAGTTTGTGTTTGCAATGCGTGACTAACTGCAGTGCTGGCTTAGAAACCAGCCATCCTGGCCTCACTTCTTTGTGCCCCCAGAAATGCCCGCTGCCTGCCTGCCTGTCTGCCCGCCTCCCCCGGGGTGCTGCTGTGGTGGGGCATCTGCCAGGACTGACTCCTCGCCTGCTCTGCCTGCCTCTCTGCCCGCCTGGTGCCTGGGAGATGGGCTTTGCGGTTCGTGCCCAGCACCCTCCGGCACGCTTGCTCCCAGTTGTCCTCCTCTGTGCCCCTCAATGCGTAACTGCTGGCTTAGAAAGAAACAACCAGCCATCTTTGCCTCACTTCCTCCTTGCGCCCGCTTACGGGTTGGTTTGCTATGCGTTAGTGCTCAAGCCATCCTTGCAGCACTACAATGCATGCTGCCTGCCTGCCTGCCTGCCTTCCCTGCCTTCCCCCCTTCCCACCTCGCAGGGATGGTGTATGTGTCTTGCTTTGACTCAGGGGAGAAGTCCTTCCTGCGCTCACTTAGACTTTATCAATTTCAAAAATCCATTTTTCAAGTGTGGAAGAAGATTTAGGGTTATCTCATGGCATGTTGGGATTTCCTTTCAACTGGCTCCATTGAGCTGTCTGCATTGCAACTTTAAATCCCTGACATACTGGAGTGTCCGATTTTCAAAACTTCCCCTAACATCAGGGGATGATGGGATTGGCTTGAAACTTGGCATCCATGTGGACACATGGGTAAGCTGTCATGGGACCAAAGGATAGGTTTCTGACATGCAAATTGACATAGTTGTAGAATGGGACAATTTGGGGTGAGTTAAGCCCCGCCAAAAATCAGGGGATGATGGGATTGCCTTGAGTCTGGGCGTCCATGTGGACACATGGATAAGCTTTCATGGTGCCGAGTTTGAGGTTTCTAACATGCAAATTGACGGAGCTATCGAAAGGGGTGTGAATGGGGTGCCCGATTTTCAAAAATTCCCCCAAAATCAGGGGATGATGGGATTGCCTTGAAACTTGGCGTCCATGTGGACACATGGATAAGCTATCATGGTGGTGAGTTTGAGGTTTCTAACCTGCAAATTGACGGAGCTATCGAAAGGGGTGTGAATTAGGGTTATGGGTGGTGCGTTAGAGGTTAGAGCCCAGCCAAAAATCAGGGGGTGATGGGACTGCCTTGAGTCTGGGCGTGCGTGTGTATCCCTGGATAAGCTATCATGGTGGCGAGTTTGAGGTTTTTAACGTGCAAATTGACGGAGCTATCCCAAGGGGTGTGAATGGGGTGCCCGATTTTCAAAAATTCCCCAAAAATCAGGGGATGGTGGGATTCCCTTGAAACTTGGCGTGCTTGTGTATACGTCCATGAGGTGTCTTGGTACCAAACTTGAGGTTTCTAACTTTAACAAAAAAAAGTTGTATACTTTTTTAGCTTTCAATGCAACCCTAGGGGGGGAAAAACGAAGCTCCGATCCGGATCGAGAGCTCCGCAGCGGAGCAGAGCAAACATAGGCGGAGCAGGGGTGGAGCGAAGCAGCCCTATCCACAAAATGCGGATCTGGAAGAGAAGCGGAGCGGGGGGTCCGTGCACACCCCTACTATTTAAGCCCCGCTGGTCATGAGTTTTGGACTGGGAGCAAGAGACCCTTGTTAATTTTCCTGCACAGAGCTACAGCAATCCTTTGAGCGCTCCTCAGCTCCTTTGCAAAGAGGGGGGAAATGTTAAAAAAAAATCATAAAAAATCAACCAATGACCCAATTTGATTCAAATTTTAAGGAAGGATGCATGGGAGTACTTCACAATAAAAGCCGATTCTAAGGTGGAAAACTTCTGAGTCCTTTGCATGCAATTGTCAGTGATTGCACAGTATAAGGCTGGTGTGATTTATCTGCTGTAGCAGATAAGATAGCAAACGGGGCGAAGGAAGGAGAACAGGAAGTGGGCGGAGCAAATCCAGCAGCTCTGAGAAACGGAGAGGAGAATTACCGGTAGGACGAGGCACATGAATCTGTAGCCACGCTGGAACTAAGAAATAGAACCGGTAAGTAGAACTCATTTACATTACAACGTTGGAGACCCAGGGTCACGTGATGCTGTGAGTCACAGTAACCCATTCAAAACGTTAGAATAACACCAGTGTAGATTTCCACTAAGTGATCCTTTGTTCATGGTGCACAAACAAGGCATCTGACTCAGCTGATGGCCAAAGAACTCACCCACATACACTGCAGAGGTTGAGCACATGAGGATGGTGAACAGCCCACAAAGGAGGCACCAAACTTGGCTCCTCCCCTGTGCACCAGCCGAATCCCTCTGCTTCACCTGTACCACATCCTACCCTGTGTAAGGATAGGCAAATCTGTCCCACCCAAAGTACTGGGTGGATCCTGCACCCTGCACATCTGCCAAGAGAGCTTTGTTCCATGTGAGCCTGCCTTGGTAGAGAAATCCACAATGGAATCAAATATGTTTGAATTTCTATGAATCTGACCCATGGGTCCCACAATGGAGTGGGTTTTTCCAAGCAGCAGCTTGGAAAAATTGCCACAGGCTAACGGGGAAACCCTGGTATGCAATGATTTGGCAGTGCTGTCATCTAGATTCTCCATAGTAACTGAGTGAACAAATTATGCTAATTCCAGAGGAAACCGCAAGTGTGGAAGCAACCATTTCGCATTCAGAGAGTGGAGCAGCTGCTAGATGGGGCTTTATCCCAGGGTGAACCCCGGGATCGTCCCTGTGCGTCCACATGATGCACAGAGGATCCTGGGATAAGGGAGGGATCATCCCTCCCTTTCCCCGGGATATAGCCCTCACCTTTGGCCCCGGGGGTTTTGGGGTTTTTTACCCAGCTCCGCGCATGGGGAGCAGCACTCCTCAGGAGTGCTGCGCCCATCAGGGGTAGGGTAGGGGGAGCGGGGAAAATAAGTGAAATTAAAAAAGAAACACTTAACTTGTGTGCATGAGCATTTGTGCGCTGCTGCCCCTTTAAAAAATTAAAAATGGCGGACGCAGCACCTCTCCTGCTGAGGTCGTCGCGTGTCACATATAGACAGAGGAGGGATCTCATGTTAAACACAACACAAGATCTTCCCTCCTCCATTGCGGGATAGGAGGTAGGTCTATCTAAGGCCTTAGTATTCTATTAAACATTTTGGGAAGATTGAATAAAACCAAGACAGTGCAGTGCTTTAAGAATCCTACTCTTTGCTGTAGCAGAGTGACCAAGACTGGTCAACAAATTTACCATTAGAAGTTCTCACTCTTGGTTTGGTGCTCTAGAAACCAGTTCCCTTAAGGGCCACTTCACGCACAATGATTTTTCCTACATAGATATAACCATGGAAACCTCCAGGAAACCTCCACGGAAAAATATGTACATCGTCATTTGCAAAGTATGATGCAAATGTTTATTTAACCACAAGGACCCGGGACAGGAAACCATTGTGCAAAATCGATTCCCCAAACCATCTACTTGTTGCAAAATCAACATTTGCATCTATGACAATGCCCTTGTTTTTTCTTTACATGGAGATGATCTCGATGTTGTTGTTGTTGTTTAAAATGAAAAACTCCAATAGCATGCGTGAAGCTGCCTAAAGAGTTTGCTGCTCTCTGGGTTAAGTACACCTCAGCAGCTTGCGAAAATGGCCTGCTCTCTGTTAATGAGTGTCTGTCCTGAATCTGCAACTGCAGCTTCCTTTTAACAAGTTCTTTCAGTCTTTAAATGAGCTCACACCATCCTCGCAACCACAACGCTTCACCCCCACGCACTCTCATATGCAACTCTTGAATGAAATATGTAGCAGAGAGTATACAATTCATGGTGAGGAGCGAGCTATAAATAAAGGCTTGAATTTCCAGTGTCCTTTGTTGTCATTCCTCCTAAATGGAGAGCAGGCTGGAAACTATTACCCCAGGAACCCCACATAATCTTTTGAAAGAGTTCGACAGCAGCAGAAGGATGGAATCGTTATCCCAGTCACAAGGCTGCATTTATTATCCTATATGAATAAACTTATGAATACCGGTGGTCTAATATCACATCTTGTTCAGGCACAGAAATCTAAAAGAGTGAAGAATTCTGTGAAGAGTGAAGAGTGGAGAAGAGGGTTATCCACTTTGCATTTGCCATATACATAATGGCCTGAATCATTGAGTTATTCCTTTCCAGACATAATCCCGCTGTGTATAATATCTCTAGTACTGGTGCATTTTAATCCCACTCTTCCTGCTCTCTGCTTATGATATATTAAAAGTGTTGTTGTTTTTTATCACAAGCATGGAGTCATGAATTTGGTTAGTTCTATGATAGCAATCACTTTTCAGAAGTGGACTGCTGTCATAACATCTGGAAGTCATGGCTAAATTCAGCAGTAGGATTCATTTGCTGACTGACATCCAGAACCATCTCATCATCTTTCCAATTTCCCCCTTTGCTTTTGAACATCTTTATGCACTAGTCCTTCTCCCACATTGCCCACCGCAGCTCAAGCTGTGGGCAAGCAATCCCAGATGCCACCAGTGAAGATGCAGCCATGCTAGCCAGAATTATGAAAATGATGTGAATTTTAATAATATGGGGGCTGTCTACACACAGGGAAAGCCCCGTGGTGCCTGTGGATCTGCGTCCCGTCGGTTAGACGATGCATGTGTGGCTTCACAGCCATCATGAGGCTTCCCTGCGATGCTCCAATTTTTTAAAAAAAGGGGGGATTTATCCTGACTTTTTCAAAGGGAGCAACATCGACATGGTGCTTGCACTGTGAACGTCACTCCATGTGCAATCCAGGGCTAACCTGGGGTTGAAGCCTGGAGGAAGGCGACCAGCGATTGGTTGCCTTCCACCAGGAAGAGGGAGCACTGGCTCTGGGACCTGAATGGCTGCCCAGAAACACCACGCTCCCTCCTCAGCATCGGGATCACCTGACACCACCTCAGGAGAGGGAAAGCATGGGTTTGAGGAGGGAGGCAGCACTAACCCAGCACCGTGAAGACAGCCCCATGGTCACTTACATTCTGTTATAAAGTTATGATATTGTCATAGATTTTAGAAATGCAGGGTGCAGAATTTCTAGAGTCCTGCCCCTAGGAACAATAATTAATCACTGCTCTGAAAAATTGTTTTCATCCACTGAGTATATGCCATCCTTAAAGTTATTTTAGTTACATAAACATTCCTAAAGGTTCTGGGTTCATTTTATTTTACTGACAGCTCATTGCATGCATTAACCATGCAAAATATGTTTTCCCCTTACTAGCAGTAAGCAAGCGTAGATTTGCCCCACCAATTTTCCAGTCAAGAAATTTGAAAAATAAATACATTCTTAGTTACGCCTTAAATGCTTTTCTTCTTAGAGTATGTTTTGTTTTCCTTTCAAAACTACAGTGGCGCTTTGATCGCTGTTTCCAGAACTGCAAGGAGAATACTTCATGGAACTGAAAAATAACATTCTGCATTTCAGGAAAAAAAGCAACAGAAGATATAATATAGCTGGGCATGAAGTAATTCTGTTGTCACTCTGATAATTCTGGTTCTATAACACGTTTCTCAAAATGAGAGTGGTACAGTCAGAGGAGCTGGCAGCCATAGATTTTTGAAGTTTTCTATAATAAAATTGCCCTTTTCAAGACAAAAGCAAAGAAATCCATACAAGATAATCTGTGACGGGGTTGAACACAAAACAGAAGTAAAGGGCAGTGTCCTATTTGGCACTAGCCCTGACGTAGTGCTAGCAGCGATGGTGGCCCTAAGCTACCTCTAGTGCCATGCCAATAGTGTTTGCTGCAGCGATGGTTTTTCCGAGGAAAGCTGTCACACCAGCAAACACTGTTGGTTTTGGGCTACAGGCAGCTCACACTAGTGCAATGTCATTTTTGTTAGCGCTAATGCCAAACAGGATACTACCCAATGGCCCCGTTCAGACAACACGCTAAACCATGCTGCTTAACCACAAAATGGTTAATGGAATGTATTTCAGATGAATTAACCTAGAATAAATGTGCACTTACTCCTCTCGTAGGATCTCTACCATGCCTAACAACTATCATTTCAGACGTTAGGCTGTGCCACTGAGACCAGTTAACACAGGTTAGTTAACCCTCCATGTACTTCAGCCACTCCCCTGTTCGTATAACTAGAGTGACCATATGAAAAGGAGGACAGGACTCCTGCATCTTTAACAGTTGCATAGAAAAGGGAACTTCAGCTGGTGTCATTTATTGACCAGATTAAAAAATTGACCCTCTTGACCAGATTAAAAAAGAGGACAGGTCTCCTACAACTTTAACTGTTGTGATGAGGAGGGAATGTCACCAGGTGCTGCATGCAGACAAATGACACCTGCTGATGTTCCCTTTTCTATACAACTATTAAAGATGCAGGAGCCCTGTCCTCCTTTTCATATGGCCACCCTATATACAACCAACCCTATGCTTCTTGGTTATCATACCATGATCATTACATATCTAGCTGGCCACTTCTTAAAACCATCTCCAAATGTTATACAAATCTGAAAGCTGTCTCCAGTCGTGATGTTTTCATAAATTCACTGAACTAAACAAACAAACAAAAAGGTTGGGTGTGGCTGCTTATTTGAACAAGTTAATCCACAGAATTCTTAAATTGCTCATCACACACCAATGGAGCAGTTTTTGAGGTTGTTGTTTTTAAATGAATAAAATAGGAGTGGTCAGATCAGCTGAAAAAATAGGCAGGTGGTATCATTGCAAATGGGATTTCTACAGAGTTCTAGCAGCACCAGGCCCTCCCTGCTATTAGCACTTACTCACAACTGAAGAATTTGGTGATAACAAGCTTGAACAATTTCAGTGATACAGAGTTGTGTAAGCTACAAGTATGCATGTGCACACACAGAATCCAGTTTAGGGCAATGTCTTCAGCATTAAAGATATATATATACATACATGCCCAGTAAGTACTTTGAGCAGCAAACAGAGATGGGGGGAGGGTGGGAGAGTCTGCCCACAATCTAAAAAGAGTTATTACACAAGGCCAGGAACTGGGAAAGGGAACTGGTACTGCAGACAGGTCACATGGGGAAGATATGAGCAAAGAGATGAGTCTTCAGTAAATACGTTTCGGCATTGAATGGAGAAAGTTGGGGAGGGAAGCAGTGATACCCTGCTTGGGACATGGGTCAGGAGAGATCCCCAAACCACAGGGCTGGATCCTGCATACAAGCATCAATGCAAAAGCACAAAAAGAAATAGGGAAAGTCAGCAGTCACAAGTCAGTGAGCGTGTAAGGGAGAGGAAAGAACTGGTGATATGGAAGTGTACAAAGTGTGAAAGAGTAAAGAGCAATAGCAGAACCAAAATTCAGTAACAAATCAGTCAGAATTTTGGGAAGGCCCTTTGATGCCTACGGTTGCCAGCAGAAGAGAAGTTGCAACACTTCCTGGCCAGTCAGTTTGACAGAGGGGCTGTCTATATGCGAGAAAAGTCTCATGTTGGCTGTGGATATGCACTGCATCAGTTATACAAAGCAGACACAGCTTCACAGCCACCGTGGGGCTTTCCTGCAAAGCTGCACTTTGAAAAAGTCATCTCCTATAAGGAAAAAACCAAACAAAATGGCGGGCGCGGCATCCTCTCCCTCTGTGGCTGTCGCGCACCGCGTGTAAACAGAGGGAGAGATTTCATGATAAAAATATTGTGAGATCCTCACCCCTCCATCGTGCTAGACCCGATAGGTCCAGCTGAGGCTGCAGTAGCCAGTATGAGTTGACCAGCAGGCTATTTACCCTCTAGTCAGATGATATCTCTCTGATAAATGTTTTGTCTAACTGTAAGGACCTCTTGACTATGTTAACAGATATGTTGCTAGAGGAGGAGGGAATGTAGTGAGCCAGTAATCAAAAGACCTTGTACAAAAGTTTACACTAGGCTCTGATGAGAACATTGTGAATGAGCCGGTTTCTCAAGTAATATCAAGGGATAGGATTGGCAGAATCAATTTTCCTTTTAAAAAAGAAGTATCTAGCCTAGAGGTAGGAAACCTCTTTCCATCAGAGGGGCGATTATAGTTCAGAAACGCTGTCAGTGAACAGGACAAAAGGCCAAAGGGGTGGAGTAAAAATGTGATAAAAATAATAATAATAAAATACTAGTATAATGTAGCTTGAAGTTTTACTGCCAGTAATTAAGCTTTAGAAAAGGTACTGCAAGCTTTTGGAATGGAGAAAAAATGTCACAAAAGCCAGGAAACCACCAAGTATTTTTCCAGAATAACTTGGCTTCACATGTACAGTCCAAATTGCTGGATCTGGCTGGGAATCTGCACGCTATGCCCATTCCTGTTTGTGCATGCAATCCCACACCTAACTAACCGTATGTGTACAAAAACCTGCTTCCTAGCCAGGTGAGAGCAGGTATTTTTTTATTTTCCTCCCCACCCCGCTTATTTTTATATGTGCTGCCTGTCGCACAAACTGAATTCTCTATATTGGCTATGATATTTGAATACCCACTGCCACACGTTGGATGGTTCCTTTGTCTTCACATTCGGAGGCACCTCATACATAAAGCTTGATGTTGTCATATTTGTGTCATTCACACTTGTCATCAATAATCTTTGCGGTTGCTTCTGAAGAATGCCTGGCTCCATAGATAAAACCTCTGGAAGGAGAACAAGGATGCTCTGAACTTATCATGACCTATTTCCTTCAGTGCTGAGGTTTACGATGGATGGAGGAAGGCACCATTATCTCCAATGCCCCAGCTCTTACCCAATTTCAGACATAGACTATTTTTACTTTATGCAAAGCAAGGCTTTGAAAAGAGTTTCTGTGGAAAGAGAGATTTCTTTCCCCTTTAGTTAAAAAAAAGCAAAATAATAATAATAATAATAATAATGATGATGATAATTCTTACCTGCCTCTCCCTCTGGATCAAGGTGGGGAACAACTTTAAATACAATATAATACATAAAACTAGTTAAAAGAGCATATAAAAGCAATACAATATTAAAATAACAATCACATCATCATAAAATTCTTAGATTTAAAATTCATCTGGGTAGGCCTGCTGGAAGAGAGACAGTAAATAATAACTTGTTTACTGTGTGATCCTCTACTTGGCTTTGGTGGCTTCCAGATAAGGATTTAGTGTGGAATCGCTAGAGCTCGTTGACTCACATTTTAAAAGGGGTCCATATGAGATCATTATCCATCTGTAATCCTTCTGTGTCGTCCTGTCCCCCCCACCCCCGTGCTGGTTATTCTTTTTCTTAACAGAAAATTCCATCTTTTCTGAGAAGGATGAAACAGTAAAACAATTTGCACAGGTTTAGATTTCCTTAGTGCTATTCTTCTGTCTTTTTTAAGAGGTATGATTTTGATGTAGGCAGTGACTTACCGAGCAGATAGACCCATTATTTATTCAGAGCTTCATCCCATGTACCTGTTTCCCTTTAATTATCTGCTACAGCACTAAACTGGCATTGTTGTTGTTGTTGCTAAATCACACCCGGGGCGGCAGCGCTCCTAAGATCCTTTGCAAAGGGTTTAAGGGGGAAGTGTAAAAAAATCATTAAAAATCAACAGATGCCCCAATCCAATTCAAATTTGGTATGCTTAAAGCTCTCCTTAATATCTATTACTGTGCCAATTTTGAAGTCTTTATCTTTAAAGGTTACGCAGATGTAAGCATTTGTTTAATTTTTCTTTAACAATATCAAATCTTGCTCCTGCGCCCCAGTGGCCGCTCGGAAAACACACTCAGAAACTAGTAGCAAAATAGGGTGGGTCTTTTCCCTTTATAGAACAATTAAATCAGGATGCATGGGAGTACTTCACAGTCAAAGCAGATTATAAACTGGAAAACTTCAGAGTACTTCACAATAAAAGCAGATTATAAGATGGAAAACTTCGGAGTCCTTTGCAAGCAATTCGCAGTGATTGCACAGTATAACACTGTTGTGATAAAGCTCTTAGTATGTTATCAATATGTAGTTTTTTTAATAGAGCTTTTAAATAGTGGTAGAATACCACTAAAAAATTAAAATAATAGCCAAATAGCACTTAAATGAAAGTGTGTTATAATTCTGTACCTATATAATGCAATATATACATTTTAAAATGAAGGTGCAGGGCAGGGGGAACCTTTCCAGTCACCAACATTTTAGCAAAGTGTTTAATTGCACTATACCCCTAAAGCACTATAATGCTACTTTAGGTGGGAGGAGTATTATAGCATTATAGAGGCAATTTTTAAAAAACAAACCTTTTCTGGTTACCTCCTCTATCAACCACCTTTCTAAAATGGTGGTGACTCAAAAGGAAGGAGATATATATATATATATATATATATATATATATATATATATATATCACTATATGTATAATGTTGTGAAGTTACTTTGGAAAATAAGTATTATAGTGTTATTAAGGCATAGCACTCTATCACTATAATGCTAATTTAAAGAGCACTTTCTGGTCAGCTCCTGCATCTTGATTTACAGAAGAGCAGTGACTAGAAAAGTGGATTTTTGTCATTATTTGTACATCTATATTACATGATAGAGGTTTAGAACTGCAACTCTCTTTCATTTAAGTGGTCTTTAACTCAGTGGCAGAGCATATGTTTTTTGTAAGCCTATGCGGCAGGGTCTTGCTATTTACTGTGCAATCTGTACAGCACCATGTACATTGATGGTGCTATATAAATAAATAATAATAATAATAATAATACAGAGGGCCCAAAGTTCAATTCTCACAAGTGTAATGTATTAGCAATTAACTGTCCTGCTCCTGTTCCTGTTCAACATCTAATATCTAAACGAAGTCGATGCTACTTTTGCTTTCATGATTTGTTGGGATTTTGTTTCTTATTTTCTAAGCTAGCTTCGAGGCATGATTATTAACTTGTGCCAAATAGGATCTCTGTTTAATTATTATTTAATAAGACACATTTTAAAAGGAGGACTGCTTGTTGATCCAAGAAAAACATTAATCTGAAATAAAGACATTTAAGCTGTTTGGCACAGTAAGTGTATAAATTAATCAATTAAATGTATAGCCAGCCCTTCCTTCTGGAAGGAAGCTGAATCTGCTTCAGCAACAAGCAAACCAACTCTCCCTTGTCCTTTTATTCCCCCAGGCTTAAAAGGTCCTTGGAATAGCACAGAAAGGGAGGGACATGACATCACCTGTCATAAGAAGAGCCATGCTGTTATGGGAAAATAACTGATTTCCCACTACTCCCTTTGCCCATCTCTTCTCTCCCGTCCTTCTTCCAAGATCCCTCATTTCCCTTTCCCAAAATGCCACCCTTGAGTGTTTTCTAAGTGATTTAGATGAGTAGAATAGACCCCCTACTCCCTGGTAGGAGAGAAAAGTCCCATTTACCTATTTGGGTAAGGTCGCTTACTCAGGGGTAAGGACGAGCCCTAGCTGCTGGTTAAATCACCAGGCACTTGACACACACACACACCCCTCTTATTTCCTTTCCCCACAGCTCAGTGGGAAACCAGGGAGAGAAATAAGAGGTGGGAAGCTTGCCCATCAAAAGGAATGTCAGGCACCAAGGGAGGGTGAAGCAGGAAGGTTTCTGCCATGTAGGCAAGGTGGGACAGGAACGTCCCAGGGGACATTGCGAGGGGGGGGAACCAGGGAGGGAGTGGTGGACAGGGATTAGTTAAAGACAATGGACTAAGTGACAGGAAGGTCTCAGGATTCATTACTAAGGGAATCATGTGATAATGGAGTTTGCAAAGTCAATAGGGTCTCTCACCCATCTGGGCATGTCAAGAAAACAGGGAGGAAGATCAGCTGTGACGATCTGAGCAAGCAACCAATTATTTGCATACAATGTTTCCCCCCTGTATAAAATGAAACGTAAACTTCCGTTCCGGGCCTTTTCCCTTACATTGACAAGGGAGAGGGACCTTTGTACAAAGAGATTTTTGGTACCTGAGGTGGAAATAAACTTTCCCTTTGAAACCGCATCCGGATGCCTTTTTATTTGATTAAATTGGGTTGTAATCCACAATTTTTCTAACAATGCTGGATCAAAGCAAGGGTCCATCTACTCCAGGATTCTGTTCACACAGTGGTCAACCAGCTGCCCACGGGAAACTCACAAGTGTGTGTGATAGCACCCTCCCACCCATGTTCCCCAGCAACTGGCGTACATAGGCTTACTGCTCTATGTTACCTCTATGAGGTAACATAGAGCCATCAGGATTAGTAGCCAATGAGAGCCTTCTCCTCCAGGAATTTGCCTAACCCCCTTTTAAAGACATTCAAATTGGTGGCCATCAATATGTCTTGCAGGAACATACCATCCTATCTCCATCCCAACTCACTCTTCTAGAGCCAGCCCATTCCACAAGTGGTCTGGTTGGCCCTACTACACAATAAGTCCTATTTTTGCCTGAGGACAGTATAAACTAGGATGGCAGCATCACACACACAAAAGTTGGGGGGAGGGAGGAAATCATTGCTGAAACAGACGACAAAAGATGAAACTGAATTGCATAAAATTTGCATGGGCAGATGCAAATTTTAAAATAATTTCTATCAATGTAACATGTCTCACCATAGTCTGAATACCATGACTAGATGATCTGTGTGCCTGCTCAGTCTCCCGCTCAGGTGCTAACTGTTGATGGGCAACTCCAAGGTCTCTGGTCTATCTTCTTCATATAGTTATTTATCTTTAAACCAGACTTGGACTGGATAGCCCTTCAAATAAAGGACACATGGCCACCCTTGCTCCAAATTGGGCTAAGACTTTGCCTGGGCAATAAATGTGTCCTGGCCTGTGACCCCCTAGCTTGTTTTAGTGGGTACTTGATATATACAAACTTCCAAATTGAAGGACTTTCTCAAGGATTTAAGTCGATACATCACTTATTTAGATAGAAGACTGTCCACTGACAGCCCTTCACACAGAGGACTGTCCTCTGAAAAGAAGGACACATGTCCCGTCCCCCCCAATAGAAGCTCATTTTGATTCTCTTCTTCTGTCCAGGTGAAATGGCCCTGGAGATGGCTTACAGGGGAAAGCACTTGGCTTTGCCCCACAACCCATCCCATGGCCCTCACCACTTCAAGTTGCCCCAGTAGTGTGGAAGAAGCCTCGTTGCACAGCTCTTGCACGAGTCCCATCTTTGGAGGTAGTATACCCTCATATGGCATGCTAGAACACACATGATTAGAGTCAGTATCTTCACTGTCTCACCAACAGCAATTCTATGGCATAACCACCAATTGCTGTTGTTGTGTAAGGTCACTATGCATTATTTCACATATTTGATTTGAATTGTCTCAGGCTGTAGTTTTTGCATTCTGATGCCATTTTATCCCACTGTCTACAATAGGGGAGGGGAACTTGTGGCTTTCCTACAGCTCCCATCATCCCTCACCATTGGCTATGGTGGCTAAAGCTGGTAGGAGTTGTAGGCCAAAATATCTGGAGGGTCTCAGGTTGCCCACCCCTGGCTTACAACATTTTCTCTTCCCCCCCCTCCACGCCCATGTATCTATACATCTGCACACTAAGGGGGGTTTAAGTGGGTCCATAGCTTAGTAGGAGAACATCTGTTTTGCATGCAGGAAGTTCCATATTCAATCCCTGCCATCTCTGGGTAAAACTGGGAAAGTCTCATGTTTGAAATCCTGGAGAGCCACTCCCAGGCAGCAGAGGCAAAGCTGAGCTAAATAAATGAATGGTCTGACTCAGTGTACGGTATGTTTGTATGTTCAACAATGTATCTGATGAAAGCTTGTGCTATAATAAATTATTTCTTTTAGGGGGTTTCAACATGAGGTCTTCATCAGTGGCCAGTGCGGGCTGCTGTATGCTCCCTGGAGACTTAATTGGGCTGACTTTATAATTCCCACAGTTATGTGGTAGAAGATGTCACTCCCATTTGAAAATAATGCAGGGCCTCAGCCTCTTCAAACCGCCTGGGTCATATTCTTCTAAAGTCTCCAGGGAGCACATACAGCAGCCCTCATTGGCCACTGATGAAGACCTCATGTTGAAACGCGTTTGGCCTTTTTACTTCATGATATTTCTGTTAGATATTTGTTCTTGTGCAATATGAGGTAGCACTTTTAATGCAATACCATTGTTAACCTTTATTTTATTTTTGTACATTAAACATTATTGTTCTATTGTCTATATCCTTAATTTTTTGTTTGGTATTATATGGTTGTTTGTTAAGGACTTCACCTTTTTTTGGTTTTGCACAGTCACCCAGAGACCAGAGGATTGCTCTCTCAAGGTACTTTGTTGTTTTAACCAGGGTTCAAGGCAAGCCTTTTTACACAGGCCATATGCTGGGCTATTGCCTTTGCAAAGAGACTTGCAGACTCGCTTTGCAAGGGTAAAATGTATTAGGGATACCCTCTAATTGCTCGTCTAGACATTGTCTTTGTCCCAATGAAGAAAAGACATGGGACAAGCCTTGCTCTTGCACAAGTTTTCTTACACATTTCCACATCCAAGAGCATCAGTTCAGCAGGAAAGCTTCTAAACTGTGAGTTGCCTCACTAAAGAGGATTTTTTAAAAAAAACATCAAACATTTTTGAAGTTCATCCATCACTCGTCTTATCTCAAGCATGTCACCAAAAGACTCTTTGCCACTGCAGCCTTAATCTATCCCACATGTGACAGTACGTGTGCAGCTGCAACCATCTAAGCAACTAGCGGTCTTCCTCCATCTATCTCACTCTGTCTACTTTCATTAATTCAAGGTCATCTGCTTGTTCTTCTGCCACCTCGGTGACAGCTTCTGAATGTAGGCAGGATTGGAGGGTCTGGCTTGCAACATGATTTACAATGCACACGGAGTCTCTTATCAGGATATTATAGTTGCACAATAGCATTGCTGGCTCCCTTGATTAGGTATGCACAAAATTACAGCCACTGTGGTTAGAAGCTTATGTGTGACAATGCTGCGTCCAGCTGGATTGAAACATGATGCATTTTTCTATTTTTAAGTGAGCAAAAAGGTACGGATAAATATATGAACCTGTACCGTACCACATGGTTCTCTCAGCATGGAGATGGATTGCTGCCACAGCCGGAAGTGTATAACCGGTTGTTTGGGGAAAGTGGGCCGCATTCCTTGTTTACAACTTTTTTAATGGCCTCTGCACTCCCCTTCACTCACCAACGCCCCCGAGGATTTGGGCCAAATGGGCAACCTCAGAACTTAGTACAGTGCATCACCCAGTTAAGGCAATTGTTCCCTCTTAATCTATGACCCCTGGAGCAGAGACATTATTCTGGAGTGAAAGGGTGGGCCACCACGCAACACCTAAGAAGCCTGTTTCTCAATGGTTGCATAATTACTCAAGTGCAGAATTTGTTCAACACTTGTTGAGAGAGTCGTTACATACCGAGCTCTGGACACGTAGGCATATTTCTCGCTTGGAAGCAGAGCTGGCACAACGAACAGCCCATGTGGTAGTCATGTCAGATTCGTTGTCAATAACAAGATGGTGAATATATGCTCTTCCCAGAGGCACACCCGTACATAAAGTCTAGAAGCAGAACCATCAAATAAGGTAGTATATAAGACACAAAAATGGCTTAAAGTAATTATGGCTCTTTGAATCTGTCATATTCTAGTTCTCATTCAAAGAATTGAACTCTCATACAAGTTCTCATTTTGTGAACCGCCCAGAGAGCTCCCGCTGTTGGATGGTATAGAAATGTAATAAATAAATAAATAAATAAATAAAGTAATTATATACAATTATCTGCTGTGTGTCTTGCTGACTTCAGCCTCATCTACACCAAGCAGGATATTGCACTATGAAAGTGGTATAGGAGCCACACTAAGCAGAATATAGCGGTATGAAAGTGGTATATGGTATGTGTCAATGGGCCCCAACAGTTGTCAGTGCGACCTTTTAACCCAATGAGATATTTTATGCTACTCTTTTATTTTATTGTTATTCTGCTCTTTGATTGATTATGGCTTTGATGTGTATACAATATTTTATAGATGAACTGCCCTGAAAATACCTATTGAAGTACAGTGCATAAATTCATTCATTCATTCATTCATTCAATAACATTCTAAACAGTGAAGAAAAAATAATTCAGTCATTCAGCTTCAACCAGTGGCATGTCCTTCAATTAAGATTCTCCAAAGGTGCGACTGTTCCTTTCCCTCAGATCAAAAGAACATGTTGTTTTACCTTGTTTCCTTTTTTTCCAAGAGTAAGCATGGGGACACTAATCCAGATTAGTCCCCTAGCCTGAGGGGGAATAGGGGTCTTTAACAATTTCACCCTGCTGCAGTCACAATCCAGATCCCCCCC
The DNA here is from genome assembly GCF_023053635.1 of Elgaria multicarinata webbii. Classification (NCBI taxonomy): domain Eukaryota; kingdom Metazoa; phylum Chordata; class Lepidosauria; order Squamata; family Anguidae; genus Elgaria; species Elgaria multicarinata. The sequence goes on from NC_086178.1 coordinate 65,723,031, forward strand.
CCCGCATCTGCAATTTATATTGCCAAATAATGATCCATTAAAGCAGGGAGTGGGCAACTACAGGCAGTCTGGGGGGCAACTGCCCCCTCCCAGACCCACTGTGGGCTGTACTCTTGCCCCCACTGAAACTGGGGGGGGAGGGGAGAGGTTAAAAAAAACCACAGTGTGCTGCTGAAATTCAGTGGTAAACTACTACAGAGGCTTACAATGGGCAAATTTCACTTTAAAACAAGCTAAATTTGTCCATTCTAAGCCTCCATAGTTGTTTGCCACTGACATTTGGCAGCAAATCACAACTTTCAGAAACATTTTTCTTCTTAAATGGTGGGGGCGATGGGAGGGCAGAAGGGGTCACAAGCTGCTTACCTGTGTATTAAAGCAAACAGAAGGAAGAGTCTGGAAGAATTCTTAGAAGACCAGATTTGAAGGAAACCAATGCATTGTGAGAAAAGTTAAATTATGTTATTATTATTATTATTATTTATTTATATAGCACCATCAATGTACATGGTGCTGTACAGATAACACAGTAAATAGCAAGACCCTGCCACATAGGCTTACAATCTATCATGGTAGAGATATTCCCAATATATATTAATAGGAAAAAAGTCCACAAAGTATTGCAGAATAGTGCACTCTTACGTTTGAGTAAACATGTTTAACTCTATCAGGCTGCTTCTGTCTGTATTCTCTAGCAGGCTTTCCTTTAAGATTTAAATGCTTCAATGGAATCAAATTGATAAATGTTGGCAAACATGGCAAAAATATGTTCTGCTCCAGTAAAATCAAATTCTGCAAATGTTTTAAAAAGAGCAGCTAAAGATCTCCACCATTTATGCTTTTGTTAAAATTCTTATCATTCATATGTTGCTATTTTGTAGTTTAGAGTAATGTTCTGTTACCAAACTGAAATTATATTCAGTAGCTATTACAATGTTCTAACCAGACTTGACTCTAAAAGGATTCAAAATGTAGGAACAATGAAACAGATGAAGTATAGGGTTGGGAGTAAAGAGATGTGCATTTAATCCAAACTCTGCTGAAATCTAACAGGTGATAAAAGATAAAATCCAACCTAAATCCTACTTAGAGTAGACCGATTGGAATGAGTGGGATTAAGTTCCATTCATTTCAATGGGTTTGCTCTAAATTGGATTTATGTTGGAGTTTACTCAGAATCTACCCATAACCCTCAGAACTGCTTTATAAAACATACCCATCCCGGATGCTTAAGAACACCATTTCCAATTTACTTTATTTTTGCTGCAAATACTTATGCTGACTAAATATATGTGAACTGAAGCTTGTAAATTGTTTTCCCCACTGCTGTGGGTTAAGCAATGTATAGCATTATAGAATTATGCTCTGTGTCTATGATTCTTTAAAATATTAGGTCAATTTCCCCCTCCCCCCCCCCCCGAAAAAAAAATGTACATAGATTTTTCACCAGAAATAAACAGTCATTTTTAGTCGTCTTCAGCCTGGCAGAAGCCACCTCATCTTAATATGAATAACGAGGTAGTGGTTAGAGTTTCAGACTCTGAGCTTTTTCACACCAGCATTATACTGTGCAATCACTGCGAATTGCGTGCAAAGTACTCTGAAGTTTTCCAGTTTATAATCTGTTTTGACTGTGAAGTACTCCCATGCACCCTGCTTTAATTGTGCTATAAAGAGAAAAGAATCGAGGTAATTAGCTACTAGTTTCCGAGCATGTTTTCCGAGCGGCCACTGGGGCGCAGGAGCAGGATTTGATATGAATTAAACAAATGCTTACATCTGTGTAAGCTTTAAAGATAAAGACTTCAAAATTGGCACAGTAATAGATATTAAGGAGAGCTTTAAGCATACCAAATTTGAATTGGATTGGGGCATCCGTTGATTATGATTTTTTTTACATTTCCCCCCTTAAACCCTTTGCAAAGGTTCTTAGGAGTGCTACCGCCCAGGGTGTGATTTAGCAACAACAACAATGGCGACAGCTTAGCACTGTAGGGGATAATTCGAGGGAAACAGGTACGTGGGATGAAGCTTTAAAACTGGGAACCCTGGGTTCAACTCAGCCATGAAACTCACTGGGTGATCTTGGGCTGGGGACAAAGTGGTAGCTCCTCCTACTTCCTCCCTACCATCCCACCAACTCTACTTAGGATTGTCCTTCCCATAATTGTTCAGAATGTGAACATTTTTTTTAGTTAGCAGCCCTGGGATGTGATCTTAAACAGCCATCCCATAATACACTTGGTGGGAACAGATACTCTGAGATAATCTTGTTCTGCTTTTCTTGGTCATGGTCCATTTCCATTACTAAAACCGATCAAACAGGTTTATTATTATATCAGCAAACAATTCATATATGTTTTACCAGTAGGTTGGGATATATGGACCTATCTGGCTGGCTGAAAAGGTGATTCCTGCTTTCGTTGACAATCTTTATTTGGTATGACCAAGAGGCAACTTTTTTTCTGAAAATAAATTCTACTGATGGGAGTTATCCATTTTATAGCTACCAAAGTGTGTGTGCATCAGTTAAACATTCATGGATGAGGAAAATAAGGGGGAAATTCTATATGAAATAAATATGCTGTTAACACATAACTGTAAAACTGAAAGGCATTTTTTGCAAATACTTACATCATCTAAATTCAGAAGAGAAGGAGATATAATATTTTGGGGGCTGCTTTAGAAAATCCAGTTTAACATTTCCAAGACTAACAAATTTATTTTGGCATAAGCTTTTGTGGACCAGGGTCCACTTTATCATATGCATGGAGTTCCAGTTTTTTTTAAATACAGTACTTGTGTCAGGATGCTGGAGAGAATTGTAAACAGTGAGGTTAAAAGGAAAGTACTGATGGTGACAATCACGTTATTTACAGTGGTCATTCACAGGGCAACTGTCGCTCATAACAAAAATCCTGGCATTAGGTGAGCCAATTAACACATGTAGTGTGATAAAAATCCATAATCCCGATTCAAGCCTCTGGCAATAGAATTAAACCTGTTGATGAACTGTAACTCAGCAGTCTCTTGGTCTGATCTCCCTTTGAAGTTCCTGTGCTCAGCAATCGTCGCTTTAAGATCAGTGATTCAGTGTCCTGAAAGGTTGAAGGGTTCTTCCATTGGTTTCTGAATATTACCATTTCTGAGGTCAGATTTGTGTCCAAATGACACAAAGGAGACTTTAGCACACAGAATCCGTGGCAGGAAAAGCTCTGACTACACTTGCATCAAAACAGACAACCGAGGAATTTTTTTGGTGGAAAACCTTACAATTTGATCAGTTGGTTTTCGGTATAGGGCCACAATTTCTCTTACATTTGAACTGAGCATGGTGCTGTTTTCCATAGCAAAAGCCTGATTGGCTTGGGCCCAATAGATATAAGAGCCCACCTCCTCTCCCATATCCCAGTTGACAATGCCTTCTTGAGCTATCTTCTGTGGAATCCCAAGTCAAGACAGCTATAGCATTGAAGTGCTATCCTCACATCTCTGGAACTCTGTTCCCTTGGAAATTCCCCAGCATCTGAAACCTTGTATTTGGGCTACCTTTTTGAGATATGGATTTAAGGTGGTAGAACACACACACACACACAGAGAGAGAGAGAGAGAGAGAGAGAGAGAGAACCCAATTACCTCTGCATGAAGGAACTACTATGTGTTTTGGTTCTATCACTGTTTTTAATGTAGCATGTGTTTACCAAGCATTCCTATTGTTGCTGTGCCATTTGCCCCCATGCTGTCCCTTGAGATACCTTTACGAACCGCTTGCAACTTTTTATCAACTAAACCAAGGCAGGATCTGCACTACTGCTTTAAAGCGCTTTATAACAGTATTGACAACTGTTGGGGCCCAGTACGCACTCCATATGCTGTTGTCAACACAGTTATAAAGTGCTTTAAAGCAGTAGCGTAGATCCAGCTCCGCTTTGTCACGCATATGCGGATCAACCAAACTAAATAGGAAGTGGGGACAGGGGAGCATCTTCAAACAATGTTAGAAATTTCAGATCAGCCATATAAAATACCCGCTTTTATTGAAAATAAAGAAGTGTCATCTTGCTTCACTGGCCAGAATATTTACTGGATAAATGAGGTGTAGAATGATTACAGTTCTCCATTCTCCCTAGCTGCCGGAGACAACCAGGAAGTGGCTGGGAGTGGGGGTTATAAGAATGGAACTTCCTGTAGGGGGCTAATTTGTTTTCACAGTTAATTGCAGCCGAGAATGGGAGGGGTGAAGAAAAGTGCATTGTCTTGGAGGACGTGTTCTCTTCCCTTCAAGCTTCTTGTGCACTGGCTGATAAAGCATTTCCTAGAAACCTTCCCAACCCTGAGGCAGCAAAATTGCGTTTTTAGAGGTCAACAACCTGAACGAAACTGGCAGCCTGATCTTGACTTTCTCCCAACAGCACATGCTGTGCTCACTGCAGAGAGGCCTTCGACAGAGGTGTGGTTCATGACCCACTTTGTTCTTGCCCTAAACATGGACTGAGTTTTAAAATCCAAAGTGTAACTGCAAATAGTTTTCATATAAGAAATGTAAAGGCTTTCAGTGGGATTCTGAGAAGTTGGAGTCATTCAGTGGATTTTTTTTAAAACAACAACAACAAACCAAACCTAAACACACCTGTGTTTTTCAAGTATATTTTGTAACTCTGATGAAATTCAATCTAGCGTTTGGAGGAACGCTCTCCTTCATGTGGCTCAGAACTCCTTGTGTTGAGAGTTTTCAGACACGTGACCTGAGAGTACTTGTGGTGGTGCTAATGACTTGGATAAGGTTTGATGAACATAGCATTGAGTCCTTTCACTGCCAGGCTTTTGTTTCAAACTCAATTCATGTTAGGGCAAATTGCTGCAACAGAGTGGGCGCATTCAAGCCACCCACTAAAAGATTCGGAGCGAAGAGCCAAGGGTAGTATTAGGCTCTGTCTTCATTCCGGAACACCACTCCAGCCCCTGCTTTCAGAGCGTGCCCCACCCGTATGTACATTGGGATAGGTCCAGGAGGATTAAGGCTGCAGGAATTCATTCCAAGTGCTCCAGCCTAGTTTGGTCAAGTTGAAGTGAGTTGCAACCTGGCTGTCAGAATTATCTTGACATTCTATGTCTACTGGACTAAAATTCCCTTCATTCTTCAGGTCTCCAAGTGAGATTTTGCTAACACTTCATTTTCTCATAAAACTCCATTTTATTCCCAGTCGATCAATAGCTATAATTTTATAGCAAGGTGTTTGTAACTCTTGCACTGTGCCTATGGCCTTAGTATGCTTTTGTTTAGCTTCATCCCAGCTATGAAGTTATAAGACCATAAAAAGAGCCGTGTTGGATCAGACCAAGGGTCCATCTATTCCAGCACTCTGTTCACACAGTAGCCAACCAGCTGTTACCTGGGGACCCACAAGCAGGGGGCTATCTATTCACACTCAAAACCCTACAGTGTATGTAAATTTCTCACCTGCCCAAGGGTCTCTACTTCCCTTGCTCGGCTTCGTCCATTTTCTCCCGCTGCCCCTTACGCCTGGAACACTCTTCCAGAACATTTGCGAACTACAAGTTCAATCGCAGCTTTTAAAGCTCAGCTAAAAACTTTTCTTTTTTCTAAAGCTTTTAAAACTTGATTTACTCTACCCTGTGCCTATTTGGTGCATTCTCTTCCCCTTCTTATTGTTTTATTATGATTTTATTAGAATGTAAGCCTATGTGGCAGGGTTTTGCTATTTTATTGTTTTACTCTGTAAAGCACCATGTACATTGATGGTGCTATATAAATAAATAATAATAATAAATAATAATAAATCAGCGTTGCATCAGTTACATGATGCAGCCACAGATTCACAGCCACCACAGTGCTTTTCCACGAAGCTGTGGTGGGAGTAAGGTCACCCCATCTCTTCCGCCAAATTACCTCGTTCTGTGGCTGATTTGGAAGCCGGGGAGAGGGTGGGGAGGGTGACTCCATTACCCAAATAACCAATGGAAACCCCGTGCTCCCTCCTTGGCATGTTGATTACCCGATGCCACCCCAGGTAAATGAATCTGTGGTGTTTAGGGGGAACGCAGTGTCAATGTGGTGCCGTGAAGACACCCCCCAGGACACGGTGCAACATCATCACCCCGCCCATGTTCCCCAGCAACTGGTGTATATAGGTTTACTGCCTCTGATACTGGAGGTAGCACAACCAATAATAATAACTATGGAGACCTAATTTTCTGGGAACGCTTCCCAAGAGGAGGCAAAAGCAGCAGACTACCCATTCCTCTTCCTGCAATAGTTTCATTTTAGTAGTTGCTGGTAAGGGCTGCATATTACACACTTAAGAATGCATTTTGGAAGAAAAAGTGTGTGTGTGTGTGTGTGTGTGTGTGTGTGTGTGTACGTGTACTATTAGAGATAACATACTTTTCTGTTTAAAGCTGGCAGGGTGGCCCAAAGACAGAAATTGTTTGCTTCGCTCTTACCAAACTCGTTCTCAAATCCTTGCATTAGAACAAATATACCCTATACTGAACTCAATCTGAAGGTCCTAGGTTCAATTACCTAGGGTATCTAAAACCCTGGTGAGCTGCTGCCAGTCAGTATAGACTGAAGTAGTGTTTTGGACTACAGGTCCCATAATCCCTGACCATTGGGGCTTGTAGGACTTGTATTCCTGAACATCTGGACTGCACCCTTGGTAGGCAGTACTGAGAGAAATGGACAAATGATCTGATTTGTTATAAGGCAGCATCCTATGTTTCTACCCTATTGAGAGCAAACAACCCTCCATTATTGAAATATCTCCCATCCACAATTTATAATTATCAATGTTTAAAAGATCACTTTCTCTATGTAAATATTTCAGTGCTCATAGAATCCATCCTGGTGTTTGTTTGCTTGCACCTAAAGGTCTTCAAGCTGCCCTGTTTATTCAGCAATTCCCGCCTCCTTATTCCCTCTTGTAAGGTCAAGGACTTTTCTAGAGCAGCATCCCATAAAGTGTGATGGGCTGCTATACGAAAGAATCCCCACCCACCCCTGTCACACACATGTAGACTGTTTTCTCCTTTGTACATCATTCTGCAACAGGGAAAAGCATGACCAATTTATATGATGAAAATCAGGGAATTATGGAAATGCGCATAAATTATGTCTCGAAGACATGCCTTTCGCATTAATCTAATCTGGAATTTCCTGAACTGGATAAAAATGGTAGTGGCAATGGAAAGGAGGAATTAATAGGATTAAAACTGGGTTCTAGAGCTTGTCATTTTGTAGCCAGGGGCAAGCATCTATATAAGAATACAGTGGTGTATTATTTGAGATCTACCAGACCAATTTTGCTCATTTTTGTTATAAACTGAAACTTGATCAGTGTAGACATGCAGAAAATTTTAAAAGTTCAAAAAAATTCAAAACTCATGAGCCCCTCTGTGGTGAGGGGACTGAGGGACAAAAAAGTGAGAAAGGAGCAGGACTACTAGGGCCTTCCTAGACGAGGCCTTAGCGCGCCTTCTGTCCTGGCTTCCCTGCTGTGCGTCCAGATGACGCACAGGGGAATCCGGAGACAGGCCGCGCTGAGGCCTCCTCCAACGCGCCATAAGGGAATTCGCTTATGGCGCACCTTTTCCCCAGCTCCGGCCTCAGGCCGGAGCTGGAGAACGTCTAGGGACTTCCGCAGCTTTTCGCGGCTCCTTGCTTACTCGCGAGGAGCCACGAAAAGCCGCGGACCTGGCACAGCGCTCATAGAAGCGCTGTGCCCATCGGCGGGGAGGCCGAAGGCCGGGAGGGTGGGTGCCAGGGTGGGTGGCACGGAGGGAGGGCGGGTGCAATTGCGCCGCGCGCCGCCCGGGCAATGCCTAGCATGGGGCAGCATTGCAATGCCGCCCCATGCCAGGCATTGCCCGGGCTCGGGCGGCGCGCAGTGCAATCGCACCCGCCCTCCCCCCGTGCCACCCACCCTGGCACCCACCCTCCCGGCCTTCGGCCTCCCCTGGTAAAAAAAACCAAAAAAACCCCCACTTACCTCCTTTAAAATTAAAAAAAAATGGCGGACGCTGCAGGGATGCGACGTCCCTGCGCGTCATGCGTGTGGTAGCCTGGGGGAGGCGCGCTAACTTCAGCGCGTCTCGGCCCCGCCTCCCTGCCGGCGTAAGCCGGCAGGTCTAGCAAGGCCCTTAGTGTTCATGCCAACATGGACTTTACAGTAGTTTGGACAGAATAGCCAAATTCTGCAACAACTGCTAAAGTGTTCAAACATCAGAAGATTGCAGGACCCTCAGGTCTCTGGTGCAAATGACTGGAACAATAGTTTCCTGTTAATTAACTCAGTGGTAGGGATTATTATTGTGATTGGGCAAATGATAAGCTGTCTCTAAAAGCTCTTGATGGACCTGTTAACATGTAACAAGAAGCCACCATGGGTGAATTTCCCTTTTGGGCTCCTTGTGGCAGCAGCAGTCATCATTTCGAATATTTGAACTGGGGGGGGGGGCACAGATTGTCATCATGTGTGAACCTGGCAAGGGTGGGCCTTGGGATGTTTGACAAGCCACCCAGACCCAATGAGCTGCTTTAGGGTTGCGGGTGGCTTGTTAACCATCCCAACAATCCACCTTAACCTGGTTACTGCCCCACATCAGCAATTGGATGGAACCCATTCCACTGAGGTGAAAGGGTATTGCAAGCAGGTTTAGCATGCTGTTTCTTGCTTCCTTACAAAGTAGGAATCAGGCCAGCAACAACGGCCTTCAGGACAAGATCAGAAGTTAGGATAGGATGGGAGCTCAGCACCCCTGTAGAGAAAGCTCCCTGCTTTCCATTCCTACATCTAGCCCAGTCAGAGTGAAGAAAGAGAGAGAAGATGGTGGAGCACACACACACACACACACACAGAGAGAGAGAGAGAGAGAGAGAGAGAGAGAGAGAGAGCACATGGGGGCAAGAGCTGTCTGATTTCCATAGCCAATCCTCATTTTAGGTTTATTTATTTTATTTTATTTTATTTATTATTGCATTTATATCCCACTTTCGTTCCTCCTAGAACCCAAGGCAGTGTGTATATAATCATCATCATCCCCATATTGTCCTCAAAACAAAAACCCTGTGAGGTAGGTTTGACTGAGAGTCTGTGACTTGCCCAAAGTCACCCAGTGGGTTTCCATGGCCAAGTGGAGGCTAGAACCCAGATCTCCCGACTCCCAGTCCAACACTTTAGCCAATACACCGGCTCAAATATGGTCTTTATTAACACTTGATCTTTATTAACGTGTATTATTTATATTTTACATGCATATCCAACTTTATCTTTTTGAAATAAACTCCATGGTACTTAAATTAAAAATCATTAAAAACAAAACAAAACAAAACCTAAAACATCAGATGCACTATTTTTAGTAGAAATAAATAATTTAATTAAGAAGTGAGCAATCCTATGGTCTGTAGAGAATGTCCCAGGTTTTATAACTATTGGAGGGGGACTTAAACATCCATTCTCCCCATTCCCTTCGGATGACCACATAGAGGTCAAAACAGGGGTATTCCAATGGGCGAGGAGGGGAGGGGATAGGAGAAACCGGGATATGAAAAATCCTATGGCCTTTCCAGCTCTGCCTGCCCTCCCCCAGTGATGCTTCTCCTCTAGACAGGCTCAAAGGCCCATCCAGAGGGCAAAAAAAGTAATACGAGGACAGAGAGGCAGGAATTGCTTCTGTCACTTTTCCTGTCCTGCCGCCACCAGCCTGACTGGCCATTGGCTATAGATTAGAGGCTTCCTTCCAACCGGTGGCAACACAAAAGAGTTGCAGACCAAATTGAATAAGCAAGATCAAATAGAGCAGATCAAACAATACTGCATAATATGCTCCAGTTGGCCAGCGCCAACCAGCAGCCTCATGGCTTGCACTAGTTGAAGTTTCCAGGAACAAAAACAGCCATACATTTCATGTGTTACAGTAGTCAAGCCTTGAGGCAGAAATAGCTGACTTCACTTGGAAAAGAATTCACTCAGGCCTTAGCTAGACAAGGGGTTATCCCAGGCTGATACCCGAGATCGCCCCTGTGCTTCCAGATGACAGACAGGGGATCCCGAGCTCAGGCAGGGATCAACCTTTCCTTGCCCCGGGATAATGGGCACCACTCTTGGTGCGATTTTTCCCACGGTCTCAGGCTGAGCCCAAGACCACGAGCGTGTAACCCATTCCGCCGGTTTTCCTGGCTATGCGTGATTACTCACGTGTAGCCGGGAGAAGCTGTGCATGGGGCGCATCGGGGCAGGGTGGGGGGAGTGGGGAAAACTTTTTTTAAAAAAAAATCTACTCACCTAAGCGCATGAGCGTTCGTGCACATCTGGCCCCTTTAAAAAAAAAATTAAAAATGGCGGACGCGACGGGTCTTTCCTTTAGCCCTGACGTGTAGACGAGGGTGACAGCCTGCGATAGTTGTATCGCAGGCTCTCCCCTCCTCCATTGCACTTTTTAAGGTAGGTCTAGCTAAGGCCTCAGTGTCTGAACTGTTTACCCAAATGCAACATGGTGACCTCTCCTCTCCATGGAGGAAGAGTTGACAACAACCTAGTACATTCAGCGTCATCAGATGGGTAGATTTTCGCATTTCCCTACCGTCGCTATGGCCTCCTGCTGCTGTCCACAATAGCAACAGTCTCTTTACACGGGGAGAGAAAGAGAGAGCAGCAACGATCACGTGGCCCATTCAGGGGCCATTTATATCATGCCTCTTTTCCTGCATGCAGCAGGAAATGGTGGCACATTCTGGTGGGTTTTTTAAAGGACAGATTAAAAGGGGTCTATTTTGTGACAGAAAAAGGAGCGGGAGGCACATGGGAGGTGGAGGTCATTGTTCAAATGATGCGCAAACATCTGTAAATGGGCAGTAGCGAGCATGGGATAACACTCGTCTGATGATGCTCTCTATCCCCCAATGAGAAACGCTATCAAATTTATTTTTTCCCTAAGTGTGCTCCCTAAGTCAGGTCTCTCTGTTCCAAAGTTCTTCTGCAAGGTAAATTTATGTAAAGAACTGCTTAGCGTTCCCATCATTGTTTAGTGTCAGTCACAGGATATGTAGAGGTTATCCATGTAACAGTAGTTATACAAGTGGGATTTATTTTATTTTTTTATTGCATTTTTATTCTGCCCAATAGCCGAAGCTCTCTGAATACAATAGAGAATTTAGATTGCCAGTGATGTAAGAATCTCTTGTTTTGGAATTTAACTAAACAATACTTTGTTGATAAAACTGTCCATAAGAACTTTTTTTAAAAAATGAATATCGGTATTGACATTACAGCCTTGGAGACTTTTCGAATGCTATCAGGGTCTGTTGTGTCAACTCTTTTTCACCTGCCAGAAGGTTTGAGGAGAAAATGGCATTGTGAAACAAAAACCTAGTCATAAACAAATGGATTATGTGAGATCATACAAATTATGTTCAATGTTTTGGTTCAGTTTCCATCTCTCAGCTGGGCAATATAGCTCTCCAACCCACACTGTGATTGAAATTCTAGATATTGAGGGGGAAATGGCTTTTTTTCTATTTCTATGTATTGTAAGAAAAGAAGTGTTGGCAAATCTAATCAACTAGTAGTAACAGAAGTGTTATAGAGTTTTATCCAACTGTGTTTTTTTCTTAGTGGAAAACACTTCTGCTCACACAACGTGGAGCACTCAGTTCTTATCAATCTCCCAACCCACTTGTACTCCACCCGTTCCCTCTAAACACCTGCTCCTGGGGGTTGGGGGACTTTCCGGTTCAGAATGAGATCTGGCTGGAGGGATCAGCTAAAATGGAGTACCCTGAAGTATGTCAGCAAATGCACCTTCTGCAAATGCAAAGCCACATCTCAGAGTCTATGCACAGGACAGCAAATATTGGGTGATTGTGATCATTCTTTTATTAGACTCTGCAAGCCAGCGCTTTCAGGTAGTTTTGTAAATGTTCCATAAAATACATTATGGTTTACTGAAATAGAGCAAAATGAAGAACCAAACATCTGTGATCGTTACCTAACAAACAAACTGATCAATATGTGGACATCAAAATCAAGTGCTTTTAAATTCCATTGATTTTTAAATGTATGGCATTTAAAAGAACTTAATTTGGATGCCCCAATATTGAGCATTCCATATAGTGCTTTTTTCAGGTTATAATATCAATCAAAACAGAAATGATGGGAATTAATATACCATAGGAGGTAAATAATGAAACAAATTACTATAAAAAGGACAAAAGCATCACTTTAATAACTCCAAGTATGCATAACTCCTCTTAATGAGGTGATTTGTCAAGCACATTATATTTCTGTTTTGAAGAAGCCTTTAAAATGATCCAGGTTGGAAGCAATATGGCTGGGATGATTAGCAATAACATAAATGAATAGAATACCTAGATTTTAATTCCTTTTTGAAAATATACTAATACATGGTGGCATGAATTGTTTTAATATCTTCTTTTATTATGTGGTCTCATGTTTGAAGGTTTAAGGACTAGATCTGGAGACTCATCACACAGGGGGAAATTGTGTTTGCTTACCATTGCTTCTCTGCCCACGTATTTGTCCCTCAGTACTTCCTCTTTTGAAAGAGAAAGTAAACAATGTGGACGTGGCCCATTCAGTGGGCCGTTTTGATCCCACTGTTTCTCCTGCACACAGCAGGAGATAGCGGCAACTTCCGTCATTAAAAATAAGTTGGACTTACTGGAGTGGGGGTTTTTGTCAAGCAAAGAAGGCTAAAAAAGGTGGGAGTCACATGGGAAATAGATGATGACATGAAAGGGGCCTGCAAAAATCCGTGAGTACCCCAGTAATGAACGTGCAATAAAACACTCATCTGATGGAGCTCCTACACGACTGCTTTATAGTAGTATTGAAGTGTACTGATAACTATTGGGGCACAATCTACATTCCATATACCACCTTCATAGTGCTATTTCCTGCTTTTTATTCCACATTTGTAATAAGTTGACACACGGTATAGATTCTGGATGGTGGATGAATTAGACAAATGAATCTGCAACTTATTTATTGGAATTTTTCTAAAATGCCTTGGCAATGTTTTCCTTGGGCTTACAGTGAAATACTATTTTCTACTGAAAATCAAATTCAACTGTAAACAGTAGTTCTTCAAGTTTAAGACAAGTACAGGAACTTATTGGCTTGTGAAATTTTATTGTCACAACCCTTTTCTAAAGAACAACAAATTTCAATGAGCTGGAGTTGTAACAGAATGGACTGGAAAATTGCAACATTTTCTAATGAAATAAAGTGAGGCAAACTATTAACAATAAAATGGGAGCAAGACTCTCTTTCTACCACCAATATTTTTAATGAAGAAGCTTCTATATTAAAAACTTGAGAGAGAAATATAGGACAAGTGTTAAAATTACCCAAAGAAACGATAATAAATAAATAAATAAATTATCTCAAACGTGCCAGGTTTTGGTCACATCCAATGAGAGTAATGGAAATAATTTTAGAAAAAGAAGGCAAAGTCACTTTTTTATTATTATTATTTTTGCCCTCGTTTGACATGGTTAACACCTGGACCTATCTCTCTGCTGCTCAAGTATTTGAGCAGTTGCTTTATAAAGATCTGGATTCTTCATATATGGGAAAAATCTGAAGAGCAATGAATTGACCGTACTTCAGAATCTATCAAAGTATAAGACATTTTAATAAAAGAAACTGATAAAGAAAGTACTGTTGTAATTCTGGATAGACAAACTGATGAACAGGAAATACTGAGGCACAGGATATAGCTTGATACATCGCTTGTCCTAATGATCCTTTGAAAACAATACAATCTGAAATAAAAGATAATTTGGAAGAACTTAGATTAATGGGTCAGAGGAAGAACACATAGGGTGTGTGTATGTATTACTACATAACTTGTTTTCTATTGTCAAGATTACAAAAGAAAACTTTTCGACCTCTTGGAAGGCCTACTGTGTCAACACATAATTTAGTGCCTGAGCTCTAATCACAATTTGTGGGATACTAGCTATGGTCTTTTGTCCCTTAAATGTGGTTTTAAGTTCTAGCCAATACAGACTTTTTAATATATAAAATGCTGAAAACTGATAACATCCAACTAGATGATATATTAGTAAACTTAGGTGGGAGGAATCTCTCTATATTTATCCCATATCCAGAAGCTGTACAGGTAATTTTAAAAATGAGAAAAATTAAGACCTCTGATATATCTCTCAACATAAGTTGGAGCTACTTTTTTAAAAATTAAAAATTTCTCCTTTAACAACCATTTTCTTGGAAAAAGAAAGGTACCACCATAGTTTCTTATATGGCACCCAAAGCGACCACTGTTTACATGATGGAGCATTTTTGAAATGAGTCACATTTATTTATTCATTAATTCCTTCCCCTCTTTTATCCTCCCAAAAACCATGAGAGGTAGGTTAGACTGAGAACTTGTCTAATTTATTTATTTATAAATTATTATTATTATTATTATTATTATTATTATTATTTATTTATTTATATAGCACCATCAGTGTACATGGTGCTGTACAGAGTAAAACAGTAAATAGCAAGACCCTGCCGCATAGGCTTACATTCTAATAAAATCATAATAAAACAATAAGGAGGGAAAGAGAATGCAAACAGGCACAGGGTAGGGTAAACAGGCACTGGGTAGGGTAAAACTAACAAATAAATAACATGTGCCCACTCTCCATCATTGTGTGTGGGATTATAGAACACCTAAAAAGGGCTACAATGCAGTCAGTTATGGTACTGGTAGGTCCAAGGTATGCTAGAATAAAGGGGTTGTAATCTATAACAGAATGTAAAACATCAAAGATGTTTTGAACTATCGTAATGCTTCTTTTACATCAACGCAGTGAAGGACCACAAGTTCTGCCAGCATTGAATCTTCTCCCCACCATCATGTAGTTCTAGCCATGTTTAGACAGAAAAAAAAGTCCCCAGCATGGCTGGCTGAGGAATGCTTGGAATTGTGGGACTTTTTTCTGTCCAAACTTGCATAGGATTGTGCCCTAAGAGTTGCTTGGTTTAGGGTGAAGGGGCACATAGACTTTATAAACAAAAAAACTTGTTTATCAAACTATTCCCTTCAGAGGAGTACTTTGCTACCAATCTCTTTTTCTGGTTTAGAAAGATCCACCTCATAACGGAGAGCAGACACACAGTTTTAGACATCAATGAATTATTTCAAACTATGCTTCATATATTTCTATCCATTTTATAGCAAGGAGCCCAGACTCTAACAAATCCAAGACATGGATAAATCACTTCAAATCTTTATTTTAATAATGTCTATACCAACAAATCCTGGGCTAAATAAATGTTGCTGAATCACTTAACAACAGAATGCAAGGATTTTTCACTTTTATGTTTGCATCTCTTTCCAGAGACACAGGGCTATCTTTTTTACTTTCCATTTCTCCCCCCCCCCCCAGCACCCCTGTTTTGTCTCTGCAAATTTACTTTTGCTCACAGACTATCTTATGTAAGATTATAATGTCTTATACAATGCAATAGCTCAAGTGCAAATAATCTACAGCCCTATTCACACGAATGTATGGAGAACTAACATACTCTATGGGGAGGACAATCACACCCAACGGCCCTGCTCCTGATTTCTGCACAGTTATCTGAATCTCTGGAGAGGCCCTACAAGCTGCATTCTCTCTAATGCTATTGTGTCTAACCAGCTGTAATGGGGGACAACTCAGATAGTTCTGGTTACTTTGTAATGGAATGGAGGTTAGATCAGGCTGAAAAGGAGGTTAGATCAGGCTGCAATCTAGCAAAGCAAATCATGTTTTGTGGTATTAAAGATTCTGTGGAATATACAAACATTGCCTTGTAAAACTAGATGCACAGTGATAGCAAGGAACTCATGTGTAAGGTATGAGAAGGCTTTAGGCAGACTCAGGTTGCATAGTGTTCCCCTTGTCATGCACTTCCAATCGCATGAAAGGCTGCAGGTGCATGGGTGTGCTTATTCACAGTTGCATCCTGTTCATTTCAATGGGCTCGAACCTCCCTCCCCCTTTGGATACTGAGCTGAGGGAAGGCGGGAAGGAAGGGGCCTCCTAGGGAATGAAGGTGAGGAACACCCTCTACGATGTCACCAATGTATCCCCCTCTCACTTTCCCACCCACCCAAAGCAAGTCATGAAGTAAAGGTGGACCAACGAAAGTACAATAGACTGTTCTTTCGTTCAGCCCAGCAGCCAGGAAGCAGCAGGAGGAAAGGATTTGAATTTGAATTTAAAAACACCTGTTGGAGAAAAGACACACCACTCTCTTTCGTCATTAATACTGCCCACAGTATTAATGACTGCCCATTAAAACATGCCCACAGAACATTGGATTGAAAACGATGGATGAAAATACACATTGAAGTTTGAGTGGTGTGTTTTCTCATTACCGGAAGAAATGGACTTTCTGTGTGCCAAAAAACATTGCTAAGGGGGGGGGGGAGAACCGCGATCACAGCAGGATACGGACATCATCTGAGTCCTTTGCATACAACACTGGGTGACAGCGGGCTATAAAGCTGGTGCAATGGAGCCCTAAGTGTGCTTTCCCCATTACTATGTGTGTGTGTGTGTATATATATATATATATATATATATATATATATATATATATATATATATATAAAGAACAGCTACCAATGAAGCCTGGTTCCTATTAAAATTCTATTGGCTTGAGAAATTCTCTTTCCCATAAACAAGGTTATTTTTTTTAGCTTCTGGCAAGCAAGCAATAGGCATCCTATCCAAAACTACGAAACTCGTACAAGTCCTTTTTGGTTTGTTTCTTTATTCCTTCGACTTTAAAAGATGGCAGAACAAGTTGGTTTGTTTTCATTGTTGTGAATCATTTTGAAGCTGAGCCCTTGGTGTGCCAAGTTTTGACCCACAACAAATATTGATGGTTGAACTATAAATCTGCAAAGATAATGGCTTGACTTTAAACTCCAATGAGCTCTGTGCGATGCCTCAGTATCACATCCCACACTATGCAGCTAGTGTCTTCGCCCACCCACCACCACCACCACAGCATGCCCACCAGTGTGTGCACTAGAATGTTAAGAGAGGATAAGCCATTTCCGTAACTTGTAATATGACCCCAACTTTTGAAAGATTTGGTTTTGGAGCGGGGGAGGATCCCACTCATCCCTCCATTTTGAATTACTGGACTGGAAGATTCAGTATCTATTTGTCAGTTAGGATGCAGAATTTCTAACCATGCAAATTCTGTCAGAAACCTGAAAAGTAGGAGGATGAGTTTGGGAAGCCTAAGAAATCCCCCAAAGCTCCCTTCCCTTAACAATGCCAACAAGGGGAAAGCAGAGCAAACGTGGTTGAATACGCATATTCTATTACCTTGCATAAGCACCCAGTAGACTGATCCTCTTTCTCTATCCACACTATATGTGTATGGGTACACAGACATGTAGTCTGTGGGTTATAGCTAAATGTGACACAGGTGAAGGAGGTCTAACAGGGCTAGCGAAGCAGAAGAGAAGAGATGGAGGAATAGAGGAAACAGTATGTAAGGTAGGAAGGATCTCATGTGAAAGGTATGAGGAGACTTTAGGCAGACACAGGCTGCTTTTCCCTTTCGTAAGTGTGCGGAGTAAGTGTACTTTCCCCATTACTATGCTTTATGCATTTACAAGACAGCACTGCAACAAAATGTTGCAGTGTTGAGTGCTTCTATTCAGGATACCAATCAGCCAGCCATGACCCTTTCCAGGATACTCCATTATATTCCCCCTCCTCTTTTTTTTTCCAGTCTCCCTACATCAGTCAGTCAGCATAATGTGCCTAATGAGTTTGCTCAGTTCTCATTGAGATATTGGAGGGATCACACCACTGGGAATTTTTCTTTAAAAAATTGTTCTTCTGCAAACCTTGGCCTTCCCCACATCTTATTGCAACCCCCCTCTTCTGTGTGGCTGGTACCATCTTCACAACATAAGGATCCACACTCAGAGAAGGAATTTGCTGTTAGTATATGGGGATGCAGCCTTCCCTTCAGGATTGCCTCAGGAGAAGCCAACGCTTCTGTCGCTGCAGAAGCCAGTCCTGCAGAGCTGATTGGCTGAGCCCTGTGATGCCACTAGGACATTTTGTTCTCCCTTCCTGGCATTTTTAAGAAACCCTTTTAAAATAGATTTCTTTAATAAAACAAATAAGGTATGGGACAAGTGTTCCAGTCACTGAATATTCAAGGTGTACTCCCAATTTATTTTAAAAAAGGCAGGCAGGCTGCCTGAACGGAGGGGCAGTGACAAGGGGAGATGGAGTACTGTATCGGCATTCGATTTACTGATTAGTACATCTGTCAAATCAATTTCAAAGATGGAAGAAGCTGATTTTGAGCTTTACGAGAGAAAGGGAGCAGTGAGCCTCTCCCCCCCCCCCATGGCAGCTTGCCAGAAGAGTAAACAGGTGTCCATTGCTGTGCTTTGGAAGCCACCAGTGAAGCAGACTAGAGAGCGGGGATGGCAGCTTCTAGTTCAACAGTTGTCAGGTGGCACAGGGAGACCAATAATGCTCTACTTGGTCCTATCAAGCTTCTCACTCTGGCCTGCCCTCTAAATTTGAGCAGCGTGAGACTGACCATGCCTGTTTGTTTGCTCAGTGTTTGCTTTGCCTCCTGACGGCCAACTACTGGCACTGGGTAGGGCTAACAGGAGAAGACTGGACAAATTGGTGGCCACTGTCATGCAGTAAGGGTGCAAACTAGGATGGGGGGTAGATTAAGAGCCTTTCTACGCAAGGCATTTATTGCTCACTCGGGACTCAGCTAGACCTATGGGTCTAGTGCAATGGAGGGGTGAGGATCTCGTGATATTGTTATTGTAAGATCTCCCCCTCTGTTTACACGTGGTGCATGACGACCTCAGAGGAACAGGACGTCGCACCCTCCATTTTGTTTTGTTTTTAAAAACCCAGAAGGAGCTCATGAGCGCTCGTGTGCTAAAAGGTAAGTGTTTTTAAAAATAAATAAAAAATTCCCTACTCACTCCACCCCACCCC
The DNA here is from genome assembly GCF_023053635.1 of Elgaria multicarinata webbii. Classification (NCBI taxonomy): domain Eukaryota; kingdom Metazoa; phylum Chordata; class Lepidosauria; order Squamata; family Anguidae; genus Elgaria; species Elgaria multicarinata. Next base: position 65,742,073 of record NC_086178.1, read on the forward strand.
CGATGTACGCAGAGCTCCTGAGGAGCTCTGCATCCCATGTGCAGTTCCCAGCTCCTCACGAAGAGCCTGGACAAACCGTTATGGTGGGCCACACTTTCCGCGGTCTCGGGATGATCCCGGGACTGCAGAAAAACCTTAACTAAATGGTAGGGTGATATCCTGGGGGAAAGGAGGAATCATCCCTCCCTGCTCCCAGGATGCCCTGTGCATCATGTGGGTGCACAGGGACGATCCCCAGGATATCACCCCATCTAGCTACGGCCTCAGGGTAGGTTGCAGATGCTTTACATAGTGTCGTCGTCCTCCAGGGCCTCTCCCATTCATTGCAACCATTTTCACAGGTTTTTTTCTCTCTCAATCGGGGAAAATCTGGTATATCTGAGAAGGGCAGAATGAGACCCAACTGTATTTGCACAATTCCACAATAGTGCCACCTTGAGGTTATGTAATGGAATGTACAGAAAGGCAGGGAAGGAAAAAACCCAGGGGAAAAAATGTAGAGGATCTGATTTTAATCACACAAAGAATCTGGAAGCAGATGCCTTGGTAGAGTGGTGGGTTAAACACCTCATAGAGAAAAGCCCTAAGGCAAGAACTGATATGTGGATGGTACAGGAAGGCTTTTCAAAGTGCTGTCCCTAGCAGGGGAAAGGCACCATTTGCTTCAGGCAGCAAATGTCTTGGAACAACGTTGTGAGGGCATATGGGGAAAGAAGATAAGGCAAAGCTAGCAGGGAAATTTGGCACCTATTTTATTTATTTATTTGATTTGTATCTCACCTTTCTACCAAGAAAATGGCTCCCAGGGTGGCTTAAAGTGATAGACAATTTTTTAAAAACCCAATAATGAAACAAATGCATTAAAACACAATTAAAGGCATAACAATAACAGAATAAAAACAGCACCCAACCCGAAAGACCAAGTTATTCATTCTTTCTGCTGTAGCCTATATGTATAGTTATGTTTCTACATACAAAGCACCTTAACAGAAGGTTACTTTGACCAACGCCACATTAAAACTGGCAACCTAGAGATCAAAAGGTTGTATTCAAAAAGAGTTCCTCCAGGAATCTCCCACTTTCTAGCTAATAGATTGGGTGATGAGAGAGAACAGGTCTGCAAGGCACAATGCAGGCGTTAGCATCTGGCAGGAAGATATCGGGCATACTTTTAACAAGTAGATTTCAGTCAATGTCCAAATTGGATGTGAACTTGAGCTGCTGGGACCATCCTTTAGAAATCAAAATATAAATGAAATGAAAGTAAATGGGTGGGTGGGGGGAGACTTCATTCTACAAAACACTGTGAAATAAGTAAAGTTGCTTTGATAGCAAAACTGTGTTCACTACTTAAAATCCCATCTACTGCATGCCGAGAACTAACTAAAAGAAGATGTTGCCTGTCAACTCTCCAAGTTCGACTTGAGAGTTTGGGAATAAGAAAACCAAATCAAACTGGAGAGAGTAATGATGTGTGAAAATCCATTCTAGTTTTTCCACTCGGATTTTTTTATATATATTTTTGGGAGTGGGGCGGGGATGCAGACATTTAGTGCAGTGTATGATACTTTTCGAATACCATATGAGGCAAGTAACTGTTTTTAAAGAGATGGAGAGATTGGTGCCACTGTTTTGCTATTGAATTTAGAGTAAAGTTCTAAGGAATGTAACTGAGCCACTCTTCAAGTGTTACCTATAAATGCGTAGTGGGGAAATGATCTAAAGTAGAGACTGTGGAGGCTGGTGGCTGTAAGTCCGTTCTGCGTTTCAGTCAGAACTCCAAAGGAGGTATCCAAGGTGCTGAACCCAATTTTTGGATAATAGTGAAGACTTTGGATAGCTCCTTTAGAGTTCTGTCTGATTCTGACTGAAACCCAGAACAGCCCCACCGAAATTGGAGGCACCAGGCGCCACTGAGTGGAAAGTATGCTGTAAGCAGCATTTATCTAACGTTTACTGAGAATGTACATCAGGGGTAGGTAACCGGGCGCCCTCTGGATGTTTTGGACTACAATGCCCATAACCCCTAATCATTGGGCATGCTGGCTGGGGTTTATGGGATCTGTAACCCAAAATGCCTGGAGGGCACCAGGTAGACTGCCCCTAAGGGGGCTTATAAGGCTGCAGCTGCAATTTAAATCAAGAATGAGTCAGCAGACAGGTGACTTTTGCAGTCAGCACTGTTAGTGCTGATCAGCAATAGGGAGGTGGAGGTATAGATCCTATTTCCCCTTTCTTCCTCCATTCCCACTCTCAGCACTTGTAAATGCTGACCGTGAGGTTGCTGTATCCATTGGGAAGAGAGGTACACTTGCAAGCAGCAGATTTCTGGATAAGGGCCAGGCTAGCAGCTTCACTTAGCGATGCTAATTTGGTACGAGTAGTCCAAGAAAATGTGTCAGAGCCAGAGGAAATCACATGACTACCCCACACTGAAGAGGATGGGTTGTTGCAAAGGAGGTAAACTATGTAGCTATGTGATGAAGAACTGGATCTGCTAAAATTATTCTTTCTTTTTTTTCTTTCTTTCTTTCTTTCCTATGAGAGATTGAAATCCTGATCACATCCTTCTCCTATTACTCATTGGAAAGCCATTTCTCCTGGCTTCTCCTCTGCTTCTCCCACCATTTGTCTTGGTCCTCAGGCTATTGACCCAAGCTTGTCTCCTGGCTTCACATTTATTTATTTATTTATTTATTACATTTCTATACCGCCCAATAGCCGGAGCTCTCTGGGTGGTTCACAAAAATTAAAAACATTCAAAGTATAAAACAACAATATAAAACCATAATATAAAATACAATATAAAAGCTCAACCAGATAAAAACAGCAGCAATGCAAAATTACAAATTTAAAACCATGTTATTTAAAATTTATAGATTGTTAAAATGTTAGGAGAATAAAAAGGTCTTCACCTGGCGTCTAAAAGCATATAATGTAGGTGCCAAGCGAACCTCCTTAGGGAGCTCATTCCACAGCCGGGGTGCCACAGCAGAGAAGGCCCTCTTCCTGGTAGCCACTTGCCTCACTTCCTTTGGCAGGGGCTCACGGAAAAGGACCCCTGAAGATGACCTTAGGGTCCGGGCAGGTACATATGGGAGGAGGCGTTCCTTCAGATAACCTGGCCCCAAGCCGTTTAGGGCTTTAAATGTTAATACCAGCACTTTGAATCGGGCCCGGACCTGGACTGGCAGCCAATGAAGCTGGAAAAGGACTGGCGTAATGTGGTCTCGTCGGCCAGTCCCTGTTAGTAAGCGTGCTGCCCTGTTTTGTACCAGTTGAAGTTTCTGGACCGTTTTCAAAGGCAGCCCCACGTATAACGCATTGCAGTAATCCAAATGAGAGGTTATCAGAGCATGGATAACTGTAGCTAAGCTATCTCTGTCCAGATAAGGGCGCAGCTGGTATATCAGCCTGAGCTGATAAAAGGTGCTCTTTGCCACTGAGTTCACCTGTGCCTCAAGTGACAGTTCTGGATCCAAGAGCACCCCCAAACTATGGACCCGATCCTTTAGGGGGAGTGCAGAAGAGCGAGTTTCACATCAACCTGTACTACTAAGCCCATATACTAATGGCAGATGGTCATGAGCCATCTGGGTGTGTTTCATTAAACTCGCTCTTCCGCACGAAGCACCCAGGCTGTAATCCTTCCTGCTGTCTGTTTGTGGCACATTGCAAATCACAGAACTTCATCAGCTAACCCGTTTGGAGAGGTTCAAGGTAGAGGAACCACTTACTCTCAGGTATCAGTGGGAGGACAAGCTTGACTGTCAACAAAGCATGTGACACTGCCAACCTCAAATATTCATGAATCACGTATAAGGCAGGCTGAAAGCATGAAATTTGAAACACAATAGAAAGGCCGTAGTCCTTGTTCTCTGAATTGAGGTTGTCTCCTGTAAACCCCTGTGTAAATAGCACTCCTGTTTGTCTGAACTTCTGGTTACTTTATGTAAGAGTCCAGAATGATCTTCAGAGTTTAATCCTATAAAGATTCTGATCAAAGTCTTGTAACTCACAACAATTTACGGTAAATGCTATGATTTGCACTACAATCATTTCCCTTATCCCCCACCTCTGCTACACCTGGAAATTGTCCCTGAGTAAAGCGTGCAATTTGCTGGTGTGCTGGCATCCTAGCAGTGCTGTAGCATGACCTATATTGTAAAGTATGAGTTGTAGATTTCTGTTCCTGAGACCCAGCTGAAGATGAGCTGCCATTTTCTTTATCTATATCTGTTCCTCCATGAGGGAAGGATGTATGCTACCCTCCTAAACAAATTAATTAAATGAACTCTTACTAATGCTACTGAAATGCTACTTACTAATGCTACTGAGCGTGCTTCCAGATGGAGGTGTCCTACCACTAACATTCAGAAGGTTTTGTACAGCTATTCCGTCTTTTCTTACTGAAGAGATTTTCCACAGTAAGAAAAAAGGCCAAAGCAGAGTGAATACACGGGAGGACAACAAGTTGAGATGTTGTCATCTGGACCCCTCATACCACAATAATAATACCGCAATTAAAAGCCTCATCTGGAACCATCCTCAGTCTCCAGGGTTAACAAATTTTCCCCTCACAGTGCTCCTGTGTCTTTAGCAGCCACATAACACAGAAACCTTTTCCTTGCTATTCAGATACAGGCACTGGAGTCCTGCTAGGTGTGGTGGCAGCAGGGTTGGGGGAGGAGTTATCCACCCTATACAAGCCATTAAAGAGTGCAGAAGTCACTCATATTGGTGCAAAAACCTTTCAAGCACATCTACACTATGCACAATGCAAAGGGGAACGGGGGTCCCTGCACCTTTAATAGAGGCAATTTCAGCAGGTGAAGCCTTTCTCCCCACTGCATAACAAGCTGCACTTGCCAAAAAATCCTGTTACACAACCATTAAATGTTCCATTCAGTGGTCTCATCCTCCTTTACATCCTGCTGCCCTAATTTAAACTGCTTTAATTGTCCTGGATTTCCCCTGAAGACTTATAGGTACTGTACTTTTGTGAGAGTCTTGAGACGTCTCTTTTGGAGATTCCTAATCCCTGCACAGAAATAAATTCCCAGAGTTCCTTGGAGACACCCCTGGCCAGTAAAGAGATTTAGGCTTGAGCTGTATGTGTGTTCTCCATCTCCTATTTATGTGGAGGAAGAAGAGGAAATGTGGCTCAACCAGTGCTGTGGCATCCACAAAGCTCTCATGCCCAAACTAGATGTGACACTTTTTTGAAAGCCAAAAGCAGTTGCCGGAGGCTGGAGGAACAGCAGGCAGAGGGACTGCTGCTTGAAACTTTTCACTCCAGGGTTTTATCATTCAACATCTCCCCACCTCACATCCCTACAGGGCTGGAACAAGGCTACAATGGGCTCTGGGAAAAGCAGGATGTGGTGGGGGCCCAACTCTGCCTCTACATCTGAACTCATACACATGACATTTGTACACATGTGCCAACTTTTGTATTTGTGTTTTTAAATTGTTGATTGTTTTATTATGCTCTTCATGGTTTTAAATTTTGTGAACCGCCCAGAGAGCTTCGGCTATTGGGCGGTATAGAAATAAATAAATAAACTATGTTCTGTACAACAATGAGGGGGAAATATTACTACATATCTTAGTGGAACATCATCTTCCATGTTGTCCTAGAGGCAAAAGACGTTAAAGCTTCTCAGACCTCCCTTCACATGTTAATCTTGCGAAGGGGACTCCCTATGGAGCTGTTTGCATGTAAGGACAGCCTATGGATTAGATAAACTATCGGCTTTCAGGACAAGTGGGAGAGAACAAGCGTGCTTCTTACAGTGGGCCTGTCTCTTCTGCTTTTACTCAGCAACCTACAATCAGCACCTTCGTAGGTTAAGGAGAATGACATGTAAACCTGGACCACTGGCTTGTTTCAGGGCTAAACAATCCAGCGGGTAACCAACAGCAAACCATGGGTTAATCACTGGGTTGTTTAGACTCTAAACATCTTATTGGTCTGGGTTCAGACACATGCCACAACCTACAAAGGAGCCATTTGTGGGGTCTGAGTTGAAAACAGAAGTGGTGGTTGTGTGGGAGGCAGTGCACTATCTTCCTCCTGCTCATGCACAACAACCCATGGGTTGCTTAGTTGATGGATTGCTGTTACATACAAACCAGGTCCCTGCTGTCCCTGTCCCTGATCTCATGCATCTTTCCTGGCCCTGCTCCTGATGTCTACACATTCTATGTGAACAGAATGGTGGACTTGATGGACCCTTGGTCTGATCCAGCATGGCTCTTCTTGTGTTCTTATGATCTTACCTGAAATGCACCCACAGCTCAACAAACCTACAGACTTTACTCCAAGACTGTATGGATTAAACTGATGACCCTATTTCAGGTGTGGTTGGACTGCAGCTTCCATCAGTTCTAGCCAGCAAACTAATGGTGGGGGGATGATGGGAAATTGCAGTCCAATATTCGTTATCCCTGATTTATTTAGTTGGGTAGTTATAGACATGCAGAATCTACCTAGTTTGAGATCCTGCTTAGATATATTTTTCTGATATAGCATTGAGTTAAACATATACACATATTTTGTGCTCATCAATCTGTGCTCAAGTACACACATTATACTAAGAAGCATCTATTAGCTTTCATTAGTCCCTAAGACTTTAATAAAACTTGAGATAATGACTTCAGAGCCTACCTGTACAGCAGCTTGTTTCCCCAAATTCATCAAGTTAACACTATACCTAATGTTGTGGGGGGGAGACACCCCCCCCCAACACCCGTAGTTATGATATCATGTGGGAGAAACAGATACCGAGACTTGTAGGTTTACATGGAAATAAGCCTCACTCTGGGTTTATCTACACAAGGCTGTTAATCCTCTATATCTACTTTCAGTTTTGTCACAGAATTGAGATTTGAGCACTATACAAAGAGCATTTCTTTTCCAGTTTTTCCATTACTCTAGGTTTAGCAGAATAGCACAAATACACAAGTAAAAAAGTAGTTTCTTTGGCTTTCACAATCAAATACAACACCTTCCCTGAAGAGCTCACTGAAAGTGCATTATTATTATTATTATTATTATTATTATTATTATTATTATTATTATTATTATTTCTTACCTGCCTCTCCCTCCAGATTGAGGTGGGGAACAACACTGAACACAAAAATATAAAATATATAAAACTGATTAAAAACATAACACCAATACATTACTAAAATCCTAAAATCTATTAAGACATTTTAAAATTCATCTGGGAAGGCTGGCCGGAAGAGATCCATCTTTATAGCTTTTTTAAATTCAGAAAGACTATTAAGCTGGAGGATCTCTCCCAGCAGGCCATTCCAGAAGAGAAGGTCCTCTGGGTAATGGTTGTCAGCCTAGTTTTGGCTGACTGAAGTAAATTCTTCCCAGAGGACCTGAGTGTGTGGGGTGGATTGTATGGGAGAAGGCGATCCCGCAGGTAACCTGGACCCAAACCATGTAGGGCTTTAAAGGTAATAGACACAGAAGCAAATGTGAAGTGTCACAACAAAGAACCTGCAAACAACCATGAGTAGGGAATGATAAGCACACGCTTTTGTTTTAAATGTTTTAATTCTGTATTTTGATTATTTTTCCTTCATTTACTTGTTCACTGCTTGGGAATCGCATTAGCTATCGAGCAGTGTATAATTTTTGTAAATAAAAATAATAAGTAAATATGCATAGCTTTGCAACCATACAACTCTGCAATTCCACAACCACCAGTTGCCCTGCTTTTTTTTCTACTGCCCACCCCCACCCTTACTTGCAGAAATCAGCCAGCTGCCATCTTTGAGGATTCAATCTGTGCTCTAAACCTGGTGACTCTCTGAGTGAGGTGTCCCAAACCTGGCACTTCCCAATCTGATTGGAAAAGTGCCATGTTTTCAGCAAACATATTAGAAACATCACAAAGCTGCTACTTGCCCTGGAAGCCATCCACAGGGGCTGGTGGAGTGGCATTAGCCTAGGCAGCAGGTGGACACAATTCTACTGTCTGTTCTCTTCTGTTTCTATCTGTATGTTATGCTGCTTTCATAATTGCTTTAGAAAAATAGGACCATAGAGACCCTGATGTGTATGTTTTAAGAGCTGAGCTCATTGCAGGAATAATTTGGGAATGTCTTATACTTTTCAGCTCTGTCAGAACATACTCCCGTAAGAACTGGTGGCTTTCTGGAAAGTGGGGAAGGGTTGGGGTGGGAATTTTTCAACACAGAGTTTCCAGAACTAATGAAAGAGGCTGACTGCAGATCCCAAGGTGGTGATCAGTGAGAAATCCCCTTCTTTTCCAGAATGAGGTGGAAAGTCCTGTCCATCTCACGAAGAAAGGAAAAGAAATCCCTGCTTGGCATAACTTTCTCTTGATGGGGAATCCACACTCTCTGATGCTCACCGAGTTGGGCTTTTGTTTGGGAAGTGAACGTTGCTGCTATTGCAGATGTTTTTAAGAGCGTGCCTTGGGTGATCTCACTGTCATCCAGTTCATCTATGAAACTGGGCTAAAGACCTGAGTGCAGGGATGTTTACACATAGCTCAGTATGAGCGATTAAAAAAAAGAAGTTAACTGCATCTTGGCAGTAGCCTGTGTCCTTAGCAGTACAATACCTGTCAACCATCTCAAGGTATGATAAACTGTTTGTTTGATAGAAGTGTTTGATGAGTGAAAGCAGACGGGTTAATTGGCAGAACATTAGCTTTTAAAATAAGCTTTACTTGTTCAAAATGCTTATTGAACTTTCAGCTTTTCCTCATCATACACACACTTGCACAAAAAATACAATTTTTCACTACTTGGGCTTCTTTTTAGTTTGGAGTGTAGTAAATCTGCATTTGATAGAAGTGCCTCGCTCTGACAGCTACCCAGGATGGTCTGTATCCTATATTATTTGCTTCTGCTGACCCCACCACAGCTGCCTGCTTGCTGTGATTCTGCTTGCTGTTGCTGCCATTTTATCTCCCTCTCCAAGTGACAAGAATGAGGACGAGGAGCAGTGATCTCCACTTAATCAAGAATATGGCCCCACTCAGGGAGAGGAGTTCATTGAAAGCCAAGCACCCTTCCCCCGCCTCATCTGGAATTAACACTGCAGGTAACAAAACCGAGTGAATCGGGGGTGGGGTGGGGTTGTCTATTCACCCTGTATACCCCATCGTGGCTGCCGATGGTGCTGCATGGTTTGAATGATGCACCCGCCAACTTGCAACCACTTCGGGCTTTCTCCCCCACCCCACCCCGAAACTGTGCTTTTTCATGGTGTCATTTTACTACAACGTTTTCAATTGCTCCGAAGCATTCTAGGCACCCAGCACACTTTCAGGACCCCAGAGTTGCAGGTGGACTTGGGTCTTGTCCTTGGTGCAGCAGTATTCCCAAGTGTAACACCCCATTTGTGTGAACGTTGCCCCACACAGTATTGTGTTGGGAACAGAATGGTATCTGCTAATCATTGGGCATCTCTCTCAGCTCTTTTAAATTGGCCATTTCTCCTTCGGTCTGCTTATTTATCATGAAAGGGTGATTTTCATGGGTGATTAAATGCTGCAACTCTCAACCTCCCACCACCCCAAATTGCTCCCTTCTACTCTCTGTTCAAAATGGGGCAAAAGCTTCAGGAGCTTCTGTGCTCTCCCCCGCCCCCACCCCCACCCCCACCCCGGCTTAATCTAATTCACTCCCCACTGCTGGTGGGGGGAAATGAGGCTCCAGCTGAAAATGGCTTCTTGCTGCTGCTTTGCAGCAGTTATGCTGCAGGGTTTGGGGGGAATGGGGAGGCAAAGTGGCATCATATAGACATGGCCCAGGGCTAAATCACCTACAGGAAAAGCTGCTATGTAGGCAGAGAAAGCTAGATTTTGTGGTATACAGAGACACCACACTACCTGAAATTGTTGCTGTGAATATTAACTTTAGAAGTCAGCCCGTGACGATGAGTATAACAGTGACATGCTGAATCCAACAGTGACACAGCTAATTTTTCCTGCCTGAAAACAAACTGTGGTGCAGAAGATAAGGCTGCATTTCACTGGTCTATTATCAAACCATTTTTGACAGCTCACAAGGCGTTGTGAGGGTTTCGCACGTAAATACAGTATCTAGTGGAAGGATCTGAAAACACATGATGGAGGAAGGGCATGGGCATGTGCCTGGTGTGGGCTTTATTGTCACTCCCATATGGCCACTTCTGCATAGGAACTGAGCTCCCAACCATTGTTCTCTATCCCTTCCATCTCCCTCATCTAATTCCATTTTACACGGCTTCCAGAAAAAGGAAGTGGTTTGCTTTATGCAACGAAACCGGCCTTTCAGTTACAAGAAATGGAGTTTCCAGCACCATGTGCTGTGGGTGAAGCAGTTGCACTGCTGATGGGTGGAGAAACTGTGACATGCAGTGGGAAGGGGTCTTGTTCTGCTTAAAGATCCATGTAAATGTCTGGACATGCTTGGAATTGCAGGCTGGGTGATGGCAGATGATCCTAATACTATATATAAACTATTATCGCCATTGTTTTGATAAGCTGTCTTTAGGAGGTAACCAGAATAGTTATGTCAACTGCAGTTCTGGATGGATGCTATCACAAGGTGCCATTTGAATGCAGACTATGCATCTGTGGCCAACATCAGGTGGAAGACGTTCACTACATGTTAATTTGCCCGCTGTATAGGGACCCAAGAGAGAGATTCCTGAAACGCTTGTTAAGAGATGGATATAGGAATGCCCTTGCACAAACAATCCATTTTCTTCTTAGTGATACCAACAGTTATGTGACACATACAGTGGCTTTGTTTACTCTGGCAGCAAAAAAAGATTAGGAAGAGGGAACTAGACAAAATTGCCATAAACTGCCATGGAGATTCAGACCTCTGAGTGAAACCAGAACGTTAGTTTTGGTAAATTCTTAGTTATCTGTATAATTTTCTACTGTTTGAAATATTTATATTACTGTATATATATGCAGAAATGTTTTCTTTTGATGTATTTTTCATGGCCTTTGGCTAGTACAATAAACTTTGAACTCAAAATACTAGTAACAATCCTTGGCACACTCATGGCTGGAGATCATCAGGTCTGGGGCGTGCCTGTAATAGACAAATGAATAGAATAAAGGACTCTTGAAGATTTTAATTAATCTAAATTAATCTCAGATCTGGTCATTTGAGTCAATTTCTCTCAAATGACCAGACAAATAAATGTTCCCTGTCAGGTTTTGTCAAGGTTCAGAACCTGGGAGCTGAGGGATGTCAAGTGGAACTGAGCTTGGGGGGGGCACTCTCTCCCTGCCCCGAGCTCTGGCGAAGGGAAGCCTTTTAATAATAGGCCAACACTGTTCTGATAATATTCCTTGAGGAGCTGTAAAGGATAGCAGATGTTCATTCTCTGAACAAGCAGGGGACTCTGTTGTTCCTTCTTTGCCTCATTAAGTTCTCCATCAGATGAGCGTTTTATTGCACGCTTCTTACTGGGCATTCATGGATTTTCGCAGGTCCCTCTCACGACGATGTCTGCCTCCTGCACATCTCCTGCCCCCTTCAAGCCTTCTTCCTGCTACAAAAAAACCCCACCCAGTAAGTCCGACTTAAAATAAAGATGAAGTTGCCGCTATCTCCTGCTGTGTGCAGGAGAAGCAGCGGGATCAAAATGGCCCACTGAATGGGCCACCTGCACGCTATTTACTTCCTCTTTCAAAAGACGAAGTAATGAGGGACAAACATGTGGGCAGAGAAGCGACAGTAAGGAAGCACGATTTTCCTGTGTGATGATGCTGGTACAGTCCAATGTGAACCAATTGTCTATATTTGTGTAGGGTGACCATATGAAAAGGAGGACAGGACTCCTGAATCTTTAACTGTTGCATAGAAAAGGGAACATCAGCAGGTGTCATTTCTATGCATGCAGCATCTGGTGAAATTCCCTCCTCATCACAACAGTTAAAGCTGCAGGAGCCCTGCCCCCTTGACCAGATAAAAAAGAGGGCAGGGCTCCTACAACTTTAACTGTTGTGATGAAGAGGGAATTTCACCAGGTGCTGCATGCATAAAATGACACCTGCTGATGTTCCCTTTTCTATACAACTGTTAAACATACAGGAGCTCTGTCCTCCTGTTCATATGGCCATCCTATATTTTTGATATTTTTATTCCTCCAAAGGGTTCAGGGTGGCATATGTGGTTACCCCCTCTAATTTAAGCCTCACAACAATCCTATAAGGCAGGTTAGGCTTAAAGATAGTGACTGGCCCAACGTCAGCCAGTGAGCTTCATGACAGAGTTGGGCTTTGAACCTAGATCTCACCAGTCTAAATTTGACACTCTAACCACTAGACCATACTAGCTATCTCTCAATTATATAAAGGGGGAGGGGGGAACTCCCTTCTAGTCCCGACCTCCATAGCTTCATCTGAAGCTGTGAGCAGAGCCTACACACATAGGCCTTCTCTGCACACTAAAGTACACATGCATACAGTTTATACGAATATAGGCTCTGTTTGTAGCTTTGGATTAATGGGTGTTGACAGGAAGAAGTGGGCATGATCCCACTCCATCTTATGTATGCATATCCCCAGCTATATCACATGAAGAGAGTTTTGGTGTAATCTTTACCACAAGCTTTGAGGGTAGGTCAGTGCTATCTCTCTATTTCAGACCAGGTTAAAGGGCCTGGGGCAGATCGTGTCTTACCTAAAGCCACCTTGGAAGCTTCCTAGCTCAGACTCTTAACTATTAGATCCTTGTGAACATGGAAAATTCAAGGGAAGTTCACATGACTTCAAATTTGGCTTGGTTTTCCCATTGGCTAACAGTTTATGTTGAGGTTTTCTACACAAGGCTGTTGATCAGCTGTAATCTGCCGTATCTGCTTTTGATTTTGTCACAGGATTGAGATCCAAGCACTAGACAAAGGGCATTTCCTTTCTTGATTTTCTGATAAGCTCTGTGGTATAGCAGAATAATGCAAATACACAAGTGAAAAAGTGGTTAAATACTCAATTTTTCCAGCTCTAGAAAAACTCACCAAAAGTGTTCTTTAGACAGAGAAGCAAAACTGGAGGGGCACGATGTTATCTAAAGAACCCATAACCAACCATGAGTAGGGAATGATGAGTGCACGATGCCTTATATAGAAAAGCTGGTTGCCTCAGAAAAGATGTCAGGTGTGTGATGCATTGTGAGCCCTGCCTTCTTACATACAGCTCCAGATGGGCTCACAATGGATTGTACACTCAGTCCGGGTTGATGCAGAACCTAATGTTACTTCATGTTCATACCGGGCTCCATTTTGCTTGGTACCAAGTAACAGTGGTATTGGATTGCAGCCTAACAAAGCTGGTCACACTCTAGTGCCATTGAAATTACTGAGATTTAAGTTAGTTACAGAGTGTCCCAATGATTTCAGTGGGTCTTGATGGTGGCTAATTTTATTGGGATGGGATGTTTTGATTATGAGCATAATTACCTACTGGTGTTTTACATTCATTATCATACCATTTATTTTCATGGAAACTACTGTAACTGGGATTTAACCAATGTCTTTCCCACCATGAATACGTAGGACTCCATTACACCAGCATTTTATTGCACACTCATCATGCCTGGATTGCAGTTTTGCAGCATGACACTCAGATGATGTTGTGCCAGTCCTGCAGACACCCTGCCTCTTCCCCTCCCTTTCTCGTGCTTTCCTAGAGTGGGGAAAGTCTGAATTATTTCCCCCAAACAGAATTAAAGCATCGTTCAGCCCCTGTGTAGCGTCGTCCTCTCACTATTTCCTTCGTTGGGGGAGTGTGTTTTGAAGGGAGAGCTTGATGACAAAAGTGGAGGGTGGGGCAGTTCTCCTCCAGCACCGTGTTGGTAAATTGCTAGACAACAAAGCCAGAGCGGGGGTGGGGGAGCACACACCCATCACAATGTTACAACCAATGAACTGGAGGTAGGAGGAGAAGGGGTGGGGTGGGGTGGAGTCGGAGGGCAAACAAGTGAAAGGGAGGTTTCATTGGTATAGTGCAATACCACAAACCCACATGAAAGGGACCATTAACTTGATGCGCTAATGAAACAGAGCTAGACATTACGGAGGAAAACCAGGGGGGGAGTAGGTGTGATGGAGCCCATAAGCTCCCAGGAATAGTCTTCCCAAATCTTGGAGCGTATAAGAGACTTAGAGCTTCTCTACACGACTGATTTATTGTATGCTCATGGATGGCCACTCACTGACATTTGGTGGTCCTTTACATGATGCCATCAACTTCCAGGATGCCTCCCCCTGGTAATCACACTTTAGAAAAGACCAGAGATAATGCATTATTTAAAAATATTGTGGGACCACTAGATGGTACTTTATGGACCATTGCCAAGAGGGAAAGTTTTCAATTACGAATCATTTGGTCTCCGTTGGTCACCGTCTATAGGAGCTGTAGTCAACGCATAAAGACCCCAGAAGAAGATGAAAATGGTAGGGGTGCAGGGTTTTTCCTTAATGTAGAGACACTCTTAGCCTGAATGGGATTTCAAGGTATTTGGAATTGTACATTGGAAAGTTAATGAATAATCATACCCCAAATAGACAACATTTTGAACATTTAATATATATTCAATACATCTATTCACTCTGCTGCTGAAATCCAGCAAAAAGTGTGGGGTGGGTGGCTGGGAGATTGCTCTACAGGGAATTCTGCAGTTAGCACATTTAAATAATACCTGCCACCCAGACAAAAGAAGGAAATCTTTATTTTCAGAGCACCCTCAGCCTGACAAGCCAATCCATCTCTCCAAGACAAATTGGACTTCACCCAGAAGGAACAAGCCTAGAGGAAATCACTATGGAGAGCCTAGGAGGGAAGGAGATTGTTTAACCCCATTCTGCTCTGAAAATGTGATTCTGTCAATGTTAGACTTGCTACTGACTTATTGGCATATTCATCACCCGTCACTCCTGTAGGCTCCAAGTGCTCCAGCAGAAGCCGCTTTTGTGCAAGCTGAATGGTAGTGATTGCAAATTTCAAAGCAGCATCTGCATTTGTCAGAAAATCAGGTGGACAGCATTATTTTTATCCACTCCCTCATCATTTCAGGCGGCTGGGAGATGGATATTAATGGGATGCTGCAGGAAAGGCCTGGTGGGATCAGAAATTTTTTTTTAGGGGATTGTACCCCTTCCTCTGAGACATCAGTTAATAGCCAAGCTGGAGGTGGCATTTCAGATTGCCTGAGATGATGGTGCAAATGAATAAAGTACACATTGCCCCCTTCCCCCAAAAGAGGAAATGCACCACCCAAAAGAAAACATGAGGAAACCGTTTTACATACGATAATTTAAATAGAAATACAAGACACCTCACGCTGTGTTCCTGCCTGTTGAGCCTGCTGTTGTGGTGCTAAATTCCTAAAATCAGCACCACGTTTTGCAATATGAAGTTTCTAGCAACTTCATCATCATCCAAATCTTAAAAGTACCAAAATGCATAGTTGGATACCTTTATTAGGACCAACTAAAATACCTAATACAGGTATTGCCGAACTGTGGATTTATGTGTGTGTGTGTGGGGGGGGGTTATTTCTCACAGACAGGTGTGGCTACCTTTTTTTATTGTTTATTTTTTAAATTGCTGAAATTATCAATCCCCAGGTTTTTCTCTAGATCCAGATATTGGAAGTAACTTCAGGGTGGACAAGGCAAGTTGCAGCTCTGAGCACATTTACTAAGGAGTAAGACTCCAACCCTACATGCACTTACCTGAGAGTAAATCCTATTGAATTCATAGAATCATAGAATTGTTGAGTTGGAAGGGACTACAAGGATCATCTAGTCTAACCCTCTGCAATGTACAGGAAAACCAATTAAACCATCGATGAGAGGTGGCTGTCCAGCCTCTTCTTAAAACCCCCCAGAGATGGAGAACCCACAACCTCTGTAGTTAGACTGTTCTACAGTTGTACAGATCTTACAATCAGGAAGTTTTTCCTTATATTTAATCGGAATCTAGGTAACTGTGACTTATACCCATTATTTCGGGTCCTAATTTCTGTGGCCATGGAAAATAGTTCTTTACCATCTTCCCTATGCTATCCTTTTCTGCACCTGAACACTGCTAACATGTCTCCCCTCAGTCTTCTTTTCTCCAGATTGAACATCGCAAGTTTCTTCAGCCTGTCGTAATAGGACATGTCTTCAGATCCCTTTATCATATTTGTTGCCTTCCTCTGAACCTGTTCTAACCTTTCAATGTCGTTCTGGAAATGTGGTGCCCAGAATCGTACACAAAACTCCCGATGTGGTCTCAATAGTGCCAAGTAGACAGGAATAAGGACTTCACATGTCTTCTGAGTAAACGTATTTAGGGTTACACAGTAAGTTTGATGTAATCCTGAACATACCCCACTACCATCCACAGATCTCTCTGTACCCCCAGTTGTTTCCCTACCCCACATAATTTCCTGTACCATCTCAGCTGCCTTTTCCTACCCCACAGCTCTCTGTACCCATGTCCAGGGCTAGCCTGAGGCAAATGGTGTCTTCCATTTGGTGCTCTGTCAAAGTGTGTAGTAGTACTCAAAGCCATTTGAATTGCTTTAGCCCCTCAGGGGGAAAAATCCTACAAGCACCTCTCTCCCCTTCCCTGGCAGTGAAAGTACAACAATTAATTAAATAATTAATAATTTGCTTCTTTTTCATGACATCCTGAATTAGCTGTCTCAGGCTCTAAAGTGTGTGGTGAGCATGTGTGTGCCTATCTTTAAAGAGCCCTTTCTCCTAAGGTCACTTCTATTTGTAAAAGGGATGTATGGATAGGGGGGTGGAGGGCATTTGATTTCAGGGAGTGGGAAACTTCAGGCGGGAAGATTCAAGGGAAGCAGAAGAAGGTGGAGCACATGTGGTCAAAAAGCCAGCTAATCCAAAGGGATCAAATGCAGCAGAGATCATCAGGACCCCTGTATCTTTATTTCAGCAAGAGCCAATTTTTTCTCCAGTTACATGAAAAACAAAATAAGTTTCTGTACAGTGTACTCCTGCCCACTAAAGCTTATTATGCTGCAGAAAATATGTGAGTCTTTAAGGTGCCACAAGGCGTTGCATATTTGAATACAAAACAGCTGGAAGCCTCTATCCCCTCTCACATCTATTCACCTTTCTCTGGCCTAGTGCAACCCCTGTTGCCAAGAAGGCACCAGAATCTGGCCACGTGGATCATGCAAAAAGCAGGTGCACTCCTGAAAGACAATGACTTCAGAGCCAAGGAGCTCCAGGCCAGTTCTACACCAAGCAGGATATAACACTTTGAACGTGGTTTGAAAATGGTATGTGGAATGTGTCCTGGGTCCCAACAGTTGTCAATACCATTATAAACCATTATAAAGCAGTAGTGTAGATCCTGCCCCCAGACACACTCCAGCAAGCCAGGGCAAGCCTTACAGTTCATATACATTACCTTGTCCAAATTCAGACATTGCTCCTCATTCAAACCCTTTTTGCAAGCAACGTATGAGGAAGGCCTCTGGCGCTCCATTTGATATGCAAGCAGCCAATGTGTCTGCTCTTCCTCTGGTCAGGGCATTGCTAGCTACCATGGCCCAGGGCACAGGTGCAATTGCCCAGTAGCAATTGGCTGGGCAGGTCTGTGCAGAGTCAGGCACGCTCTGAGAAAGCTGGGTGACGGTGGTGCAGTTAGGCAATGTTGGACTCTGGACTTAATGAAAATAATGAGCAGACTGTGGAAGGAAAGGAGGCCATCTCACCTCTAGTTTAAAAGGCGAGTCCTTTATGCTACACTCCCTATTAATCTGCTAGGGGAGTGAGTCCTGAGGTTTCCTAGCAACTGCAAGGCTACTGAGTTCAGAGAGAAGAAGCCAGCTTGTATTAAGGCAGATGATGGCAACTGGAGCAACTCTAAAGATCTGGGGGACTGCTGAAAAGGATTTGGGGTGCTTGCCTAGGTGGGCAGTACTAACACCGCCCATGGTAACCCTAGAAAGGGGATACTTTTTTAAAAAAAATACACATACTTGAAGTGCAATCCCAGATTTCATAGTTTAGTTTGGCCCTTTGATCCTTCTCCCTTTTCTGATTCTGATTTCTGCTCTATACTCTTCTCAGTTCTTGCTCCAGAATATTCCATCCTTTTAAAACAATAATTGTTCACTCTACTAAAACTCTTATCCAGACCTTTACTTTATCTTGCATTGACTATTACAATGTTTTATTCATAAGTCTGCCTGTAGCTCCACTTAAATCCATTGCTTCTGTTTCCAGCTCAATCCTATACATGACTATTCAGAAATAAGTTCCACTGACATCAGTGGAACAAACTCCCAGGTAAATTTGGCTAGGACTGCAACATTAATTGTCTTTCTTCTTGATTCAATCATATTAACCTCCTAGAGATTTCCCTTCACTTGTTCAATTTGCATGTAATACTAAGCCAGGATTTGGCACTACATATACAAGAATCTGCAAGACTGGACGAAGTCTTGGACTTGCAGACTGTGAATTCCCATGCAGACTTAAACTGGATGCAATTTCTACTGGGCAGCCCAAGGAGGGGGGTCACCCCTTTATGGGGGGCAGACAACCGCAATGGCCACCCAGTCTGTTGGGCAGAGGAGAGGAGGAAAGGGACAGCACATGTGCTGAACTTGGAAGCCCAGGTTCCGGCAGTGGTGAAGAGAGTGCATTTGCACAACTGAAGCTAGCGTATCAACTGCACCCATTCCTAAAGACATCCGATCCGACTACAGTCACACACGCCTTCGTTATATCCCATTTGGACTAGTGTAACACCTTCTACATGGGGCGGCCCTGGAAAACTGTTCAGAAACTTCCTCTGTTCGAGAATGCTGCAGCTAGATGGTTGACTAGGGCTGGTTATGGGAAGCATGCAACACCCTTGTACAACAGCTTCACTCACTACTGGTCTGTTTCCAGACAGAATTCAAAATTAATGGCCTATAAAGCCCTATGTGGCTTGGGACCAGGCCACCTGAAAGACCACTTTCTTTCATACAAGCCTTCCCAGTTCCTAAGATCTTCTGGAAAGGCCTTTCTTTCGAGATCACCACCTTCAGAGGTGCATTTGGTGGCAACGCGTGAGAGAGGGTCTTTTTGGTGGCTACTCCCAAGCTATGGAACTCCGTTCCAAGTGAGGCGAGGTTTGCTCCCTCTTTGATGTCTTTCCCCCAGCAGGCAAACACTGCTTTATTTAAGAAAACCTTTAACCTGTCCCGTAAGTGGGTTGGGTGCTGTTTTTAATAATATTTTTCTGTAATTGTTATGTTTTTATTGCTTTTGTATGTATTGTTTTAATCAATTTTAATTGGCTCTATAATCTGCCTTAAGTGCCACTTTTTGGTAGAAAGGCAGGGTACAATTAAATAAACAAATACTATCCCTGCCTTTTTTGCTATGTACAAACTGGTAAGTTTGGAGGGCTTTCTCCGCTGTGGCACCCCGGTTGTGGAATGAGCTCCCCAGAGAGGTCCGCCTGGCGCCTACACTGTACTCCTTTCGTCGCCAGCTGAAGACCTTTTTATTCACTCAGTATTTTAACACTTAATTTTAACTTAAATTTAAATTATACTGTTTTAACTCTGTATTTTAACCTTATATCAATTTTGCTGCGTGGTTTTATCCTGGTTGTGCTTTTTATATTGTATTTTGTATTTGTATTTTTAACTTGTTGGTTGTTTTATGATGATTTTAATTTTTGTGAACCGCCCAGAGAGCTTCGGCTATTGGGCGGTATAAAAATGTAATAAATAAATAAATAAATAAATAAAAATAAATAAGTGTGGTTTAAAATGAATTCTAGTTAGTTAAAAAAACCCAGCAAAACAATAATTGGTTTTTAGTTGGCTTGTTAAACAATTGACTAGAGTTTGTTTAAGCCACAGATCCTGGTTGATATATAACCACAAGCCAGGAATTACAGAAACTGAAAATAAATCCTGGTTAAGTCCTTCTCCTGACAGTGTGGGAGGAGGGAAGGAAAGTGTGTGAGGCCAAGGATTTGTTCAGGCTCACAGAGGCTGATCCATGTAGTGCTAGATCCTGGTTTGGTGTTATGTGCAGTCACAGGCTTCACGTTCATCTTCATTATCTATGTATCAGTGTGGAACATGGATTTTTGGTTCACTCCATTTCAGCCCCTAAATATTATCCGACTGAGTTCAGAACAGTCTCAAATCAAAGCTGCCAATGCCTAGATTTGCAGAAAAATAATCACACCCCTGAAAATAATTGGCAGCTTTGCAAGTAATTGTTAAAATTTGTAATAATTTGTATCATGGAGCTGAACAGGAATGCAATATACGATTGCATGCATCCGCTATTGAGGGAGAGTCCAAGGCACTGGGATCTGCATCCCTACATACATTAGGGATGCAGAATCTCAGATCCAGGGTCACAATCCATCCATTCAGGATTCCGCAGATAGGGTGGGAGATGTCAGGACTGAGCTCAGGCCCTCTGTTTTGGTTTCAAACTCTGATTGAAAATGGAGATGGAGTTTGAAAAAGCCCAGCAGAGGCAGTGTGTGTGTGGGGGGAGGAAATTCCCCAAGACTCCCCAGGAGCCAGTGAAGAACCTTCCCAGGAGCTCATTGAGAAGGATGGCCAGGGTCAGAGTCCATCTCCCCCATCCTGATGGGAACCAGGACTCAGAGGGGGAAGGAATTTCGGGATTGACAGATGCCAGACTTCACTGTCAAGTTAAGCAGGTGGAGAAGAGGAGGTGGGAGGTATCACACCAGATTGGCAGCCCGTCAGATGTTTGTTCAGAAGGGACAGGGAGGGCTTAGCATCCCTGACAGGAAACTTTTTTCTTGTTAAGTCCATGTTACCTCAGTCAAAACCTGTCTGGGTTTTCCACCACCACATTGCATCAGTGGGTGGGACCAGAGGAAATATAGTTGGAGCTATAGAATTTTGTTCAGCACACAACAGGGGGAAAAAGACATTTCCATCCAGACATTCTCCTTCCCCAACGTAAGCTCCCCTTTGTAGTTAAGAATCAATAATTGGAATCAATAAGTTATATCATTAACCTCTCTCTCAACTTCATGCTCCCCTACCGTGATGCCTTATTGCTATTTATTCTCAATTTTAGTGGTATCAGAAGGATTTGCTTCTATAGGTGAGTGCTTCTATTTGAATGTTTGTGAGTAGGATAAAGGCCAGCACAGGTGAGTGCTGGCCTATAGAAGCACTCACTCTATAGGAGAGTGCTTCTATTTGAATGTTTGTGAGTAGGATAAAGGCCAGCACAGCTCTATTTGCAGCACGCTGCAAGAGGACTGTGCTTGATTTGAACCTGCAAGCCACCTCTGCTTGCCTGCCTCCCCCTTTTCTGACCCAAGGCTCAGCAACATACCTTGGGAAAGCCAAAGGTGGCATTGGGCTATCCCAGGCCACAGAAACAGGAAGATCCAGGAACTTGGTAGTTGAAGTTCCTTCAACTACAAGTTCCAACTTGTAGTTGAAGTTCCTGGAACTTGTAGTTGAAGTTCCTACAAGTTCTAGGCCCGGTTTGCACATTCCCAACAGAGGAAATAAATAGGCTGGGAATTATGGGAGTTGCATTCCAACACATCTGGAGGCACCAGGTTGGAGAAACTGTGCAAAGCACTAGCAATGGCAACAGAGCCTAGCGAGAGGCAATGTGTTCTTCTTAGCCTATGGAAACTTAGGTTCAAATCCTCACTTAGAGCCAAAACGTTTATGAAATGACCTTTCATAGAATCATAGAATAGCAGAGTTGGAAGGCGCCTACAAGGCCATCGAGTCCAACCCCCTGCTCAATGCAGGAATCCACCCTAAAGCATCCCTAACAGATGGTTGTCCAGCTGCCTCTTGAATGCCTCTAGTGTGGGAGAGCCCACAACCTCCCTAGGTAACTGATTCCATCGTCGCACTGCTCTAACAGTCAGGAAGTTTTTCCTGATGTCCACCTGGAATCTGGCTTCCTTTAACTTGAGCCCATTATTCTGTGTCCTGCACTCTGGGAGGATCGAGAAGAGATCCTGGCCCTCCTCTGTGTGACAACCTTTTAAGTATTTGAAGAGTGCTATCATGTCTCCCCTCAATCTTCTCTTCTCCAGGCTAAACAGGCCCAGTTCTTTCAGTCTCTCTTCATAGGGCTTTGTTTCCAGACCCCTGATCATCCTGGTTGCCCTCCTCTGAACACGCTCCAGCTTGTCTGCGTCCTTCTTGAATTGTGGAGCCCAGAACTGGACACAATACTCTAGATGAGGCCTAACCAGGGCCGAATAGAGAGGAACCAGTACCTCACGAGATTTGGAAGCTATACTTCTATTAATGCAGCCCAAAATAGCATTTGCCTTTCTTGCAGCCATATCGCACTGTTGGCTCATATTCAGCTTGCGATCTACAAGATTCACAAGATTCAGTGAGTCACCATCTCTCTACTTAGCCAACCTTGTAGGATTGTTGTGAGGGTAAAGAAGGGGGACCTTGTTCTCCATATTGAACTTTTGGAACAAAGACAAGATAAATGTGTAAATAAATGATTTGATAAAGCTATTATAGAAGAAATTGCAAGAACAAAAGCCCTGAGTTACCTTATTCCCAGTTCAGCCTGTGGTGACGTCTTTCTACTTGCCAGTATAGGAAATTAAGACTTAAACTGAGCTTCAAGCTTTCCACTATTGGCTGTTGTCTTCAGCTAATTTAATACTGCCCAGTTCCCTGCTTTAGGGCATTGCATGTAGTTATAAATGGCTCATCCTACCCTTACCCGCTCCCGAAACCAAGCTGGTGAGGTATGAATAGAGAGGCTGAGACTGCCAGCTTTAGATAGGAAACAGAAGGCTGGATGGCTCCATTTCTTTCCTGCAACATATAAACACACGCAGAGACCTACAAATCCCCAGAAATCTCTGAGATTTCTTCCCCAGCTGGGCTTCCCAGTATGCTTCAGCCAGGCCAAGTCAGGAACTGGGTTCGTTTGCTCTCTGGCAAACTGTGCATGCTGCATATCCTGTTGAAACTCTCCCTGTGCTGCTTAAGAACTCGATTTAGGCACCTGGCCTATTCAGGCCTCGATAGAAATATGCTGCAATTAACCAAACAAACCAAGACATGTTTA
Organism: Elgaria multicarinata webbii; assembly: GCF_023053635.1. Taxonomy (NCBI): domain Eukaryota; kingdom Metazoa; phylum Chordata; class Lepidosauria; order Squamata; family Anguidae; genus Elgaria; species Elgaria multicarinata. The sequence continues at coordinate 65,765,168 of NC_086178.1, forward strand.
CTTTTGCACAGAGGCAAATCCATACTGGGGAAAATGGGGCAGCAGACACAACACTGGGAAGCATAAACTGGTTAAGCTTTCAGCTAGCCTGGGGAATTGTAGAACCTTTTCCAAAACTCAGCGCATTCTAGGCTCCATGTAATGGCAGGGAAGGAGGGTGGGGCTGCCGGCACTGTCCCAATTTTACTCTCCTCCCCATATTTGTGCAGTGAGCGTGGATGTCTGAAAGTGACGGCCGCTTGCGCTTAGGCACCCCACCCGATTGGGTTGCCGGGGTGGGGCAAGCGGCACAGCCCCATTCCCAGGTCATCCATGTGCACGCTCTATGTATGGATAACCTCTGAAGGGGATGAACAGCATGGTGCAGCCAGATGGCCTGGGACAAGTCATGAACTCATTGAAGTGTCTAATTTATCCAGTATACACGTACCAAAGAGGTACAGTGCAATGCCAAGCATGTTTATTCTGAAGTAAGCCCTGCTATGGTTAATAGGACGTACTCTCTGGTGGCTGAGTTTAGGATTATAGTCCTATGTGTGGTGTAATGGTTAGAATGTGGGACAGGGACCTGGGAGATCCAGGTTCTAATACCTACGCACCCATGAAGCTCACTGGGCGACTTTGGCCTAGTCACTAACTCTCAGCCTAACCTACCTCACAGGGTTGTTGTGAGAATAAAATGGAGAAGATGATGATCAAAGCCACCTTGGGTCCTTGCAATAGGAAAAAAGATATAAATATAATAAATAAATAATTGTCAATTCTGGCAATTGGCCCCAGCCAGCACAATGAAAAGCCTTCTTGGAAAAAAATGGCCCTTCAGCATTCATCCCCTCTGTGCCTCCGGATTCAGTTCTGTTTCACTTTGTTGAATGCAACTATTGGGCTAGGATGGAGATGCACATTCCCATCCCCATCAGATCCAGCCGCTTAGTCCAGGGGTGGGCAATTGGTGGTCTTCCAGATGCTGCCACTCTTATCAGCCCAAGGCAGCAGAGCTAAAGGTGAGAGATGATGGAAGTTGCATCCCAACAACATCTGGAGGGCCACAAGTTGCCCACCCCTGATTTTGTTAAAGGGGACAAAGGATACACACTGCAACATGCATCAATATCTGTGTACAGACTTTAACAAGAACCGGTTTCCAGAAATATTGCAACCAAGAATACTAGACAGAAGCACCTGCACATTTGTTCATGTTGTTTATTATTTCAAAGTCCAATATATACATAATGTATAGCCACACATCTTGGAATGGGGAACCTTCATTTATACAGAAATATCTACAGAATATAAATCAACTCAGGCCATTGTTTTATATATTTTTGTCTTAATTCACATACATACAAACGGAAGATTGGACATAATGAAACAGTTAGCACACTAAATCAATAAATAAAATCCTTGTTTTGAGCCCCCCCCCCCCCGATAGCTATGATCCACATAGATCCGGCAATATTTTCCCTTACATGTGGTACCCCCCCTCCCTGCTAGAAGACATGAAGTGTTTTCTAGCACCACCTACTGTTGTCAACAAAATATTAAATCGTCTTGCATGAAAAAGGCTATGAATAATATACAACATAACATTCATAGTGGCTTGTGTATTCTAAAAGTAGTATAGAATAGAAAGAAGTCAGGGCTGAGGTGACGGGTGGGAAACAAACATTTTCCTCTTTGTTTCATGAACTAACAGACACATTTTTGTTAAAAGCAGGACACCCAAGTCTGCTGACTCAGAAGACAGGCAGCTTTGGTGATCATCAATAAGCACTAAGCTGTAATAGTACTTTCCCAAATTTAAAATTTGAGGGGATGAGTTGTCAGCAAATAATGATTAGTGAAAGCTGAGCACTTTGGGGAGGAAGACAATATTATGGGGATAGTGACTTTACAGACGCACACACTCACAGTCTCAAGAGTTTGCCTTCAAATCCTTCCCCATTGGCTCTTGGGTGCCTTGCTAAGGATTGTAGATGTCAGGAAGTGGAGAATAGCTACATCAAGGGATTACTTGCATATGTGATTGAGCCATCACAAAATTCAATATTAAGGCAAAACTATCGCCCAGCCCAACCTGAAACATAATACTTTTTTTAATTCAGCCATTCAGCCACTTAATCAAATGATGAGAAAGCAAGTGATGTATACACTTATGCGAATCAACCCTCCTCTATACAGTCTTTAGAATTCCATGAGCTATGCCCGTACATGCATACACAAGTCAGTGTTTAGACCGGACAGCATTCTTCCCTTTTGCATTACAACCTTGAATGGAGCCCTCAGATTCATCCTCAGATGACAGTAACCTCAGATGACTTGCCTCTAAGCAAGATGGGCATTAATATGGTGACAGAACTGTGCATACTCCACTATTTAGGGCAAACACAGTCAAAGTACAGAATTTGGAACTGGGGCAGAATTCATTACCTCAAGAAACTCTGCTTTCATTAGAACTCGAAAAGCAAGTCTCCAGTACTTATGGTTTCAAGGGCAGGTTTGAAAGGACTGTGAACAATACCTGGTGCTATCTCGGAAGATGGAGGTGGTAGGGGCTGATCAGCCTTTGACCTGTCAAGATCATGGTATTTCAGGACTCTACAAAGCAGATATTTCTATCATAACCTATTACATTTTTGTGAGCCATTGGGATGGACAAAGAGTTATTGCCAACGGCTAACAACAGTGTAGTAAGTCATGTTGGGGGGAAATGGCTTTTGCATCATTTACACAGATTTTCTTAGCACAGAACCTGGATTATCATGGTGAAGAACACTGATTGAGATATATCATAACAGTATTAGTCTATACAGTACACACATATCTGAATTACTGAGGGATGCACATAGCAGTAACACATTTCTGGACTATTGCAAAACTGAGGAAACTATTTCTGTATTTACTGAAAGTGGTTTAGATACCCCTCTTCAGAATACCAATCCCAGGGCAGTTTAACGTGCCCCATGGGTTTGTACACAATCTTGGCCATACTAATAATGGTTGGATCTCCCACTAATTATTTTTTTAATGGCAAATGTGTGTGAGAGAGGGGGTGGGGCGGGAGGAGGAGATTTCAACCCGGAAGATAGCATGGATAAAGACAGCATTGGGTGTGGGGAGGTTAAACCTTGCTCCTACAGCACCCAATCTTAACTGTCCCTTCCTCCCCTGGCTCAGCTGCATCATCATGATGCATGAAAATTAGGGTGCTTCTGGAAGAACGGCTACTAGTCAAAAGGCAATGTACAGCTATTCTGTCTCTCTCTCAATGGATTTTCTTTGGTAAGAAAGCACTGGGTTACACATGGAAGATGACACTGTCTAGACCTTTGGGGAAATTTCATGAATGAGGCAGGGCGATATACCATAAAAGCACCCCTAGTCACATATCTCATATCATCTTGACTAGTTGCCCTCTGAATGTTCAGACTGCATGTATGAAGAAATAATAATAATAATAATAATAATAATAATAATAATAATAATAATCCATTAAATCCAAAGGCTTTCTAATGGCTCACGTTGCAAAGTGATCTAAAGTCAGGGCTGATACAAACAGATACTGTGACATTTCAATGAGAAAATAACCTTGACAGACGTATGACAACAAAACCTTCCCCAAAATGTTATATAGTATAGAAAAAGCCAACACAGAAGAGAGCTCCTAACAGAAACCTGTAAGATTAAAGCTGCTGCAAACGTTTTTTTCAACACACATACTATGCAGTTGAATGTTTTTCCATCTCCACAATGCTTTTTTTCACTCCACTCTGCATCAGAAGAACAATACCAATTATCAGGTTACACTATCATCCATATTTCTATGCTATTATGCAAAGTAAAACTTGTTGCCAGAATAGCATCATTGGAAACACTTACTTTTTCTGCATTTTCGATGCCTAGACCTCTTTTAAGTTATCAGCATACAACAATGACAAATATGCAGACATAGGTAAGTACTACAGTTATGCTTTTTACACGGATCACATGGAAAAAGGCAGCCAATTTAAGGCATTCCTGTAGATGTGGATGACATGCCTTACTTCTATAGTTGTTCATATTCTTTCTCTCTCACACATGCACACACGCACTAACTTGCCAGGTTTGTATGTACAAATCTCAGTTTAATAAACTGAGATATAAACAAGCCTTTCAACCCGCACACTGTCCTTATGCCACCTCTTCCCTTCTTGGCAAACTGAGATTAACCTAGGAAGTCTTCCTTTAAGCTTAGTTTCCTGTTAACATAATTCTGAAACAGGCAACTATGGTTATCAGGTTCAGAACAAACCAGGATCTTAAACCCACCTCAACCAACTTACATTGTAGTTTAAGATCCTGGCTTGTTCTGAACTTGGTAACCATAGATTCCAAGTTGAAATGTAACGGGATACTATAGTTAATGCCACTTCCTAGGTTAATCTCGGTGTGCCAAGAAATGAAAGGTTGGCATGAGGGTGAAGCCCACAAGCACAAAGCTTGTACAAAACTTGGCTTATTAACCTGAGATTTTTATGTCTGTTCCAGGTGATGTACTGGAATACACTTCTAAAAATGAATGACCACAGTCAGACTGAAGATATCCCAGAGCTGTCATTTGTTTTCTAGAGAAACTATTTCCTTTGGATTGACCAATACATCTCAGGGAAGAGACAGCGGAGCCTTACATGATGCAAAACAATTTAGGAGTAAGTTATCTCCAATAAGGAGTACATTCTCCTGCTCCTTCCATATTTAAAACCATTCTCTCAAGAGCAGGAGCACACGGTAGCCACTTTGAAAGCTTGCTACACATGTATCCGGTGTCGAGCTTTTGGAGGTGAGTGCTTCATGCCAAATGCATTTTGCATGCCACTGCAAACAGGCGGCTTTGTGGCAATATGCAAGAATCCAGTTCTGCACATGGCAGCTGCTTCACACAGCTAACTCCCCACAGGCTTTGCATGCTGCTGTCCAAGCTGACGCCATGCCCTCTGGGTTTATTCATATCATCCATCATTAAAAATGGAACAAGAAATAAGGCATATCAAAGTGAACATGGCTTTGACCACATCACTTTTCATTCAGAACTCCTTCTGCCTCATCCCAAAAAATCTAGATGAAAAATGCAAACTCTTATTCATGCTGGATCAATTCTCCAGAAAGGAGAAATGGTAGTTCAAACCCAGGCAGTCCTGAGTACATTTTAAACCAGCTTCAGTGCAATTACGAACGTAACACTTTTCAGTCATGCTTCATAGGATAATTTTGTGGTGCTCTGAACGATACACTGCTCTGAAAATAAATACAATCCTACCATACAACATTAAGAAAGCCTGTTTTTTTGTAAACACTTTGAAATGCAACCACTTCTGAAGACCTGGTCCTTAAAATCAATCTTGTGGGCTGCTCAGTTGAATAAAAACTTGCATGCTTATATAGTTTCAGTTATTTCAGTTCTAATTTATACTCAATGAATTAAAACTAAAGTTGCAGGTGGGGGGGGATGCCTAACAGTGCAATCCTATAGGTGTCTACTCAGGCGCAAGTCCAATTAAGTTCAATTGGGATTACTCCCTCCCAGGTAAGTGGGTATAGGATTGCAGTCTACATCCATTTATGTACAACAGTGAGGAGCATTCTTTGCCCACTGCCCAAAATAGAGAGGTGACATGAGTGTACAATTTAACTTTATGAATTGGAAGGCAAACGTGTTTTGCTTACTGTTATGTTACTACTGTACACCTGTATCACACTTTCAGAAAAATATGAAATGTATGATGGCTTTTAAAAAAATACAAACTCTAGCACTATATACATCTTTATACAAGGAATTTGTTTAGTTTAGTTTCCACCCACCCCGCCCATCCCCCAAAAAACAGTTCTCTCAAAGTGCGACTAAATCCATACACTTCAGAGGGATGGAGCCACACACAACTATGTCAACAATTCAGGTGGAGTTTTTGTATTTTTGAATGAACAATCAAACAGAACACCGCAACCTGAAACTGCGGCTTCGTTCCCTGTTCAAGAGAAGGGTTTTTTGTTGCTGCTGTTGTGTAGGGGTGGGGTGGGGGGAATACAGTAAAAGGAGGAAAGTTAATTAGAATTGAAAAGCATATGGAAAAATGGTGGATAGACTTTTGATTAGTTTATATTTAAAAATAGTCACAAATGATTTCATTCCCCCACCCCCCGCAATGCGCTTCTGGACAGTGTCTATCATTTAAAATCTAGTTAGAATAATGCATTCACTTTAATCCCCAACTTCCAGAAAGGGGAGCGGGAGGGGAGAAAAAGTGGAAGGACAAGCATTTGCCAAACCTTCCTCCTCATACCAGGCAAGTACAAACCTGAACATGCACTGCTCTCTCCAAGAAAAAGAACATGAAGAAAGACATTTAAGCAGAAGAAACTGGAGCCTCCTCCCCCTCTTGCTCTGCTGCTGCTGGGAAACACAGATTCATGCTAGTACTTGTCAAAGCAAGAGAAAGAGGCGAGGCTAAAATCCGCGCCCTGCTTCCCTTCCCTTCCCTTCCCCAACAGGTGAGACCCTCAAGCATTTCTCCCTTAGTTTTACTGACCAAATTGTGTCTACCAACAAGATCCTTTGCGGACGTAATATTTTCTAATGCTTTACTATTTGTATATTTAATAGTTGCTCACATATATGCTACAGGCCGAGAGAGCGCTGTTTATGACTCTCTCTAGGTAGTTAAGAGTGAAATAGTTGGTAGTCGCCCACAATTGCAGTAAGTGGTAGCGGATGGTTTTTCTGTGCACTCTGCAGAAAGCATAGTCATTTGTGCAGCTTGTGAAAATGAGCTCAGTAACCTAACCCCCTTTTTTCGTTGATCCATCCATGTTGGGAGTATGAAGTGTCACTGCTTGCACAGAAATGTGATATGTTACTGTTTTACCACCCATGTTTTTGTTGCAATGAACATAAGCAATTTCCATTTCCATTTACCAAGACTATTCCCAGGCCTCAAAATTATGATTAAGCCTCACAGCACCATATTTTGTTAGCAATCCCCAAATGTACACGTCTGGTTTTCAACAGCTTACATCAATTAACTGCAGTAGAAATTTCTTGATCAATTTATTCGCTTTAATTAAAAAAAAATCCAATTCACATCTGAAGAGTCAACAGGGATTTTTAAAACCTCTCTCTTCTCCAATTGATAAAATATGCATTATCATGTCATAAAGATGGTATATTTAAAGGAAACCATCTACTATGAAGCCCTTTTCCAAAGCATGTTATAAATAAAATCAAACTATTTAAATAAATCCAAGAATATCTGCACGTTTGGGGGAAAACATTTATGCCCTGGAGGGCAATAAATGGAATACAGCCAATCCTTCTTTACCCCTACTCCTGGACAAACAAACAAAAAATTACACCCAGGAGTCTATTCTCTTTTCAAGCTTCTTCATTAACAGGATATTTTCATTGCACAAAGCAGAGATTTTTGCACACTTTCTAAATTTAAGTTGTAAATCTTGATATCTTGTTTCAGTGAAAAGCAATAGGGATGAAAACAGTGTTCAGAAAAGTTCAGCATCTCCGTCACTTCGGGCCAAGCAGGCACTGGGGCCTAGGTCTTGTAACCTTGCCCATGAGCACATGTCAATTTTTTTTCCTTAAAGCTTCAAGGGATTGGCAGAAGACACTGGCGGGCATCTACCTTATATACCCACAGGTTTGGAGCACCTGTGTTTTTTCCTGCCGTCTTGGTCTTGCTCTCAATTATGTTTGCTTCAACCTCTGTTCCAATTCATGTTGCTGCTTAATTAGACGTTCTATTTCTGTTCCTAGGGTTTGCAGGTTTTCCTTTGAAGAAAACAGACGGCAATATTAGTAGACCTTCCAACACTCAAATTAAAATAAAACTACGTATAGTCATCAAAAATGAATTAATTCAAGTCTTTTACAGTGCAAGACCAGCAGACATTTGCAAGCAACAACAATTCAATCAAAATCATTTTATTCCTAAATACATAGCCTATTCTAGAAATTGTAAGTTCACTAAGAATATGTTTAAAAGAAGTTTTTGATAGTAAATAGCAGTCATATACCACCACTTTAAAGAAACTCTCACTGCAGTGATCTGAAATGTTCAATAAGTTTCACAGCAAGAAGATAAAATTCTTTTAATTTTAATTGTTTGTTTTGCTGTGATTCAGGTTTATTTACTATCTTTTAAACAAATGCGGAGGATATTCCAGACCCTAAACAAATAATAATAATCAATTATGACAATTGTGCATATTTCAATGATATCTGAATTTTTGCAGAATATGGAATAGCTTAGTCAGAAAATGGTAGAAGCATATAGGGGGTGGATGGATATCAGTCTACAATGAGAACATTACAATGAGAAATTTGCTTAGGATAGCAACCCTAGTTGTGCATAGGACCTATTATTACATCATTATAATTTTGATTTATACCCCACCTTTCTACCAAGAAAAATGGCACTTAGTCTTAAATAAACCATGATTAAAACAATAAAACAAATGCATTAAAACACACAATTAACAAGAAAAACAACATTGTTTTATGATGGTTTTAATTTTTGTGAACCGCCCAGAGAGCTTCGGCTATTGGGCTGTATAAAAATGTAATAAATAAATAAATAAATAAAATAAATAAACATCCAACCCAACAGATCTGTTTACACGCCAAAGGTCTGCTTGAATAAAAATTTCTTCTCCTGCCAGTGGAAGGACAGCAGAGAGGGAGTGAACCTAACCTCCCTTGGCAGGGAGTTCTACAGTCTGGGGGCAGATACCAAAAAGGCCCTCTTTCACGTCGTCACAAAATGTGCCACTGAAGGCAGTGGTCTTGAAAGAAAGGCCTCTCCACAGGATCTGAAGACTCAGGCAGGCTCATGTGGGGGAAGGTAGTCTTTCCGGTAGCCTGGTCTTTATAGGTCATAACCGGCCCTTCACATTCTTCCTGGAAACCAACTGGTAGCCAGTGAAGTTCTTGTAACAAAGGAGTCATATGCTCCCTTCAACCAGCAATGGTCAACAGTTTGCCCACAGAAATTTAGAGCAGATGACATTTTTGAACAGTTTTGAAAGGCAGCCCCACGTAAAGCATGTTACAGTAGTCCAAACAGGATGTAACTAAGGCATGCTTGACCAGGGCCAGATTTGAGTGCAGTGTAGGGTGTGTTTTTTATTGTATATTGTTATTTATTGATGTGTGTTGTACATTGTGTCAGCTGCTTTAGGTCCCTGGATAGGATAACAAAAGCATTATTTATTTTGATAAATATATATATATATATATATATATATATATATATATATATAATAAAATTTCTACTTCAGGAAATGGGCTTCATACATTTGTTGCACTCATAGGAATAAATAATCACCTTTAGGGTAATATTCTTCAATAAGGTATCCTCCAGCACTGCCTGAAGCTTCCTGTTGATCTCCAGAGAGAGTTCTAAAGTGAGCCCACTGTCGGCTGGGTGTGATGTGTAGAGCGAGGCCATGATCCCACCACGCCTACTTAAATGCACTTTGTTGAAGTCAGAGGCCTCGGAGGACAGCGTGCCTGCTTCTTCCCTCAAAATGTAGCTCTGAATTATTCTGTATGAAGTCAAACAATATGAGATAGTGAGCTTACAAAGGGCGATTTATGAAACGTGGGAAGCTGCTTCATGCTCAGTCAGACCCAGTGGAAGGTAGCGGCTCTTACGTCAGTGGGCCAGCGAATCCGTTCTGGGTTTCAGTCAGAACTCTAGGATTACCCCAAAGTCCTCAACAGATCCGTTGACAAGCATAACAGCTTGGTAGACGCAAAAGCCCCAGAAGCGCAAAAGAAAGCTTCGACAGACATTATAACTAGTCAACAACATATTCAAATCTTTCCTTTCACTTCAAACTCTAAATTGAACAAACATTCCACCCCCACCCTCCACAGTATAAACAATAGAAACTGATAACTTCAGGCCTGCGCATCACATTTTGATGCAGTCAAGTCCACAAGGGGTGATTTCACCACATCCATTTTGCCACTTTGCTGCATGAACTTCCAACTGACAAAAACTGGTTAATTTGTAGGTGGAAATGAAGAAAAAAAATCACCATAAAACTGACTTTGTAAAATTGTGAAGACTTCACTATGCAGAACATTAACATAAGAATCTGGCTATCTAGCAGATGGATTCCAATTTACATCTTATATTGGTAGCTGTCTGTAACAAGGACTTATTCTGAAAATGGACTATTGCAGGCTTAGCTGCAGTGATGTGCAGCTACACAACTACTTCACAACTTTGAACTGAAGCTGCTAATAGAAGTTCACTGTTCTCTGACAGAGATGAAGGGCTTCATGCCTAAAATCTGCTGGCCTAAGAACTGTGAAGGAATACATTCAAGCTTAGTGCCTTCCCAGTAGGCCATTTCTTAAGTTCCAATTTGCATAAAAGGTAGCAATTTGGAGAGCAGCCAATTGCTAAGGAAGTGCTTTCAGAATTAATTTCCAAAGCAGGATATTTTTACCACCCTGACTCCTTTACATACACCAACACACACAATGAGCTTTGAATTGGAACCATTTAATCAACATAACTGCTTTCATTTAATTCTATGTTAAGTTCTGTTTACTGTTAAGAGATTTTACTGAGTTAGCACATATGCCTAGGAAATGGACGATACTTTCCTCCTTGCCATACTAAACGTGGAAATTCCCTGGGGCCATTTTGACACACTCAGCACCACGCATCTAAGAACTGCAAAGAAGTACGCGCTGAGAAGGACACCGAAGGACACAGCAAGGCACCGATGTGACATTTTAATATCGTATTTTGTCACATATTGTACATACTTGGTTTTTTTCCTGATTTCGTCCACCAGCTGCTTGATATGATCCTCCATGAACTCCATCTTTTCATTTTTCCGCGCATGGGCTTTTTGTAGCCTTACTATTCTCTCAATCAAGATGGTCTTGTCCACTTCAGGGAAATGATCGACAGCGACGGAAGAGCCACTGTTTTCAGGGGAGCGGTCTTCATTGCTGCTTCGAGCATTAAGAGAGCCTGTTGAAACCAATTGCATCTTCGTTAAAATGCCTAGAGTGCCATTTTCTTGGTGGAAAGCAGGGTATAAATGGAACAAATAAATAAATAAATACCCAGTTCTAAACCCAAACACGTATTGTTTGTTACCACCTTTCCCCTCGTTCTCAAGTAAGAGCAAAACAAAGTTCAGAGGTGTGAAATCAATTCAGGAAGGCTACATCACTCTGACTAGAAAAATGGAAGTATGATTTGGGGTCCAGAGGATGGGGGAGAGAGAAACAAGCCAAAAGCAAGCCTTTGAACCTCAAGGTCCTTGCAAAACATGAGCTTTGATACCAGTTACAGATCACATAGATTAAATCGCAGGCCTCTATACTGAGCGAGAACTAATGATTTCTCTACAGGCTGAAAGTACTAGAGAAGCAATGAATTTTAAAGCTGCAGGCTCGGTGTTTGTAATGTGCAAATTGATTTTTCATTTGTGTGCTGTCAGTTTTCTAGGAAGCAATACTCAAGGTAACAGATTTTTATTTGCCACCCAAGGCACATTTGAAGATAAAAATCAACAAGCTAGAAATGTTAGGCTCAAAATCCCCAAGAACTATTCTGACATTTCATGTTCACTACTACAACTGCATACAAAATTACAGTTCTCAAAGAAAAACCATCATTTCGAAGGAATTACACTGCTCTTTCTTTTTCCCAGTTGTCTTATAAGTGAACATACACTACCAGCTCCTGTTCCACATGTATTTTTTTTCCTGTAAGAAAGCAAGCATGGCTATCAGCCACAACTATTTATCTATCAACTTTTTATACTCTGTCATCTTTTCAGCACCAGGTAAAGACCATCCTGTACTCCCAGGCATTTAATGGTATATAATGAGGCATCTATGTCTGATGTTTTAGAACTGGTCTATTGGGAAAAACATTGTTGGTTTAGACTGTTTTAATTTTTCTATGTTATTTTTTAGACTATTTTATTATGTTGCATTTTGTCTGTACTGCCAGAGAGCTTCAGCTATCAGGCAGTACAGAAATTAAATAAATAAATAAACATCACAGTTTATCATCTGCAGCTGATCGGAAGCTGGTTTCAGGCAGCCGGCTCGGGTCGACTAGGCCTTCCATCCTCCCAAGGTCGGTAAAATGAGTACCCAGTTAGCTGGGGGAAAGGTAATAATGGCTGGGGAAGGCAACGGCAAACCACCGCGCTATAAGGCCTGCCAAGAAAACGTCAGTGAATTCAGGCGTCCCTCCAAGAGTCAGTAATGACTCAGTGCTTGCACAAGAGGTTCCTTTCCTTTTCCTATCCCTTATATAGGCTATGATGTAATGCACTTTACAATTTTTCACCATGTCAGCAAGTGAAGAAGACAGACAATTATTATTTGCTATGGCTAACCTGGGATTCATTTCATATGCAACCTCAACAAGCCCGATTCAAGAATGACAACTCAAGGGAAATTGTTAATAACTATCAGGAAAAACAAATTATGCCAATAAAAATATGCTAACTACAATATATTTCATTACGATGATTTTGCTTTTTAAACAGCCGGCAAGACCAACAAAAGAATGTACCAGATGAACTAGAACGACTCCCCATACTGCTGACTTCTTTATCATAGTTGCCATTTTCAAGCTGTTCCAATTTTCTGCGTGCTGAGGAAACAAAACATAAGATCTGAGATGCCTCACTGATGTTTGAAACTCCTTGAGAAAACACCAGACAAGCCAAGGTGTGAGAAATGGTTAACCTTGTTGAAGTTGCTTGGTGAGGTCTTTAAGATTGGCTGCATGTTTTCGCTTCTGGGTAACCAACTCATCTTTTAATTCATCTGCCTGGGTGTTCAGGTCTGTGAATGCTTTCTGTTGAGATGCCAATTCTGCCTGCAGCACCTGGACGTTGTTTCTGTGAAGCTCTTCTTCCTTCTGAAATTTACTTGCCTGAATTTATGAAATGAAGGGGGGAAATGTTCATGATGTGTACCTTTGCTTCCCAGCATTGTATATAGATATAGATCTGTTTAAAACACTACAAAAATCGAAATAGAGTGAAATATCAAGTGTCTACATCCCTGTTCACTATATTGTTTGTGTGGGCTTTGAAGGAAGTGGATAAGTCATGGAATACAGAAAACAGACACGGATGTTATGAGGGAAGTAGAAGATCAGAAAATTTATTTTTATATGGTATCTGTAAACTGCCTTTTGGCCCTAATAAGGGCTCCCAAGGCAGCATTTTAAAAAAGGATTAAAAGCAATTTAAACAATAAGTCAAAATAAGTACAGATGCTATTTAGATACCCAAAGGAGTCAAATAAAAAACTATCACCCTCAAACTTAAAAGCCATATGGAATAAAAACATTTCTACTACCCGCATGAGGATCAAACTACACATTCAACTGATTCCATTTGTGCAGTTCAGGCTATCTTTCTTTACTCTTGTGTAAGTTTGTGCAGAGCCAACCGGATCAGGACCACTGCACTCTGGGAGGGGAGGGTTTAGGCTTCAAACCACCACACTCCCTGTTTTTGTCTTGAAATTACAAATACACACACACACGTTGAGAATGCAGTTGGTTAAAGAAAGAAAAAACATCCTCCATTGATTTGATGGAGGATTTCCCACCCTCATTTCATAACCACCACCCACCCACCCCACGTGGGTGGGTGTGGAATTTCAGGACAAAAACAGGTGAGGGAAAATCCCAGAGTCCAGTGGCTTTGATCCAGATCAGGGCCACCTACGCTTACACAGGAGTAAAGCAAAATAAGAGGCTCAACTACACAAACACAATCAGTAGAACATTTAGTTTCATCTTGAAACTAAGCAGAAACAGCGCCAGTCTAACCTTCCTTGAGATGGAATTCCACAGCCATGTTGTGCTGCACTGTTCTCCTACGACTCCTAGAGACAGGAGCCGCGTTTTGCAGTCCAAGCATTCATTCTTTAACAAATGCTGATACCACCCCACAATCATGTAGAAGTTGAAGTGTGCTGTCCATGTTATGCTCTATGTGGTTTCTGTTTTAATTTTTCCAAACACATGAACTGATTCTGATTTCTAATCACCGTGCATTTCTACAATGTATCGCTAAAGCTGGTGTGGACAAGTTCCAGGGATACAGCTTGACGCATGGCTCGAGGCACAAGGGGATCCTGCCCAAGGGAATCCAGGACTTTCCAAACTCCCAATAATCAGGCAGGAAGATTAGGAAAGCCATCATTTCCCTGAAGTGGCACTTCTAAGTCAGGAAGCTCCATTTCCTCTTTGAAGTGAACATAGTCTCATCACCCCACAACAAGAAAAGCAGCTCAGGTCCCCACAATGCCTTAGTTTGCAACGAAGACTGCATATTCCTGAGTAAATATCCCATTCATGGTGTAATGCTTCTCACTTGTCATTCCAAGCTGCTTTCTTAATTCAGGCAGATAAAAGGGCCAAATCATATAACCACCATGCGTGTGTCTTTTTTGTGTCATCGCCCTTTCCCGCCCCGCCCAGCTCAATGTTTTTGCCAAGAGGGACGTCTGAAATTCTTTTGTCGCAAGATGAAACCTCCCGGAGGTGGTTTAGCAGTGGCATTCCAAAGTAGAGTTTCTCCTTCTCACAAACATTCCAGACATCTCAGCCACTGAAAACAGGCATGAAAAGGAAACAAAATGGCTGCCCTCGGGTCAATTCAGACCACCGCTCCACACAAAGATAGAGTCCAATGACATTTTCAAGCTTTTCCTCATGCAGGCAGGAATTCTTGTCACTGTGGTTTGGTCTTAACTATGCCATTTAGACAGCGTCAGAAGCAATAAGCCCTGGGTCTAGAATTACTCCAGGGTCAAGAATTTAATTAAAAATAGTAATTAAAAATATTACATAAACATTGGCCGTTTAATTAACATTTCAATTTACCAGCTCATCTCTTGCTTGCCTGGTGAGTTCCAACTGATCCTGCGACTCTCTCTCACTGTAGGTGAGCTTATCCAGCTGCACCTGTAAGGCATTGGTTTCCGACTGTAGCTGGGCATTCTTAGTGGTCAGTTTTTCAGTGAAGACCAATAGCTCGGATTCTCTTTTCCGGCTACCATCGATGTCCTTCTGGAAGTCAGTAAGCAGCGTGTTGAGACTGTCCACTTCTTCCTTTAGAGAGTTCATCTCTTGTTCGTCTCTGTGAAATCAAAATGTGGATATTTAAGGAGCGAGGAGTTTAAATCCAAGCAACCAAATATCCATTTCCTGGTTTATCAATAGCATGACAGGTGAGCTTAGGGATGTCAGAGAAATCTGTTTTGGGAGGGGTGAAGTTCAATGGGTTTTTCCAGCTTCGTTCCCTCCCCCGGTCTTTGTTCTGGTATCCCCCTGTGGTGCCCAACTTGGTCTGCAGCGAATCAGACCAGCTTATGGGTTTTCTGGGAATTTTGCGCATTTTTCCTGCAGGTTCCGCAATTTGCAGCCAAATTTGTGTTTAAGGAAAAGCCCGCAGCTCGGCTCGCAAATGCAAATCAAGCTGTACACACAATGGAACACCTTCAAGTAAAAGAACTGGATTTCCCGGCAATGGGCATCCCTATGCGAGCTGCCAGTTCACCAGCCACAACAGAAGGTTGCCAGCTGCTCGGGAGCCCCGTCCATCACCACTCTCCCATGCCTGCCCTCACCCACCCATACTTTGCAGTCAAAGAGTAGGTAGCAAAAGCAGGAGGTTGATCAAACTCAGGGAAGGCTTGCTATACATAGCTGATGAGCTCTGTTGGCCTTGGGGCTGTGTAGGCCTGTTCTGCTATATGAGACACATATTGTGGGAAATTGATTGCTCACTTGAGCAAATCACTATTGCAAAGGTGAAATAAAAGCTAGAAAAAAAACCAATATTGTGGTTCACAGTCTTGATGGCATACATTTAAGTCTCAAACTTCAAAATGAAGATGTGTTTCATTACAGGATTCACTTTGATCATTAAGAAGTTACTTGTAAGTTGCAAATTGCGGGCACTGCAATTGCACATTGCCTAAAAAAGTCAATGTTGCGGTGTTAATTGGAACCAAGTGGTATTTAAGGAGATGCAAATGTGGAGTCCTGCAAATCCTAAAGGAGATTGATGATTACTGAAACATTGCTACTTCCGAGATAATTATTGTTCACAAGAGCCATGGGCTGTGGGTGGTTCAAAGTTTTTATGATGCTCGCCTGTATTCAGAATGCAGCCCATTAAACACCAAGGAAGTAGAGAATATACTTTTGCCTGCACCCATATGAAAACGTGATTCTGCTCAGATGTTTTCATTCTGGTGATCCATAAATTAGATTGTTCTCTAATTTACAAGGCTATATTCTAGAAGTAAAACCACTGAAATTAAATGGAGCCTTAAAGCAACTGCACAGTCATTATTATATCAAATCTTAAGGGGAAACGTGACGAACAGAACTCATTCAGTCTATAACACACAGCATCATTTGAATTGTGCACAGGTGCCATTAAACACCCCCCAATAGTTTTCAAGTTAAATTCTCTAGATCCCAAACTAAATGTGCTCTATAAAATACAAATATAAAAATATAACTACCGACCTCTGATGCTGCTCCTTCAGCTGATCTACAATTTTCACTCTGTCCAGCAGATTCTGAATCTCAGCCTTCTGTCGATTAATAATTTCTCTGTATTTTGATAATTCATCTTCGGTTCTCAGTCGTTCATCCTCTAGGCATTTGACCTAACAACAACAGAACTTGTTACAGTAAATGGTACATTCATAATTTTTTTCCAGGTAGGTTACGTAGCATTAGAACTGAGAGCTAGAGACTATACACTGCTACTTATCAGAGCTTGAAAAATCAATCCATTTTCACTTTGCAAAAGTAGTAAGGGTGTTTGGATTTTTTTAACCCTTATATTTACAGAAAGAGAGAGAGAGAGAGAACACAAAAATCTGTCAGAGTGTCCTCTTGCTGAGAAATCAAATGTCACTAATGAAATGCAAATGAAAAATTTAAACTTCTCATCAGTTGGTGGGTCTCTCAGGAACTTCGGGATTTAGTAACAGTCAGGTTTTTCCCACTGCTATCAGCACTGGAGTTTGAAGGAACCGAAAATAAGATTTTATACATTTTGTCAGGACATAAGTTAGAAAACAGGGTTCACTAGAGACCATAATGGAATATATAAAACGGGACCCCAAATGACTGAGTTATATCTGAAACTCCCTATCTTCCATACAAATTAAATTTTGTGGCAGCACTCGAGCTCACAATACATCCCTGCATTTAACCTTCGATTTGTAGTCAAAAGAACCCAACACAGCACTGGTATCCTTACAGGAACTCTTTCATTTGCTTGGGGAAATTAAATCTTCCACAGCTGCGAGTCAACTCCAGTAGGAAAAACTTTGAAGGTCAGGAAAAGGACGGTAACATCAGAGAAAAAGTCAGCTGCAACAGTTATTTGAGAGAGTAAGTCTGGCCCAAACCCTCTGAACACTCTGCCAACTTCAATACTTCTTGTGTTAGAAGAGCACTTGAAAGACCAAATTTACAACCCCTAAAATAAGTAACATAATACAGGAAACAAGACCCTGAGATGAAGTGGTTATGCAGAATTACGGCTTGTCACAGTCCTGGGATTCATGTTTATAGTTACCACAATGCCGTTACATAACTATACTTTCATAAATGCTTCTGGACCCTAACTCTGAAGAAACAGACTTAGCTAATGAGTTTTCAAAGACCAAACAATCAGAGAGCTGCAAGTTAAATTTGCATAATCTATGTGACCAAACTACCGGGGAAAGTATAAAATTAGATGACCTTATGTTCACTCCCATTCTTGCAGCTCCAGGGGATTTTTGTTCCTTACCTTTGTCCTTAGGGTTCGCAGCTCATCCATGCCTTCCTTAAATGTTCGCTTCACATCTTCAAGTTCTTTTATTTTGGCATGATGTACCTTTGAAAGAGAACAGCATAACTCAAATACAATTTGGAGGAAAATGGGATCCTATCACCATCAATCCAGAGAGCAGTTATAATTTGGGTCATACTCTTTTTTTTTTCTCAGAAGGAGCATTGTAATAATATTTAATGCTTTTTGAAATGCGACAACTAAAGCAAACATGTTTTACCTCCAGATGATCTGATCTCTCCTGCAAGTGTTTTTCCAGTTCTCCTTTTGTAAGTCGGAGTTTTACGTCCAATTCATTGGATTTAATTTCTTCAGACTCCTAATATCATTGTAGTTAAAAAATAAGGGTGGGAGGGGAATTAGCAAATTATATACTGAGCTTCTGTAAAACCCCTACATGGTCAGTATCATTTTATATATAACATATTTTATACATCAAAAAAGCTTAGCGTGCCATGGGAACCATGACTTCGTGTGTCGTGAGAACCATTACTAGCCATGGTGCCTACATAACCATGGTTTAAACACACTCACTAACCATTTGCTGTAAAAGGTTTAGTTGCCTAACTATGGCTTAGTATGTTGTCTGAACAGGCCCATTCTGTCATACAGAAGGGTTACTGACACAATGCTCTCCATTAGACTGGGACTGAAACCTGCTTATCTGCAAATGGGCAATTTGACTCCGAGAAAGGCTGAATGAAAGATAGCACATGTCAGAGAGATAATGGGCCTGCTCAGACAACATGCTAAGTCATGGTTACGCCACTAGCTCTTTTGCAGAAATTGTCAGTGGCTATGTTTAAACTATGGTTATGTAGCCACCATGGTTAGGAATGGTTCACACGACACGCTCAGCCATAAAGTTTAGCTCAAAATGCTTAACCACTGTGGCTTAGCATGTTGTGTGAACAGGGTCTAAGAGTTTTGAAAAAAGGGCCTAGGTACAGATTAGTTTACAATCTTGGTCCCTAGCACCATCATACAAAGGCAATGATACCACATTTGTGTATTGTATCATAGATCTTATCACCCTGAGAGCTGCATAGTTTTCACAGAACAAGTGCAATGCATATTCAGTATTTCTGCTGGTGATGGGCGCAGAAGACATGGATCGAGTCAGATGAAATAGTAAGAACAAACCATGATTTGCACATCCAAGAACAATGGCTTGCTTTAAAAACAACAACATCCCAACCAGATAAGTTTGGGAAAAGAATGGTGTCATTTCAGATATATATCTGGCAGGTGAGTGTGGAGCATGCATGGAAATAAAACCTATATGAAAGTTCAACAATATTAAAGTTGTCCCATGCAATATTATACCTACTTGATATGTTTTTATTATTTCTTGACAGTTTTTTCGTATCTGGTCAGCTTCCTCTTTTGCTTGAGTCAACTTTGTTGCTGCCTCTTTAAGCCGATCTTTGGTATCCTGGAAAATAAATAGCCATTTAGCGAGTTAACTCTTCTTTATGTAAATAACAACAACAGTATGTTAAACACAGCACAGAAGTTACAGAATGTTTATCTAATACTTGCAGTAGAGAATGAAATTAAAAATTAAATAGAAAAGACTCCATTCTTTGAGAACTAAGAAGTCTATAGACTTAGGTTGCAATATTATGCACACTTACTTGGGAGTAAATGCCAGTGAACTCAGAGGGACCTACTTCAGAGTAAACAGGATAGGGGCTGTAGTCCCTCATTCCTCTGAAGGCATATACGAGCATTTCTACTCCTTCTCAATAGGTAAGATTGTGACCTGGTTCATACGATCACCACAACCCACTGTGCCTTGTTAGTGGCTTTTGAGGTAGTTGAAGCCACCCTGAATCCATGGGCTGTTTTAGATTTGTAGGTGGCTTTGTCAACCATCCCAACAACCTACCGTCGCCAGGTTCACATGTAACAAGAAGCTATGGCGCTCCCCCACCACAGGTGGAATATTCAAAATGGTGGTGGTTGCTGCAATGAGAAGGCCCCTGGAAAAATTCCCCCATGGTGGCTACTCATTATGTGCGAACCCACAGAGTATCATTGCACATTATCTTTATTAAACAGCAGAAGATTACTGGCAAAACAGACAATTATTCAAGTATACTTAGTGTGTAATTGTTCAGTGTGTTAAATTCTTGGCAATAGTGTTACTTTCATTGTGAATTAACTAAAGGCTGTATCTGATGTTAGTTCTACTTAGAGTAAACCCACTTATAGGACATAAGTTAGACTAACACTGGATACAACCCTAAGAGTGCAATTCTATACAAACCCAGTGTTCTCAATGGAACTTGCTTCTAAGTATATATGCATAAGATTGCATTGTAAAGGTACCTCACTGCACACAATGAAAAACTACTTGCGCATTCCACCAAGTGAAGCTCTTAGTACAACTCAAAGGTTGGCATAATCGTTCACCAATAACAACTCTGATCAAGGAGGAAAATTCTCACAAAAACACCATAGCACTGCACTGCTAAGTACTGCAGGTTTTCATTTTACGCCAACTCTCATCCTTTTCACCTATATCCAACTTCCATGCAACAGACACTGAACAGAGCCATTCAAAAGGTATGAAAGGCTTCTTACTGAGAACACTTTCATCACACCTATATTCCTCTTGTGTTAAATCGACTAGGCCTATATCACAGATCGCTCTGAAATCTTTTTTTTAAAAGCCTGATTTAAGAAGCAGCCAACTGAATTTAACACCATATGCTTAAAAAAAAGAAGAAGAGTCCCTTGGAGTTACACTGAACTCCTATAGTATTAACATACTGACCTTATGTAAATCCATTTCAGCTTTCAACTTGTTTTGAGCCCATTTCACTTTGATTACATGAGAGTTGATTTCTTCTTTTAATTTTTCTATTTCTCTTGACATTCTGGTAGCTTCACCTTCCTTTAAAAGGTCAAATTTTTAATGATATTAGAAGTTAAGTCTTTTACACTAAATAAAAAAAAAATCAGCTCAAGCAGTTGCAATTAAGCACAGGCACACAGCATTAACTGAAGTGGAATATCAAACATTTGAGGGGAGGGTGGAATTATCGTCTTGGCTTTCTAGAACTCTGCCTCCCGGTATCCGTACTATTTTATGACAGCTGGGATAAAACAGTCTTATCTCTGGAAAGCCTTTGAACCTCTTTCTTGCAATCCCATGGGATCATTGACAATGCAATGCTAATACAACGCCTAGTGATGCATATGTTAGGGAAAATATTCAAAATGGCATCCGGACTGAATTCTTAGAGCTATTTGAAGTGGTTCTGCTACCCGAGGCATCTCTGATGACTTACATAAGAGCCATGCTGGATCAGACCAAGGGTCCATCTAGTCCAGCACTCTATTCATACAGTGGCCAACCGGCTGTCAACAAGGAATCCACAAGCAAGACACAGTGCAACAACACCCTCCCACCCATTTCCCCCAGAAACTGGTGTACATAGGCTTGCTGCCTCTGATACTGGAGGTAGCATAGAGTCATCAGGATAAGTAGCCATGGATAGCAACCCTGCCCTCTGCCCGGCTACTTAAGAGCTATCATGGTGCCAAGTTTCATCTCTTTATCTTTAAAAATGTCAGAGCCGTAAGCATTTTTGTTAATTCCCATTGATTACAATGGAGCAGATCAGAGCTCTGATGGAGCAGAGAGACAGAGCTGCTTCCAAAATCAGAGCAGAGCAGCCCCACAACCGAGCTCTGCTTCTAATTTCGAAGTGGAGCAGAGCTGCTCTGCACAGCCCTAGTACCTTATATTGTGTCAGGCCACTGGTCCATCTAGCCCAGTATTGCCGACGCTGACTGGCAGTAGTTCCCTGTGGTTCAGGAAGGATCCTTTCCTAGAGATACCTGGAGATGCCAGGGATCAAACATAGAAACTTCTGCATGCATAGCAGGTGCTCTAGCCCCTTCCCACTGTAGCTTTGTTCTGCATTCTAATATTAACAAAGCCCATATATATATATATATATATATATATATATATATATAAATTCAGAAGAGGAGAAGGAGGGCACAAGGCATTTGGAATGCAAATGAGCATCTGGTAGGTTTTACATTCTTGTTACAAAGCAATTCAAGAAAGAAACACTTTATACCTCCTGTATGAACATGTGGTTTATATGTAATCCGATGTCAAGGAATATACACATATCACCACATGGGGGCAGCAAACCCCTCATAGTACTGAGAAATGTGAAATAAATAATTCTATAAGTGATGGTTCATTGGTGTCTGACGTCTGGCCTAAGTTTCCTTTGAATAAGATTCTTTATTCTACAATTACACACTCAAGAACAGCATTTCTCTGGGGGTCTGTTTTGCACAAGCTCAAAAACCAGTATATGCAAGTCAGTTATTGCTTTAATTATTTGAATAAGGGTTGAATCCTATGCATGTTTATAGACAGAAAAAACTCCTACAACTCCTTATGCTGGGGTTGTTTCTATCTAAACATGCACAGGATTGCACCCTAAACTACTAAAACTTCTAACTGTAAATTATATTAGAGACCCCAAAGTACAACCTTAAACTTTACATCTGACAAAGCTATCAATGGCTACTAGTCCTGATGGCTATGTGCTACCTCCAGTATCAGAGGTGGTAAGGCTATGTAGATCAGTTGTTGGGGAACATGGGTGAGAGAGTGCTGTTGCACCATGTCCTGTTGCCCTGGTCGACAGCAGGTTGGCTACTGTGTGAACAGAGTGCTGGACTAGATGGACCCTTGGTGTGATCCAGCAGGGCTCTTCTTATGTTCTTAAATAACCTTATCCTCCTATTATTATTATTATTATTATTATTATTATTTATTTATATAGCACCATCAATGTACATGGTGCTGTACAGAGTAAAACCCTCCAGATGTTTTTGAGTACAACTCCCATCTTCCTTGAGCATACAGTATGCTGGGTGGGGCTGAGAGGCGTTGTAGTCCAAAACATCTGGAAGGCACCAGTTTGGAGAAGACTGTCTTAGGCAGCTCGAAGTTCCATGGGCAAGTCAATCCTCCATGCCTCTTCCAAACATCAAAACCAGAAACAGCCCAGGTATTATTTGGTCAGGTAGTACACAAGATCTACATTTGGAATTATGGTCTGTCTCCTCATTTTTGTCCATTGTATTGCGCCCCCTCACTACAAGAACTCTCGGCTTCACGTCCTCACCCTCACACGTTCTATTCCACTTCACATTCAGATGAACAGGAAACCAAGTTAATTGAGCATTTCTGGTATTCAAGGGAAGTGGCAGCAATACAAAACTACAGAAAGAGACTCAATACAAGTGGTGTACCTTGGTTTCAAAGAGCTGTTGCAGCCGCGCCTTTTCCTGAGAAAGCTGCTTTATTTTGTTAGTATGCTTTTCGATTTCTTTATTTGCATCCCTCAATTTTCTTTCAAGTACTTCTTTTTCCTTCCGGAGGTCTAAGGACTCCTTTTCTCCTCTAACGTACTTCATTACCATGGCTTCCTTTTCTTGGCGCGCTTCTTCACATTTCTTATTTGCCTTAGAAAATCAGAAGCTAAAGTTTAATTGCAGTAACAAGAGTATATGTGCTACTCCCCCATAATAAGAATACATCATTGTAACTGCATTCATGTCTATACAGAACGTGTTACTTCCTACTGAGAGAATAGGAAAATAAAACTCATTCTAGGGCTTCCACTTCTAATAACCTGGCCCTGAGCAAAGCTGGAACAGATAACACATAACCCTAAACCACCATTTAGTGCTGCAAGAATAAGACACAGCAAGTCTCAGGTCTACATGCTCCTCCCTCTCTAGCACAGCTGCAAGGTGTTCACGAGTGTTCGCTTCCATTTTTGATTAAGGGCATGTCTGCACCAGCCCTATATCCTGGGATTGTCCCGGGATCGTTCCTGTGCATCCAAATGCCACACAGGGGATCCCGGGAGCAGGCAGGGACAACCTTTCCATTTTCCTGGGATAACCCTTAATTGCAGAAAGGGCCTAACTGTAGCCTGTTGGGCCGTTCAACCCTGACAAACTGAGATAATCTTAAATCTGGTATATTGAGACAAGCCAACTTGAAATCACAAGTCGTGAGAAGCTA
This sequence comes from Elgaria multicarinata webbii, assembly GCF_023053635.1. NCBI lineage: Eukaryota > Metazoa > Chordata > Lepidosauria > Squamata > Anguidae > Elgaria > Elgaria multicarinata. The sequence continues at coordinate 65,789,166 of NC_086178.1, forward strand.
GCATGTTAATGTCAACTACAGTTTAGGGTTCAGACATCACAAGAGCCTCGTGTGGTGCAGAGTGGTAAGCAGCAGTTACTGAAGCCGAAACTCTCCCCTGAGTTCAATCCCAGCGGAAGCTGTTTCTCAGGCAGCTGGCTCAGGTCGACTCAGGCTTCCATCCTTCGGAAGTCGGTAAAATGAGTTCCGAGCTAGCCTGGGGGAAAGGTAACTGCGACTGGGGAAGGCAATGGCAAACCAACCCGCTACAAAGTCTGCCAAGAAAACATCAGCGAAAGCAGGCGTCCCTCTAGGAATCAGTAATGACTTAAGTGCTTGCACGAGAGGTTCCTTTCCTTTCCTTCAGACATCACACATGGTTTCCCTGATGTTTTGAACTACAGCTCCCGTTAGTGTCAGCCAGCATGAACAGTGGTCAGGGATTATGGAAGATGTAGCCCAAAACATCTGGAGGCACTGGGTTGCCTTCCCCTGAGCTAAGCTGTAGTTAATCTAAAATGGAAAATGAAACTTCTTCTCTTTGGGACTGCAAAGGAGAAGAGGATAGTAGGGAGAGAACAAGCCTGAGGCTGACAGTAACTGATCCTCATAATGCCAAACAGTGCTATGTGTAAACTCTTCCATTGCGTTCCAAAATATTACTTCCTTAGTTATCATATCTGTATCCTGTCCTATTTTAGAAGAGTTCCAGAGCCAGTATACATCAGGTTATGCCTCTTTGCCCCACTTATTGATTTAATTTCTATACTGCCCAATAGCCAAAGCTCTATGGGCAGTTCACAAAAATTAAAACTAGCATATGAAATCTTAAAACCACAATACAAACGTACAACCAGAATAAAACTGAGCAGAAATGCAGACTTAAAATCACACATTTAAAATAGCAGAATTAAAAGACTAGGATAACCAATTGCTAAAATACTGGAGAAATAAAAACACCTTCACCTGGCAATGGAAAAAGTACAATGTAGGTGTCAGGCGAATCTCTCTAGGGAGCTCATTTCACAACCGGGGTGCCACAGCAGAAAAGGCCCTCCTTAATAATACAGGGGTAGGCAACTTGTAGCCTTCCAATTGATTTGGCCTACAACTCCCATCAGCCCTAGCCAGCATAGCCAATGGTGAAGGATGATGGAAATTGTAGGGCAAAACATGTAGAGAGCCACAAGTTGTCCACCCTTGACCTAAAGCAAATGGAGTTTCCGTTCATTTTCCCAATAAAGCTATGTTGTATTGATAATCCTGAAGAACATTTTACCTGTCTGGATAATGGCAATAGAACACTGACTGACTGCAACAAAGGCTTTAATTCCAATTTCATTCCTTAACAGTCCCACTGCTAAATTAATGGTTTTACTTTTCCTGGATAGTAATTTATTTTAAGTACTAGTTAATTCAGGTACATCAATTACTGCAATCGTGGCAGCAGCAACATGCAAAGGCTACCTTTGTGGAGCTACTGACATGTCACGGGTGATCAAAGAAAAGCGGCATTTGCTGTGTTATGACAAGACAGCAGTTTTCTCTCCTTCCCCTATGCAAAAGAATCCACTGCTCTATAGAAGCAGAGATGCTGAAAAGTACATGATTTGTGTGCTAATAAATGTGTCTAACTATGGCATCATTAAAACTTTTAGATCTACAATTGGGAAAACTTTTAGATCTACAATTTTTATCACCTCATGCTTGGGGTGGGGTGGGCAGGGAGGCTGCTTAAGCCAAGAGGGTAGGACTGGCCCAAAGTCACCCAGTGATGTTCGTGGCAGAGCAGGAATTTGAACCTGGGTCCTCCTATCCTAGTTTAACATTTCAACTGCTAACTACAGAGGTTCTCTGCATGAATTCTTGGCATCCATCCACAATCACCTGTCCAAGACAAGAGATGTTTAGCATTCATTTAAAAACTTGTCCGTATTTTATGTATACAGTACCCATATGCTGTTCCACATTTCCACACGTTCTTTGTGACCATCTCTGAAATTTAAGCGTTAAAATCCTTCTGAAGGTACCTGGTCTGTACGAAAAGCCATCTCTTTGTGTAGTTGCTGTATAGCATTCTTTGCAGCAGCATCTTGGGAAAGCAATTTATCTTTAGCAGCTTTAACTTCTTTTTGGAGGTCCTCTATTCTGGCCTCTAACTGTAAAGAGAACAGCAAACCATAACAGAGCAGTGTCAGTGGGTATTTTGTCCATGAGGCAAAAAAATGATGTGTTTATTTGCAACTTGAATAGAGTTTGGCACATTGGATCAGTTCAGACAACATGTTAGTCAATGCAGTGTGAAAACACTCAAAGGTTGAGTTCCTAGTGGGAACTCCCCACACATGTTCTAACTCTACTGTTGTGTGACTGTGGGCTACCGTGGAGTTGAGTAAAATCCATCACAAGATTTGATTGACAGTTCCTCCCTCTCTTCTTCCCCTGTCCTCCCGATGCTATCCCTATGTAAACCGCCCAGAGAGCCTCAGCTATGGGGCGGTATACAAATGTAATAAATCATCATCATCATCACATCAGCCATTGCTGCAAAAAACCAATCCTGTGGGCTCTCCTAGAGCGGCACTTGCTCCTTTTGCTGCTCTTGCCAAGGAACTCTGTAGCCAGTGGGAAAAGTCAGCTCAATGCAATGGAAAACTCCACAGAGCCTGCCACACAACACGCAACACAACAATTGTGAAGGAACTCTCTTCTGCACAGTGTGGATATTCTATGTGTAGTGTTTTCCAAAAACAATCCACCATTGTGTGGAGTTTTCCTGCCAGACAACACTTTTTTCAACAGTGGTATAGAAACTCCACCGTGGAGTTCTAAAACCACCGTTAAGAAACATGTTGTCTGAACTGAGCCATTACATGTTATTGTATTTACACACTTTGGGAGAAAAGGCTGCAGCCCAAGCACCTGTGATTTGCTCAAGCTAGAACAGCAACAAGCAGCTGTGAAAGAACCACATGGTCTTGTTTCTGCTGCAGCAGCAAACCAAAAGCAGTCCATTCTTCTAGCTAGGTTTTAGTGCAGTTCAACAAAGGTTTGGCAACAGGTTCAGCACTTCAGTTCTAGTTCATGTAAGAAGCTTCAAATATCCACATATCAGCATAATGTGATGCTATGTCACAAAGGGAACCAAAATATTTACCTGAGGGACTTCCCTGTATCACTTTTAAAAAGTAGCAATGTATTTCCTCCTGGGAAGCATACTAAAACTAGAGTTTCTTCCAGATGTCATTGCAGACAGCTACGTAGGATGGAAAATTTTGTAACATGGAAAACTATTTTACTTTTCCATGGGAAAAATTCCATTTCATACATTGCAATTACAGTATTAGGCAAGTTTGGTAGTTCCAAAGTGTAGGTGATTGTTTATCAGGATATTGTGCCCCATTCTTTACGTTGCTAAAAATCTCTGCTGAGAGATTTTATTATATTCAGTGGCATATAAATGTTACAAATAAATCAATAAAATAAAAAAAACATTAGTGTTGTCAGTTTTCAGTACCTTCATTTTCCCCCCACTTAAATTTAAAGAATGCCAGTTATTTATTTATTTATTTATTACATTTATATACCTCCCCATAGCCGAAGCTCTCTGGATGGTTTACAAAAATTAAAAACAGTAAACATTAAAAAAAGTATACAAAATTTAAAACCATCAAAAACATAAGAACAACAGTATAAAAACAACAACAACAACATGCTATTGTCTTTAATTTTTCACAAGTATGCCAATGAAACTTTCCACATGTTATAACATTTAAATGACATTAAGTATGCTTTAATTCCCCCTACGTTAACCCCTCAAATATTTCAGGTCTAATACCTGTGGCGTATTGGGACAAAAAATAATAATAACATGGATTACTTTCTCTCTTTTTTAGCTTTGTTTTTTACTAAATTTAATTAAAACAAACATGCTAAATTAGACTGAACTGAACATTTTCTGATGCAGATTACCCTATTAAACTAATCTGAACAGGAAAATTTTCCAACTCAAAGTTTTCCGGAAAACCCACATCACTAATTTCAAGGCTATGAAAACCATTAAGGGCACAACCCTACGGTCTCTGGAAGGGTGTCCCAACAGCCATAGAATATTGTGGGCCACCCTCTCTATGGGTTTCTCTGCCCACAGACTTCCTCATTGTGGCAATGGAAACCTCCGGCATCATTGCTTTGCCACCTTCAGTACTCTGAGGGCAATAGGGATAAAAAAGGGGGGCATGCCAAAGAATAGATAAAGGGGGGGGCGTTGTGTCTGCAAGGACCCAAAGCCCCTTGTTTCCCTGGCCTTCCCCGCAAATGGGGGGAAACTTTGCCAGCCCTGCAGCTGATGCAGTGAATTTCCTACCCGCGGAATCCAGCGAGAGTGAAAAGAAAAGAAAAACAGGTGAGTGACACAGAAACAGAGAGGAAAAACTGTTGTTCCCCCCTCCACCCTGGCTTAAAGTGGCAATTTGTCTACCACAGACTCCGCCTCTGCCAACCTCCGCAGGCTTGCTCTGTAGCTGAAGAAGCCAAAGATAATATTAACAGTCTGCCAACTAACCAACATTCATTGCTATGGAAATTAATTCCTATAGAAAAAACTTCCTTGGTTTTTTGACTGTTACAACAATGGCATGGAAAACAATCCACTGAACCAAAGATCACCTTAGGAGCGTAAAAACAAACATTATGTGAAACATCACAAAGAAGACATTAGTAGACGTGGCATTCCTATACCTGTTTAATAATGATGAGATGCTGTTTTTCAGTTTCTGTTCTTTTCTTCAACTCATCTCTTAAGTTGTCCTTTTCTGAACAAATGTCCAAAATTAGTTCCTGGTGCTTTTTGTTTTCTTTAATCAATCTGTCCATCAAAATAATTAATACAGTAACTCAGAAGGCGAAGCTCAATGTGTAAGATGTAAAAGTTACAAAGACAACTCCCTTGCCAAACTCTAAACTGCCCCAGAACCAAAGTATTCTCAAAGTGGGCTTTCCTAGAGGCAATTGCACGAATTGCTGGGGAACATGGGTGGGAGGGTGCTGTTGCATCATGTCCTGCTTGTAGTCATAGAATCATAGAATCATAGAATAGCAGAGCTGGAAGGGGCCTACAAGGCCATCGAGTCCAACCCCCTGCTCAATGCAGGAATCCACCCTAAAGCATCCCTGACAGATGGTTGTCCAGCTGCCTCTTGAATGCCTCTAGTGTGGGAGAGCCCACAACCTCCCTAGGTAGCTGATTCCACTGTCGCACTGCTCTAACAGTCAGGAAGTTTTTCCTGATGTCCAGCCGGAATCTGGCTTCCTTTAACTTGAGCCCGTTATTCCGTGTCCTGCACTCTGGGAGAATCGAGAAGAGATCCTGACCCTCCTCTGTGTGACAACCTTTTAAGTATTTGAAGAGTGCTATCATGTCTCCCCTCAATCTTCTCTTCTCCAGGCTAAACATGCCCAGTTCTTTCAGTCTCTCTTCATAGGGCTTTGTTTCTAGACCTCTGATCATCCTCGTTGCCCTCTTCTGAACACGCTCCAGCTTGTCTGCGTCCTTCTTGAATTGTGGAGCCCAGAACTGGACGCAATACTCTAGATGAGGCCTAACCAGGGCCGAATAGAGAGGAACCAGTACCTCACGTGATTTGGAAGCTATACTTCTATTAATGCAGCCCAAAATAGCATTTGCCTTTCTTGCAGCCATATCGCACTGTTGGCTCATATTCAGCTTGTGATCTACAACAATTCCAAGATCTTTCTCAACATAGTCCCCTGGTTGACAGCTGGTTGGTCACTGTATAAACAGAGTGCTGGACTAGATGGACAAGAGGCAGCTGGACAGCCATCTGTCAGGTATGTTTTAAGGTAGATTCCTGCAATAAGCAGGGGGTTGGACTCGATGGCCTTATAGGCCCCTTCCAACTCTACTATTCTATGATTCTTGGTCTGATCCATCATGGCTGCTCTTATGTTCTTAGAGAAATACTATTCTCCTTTAGTCAATTTCTCCCCCGCCACCCCCATCAAAACTAATGTTCAGATTCAATCACATTTGTTTCAAAAGCACAAGCATCGTCTTACCAACTTCTTTTAGTGACAGAGTATATGCAGAGGATTCCAGTACGCAAACGCTTGTGCCACTATGTCTATAAACCTACTTAACTATTGGGTCAGATCTACATCAGGCAGGATAAAACACCTTGAAAGCAGTTTGAAAACAGTATATGGAGTGTGTCCTGAGCCCCAACAGTTGTCAATACCTTTATAAAAATTTTAAAGCAGTAGTGTAGATCTTGCCCGGGTTACAATCTCATTATTAACAGTTAATACCACAAATCAGGGATAGAAGGTTATGGAGTTTTTGCTAGCTTTGTGATGGCTAAAGAAACATTAGTAAGTTGCTCCCAGTACTGTCTCAGTCCCATCCCACCACGCTCTGCCTATATTCAATTTCTAGCTGCAGAAACCACTTCTTATATGCATTACATCTGCCAAGAGTGGCTGTTACCCGATTAATAAAGCTAGCCTATTCCACCACACTAACGCAAGATTTCGGATCAGAATGCAAACCCACCATGCAACACCAGTGATAATAACATTCGCAACCGTGTCCATGCAGAGGTTTTGTCACTCAAGCAACACCACACAGCCTTGATAGAATTCAAAGTCTTATGACATTTAGAAAATGAACTAATTCTAGGGAAATTGCAATGCAGACTGGGGGGGAAGGCACTCAAAGGGGCTTACAGAAGTAAGAGATGACTGAGAGAAGGAGAGAGAAGCAACTCAAAGATGAACCGCTACCGCTTTTTCTACCTGTCTCAGGTTGACTGTTGATGATGAGTCATTAGATGTTACAATATAGGCAAATGTTTTTACTGCTGCTTGCCACAGCCTGACCTCTTGCTGCTGGTTTCAGACTGGGAGCCTTCCCTCCAAGCCAGGGGTGGGCAACCTGAAGCTCACCTGTAACCTCTGCTGCCCCCGAATTTAAACCAAAAAATAGCTGCAAAATGGTGCTTCGTAATAGCTAGGGTGTGCTGAAACAGCTACATTTAGTTTGGCAGCAAGCTAAATTTTGCCCTTTTAGTGCTACTGAGCACTAGGCAGCCGTTTGCCATCGGCAAACTAGTGATTTTGGAATGCCAATTGGACAATTACACACACGGTAATCTTAGCCCAAAGAGAAAACCCCATGAACTACAAGCATCTCATTTGTTTAACCAACACCTCACAAAGACTTCTGTGATACTCTGGTTTGAAAGTTTGAATGAAAAAAATGTGAGTGGCATTTCAGGGCAAATTATACATTTAAAGCATACAAAGCATTTCACTGTTGTCTAGTTAATAAACTGTAAAGAGAAAGAATAAGTGTGTGTTTAATTTGCTGGCGCTGTGCCTTTCAATGCTACGGCCAAACGAAAACTTTAAAAAGGTTAACAGCTCAAGCAGTTTAAATAACGCTCTGACCAGAAGTTGCCCAAAATCTCTTCAGCTCTGCTCAGTGTGAAAAAAAGTTTATGAATGGCCAACATCAGTTTCCCTGACAGGACTTCTAACAATGCTGGCCAGTTTTTGGTACCATTGTGGAGGAAGGCCGACATGACTGAATTAAAGAAGTAGTCAGAAGGTCGAAGGCTGCATGGGGAGAAAAGACATGCTGGTGTGCTTGTAGCACGGCATAAAACCAATACTGAACTGGCACAAGAAAATCTGTACTGACTCGGCAAGGACAAGCAAAATACAAAAAGCTCATCCATGTACAGTAGTTTTGAATTATTGCAAACTCCCATCTATTGCAAGACAGAAGTTTTGAGTTGTAGCTAGTTCGTACCCAAAGATTATGTAAATCAGCCTCTGCCAACCCAGTGCCCTCCATATGTTTGAGACCTCAACTCCCAGCAGACTCAACTATCATGGCTAATGGTCAGGAATTCTGGGAATTGTAGCCCAAAACACCTGAGGGGGGAACATTGGAGAAGGCTGGTATGAGTACTTATGTTTGCGCTGATGAGAACTTACTCGCCAGAGCCTCCAGTCAGAATGGTTGCTAGTAAAGTTTCCCCACTGGGCCAGTGGGGATCGAATGGTAGGGGTCCCTTAACTATGGTTTAGGAGCAGACCATGGCTATTGCCTTTCATCATCATTTATCGTTGTGTGCATACCAACATTAATACAATTAGCCTGTCATCTTCAAATGATGGGCAGAAGCAGCCCAAGTTAATGCACTTAATACAATAAGCAGAGGAGCCACAACAATGGAGTTGGAGGGAAGAAATTATACATAAGAGGGGAGTGGAATAACAGAGTTCCGGGTGGACTGTTCCTTCTTAACCATATTTGTTTGTTTTTCAATGAAAACTACTGATATTCCTGCACCACCCCCTGAAAGTAGGAACTGGTTTGTTTCCCAGATAATGGATATCCTCTTTTTGAATATGAATGTTCAAAGTGGACTGAAATAAAAGTGACCTAGAAAAACTGAGACTAACTCAGGCCAACAAAAATGTTTTCTGTTAGATCTAGAGGTTACCGAATCACAGTTTAGCTGTTGTTGTTTTGAAGTTTGACTTACAGCAGAGAACATTTCCTCTAACTGCGGGAACCAGCAATATCTTTATTGTGTTAAATCAATACCTTAAGAACGTAAACAGACGGCTGTCTAGAAATTCTTCACACACCATCCTATCTACGCAATCTGCTGTGGCTGGGCATTCTCTTTGCAATCGCACAGAACCCCCTGGGAAGGCCTTGGCTGATAAGCAAGCCACAAGCTGGAGGAGTCTAGGTCACTCCAGGGCATGACACCCTATCAGAAGAAGCACTTAAAAACAAAACAAAACTGCCCAGGGAGCTTCAGGTATTGGCCGGTATAAAATGCAATAATAATAATAATAATAATAATAATAATAATAATAATAATAATAATAAGATCAAGGAGCTCAGGGCTGTTCTTTCTGCATTGAAACCTTTGATATGAAGGAGGTGAGGCTGCTCCCTGCCCCACACAGATTTTTCACAAACATTTATAAATTAGGAAAAGTGTAATGATGGTTACATCTAGAAACAAGCTGATTTTAGGAAGAGGGTTGGCCAGACTAGATGATCTCCAAGGTTCCTTCCAAATCCATGATTCTAGGAAATGAATATCTGTCTACCTTTAAGTGCTCATAGCACCAATTGCTCGCTATCAGAAGATTCTAGTGACCTGGTTTGCACATCATGCAGGCAATTCCTGGTTACTGGGGATGAGTGAAGCGCCGAACATGCTGCCTCCTCCACACTTTGTTGTTCCTGCTTTCAACTAACAACCCTAGAACAAGCCATTCTTGGGTTGTTTTGTGACATACAAACTTGGAATTCGGGATTGTTTATGGGCTAGCAACTCAGAGGTAACACAATTGTGCCTGGTTTGCTTTCAGGTTCACACATCTCAAAACAACCCAGGAATGGGGAATTCTTGGGTTGTTAATTAAATGCAGAAACAATTAATGTGCACCTTGCATGCCCTGCTCATTCATGCAATTCCTGTGTTTAATCAACCCAGGAATCACCACTCTAATGGATGAACCAGGTCACTGGCTTTTATGTGTGTTTTTGGTTATTTCACATTATTTGATCATCCTGTTAGCTAGCAACACATTCAGTTAATTGTTCTCTCTCTTTCTCTCTCCTCTCCTGTATGATATAAAGCCATTAGCCCAGAAGAGTATCAAAAGGAAGCAGGGTCCTGCATAGCTTTTCAAAGGCTCTTGGTGGGTGTCCCAGATTATGGGCTCTACAGCAGAGAAGGGGTATAGGTGGCTCTCCAGTTGTTGTTAGACTGCAATTCCCATAAACCTTCATCACTGGCTATGCTGCCTAGGGCTAATGGGAGTTGCAGTCCAACAACATATTGAGTATTATGAGTAACTAATGAACTATTAGGTTTAACTGTCGCCTTCTTCTAACATAAATACATGGGGTAGCATCCAACATTGGCATTTGCATTGCATTTTATATTTTTTAACTATTTGCATGTCATTTTAACCTGTTTGTAATCCACCCAGAGAACACTGGCTGTAGGGCAGATTAAAAATGTAATAAATAAATAAACTTTCTTCAATACAAAAGAAAAGAAATTACACTGAATATTTGAGACGAATCCACTTGCTGCATGCAATAAGATAGCACAATGGTCCCTTCCCTGGTGAAAAGCGCTCTGAGAAGGGAATACTTTGCATAGTCTGGGGATGGGGAGGGAGAGAAAAAGGGAGCAGCCTGAAAGATTTCCCCCCCCCCCCGCCCCACCAGTATTCCAGATTGAAAGTTACATTACAAGCATGGGTCTGGATTTCATAGTGGGGAGAAGGAAATGGTTGGCAGGGGAAGGGCTATGTATTCTCTTTCCACACACGACCCACCACAAAATGCCCCCTACTAGGAAGCATTGCAGTGGAAAGGGGTTGTTGGACTAATACATGCAGAGTAACAAGCAGCTCCATGTGGGGCTGCCTTTGAAGACTGTTCAGAATCTTCAGCTGGGTCAAAGAGCTGCAGCTAGATTGTTGACAGGGGCTGGTTACAGGGAGCATACAACTACCCTGTTAAAACAGCTCCACTGACTTCCAGTCTATTTCCAAGCACAATTCAAAGTGCTGGTTAGGACCTAGAAAGCCCTATACGGCTCAGGTTCAGGTCATCTGAAAGATTGTTTTCTCCCTTATGAGCCTGCCCGTGCTTTAAGATCTTCAGGGGAAGCCCTTCTCTCAGTCCTACCACCATCACAGGCACGCCTGGTGGAAACCTGGGAGAGGGCCTTCTTAGTGGCTGCTCCACTGCTCTTGAACTCTCTTCCCAGGAAAGCTAGACTGGCTCCCTCCTTGATGTGTTTTTGAAGGCAAGCAAAAACTTTCTTGTTCTGGCAGGCCTTTAGCAAATAATCTGGACCCCTGTCTATGCCTAGGACTTTTAAAATTATCGTATATTTAAAATGTTTTAATATCGGAACACATTTAATATATTTTTAACTTTTGTATATTTCTATTTATAGGTTTTAACTGGATATGTTTTAATTTTGTAACGCCACCTTGAGGCCCAGCATTGGGCAAAAGGTGGGATACAAACAACAACAACCACAACCACAACAAGAAGATGAAGATGAAGACATTTGTTCGACAAAGACCAAGATCCCCAGAGCTACTTTAGATAAGCATGGGAACTGCACTCACCCAAATGGAGATTATTTACTTTCTGCTTTAAACACAAGACCCACACATCAAATCACAGATTGCTCTTGAAGCTACTCTCAGTTCCAAAAACCATTGACAGAAGACTACCAATTGAGTGACAGGAAGGTGGGGAAGGGGGAGAGAAATCTAAAGCCCCCTTGATGTCCAGATGTGTGGTTCACATGGCCATTTACGCATTTGCAATAGAGTTTGGAGTGACATTACGTGTAAAAGAACCTCTCAGCCTCTTGAAAGCTGGAGAGGCTCCCGAGAGCGATGGTGTTTGTCCAAGCCAACACTGGAGCCACAAATACGTCACTATATTTAGCCAGCACAAAGCCCTATCACAGCAACAGGGAACACTGATGTTTAAAGATCACAGCGCAGATGTTCACCCAGTACTCACTTCTTTATTGTGTGTTCCTGCTGCAGATATTTGTCTTGCATGCATTTTTCAAATATAGCCAATGTAGCCCCGCTCTTGCAAACCCCATTTGAAACTTTATGATCTTTCAATAGATCTGTTGACAGAAGTTCAGACTCGATTTCTTCTAACAAAGCCTCCTGAGAGGAAGCATTCCGTATAGTTGAGATAAGGTTCTTGGTACAATCTGTGTCATATGGGCTTTCTGAACAGGCCCCCAAAGGCCTTTTCATATGATCATGCAATATGTCCGTCAGGGACTGATTTGTGTCATCCGTTTTCAAAACCTGCTGTTCGCTATCATCTCCGCTAGGCAAGCAATCTGCTTTCACAGATCCTTTTGTTTGTATTTCAAATGATTTCACACAACAGTCTCCATCGCCATGAAAATCTGAAGCAAGCTGTCCTTCAGTCAGGTCTACATTCCCACTTGCATCAGTAGCTGGTGAAGAGGGAACCAACTCTTGGCTTTCAGTGCTCAAAGTGTTTTTTTCACCTCCAGTGTATGCCATATGTAGACCATCCTGAATTCCCAGCGTTTTGCCAGCTTCCTCCACAGTTGATGAGCCAAAGGATGCATCCTCAGTCCTTGAAAGCTTAGCTGTACCTTGCTCTTCTGGTGTGCTCTCATCCATCCTTCCACCACAAATCTAGGAAGAAAATGCAAATATAGCTCATGTCATAAAGAGAGAGTGAGACATCTTTTGGAAGTGGATACATTTCAACATGGACTGAGTGAGGAAATCATGAACTAGAGCAGCCTTCCCCAACCTGGGGTCCTCTAGGTGTTTTATACCACAGATATTGCTTTAAAATATAAACTTATCTGATACAATGCAAGAAAAGGTAACTCAAGAGATAACTTTTTATGCTTTTTATGGTTTTAAATTTTGTATGTTCACTGTTTAAATTTTTTGTAAACCGCCCAGCGAGCTTTGGCTATGGGGCGGTATATAAATGTAATAAATTAATAAATAAAATAAACTGGAATACAGAGTACTGCTGATCACAGTAGTAGCATAAAACTTTATTTCTTGTTTTTACCATTGAATGTTGCTGGGACTCTCCCAGCTTTGCATGGAACGCATTAAAGATACAGATGAAACCACAACATTTTAGGTTTATTCACTCTGCAAACAGAAAGTGTTAGGTGTATGATCTATTTTATTAGACAAGTCTCGTATACATCTGCATATTATTGTTAATTGCTACTAGCAGAATAATGTGAAGTACTGTCATTTTCTCATTGTTTTATATGAGTAAAACCCTTCCCTGCACCTCATGTACAAAATCCCTTTGAACATGGAACATTTTAGTGCCAAACACAGAACAAAGGTCTTGAAAAGTCTAAAGAGCAAAGTAATCAAGATGCTTCACAGCCAGCCCTCTATTTCACAGAAGCAAAGAAGGAATCGTTCCCTTCTTGGCTAACAACAAATATTGCTTTGCCTTCATGGAAATAGATAAATCTTACAAATAAAATATCATTTCCCCACCAGGATCTTTTCCCTTCCAGGTAAAGGATTGAGTTTAGTTAAATAGTATTAAAAATGTATCACATGCCAATTAAAGAAATCAAATTAAAACTGCGGTATCAGTATATCCCCAATTGTATTGTAACTTTTGTGTTGACCGTTCCTGCTCTTAACAGATAAGTGGGATAGGTACCCTATTAAAGTGGGACAAAGCTTCTATAGCCTACTACAGAAGTAAAATTCAATAGATTAATTACAAACTGATATAGGGATGTTTTGTAAATTTGTTTAAGCTGTCCCTTTAAAATTTAAAGTTTTAACATTTAAAATGCTGTCCCTTTAATTTATTCCCTTTCAAATTGGACAGTAACACCAAAAGTCTTTGTAGACAATATTCAAAAGTACTCCTGTTAAATATACCTTTTCTTCTCACAAAGGTAGGCTAATTTCTCTCTCTTTTAAATGCAGTGAATGAAGTGGGTGCATTTTCTTGCATATTATGGTAGCATTTTAACAGCACTGATCATCACTCTCTAAACATCTGGTAAGAGACGAATGGAATGGCGGGGGACCCTCAAAACAAAACAACAAATGAGATCTAAAGAAGCAAAGAGAAAAAGATAAACATATTTTATAGAGTGGAGCTGACAAAGTAAGATTTACTAGTAGGCGGGGATGACAAAATAGATTTACTGGTAACAAAAGAAGAAACATGGGAAAGCGTGAAGCTCAGACATTAACACACTCTTTGGCTCAAGGGCCCTGTCTCATCAAATATTAAGTAAGATAAGACTCAGTGGTTGAATAGCTGTGAGATTTGAGAAAATTATCATACAAACTTCTTAACCAAAGAATTTAAATGGATTCTAAGGAATTGTGTATACTGGAGCATATAGATAAAATAGGTAACAATCCCTTTTTAAAAGAATTGGGTTCATGTGCCAGCATCTGAAGAGTAGATATTTTGGTTACTTTCATCAACATCTCTTGGCCCCCAATTTTTTTAAAAAATATCTTACATACTTTAAAGGCGAGAGTCCTTCGGAACCTGAAATGACTAACAAGGCCATCTCAGTAGAAATTGTTATATACTCTGTACATCTTACAGAGCAATCCTAAGTAGGGTTGGGAACAAAGGGCAGATTATCCTCCATTTCCCAAGCATTGCTGCTCATGCTGGCGAAGGCTGGCACTGGGAGGGGGGGTATTGTTTTTGCTTATCACCAGCACTTTTTAATTTGTTGCCCCCTACCATTGAAACCATGGGGCTTCATGCTGGAAAAGGAGGGACTTTGGATGCAGCAGATCCAAGGTTGGTTCTCACTCTCACCTGCCTGTCCCAAGAACACTCTGTTTCTGGGTGTATTGATGGCAGGAACATTGCTGGTGGCAGATTTAACCAGCGGAGATCATAACTGGGGTCTCCAGAGTGGACGTTGCTTCCACCACCAGCAGAGCTCTTCCTCATCATAATCCTATCCAGGCAATGGGACAAACTTCAAATGTAACTAGATGGGGCACTGGAGAACTTAGGAGGGGAACAACAACAACAATTTGGAGTCAAGTTTTGCAAAGGTGCTAATATCCTCCCAAGATGACAGTCAGTCATCATTCTCAGGAACAGTCCACCACGGATACAGGTAACACTAACATAATTTTGAAGAAAAGGTAGGCATGGAAAGTTGTAAACTGGGGATGAGAAGAAGAAGAAACATTAGAAGTAATTATCTCTCAAAAAAAGAGATTTGAACTTTAAAACAGCACAAGCACAACAATTGAGGGGAGAATCTGCAACAGTGCCTTTTCACTGGCTTTTTTTTTTCAAAAGCTTAATAATTGTATATTCTTACAAGGTTGTTATTCAGGTTAATTTGTTGCAGAGATATTCTTTTTTCCAGAATTCAAGCCATGTTCACATGTTCACAGAAGCTGGGTGCCCCCAGTCCCCCTGCTGAGCCTGTGGTTGGCCTTCCGCTCTGCCCTGCAGCTGGCACTATGGGCAGGAGGCTCTCCTCGGGCAGAGTTCTCACACATGTGGCCTGCTCTGCCATTGCCCTCACCCCCCATGGAGGCAATGGAACTACGTTTCTTGGAAACGCACCACTCCACCCTGAAATGTTGGCCTTTAGTTCTGTGAGAGCCCTCAGCCTGGCAATTATTTTTCTTCACTGGATGTGCCTGTTGGGGAAATATGACTGATTCTAAGACTGGGATAACAGAGCAATGGAGGGTGTGGAGAGTTAAGGATATAAGAGCCCTGAGGCTGGATCAGGCCAAGGGTCCATCTAGTCCAGCACAGGGGCCAAGCAGCTGCCAATGAATCATAGAATAGCAGAGTTGGAAGGGGCCTACAAGGCCATTGAGTCACATCAGTCCGCTGGTCTCTGTCCACCACTCTGCCACTAAGATCATCTTCTTGGCCCGCCGCTCTGACCATGTCACTCCACTTCTGAAATCTCTTCATTGGCTTCCAATTCACTCCAGAATCCAATATAAACTTCTCCTGCTGACCTTCAAAGCTTTTCACGGTCTAGCTCCTGTCTATCTCTCCTCTCTCATCTCACACTATTGCCCCGCTCGTGCTCTCCGCTCCTCTGATGCCATGTTTCTCGCCTGCCCAAGGACCTCCACTTCCCTTACTCGGCTTCGTCCTTTTTCTTCTGCTGCCCCTTACGCCTGGAACGCTCTTCCAGAACACTTGAGAACTACCAACTCAATCACAGCTTTTAAAACTCAGCTAAAAACTTTTCTTTTCCCTATAGCTTTTAAATGTTGAGTTTGTTCTGACTCTATACTGTTAGCCTCACCCTACCCGGTGCCTGTTTACACTTCCCTGTGCCTGTTTGCATTCTCTTTCCCTCCTTATTGTTTACTACAACTTTATTAGATTGTAAGCCTATGCGGCAGGGTCTTGCTATTTACTGTGTAATCTGTACAGCACCATGTACATTGATGGTGCTATATAAATAAATAATAATAAATAATAATAATGTTCTACCCACTCAATGTCAAATTATCTCCTGCACTTCCTGGTTGAAGTTAGCCTCAACATGGTTTGAAGTTGCTCTAGAGCCAAACTATGCCCAGTGGTAACCATAGTTTGGCCAGTTCAGACATCACAGTAAAATTATGGTTACCACAAAACTGGAAGTGAAGGCGAGGAGGGGTGCGAAATAGAAAGGATGGTTCCTGATGGCCAAACCACGGTTTTGCTGGATGATGAAATACATTGACAGGAAAGTATACTATTCCCTACTCCGAGAGCAGAACTGCAATCATGTGTGTGTTGATGGATGTGGTTCTTTGAGTGCCATAAGCATCCACTGCTTGCATGCCTGTGTCACCATTAAAGGCATAATTCCCATTCCCAGGCAAGTTGGACTCTGTCTCTTCACTGTTGTAACTACTCCATGCTCTTGCCAAGCCTAAACTGCCATGACTGAAAGAAAGAAAAAAGACTTCTCCGAGTCCAATCCTCCTCCCATGTGCAGCCCAACTAATATCGATGACAGACAAGATGAGAGACCCCAAATTGCCCTAAATTTAGCTAACACAGGGCCTTTTTAAAACACACACACACAATTTTAATTAAAAAATGACATCAAGCGTGCAAACACTTCCTTTTGGTTCCAGGTTGGAACCTTTGGAACTGACTAAAGGCACAATGACTCATATTTTTATAAATCGCCCAAACAGCTTCGGCTATGGGGCGGTATATACAAATCAAATATTAAACCAAATGAATGGAAGCTATGCACTTTCAGCTGACCTGTGAATTTATTTCCATCTGATATTTTCCACAGTATTCCAATATTTAATATTATTCCTTCCAACACTAATTCAAGTATTCCCATGCTTCTGCTTATATATCCAAAACTGCACCACCCATGCACATAACCACACCACCCATGAAGTTTGCAGAAGCTCAAAACAATTCTTAACCCACTCACCCACCCCAAAACAGTGCCATAAAAATTCAATGGTAAGAAAATTGAGAGACTGGAGGGGGGAATCCTGACAACTTAGGGGAGGGGGGAATGACTGGAAATGGAGAATGGTAGAGACACTGATAGATAACGCATAGAAAGAGCCATCGCATCATATGTAAAGGTCACTTTCAGGGTTTTGTTTTATTTATTTATTTTAATTATTACAAGTATATGCCTCTCTTTTTTCTTCCTCTTGCAAGGAATCCGAGTCAGCTCACACAATCCTCCTCCTCTCCATTTTATCCACACAACAATCCTGTGAGGTAGGTTAGGTTGTGAGTTAGTGACTGGCCCAAAGGCACCCAGTGAGCTTCATGAGTGGGTACTAGAACCCGGATTTCCAGAACCCCAGTCCAACATGCTGGTTCACAGTAAGAAGCTATTTTTAAATGTCCTCAGGGGCAGAACTTAGAGCTGCAGACAGAAATCAATGGAGAAATTAAAGATTCCGTAGCTGGGATTGGGCAGAAGTATGTTCGCCTTGCTCAAAAAAACCAACCATGGAGCTTGGAGGTGGGGGACAACGACACACAAAATGGAGGAAGGGATAACCCCCCAAAGCTGAATGAAGACTGAGCATTCCCTATGGGCATGGAATGTCAACCGGTTGTGGGGAAGGGGAATAAAATGGAATTACTGGAACTCTGAAAAGAAACATTCTACATTGCAATAATTTTGTTGCAGGGCCTCACTTGTTCATTCCTTTACAGCACTATCATATACATGTCTAATCAGAAGTAAGTTACTGAAAAATAGACATGTTCAATTCAGCTTTCTCCTAGGTAAGTAGGCACAGGATTGTAGCCTAAATGTCTTTCCACCACCAGTCTTCTCATAAGAATTCTTCTAGTATAATCTGATTTGCACTTTGCCCAGGATTCAATTACAGATGATCTCCAAGGTGAAGTTCACTGTAGTATACTGCTCAGCTACGTGGACTGGATTTTGACCCGCATAAGGTAATGAATAACAAAATGGATTAACACCAGGAACAAGTCAATTGTGTTTTGTATTTTATATCTATATATAGGAGTGTCTTTGATAGTGATTGGATATTATATTTTATATCTGTATATAGTAATGGCTATGACAATGACCAAAAGGGGGCAGGGTTCTTGAAGCTTTAACTGTTGTGATGAAGAGGGATTTTCACCAGGTGCTCCATGCATACAAATGGCACCTGCGGAAATTCTCTTTTCTATACAACTGTATATACAGAAGCCCTGTCCTCCTAGGCTTACTGCCTCAAATATTGGAGGTAGCACATAGCCATCAGGGCTAGTACCCATTGATAGCCTTCTCCTCCAGGAATTGATCTAATCCCCTTTTAAAGCCATCCAAATTGGTGCCCATCACTACATCTTGCGGAAGTTTAACTATGCGCTGTGTGAATAAGTACTTCCTTTTATTTGTCCAGAATCTCCCACCTATCAGCTTCATGGGATGACCCCGGGTCCTAGTATTTTGACAGAGGGAGAAAAGTGTCTCCCTATCCACATTCCCCACACCATGCATAAATTTGTATACTTCTATCATGTCTCCCCTTAGCCTCCTTTTTTCCAAGCTAAACAATCCAAGTTGTTGTAACCTTCCCTCATAGGGGAGATTATTAAGTTCTTAACATCCATGTAACCAAGTATTCATTTCCCTTATTTTATTATTACATTCATATTCTATCTTTTTCCCTACTACAAGAAAGGTTGTTGAAATAAGTGGTATCCATTGCTACACCCCATGTTAGCAGGTAAGCTGTACTGACCGTGGAAAAAGTAATCAATAACTATTGTGTTAACTTTACATTCCCTCCCAGAAGAACAAAGAGAACTATATTCTCCTTTCTCTGCCATTCCTATAAAGCACAAAGTAGCATTGCCATTAGTAGCAATGCTTTGCTACGTTTGATATACATATGGACACCATGGCTGCAGTTCTATATAGCAGGGGTGGACAACTTGTGACCCTCCATATGTTTTGGCCTACAACACTTATCAGCTCTAGCCAACATAGCCAACTGCTATCAGCTCTAGCCACATCATGGAGTCAAAGGCCAAAACATCTGGAGGACCACTTATCTGTTAAGTGTAAACAATGGGCCTCGCCTGACTAATAGTATATCAAGTCAATGTTTTTTCCATAGCTTGCTATAATTCCTTAAGGTTGCCACCGTTTTTGTGTGATCCCAACCATACAACAATAAGTACATTTCTCCAGATCATTCCCCGTCCCTTTAATTTGGTTTTTCATCTGCTTGCAGGGATGAGGAGAAGGGACAGACATGTATGTTTGCATGCATGAAAGACAGAAACATGGGTTGCTAGAGTGTCTGTGCGTGAAAGTGAGAGAGAGATGGAGAGCAAGCATGTCTGTGGGTGGTGAGGCGAGGTGCATGTGTGTGAGTGAGTATGTGTCTGTATGGGTGGAAATCCACAGTGTGAGCAAAAAAGAGATAGGAAAAAATGAGTTGCCTGGCAGAAGGGTGCAGGAGAAAAAAAGAGCTTGCCTTCTGAGAAACAGGGGTCTCTTAGCACTGAGAACTGTGGGCTCAAAGGAATTGTTTAGTGTGTTATTGCTCAGCCCCCACCTCTGCCTTGTACTCAGTCTTTTGGGCACGCTTCCCATGGTAGCCTTTTTGTTGTAGTGCCCAAGACAGTTTTGCAAAATGCCAAAAATGCTCATGAGGTTTGGGGCCCTCAGCTTGTTGAGACTTGCCACCAATACTGGTCCTACATTACCAGCCAGATGTAGCATGACTTATCACACACACACATTCTATAGCAGCTTATTTTGCTCCTGTTGTTTTGGCCAACAACTCTCATAAATCCTAGCCAACATAGCCAACACTGAGGGGTCATGGAAGTTGTAGGCCAAAACATCTGGAGGCCTACAAGCTGCCCATCCCTGTTCTATGCAATTGCATATGCTGTGTAAAGGTAGAACAGGCCTTGGTAGCAACTACTTAAAATCTGTCAACAGGAAGTTCTGTTCCATTATGCTTCAGGTCACTTGTAAACCTATTGAAACCATATTATGGAAATATAGACAGGGAAATAATATAGAAAAAGCAGGTTGTAGTGGCATTAGAGATCACAGATCATGGTACTGAACTAGAACAGCAGGTGTGACACACCTTAAACTTTTATTCCAAATGCTTAAGACCAATTCTACACATTTTTTGCTCTGCTGAGTTTCTGTGGTGAATTGATTGTTGTGCTATCCCAGCAACTAACTGTACCAGTTTATTTCTATTTACGTACCATTTAATATTAGCAAAACAAAACAAAATTCCCACATTTTTTGTAAGCTGCTTTGAGAATTTCTTTTGACCAGAAAGGTGGGATATATGATTTTAAGCAAATAAACAAATTTGTTGAGACCACCTCATACCAGCTGGCCTTAGAATTAGAATCTCATCTCAGCAAGCCTTTCAAAATAACAATTTCTTTGTTCACATGCCTACAACAAGACCATTTGACAACAAACATTAAAAAACACTTTACCTAAACATGCTTACTAATTTCTATTTTATTTCACATAAAATTTTGTTGACAAAAGGACCGTCCTCCAGAATCAGAATAAAAAATGTAAGGTATTATATTAAAACAATAACACCCCTGTATATTTCCTTATCTTTGAATGCAGAAATGGCTACTCAGGCTTGTCAAATTAAACATGTCCAGATTTCACCCTATAACATAGTTTAGAAAGGCCCTTTTAGCAAGGTGAAAAGACACTGTGTAGAATGGCTTTGTGAACAAATTGCTTTCTGAGATCTGGGCCATGATGTAAGTGACTTTATTCATAATGTATGCTTTTACAGGCAATAGGGACTCTATGGAAGTCATAGAGCCCATTGTCTATAGCTAAAAATCTAAGCCAATAACAAAGACTGAAATCCTAGGCACACATACCTGGCGTTAAGTCTCTGTGATTTGTTTCTAAGTGACCATACACAGAAGCAGGCTGTAAATCTTGGGAAGATTACACCCTGCCACCCCCTTTGCTATGCAGTATCTAAGGGCTACCTTCTGATAATGCAGGAACTAAGACCAGAAAGAAAGATAGGGGAAGGCTTTCCTAATCTTTTGCTTGGAGACAGTACAAACAGTCATTAACATTTTCCATTGAAAAAATGCCTGAAATGCAAACATTATACAGAATGGGAGAGGGAGCACAGCAGCTGAGCCAAGGAGTACTACAAAAGCTTCTCAGTTAGGACATTAACCTTAACCAGAATAGAATGTTTTATCTCACCTGCTCTTGTATTGCATTCAATCAAATTCCGTTTTGCTAAATCTCACACGAACCTTACACCAATAATGCTGAAATCAGCCTGTACAATCCTTCTCCACCCCTACGTCCTAAACTGTAGATGGAACGGAACGATCAAAACATTGTTATCAAAGAACTCCTGTAACAATTGTGGCGTCCGTTCATATTTAGAGCCACCCTTAGAGAGAATTCCCGCATTTGGGATCAGAAACGCTAAAGGTTCTGAACAATTTCGCCGGCTGACAACTTTGGACGTAGAACAACAAGGAATCTTACTAGAAATGCAGAGAAGATTTGTATTCACAGGAACACCTACGCACCTGTACAAACGTATCCCTAAAAATGCCAAACAGCAATGGAATTCAGACCGTATTATCCTTTCACATGTGACCTTGAGGGCAAGGCACTCACCTCTATTAATTTACTTCCTGGTAAAACAGGTACGCCAATGTTTATCTAATTTTTAGAGAGAAACTTCAATCAATCTTTTAAGGGAAGGTTTGATTAAAAACAAAGCAACCAGTAACAAAGCCACCAAGGCATATATGATCACACCACAATTTACTGAACTACGAAAATGATCGGCGCGGGTGGGGGGAGGCAAGGGTTCAGTATCTCGATGTCAAACCAATTTCTAGATCTAACGCAGGGGACAGGTAAAGGAATGAAGCCATCGCAATCAAATAGACTAAGCAGGGTCTGTGTGTTTTTTCCTGCCTAGTAACAAGCTCTATGTATGTCTCCTCTCAACCTACATCTATTAATCCACATTCCCTGTGATTAAAATCAGCAGATCTGCACACCCCTGCCCAGCCAGGAAGCTCTTACCGGTTTGCTAGGAAGCTGGAAACCAGAGTATGAGCTGCAATAGTAGCGGATCTCCCATCGCTAATTAATAACGAGGACACCAGAGGGTTGGGGTGGGTTGTTCTCCCTCCTCTTGTTACTGCTGCGGTCCCCTAAGAAGGATCTGAAAGCTGACACATCAACAAAGATGGCTGCCGCAGACACCCGGAGCAGCTTCAGCTGAGAGGAGGAGCAGAGGCGGAGCGAGGCCTGATTATCTGCCTGCAAGGGGGAGGAGAGTATGGACTGGGCGCCTCTTGAACGCCAAGCAAGGCGAGGATGAGGCCAGTGGGAGGTTTTCTGACTTGCTCGCCTCCCTGGGCATTGCTCAACAGCAAGCCCCAAAGCACGATCATCATTCGTCACGGGCGTGCGATTAGGAGTGTGCTAGCAAACCAGACGGAGGGGATGCCTCCTACTGGTACCTGGCAGGGTGTGTCGGTTCAGGGGTTGACCTCACGGGGGTGGTGGGAGGATTAAAGCGGCTGGTTTGGGAGTTAAGAGTAAGGCTGCAAGCTTTCCCCTCGCCGCCGCAAGAAGCGGTTGTTTAGGTCAGGGCAGAAGTGAAACCGGTGACATGGGGTCAGGGGGGATTCCCTCTTGGTGGTCTAGCTCACAAAATCATCAAACTGGCGTATTAGAGTAGGATCCGGAATGGTTACATACGCAGATACCACAACAAGTGGCTGCTTGCTTCTCTGCAATTTAAGCCGTACAAGCCAAGGCATAAGATCCTGGGTCCGGCACGTTCTATTCGGTCAGGCTCGCTTTCCGAGCTTATCTCGCTTGCAGCTGTTTTCCTAGTCCGCTTTACTCGGCGAAACTGTTGGTTTCGATGACATTTACTTACAAGTATGCATGTTTATTAGGACTGGGTTGGAAGAGGAAGTGGGTTTTGGAAGGTGATCTTATAGTGTATCCAACACACGCTAATTGGGACGTATCTGAAATGCCTCCAGGAAGACCGCAAGCAGGACATGAAACCAATGCTCTCACCTGTTGTGGCTCTTTAGCAATCCCATTGTTTGTTATTTATTTATTGCATTTATATCCCGCCTTTTTTCCTCCAAGGAACCCAAGGCTGTGTACATAATCCTCCTCCTCTCCATTTTATCCTTACAACAACAACCCTGTGAGGTGGGTTGGGCTGAGAGTCTGTCACTGTCCCAAAGTCACCCAGCAGATTTCTATGGCCAAGTGAGGACTAGAACCCAGATCTCCTGACTCCCAGTCCAACACTTTAGCCACTACACCACATGGATAACTGCAGTTTAGCTTCTCTCTACTTCTGATTTCCACCCAAGGATTGCATAAGGATGGAGATGGTTCAGAGTTACAGCTGCATTTTATAACTTCAAAAATGGGAGACGATGATCTGTTTGTTTATCCCAGCAGTCCTAAATGCAACCTGAAGCCATCTTATATCACCTGGTAGAGCTTAATTTGAATGTCCGCAACCTCCCCCTTTTAAAACTCTGACCATGCAGACTTTAGCACCAACTTTTTTCCTCCTCCTACACACTCAGATTTTTTTTTTTTTTTTTTTTTTTTTTTGTAATGCCATGATGAAGAAATCTGTAGATCTCAAAAGTCTGCACTTTTGGTGGTGTGGGGCAGGGGGGCGTGACTTTGTGCTGGCCTAATAAAGTGTTAGCCTAATAAGGATTCTGGAATTTTTCTTATGGCCAAGATAATTTTGCCTTTGTTTTTTTAATTCAGTGTGGCATGCTGCCTTGAACACGGAATGCTGGTTCAATACAGCCATGGTGCTTCTCTTCTGTATTAGACAGCAGTCGCTTGTATGGAAATGGGGGAAGGGGCAATCTGCTTGTGAGTCCTGAAAGACTGGAATTCCTTCTTCTCTGTCTTGTCCCTTTCCACCTGGAGGCCAGGGGTGTTGCTTAGGAATTACTGCTGGGAAAAGCATTTAATTTGGATATGACTTATCTTTGGTGCCTTTGAGTTTTGTTTTTGTATTTCAATTGTTAATTCATACTAAGACTTAATTGAAATACAAAAACAAAACAATAATTTATACTAAGACCTATTAGTGGATTGTTTAATCTTGGTGTAATATTGGGTTTAATTATTATTATTATTATTATTATTATTATTATTATTATTTATTTATATAGCACCATCAATGTACATGGTGCTGTACAGAGTAAAACAGTAAATAATGATATGAGTTGCTTTGTCCTATTGAAATGTTTCTATGACTAATATTTGGTTGATTGATTATTTGTTTAGGGTACAATGTTATGCCAGTTTAGGCAGAAAGAAATCTTGTAAGTCCCAGAATTTTCCGGCCAGCCATGGGTTGTTTGTTTGTTTTTGTCTAAATGTGCAGAGGAAGGGAGTTCCACACCGCTGCAACCACCACAGAGAAGGCCCTATCTCTTGTGTACACCAGCCTAACAGATCTTAATGATAATGAGAGGCACTTGAGAAGGATCTTTGAAGCAGAATTTACTGCATGGCAAGATTATATAAGTGATGGCAGTCCTTCAAGCCATATGTGGCTTTAAAGGTTAAGAGTGACCAGCACTTTGAACTGGGACCAGACGCACAATAGCCAATGCATTTGGTGACTTATGTTTGATATGCCTTAGAAAAGGGAAACTGCCTTGAAATGTTGCTTTAGTCTATATTTACTTATTTTGATGTAGTTCTGCTTTAAGCATGGTTTACCATGGTAAAGCAGCATACAAATAAACTGACTCAGAAGGACCACTGTGTCAATTGGAATGTACTCCCCTATATTTGTGCAACTGCATTCCACGTAACAAAGAATCGAATGGTACGGAGATGGAATAATATGATTTTTTCAGCATCCCGCGACACCAGTACCCTTAACAAGCGAAATCACCCGAGTTCACTGTGTGATATGTGGATGTATATACCTTTAAGAGGCCTGTAGCTGCTAGTCTCCAGGTCCTCATGGAAGGCCTGGGCGGGGCCTCTGTTTCAGCCGCTTGGTGGTGTGGGCCTTGCTACAGGGTTTTGGAGTGTCACTGTTCTAGGAGGTTTTAGTAATAAAGGAATCCAGCAAGGAAAAGACTCTGAAGTTATTGCCTGGTAGTCTAGGGGCAAGTGGCAGGCTGAGCAGGTAAGCTCACCCGTATGGTCCCTATGCCTGAGGGATACTACATGGTGTCAGAAGTGGGACTATCCCCTTCAGAAATCCACTTGAAGAAGGGTTTTAGTGCCTGCCGCCATATTGGAATAAAATATGGACCCTATGCCTGAGGGATACTACACACTGAGCCACGCTTTCCTGTATGCGATTTAGTTTTGTAGGACGGAGAAAATTCGTGACTGCCATTGTCCTACCGATCAGGGTCCCAGTCATTTCCCTGTCCAGAAATCGAGACCCCATATAAATCAACTCAAAAAAACATGAACATCCCATACTACTCGTCTTGCAAACTCAATGCAGCCTGTAAAGCACATTGCACCACAGCGCATGGCAAACGGGAAAACGTCAGCATTATGGGGAACCGCGTGTATATCACTGGGGTAGATAGTTGTAGCAAGCGTGATAAAACCAGCAGTGTTCACTATCTGTTGTTGCACACATGTTTCATTTGCAAAGAACTCGTGGGCACGTGCGCAGGCAGTGAAGTTGATTTGAGTCATTCGTACGTGAGGACAGGACTACATCAGGCTACGCGCAGTTGCAACAGCAGAGTGAATGTGAAAAAGCAACCTGCTCGTGCTTGCACTTTGGAATGGATAGAAAAAGGTGCAAAGCGTGTAGGAGGGGTGGAGGCGGAGGCGACCCGCCTTTCAGCTCCTCTCCAATCGCCTAGCACTTTAACGAGGCTTCCCTTTCCTCTCTCTCTCCCTCTCTTCTTCCCGCTCAGTTTCCCCAAACGTCCCGTTGTCGTTCGCGCAGCAGGCGCTCTTGAGGCACTTCCATAAGAGGGGGGCGGTGAGTGTGAGGAAGCGAAGGCTTTGCTACGCATAAGGCTGAAGGGCGGCGCGGCACGAGGAGCTGGGAAGGCTGCCACGGTCCGAGGCCTTTGTGCCTCGAGGCGCCGCCGCGCTGAGACGTGTTTTTAGGTACCCTTCGAAGATTCAACGAGGAAGGAGGTCGTGTTTTTGCGCACCTAGTTTCGGGTTTTTGTTTTGCTTCTTTTATTGTCCTCCAAGCCCCGTTTTTCCTTCCGTAGCTTGTTCAGGGCTTGAGTTCGAGACTGCAGGGACTCATTCTGTCACGCCCATAAACGGCTTTATTCCTCAGAGAGAGGGTAGTATTTAATTTTACACGGAGTAGACCTATTGAAATGAATGGGACCTAAGTTAGTTGTGGCTACAAATCGCTAGGCCTTGGCAGGCCAGTGCCTAGCAGTTTAGTGTTTAAGCGCCTGCGCCTCTATTGTTCGTCTCCCTCCTCACCCCCCCCTTTGTTTATAGGAGTTTACTACGATCTTATTCGTTTGTACTTGGGATAAGACCCATTCGTATCATGGAGGCCGCCTTCTAGGTGAAGGTGCATTGGAGGTGGCCTTTTAATTCGTGTGATATGGGTTTCTATAGGCTGAATCTGCATATGTAGTGAAATGGAAGAGAGCTGAGAAAGCAACCACCTGGAAATAGGCCTATGCCAATGCTTTGCTCTGATGTGTGATTTCTAAACTTTAAAACATAACCATACCCCATGTTTTGCTGCAAGGATGGCCTTCATCTAATGTCAGTTCTGCTGGTTGGGAGAAAAAAAATGTTTGGCTTTCTTTTTTTGGAGGCCTCTTCATTGTATGATCCTGGCAGTTGATCTCTGTAAACCGCCTAGAGAGCTTTGGCTATGGGGCGGTATATAAATTTAATAAATAAATAAAAATAAAACCCCATGGTTAGTCTCCAATAAATCCCTACCTAAACGGAATCTAGGAACAGTTATCAGTGCAGATTGCTAGTTTTGTTGTTTATTCGTTTCCGACTATTCATCTATATTGTTACCACCAAAGGAAGTCTCAATGCAACTGGTGGCTGCCTCTCTCCCAACTCCTAGTTCTCAATCAAAGAGCACCAAGTCATTTCTGAACTTTGATTTGATGCTCTTCAGTGCCCCTCCCCAAATTAGGAATTGATCCATCTCATTCCCACCTGCATTGTAAGCTTTACAACTTCATTCATGATACGTTAAAGCAAAAAGAAAGAAAGGGAAACATTTGCCAGCCCTGATTTAGGCGTGTGTGTGTGTGTGTGTGTGTGTGTGTCAAATACGCTGAGCATGTGCAGTTTCACATTTTAAACTCAATTCAATGAAAGCAAGTGATGCACATGGCGGGGGGATCCCAACTTCAAGTATAATGTGATGGGATCTGAGTTAACAGTGACTGACCAAGTTAGTAGTGACTGGCCAAGAAAAAGATTTTGGGGTTGTGTTCGACAGCTCGATGAAAATGTTTATTATTTATTTATTTATTGCATTTCTATACCACCCAATAGCTAAAGCTCTCTGGGTGGTTTACAAATTTAAGACAATTCAAAACAAAACAATGGTATAAAACCATAATATAAAATACAGTATAAAAGCACAACCAAGATAAAAACAGCAGCAATGCAAAAATACAAATTTAAAATACAAATTTAAAACAGCAAAGTTAAAGTTAATTTATAGACTGTTAAAATGTTGACCTGGTGTGTGGCTGCTGTAAAAAAGGCAAACTCCATGTTAGGCATAAATTGGGAAAGGAATATCATACTGCCCTTACATAAATCTATGGTGTGACCAGGCTTAGAATACTGTATACAGTTCTTGTCACCGTACCTAATATATATATATATATATATATATATATATATATATATGGTAGAGCTGGGAAAAGTGCAGAAAAGGGCAACTAAAATTATCAAGGGGCTGGAGCAACTCCCCTGTGAGGGAAGGTTGCAATAGCTGCAATTATATAGCTTGGAAAATAGGCAAGTAAAGGGAGACCTGATAGAGGTGTGCAAAACTGCATGGTATAGAGAAAGTGGATAGGGTTTCTCCCTTTCTCATAATACTAGAACCCAAGATCATCCCATGAAGCTGATTGGTGGGAGATTCAGGACAGATAAACAGAAGCACTTCTTCACATAGTGCATAGTCAAACAATTGAATTTGTTACTACAAGATATAGTGATGGCCACCAATTTGGATCACTTTAAAAGGGGAGGTGGATAGCCTTCTTCTTGGATGAAAAGGCTATCCATGGTTACTAGTCCTGATAGCTTTACACTGCTTCCAATATCAGAGAAGTAAGCTTCTCTACACTAGTTGCTGAGGAAACTGGGCAGGAGGGTGCTGTTGCACTCAAGTCCTGCTTGTGGGTTTCCTGTCAACAGCTGGTTGGCCACTGTGTAAATGGACTATTGGTCTGATCCAGCATGGCTGCTCTTATGTTCTTAAATCATAACATCCTGACCAAAGGAATGAATTGGAGGCCTTAGCTAGACCTAAGGTTTATCCTGGGATCGTCCCGGGGTCATCCCTGTTCATGTAAACAACACACAGGATATCCCGGGATCAGGCAGGGATGACCCTGGGACGATCCCGGGATAAACCTTAGGTCTAGCTAAGTCCGGAGTTTGCTTCTGCTGCCTTGGTACTAAACAAATGTACTTGGGAGTAAGCATCATTTTATTGTAGAAAATGAGCGTTTGTAACCATGAGCATGCTGGTCTGGGTGCCACAGTTTTTTCAGAAAATAAGAAAGGATGCTGGAGTGACCTATGTCAAACCTGGTGGGGCCCTGCAAGATCATGCTGGCCCAGGTGCTGAAGCTAAGTATGTTTGCTCCTGCTGCCATCGCCTTCTGCTTTCTAGGTGGTTATTTTGGGATCCCCTCAGCTGCGGGACCCTAGACTTTGGCCCCAAGGTCTATCCCTAGCTGCACCACTGGCTTGGTCATGTCAGAGTTCTTATATGTCATTTGTCTTGATGTAATGACCAAACAATTGGTGTATTTATAGGGAGCTCTGGCCCTCTACAGCCATGCTCAGTAGATAAGCTCCAGATAAGATAATGGTGTGTGGTGGTGTTTTTTTTGTTTTAAAGTGTGATTCATTTGCAGTTTCCCAATCTGCAGGTTCTGAATTGTGGTAGCTTTACCTATTGAGTTTCTGTCAATTTACTGGTGGCTTTTGTCAGTACTTGGATAATCTGGATCAGGGTGTCAAGGTTATATAACAGCTATGTTGATCCTTGTGTGTTTCACATGAGAATTGACTTGATTTGAGAGATACAATCCAATTAGAACGTCTGCAGATACCCTAGGTCATGGGAAGGCAACCTAATGCCCACCAGATGTTGACTGCAAGTCCCATTAGCCCCAGCCAATATTCAGGGATTATGAGACATAGTCCAAAACATCTGGAGGGTATTGCGTTGCCAAGCCCTGCCCTAAGTGTTTCCTTTTCAGTTTCTGCTTTTACATGCTTCAATGGGTAAGTCTCTTATGTATGAGGGCATGTCTATGTTAATTTGCATATGTAATTGTTATATTCCTACTGCAGTTCTTTGAAGCTAGTTGGAGTTGCTAACACAGTACCTTCACAAACTTATAAATACCAGAGTTATTTAAAGCAGACATTAGTAGTTAAACTGGTTTAAGCTCGTTCTGTAGAACTAGTTTTTCTTTCCAATTTTATTTTTTTAATAATAATTTTTAAAAACATAGGCTAGTTTGTTTGTGGAATCTTCTAATATGCAAAAGCTCCCAGCGGAGCTTTTCAGAGTTGTCCGGGGGCTATTACTTGCTGACCCCAAGGACAAGGTAGAACCATCTGAGGTCCGCTGTAATGAATGTATTTATTTATTTATTACGTTTTTATATCACCCAGTAGCCGAAGCTCTCTGGGCAGTTCACAAAAATTTGCTAGGCACTTCCAAAATAAGATCTTTTGCGTCCGCCAGGACTTCGACTCCAATGTTATAGCAGGTGAATCTAGTGAGGTATCCAGAGTACAGGCTTGTCCAGTTCTCTTGGATGAGTTTCAGTTAGTACAGCTCAAGGATGTTGACAAGGTGCTTGGACAGATCCGTGCAACCACCTCTGTATTGGATACTTGCCCCTCTTGGCTAATAAAAGCTAACAGGGATGGAACAGCCAGCCAGGCCAAGGAAGTGATTAATGCCTCTCTGTGAGAGGGAGTCGTCCCAGGCCATCTGAAAGAGATGGTAGTGAGACCACTCCTGAAGAAAACTTCATTGGACCCGGAAAATCTTAGTAACTATAGGCTGGTGGCAAGTGTTCCATTCCTGGGCATGGTCCTTGAGCGGGTGGTTGCGGGCCAGTTCCAGACACTCTTGGATGAGACTGATTATCTGGATCCATTTCAGTCGGGTTTCAGGCCTGGTTTTGGCATGGAAACATGACCTATGTCGGGATAAAGACAGGGGGAGTGTGACTCTGTTGATTCTCCTTGATCTCTCAGCAGCTTTCGATACCATCGACCATGGTATCCTTCTGGAGCGTCTGGCTGAGTTGGGAGTGGGGGGCACTGCATTGCAGTGGGTCCACTCCTACTTGGCGGGTCGGCTCCAGAAATTGGTGCTTGGGGAGCATTGCTTGGCCCTGTGGATTCTCCAGTATGGGGTTCCGCGGGGGTCGGTCTTGTCCCCCATGCTGTTTAACATATACATGAAACAGTTGGGTGCGGTCATCCGGAGTTTTGGAGTGCGTTGTCATCAGTACGCTTTTCTGATGAAGATGAAAAGAAGCTCTACTTTTCATCTTCATCAGGTGGGGCTGTGGATGTGCTGAACCGGTGCCTGGCTGCGACAATGGACTGGATGAGGGCTAATAAACTGAAACAATCCAGACAAGACTGAGATGCTGCTGGTGGGTGGTTCCTTTGACCGGATGGGGGGTGTTCAACTGGTTCTGGATGGGGTTGCACTCCCCCTGAAGGAGCAGGTTCATAGCTTGGGGGTTCTCCTAGAACCATCTCTGTCTCTTGAGGCTCAGGTGGCCTCGGTGGCACGGAGTGCTTTCTACCAACTCCGGTTGGTGGCCCAGCTACACCCGTATCTGGACAGGGATAACCTAGCTTTATTTGTCCATATTCTGGTAACCTTGAAATTAGATTACTGCAATGCCCTCTACATGGGGCAGCCTTTGAAGATGGTTCGGAAGCTGCAGCTTGTGCAAAATGCAGCGGCCAGATTGATAGCTGGTGCAGGGAGGTCTGAGCATATAAAACCGATTCTGGGCCGCTTGCATTGGCTGCCTATACGTTTCCGAGCCCAATTCAAGGTGCTGGTTTTAATCTATAAAGCCCTACATGGCTTGGGACCGCAATACCTGATGGAACGCCTCTCCCGACATGAACCTACCATACACTGCGCTCAACATCTAAAGTCCTCCTCCGAGTGCCTACTCCGAGGGAAGCTCGGAGGATGGCAACAAGGGAGAGGGCCTTTTCGGTGGTGGCCCCCCGACTGTGGAATGATCTCCCCGATGAGGCTCGCCTGGCACCAACATTGTTATCTTTCAGGCGCCAGGTCAAGACTTTCCTCTTCTCCTAGGCATTTAACGGCTTTGAACGCTAAGTTTGTTTTTTTAATGGACCCCGGAATTGTTGTTTTAAATGGCTGCTGCTGTTTTTATACTGTTGTTTTTATGTCTCTGATGGTTTTTAATTTTTGTATACTTTTAATGTTTACTGTTTTTAGCTTTTGTGAACCGCCCAGAGAACTTCAGCTGTATAAATAAATATATAAATGTATATAAATGTAAATAAATAAATAAATCCTATTGTAAAAATATTTTGCAAGAATTCTTGTGATTGTCTTCAGTGTCAAGGAATGGAAACCCGTATTGCATAAATTCTGAGGAGCTTGCTGCTTGGTTTGGTTTATAAACTAAAGATGAAATGTTAACTATTAAACAAAGGCTGTGATTAACATAATTTAATTATGTAAACGCACAAACATTTTGGTAAAGTTTAAGATTTGGTAGTCTGATCACATACCTTAATATTTTTAGCTCCTAATTTGTTTTAAATTTCATCTTCCTAGTTGGTAAACAATATTCTTAAAGCTGTCGGGGAATGATTCTCATATGGATGTTTACAAAATGGCACAGAAGCTTCATATAAGGAACAAAGAGACCAAAGTCCCAAATGAATCACTGAGAAGTCCCTACACGGGTCCCAATGTCAGAAGTTCTTTCCTTGAAGAAAAAACATCAGCGTTACCCAACAATTTTTCAATTTCTGACCAGACTAAGTCGTTTGTTTCAAATTGTGACAGTGATTTAACTGAAAGCAGTCATGATGGCTGCCGTGGTGGCTCTAATAAAGAAATAGTTGCCTCAAACTTGAATAAAGAAGAACTGAAAGGTGAGAAATGACACTTCATTTTAAAATAGTTTGAATTTCTTTAATTCTGTGACCTGGTTCACACATAAAGACTACTCATGGGTTGTTCAAACTGTGGGGTAGTTGGACTGCATGAACATGCTTCCTCTCAACCAATTTCCTCTTCTGCTGTGGTAAACAACCCAGGAACGCCCTGTTTCTGGGTTGTGCTCTGTGAAAACTGTACAATGTCTATAAACCAGTTCACACATAATGGCAGCAAATCATGGGTTAGTTTGCACATAATGACTACCCACAGATTGTTTAAATCATGGACCGTTGGAACCACATGGGAGCGAGCAAGTGTCATGCCTCCCAACTGCTAACTCCTACCACTTTGGTAAACAATCCAGGAACCCATGGTTTGTTCTTGGGTTAAAACCCTTGCATTAGTTAACCCAAGATTTGCCACAATACATACTGCTGTCTCTTTAAATATGCAACCTCGAATCGAACCAATCAGAGGTTGCTCTGTGATGTCTGAACATGGGCACTAAGGGTTAATCGTGAGTTAAACAACCCAAAGTTGTCTACAGCTAGGTTAACTTTGAGTTGTTTAATCCACAATTACTCATTGTTGTCAGTATTCGGATGTCACAGAGCAGTTTCCAATTGGGCTGATCGGAGTTTGCATGTTCAAAATGGTGCTGGTACATACCATGGCAAATAATGAGTTAATTAACCCATGATTTACTGTTGTTATATGTGAACTGGAACAATGAATTGTCCTTGCAATTTTATGTTGCATTTTTGTCCAGCCTTAGTAAATGGGAATGACAAGCGTCTATGTATCTCATCACTCTGCAAATTGAGATCTGTTAAGCAGTGTTTTCTTTTAATAAAATATTGTAGCTTTTGTATTATACAGTCCCCTCAGTAAATTTTCAGCTGTTTGCCACTCACTTCTCACCTGACCAATCTCTAGTGTTGATGCTCAGCAGTCCAGAGGGTAAATTTATGTTGATTAGAAAACCAACTAATTGCTATAAAGGAGAAATAAGTAGTTGCTATTCAATTATAATTTTGGACATAATTACTTCCTTGAGTGCTGTTTACTTATGGGCAGGTTTTAGCTTGTGTCATGATAACCTCATTTAGCAAAATTCTACTATTCTTAGCTGGTAGTGAATTGTAACTTCTTGCTGTGCAATCCTATGCACATTTACTTGAAAGAAAGGCCATAGCTAGACCTAAGGTTTATCCCTGGATCATCCAGGGGTCAAACCTGTTCATCTAGGTGACACACAGGGGATCCAGTGCTCAGGCAGGGGCGAACCCTGGATGATCCCAGGATAAACCTTAGGTCTAACTGTGGCCTAAGTCTATCTGAGTTCAGTGCAATTAAGTGTGTATAGAATGCAGCCCTAGTTTGTCATCCCAAAACCAAAGATGATGATATGCTAAGTTAATTATTCAAAATACCACTTTAAAAAAAACCCACATATTTAAATATTGCTATTCTATATTTTAGGGAATTTGGAAACTTTGAATGGTACCAGTAATGTGCTATCGCCATCTGCAAAGGAAATAAATCCTGTGAGTTACCAAGAAAAGAGCTCTTTCTCTCTCTTCCCCTCCATCTATTCTAATGTCAGCATTGTTTACAGCTTCCCTTTTTTTAGCTCTAATATTATGTGTGGTTCCTTGGTAGCTGTCTACTTGTTTATTGGGTAGTGATTATTATGGAGAAGTCGATTGATTTTATATTGAAAGAAATTGGGTGACAGCTATGCATGCTTTTGCTAACATAGCAATACAATAATATCTTATGTATTCTAAGATGTATATGTGTCTAAACTATTATAAATATATGTATATTACAGGTGTCTGGTTTAGCTTTGATACATGGAAAACAGAGACGATTACAGAGCTGTTCTGACATAGGGTATGATCCATTAAATCCACTCACTTGTCATTTTTGTGGCCTCTTTGGTAAGTTTCTGCTACCTGATCTGTGATAGAATAGTGCGAAGTCTGAATAGTAGATTTAAGAATATCTGATCCAAGTAATATTTTTGCTTGTAGCCTTTAACTTGGAAAGGGTGTAAAATGAGTCCAAATGTCATTTGAAGTCCCTGGCTCATAACTTACTTGATGACCTTAGGCAAACCACTATCTCTGTTCTAGACCAGGCAAAACACTATCTCTGTTTCAGACCACATCTGCAACATGAGCACAAAAATGGTGGTGTATATGTTGTATTAAGAGTTACTGTGGTAATGTTTGTAGAGTGCTTTGAATACTTGAAATGAGCAAGGTGAAAACTTGACTATTACTTAATTAGCATACAAAGAAAGCATTATAGGTCATGTAGAATCATAGAATAGCAGAGTTGGAAGGGGCCTACAAGACCATCTAGTCCAACCCCCTGCTCAATGCAGGAATCCACCCTAAAGCA
Source organism: Elgaria multicarinata webbii (assembly GCF_023053635.1). NCBI lineage: Eukaryota > Metazoa > Chordata > Lepidosauria > Squamata > Anguidae > Elgaria > Elgaria multicarinata. The sequence goes on from NC_086178.1 coordinate 65,824,104, forward strand.
TCCCTGACAGATGGTTGTCCAGCTGCCTCTTGAATGCCTCTAGTGTGGGAGAGCCCACAACCTCCCTAGGTAACTGATTCCACCGTCGCACTGCTCTAACAATCAGGAAGTTTTTCCTGATGTCCAGCCAGAATCTGGCTTCCTTTAACTTGAGCCCGTTATTCCGTGTCCTGCACTCTGGGAGGATCGAGAAGAGATCCTGGCCCTCCTCTGTGTGACAACCTTTTAAGTATTTGAAGAGTGCTATCATGTCTCCCCTCAATCTTCTCTTCTCCAGGCTAAAAATGCCCAGTTCTTTCAGTCTCTCTTCATAGGGCTTTGTTTCTAGACCTCTGATTATCCTGGTTGCCCTCCTCTGAACACGCTCCTGCTTGTCTGCATCCTTCTTGAATTGTGGAGCCCAGAACTGGACACAATACTCTAGATGAGGCCTAACCAGGGCCGAATAGAGAGGAACCAGTACCTCACGTGATTTGGAAGCTATACTTCTATTAATGCAGCCCAAAATAGCATTTGCCTTTCTTGCAGCCATATCGCACTGTTGGCTCATATTCAGTTTGCGATCTACAACAATTCCAAGATCTTTCTCGTTTGTAGTATTGCTGAGCCAAGTGTCCCCCATCTTGTAACTGTGCATTTGGTTTCTATTCCCTAAATGTAGAACTTGGCATTTATCCCTATTAAATTTCATTCTGTTGTTTTCAGCCTAGCACTCCAGCCTATCAAGATCACTTTGAAGTTTGTTTCTGTCTTCCAGGGTATTAGCTATCCCACCCTATTTTGTGTCATCTGCAAATTTGATCAGCGTTCCCCGCACCTCCTCATCCAAATCATTAATAAAAATGTTGAAGAGCACTGGGCCCAGGACTGAGCCCTGCGGTACCCCACTCGTTGCCTCTCCCCAGTTTGAGAAGGTTCCATTGATAAGTACTCTTTGAGTCCGATTCTGTAGCCAAGTGTGAATCCACCTAATAGTTGTTCCATCTAGCCCACTTTTAGCTAGTTTGTTAATCAGAATATCATGGGGCACTTTGTCAAAAGCTTTGCTGAAGTCAAGATATATGACGTCCACAGCATTCCCACAGTCCACAAGGGAGGTTATCCTATCAAAAAATGAGATCAAATTAGTCTGACAGGATTTGTTCCTGACAAATCTGTGTTGGCTTCTAGTAATCACTGCATTGATTTCAAGGTGTTTACAGATTGACTTCTTTATAATCTGCTCCAGAATTTTCCCAGGGATGCATGTCAGACTGACTGGTCTGTAGTTCCCAGGTTCCTCCTTTTTGCCCTTTTTGAAGATAGGGACAACGTTAGCCCTCCTGCAGTCGTCCGGCACCTCACCCGTCTTCCATGATTTTGCAAAAATAATAGACAAAGGTTCTGAGAGTTCTTCCGCTAGCTCCTTCATTACTCTAGGATACAGTTCATCGGGCCCTGGAGATTTAAACTCATTCAAGGAAATTAGATGTTCTTTGACCATTTGTTTATCAATCTCAAACTGCAATCCTGCCCCCTCAACTTCTGCTTCACTTTTTCCAGCGGGGTCATAGACCTGCTTTTGGGAGAAGACTGAGGCAAAGTAGGAATTGAGCACTTCAGCCTTTTTTTTGTCGTCTGTTATCAATTTGCCATCCTCATTAAGCAGTTGAACCACCATTTCTTTCCTCTGCATTTTACTACTCACGTATCTGAAGAAAGCCTTTTTATTGCTTTTAGCATCCCTCGCTAATCTCAGCTCATTCACAGCTTTAGCCTTCCTGACGCCATTTCGGCACTTCTGCGCCACTTGTCTGTACTCTTCTTTTGTAGCCTGGCCTTCCTTCCACTTCCTATATGTATCCCTTTTTGTTTTCAGGTCATCTCTAAGCTTTTTGTGGAGCCACATTGGTTTCCTCTGTTGTATAAGTGTATTTCAGTTTTTTAATATATAAAATATATCTAAATGTAAAGCTCCCTGTTTTAATAGCTTGTGTTTTCCTATGTCAAGAAAAACACTATTTTAAATTATGCCAAATTATTAATAAGAGGCTTCAAAAACAAGAGTTTTAGTATTTCAGGACTATTGTTTGAAGCTGACTGAAGTATTATGTTTAATGCAAACACAATAAGAATATAGTTTTAGATACAGAATCGAAAACTTCTGAATACATACTATAGATTAAAATAATTTTTGATTTTTTTTTACCCTCTTTAGGATCCTTGAGGTGCACACGATGTAAGCAGATATATTACTGTTCTCTGGATTGTCAGAGGAAAGACTGGCAAATGCATAGTATTGTCTGTAAGCCAGTTAAACTGAAGTAAGTTCATAGGTTAACACACTGTTAAATTGAATAAGACCTCTCAATTAGCTTGAATTGTAACTGCTTTGCATTTGATGGTTGTTAAATCATGTGGCACTTCCCTGCCAAAGGAAGTGAGGCAGGTGGCTACTAGGAGGAGGGCTTTCTCCGCTGTGGCACCCCGGTTGTGGAACGAGCTCCCCAGAGAGGTCCGCCTGGCGCCTACACTGTACTGCTTTCGTCGCCAGCTGAAGACCTTTTTATTCACTCAGTATTTTAACACTTAATTTTAACTTAAATTTAAATTTTACTGTTTTAATTCTGTATTTTAATCTTATAATCAACTTTGCTGTGTGGTTTTATCCTGGTTGCGCTTTTTATACTGTATTTCGTAATTGTGTTTTTAACCTGTTGGATGTTTTTTGTGGTTTTAATTTTTGTGAACCGCCCAGAGAGCTTCGGCTATTGGGCGGTATAAAAATGTAATAAATAAATAAATAAATAAATAAATGTGTTGGAATACATAGTACAATTACCCTTTTAAACAAAGGGCTCCTGATTCAGAAAAAAGAACCCATTCTTATAGGTGGTCTTATTCACTCATTGTGGATAAATACGTAAGTGTACATCCATAATTATGATTTTTATTTATTTATTTTATTTATTACGTTTATAGACTGCCCCATAGCCAAAGCTCTCTGGGCGGTTTACAAAAGCTAAAAACAATGAACATTCAAAAAAAAAATTTAAAGCATAAAAACAGCAATATCCATTTAAAACAGCTAATCAAACTCTTGATGTGAATTAGCATGCAGATCTAGGGCTGCCAGTTACATATGGCTAGTTGCCAGCAACTGCAGCACAATCTCACAACTCAACCTATCTCACAGGTTTCTTGTGACAAAATGTGAGAACACTATGTTTATTATCCTGACATAAGGTGTGATCCATTAGACCCTTTACATCCACTCACTTGTCATTTTTGTGGACTCTTTGGTAAGTTTCTGCTACCTGATCTGTGATAGAATAGTGCAAAGTATAAATAGTAGATTTAAGAACATCTGATCCAAGTAATATTTTTGCTTGTAACCTTTAACTTGGGAAGGGTGTAAAATGAGCCCAAATGTCATTTGAAGTCCCTGGCTCATAACTTACTAGGTGACCTTAGGCAAACCACTATCTCTGTTCTGGACTGTGTGAACAGAGTGCTGGACTAGATGGACCCTTGGTCTGATCCAGCATGGCTCTTCTTATGTTCTTATGATGTCTTTGTAGGAAAGCCCAGAACCAAATGTGATAAAAAAAAACTCAACCCCTTTAGATATATTGGTGTACAGGGGGATAGAATATATATAAGTGGGACCTCCAGCAAAATGTTGGAAGTTTGGAGTGCTTCCATTCCATTTCCATTCCCATTAGTCAGTTAGCATGCACACTCCTCATTTTTTTGGTTTTTCCCAATTAGGATATTTTGGTAAAGATATTGCACATTTGCAAACCAAGGAGGTAACCTTGTGTCTGCTGATGCCTCCCTCTTCATGAATGGGTGTTGCCTTTTTGGCTACATAAGTAATGACATTCAAAGAATTGAATCAGAATTAGAACATAGGATGATGTCTGATTCTGTAGCTATGTAAGTTTTGATTTTTTTTCTAATTTTAAAATGGCTATTGCTCTTTCATTATATGTGTAGCATTTAGAAATCTGATTTACATTTCTTTGGGGTTCCAGATTGACTTTCAACAAAGACGGGTAGTGACAATTGCTACTATGTGGAGACTCAAATTTATTAAACTGGAAATGAAAGTTAGGATGCTCACTCTGCTCCTGTCTTGCCTCACTCCTTTCAAACACTAGCTTTGGCACTTTACTCCTAGTCTATTTACATATGGTCCTGATGTTCATTCCAGACTTCATTGTTCAAGCAGAAATGTTATTTCCAAAAAGGCCCTCACTATTTCTTGATCAGCTAGCAGGGATTTTGAAGAGTTTAAGTCTCTTCTAAAGTACATACTGTGAAGACCTTTTTATTCTCCCAGTATTTTAACAGTCTAGAAATACATTTTAACTTGGTGTTTTAAATTTGTAATTTTGCATTGCTGCTGTTTTTATCTGGTTGAGCTTTTATATTGTATTTTATATTATGGTTTTATACTGTTGTTTTATACTTTGAATGTTTTTAATTTTTGTGAACCGCCCAGAGAGCTCCGGCTATTGGGCGGTATAGAAATGTAATAAATAAATACTGCTTTAGGTAGATTGACTTTGAGTTTGTGTTTAAGGCTTCTTGCGCTTTACAGAACAATTATGCTAACCAATGCAAATGCTTTTTTAGTACAGATAAAGTAAAAGATATTGAAAAAACATTGGATGAAATCAAGAAAAAGGTACAACTTGAGTTGTTTGCTTTTGTGATTGAGTGTGAAAATCATTACCATATGCAGAATATACTGTAGTATAAATCCATTTTTATTATAATTTGATTTACAGTAGATTTCTAATCTAACTGAATGTTCTGAACGGGTCTTCTGGCTTCTTGCAGAGATAAGCAGGGATCCAGAAAACCACACGAATGCCTCACACCATTCACTTAGCCTATTAAAGGTTACTTTCCACCTTAGTTGCCTCACCATGTGTTGTTGAAAAGCTTCTTATGGGGGCAGTGGCTCTCCAGAGCAATGTTCAAAGAAACACAAAAGCCTGCACCTCAGATCAAAACAATTTAAAGTTCTGTGAGCACAGTAGCATTTTAGATGTACTTACTAGGCCAATGGTGCTTGGTGAATGAGCGAGGCTTATTCTCTGCCCCGTCCATGCTCCCCTGCTCAGGGAAGTGTAATGGAAGTGCTGAATGTACCTTACTTGACACCTCTACCCTCTCATTCACCATTGTGAAAGGTTAAAACTATGCTACATATTGTGAATGAGTAAAGCATGCTACTGCACTACTGTGAATAGAAGAAACAGCCCTACTGCGCTGTTGTGAATGGGAGAAACAGGCTACACTGTGAAAGGTAATTCAGGCTACTGCCCTATTGTGAAAGGGAAAACAGCGCTACTATGAAGTAGTGCTAAGTGGGAAAGGAAGTCTGTATCCAAAAAAGAAGAAATGGGAAGGGGGAATAAAGGGAGGCCATACCCCTTGACCAGGGGTCCGCTGCCAGGTCACAGAAACAAGGCATGCCCAGGATTTAATGTGGTGGTGGTGGGGACGTAGCTCACTGCAGTGGAACTGTGCGGGAGCCGCTTTTAAAGAAAACACTGCACTAAAATGACTTTGTAGAAAAGCACCTTTTCCAAAGGGAAGCTATGAGGTTGCTGTGGATTGGCAACAACATCATCTGTCACTAGCAACCCCAATGTGTTCTCCCTCCGCACTAAATCGGCTGTGTAGATTGGCCCCTAGTTTCTAGCAGAGAGATAACTGTGAGAGATGGGCATCTTATCAATGCAGCAGCTACATCACATTGCTCTACTCTTTCTGAGCAGACTGCAATGGCTGCTGTATACTTTATTGACTCAGTTTGCCAAACAGTGCCTGATTACCAGCATGTTCTCAGTTGCTCTATTTCTATCTGCTGCAGCTTCAAATGCCATTGTCATAGAATTATAGAATAGTAGAGTTAGAAGAGGCCTTTAAAGCCATCGAGTCCAACCCCCTGCTCAATGTCCTATCCCCATCCTTTGAATCTTTTTTTTTTTACTGGACCCCAGAACTGTTGTTGTTTAAATGGCTACTGTTGTTTTATACCGTTGTTTTTATATTTTGATGGTTTTAAATTTTGTATACTTTTTGATGTTCACTGTTTTTAACTTTTGTAAACCGCCCAGAGAGCTTCGGCTAAGGGGCGGTATATAAATTTAATAAATAAATAAATACGATAACTTAATTCCTCCTTTCCCCACTTGATATGTTTTGGACTCCTTAATTAATTGTTATCTGGACACTCTGTGGACTTCTTGTCAAGTCAAAATGTCATGATGAAGACTCAAGTCAAAGTATTATGTCAAAGTATTGTGGTTTTAATTTTTTGAACCGCCCAGAGAGTTTCAGTTATTGGATGGTATAGAAATGTAAAAAATAAATGAAATGTTTCACAACATGCAAATAATACTTCTTTTGTGATAACTCAAAATGCCATTTGCCGGTTCTATAAAAGTACCAGTGTTCCTGATTTTCTGGATTGCAGCTCACTATATTATATAAATGGGGGGGGGGATACCATGACTCTGGAGACTCACGACGGTCGATATTTCTGACATAGTCTTCAACGCTGCCCCTAGTAAACTTGATCCTTCTTAGTTGATCAAAAGAATTACATTATGTGAAACACAGCGTATTTGAATAGTTTAAATACCAGAATGGTGACTAAAACAAACATTTCATAGAAAGTTTTCCTGACCCTGTCCAAATGTTTGGTGACAGGCTGGGCGGCAGTTGCTGCAGGAGAAAGGAACAGGAGCAATTCCTTCTGTGAACTTCCTTCTATTTGCATATCTTGCAATCCAAGCTATAGTTCTTGTCAAAGTCGATCACATGGTTTAAGTACTCTAGATTGTACACTGTATTTGCATATTTTGATTAGTAAACAAATGTAATCTTCTAATAGGAAAACATGCAATCTATGAATATTAACAAAACAGGAGATCAGGATAAGAAAAGAGAAGAGCTAGACAAAAGAATAATGTTTTCTGATCTGAATACATTGGGGCTTCAAAAAAATATGAAAATTGAGGTAAGTTGCTTTCATTTAATTTACGTTTGAAGTTTGAATTTGAGTTTATTGCCAAATTACACTTCTAGACTTGCTTATCTTTTTGGTTTCTGCAGTTTTCTGATTGGTGACAGCTGATGTCTCAGTTTTCTTCCCTCTTTAATCTGAATAATGAGCCCAGCTAAATAGATATTCTATATTACGAGTTCCTTGTTGACATTAATCTTCTATATCTGGTGCTTTGAATAAAGCTGTTAAAAATATTCAGTGCTTATAAGTATACTATTCAATCTCGACTAAATATTTTAAAGCTATGTATTTTAGAGATATGTTACATAAATACATAAATAAGTTTTATTATTGCAGACAAGCTTCTTGCAGCAGCATGTCTTTCTTTCTAGGGCACAATAACAGAGTTCAATAATCCTCGCAAATTCTACATAGTAGTCAATTCCCCAGAAATTCTAAGTAATATTGGCAAACTTACTGTGAGGCTGAAAGATTACAGTGGTGTTAATCAAGATGAATATATTCCTGTCAAAGGAGAAGTCGGTGTTGCAAAATATTCCATTGATCAGGTAACTTAATCTTTCAACGGACATAGTGACCAATTGACTTTTGGTAGACTGTCCAAAGAATATGCTACCAGCAGTTTAATATTGTAGAGTTATAAGAAATATATAATATATATTTTAGCGAATGTATATTTTACTTATGTCTCGTATTTTAGTACGAGGTTGAACAAGGAGAGATATTAACTCACTGTTCTTTTTTGTGACTCCCCCTCTTTTTGTGACTCCTTTTTGCAGCACTTAATCCAGCAGTTATTGCACTTCCCTGACAGTAAAAAAAAAAGAAAGAAAAAGAAACACCTCAGAAGTTTTTGCAAATGTAATGGCTGGTAAGTAAATGGAGGGGAAGTTTGCACACCTGCAGTAATGGAGCAGTTGTAGGTATGCAAATTTCCCCTTCATTTACTTACTAGCCCTTAAATTTGCATAAATTTAGTCTCCATTTACTTACCAGCCATTAAAGTTGAGTACATTTCCTTCTTATTCCCCAAAACAAACAAAAACAGGGTGGCACAACAGGAAGGAGCACTGGGGTCTTAGCACCAGTAGTACTTCCCTCCCCCACCCCATGGGGCCCCCATTAACTCTGTCCAATGAAGCTGCCTTCTCAGGTTTTCTTTTTGAACTGTCAGGGAGCTACAGTAATAGCAGCAGTAAGTGCACCAAGAAGGAACTTCAAAAATTGAGAGCAGTTAATATCTCCACTTTCTGGAGCAGCTGGAGAGTCAGGGAAGTGTTGAAAGGTGGGGGGACACTGAGAGGTGTTAGTCCAACACTAAAAAGTCAGAGGATCACATCAGTAAGGGGGGAGGTATTGGTGCTTCTACTCTTTTGGCATTTCCCTCCCAATTTTGGTGCTTCTGAATTGCTCTGCCTGGTTCCTCCTTTGCCTTAGTATTATTTCTCCCCCAGTCCTTTGCAACTGTGCATAAATTGACCAATATGCAACCTCGTCTTGTCAGTTTCCTCGTATTTTATGTATTTGCCTTCCCTGCTCCCTTTGACAGGTGATACAGACAAGGAAATTGACCAGGCAAGACTCCACATACAGGATAGCTGTAAGAGTGCACTTGCGAAAGACTGACAAAAATATAATAATAAAAGTGTGGCCCAGATGCACATTTTTGAGGCACTGGTTGTTATTGGGGTTTTTTTAAAAAAAAATGCCAGGGAGAAAGTCATGGTCTTCCAAAGCGCTGTTTCGACACTTTGAAAAGAGAGTCACTGGCGAGATTGCAAAAAGCAAGTGGCCTGGGCTTTTTTACTACACTTGCTGCGTGGCTCTGTAGCCAATGATTGCATCGCACGATAAAATCGATCTCCCTGGTTCACGTGATCACATCATGGGTGATTCACATCATGGGTGAAAATGATCAAACAGTGGGTTCCTGGTGTAGCTTTTTCCCGAAAAATAAGCCACCCCACAGAAAGCGCGCTGTGTTGTATGATGCAACAATCAGCCATGACCAGCTGCTCGTAATGGGTTGTTGTATAGTGCAAGCCCAGTCTTTAACTGGTCAGTTGTTGTTTCTTTCATTTATGGTACATTTTTATTGAGATTCTGTTTTAATCTGTATTTTATTATTGTTAGTCACCTTGAGTGCCATTTTTGGTGGAAAGGCAGGATATAAGTTAATAGATAAGATCTTGGTCACATGGTCCTGCCTTTCCCTCAGCAGTGGGGCAATTTAACCTATTGTTTAATGCTTCTGTCTCACCAAACTGGAAAGAACCTTCACGATAAGTAACCAATGTTCCATTTTTCAGCTTTTAGTAAAGGAAAGTATATCTACTAGTTTAATTATAATTTTCTAAACCTAACATAACTTTTCACATTCAGACTTGGTACAGAGTGCTTATAGAAGAGATAGATATCCTTAAGAAGAGTGCTGAGGTACTATATATCGACTATGGAAATGAAGAAAATGTACCACTAAACAAAATCAAACAAATGCACGACGACATTGCTCACTTTCCACCCTGTGTAAGTATAAGTTTTAATATTGAATGAATTCTGAGGGGACATATTTATTATTTATTTATTTATTTATTTATTTATTTATGCATTTTAATCCTGCCCTTTAGCTAAAAAGGCTCTCAAGGCAGCTTACAAAAATATTTCTTAAGACAGTCCCTGCCCACAGGCTTACAATCTAAAAAAAATGACACAAAAGGAAAGGGGATTGGGAGGGAGGAGGGGAAGAAAAGCAAATTCAGGCACTAGATTCTTAGTTGCAAAGTTCAGCAGTGACAGTTGGTAACAGGAGGGAGGGGGCTCTCAGCTGGAGCTGGATCCAGCCAAGATGGAGAGGTACCTGGCTGCTGTTTTCTCCCCCACTGATGGCCTCTGCAGAGAGCAGAATGTCAAATAACCACCTTTCCATATTCAAGTTCTGAAGAATGCAAAATTGAATTCTTTTTTCTCTTGCATTTAGAATGCAAAGTGAAAAGAAATGAATGGACTGTTTTTATGCAGGGCTGCTCCTAAAAATATATATATTCCTAGCCCAGTTCTGTTTTTGTTTTCCTGTGCTTGGGATGGAAGGACCACTTGAGCTGCATTCAAGTTTTTTTCCAGTTACCAATCTTCAAAGTTCTGCATGCTTTCACTTTTAGACAGGATTGTTAGCCTAGCAAGAGGTAGTAATACTAGTCATGGAGTGGGGAATGAAGCTTTCTACCTTTTGTAGCACTGACTCAATGTGAGGTACTCATTAGAACACTTTGTGTTTCCAAACAGCATGTTTAACTAAGTGAATAATTTCTTGGATGCTGTCTTACAGAAACTATAGTAGCCATGTGCTTAAAAGACTCACATGTTGGCCATTTCAGAATTTCATGCTCTAGTTTGTGAGTCTTAATAGTGGTGTAATTTTTTAATAGTCACTAGTAGCTAGTAATTCTAACATTCTAAAAAAATGTATTTTGCTTTTGTTTTCAGGCTATTAAGTGTTGTGTTGCTAATGTCCTTCTAGCTAAAGAAGGATGGAATGCAAACTGCAACAATACTATTGCTCCAATTCTTATAGGAAAGTATTGTTCATTGACCGTTGTTGATGTTTTGATGGATGAGATGCCATACTTGGCTGTAGATGTTGTCTTGCCACATTCTGGTGAGTTGAGTTAACAGTAATAATTATTTTTGCTGTTGAATTTGTCAATTAAGCAGCGACTGTAAAGATCATATTTACTAAACTGACACTGTCAACTGGCAATATGACCTCCATTGCTGTGAGTGTATATAAAAGCGTAGTCAAGAGATGGATGAGTCACTGCTCAATGAGCCACTGCACAACAGGGTTCTGGCCAAGGAATAATTACAGCCATGTATAATATATATGAAAACCAAAGGACAGGAATGAGTATGGCATACGTTAGTAGGCAACGATGAGCCTTGCATTATCTGGAAACAAAACACCACTTTGATTTGTGATCTTGGGTAGCAGAGCTGGGCCAGACCTTGGCTCTTAAAGAGCTGCCGCTGGTCAGTGGAGACAATACTGATTTAGATGAGCTAACAGACTGACTGGGAGGCAGATTCATCTGTTTATATGCATGGAGGTGAGAGTTTTCCTGTTGCCCCAAATGATATAAAATATGTCCATGCTTCCCTGGGTTGTAAATACACTCAGTATTGTGTGCTGATGGTTGCTTGGCTGTCAGCAAGCATGTAGGTGGGGCTAGCTAGTGTAAAGCTCCTAAACTGTGGTTATGTAAGCCACCAGGGTTTAAAACGATTCACACGAGGTGCTAAATCGACACGCTAAGCCATAATATTTAGCTCCAAATGCTTAACGTGTTGACTTAGCATGTTGTCTGAATAGGATCCTTGGCTGCTGCTAATCATCCAATAAAGAACTCAGTTTTAGTGACAAGCTGCATATTTTTATTTATAGGAGATAAACAATTTTAATTTTTGAGATATTTAAGAACTCTAGGGCAGGAGTGGGGAACCTCAGGCCTGGGGATCCAGTCCGACCCTCTGGGGTTCCGCAGATGACCTTTCCTCCAACCACCAGTAATTTGGTGATTTTGTAGCTTTTTTGCAGTTTTCTTCCCATTCTAAAAGGTTGAAATGCATCTCCTAAGGCTTAGTTAGTAGCAGTAAGAGCTTTAAGATACAATGTGCTATTGGTGTTTTTTTTAATTTTTTGTCCCTTTTCCTTTGGCCCCACCCATCACTGGAATGTGGTCCCATGTGAGCTTCTCCAAAATTGAATTTGAACCTCAGGCTGAATAAGGTTCCCCACCCCTTCTCTAGGGTGTATGCTGTCTCTCTTCAGCTCTAGAAGTTCATCCTTGATTTGGACTGAGTTCTTCAGAAAAGATTATGCTGTCCATCATCTTCTACAATGAAGACCAGCATAAAGAATTAATTCAGGTTGCAATCCTAAACACACATAGTGGGATATAAATGCCAGTAAGCTCAATTGGACTTCTGCTTAGGGTTGCCTTGTTAGCTTCGCTGCAATCTCCTAGTCTTCTCATAAGCATTCTTTTCACATCTTTGACATTAACTGTCTGACCACCTCACTGACAGGTTTTTTGATTCCCATATATTTAAATTGTCTATCTTACGTTGCAGTCATAAATGCACTTGCTAAGGAGCAAGTCCCATTGAAAGCAGTGGGATTTACTCCCAAGTAAACAAAAATGCACTGCGCTGTTAATATTCTATCAATACGTTAATCGAATTCAGTTTTGCTTGCTTTGTTGCCAGCTTACTTTTGGGGGTGAGGGCAGAGTGTGTACTCATCTTTCTCATTTGGGCAAGATGTCTTGCCACTTTCACACTGGCATCTTTTTATACTTCTTTGAATACAGCAGTTTAGGAAAAATACATTAGACTCCAAGTGCCCTATAGAAATTTAATCTTCTTGATTCTTTTTCCACTTCCTTCATTTTTAGAGATATTTCTTGTTTTGAAATTAAATATTTTACACCTCCTGCATAATTTTCTGTTGAATTTTGTTATCACTATATTACTCTCCCCTATCTCCTCTGGTTTCCTCCTGGTTTTTCTAACTCCCTAGCTGGCTTACAATTGCTCTACCTAGCCCCCCACAGCTCTCTTAGCCACCCCTTCAGCTTATCAGACTGCAGTGACAGAAGTCACTTTTTCTCCCCCCCCCTTTTTTTTTCTTGATGGGTGGGTGGGCCCACAATCTTCATTTCCTAAGAATGTCTCTGAGGCATTCATAGGAAATGAAGCTGGCAGTAGCTGGGCCCTTCACTTTGCTTTGAAGTGATCCCAACTGCCAGTAAGAAAATTAGGTAAGTTAAAAAAGTGGGAGGGGTAGAGCACATTAGCAGGCAAGAAGAAAAATGTCCAGGCGTTGGTGCCTGCCCCAGGGTAGATTCTTTATTTGTTATTTATTTATTTGTTTGTTATTTACAATATTTATATACCATTCCACAGCCAAAGAATCCAGAGCAGTAAACAATAGATAGGATAAAAGAATTTTTAAAAACCCATATTAAAAATACTATTTTTAAAAGAAATAGAATTCCGATTAAACCCTAGTTCTGGTAAAACTGCAGCCAATCACTCAAGGAAAGCTGCTTGAAACAACGTTTTCAGGAAGTGCCAAAAGTAACATGACATTGATACCTGCTTGGCCTCCAAAGGCAGGGAATTCCATAGGAAGGGGGCCACCACACTGAAGGCTCTTCTCCTGGTGGACTCCAATCAGAGCATATGTCCATGTGGAACTACCAGGAACATACCCTCTGATGACTAGGCAGGTTGGTAAGAGAAAAGGCTCTGTCTTAGATATCTGGGTCCCATGATTACACTATTATTTTACAGATAGGTTTGGTAGGTCAGGTGGCAATGAGTTTGGAGGACTTTAAATAAATTGCAACTATTTTTGAATGGATGATCACACACATGTGTTTTAGGTAAACACTTACACGAAATGCTTATGGAAATGGGACATGGTTGGAATTCAAAGGATATGAATAGCAAGAAAGAAAACTCAGCTACTGGTGAGTCTATAGTTCTTTATATTAGTTTGGTTTTATTCCTATTTGTGAAAACGGCACAGCTAACCTTAGGAATCATTTGAGAGAGCTATAATTGAAAATAGGGGCAGTGATGAAATAATAAAAGGTTGAGGTTGAATGATCGGCTTATTAATTAATAAATCAGGTGGGAGCATCTTCCAAAGGGCCTCTCTTGCTGATCTTAACAAACTCTGCTTAGTTATTAGAATCAGCAGTTGAGACCCTTCTGAAGGCACCCTCACTTGTAGAGGCCCGTATCAGGCACGCAGGAAAGGGTTTTCTCCCATGTTGCCCCCAAACTCTGGAATGCCACACCCTTTGCAGTTGCAACTGATCCCCATTCTTTCTGCATTCAGGAAGTGGGTCAAGACACATCTTTTTAACTTGACTTTTTAAAAACGTGTTCTTTATATTATATTTTCATTTGATTTGGTTTTTATTTCCTGACTTTCTGTAAACTGCCTTGGTTAGCTTCAGAAAGGTGGTATAGAAAATGTAGGTAGAGCTCTGCGTTCTCCTAAGGATGACATTGAGCCTGATAGCAAATTACTACTATTTACAACTAAAACCTACAAATCAAATTTTGATAATGGATTCTATTTTTCTTAGGTTCTACTGTGGAAAAGATTTCCATTCAGAAGAAGAACAATGAGTATGTGGGATTAGATCATAGTAGTTATCTAACTCCAAAGGTTATCTCGCTGTCTATAGGAGATGCTTTTTTGGGTATGGTTGCCCATATAGAAACACCAGGAGATTTTTTTTGTCAGCAGATGGGAAACGGTGGTAAGTCCTCATCCATTTAAGTTGAAATGGAAATATATGTGTAGGAATAAAATGTGAACACGTAACAAAACACTGAAGTTAAATGTTTCTGCACTATTTCCTATGGAGGTGGTTATCATTGAAAGGGATATTAATCAAGAATAAATACGGCTTCTAGTATGTACTTTATTCAAACTATGCGTTTTATAGTCTGTGATATGCCATGTGAGCCAACAGAACGACAAGGCTTTCCTATGTAACCTTAAAGGACTAAAACTGCTTTCAAATGACACCTGAATGTCTCAGGAATCTAATAAACGTGAACATTTGAAGGACAGGGAGCATGTGCACTTTATATTTCCTGCTGTGCTTTTGAGTCAAGTGTTTTGGTTTTACTTTGTAACATAATTTTCACATACTTCTGTTGTCAGGCAAACTTTCTGACCTTCACGTTTCCCTGCGTGAATATTGTGAAAAAATAACTTCTACCCCAGATTTCTGTCCAGCAATAGGAGAGATGTGCTGTGCCCAGTTTACAGGTAGGGGTGAGGGAAAGGAAAAACTGCTTGGATGCCTTGCTTATTGTCATTATAACTATTTATCATTGTTATTAATGTAGCAACTTCAGTGTGCATGGTGTTTTTTTAAAGTGAACAGGTCCTGGCCCTGAGGAGCATACAGTCTAAAGTTCAACATGGGAAACAAAGGAAGGGGGAGTAACAAATAGAAAATATGCATTTTTTTTCAGATACACATACTAGGCTTGGAATAGGACATGGGAACTAATAGTTTGTGCAAAAGACGTCATGGAAAAGGTGAGAACATAGGATGCTTCCTTATGCCAAATCAGATTGTTAGACCATTTAGCTCAGGTTTATCTGCATTAATTGGCAGCAACTTTCTAAGATTTCAGCCTTTCTGACCTAGAGATGCCAGAGACTGAACTTGGGACCTTTTGCATGCTAAGCATGTCTACTATTGAATTATGGCCTTTCCCTTAATTCAGGGGTGGGCAACTGTTTAGGCCCCAGAGGCCAGATTGCATTCTGACTCAGCCCTCTGGAGCTGGATGATTTGAAGTGAACCCCGCATAGAGAAACTCCATGCAGAGAGATGCAGAGAGAGGTGAGAATGATTCTCTGCCTCTCCCCACACAGTCTCCTGCCCCCCCCCCCCCCCCCGAGAGAGCCAAGAGAGATCATTTCCACCTCTCTTTACATGGAGAAACTAAGAGCTGAGAGTAGTGGAGCTAGAGCAGTAATGGCAATAGGTATAGATATATCAGGGATAAAGATCAGAGCAATAATGGGGCAGGGCTATAGAAGGCTTTGAAGGTAAGGATATCTAACTTTTGCTAGATTTGGGAGTTGATGGGAAGTCATTGTAAGGCTCTAAGGAGGGCATCATGTGATGAGAGAGAGGAAAGAGTTTCTCAGCAGTATGCTAGGGAGTGGTGAGGCAACAAAAAACAGAGGAGAAAGTTGTTGCAGTGAAGGAATGAGATGACTAGAGTATGAACTAGAGTTTTGGCCAAAGGAAGAAAAAGGGAAGGCCATATATTTGCAACTTTGCAAAGTGCAATGACAGCAATATACTGAATATGGGATACAAAGGAGGGGGAGAAAGGAGTCAAATAAAGCCAGGACTTCAGCAGGGTGGATGGTAATACTGCCAGTGGACAAGAAGAGTGTATGAGGAAAGGGAGGCTTGGGAGGAAGATGAAAAGTTAAGTTTTGTACATAGCTAAATTTGAGAAAGTGAAGCGTCGATATAGGAATTGCAGGCAGCTGGAGATATGGAATTGGATAAAAGGAGAATATTCTAAAGTAGATACAGGCACAAGTATCTGCTTGTATAGAGAGGTAAACAAAAGCCAAGAACAGATCCCTGAAGGATCCTAACACAGAGATAAAGGAGACAAAGAGCTTCCCCCTGTGGAAACTTCAAATGACCTTGGACATAAAGGGTTGATCAGGCAAAAGAATGATCAGTAGAATTAAACGTATGAAAGAGGTAAAGATGAATGAGGACTAAATAGAGTTTTGAGGGATAGACACTTCATGGATATATTTGTGCCTGTATAAATTTAAGTCTTCCAGAATTGAACTAATTAAAGACCTCATTGGTGTGCACTGTGGATTTATCATGGAGGATGAGATTTCAGTTCATTTTCTCTGTTGATTTACAATTTATGTACCAGGGGCTTCCCAGCATCTTTAGCTATATGCAGAGAATGCAGTCTCAGACCTCCAGAAAATTAATTATTTATTACATTTATATCTTGCTTTTTTCCACCAAGGAACCAAGGTGACATACATAATCCTCCTCCTCTCCCGTTTTATCCTCATAACAACCCTGTGAAGTGGGATGGGTTGAGAGTCTGTGACTGGCCCAAAGTCACCCAGTGAGCTTCCATGGCTGAATGGCAACTAGAACCAGGATCTCCCAGTTCCCAGTCCAACACTCTAGCCACTACACCACACTGGCTTTATATAGTTGCTTTTTATTGGCCCACTGGGATATGTCTGGCATTTATACTACAGCATTTTTCAGCTGATCTTTGGTTTATCATTTGATTTATCTAACCCTTAATTAGGTGGTCATTGGCACATTGAGCTGACATTGTCATTCTAGCCTCTATCTTAGTACAGTTGGCCATCCCAAGGGCAGTTATGCACAGGCTGCAGAGGCAGTTGTATCCCTGTTGGCCCTGAAGAGGCATCCTATGAAACAGAAAAGAGCACTGCATGTCTTTGCCCATGATGTTTTTTTAAAGCAGTGGGCCAATTTGCACAGCCAAAAGAAGTTGCCATGCCTGTTGTTGGGTTATTTTATGGTTGTTTTTCCCTTCCAACAAGCCATGCTGCCCGGGTTTGGATGATGTGACAAGCTGTGCCTGGGCAGTGATTATGGAAATTGCAGCCTGCACATGGCATGATTTAAATAAGCCATTGTGGCTTATTTCGATTGTGCAAACTGGTCACAGTGTATAAAGCTGTGTAGGGAAGAACTAGGCAATTCTGTTCTGCTTGATTAGTATTAGATGTCATTTCTGCTACAGTAATGAAAGTCATTGCTTGCAGAGCTGCAGCAAAAGTAAAACTGTAAGATTGGGCTGTTAGTAAAGATGATTTATATAGGGATAATGTATTTTTCTTTTCCAGAAGATAACCAGTGGTACCGTGCATCAGTTTTGTCCTACGTTTCTGAGAAAACTACCCTAATAGGTTATGTAGACTACGGAAACTTTGAAGTTCTTCAGTTAAGTAAACTTCGACCAATCATTCCAAAATTAGTGGAACTACCAGTGCAAGCTATCAAATGTACCCTAGCAGGTATGAAACCAAGTGAATAAATACCAAAATAGCAGGTTCAATTATGCTTTCTTCCGCATAGTAAGGTATTCTGTAGTTGCTTCTCATCTCATAGGTCTTTGTAGTTTCTCTTTATTTTCTCTTATTCAAGTTTGCATAGGTTTAAGGTTTATTTATTTATTATTACATTTATATCCTGCCTTTTTTCCTCTTGCAAGGAACACAAGGCAACTTGCATGGTCTTCTTCCTCTCCATTTTATCTTCACAACAATCCCGTAAAATAAAATTAGTCTGAGAGTCAGTAACTGGCCCAAAGTCACCAAGTGGAGACGAGTACCTGGATCTCCTGAGTCCCCAGTCGTATCAGTAAATGTAGCCCGTTTCCTCTTGGATCTGATAAGTAAGAATGTAGATAACCAAGGTAGTGGGAATATCTCAGTACAGGGTTTCCTACTCCCTATCCCAGCTATTAAACCAATAGGAAACTTGTGCAGATAAATAACGAAAGAAATAGGAACCATGTCACAGAGTTCTGTGCCAGCTACAACTTTCAGATTTAAATAGAGACCCCAGCCTGAGCATATGCAAGGGTGAAGCAGGCTGCACTGGACATATTTCCCCCTTTCAGGAGTAAAAGGTATTGAGCGTACAATAAAAGGTATTGAGCCTCCCTAAGTCTTCCTAAGCTGTAGTCCTAAAGTGGAATCCACTTAACCTTGGAGTCAGCTCCATTGAACTTGGTGGGCCTTATTTTTGGATATGTGTGGTGCCTTTTAATGTAAACGAAAGAAGAAATCCCCTTCTCAAGAAGTATAGGTTTTACTTCTGAAACCTTACAGTCCCAGTTCCTCTGTCTCTGGCTTATAATACTAAACTATCCTGATTTCCAGAATGTTTTTCTTTCAAGATTTGGCAGACCTATATCACCAAGCTCCAGGTTGTGGGATCTTAGGTGTGCAGATGTCACTGGCTTGGTAACCCTAAACATGCTAGTGGTGGTGCAGAGCAGTACATATCCTGCGTATACTAACCTGGAACCTCGTGCAAACTTGGGGGCAGAGCTGTAGGAAAGTCTAAACATAGGGGAGGAGGATTTGGTGTTTCACTAAAGGCTGCAAAAGATTTTAAGCCAGCACTGCAGTTTTTGACATTAAAGAACACTTTTATCATTTTGTATGTGTGCATATGTGAAATATATGACAGGATGGTGAGAATCCAAATATATCAGAAGATAATGAGAACCTTAAAATGTTGGAAAGATGTTACATTGCTGATTACAAGGATAGTGCATGATATCTACAGCTGTGTAAAAACAAGAGGAAAAAGACACTTTTTTTTTTAAGGTGTGAAGCCAATATCTGGAACCTGGTCTACAGAAGCAACTTCTGTCATGAAACAGCTGATGCAAAATAAAGTGGTCACCATAAAAGTAATGGATAAGAAGGAAAAGACTTTTGTGGTAGAAATTACAGATGAATCAGTGATTCCAGCACCGAATTTGTCTAAATACCTTTTAGAATCAGGTTGTGCAATGGAAGAAGCCACCACTGTTCCGACAATGCTTGAAACAAGCACTGGAACACAGCAAAAAGTGAATGGTAAGTTCACTTGAGAAGCTAGCTTCATACTATTTCTTTAATGTGATTTTTACAGTAAGTAAATGAAGACCGAATTAGGGACAGGGCTACATCGTTTTTTTGGTTTTAATGCAAGTTACTGGTTTTAATAATAAAAAATTACGTATTTCATGTCTTCATTACACCAAAGCTAGAATACTAGTATAACTTCTAACCAAATCTTCCTTTGAAACCTAGTTTATAGGCTGCAGCTAGTAAACAAAGAAAAATAGAGTAATATGTTTGTTCATACTACTAAGTTTATTAATATAACACCAGAGTGATCATTGAACAAACATAACTGTATTGGTTAGTCATGCTTCCTTGTTTTTCCCCCTACAGGTCAAAAACAAGATAGAATTGATTGGTCTTGCGTCACATTAATACCTAAACAGGTGGTAAATGTCATGGTGTGTGTGCTGTACAATCCCAGCAAGTTCTATTGCCAGTTGTTAAACAATGATGGTAAATCTTTTCCCCCCTTCTGAGTGTTCTGTTCCTTCTTGCACATGAGCATTGCATTTTGGACTTCTACAGCTCCATTGCAGGCGTGCTGGACTTGGCCTGTAGCTTTCATACCTACCTGTCACTTTCATATCTACCAAGTTGCTCAAGCAACAGGAGTGGGGAACCTGACTCTTGTCCCGTTACTTGTTTAGTCACCCAGCAGTTTATGAAAGCAATTGGCTTTCTCTTCCATTTTGTGTTGAGGTAGAGATTAAGAGGGTGGGGGGTTCTTGTTAAAATTGAATTCAAGAAAGTAATGAAATGTTAGCTGCCTACTGACTTGTTACTTTGTAGCTGTATAATTAAACTGTTTTCAAAATCAGTACTGTAGCTGTTAACGTCATCAAACCTCATGTCATAAGGCTATGTAGTAATAGCAGTACTGCTTGATAGAATTTTTCCATAACAGCTGTTTAAGAAGTGTGAGATTTTAAGTAACAGATTGGATGAAAGACTACTATATTAATTTGATTAACTTTTGATGAACACTGTAGTATACCTCCAAGGACTGATTAACAGAACTACATCAATCTTACTTTTGCAGATTTGAATGCTCTAAGAGAACTCAACATGTCTTTAGCAGAATTCTGCCAGATAACAACTCCTAGCATTTCCAAAGTAACAAAGGGGGAGCTGTGCTGTGCTTATTTTTCTGGTAAGTAATCTAACTTCCTCTTGCTTATTCTCTTCTATGTTGCAATGATGTATTGTAGAAAATTCAACTAATCCATTTAATTTGTTATATTAGACCAATGAGGGAAGTTTGATGTGCCTATGTGAAGTCTTGAGTATTGGTAAGCTTAAGATACAAACGATCTATGAAATCCTAACTGCATATTTTCAGTTATTGAGGCCCGAGGATGTGGACAAGGTGCTTGGCCAAGTCCGGTCGACCACCTGTGTGCTTGACCCTTGCCCCTCGTGGCTCATTACATCAAATAAGGAGGGGATCGCCGGCTGGGTCCAGGAGGTTGTAAATGCCTCCTTGAGAGAGGGAGTGGTGCCGGCCTCTTTAAAAGAGGCGGTAATTAGACCACTCCTGAAGAAGCCTAATCTGGACCCGGAAGATGTTAACAACTACAGGCCGGTGGCTAATATCCCTTTCCTGGGCAAGGTGCTTGAGCGGGTGGTTGCAGGACAACTCCAGGCACTCTTGAATGAAACGGATTATCTAGATCCATTTCAATCGGGTTTCAGGCCTGGTTTTGGAACGGAAACTGCCTTGGTCGCCCTGTGGGATGACCTCTGTCGGGAGAGAGACAGGGGGAGTGCGACCCTGTTGGTTCTCCTGGACCTCTCAGCGGCCTTCGATACCATCGACCATGGTATCCTTCTGGATAGGTTGTCTGAACTGGGAGTTGGAGGTACTGCGTTGCAGTGGTTCCGCTCCTACTTGGATGGCCGATTCCAGAAGGTGGTGCTGGGGGATTATTGCTCTGTGCCGTGGCTCCTAAGCCATGGGGTTCCGCAGGGCTCTATTTTATCCCCTATGCTGTTTAACATATACATGAAGCCGCTGGGGGAGGTTATCCGGAGATGTGGACTGAGGTGTCATCAATATGCGGATGACACCCAGCTCTACCTTTCCTTTTCATCAAACCCAGGTGAGGCAGTGACTGTTCTGAACCAGTGCCTGGGCACGGTAATGGACTGGATGAGGGCTAACAAACTGAGACTCAATCCAGACAAGACGGAGGTACTGTTAGCGGGTGGTTCATTTGTCCGGCGAGGTGATGTTTGCCCTGTCCTGGACGGGGTTGCACTCTCCCTAAAGGATCGGGTCCGTAGTTTGGGGGTGCTCTTCGATCCAGAACTGTCACTTGAGGCACAGGTGAACTCAGTGGCAAAGAGCACCTTTTATCAGCTTAGGCTGATATACCAACTGCGCCCTTATCTGGACAGTGATAGCCTAGCTACAGTTATCCATGCTCTGATAACCTCTCGTTTGGATTACTGCAATGCGTTATACGTGGGGCTGCCTTTGAAAACGGTCCGGAAGCTTCAGCTGGTACAAAACAGGGCAGCCCGTTTACTAACAGGGACTGGCTGGCGAGATCACATTACGCCAGTCCTTTTACAACTTCATTGGCTGCCAGTCCAGGTCCGGGCCCGATTCAAAGTGCTGGTATTGACATTTAAAGCCCTAAACGGTTTGGGGCCAGGTTATTTGAAGGAACGCCTCCTCCCATATGTACCTACCCGGACCTTAAGATCATCTACAGGGGCCCTTCTCCGTGAGCCCCTGCCAAAGGAAGTGAGGCAGGTGGCTACTAGGAGGAGGGCTTTCTCCGCTGTGGCACCCCGGTTGTGGAATGAGCTCCCCAGAGAGGTCCGCCTGGCGCCTACACTGTACTCCTTTCGTCGCCAGCTGAAGACCTTTTTATTCACTCAGTATTTTGACACTTAATTTTAACTTAAATTTAAATTATACTGTTTTAACTCTGTATTTTAACCTTATATCAATTTTGCTGCGTGGTTTTATCCTGGTTGTGCTTTTTATATTGTATTTTGTATTTGTATTTTTAACTTGTTGGTTGTTTTATGATGATTTTAATTTTTGTGAACCGCCCAGAGAGCTTCGGCTATTGGGCGGTATAAAAATGTAATAAATAAATAAATA
The DNA here is from genome assembly GCF_023053635.1 of Elgaria multicarinata webbii. Classification (NCBI taxonomy): domain Eukaryota; kingdom Metazoa; phylum Chordata; class Lepidosauria; order Squamata; family Anguidae; genus Elgaria; species Elgaria multicarinata. The sequence goes on from NC_086178.1 coordinate 65,846,505, forward strand.
AATAAAATAAAATAAATATTTTGAATTCCAGTGTATAGCTGAATGTGCCTAATTTAGGTTAATCAGATAAACAGGAAAATAGATCTACAGGATTTCTTTACATAAGCAGAAGGTTAGTCTTAGTGTGGAGGAGTTTGTGGGGTGGGGTTCTTCATTTTTCTGGATAGGGTGGTGGTAGATGGAGCCAACTACACTGTCTGGCTGAAAATGGCATCGTTGGGAAATAGAAGGAAAGTATGAATCTGCTTTATATTTCTAGACACTGAAATAAGTCGTTTTGTATTTCTGCAGTATACTTACTGGATAGCATAAGATTTTTGTGCTTTTCTTTAATTTAGGTGATGGTAGATGGTATCGTGCCTTGGTAAAAGATGCAACTTCATCTGAGGCCTTTAAAGTTCAGTTTGTGGATTATGGAAACTGTCAAGAGGTTACTCTGGATAAAATCAGACACATTTCATCTGCCTTTACAAAACTCCCATTTCAGGCAATCAGGTGTTGGTTATCAGGTAACAGGTTTTCTTACTTCAATAGTAAGAAAATATCTTGAATGGCAAGTAAAATAAGAAGTTACACAGTACTAATCTTTTACTGAGCTTGAAATTGAACATGATCTAGGGGTGTAGCAACTTGAACTAAGAGCTAACTGATCCTGAATCCCCAACTTCTTAACTTATGCTCTTTTCCTACACGAGGCTGTTAATCTACTGTATTTACTTATAGTTTTGTCACAGAATTGAGATCCGAGCACTACACAAAGAGTGATTTCTTTCCTGCTTTTCCACTACATAACCTCTAGATGGCACTGTAGTACACCAGAATAGTGCAAATACACAAGTGGAAAAAGGATTTTCTTGAAGTAATAATGCCTTTTCCCTGCTCTAAAAACAACAACAACGCACCTCACCCAAAGTTCTGTTTAAAAACAGAAGCGAAACTGAAGGGTCACTACATCTAAAGAACACGTAAACAGCCCTGAGTAGGGAATGATAGGCACACAATAAAGTAGAAAAGCTCTTCGAGAATAAGAGTTGGAAAACATAAAGCCATTCTAAAATGCCATAGTAGTGTAAAATAATTACTGCAGAACCTGGGATAAATACTGAAGCTGTCTTTATTCTTGTCTGCGAATAGTCTTTTAAATGTATAAATCATATCTGTAAAGGCCCAGCCAAGGTCAATTGTGGTTCCTGTGATAAAGATCTGTACTAAAACATCCCCTGCCTCCTTCAAATCAGAGCATGCTGTTTATATGATTCCTGCACTTTTTAATCCAGCCTTCTATGTTGGTTTCCTTGGTTTAAGAAGTTTCTCTGGTTCAGCTCAGTGATTTCCAGGTTTCTGCCCAATTGTGTCCTTTCGCTTTTTGTCAGCACAACACAGTTGTAAAACATGCAACACAAAACACTGTGGTATTCATATAGTTATATGTTTATTTATATATAAAAATACAACGTGTTGGTCTTCTGGCCTAATACAAAATTACATCCTCTCCCAAATATCGAACAAAGCTGAGATATGAAAGCTTTAGTATTCAAAGATTCTTGCTCCTGACAGTTTTCTTTTCTCCTTTTACCTCCTTTGGAACTTCCAATCTTTCAACAACTCCCTCTCCCCCATTCTGGATAACCTTTGGTCCCTCCATAAATTGTCACCATTCTCAGGGTACAGCTTTGCTTGAACTAAGCAGGTGAGCCTATACGTCAGCTTTCCCCAACCTGGTGTCCTTCAAATGCTTTGGACTACAATTCCAACAATTCCTGACCGTTAGCCATGCTGGCTGTGGCTGATGGTAGTTTTGAAGTTGAAAACATCTGGAGGGCACCAGCTTGGGGAAGGCTGCTGTACTGTCATCTGTCAGTGGTCTTGAGAGGGTTTAGACTGTACACTTGTTGCTGTGGGATGAGATATGTTGTGTGTCCTTAAGCATTTTTACTAGTATGTTCAGGAGAAAGAGCTTTGCACATGGATTTATATGCAAGAGCTGTAGGCCAACTCATAAGTCATGGTCTGGATTTTTTTATCACTGCTTCAGTTGTAACAGGAATTTTTATAATGCTTTGAGAAGTGCAGTCCTACTCATGTTCATCAGAAATAGGTCCCACTAAACTCAGAATTACACTCTTAGTGATCTCAGGCGCATTATCCAAAGAGTAACTAAAAGCTACTTAAATATTTTCCCCCTCAGGTGTAAGGCCCATAAATAAAGAATGGACACCAGAAGCTACGGCAGCACTTCAGAGGTACACAGCTGGGAAGAAGCTTCAGGCAAAAGTTGTTTCTTTAACTGCAAATGGTGCTGAAGTGGAGCTTATTGATAATTCCACTAGCAGTCCCATAATGATCAGTGAAATTTTAATTAACGAGCATTTGGCTTTTAAAAAGGAAATATACTCAGTTCAGGATATGCCACCAGGTGAATTGACATCCAGTTACTTACAAGGTAATTAATGTTGTACATTTTTTGAATAGCATAAGAATGCAAATAAGGATTGTCTATTATTTTAAGGTTTGGATACAACTGTTGTGGTATTCAAAATGTTAGCCAGCAAATGTCAAATTATTGGGTCACTAGGCATGTTTGGGGTATTTTATTGGTAAATGTTATATTATGTAACAACTTGGCTTGTTAACCAACCCTAGACAACCCAGCAACAAACCATGGGTTCTAAAAAAGGCTTGTTTGAGGCTTGCTTGCATGGTTAACAAGCTGCCCTGCAAAAAAAGTCCTGGGTTCAAGTAACACGCTAACCCACGGTTCGACAAACAACCCACTGTGCAACAACAACCCACACTCAACCAGTAAGTGTGGGTTAGCTTATTGTGCAAACCCAGTCTGTGAGTGGAATCAGATACATCACAAGTTGCTGCATTTAGTAATAATGGGTGGAATGGGGCCCATTATTGATCAGAGTGCATGCTGCCTGAAAAAACTGGTGTAGAGCCCGGACCTAATAGAATTCTTGACCCAATGTCAGATATTGCATCTTTTATTTGACAATTTGCATCAGTGCTAGTCTTTAACTAACGATACACATAAGTGATTTGACCCAGGGTTCTAGCATTTTAAGTCATGTTGCTTATTGAACTGAAAGTAGCTGCTAGATGTGAAGATCACACATTATGATTGCTCTTAAGGTTTTGTACCTACCTCCAAAGTTAGCTGAAAAATGTTAACTTCCACCGAATATTACTTTTACTATAAATTTATCTTGCCTCTTTAGTTAAGTATTCGGAGGCATTTTAATTCAGAATAAGACAATTGGATAACTAATTGGGGGGGGAATAGGAATGAGAGGGAGATTTAGTAGTGGTTGTATAGCTAGGGCCCATTGGTGCTTTTGTGTCAAGGGACTCCTACAGAGATCAATAGAACACTTCCTCCCTGCAATGACTCCTTGTGCTGTTGTCATGCATGAAGGGGTGGTGGGCTACAGAGACACAGAGTCCTCCGTGGATGCTGTGTCTATGCATTGATAGGAATCAGGTTCCATTTTGCTGTAACACTGAATGAATTATGAAACTAATGGCAGAAGATGTCTCTGAGATCTGCTACATCCTCAGAATGAATTTTCACTTGTGTCTAATATAGAAATGTCTACACACATAGAGTGGACAACAACAGAACTTCCAGTTGATGAAACTGTGCCTGTCCGTGTATTAGATGTGATCCATCCTGGCTTTTTCTATGTTGTACCAACAGAAGTCAAAGGTAAAGATAAAAGTACATAGAGCCAACAAAAGTGTACTTTACATTGGTCCAGTCCAGACATAACAGGAAACCACATTTTCCCACTATGTAAATGAGCTATGGTGTGCACACCCTTCCCTTCCTCCTCGCCTGCCTCCTCCTCTTTTTAACACCTATGAAGAGGAGACTTGAAGCTTCTGCTTTTAATCCTCAGGATTCTGTGCCCCCCCCAGCAGCTGTTTGAAATATTTGTTAAACTTCTATGTTAGCACACCTCAGTGACTTCATATTCCATGTCCTCAGCAGTTGGGTCAGTTGTCCTGAAGTGTTCCATCTTTCCTTCCCCCCCCCCCACTTTCAATTTTTTAAAAAAGCAATTACATTTAACTTACTAAGCTATCAGAGGTCTGATTTATCCCTATTGAAATAAATAGGTAAGGGAATCTACCAAACCCCTAAGCTAACAAGAATCCATTTTGTCCCCAGCAACTCTTCAAAACAGGGCAGGGAAAATCGTAACATTTTTCCTGTAGCATAATTTCAATTTTTTTATGTGGTTATACATTCAAGAGCAAAAGATTGATTTTTTCCTGTTTCTGAAAAGGAAAACAACCCCAAACTGTACATTCATGTGTATACAAATATATAGCAAAAATACTCAGGGGGTCCTTTGCATCTCTAGCAGTAAATTTTACCGTAGGGGTTAATTTTCCTCCAAGTTGATTTTATCTTGACACATTCTTATACTGCAAAATTACAACACTGATTTATTCTTTGTAACATTATTCTAAAAGAAACATATTCAGCTACTTGAGTATATTGGACACTTACCATTTTCTATTATGAGCCCAGTATTTCACCTATGCGTTTTAGGTTTCTGTTTTGCTTTCTCTTCTATCTTTTTCTACAGCAAACCTGATAGCCTAATTCAGGGTCCACAGGCACCAATGCACCTGCAGACTCTGTCCCTGCGCCTGCAAAGTGCTGATGCCTATAATTCTATTTTAAAACTTAAATTGTTTTTCTAGGAAATACTTCAAGGTGAAGATCTGGCCTCCAGCCCCTGCCATTTTTCTAAACCCCAGAGACAGTGTTTCGTGGGGATTAGATGGCAGGAGGCCGGCACTTCACTTTGAAGCAATCCCAGCTGACTGGAAAGAAAAAAAGAAGGAAGGAGTAGACCCTGTCGCCACTGTCTGGTAATGGGGGGAAGCTTGGGAATGGCAGCAAGGTAACTGGGAAATCGGAGGGTTGGGGTGATCCAATGTCATGGGAGGAGGAAGTGGTGTGATTGGGACTGGGAGTGACCTGAAGAGAGAGAGACAGAGATGGAGGGAGGTGGATGTTCTTATCTTGAATATTGAACTTGGCACACGTTGCCAGAAACATGCAGTGATTAGCTGCAGTCCAAGTATTCGCTATTAGGAGGCTGCTTATAGAAGGGTGCAATATTGAAAAGTGTAATCCTTTATTGTTGAAATTAAATTGTTTGAAAATTGTATTTACATTTCATGTTTTGAAAATATGGGGTCCAGTGAACTTCAGTAGTGTTTTTGTTCTAATGTTTAGGCTGGCATTATGGGGTTCAGTGCTTTGGTTAGACTACTTTTTGGAATATAATACCAATAAACATATTTTGTTAAACTGGAGTCATTCTAAAATCAAATCAGATATTTCCAGGTAAAAAGTTAAAGGTATTCATTGGACCCAAATAGCAGGTTGATACTGTCAAAACAAATGGTGAGGGTGAAACTAACCACAGTTCCCGATTATATCCCGACTTGTGGAGCTGTGATTTGTTTAAACTATGGTTAATAAGAACAAGCTATAATCAAACTGGTTTCAGATCCTAGTTCTGAAACAATTGGTTCTTGTTGCATTTGAACCAGCCATTGTTAGTTAAACTTCAATTTGAAGTTAGCAGTAGTTCTGCATCTGTACTGAAAAAGTGCAAAAACAATCTGCATGAAGGACTGCAAAACATTATAGATTTCTAGAATTGAAAGCTTTCTAATCCAGGGACTTGAGTTATTAAAGATAAAAGAAGAAAATGCTGATAAGCATATTTTGTAAAATAAAAGTTCAAGAGGAATTTCTTTGGACTTGCAAATTGGATTCTTTACTATGTGTATTTACTCAAGAAACCATGGTTGTTTTAGCTGCTCCTGAATGCTGTTTTAGTTACTTCTGAATCATAGGAGGTTCTGATGGTTTATGTGTGGGTAGTATGTAGAACATTATATTTCTATTCCATTTTAGTGGATCCACAAAAACTCCATAAGCTAATGACTGAACTTGCAGATTACTGCAACTCTCAGGATTATCACATCTTCAAACCAAGTGTTGGTGAACCCTGTTGTGCCAGGTTCTCAGGTAAGAGAATGAACTTAGAAAACTGAGTATGTGGGGTGGGTGGGTTTGAAGTATCCTGTAGAGGTTGCAGCCTGTGAAAAGGGGAGATATGGGTTAGTGAAAGTTGTGTCATTACAAAATAATTGAGTTTAAAATTTAGTAACCTCCAGTTATTACATGACAGCCCTGTTGGGTGAAAAGATACTGCAGAAAAGAAAACCATATCCTTGGTAGGTTACCAAGATGACATCCAGTTTTTCAAGTGGCAAACATTACTGCATCAGTAGTTGAATGACCAACTGAAGTGATTATACAAATTGACCTTCAGTGATCTGAAGCAGCTGGTCTTTTTCTTAAACCACAGAATGAGATCACTTAACTGCATACATCCTATTTTCACACAGAAGTACCAGCCTAAGTCTCTAAACTTTATTGTATGACTTACTCCTGCAATAGACATGTACTGCAGTAGCGTTTCTGTGTTATGGAGACATTTGCCTGCTCGTGTTTGGAATTAGGTGAGCATGCAACTCACTCACCAGTCTCCTCACTTCTCTTCAGTCCAAGTGGTGTGGTGTTTCTGTGATGTAAATTAGTCACAAATGAGCTGACTTGGGCGGTTGACAAATGATAAGAATCAAATGGCAGGTTTTATTTAATCTAAAGGAAACCTAGTTTTGACTCATGGCTTCCAAAACATACTAAAGTTGTGAAAATCTAACTAGTCAAGAAAACATGAGTTGAGTTCATTGCTTACTAGTTTCAAGTTTAAGAGAATCTTCAAAACTCAGGGATATGCAGTTGGGTGCTTTGTGCATATAATGATTTATTTATTTATTTAAACATTTGTATCCCACCCTATTATCACTAGAATCTCAGGGCGGCGTACAGATAAAATCAGAACAATTTAAACATAGTTAAAAATGTATTAAATCATTAACAAATTAAAACCAGTAGAATTTTTTTAAAAGCAGTAAGACAATTAAAAACAATTAAACAATGTGTAACCATGGAGAAGTTAGCCCTCGAAGGCTTTGATAAAAAGCCATGTTTTAACTTGGCACGGAAATGAAGCCAGTGTCAGTGCCAGTCAGGCCTCCAAGGGGAGGGTATTCCACAAGTGGGGTGCCACAACAGAGAAAACCCTGTCCCACCATAATGTATGTCTCGTGTTGGTGGGACGCAGAGTTTAATTTCTTTTATTGTTACTATTTTTAAGGTGATGACAAATGGTACCGTGCTGTTGTTCTGGGAATTCATAAGTCAGAAGTGAAAGTGGCATATGCAGACTATGGAAATGTGGAGGTGTTGCCATTTTCTAGACTTGTACCTATAACTACTCCCTACTTGGAACTACCGTTTCAGATTCTTAAGTGTTCCCTAGCAGGTAAATGTCTGATTTTAATTTTAGATTGTCAAATTAATATTTCTATATACTTACATATGTTTACAGAAACTTAACTCTCAGTGTTCTAATGAACACTACTAGTGTTCGTTTTGAAATATAATACTGTTGCATGGGCTGTTCAGTTATAGTTGTATTAACTTTTTCTGTGTGCTGCTTTTGGATATTCTTTGTAAAGAAGAGCATTTTATGATGTGAAACGGCATGAAGCGTTCAGTCTCTTACTTGATAAAGTTTTTTGTCCATTTCAAGCATGATTGCAAACTATGCTAAAAATATTCTTGAGGGTGGGGAGCAGTTCACTTGAGGGGTGTGTGCAAAGTACTCAAATCTGAGAGAGGTGCCTTCCATTATTTTAATGGTAGTTAATTTAACAGTAAGAAGGGTATTGTAAACAATTTTTAGATTTTGGAATGGAATCCTATACACATTTAACTGTGAGTAAGCTCCATTGAACTTCTGAGTCACTAATGTATACAATTATGGCTGTCATAATTCAGACTTGAATGTAAAGTTTATCTTTATCCTAGGAATTATGGAACCAGATGGGAAGTGGTCCATATCAGCAACAGAGAAGCTGAAATGTCTCTTACTGAATGAGTGTGTGATGATTACAGTGAAAGGAATTAATGAGAATATTCATGCAGTAACTGCCCAAAAAAAATGTGAAAATAGTATTCTGGATGTAGCTGACCAGTTAGTAATTGAAAACTTGGCAAAATATAGCAACAGTGGGAATCGTAAGTAGCCATTTCCTTGTGGATGTTATCTGTTACCACATGCACAAAAATATGTGCAGTTAGTATTTTAATTTACAAAATTGGAAATGCCTTGGTTACTGATGAAACAAGAAGCTAAATACATTTTTTCTTTTAGAATGTGCAAAGAAGTCTAAGTGCTGCTGTACAGAGTTGAAAAAGCAAGTAAGCTTCAATAAGTTCTGTTTGTTTCTAAATACTAATTGCTTGCAGAGCTGATTCAATACTGCTTTTATGTGTAAGGGTATATCTATCAATAGACAAAAATAGCCAGACTATCCAGTTGTATAACTGTGCAAGACATATAATTGAATAATCTGACAACTTTTTGTAAAATAAGACACTAGCACAAAATGTGAATTTTTAGAGGTCATTGTGTTGATCACCTAAATGTTGATTCTAATTGAAATTTTAGTTGGGAACAAAATTTTCTTCAGAAGTTTAGTGTATTATTTCATCAGCTGATTTTTATGAAGCTGGACCCAAAGGTTCTCTTCCTCCAACAGAAAGTGTCTTTGAATTTAACCAAGTTAATGCAGGAGCCAGGTCTGGCTTCTCCATTAACTTGGTTAGCATTCAGACAATGCTTTAATAATAATAATAACAACAACAACAACAATATATTTAAATAAGTAAATAATATATTTATTTGTTACTTGCCTCTCCCACAAACAAAAATGTGTGTACCTCTTCAATGAGGCATATTATTTGCATAAGAAGTGGAATACAAACAGTAACGACGACGACACTGAATGTAGTATAAACGAGGCCACATAGTGTTACTTTCTTTAGCAGGTTTAATGAAAAACTGCTGCTTTGCGTAGACACTTAAGACAGAAGAACATAACTTCTTTATGTTCTTCTTTATTGATACATTGTAAGCCGCTCCGAGAGCCTTTTGGTTGAGGTGCAGGATAAAAATACTCTAAATAAATAAGTAAATAACTTGTGAACTGCTCCGGATGTGGCTGGCGAAGCCACTGGCACCCACCACTTGCAGCAGCTTAGCTGATCTTTCTACCAGCTTCTTCCCCAGACCCCCACCCCCTTTCTTTGGTTCTTACTTAATTAATAGCTTTACCTGCTGAAGAGACAGGGGTGGGGCCTGGGGAAAAACTGCTGAGTGATTCAGTCCTGTTTACCTCTGAGGCTTGCTTGCTTACTTCTGAGTAGACCTCCAGGGGCTTACTGTTTGAAAGTGCTGTTAAGTGATTCAGTCCTGCTTACTTATGAGTTGAAAAAGGTTCCCCCTTCTGCTAGTGGCAGTGTGTGTGTGAGTGCATGCAAATGTGTGCAGTCCTTGGCTCCCCAGCAGACACTTGAAGAAGCTCTCAGGACTCAAAGGTTGTGCATCCTCTTAAGATAAGACTATTCCATGATTTTTTTCTGTCCTACCACAGGTTGAAAAGCTTGAACGGATTATTTACTCTCTCCTAAAAGACCACTTTGGTGAAGATAAACTTCCTGAAGTTATGAAGTCCTTAGAAGAATAAAGCTATGCTTCTAATATACTGTTAAATGCATACTATCCGTTGTACTTTCCAGAACACTGTCTTAATCCTACAGTCATAAACATTCTTCCTTGGAAAGAAGGTCTGTGGCAGGGATGGGGAATGTGTGGCTCTCCAGATGTTGTTGGTCTGCAGCTTCCATCATCCTCTCTCATTCACTATACTGCCTAGGGCTAATGGGAGTTGCAGTTGGAAGATCACCTGTTCCCCATTCTTGGTTTATGGCAAACAATAAGGCCAATGTATTTAGGATCAGAGTGAAAAAAGAAAAGAAATAAAAATCCAGAATGACATCAAAGTCAATGGGAGTTTTAGCATTACCTTCAGTAGAATATAGATTGCACCCAATATATTTAAAGCTGTTAAACTGTGGTTTGTTAAGAAGATGTTAGGATGTAACTACGTCATGCAGTCAGTGATAAACCTAAGGTCACAATGCTAGCCTTCAGAGGAGGGTGTCGGCAATATTTGGTTCTTCACCATCTCTTATCAGTGAAACCAATTACCTTTTACTAGTGTTTTATGTTACAGAGATTAGCGTTCACAGTGTTCATATGAGGTATCATGCCCCCTGAGTAGAAGGAATTGTGCTTCATATTGTAAGAAATAACCCAAGCCAAGAAGGAAATTCATCTAAAGCATGTTTTATTTCATTAAAAAAGAAACAGCCCAAGAAGGGTGTGATAATTAGGTTTAAATTCTGTGTTTAAGTTTTTGATGTGTTTAATCTAATTTGAAAATCTAATTTGATTTTTCAAAAATAATTAAAACCTTTCACAAGAAAAGATTGAAATTTATTTAGCTACAATAGTTAATAAAACTATTTTTTATTTTCTGAATTGTTTGCCATTTTTTGAAATCCAGTTGATTCGCTTTGTGCTTATTCTTCTAGGGCAGCAATCCTAAAAGTAGGGATTAAGTGCCATCAGGTCAAATAGTGTCTCTCTCACACACACACAACCATGAGCGACTTTGTGCACCTTGCTTAAATATAGGAGTGGTTATGGATCATATGCTCTGAATCAGCCCCATGGACAAGGCTACTCTCATGTCCACTACAATGGATCCTTCTCCATTTGCAGATCGTTCTTGTGAAAGACACAAATTTGTATCAGTTCTTCTGGTGGTGGAGTTCTTGTAAAAGAGAATGCTAGTAAGGGAGCATCACTGCATCTAGGTCAGTGGATGCAAGCCTGGCAATAATAGGCCCTTCCATGAGCCTCATAATCCACAGTAGGGGATGGCAAGCTGGCTAAAACTTTCATACCTCACCATGTCTCAGGGGCTACAAAAGCTCATATGACCATGATGAGGAAGAGGAACTTCTAAATCATTGTGTGAGGAGTCTGCAGCACAAAAGCCCCAATGGCTGAGCCACCAAGAGTGAGTGAACCAGAAGGTGAGTGGGTTTTTCCACCAGTTTTGTTGGATGCAGATAAGAACAGCTCTACGCTTTGCACAGCCATCATGCCTGTTGAACTTTGGTGTTTCCAACTGGAAGTGTGGAAATGACTAATGAGCACCCTTTAAAGATTCATTCATACACACACCCCAGAAAGCTGTGGATTGGTACACAAGTGTTTAAAGGTGGCATCTGGTGGTCAGATGACACTAGCGTATCTGCAGCAAACATGATTAATGTGTCGAACTGTTCTACGTTCGACATGGAAGGGGATACATCCATTATCCCAGAGGAGTCCAGGAACAAAAGACAAGAGGGCCACATGCAATCGAGAAGTTTTAAATACAGGTGATCGATACATAGGGAGCAGTGTGAGGACATTCTTCCTGGAAATACCCAACTGGCTGCACAGAAGAAAAGCAAGGATGGGTTTGTCACACAAGCCGCCTCCTCTGCCCTTCCCTCTGACCCCAGTGTGTAATTGCTTGTTGACATTCCTGCTCTGCATTCCTCACCTTAAAGGTGCATACCTCTGGATCGGAAAGCCCCCTCTGCTGCTGTGAGCGTCTCCTGATTTCCAGGGGAACTTTTCGCACTTCCAAAGAGGCTGGCAGCGCCTTGAGTTGCACCTCGCAGCTCCAGGAGGCTCGTCCACCGTGATCAAAGACGTTTGGCGGACTTGGAGCGAGAGGAGCAAAGCACGTCCTCCACCCCCAACTCCACTGGCACGTTGTCAAGAGTTTGCATCGTGCGAGAGGTGGAGGTTTGTGAGGCTGGGAAGGGGTTTCTTTGTGGACTTCTTGCTGCACCTTCCTCGTCCAGGATCGGTGGATACCCAGCGACCAGAAGGGTTAAAAGCACTGCGGGGAGGATGGCAGTAGCTCTCTGCAGGTCCCGCTGGAGGGGGTAAACTGCCCCCCATACAGCTACTTTCCTGGGGCAACCAACCAGTGCAAGATCTGCCTGTGCTGCAGCGCCCTCTGCGCCCTAGAGAGGAAAAGGGATCGGTGAAAGGAGCGCCCGGCAGAAAACGGTTGTCATCACTTTCCTGTCTCCCTCCCTTTCTTCCTCCTCCTGGAAAAAATTGCTGCACAGTTCAATTGCTCTCTATCCTTTTAGCTGAGCAAGAATCTGCAAAGGAAACGGACTTGCGGGTAAGTCACAAGCGCTTCGTTCGTGATTTGCTCTCTTTCCAGCAAAGGCAGCTCATCGCAGAGTTGGGCTCAAAGAGCAGGGAAGTGGATACGGCTGCGCTCTGAAGGATCTGGAAACCCCGGGTGCTCGCGAAAGAGGAGCTGGGCGTAGGACCGTAGCGTGTATCGCTGCCACCATCATTACCCTGGCGCAGTTTTGATCACGCTGCAGCCTGCAGATCCCATGTAGAGTTCAGCCGAACTGGTGGGTGGGTGTGTTTGCTAGGAATACGGCAGACAGGGTTTCGTTTGCCCCAGAAACTGCGACGTGCCTGGGCTAAGTCGTGCAATATGAAGAGTAATCGAGAAAAGAGACTGCTTTTTTAAATCACTAAGTAACAGCACTCACAACCCTCCACACGCTTCGGGGATTCGGGAAGTCGCCTCCTGAGCGCAGAGGATGTAACTTGTGCAGGCACGCTTGAGTTTCAGCCAACGGAGGCTGATGGCTCTGATTCCGGTGGAGGCATGAATCTACTTCGGTTTTCAGTCAGAACCAGCCAGAACTCCAAAGGAGCTATCCAAGATGCTGAACCTATATTTTGGGCTTTGATACAGCACCTTGGACACTTCCTTTGGAGTTCTGACTGAAACCCAGAATGGATTTACAGCCCCACCAAAATTGGAGTTGCCAGCCTCCCCTGGTTTCAGCACCCTTTCCTTTTAATTTGTGGTCATATATATGGGGCTGTGACACTTAAGAACAGCCTTCCCCCAAGCTGGAGATGTGTTGTACTATAGCTCCCATCATTCCCAGCCAGGCTGCTGTAGAACCAGGCATGCCTTTCTGAAATGATGGTGAATCTAGTGTGTCTGCGGGTGCATAATGAGCTGAGTGCTAGCAGTTCCAGGTTTGGTAACTTTTGGAAAGAATGTTGAGGATTCAGGTTGCTATATGTCCAGTTCTGACCATTTCTTTCTTTGGCTCAAAGGTTCAATTGATGACTAGTCTATTCTGTCCCTCTAATTCCATGAAAGGTTGAATCTTGTATACCTTCTCCTACCCAACGCATATAGCGTTTGTAGTTTTCCATGGAACTAAGAAAAAAGTCGCAGAGCAGTGAGCAAGTTTTTCAGATCCCCAGAACTCTTTAAGCTAGATGTTAAGCAAGACAGGGAGAGGGGACGGGAGGGAGAAAAACCTGGGTATGATGCCAGAATACAAACATCTGCCATCTTTGAGACTCCTCCATCATTGTGCTCACTCCCCTTTTGCTTAACACCCAGCCTGAAAAGAGTTCTGGAGGAGCTGAATGATTGCTCGCTGTTCTGAGAGATTTGGTTAGTTCCAATAAAGATATTACCCTACTGTGAGTTTTGGATTATTATTTTTCTAGTGGGCAAACATGTCACCTTTCCATGGAACTATTTCTGCTTTACAATGGTACCTATGAGTTCTAATGACCACAGGCAATTTCGAAATTACCCTCTGGTGCAGTTACCAAAAGAGGGCAGCTGCTGCTTGCAGTTCAAAAATCAAAGGGATTTATTTGTACCTTCAGCAGCAGCTGAAAACAGAGTCCTGTTTCCACTCAGTGCAGCAAAATGGGCAGATAGCTATCTCCTGTGTCTGTCACCGTGCCTTAGGAACCATGCCAGTTTCCTGGAGGCATACCTGTACACTTAAGATCTTAAATAAAATGGATACTTTTTCCGTAAATGCCACTCGCTGATCTTATCGCTGATGCAAGTTCATCTGCTTTGCTGAGAGACTCAGAGAGATAGGTTTCCTGGAGCAGCTGAGAAGAAAGTAGCTACTTTTCTGAGTCAGACCAATGTGACAGTCCCGTGAGATGAGACAAAACTTTAGCCCCTGCAAAGACAAGATGACTGTAGTGAGGAAATACATGCATTGGACACGTGAGGTCCCACATGCAGTGCCAGTATCTCCAGTTAATGGATAGTGAGTAGCAGGAATGGGAAAACCCTCAAGCCTGACAAATTGGACTGGCATGAGGCGTTATAGGAAAAAGCCAGTGTGGTATAGTGGTGAAAGTGTTGAAACTCATTGGGTAACTACTGGCCAGTCACTGACTCTCAGGCCTTAGCTAGACCTAAGGTTTATCTCGGGATCGTCCTGGGGCCATCCCTGTTCATGTAAATGACACACAGGGGATCCCGCGAGCAGGCAGGGACAACCCCGGGATAAACCTTAGGTTTAGCTAAGGCCTCAGTCTAAACTACCTCACAGGGTGGTTGTGAGGATAAAATGAAGAGGAGGAAGAGGACCATGTAAATCACTTCAGGTTCCTTGCAAGAAGGAAAAAAGAGGGATATAAATGTAATTATTGTTGGTTATTGTAAGGCACTCTGGGAGCCTTTTGACTGCAGAGCAGAACATTAATGCTTTTTAATAAATACAGCCTATGTGCCAATCCCACAAAATGTCCATATGGAAAATATGCAGAGGTAAAACAAAATTTATTCCTCCCCTTTATATAAATCTAACCAATTCTCTTTTGCTTTTATCATTTAAATAGATATCTAGCCTCTTATATTCATAACAAGCTTCTTTTTCTTCTTCTTATTCTCTATTTAACTTTTACTACTTTTCTTTATCAGTTTAAAAAATCACAGATGAATTAAGGATAATAGTACATATATACATAGTTTTGCTGGAGTGAATATACTGCAGAATGTGTTGGGGAATGAGTTGCCCATTATAGCAGTTTGAAGTTGTGCCCACATTGACTTACTAGCCACAAATAATTAATCATCTGTGTGCACGACATTGGGATTTTAACAATGGTCCACTTCAGTATCATGGCAGACTAGTAGAGGACAAGATGTGCAGTGAATTAGTGAGGATGTGCAGTGAATTAGTCCACTGGGGTATGATCTCATGTATTTTTTTCCAGACAAAAATCAGCCCAGAATTGTACAAACCTAAGGGCTTCCAGGCCTCATATTGTGATTCAAAAGTGAGCAAATGTAGAACAGATCGCTTGAAAGTGATGGACACTCATACAAATCAACAAATATAATGAGTGATGCACTATCTTGCTCTTTGCTGGCTTTTCCATTAACCTTAGATGCCTCAAATTTCATAATGTCTGTAAATACCTGAAGCAACACACTGTGCTTGTGTGTTATCCATGCTAGCTAATAATTGTTATTATGGATCCATTTTGCTACCCCGATGGTTGTTGTTGTTTTTAAAGCCAACACTTATAATAAATATTAGCCCTTTCAATATTCCAGTAGTCTACATGCATGAATTTCGTATCATCTCAGCCAATTCTTCTATGACAAGAGAAATTAGCAGTACAACCCTATGCATGTTTTCCCAGTTTTACTGTGTTCTATGGGCTTTATTCCCAGGTGAGTGTCCATATAATTTCAGACTATAATTTTGCTATATGTTTCCTGGCTGAGTGCTTGATATCAGTCATCTCCCATACCCCATTTTGATTGCTTCTTTGGTTACTTATGTATTTTTAAAAATCAAGAATGTTTGGACCACTTCTTTCCCATCCCACGACAGGAAACATAAGTTTACCACCACTTGTACATGAAGTAGAAAGTTGCAGAAATCATTATATGATAAAATCATAGAATTGGAAGAGACCTTAGAGATCATCTAGTTCAACTTTCCCCAACCTGGTGCCCTCCAGATGTTTTGGACTTCAAGTCCATTCAGCCCTAGCCAGCATGACCCATGTCCAGGAATACTGGGAGCTATAGTCCAAATCCCTATCTCTTCTCTCTCATCTCACACTATTGCCCCGCTCGTGCTCTTCGCTCCTCTGATGCCATGTTTCTCACCTGCCCAAGGGTCTCTACTTCCCTTGCTCGGCTTCGTCCATTTTCTTCCGCTGCCCCTTATGCCTGGAACGCTCTTCCAGAACATTTATTAGAATGTAAGCCTATGCGGCAGGGTCCTGCTATTTACTGTTTTACTCTTTACAGCACCATGTACATTGATGGTGCTATATAAATAATAATAATAATAATAATAATAATAATAATAATAATAATAATAATAATAATAATTTGAGAACTACAAGTTCAATTGCAGCTTTTAAAGCTCAGCTAAAAACCTTTCTCTTTCCTGAAGTTTTTAAAACTTGATTTTGCTCTGACTTTATACTGTTAGTTTTACCCTACCCTGTGCCTGTTTGGTGCATTCTCTTCTCCTCCTTTTGTTTTATTATGATTTTATTAGAATGTAAGCCTATGCGGCAGGGTCTTGCTATTTACTGTTTTACTCTGTACAGCACCATGTACATTGATGGTGCTATATAAATAATAATAATAATAATAATAATAATAATAATAATAACAACAACAACAACAACATCTGGAGGGCAACACATTGGGAAGGCTAAGCTAGTCCAACCCCCTGCTTAATGTAGGCTCTGCAATGCAGGATGCTGCTACAGCCACTCTGACAGTTTGCTGTCCAGCCTCTGCATAACATCTCTAGTCAAGAAGAAGCCACCACCTCCTGAGGCAGTCTATTCAGCTGCCAAATGGCTCTCACTATTAGCCCATTTCCCTAATGTTTAGCTGAAATCTGCTTCTCTGCATTTTCCACCCATTAGCTCTAGCCCTGTCCTCTGGATCAACAGAGAACATGTCTGTTCCATCTTCTGCATTGCAGCTTTTCAGCCTGTTATCATGTTTCCCCTTAATCTTCTCTAGGCTAAACGTATTCAGTTCTATCAACTGGTCCCCATAGTAGCTGATTTCCAGACATCTCGCCATCCTGGTCATTCTTCCCTGGATGATCTTCAGTTCATTACTCTCCTTAAAATGTGGTGCCCAAGACTGCACACAGACTAAATCCTACTTAGAGTAGACATATTGAAATAAATGGAACTGAAGCTAGTCCCATTCATTTCAATGAGTTTACTCTAAGGACTTATTGTGGATTTTGACCAGTGCTGCAAATGCGACCTAACACAAAATGGAGCTATTACTTCCCATGACCTGGACACCATGCTTGTGTTAATGCAGCTTAAGATTGCAATAGATTTTTTTAGCATGCAGTAAAATACTTTGTGTGTATGTGTGAGAAACACAGTGTAAAGCTGCCATACAAGAGCAGAATATTGTTAGACAAAGCAGCGCAGAGTGGCAATATGATCCTCATGATTTGATTACTTCACGACCTTGAGCATTTTTATCTCTAGAAAAAAAATGATTTCCCGATATTGGATTAGTCTCAAAACTGGGTCACATTCAAATTGTTATTCTTAGAGAACACAGTAAAAAAACTCCAACTTTGGGTCACATTCAAATTGTGATTAATAGGGAATGTAGTAATAAAACCCCAAGTTGGAGCATGTTAAGAAGCACTGGGATAACGTATATATGGGCAAAAGTAGACCAAAAGGCCTGGGAAGAAGGTAGATCAGGATTTTTCTCAGTAATTTGCAGTAGATTGGTAAGCGTTTTTGACTGTTTTAACAATAGCAACTGTTTTAACAATGGGCCCATTCAGAACACAGCTGAAACCATGGCTTAACCATGGTGGTTAAGCCAGGAAGCCAGGCTGTATTCAGAAGACACCTTAAACCACAGTGAATAAGGCTTTTTGATTTATTCACCATGGTTAAAGCTGTGGTTTAAGGTGTCTTCGGAACACGGCCGGGCTTTCTGGGTTAACCACTGTGGTTAAAGCCATGGTTTAAGGTGTTTTCTGAACGCGCCCAATAGCAATTTTCCCCACCTAAATTAGGCCACTGAAATGAAGAAATCTTGGAGTAACCAGGAGTGGCCTTTTGTGTGAGCTCATTTCAGTTCTGCCCTTAAAAATGAATTCCTACAGACAGCATGTGCTCAATAGCCTTTTCTTCTCTATATAAATTCAATAAACAAAAAACCTACAGTTTACAAAACAACGTTAAAGGCTCTACAGTTTTCAACCAAACTCCAAAAAGCAGGGAAATTGGGAGTTAAGGCTCACAGGCCTATAACGCCACATCCTCCCTAAGGAGGCAGAAAGTGCCAGTGAAATTCTCATTCTCTCAAAGCATATATAAACCATGAGGACAGGATGGAGAATAGGATATGCAGAGGTGACTGTGGGGTTGTGGAAAACTGATGACGAACAACTTAGGGCCACCTACTTCTCTTTTTTTGTTTAGAGCAGCCCTTCCCCAACCTGGTTCCCTCCAAAGGTGTTGGACTACAACTCCCATCATTGCAAGTCAGTATGTCCCATGGACAGGAAAGCTGGAACAGCAAGATAGGGAACGCTGTTCTATATCCTTACCAAATACAGGGGCTGCGCAATTTTTTTTTCTCACACACATCTCGCATAGAGCAGCACGATTGATAACAGAAGGGGCACTATTTGTTGGAGATGTAGAACCAGAGCAAGGGCTGGCACTTTCAGCTTTTGGTAAATACCCTGCCCTTCAAAGAACCAATGTTTTTTCTTAAAATGTGTTCATACAAAATATACTGTTCACTCCCCACAATACATCATCTCATTAGAGTGACAGAGGAGCAGAAAAGGATTAGTTTGGGTGTCTTGAACTCCTTTCAGATGAGATTAGTTTGCAATCCTATACCACTTGGGGGGGAGCCCTAGTAAACTCAGTGGCACTGGCTTCTGAGAAGACATGTATAGGATCCAAGTATAAACCATCCTTCTCCGGCCTAGTACTCTCCAGTTGTGCTGCGCTGCAACTCCCATGTTATGGTGAGGACAAAAATCATTTTCACCAATAGTTTTTAAAATAATCCTTCCTTACACATGAATCTATTAGGTGGTAGCTCTGCCTTTGATCTCACACTGCTGAACACTAAGAAAAACCCTCTGCGGTCACAGCATTTGCAGCATCCTTGATCACTGTCCATGCTGACAGAGACTTTTATGAGTTGAATGCCAAACATCTAGAGATCTACATTTTGCCTGCCCTTGCTCTAGAACAGCATTCCCCGATCAGTTTTCCAGAACACCACAGTCACCTCTCCACATGTTTGAGAGTACAAGTCACAGCATTCCTGTCCATGGGACATACTGACTTGCAATGATGGGAGTTGTAGTCCAACACCTTTGGAGGGCACCAGGTTGGGGAACATGGGATTCCTGACCGCAGATTTGAATCCCCACGTAAGTTTGGGTTGCAAAAGCATTTGACACCAAAGACCCCAGCCAGCGTAAAGGGCCGCCTCTTTAGTAGTTCTGTCTGAACCGGAGGAACTTTTCTTCACGCTAGAGATTTAGAACTTCTAAGTCAAAGCAAACATAAGCCTCTCTGACTCACCCCCTCCCCCTCAGATCTCATGATTTGTAAGAGCAGATGTGTTGTAGTTGCATTGCAAGGCTTAAAATAAGTAGGTCTCTGGCTTCAGCCAAAATAGTCCTAATAAATAGGAATCCGCATTTGGTTTGCCTTTTTACAATGAAATCTGCATTGGCAAATGATGGTGAAAGCCTGTACTACTCGTTGCACCAGCTCTTTATAACAGCTGACATTACATTCCTGTTAAAAAAATATATCTGTTTTCTTATGAAGATTATGGTTATTATCCATGTGCGCTAGTCTTTTATTAGAAATAGAATTAGAGAGCTTTGCAGCTCAAGCCTAATGGTCTAAGGTTTTTTGTTAGTTGGCTCTCCATCAAAAAGGAGGCAGCAGTTGATTAAAGCTCTACCTATTGCTTGACATTTCCAAATGAATTGTCCTCCCCCACCCGTTTTTTAGCAGCATTTGTTCAAGGGCATCTTGTTCTAGATTTGAATACACTTCAACTATTTAGATGAGGATGATGAAGATGATGATGTGTGTGCTGATAATAAGGGCAAAATCCCTATCTGGATCATACTCTACAACAGGCCTGGAGAATCAGTTGGAGTCCATCTCCCATCAGTCCTAGTCAGCATGGTCAAAGATGATGGGAGTTGTAGTCCAGCAAAGTCTGGAGGGCCGCAGGTTCTGCACCTGTGCCCTTGGTTGAACTCAGACAAATGTGGAATGTTGCAGTATTGTATAAATCATGGGTTTTCAGATTTTTTAAAAAGTGTTGACATTTTTAACATCTTTTTTTAAAAAAAATAAGTTTAAACAAACACGCACACACACACACACACACACACACACACACAATGAAAGCCACAGAAAATATTAACTAAAAGAGCCATTTTTAGAATCTAAAATCCCATTCAAAGGACTTTGAATCTGGCCACTTAGTCTGAGCTTGGACATGGAATGGAGGAATCAGAAGTGTGGGGCCATTGTGGGTCTCATCCATCATCCAGAGAAGGAGCTGCTGCTGCAACTCCTTCCTCTTCCCCTTTCTCCTCTGTATCATTGTAATTAGATTGTCAGCCTGTGAGTCATCTTTCAATATCTGTACAGAGCTTAGAAAAGTTTAGGCACTTTATAAGGTGACTATCTTCATCATCTTCATCATTGTCAGCGTCTTAAGCAGTGGTGAAGTTGGGTCTATTAGCCATACAAAAAGGAGCATGTAAGGGAGGGGAGCACGCCCTGCCCCGCGCCCCCCCCCCCCTTGCCTTGCTGAAGTCCACAGCTTAGCAGCTTCCTGCCTGCTCTGCTTATTTCTGGAGCTAGGCTGGGTGTGTGTATGGAAGGGGGACGGCTTAAATGGAGAACACAGCAAGTTAAGGTGGGCTTGGGCTGGGATTTCATTCTTCCCTATGTGTCTCTTTTGGAGTGTGTGTGTAAGAATTAGAATGCCACTCTCACTTATTGGGGGAGCAAACACATACTTAAGAAAACACAGTTGTCCCACTGTGTGTGTTTGGCCATGTGTGTGTAAATGCATTTCTGATCCCTTTCAAACCTTCATATGGTTGAAGTCCCATTCACAACTCTGCATATTTAAACCCCTTTCTTGATACTGATCTAAGAACCAATATTAACAAGCACTGACTGATGGTTTGCTGATGAGTCCATAGGCTGTTTTCAGTGTTCACTTTCCCCCTGAAAGTCTAAAGCAGAGATCTATAGTTGAGATAAGAGTGTCATGAAAACATCTTTATCCCCCCCCCAAACATTGTACTAGATCATCAAGAGTGAATTCCCTTGCTCACCTGTAAAACCTGAGAGCAAGTGAGGGCCTGTTTAGATGTGTCTGGAAATTTGCTATCGAGTAAGAACAATAAGGATCAGCCCTGCTGAATCAGACCAACGGCCCATCTAGTTCAGCATTCTGCTCCTACAGTGGCCAGCAAAGATTCCTGTAGGAACCCCCAAATAGGACAAGAGTGGAACAGCACCTTCTTACACATGTTGCCCAGCAGCTGGTACACAGACTCTGATACTGGAGCTAGCATATCATTATCATGACTAGCAGCCATTGACACTCTTATCCTCCACGAATTTGTCTAACACCCCTTTTAAATCCATCCAAGTTCTTGGCCATCACTACATCATCTTGTGGTTCCATAGTTTAACTATGCACTATGTGAAGAAGTACTTCCTTGTATCTGTTTTTAATCTCCCACCATTTCGTTTCATGGGATGGTCCTAGATTCTAGAATTAGGAGAGAGAGATCTCCCTATCCACTTTCTCCACACTACGCGTGATTTTGCATACCATTATCCTGTCTCCCTGCATTTGCCCTTCTTCTAAACAGTCCCAGTGTTGTAACCTTACCTCATAAGGAAGTTGCTTCAGCCTCTTGATCATTTTGATTGTCCTTATCTGCACATTTTCCAACTCTACAATGTCCTTCTTTTCGGTGTGGTGACCAAAATGTGCACAATATTCTAAACGTATTTGCACCATTGTTTTGTATGAGGGCAGTATGCTATTGAAGCAATTCTTGAATTAACTGAATGTGTGCCTTTGGAGAATGGGGAAAACATAACCCAATCTTCTTGGCATGTACTGGGACTTGGAGTGGAGAAAGAGGAAATCAAAGCAATTGCAGAACTCCTTGGTTTTGTTAGACACCAAGTGACCTGGTTGACAGGGCTTTAAGGTGGGGAGCACACTATATCTCATTGATCCAGCACATGCATGGCATGCAGGAAGTCCCTGATTTAGTCCCCCACTTTTCTAGGAAGGGCTAGGAAAGAATTCTGCATGAAACCCTGGAGAGCCAGTCCCAGTCAGTGTTGACAGTACTGGGCTAGATAGACTAATGGTCTGACTCAGAATAAGGCAGCTTTCTATGTTCCTAATGCTTTGATCATTAATGATGTTACTAAAATATAAGAAACTAAGCATACAGTTGTCAGATGAATGTCCGGTGTTCAACTTTTAGAATAAGATGTGATGGTACTTGAGCCTTCCTAGAAGCCATGCCCTGTGACCTGGAATCTCTGTTACTGGAGTGAGTGGGTGGGAGGGAGGGATAGGGTGGAAAGACAGATTGTATTTGCTAAGGAGAAGAGATCATGTGCCTTCTCAAAGGCATACTTCCCTAACAACCGAGCTATAGATGCAAAGAACAAGCATCTTAGCTCATTCATGATATGGGAGAATGAGGTTGTAGGACATTCCAATGACTTCTGGAACAGACTTGAAGGCCAAATACAAACAGTCCCTGGCTGAAATATAGCTCTGTAGTGACTTGTCCCACTCTTATTACTCTGAAATTATCCTGGACAAATATCCGATGTATTTTTCACATTT
Organism: Elgaria multicarinata webbii; assembly: GCF_023053635.1. NCBI lineage: Eukaryota > Metazoa > Chordata > Lepidosauria > Squamata > Anguidae > Elgaria > Elgaria multicarinata. The sequence goes on from NC_086178.1 coordinate 65,869,380, forward strand.
ATATGCCAGCCTTTCTCTAAGGAGCTCAAAACAACATTTATTGTGTTCTCAGTTGCTCTTCTCTCTAGGTACCAGTTCAGCTTACCTCCATGGAGAGACATACATCATGTAGCAACTGATCTGACTTCAGTAAGAGAAACCTATCCATAGACAATTGTATACCCCCTTTCCAGGATTCTAGGCTAAGGCTTGCTACAAGCTGCCACACTTGAGGCCTGGTATGCCCAAATGAAGCTTTCTACATTGGTGATGAAGGAGTATAGCATAGTGCATGACTTACAAACGATAGATCAAGATTAACTGATAATTCATGGCAGCCTTGTGTGTAGGTCACTATGGTTTCCATGCGCAGTCTAAATGGAAAGTTTTTGCTAGAGTAAACTTGGGTACTAGCCAGCTACATAGAGGCCAGATCTATGTTTATTCGAAAATGTCATTGCTATTTAGAGCAGCATAAGGAGGTTTATAAGTAGTTCATTAATTTAAAAGGTAGTGATGTGTGACCTACAATATGAAACAGATCTGCACATGTACAGTGTAGCATTACTACTTTCCTTTGGCAGTCTGGATCTTAAAAGCCAATATATATGTACTGTAGCATATATATACTGTTGTTGTACCTATTCTTTTCTGAGGCTGGAGGATTGTAACGGAAATGCTTGCTACATCTTTGAAATACCTTTATCTACTTTGCTTGACCAGGGTATCAGCTTAAATTTTATAGTGATAATATTCCTTGCAAGTTTATTTAAATTTTCCAACTTGATGGGGGGTTTTTTTCAGAATGCACTGGGCAGCTGTTGGATTGAGGGAAGGGGAGAAGTGTATGATCATTTTGGAATCAGCACCATGTACATTGATGGTGCTATATAAATAATAATAATAATAATAATAATAATAATAATAATAATAATAATAGGCAAGAAATAAAATCTAGATAGGAGTGCAAAAGGGAAATTTCAATATAGACACTACAACAATCCTAACATAAACAAAACAAAAATAGAATCTCATTGTCAACAATGTTCACATTATGTTGTGAATAAGAATCACACACTAATGATTCTTTAGCTTTCTTCTCAGATTTATGAGAATTAACTGTAAACAGTCATGTGTGAAATTACATCTTTACCATCAACCAAATTAATCTTAATGAGTATTTTATTTAACATTTGATCCCAATGTCTACTGAAAGTGTTGTTGCTTCATCACTAATTCTTTGAAAGGTGGGAAATGCTCTCATCCCCTTCAGAGACAAAAGTTTTTCCCCTCCTGTATGTTAAATTGGGTTATGCTCTCCATTTTCAAAGACCCTTATCTTACAAGTCATTGTCAAGTATCAAATTGTCAGTTCTGGTGAAACCAGCAACTTTTCTCTTTCTACTCTGGGATCTCTGGGTACTTCCTTTTTTTCTATGTTACTTTCTACACTTTGCAGCATCAGCATTTTCTGTGATGCCAGAAGTTTAGCCACTTCCATAATTGGCACTAATGTTTTGTTGACTTTCATCACCACTGTAACTGGTAGAATGTTCATGACATTCTCCCTTAGTCAATCTCCATATTTTGTAATTAACACCATTTCTCTCCCTGTACCAAACTAGGTACTGAACCCCTTCTCCCCCCACATTTTATACTGAGTTTTAAATGTACTTTTATGATTCATCCCATTTTAACCATTCACTAGTTTTTTCTTCAGTTCCTGTTTCTATTGCAGGTTTGATGAAACAGAACCAAAATCTGACTTTGAATTCAAAATACACATTGTTCATTGAACCGATGGTATCAGACTACGGTAAATAAAAATGATAAATGCCTTTGTCAAAAGTAATGTGTTGAGTACTTTTTCTAGAAATAACATTTCCCTTCTTTCTTCCAGTTCTGTCATCATGAGGTTTGTGCTGTTGTTCAATTCAATTTGCATTTTCCTGTTTTCCCAAGGTAAACTTTTATTTAAACATTTAACTAGCAGTGGATAGAATTATTGTGTGCTGCAGAATGTGCAATAATAATCCGTTATCATGCTGCATTTGGTGAAGTTGTTCAGACAAGGAATAAAGCTGCAATCTACATGGACATAAATCTGGATACACAAATTTCTCACAAATGTGTGGCCAAGCCATGCACTGTGTTATGCTGGCCGTGATGAACCAGGTGCAACCAAGAAATGGGATTAGGACAGCAAATGAGCAGTATCATTATTCTCTCTCTCTCTCTCTCTCTCTCTCTCTCTCTCTCTCTCTCTCTCTCTCACACACACACACACACACACACACACACACACACACAGCCCCTGTATGGTGTCCAGAGTGGTATATGGAAGGACGTCACTCTCTTTCTGTTTTGAGTTACACCATACCACACAGAAATCCTTCTTTCTGCTTCTTTCTTTCTTTCAATATTGTGTTACAGCAGTGGAATATAAGAAAAATATTTTTTGTGATCCAAGCAACATCTACCTTAGAACCACTACTAATGCTTTGAAAATTGTCTAACAAAAAATCTCTTTCAATTGTCAGTTCTATTAACTTCTTTATTCCTGTAAAAGTTCTTTTAATTTCTAGTTCTTTCATAACCCCCTTTCTAGCTATTTGTTTCCTGGATCCCTTTACTTCTCATTTTTTCTTATGGAGACTTCTGGGCACTGTAGTACTTAAGAAGTATCTATAAAGAGACTACATTACAAGCCTTTAAATGCTTACAAAGGAAGTTGTAGTGGTTAGGAAAGGACCCATGTGAGAACTAATACAATGATGCAATCTAGTTCATCCATTCACATTGCTAACACAACATACTTTTAATGTTGGAGCTATGCAAGAGCCTGCATTCTTTTGTGTCTTGTATATCTATATTTAAAGATGCAAAGCCGTGCATCCTTAGTTAAGGTTTAACAGGGGAGGGGGGAGCATTCTACCATAATGAAGGAGTAATTGGGGGGTTGGTCATTTTAACATTCATGAAATCAAAAATGTTTCACCAATCTTCCTGAAATTTACATGTGCCAGAAATAAATGTTGGTTTTATATATCCTGAAAATTTCAACAAGATTGGTGAAAGATTGAAGGAAAGAAGGCAGTTTAAAGTAGGAAAAAAACGACTCCTTCGGCCAAAGTGTTTGTTAAAAAACCTTGGCAATTTTTTTTGTCCACCCTTTGTGATCATATGAGGGCTTACCAAATTAAAATCCTGATGATTTCCTTTTGCTTTGATCTCATATTTAATGGAATAAATTGTCTTTTTTAAAAATTCATTTTTTAAAAAAATATTTTTTATTGCTACTGAAAGCCTATGGAAGCTCAAAACGTGGCACTTGCAATGTTGAGGGGGAGGGGAGGGGAGGGGGAGAGGGAATAATTCTCATCTGGAGTAAAAGAAGCAGCAGCAGCTATGAATTTCTGTGACGTGTGTGTGTGTGTGTGTGTGTGTGTGTGTGTGTACATGGACAAGCAATACCTTCAGCATGACCAGAACCTACCACAAGGAAGCTATGAAATTGAATGGGAGTGAAACTTTAGTTCATAAGCATGCTTGGCTTTCCTTGAGAGCAAGAGAGTTTTGCTACCTGAAGTCTGAGAAGCAGACTCAGCCTGGTTCTTGCCTCCCTTTTGAGAGAAGAAGCGTCCTGTTTTCTCTTTTGGAACATGATTTCCCGTGGCTTTGAGACTATTTTGGGCTATCTTTCCCTAAGGTTAAAAGAGGCATTCACTGTTTTCCTGCTTATGTTTTAAATTTTATTTTCAACAGGCCTAGTAACTTCAAGAGTTACAGAGTTGGGGGAAATCCTCAGTCTCTTTGTGATCAGAAGCACTGAGTAAGGGACCCCTGGACATAATTTAGACTGACACCAACCACATAACACTGACTACTGAAGGGGTCTGGACCACTGACTACTAAAGACAAACAAAGTGGCAGACCATAATAACAGTTCTCATGTGCTCATTTGCTTTATGAGGCAGGTGCTCCTGCAGGTTACCAAACAGATGAACTAACAGGCCATAAAGTTGCCTGGTCAGGTCTGCTAGAAACCCAGCCTCACCACTCCTGGCAGGTCTATGTTCTACTGCAACTGCTCTCAGCTGAACTTCATGGAATCCCACCCTCCACCCCTGGGTTTAATTTACTGACCTCCCCTTGCTGGGCCTTGCAGAAAACTATAGGGACAGACAGAGCAGGCATAATAACACACATAGAGTGCTGAGATTGGCAAATCTAAAACCATTATGTTGCTTTTCAAGAACCAAGGAAATTCAATGGATCTTACTTTTGAGTAAATATCTAGGGATGGAAATGTAGCCTGTGCAGGCTTGAAACTTGACCACAAACTTCATCACAATCTGCTACTTTGAGATCCAAACAGGAAGAAAAAGCATATAGCATAAATGAACTATAATAATTAACATAGTAAACTGTAACTTATTCTAATATAGAGTATCTTTCTATATCATCTTGTGTGCTTCCAGAATTAATCAGGGATTTTTTAATTCCAGTAGAACAATTTTTCAGATTGTCTCCAAATACAGATCCAAAACATGAAATGCTTCCTTTTCATGAAGCAGTGAAAAAAAGCTTTTATCCCTGGGCACTGGCTATTGAAAAGTTCAAATGAGTATCATCATCTGTAATGAATAGCCCTTTTGTCATCAATTGCGCTGGTATATGGGAAATGTGTGAGAGAGAAACGTATTGGGCAGACCTTGTATTTGGTAAGAATATAGAACAGCGTTCCCCAACCTGCTGCCCTCCCGATGTTCACAAGTCCCAGCATTCCTGACCATGGGACATCCTGACTTTCAATGATGGGTGTTGTAGTTCAACATCTTTGGATTGCACCAGGTTGGTGAAGGGCAGCTCTAAACAAAAAAAGAGAAGTAAGTGGTCCTAAGTGGTTCGTCATCAGTTTTCCACAACCCCACAGTTGTGGAATATCATATTCTCCATCGGCATATCATATTCTCCATCCAGTCCTCTCTGCTTTGGGAGAATGAGAATTTCACTGGCAGTTTCTGCCTCCTTAGGGAGGATGTGGCATTATGAGCATTTCCCTGCTTTTTGGTGCTTGGGCAAAAGCTGTAGAGCCTTAACATTGTTTTCTGAACTGTAGGCTTTCTGTTTAATGAATAGAATTAAATGTGAGCCTCTAATCCAGGGGTAGGCAAAAGGGGCAGGGCAGCAAATGCAAAAAAGAATAATTCTATCATAGTTTAGCTCAGTGGTCTTCAACCAGTGGGTCAGAACCCAAAACTGGGTCGCGAGAGCAGTCCAGATGGGTTGCAGCAATGCTGTTGCCACCACATTGGGCAATTATGGAAGGGGTTCCCATGTTGCAGGTTGGGAGTTTGAATTGGGTTTTGGGTCAGGACGAGTTGAAGACCACTGGTTTAGCTTAATGCTTGTATAAGCCTTGGGAGAAGCAGTTCAACCTTTTAGGATGGGGGAGAAACTGCACAAAAGCCAGGAGCCCCAACCCAAGCAATTAGTGATTGGGGGAAATTGGGAGGGGGCACGGCCATTTGGGAACCCCAGAGAGATGGATTTAACCCCCAGGGAGACCAGATTTGGCCCATGGTCCTGACGTTCTGCACCTCTGCTCTATAAATTGGAAAAGTTCGATTATGATACTGTTAATATGGCCATTTGGTACTTCAGTGGATACCCCCCTTTTTTAAAACAAACAATCATATGTCAAAGCAGGACACCTCTCAGTTTGATGTGGTGTTTTCTGGAAATATCTGAAAGTAATGCTTTGAAGAGGTGCTCTTCAAATAATGTAATAATTTGGTAATAATTCACTGACACCATGTTGACAACTATTTGATCCTGCAGCATTAGTATCATGGAGCATACAAGAGCTACATGTCAGCAAAGAAACCATTGAGAAAATTTCCGCCGCTGGCCAGTGTAAGTCTTTTTATTTCTTCTACAAAAAAGTTATTTGAATGCCTATTGCCCTCACCCCTGCAGATTTGTACATATCTGCTTCTTTCCCTTTGTTCTCAGTTACTGCTTCCCCTTTGCAACCTCTTCTTAAATTTCCCACTGTTGATTCTATACCCATATGGCTTTTACATAAAACCTGATGACACTAAGTGTCTTCCAAAACTCAGGGCCACTTCTATATAATAGAACTGCAAGATGAGAAGGACTCAAGTGTGGCTCCACATGAGTGAGACATGGGTACCCCAAGCCTCCTCTGCATTTATGGGTGAGACGTTGGGATGCCAAGCATGATCCACATTTTATGCAGTATGTAGACATGTGGGCATCTTCAAGTTGTGATTTGGCTCTCCAGAGTTACTTTGAGTGATGTGAAAAGTGGCTCTAAGGAGAATAGAGGGTGAAAATTGAATCTTGGATTGCCGGTAAAAGGGGGGGGGAGCTCTGTAGAATGTCCCCACCCTCAGCTTCTTCTTGCTGTGGGTTTTATGGGACTGCTACATCCTCTTCTTTGCTTCCTGGGAAGCCAGACTGCTCTGATTCTGGTTCTGGCTCTAGAATCTTGAACATAGTTCAACACAGAGAGGTTCATGCCCTGGGTAAATTTGAAAGGCATCTGGCTAAATAAACAAGATGTATGTGCGAAGATGGGACTGTTGGATTCACCCCCTCAACTGTATCTACTGATGTTGCTCTGTTAATAGCAGCATATGAAATGTCCTGCTTGACTCCTTTGGTTGTGAAGGCTCATAGATTCTGCCTCTAATAGATTTTATGAATTTCCTCTGTAGTAATATCCACTGTTGTTGAAACATCTCAGTGTTTCAGCCACAGTTGAATTAGGAATGTAACGGACCATCAATAGACAAGAATGAACAAGGTTACTGTATAACTCGACTCAGTGGCCTTCAGTGGAATGCTTTCAAAGTTTCAATCCCTTTTAATCTGTTATAGGGCGGGGCGGGGGTGAGATCTGTTTTTAAATCCCACTAACTAGACAGAAATCCACACCAAAAGGGATAATGATGTGCTGTCCTGGAGGAAAAGGTGAAGGAAGGAGGGAGAATCAAAATATAGAAATCCCCTATATAACTGCATTATTATTATTATTATTATTATTATTATTATTATTATTATTATTATTTTATTTTACAAAACACCTTTCTTGTTCCCTTCTGTACAAGATAATTAAAGGGTTTTTTTTTAGCATTTGTATCTCTGCACTTACTTTAATTTCTATCCTAGCCCCTCCAAAGGAAATGAGATAGATAACAACTCTTTAAGAAATGGGGGGGGGGCAATTAAACAGAGTGCACAATACTGCATATGTTATATAAGTTAAAGCAAACCAATCTGACTATTAAATGCCCATATTCACCTTCCCCAACCAGATGCGCTCCAGCTTTGACTACAACTCCTATAATCGTTTGGTCACGTTGGCTAGGGCTCATGGTTTCTCCCCCACCTGTCAAACTAGCCATGCAGTCCCATCTTGTCAGTTACCTTGCATGTTTCTTAGTACACTTTGTTCCCTTTGACAGATGAAACATACAAGGCAATATGCAATGCTATATATAGTTTAAACTGAAGTACTTTGGCCACATAATGAGAAGACAGGATACCCTGGAGAAGAGGCTGATGCTAGGGAAAGTGGAAGGCAAAAGGAAGAGGGGCCGACCAAGGGCAAGATGGAGGGATGATATTCTGGAGGTGACAGACTTGACCTTGGGGGAGCTAGGGGTGGCAACGGCCGACAGAAAGCTCTGGCGTGGGCTGGTCCATGAAGTCACAAAGAGTCGGAAACGACTGAACGAATCAACAACAACAACAACATATATAGTTTGGCAGCCCTAAGTGTGCACTTTTGCAACTGTGAAAAACTCGGTGTGGGGAATAGAATAAAAGAATGAAGACATTTGCACAAATTCTTAGGGCTGGGGCGGGGGGGGGGGGGAGTAAAAAAAAAAAACACCAAAAAATCTGGGGAATGCAACCAGGATCATGATTGGAGCTGGGAAGGGATTTGGCAACAGACAAAATGGGTTCTGCCATCAAGTCCCCTGGGATACATGCTGGAGCTGGCTGGTGGACCAAAGACAAAGGAGGGGAGAACAACCCACGGTAAGCCTTGTCATCTGTTGGACTCACCATGGGTTGCTCCACAGAAAACCCACACTGTGTGGCTTATATGCTGGAGTGGTTTGTCATGTGATGTGAACTCATCCGTAGACTGCTGGCTGGGAGTGATGGGGGTTGTGTTCCAACACCTCTGGAGGGCACTCTGACTTTGCTTGTTGACTTCGCTGTATGAACTTAGAAGCAGCTGGGTTTGGGCTTGCAATAATTAGGACTCTGTCCAATCAACAGCATCATTCTGTTCCTTTTGGGTTGCTGTGGTGCAGAAGTAGCCCTCTGTAGTTTTCTTGTTCCCTCCCCATTTGTGTAGCTGTGTTGTTGTTTTTTGTACTTCAAGGACACAAGCTTTTTCCAGTGACTGAAACTAATTTCTCCAGATTCCCAAGGGCGTGTTTGTGCTTTGCACATTTTCACAAGCCACACCCTATAAGGAGAAAGACAACCTTAACTTAATCCGACCCTCTGAAAACATGACTCTTCTTCTACTTTGGCACATAAACACTCGCAGCAGCTTCTAATTACTTTGCAAGCAAGTTGGTGCGTGCTCAGGTAACACAAGGACATGGGCCTGAGAAAACACGGTGCTAGTATGAAGCTGACTCGGTGCAACTCCTTTCAGTCAAACCAGATGAATCTGATCTGATGAGAATCTTCTTGCTGCAAGGGACCTTATGGGTCATTATCTCTAGGTCCCTCAGGCAGGGCACGAGGTATGGAAAGATATCCCTGAGAACGTCCCAAAGTCAAAAGAGGTTCTGCAAAATCCTGCGGTTTAGTCTTTCAAATACAGTGGGTGTTAGCTGGAGAACAGGTGATTCCTTTTGGTGCCTGGGGAGTAATGATTAATCAGCAATTTATGACTGCTATTGAAGGTTAACGTCCACTCCTTTCAGAATGTGAGGATTACTATGGTACTTTGACTTTTTCTTGCCATGAAAATGCACATAGTGGAAACATTAGTTGAACTTACAGGGATGCATAACTTGGGGGGTGGGGCTGGGCATGGAACCTCCCTGCGCAGCTCCGTACCTGGTCCCGCTACTCGCGGGGAGGAAAGGAGAATTTGGGAGCAGGTGCCACACTACCCGCAGTCCTCGGTATGGTCCCAGGACCATGGGCAAAATTGAGGTCTCGGTTATGATGGGAAAATGAAGGGATGATCCCTGCTTGCCCCCAGGATCCCCTGTGCATCATTTAGATGCACAGGGATGACCCCAGGAAAAAATGCTGGTGTAGACATGCCCTTAGGAGAGGGATTTCTACTTTTTAGAATGAAGGGAGAAAGGCCCCAAAGCTGGGAAGCCACCAAATGATCAGTGGTTGGAGGAAAGGCAGTTGGACCCTGGAGAAGGGGGCGTGGCCACCTGTGCAAACTTCTAGGGCTGGTTTTGTCCCCAGACCTGAGGTTCTGCACCCCTACTTTAGGGCTTGATCCTGAAAGATGCTAGCTACACTAGAACCATGTTCAGGAGCTGCTCAAAGGCTTAACCTGGGCTGGCATTTGGAATTACATGGAAAGATAATTGCTTTTGGCATCTAACCACATGGTTAAGCCCAGGATTAGCGTCCCTCCAGTTCCTTGGATTTCTGAGTGGCTGGAGTGATAGTACTAATACTAGCCCAAAACACATGGACAAAAGCCTACACATGGTTGCTTCCTTCATGTGGTTGCAGTCATCAGGCAGCAATCGTACCAACTCAATCACAGCTTTTAAAACTCAGCTAAAAACTTTTCTTTTCCCTATAGCTTTTAAACTTTGAGTTTGTTCTGACTCTATACTGTTAGCTTCACTCTACCCGGTGCCTGTTTACACTTCCCTGTGCCTGTTTGCATTCTCTTTCCCTCCTTATTGTTTACTACAACTTTATTAGATTGTAAGCCTATGCGGCAGGGTCTTGCTATTTACTGTGTAATCTGTACAGCACCATGTACATCGATGGTGCTATATAAATAAATAAATAATAATAATAATAATAATAATAATAATAATAATAATAATACCCACTGTGAATATTAATTTGATGTTGTAATTCGATGTTGTAAATGGAGAACAAAAAACAAAAATGTTTAATGATTAGAATTTTTGTTTTGTTTAATAATTGGAGATACGACTTCGAAGTCTTACGCCGTTGTGGACTTTCACTTGCTAATTTACCAAAAAGGTTTACCAGTATTAGCCTTTGTGTACAGCATGCATGCTTCCCCCTGTACTCCACCAATCCTCCCTGTCTCCTGGAACAACGTGGCTTCTTAATATTACTGTCTCTCTCTTCTTCCAGTGATGAATTGCTCAGCCCCTGCCGACATCTTGTTTCTGTTAGACGGATCTTACAGCATTGGCAAAGGCAACTTTGAAAGGGCAAAATATTTAGCAATCAAGCTTTGTGAGGCCTTGGACATCAGTCCGGAAAAGGTAAGTACACTGGGACTTGTTTATATGCCCTGTATACCCTGTGTGGCTGAGCAACGGTGCTGCGTTGTTTATACGATGCGGCCACCACGTGTTTTCTCCCCGAAACTGGGCTTTTGAAAGCTGTGATTTTTTCCTTTACTCTGAGGTCACCACCTTCTTTGGTCTGCCTGTCAGTGGTGACCTCGCTTTCGATTGAGGCTGGAGGCATTCCAGGGGCAGATTGAGGCCCAGGGTAGGTCGGGGGATGCACACGAAGGCCGGGCAGAGGGCAGGGATTGGGCTCAATGAGCTGAATGGCTGCTCACACTGCAGCTCTTTTGGCCGGAAAGCCAGCCCTCCTTCCAGCCATGGAGATTTGCCGTTCCCGTCCCGCGGGGTTTGAAGTAATGAATGGCAAAGCTTTGTCATCAAGACATCCCCCTGGTGTATTCCATACAATGGATCCCAAGCCTGGATCTGAAGAAATCCACATTGTGGATACTTAAAGTATCCAAGAAGTTGCAGCAGATAGGCAACTATCTTTGAAAACAACAACAAGGCCATATATCTGGAACAGGGAAGAAAATTAAGCATGCTTAATTATTATTATTTTTTAAAATGTGCCATGGCTTGAGCCTATCTTCTCAGAAAATTCTGCTCACTTAACCTTAGAGACACATGGTTATTTATTACTGTATAGTGAGGCTACACTATTTAGTAACATTTTAAATCAATTAATCTAACCAACCGAACAACCAAATTTTGTAAAGATCAGCAACAACGGTGGTTAATCAGGAAACATTTTCTTCTTTTTTCTTTTTGAAAACTAGTAAGTGCTTTAGAAGGGGCATTTACCCTTCTCTCTCTTTTTACTGTTTTATTATTATTATTTGTTTTGTTATTTTGTTCTGTTCTTCTACTTTTTGCCATCTTGAGCATCTACATTTCAACAGGAAGGAGGGAAATAAATATTTATAATTAATTAAAGGTGCAAATCTGTGCATGTTTAGAAAGAAATGATTGTTTTTAGATTGCTGCTGCTCGTTCTGTTTGTATTGGGTGGCACGTTTTGTGGTTTTTATAATGATTTTATGTTTTATAATGATATGGTTTTATTATAATTATGTTGTGTGAACTGTTTTGAAAATACTGTGTTGCCCTTAAAGGCAGTATATAAGTATTTTAAATAATAAATACATCTTAAAAGAATAATCTATAAACAAAAAATATAATATCTAGTATTGATGTTTTCTACAGATGTAGGGAAATATTGGCCACTTGGCTGGTCCAAGGGGATCTAACTGGTGCATTTCCCATTTGTCTTGATTAAACATACTACTTCCTAGACCTTGTAATAACAGCATAAAGCACATCAACTTTATGGGTCCTATCCTATCCTTTCAGGTCAGAGTGGGAGCAATACAGTTCAGCAACACTCCTCACTTGGAATTCTCCCTTGACGCATATTTCACCAAAAGGGAGATAAAAGACAAACTCAAGAAGATTGTGTTCAAGTAAGATTGATATATATGCAGATTTCTCCCCACCCCCATGGTGTTCATTTCCTTGCTTGTTAATGAAGTGATAAGAAATAGTTGTCAAGGAATATTTGCATTCTGACAGTTTCATAGAATCATAGGGCACTATCCCAGCGTGTCATTCCATTAGCACAAATGACGTTGCGCTCGTGGAAACTAGGTTATGAACTACGCACCAAAGAATAATCCAACTAAAGTTACGTTTACGCAAGTGTGGTTGCACACACAGTTTTGCGTTATGCTTGTGCAAGCCATTGTGCAACCGGTTGCGCATTCTGCTTGGGTTATGCACCTGCTTGCACCTTATTATTATTATTATTATTATTATTATTATTATTATTATTATATTTATTTATTTATTTATATAGCACCATCAATGTACATGGTGCTGTACAGAGTAAAACAGTAAATAGCAAGACCCTGCCGCATAGGCTTACAATCTAATAAAATCATAGTAAAACAATAAGGAGGGGAAGAGAATGCCAACAGGTACAGGGAAGGGTAAGCAGGCACAGGGTAGGGAAAAACTAACAGTAGAAAGTAACAGTAGAAGTCTGCACAACATCAAGTTTTAAAAGCTTTAGGAAAAAGAAAAGTTTTTAGTTGAGCTTTAAAAGCTGTGGTTGAACTTGTAGTTCTCAAATGTTCTGGAAGAGCGTTCCAGGCGTAAGGGGCAGCAGACGAAAATGGACGAAGCCGAGCAAGGGAAGTAGAGGCCCTTGGGCAGGCGAGAAACATGGCATCAGAGGAGCGAAGAGCACGAGCGGGGCAATAGTGTGAGATGAGAGAGGAGAGATAGGAAGGAGCTAGACCGTGAAAAGCTTTGAAGGTTAACAGGAGAAGTTTATATTGGATTCTGAAGTGAATTGGAAGCCAATGAAGAGATTTCAGAAGCGGAGTAACATGGTCGGAGCGGCGTGCTAAGAAGATGAACTTTGCGGCAGAGTGGTGAACAGAAACCAACGGGCTGATGTGAGAAGAAGGAAGGCCAGAGAGAAGAAGGTTGCAGTAGTCCAACCGTGAAATAACCAGTGCATGAACAAGCATCTTGGCAGAAGAGACAGACAAAAATGATCGAATCCTGGCAATATTATACAGGAAAAATCGACAAGATTTAGCTACTGCCTCAATATGAGGAATAAAGGAGAGCGAGGAGTCGAAGATAAAGCCAAGGCTACGAGCTTCCTTGACCGGAGTAAGCGTAACATCATTGACAGTAAGAGAGAATGAGAGATGAGGAGAAGGTTTAGGAGGAAAAACAAGCAATTCAGTCTTTGCCATGTTTTTTTTTTTTTTTTTTTAATTTTTTTTGAATATTTTTATTATTAAAACAACAAACACAAATCAAAATCACTTAATACAAAATATTATCATACCTTACTATCATATATTCAATATTAACCTATTAAACATAATATAATAAACATAACAGTGCTCCCCCCACCTCGGGATCTCATTCTTGTTTCCAAAAACTCATAGTTTCATCTGTTGGTGGAACCCCCCTTCCTTTAGAAAATACAAACTCCAGGAACTTTTTCCATATACTCTCAAAATCATTCGTTTTTACTATGCCTCTTTGCATTTTTATATTACATGTCAATTTATCGTTTATAGCAATGTCCCACACTTCTTTATACCATTCTTCAATACAATAATCTCCTGTTATTTTCCAATTCCTAGTTACTATCAACCTCGCAGCTGTCAGTAGGTTCGTTATCAATTCTTTCATTTCTTTATTACATTTAGGATCATCATGCAGTGAGAGTAATGCAATCCTTGGTGTAACTTCTACTTTAAATCCCACAATCTGTTCAATCTCATAAAACACCATCTTCCATAACTTTTGCACATGTATACAATCCCACCACATATGTAAATACGTTCCCTTTTCTCCACAACCCCTCCAACAATCTGCTGAAAACTGTTTATTAATCTTATTTAATCTAACCGGAGTTAAGTACCACCTCCATACAAGTTTATAATAATTCTCCTTTATTCTTACTGACATATTTCTCAACACTCTCTGTCTCCATAGTCCATCCCACCTCTGTTGTCCTATTTGTATCTTCAGATCAGTCTCCCAAACCATTTTCCCAGCACTATCCAGCCCTCCTTTCTCAACTAATATATTATATATTTGACTCACTAACCCCTTTATCCCTATGTTTTGTCCCTTATCTATTTCTTTTTGTTCAATTAATTCCTCAAATTTCGTCCTCTCTTTACATTCTCCATTTTCTCTTAGCCAATTTTTAGTCCATTGTTCTAATTGAAAATAATTTAACCACGTTAATTCCAAATCTCTCAAAACTTCTTCCAACCTCTCTCTTGTATTCATCCCCCTTAACCACTCTCCTAATTTCATTTTATTTCTTTCTTTTAAAACTTTGCTTAACCTCATCTTTAAATTTTCAGGAAATTTCTTTAACATTATCACCGGTGTTAAGGGGGAATTACTTGAAAACAATTCCTTTTTATAATTATCCCAAAGTTCCCAATGGAACTTCAGAAATTGGTTATCTAAATCATTAAGCCATTTACCCTTCCCTTTTTGCTTAAAAAACACATTTTGCAATTTCAACTCAATATTCCCTAGCGTATTTTCCTCCATCCATTTCAAATCCCCTACCCCTATAATTGCTTCAACAACATGTCTTAACCTATTAGCTAGATAGTAGTACTCAAGGTTTGGGAGACCCAGTCCGCCTCTCTTTTGGCTTAAATACCATTTACTTTTATTAATCCTTGATCTCTTCCCTTCATTGCAGTAATTATTTATAAGATTCTGCCATCTTTTTAATTCTATCACTGAAATTCTTATCGGTAACATTCTAAAGAAAAAATTAATCTTAGGTAAAATTTTCATCTTTATTAAAGCTATTCTCCCAAACCAGGAAAGATTCAGTTTCTTATACCTCTTTAACTCTTCCTCCAATTCTTTTTTCAATCCATTTAAATTCTCACTTCCCAAATCTTCTAAATTTTTTGTAATCTTAACACCCAAATATTTAATTTTCTCCTTGCTTTTCAAAACTGAAGCCTTCCCTTCCCACTCCCTTTCTTCCTTTTTAGTATAGTTGAATAACATCAAATCCGATTTTGCCCAGTTTATCCTTAACCCCGTAACTTCCTCAAAATCATTCAACTGCTGTTTAATTCTTTCCATTTTACCTAAAGGATCTCTGATAGTCATCAATGTATCATCTGCAAACATGTTCAGTCTTTGCCATGTTAAGCTTCAAGCGACGATGAAGCAGCCAAGCTGAGATATCTGAAAGACATGCCGAGATACGATCGTGAACATCAGGAGAAAGTTCCGGAGATGACAGATATAGTTGTGTATCATCGGCGTACAGATGATATTGGAGACCATGAGATTGAATAAGCTTGCCCAAGGGCAACATGTATAAGGAAAACAACAACGGGCCAAGCACCGAGCCTTGCGGAACCCCTACTGAAAGGGGAAAGGAGGAAGACGAGCTGCCATTAGTCAACACGCTGAAAGAGCGACCCGCTAGATAGGAGGCAAACCAGTTATAGACAGAGCCACAAAATCCAAGGTCATGAAGGGAATCTAAGAGAAGATCATGATCAACCGTGTCAAAGGCTGCAGTTAGATCAAGGAGAATAAGAACGGAATAATGGCCTTTAGACTTGGCAGTAAGGAGATCATTGGTGATCTTAGTAAGGGCTGTTTCGGTGGAATGCAGAGGACGGAATCCAGATTGAAATGGATCCAAAGCAGAGTTACTAGAAAGAAAGTCAAGACAGCGAGAGTAGACCGCACGCTCCAGGATCTTTGAAACAAACGGCAACAAAGAGACAGGTCGGTAGTTAGACAGAGATAGCCTATCAAGAGTAGGTTTCTTGAGAATGGGAGAGACTGTAGCATGTTTAAAAGCAGAAGGAAATGAACCAGAGGACAGAGAAAGATTAATAATATGTAGCAAGGAAGGGAGGATAGCAGGAATAAGATTAATAAAGACGCGAGAAGGAATCGGATCACGAGAACAAGTGGAAGGCTTCGAAGAGCGCAGTATTGTAGACAGTTCATCCGCAGAGACCGAAGGAAACGCAGAGAAATTTGCAGGAGGAGCTGACAGATGAGGAACAGGGACTGGAAGAGGAGCAGAGCTGGCCAGATCAGAGCGGATAGTTTGGATTTTAGCATTGAAAAAAGAGGCAAAGTTATTAGCAGACAGAGAGGCGGGGAGAGATGGCGGATTAGGCTTCAGAAGAGAATTGAAGGACGCAAAGAGCCGCTGAGGATGCCTAGCATTTGACTGGATCAGCGTTGAGTAGTACTGCTGTTTGGCCAGTGAGATGGCAGAAGAGAAAGAGGAGAGTACAAATTTGTAATGGACAAAGTCTGCCCGGTCCCTGGTCTTACGCCAAAGGCGTTCAGCTGCCCGGGAACAAGAGCGAAGGTAGCGGAGGGAAGAGGTGAGCCACGGTTGGGGTTGAGAAGGGCGAACTATCCGAGTTGTAGATGGAGCAAGATTATCAAGAGTTGAAGATAAGGAGGAATTAAAGAAGGAGACAGCTGAGTCCAAGGAGACAGCCGAACAGACAGAAGGAAGGGAGGAGGCTAGAGACTGGGAAAAAGCCTCGTAATTGATAGATTGCAAGTCACGACAAGAGCGAGAAGCGGGACGTGAAGGAGGAGGATTATGAGTAATATTGAAAGAAACTAGGTGATGATCTGACAGCGGAAAGTGAGCAGTAGAAAAGTCCAACACAGAGCAATTCCGAGTGAGAACAAGATCCAGACAGTGTCCAAGGGAATGTGTGGGTGCATCAGACCAAAGCTTAAGATCATAAGAGGAATTGCACCTGCTGTGCAATGCATTGTGAAACTGTTTGCACCAATGCTTTGCACCTGTTGCACTATCCGTTGTGCTACTAGCTGTGTAACAGCCGATTGCACAAGAATAACGGGCAACCGCTTGTACAACGGAAAGATTCAGCACAGTTCCTCTAACACTATGTGAGTTTGCAGGATGACATTGTTGGACACTGCCCATAGATTTGGAAGGTCCATCAAAGGTTATCTAGTCTCAAGTCCTGCCAATGCAGAAAATCCATAACTGGTAAGTCTCCCTGGTAGGTCTCCATCTGGCTGCTTAAAAACCTTTAACAAAAGAGAGTCCACCCCTCTAAGAGGCCCATAACATCTGGAAATTCTTTCTAAGGTTGATTCCAAATTTTCTTCTTTGTAATATGAACCCAAACCAGTATACTTGCATTTCAGCTACTTTTCCTTGATATCTTCAGTGATATTCAGTGGCATGCAAACTGTTTATCTTTAAATGTTTGTGGATTGCAATGCCAGTTTCTGACACCCCAGTCTTAAAAATGCTGACATGAGAGTAAGTTTGATCAATACTGAGAGGTCTTGTTTCTAGTGGATGTGTTTAGGATCAGAGTTTGAGAAAGAAAATGATTTTAACTAATTAGTATCTCACACCCAACAGTTGCCAACTTTACACTCAAAGGTCAAAACACCTAGGAGGGCAGCAACCACTTCAATAAAAGCCAGACTGCAGAATAAGGCCTGTGCTCCTGACTGCCCTGTTCTTTGTTTCTGCCTCTCCTTTATCCATGGCCGCTATCTCTACATTTACCCTCCTTATCTATGGCAACACTTTGCCTGTGGCAAAAAGTTGCTTGATTCTTGCCAGGAACAGAAGGCATAGGACCAACTCCAAGATTTTGTGGGTGTTTGGACAAGACACCCTCAATGGGCCGAATCCCTCAGTGACTCTACCTTCTCACCACCATTGTTGTCTGCTGCTCCTCGTCTTCCTCAACATTGCTACCACTTGTTTGCTTGCCAGGCAGCCGGCCAGCGAGGATGTCACATCACCACTGATTTATTTATTAATTTGATTTATAGCCCACCTTTCTACAAAAAAATAAAAATAAAAATGGTACTCAACACAGCTTTAAAAAAATAATTTAAAATAGATTAAAACAATAAAGCACATTAAAATACAATTTAAAAAACATAACAACTATGGACTAAAAACATCATTAGCACCAGCAGATCCACTTACAGGCCAAAGGCCTTCTTGAATAAGGCGATCTTTACTTCCTGGTAGAAGGATACAAGACAGTGAAATGTAGACGAGTGAAATGCGGCGTGCATACTAAGGGGACCTTAGGGTTGTGTGCCTTGAGGTTATTTTGTTTTTAAAATGCATTCATTAATTTTAATGTGACCATATGGTGGAAGCCTGCAGTAACATCTTCCATCCACTAGGAGCACACTTCCCTAATCAGCACGTCGCTTTGCGGCCCATACCGTTCGAAGACAGGTCAAGGGACAGAATTATATGGCTTTGCCCTTCCTGCCCTGTTTGTGGGGCTGCCCCCTTCAGGGGAATGGAGTGCACAAATCCCTCCTGCAGGGGGCTACAGGGGCACATGATGGCAGGGGCTGTGCCTAGGAGTGGCAGCAGTTGTGGCTTCACTCAGGTGGCACAGCATGTCCATCTTTGACAGCTGTGTCACTTTGCTTGAAGGCTTCACTGTGTCAAACTCAGGGCCAGTCCAATCCAAGCGAAGCCAGGTCTGTTCACTAGTGAGCATAAAATGCAGCACTTAAAAACAAAGTTGTGAAGCGTTTGGAGGCGTTTGTGGCTGGAAAGAAAACCCAATGACAAAACGCAGCTGGCCAGGAAAGATACTACTGTGACTGCAACACTGTTGATGCATTCCTGACATGTGGCCTGAGAGAGAGAGAACGCTGGAGGGAGGGAGCCCAGGAGGAACTTTAAAAAGATCAAAGCCACCTCTGGCAGGAGTTTAGAGCACTGAGAATTACAGGCTGGTACAAAGGGAAGTGTGGAGATTAAAGAAATAGGCACCACAAAGCAGGAGTCTGATCAAATACCAAATACACCAGGAAATAAAGAAATCACAATATGGTTTATTTTATTTTATTTTAAAAAATGAATAAACATGGCCCAGAAACAGCAGTGTATGCCTGTGACAGTGGGGAAGAAAGCTGTGCTCTGAAGAGAATTTTACTTTGCGATTCTGGTTTTGCCCTATTTGTTTTGTCTTGAAATAAAAGCCGGGCTAAGAGACAATAACTGGAAATGGCTTCTCTTCAGAACTCCCAGAACAGGCTTAGAAAACAGATGGCGATAACAGAGGTTTTATTACAAAATTGGTTGGAATGGTGACTGGAAATAGCCTATTTCCTTTGCTCCTCAATGCTCTGCAATCAAATATAATACAAAAGGATGACTGTTCTAGAACTGCTCCTGTATGTAGTCTGCAAGTGTACAGTTGGGTATGATGTGGAGCCAACTTTATAACCAAAGATCTAAGCAAAAAGCCTGGAGATACAGATCTTTGGGGCCATCTGCTCACATTCAGCATGAATTAGAATGCAACTTGATGCAGAATTGTGTGTGCTTTCCCTTTACCAAGGAAATAAAAATGTCTGTCTGACTGTCCATCCATCCATCCATCCATCAGTACCATAGTGTCAAGACCATGAAACCTAGATGCCTAAAACATGGCATGTGTACTAAGAGAGTTGTGCACCTTGGGTTTTTTTTTAAATGCATTAATTCATTGTAATTAATTTAAATGTGTCCATGTGGTTGCAACCTACAGTAACACTTTCAGCCATTAGGGGTAGATTTCCCTAACCAGCACATAGAATATAGGAACATAAGAAAAACCGTGCTGGATCAAACCAAGGGTCCATCTAGTCCAGTGTTCTGTTCACACAGTAGCCAACCAGTTATGTCAACTGGTTGGCCACTGTGTGGACATGAGTGCAATAGTGCCCTCCAACATGTGTTCCCCAGCAACTGGTATACATAGGCATGCTGCCTATGATACTGGAGGTAATATATAGCCATCATGACTTGTAGCTATTGATAGTGTCATTTGCCATGGTTTTGTTTAATCCCCTTTTAAAGCCATCCAAGTTAGTGGCCAACACTATGTCTTATCATAGCAAATTTCATAGTTGAACTATGTACTGTGCGAAGAAATACTTCCTTTTACCTGTTCTGAATTTCCCAATAAACAGGTCCATGGGCTGACCCTGGGTTCTTGTATTTTGAGAGAGGGAGAAAAATGTCTCCCTATCCACTTTCTCCACTGCATGAATAACTTTGTACACTTCTATCATGTCTCCCCTCGCTTGCCATTTTTCCAAGTTAAACATTCCCAAACGTTGTACCCTTTCCTCATAGGCGTGTTGCTCCAGCCACTTGAACATTTTGATTGCCCCTTTCGGCACTTTTCCATCCTTTTTGAGGCGCAGTGTCCAGAACTGTACATATTATTCCCAGTGTGGTTGCATGATGGAGTTGTACAAAGGGCCATATGATCTTGGCAGCTTTATTTTCAGTTCCTTTCCTAATAATGCCTCACATGGAATTTGCCTTTTCCACACTAGCGCGACGTTTTCATTGAGCTGACCACCACAGCCCCAAGACCTCTTTTTGGGTTAGTTATTGCAAGCTTAGTTCTCTTCCGCATACATGTGAAGTTGTGTTTTGTTGTTGTTTTGCCCCAACATGCATCACTTCACGCTTGCTTGTATAACTTCTACTTGTGTGGGTTCTATGGGGCTTAATTAGAATATATATATATATATATATATATATCTTGAACAAAATATGTCTTTAATAAACATCCAACTACAGGAATATGCCACAATTTGTTCTTCTATGTGCAAACAACAACAAAAATATGGATCTCTCGCTTGTAGCCCAGTCCCACGTGGCTCTGTACCTCCAAGCACTGAGCACTTTGGAAGTCGCTTTTGTAGATTTTTTTCTTGACTTTTATTTCACAGGGCAATCCCCAATCAGTAACACAACAGTTCAGAGTATTAGCCCTGCAATAATATAATTAGGACAAATATCAAGGATGCAAAAAAATGATTCCCCATTCCCCTTGAGATTCAAATTAACAATTAAATTTACCTTATACAAGGCGATAAGAGCCCTTAATTAAAGAGCAATTCTTCTAACATTCAGCTTTCAGCAGAACAACTGGTTCGCCCTTTTTTTAAAGCTGTTCCTTCTCTAGCCCTCCCTCTGAGTGAGAGCCCCGCCCAAGGGACTAAACCATCTATTCCATAGGGGTTACATTTGCATTGAACCGCATTTGACATTTTGATGCCCATTCTCCCAAAGAACTCTAATCTTTATTGGTATTCTTGAGCTAATGTTGCCACTGTGTCCCAGCACTATGTATAACCTGCCATGTGTTTGCACTACATCTCTACCAAAGATCTCAATGTTTTGTTTTATTCACGTACACATGTTCAGATATGAGTTTGCATGCAGGTGTGAATGAAGGCACAGAGCAATTGCGGTAACAGTAAAGGGTTCTTAATTTGGTCCCACTGCTGGCATGTTTGTTTTACCACACTGTAGCATTTTCAGTCTTTCTTTATCTTTCTTGAAGTCTAAATTCCTAGTATGAGCACAAGTGTTCCCCACAGCAAAACAAACAAACAAAACTCTGTGATGGCCAAATATTTTGCTAATAGACCCAGTGGTCAGTTAATAAAATCCAAGTGGCTTTCCCAGAACTGCACTTAATTTCTGGGATTCACAAACTTTTAACAGCTGTTGGAGTGGAAGTGTGGGGGCAGAGATGAAGCTGCACCTGCAATGGTTGCTAGATCTTTAAAAAACTTTGCAACACAGCAGCTGCCACAAAGAGCTTTTCTAGATGAGGCTGTTAACCTACAGTATTTACTTCCAGTTTTGCCGCAGAATTGAGATCAGATCGCTACACAAGGAGCTTTTCCTTTCCTATCCTTCCATACTTTTTGCTGTATAACCTCTAGGTGGCACTGTGGTATAGCAGGATAATGCAATTGCACTAGTGGGGACTTACTTTGGGATTAAAAAAAAATACTGTGTTTTTTTCTTCTTGATCAACCCCCCCCCCCCCGAGAAAGTGGTATTTAAAAACAGAAGCAAAACTGGAAGGTCACGTTGTCATTTAAAGCACCCATATAGAACTGTGAGTGAGGATTGACGGGGACACAATACAAACCTTGTGTAGAAAAGCCCAAAGAGGGCAGAATGTATCATGGCACATATACAACTTAGAACCCAGTGACTCTCAGCTGTAAGCATTGTGTTTGCAGTGATAAGGAAGCCCTTGGGTATTCCATTTATGGCAGTTCCTCCCCACATACAAGTCAACATTTGGCCAAGGGATGAGCATGCATTATATGTGTGCTCACCCTGAGAGCCAAATCAGTTATATGAGAAGTAGCTTTCTGTGTTAAAACAAATGAACAAGAGGCTTGAGATTTCCCTTGAACCTTTCAAGTGACCATTGTTTTGGAAGTCAAGGTGACTGCAGCTGTTCCTGTCTTTCTTCCTTTGACCCTTTTATTCATTATCACTTCCCTCTACTTGCAGAACTCTTGGCACCTTAAGTACATTACAATAGCCAGAAAAGCAAGTGAGGGGCAGACAAAAGGGCTGGAAGAAACTGGGCAGAAGAGCTATTGCTCCTTCCTCTATTCAGATACCAAAGGATGTCTGGAACTCTGCAGGGGGGGAGTTTGAGTGGGTGGGGGCAGTTTGGAGCAGAGGCATTGAATGGGTGGGGGCAGTTTGGAGCAGAGAAGTGATGAGCGGAGAGAGTTGATGCCCCTGTCCATAAGATTGTGGGTTTTCCTTATGTGAGCGTGGGAAGACTGTAGGATTTAATTATACATATCTAGGGTAGCCATGTGCCCTCTTTCGTAAAAGACGGTTCTCTATTTGAAGGACTCCCTGCTCCAAGAACCCTAAGAAAGGAGAACAGGAGCCTTGAAGCTTCCCATCAACACTTAGTGCCTGGAAGGCAGACTGAACAGGAAGGCACACATGTCACTTAGGCTTAAATGAGGGCAATGGCTGTTTGGATAAGATTTCTGATCTGCTTTTATATCATTACAAACAAACAAAATACCATATAGGTCTGTTGCTCTCAGTTAGTGGACAAAGGGGAAGATAAAACAGAAACGATGTTAAAGAGATATATGCACCACGCCAAATTATTTATGTTCCTCTTTTGTTGTCCCGCAAACTGGCAAGGTAGAATATCTCTTTATTTTGCTGCTAAAGAATTAGCAGTAATATTTAGCAGTAGTGTGTGTGTGTGTGTGAAGTTGCACTTACACTACAAGGAATATTATTTAATTATTTGATAAAGTATACAAAATGAAAACCTTCCTTATTCCAGTAATGGTCTTCATTATCTCTTTACTTTCCAAATAAATTATATTCTAGCATTATACCATGAGAAGGACGCTTATTCTGTTAGAAACTTAGACTTTCCTTTTCCCAGTTCCTTTTTTTTTTTCTTCCCTTTTTCCTTTCTTTGCACAGAGGTGGAAGAACAGAAACAGGCCTTGCTCTGAAATACGTTCTTCGGAAAGGATTCCGTGGGGGAAGGAATTCGTCGGTCCCCCAAATCCTTATC
Source organism: Elgaria multicarinata webbii (assembly GCF_023053635.1). Classification (NCBI taxonomy): domain Eukaryota; kingdom Metazoa; phylum Chordata; class Lepidosauria; order Squamata; family Anguidae; genus Elgaria; species Elgaria multicarinata. The sequence continues at coordinate 65,892,850 of NC_086178.1, forward strand.
ATCCTAACGGATGGCAGATCTCAGGGCAATGTGGTGATACCAGCCAAGCAGTTAAAAGAAAGGCGGATTGCAGTGTTTGCTGTGGGAGTCAGCTTCCCAAGGTAAGCTGCCTTTGACCCCATTTTAAAAGGATGAAATGCCTCTTCTGAGCTAGGGGTGGCAACGGCCGACAGAAAGCTCTGGCGTGGGCTGGTCCCTGAAGTCCCGAAGAGTCGGAAGCGACTGAACGAATAAACAACAACAAACAAGCATAGGTGTGCGCAAGGTGTGTGCTGGGTGTGCTTCCTGCCCTTCTGAATAGCTCCCAGCTCATGACTGTGAACTATGGAATCTGTGAGCGTTAAATTCCTGCCATGCAACAATGCTTTGAGCATCATCAGACGAGTGTTTTATAGCACGCTCATTACTGGCCACTTATAGGTGTTTGCAGGTCCTTTTGACAATGATGTCCGACTCCTATGTGTTTCCCACTCCTTCTGAACCTTTTTCCATTAAAAAAAAAAAAAGACCCAGAAAACCTGTCTTTTTTTTTATTTGAAGAGAAATGTGCCACCATTTCCTGCTGTGTGCAGGAAAGCAGTGCGGAAAAAACACCCACTGAATGGGGCCACATCTGAAGAAAAAGGAAGCTGCTCGCCCCTATTGTGGGACAGAAGCACGACTGAAAGCGACGGGAGGGAAACGCAATACCCTCCCCTGCCGCCCGCCCCCCCTCATCTGAAGAAGCTCTTTATTTGCTGTGCTGAATGTATTTTTCTGCAGATGGGAAGAACTGCACACACTAGCCAGCGAGCCAACTGAATGGCACATGCTCTTTGCAGAAGACCCCGAGGATGCCTCCAACGGCTTCTATACCACCCTTACTGGTTCTGCGATCTGTAAAGCTGCATTTCCAGGTAATGGAGGTTGTGTTTATGCCTGCTGCTGATTAAGCAACCCCTTGCTTCTGTCTTGTTTTGGGCACCAGCTGTCATCTTGGCATGTTTTGCATGGAGATCCTCATCCCTCCTTTCTCTTTGGAACCTGTGTTTCTAATCTGGCACATTCTCTCTCTCTCTCTCTCTCTCTCTCTCTCTGGGCATGTCTACACCATTCCTTATCCAAGGATCATCCCTGTGCATCCACATGACACACAGGGTATCCCAGGGGCAGGGAGGGAAGATCCCTCCATTTCCCCGGGATAACCAGGACGGCTTTTAGCCCAATTCTTCCTACAGTCTTGGGATCGTCCTGAGACCGTGGGAGTGTGCACGGCCATCCCAGTTTTGTCCTGGCTCCTCGCAAGTAAACACAAGGAAATGGGCACAGGGCACAGAGCTCTTCAGGGCTCAGTGCCCATCAGGGGAGCTTAGCTTTTTTTTTTTAACCTTTTAATTTTCGCTGGAGCACGAGTGCACTCCAGCTCTTCTCACCGGGGGTGGGGGGTGGGGAAGGCTGCCATGATGGGCGTGATTTATTTATTTATTTATTTATTACATTTTTATACCGCCCAATAGCCGAAGCTCTCTGGGCGGTTCACAAAAATTAAAACCACAGTAAAACACCCAACAGTTTAAAACACAATTACGGGACGTAGCACAGCCCATGTAGACTGAGGGGGAGGATCTCATAATCAGCATATTGCAAGATCCTCCCCCTCCCCTCCCCTGGTGTAGACATGTCCCCCTTCTCTCTCTCGATGAAAGAATCCCAAGAGAAAAGCTTAAAAGTTTTGGGTATTAAGAGCCATGTTTTCATAGAGCCGTATTCTTATGAGGCTGCCAGTTGTGTGTAAAGCCATATGTTTCTAGGGCTGTTTGTTTCTATGCCTGCTTGTCTCCAAGAGCTTGTAGGCAGCCTGGAAGTGTGTCGGTTGTGTCTCAAACACTGCTGCTTGAGCAGTCTCTTCGCCCACTTAGCAAGATTCTGATTGTAGTTGCTTATCTGAAGTGTTTTTATCCTGCCCCTCAGCCAGAAATTCTGTCCAAGCGGCTTACTTGCAGCCAGTAAAACAAGTCAGTTACAATCTAAAGAGACACAACACGCGAGGAAGAAGGGAGGGGAGGGGAAGAGGAAAAAATGAATAAGCCTTTCAGTAGTGCTGGTAGAATTGCCCATTCTCCCCAATGCTTTTACTGCGCTGCTTCACAGAAAAGCCCTGCAATGGCTGTGAGTCTGCAGCTGCGTCATATAACTGAAACAGCGCTGATTCTTAGGCATCACGGGGCTTTGAGCGCATATAGACAGCCCACCAGTGGCATCTACCACTCCTCCTTCTCAACACCACAAGTGTCTGGGCTAGAGTGAGAGGGAGGTGAACAAGAAAGTTGTAATGGTGAAGAGGAGGAGCAAGTCCAGGGGGCTTTTGTCAATGGGGCACTGCTGGTTCTTTGGTTCCTCGGCAAGTGCCCAATCAAGGCTACCCTTGATGCCTGTTCATAGCCAGTATCGAAAGAATGGTGATCTTGCAGAAAGGGATTAGCTTAGGGATTTTCTGAGTTTTTGCCCAGGTGTGCATTGTATCACCAAAAGTTGTTTGAGAATGGGATTTGCTAAGGATATTCCAAGGCAGTCTCCTCCAACCTGGTGTCCTCCAAAGGTGTTGGAGTATAACTCCAATCATCCCCCAGCCATCACGGCAATGCAACTTGATGCTCTCCAGGTGTGCTGGACTACAACTCTCATCATCCCCAGTCCAACACATCTGAAGGGCACCAAGTTAGGGAAGGCTGTTCTCAGGAATGTGATCCCACCTATGTGGCTTATCGCTAAGCAGCCTGTTCGTTCTTTCCCTTCCATGGCTTCCTTTGATGGGTTAAAAAGATGGCAAAGCAGGTAAATCGTATTGAAAAGGGAAGAGATCCCATCCCCTTCTACCTGATCCTTTGAACTGCAGGTGCCTGGGATTAAGCCTCAAGCCTTCTGCATGCACGCCATGCACTCTCCCATGTTGCTGTGGTCCCTTTAGGCTTGGTTAAGCTTCCGGTCTTGGGCAACGGATGCCAGTTCTGAGATTATTCTCTTCTTGCCCCAGGTTGCAAGGCGGAATCTCACCCTTGTGAACACAAAACGCTCGAGAGGGTAAAAGAGCTGGTTGGAAACTATTTCTGTTGGAAGGGATCAAAGAGCAATCATGTTGTGCACACATCGCTCTGCCCTTTTTACAAGTGAGTCACTAACCACGCTTCTTCCTTTAAAAAGCAAATAAACAAATACAGTCTAGATTTATCCCTTAAAGCTTCAGTGGGGATCAATGGGAGTTGAATTAGAGAGCATATTCTCCATTCATTTGATGCCATTTTTTTAAGGAAAAGAACTCCAAACACATATATAAAAACATCAAGCTGACAGGTTTAAATAAAATGGATTTTCGCGATTACCAAAAATGCACCACCCATGGCTCCTTGCCAATAAAGATCTCTATCCCAGGATGGTGCAGGAAACATGCATAAAATGATCAAACCAGTTCTGAGAATAGCCTTGGCAGGTGAGCAATGAACAAAGAAGTCTGCACCACCAAAGAATCAATCAGGATAAACATCTCAGAAGATAAAGTCAATTGACCCCCAATGTTTCAACACCATCTTACCCCACTGCCTCCCCCAAGCTGTTGCAGAGCACCCTGAACAGGAATTGAAGTGATGAGGAAGTGTCCATAAACTGGAACCATAGCTGTGAGTGTAAGAAATGTGTAGAGATGCTTCACGCATATTCTTGAACCCCCGGAGAAGAGCTTGAATAGTCTGATTGTGTTTGCTTTCAGTCTGTTGTAAGCCATTCTGTGCATGTAGCAATTGAGAGTACATTGCTTAGTTTGCTCAAGCCCAGGAAAAGCTTTCAAGTGAAATAGAGGCGTAACGAAAGAAGTGAGATGGGTAGAGAGAGATACAGAGGCAAAGATATTCACCCAAGTTCATGATATAGGACAGCTGAGGGGATCTACACAGCGTCGTGAAGGCGCTTGCGTGCGCCTGCAGTGCGCCCCAAAAATCATTGTGCAGATCCTGCCCTGGTCTCGGCCTCCCCGAGCCTTTGTTGGAGCGTCCGATCCCTGGGAAAGGGAACCGTTTCCCCACCCCGCTCGCCCGCTCGCTCTTTGCTGCTCCGCTCCCCCGTTATTTCTTTCTGAGCTGCCCTTCCTCCAAGAAGCTCAAGGCCACCGGGTGGTTCTCCTCGCGCCCTCCCACCCGTTTGCTCACAACAGCCCGGCGAGGTAGGTTTGGCAGAGAAAGGAGGGCTGACGAGCCCAAGGTCACCCGGTGGCTCCGCCACTGCTAAGCCCTCTCGCCCCTCGCTTATCGAGCGCTCCCTCCCTCCCTCCCTCTGTGGACGTGGCTCAGGCAGCTTCCTCCTGCGGGGCCCCCTTGCCTCGCCGTCCCGCCCAGCAGATGGCTGAGTGCAAGCTGGCCGGCCGGCCGTCCTCATTGGGTTTCGGCGGCGGCAGCGGCATCAGCTCCTCGCCCTGCTGCAGCGCGCAGAGACGGAGCGCAGCGCGCCAGGGCAGGATCTACACAATGATTTTCGGGGCGCACTGCAGGCGCACACAAGTGCCTTCACGACGCTGTGTAGATCTCCTCCTGCAAAGTCAGAAAATCAATTGAGTTTCTTTCTGGCTGATTCTGATGCAGGACTCATCTTTGCCATTCTGCATTTCATAAAACACCACAGTGGATTAGTTTTCAAGCGGTAGAAAAATCGCCAGGCCCAGGACTCACAGCTTGGCCTCCTACGTAATCAAGGCCTCTCCGGATATTTTTCTTGCCTCTTGGTTGGGAGAAACACTTCTTCCCTGTCTTGCTCCTTTGACAGCACTATGAGATTGTCACTGATATAGAGTAAGGGCTCAATCACTGGCAGGAAATAGTCCCTGCTCATATTGCAGCCAATGTTAAGCCTGAAGACGGAAAACACAGAAGCTATATTGTCAGCTCAGTAGGTTGAGTAACAGAATTGTCCTTGTGCCTTGATGAGGATATATCTTCTCAATATGCAAGATAAGTAATGTCTAATGTTTGGTTTGGTTTCTGCATCTAAAGAAGGCTTGAAAAGATGCCGTATTTCCTTTCAGCTTTTCTGCTCATATCCTCTTATTGAAAGTCAGGTCTTGTGGCTGCTGGAATGAGCAGGCATATGACAGTTTGCACACATCCCCAAAACAAAATGGAAAATGTATGTTAGGCATAGCATAAGAAGAATTTGGATGGCCTTGAAAAGAGAGAGAAAGAGAGGGAGGACTTTCTGACCATGCAAATAGAATCCCCGAGTTAGAATAAACTAGGTAATAGAAGGATTGAAAATGTAATCCTATACATCTCTGCTCAGAAGTAAATCCTATTGTGCTAAAATGGGTAGTGGGGTGGAATTTAGAGACATCAGTGGTGGAACAAATTGGAAAGTTGTGGAAGGTAATTATAATCTCTGCCATTTTGCTCTTTCTGATTTTCCAAGATTTTTCTCAGAAAGTATTCAAATCTCTTAAAATCTAGATTCTCTTTGATAGATAGATTACAGCATCCATCCATGCAGATACTAAAAATAAACACATTTCTACATACCAACCGTTTGCTGGATTTTAATTTTTTTTAAAAAAATCTAATTATTTCACTTTCCTTATTTATGCCTTTGCACTCAGTCATTTGGAACTCTGATGGGGGGAGTGAGGGTGGGGGGAGGCGCATAGACAGGGTTAAGCACACCTCCCCCTGTGCTTCTCAGTTCCAAATCATCCCCTCACCCCAAATCTCTTTGCCCTCTTGCAAAAGCAGTTGTTGCGGTTTGATTACACATATTGCATGTGACATTTCGCTAGGTCCTAACTTAATGCATGCCTAAGAGTACAATCTTATACATGTCTACTCAGAAGTAAGCCTCATTGTTTTCAGTTGGGCTTACTCTCAGGTAAAGGTGTATAGGAATGCTACCTAAGGCTTAGCTTTAGGCCACAATCCTATGCACACTTGCCTGGGAGTAAACACCATTAAATGCAGCAGGATTTAATTCTGAGTAGACATGTAGAGTTTTGCACTGTTAACGTTTTAAGTGAATTGAAAGTCCATGCTTCTCTTTTATAGCTTTTAAATGTCTGCTTATCCAAATCTCATGTTTTCTATACTGGCTTTTCTAATTAAGCTGGAGGAACATTTTCATCAAGTATCCATCTAGATGTTACAGAACCATGTGTCCAGGTAAGAAATTTTGAGTACAGTTCCTTCAAAATGAAAATAAAGGGGTAAATTAAGGCAATGTATCAATTGCCTTAACATCAATGAATAGATGTTGAGTTGTATCCAGAGTGTTCTTCCATTGGCTGTAGCATCCCGGAGCAGAGTTCTACTCAGAACACGCCCACCAGTGGAAGGTAGGTGTGTGTGTGTGTGTGTGTGTGTGTGTGTGTGATCTTTACCAATTTCATTGTTCTCCAACCCCACTCCAATCCCACCCTGGAGTAGATTTGGGGGGGGGGGGCGGGGGGGCACATAGGGAGCTACAGGGGAGAGAGAATCACCAAAACGTATCTTCTCCCCCTGTCTACTAGGGGGAGAACCTCGACTGGGTTGGAATTAACCATTTTGTCTACAGGAAGCATATTCTGCACCCAGCCCATTTGTTAGCAAAGAGGACCAAGAAAACCTAGTTTATAGGATGAGTTCTTTCACTACTTTTTCATAAACCTTGAAAGAAACCCCTGGATTATCTTTGTAGAATAAATTTTCCTAAAACTAAAATGGCGAGTATCTTTCTGTATTAAAATAATGCAGAACAGAGACAACGTTCATTTTAGCCACAAAGATCAATTCAGCAACTTTCTCACATTAACCTGCATTAAAGACAAAAGCACCAGATCATCAACCTACATCTTTTTCTTTTATACTTAAGATTGTATATGTACGTATATGTGAGTGCAGGCATATAAATGTGTGTGTGTGAGATTCTGTGACAAAGTAGTTCCATTACCAAAGAACAAAATATTTTTTAATTTGTTAAAATATTTGAAATCTAGTTCAAAAATGCAAGATTGGAATTTTTCAAGTTTATAAAAAACACTTTAATTATAAAACCCATTAGCTGTTTCCAATTCAGCTATTTATGTAGTGAGCCAAGTAATTACTTTTATCTGACCGATAAGTGGCATTCCCTAAACTGACATAATATTACTAGGTTTTTATATTAGGGTTTTACTACATAGGTTTTTTTGCTATTAGGATTTCTTATTATGGGTGTAGGGTGGGGAGGTTACAAGTGGGAGATCCCCCTTTAAGCTTACTTAATCAATCTACAAAACATTAATATTGAAGAAACTAATCAACTTTGCTCTTTGTATCTAGTCAAGAGGACAGGGCGCCTGCAGCTTTAACCGTTGTGATGAACAGGAAATTTCACCTGGTGCTGCGTGCACACAAATGACACCTGCTGAAATTCCCTTTTCTATACAACTGTTAAAGACGTAGGAGCCCTGTCCTCCTTTCCATATGGTCACTCTATCATGGCCATGATATAAAAGTCCATCATACCCTGCCTCGCTCAACACTAGAAGTCTGAAAACACAATCTGTGCTGAAAGCAAGTAAGATTCAAGAAAAATATTCCTTGATTATTACATTTCTATTCCACCAAACTCCTCAGGGTAGTGTACATAGTTCTTACCATTTATCTTCGCAAACAGTTCTGCCTTCCAGAATTTATTTTGTTGATACAGATGACAAGTTGCACTCTTGCTGGACACAAAACAGAAATATGGGGTAATTAGATTAGAATTGTACTGTGAAGTGTGGCCAGCTTTTCTTTTTGCTTGCAGCTAAAACTGAATATCCATTGTTACAAAATTAAATAGCTCCCCAGCACTCCCAGCACTCTCTCTCTCTCTCTCGCTCTTTCCTGGTTTTTAGATCCTTGTGGTTCTCAGCCTTGCCAGAATGGAGGCACATGCATTCAACAGGGATTAGAAGGGTACCACTGTGTCTGCCCAGTTGGATTTGGTGGAGATGCTAATTGCGGTATGTGGTTTCACTTTTGGTTTTTAATATGTTGGGAACATCAGTCGGTTTCCTGCAATGCTTCTGGTTATTATTATTATGTTTGTTCTATAATGGGGAAGAGCAGGAAAGGCTGATGTTAGAAGGCTTAATTAAAAACAAACAAAGCATCATATTTAATGTTTTGGATGAGGGCTATTTGTTTTTACTTCTTGTTTTTGGTAATGGATACTCAGATACTCAGCCTAAGGTTGTGATCCTAATCACATTGACTGGGAGGAAGGTCTCACGAGTCAGTGGGACTTCAAAGTCAATATATTTAGGATCAAGATCTCAAGGTTCCTGAAGATATTATGATTTTAGGGCAGTTAGGCTGCAATCCTATGCCCACTTACCTGGAAGTAAGCCCAACTGAACTCAGCGGGACTTACTTCTGAGTAGATATGTAAAGGATTGAGCTGTTAGCCTTGTTTTCTGTATTCACTGAACTTTTCATGTGTGTGTCAAATAATTTTGGAAGGTGTTACAGAAAGTACCCAAATTACAGGATCCAGAATCACAAGTCTCTACTCATAGGTCGTATGTATAAAGAGATTGCTACAAAGACCAAGGGTTGTTTCTGCTAGGAATTTCTGTGAAGCCATGGATCAATTCATTTCTGGTTGTATAACTTAGTGCCTGTCTAGTCACCTATTATTTGTCCCAAAGTGAATCTGCTCATGATGAGATTTGTATGAGGCCTCAGGCTTTTGCACTTCCTGCCGTGCTCCCCTCACTATAGGTAAAAGTGAACAACTGAACCAGGGAAATCCCATATTTTGCTTGAACTAGTATAATGATCACTACAAATTTCAGTTCCATCCGTGTCCCCACCCTGGAGATGAAAATATTTGTAATCATATTGATCATAGCTTGGCAAAGTCCATAGGCTTCTCTGAACTCTGTTAGAAGCTACTTGTTCTGCTTTTATTTGGGCTTCATATTGTTGTTTTGAGCTACTTTTTCATCATTTTCCAGCACCCAAGTTGAGTCTAGAATGCAGCGTGGACCTTCTTTTTCTGGTGGACAGTTCATCCAGCACCACCTTGGAAGGATTCTTGCGCTATAAAGCTTTCCTGAAAAGGTTTCTGCAAGCAGTGTGGAGTAGAGAGACCCCAGGGGATGTGGGTGTGGCCCAATATAGCAATGACGTCAAGGTGATTGTGGGCATGGGGGACCTCAGAGACGTGCTCAGCTTGGTGAAGGCCATCGATGCCATGCAATTCAGTGGAGGGAGCACCTTGACTGGAAAAGCTTTACGGTACATTACACAACATGGCTTTAAGAGTGCGCCAGTCTTCGCTGATGTCCCTAACGACCTGCCCCATGTGGTCATCTTGCTCACGGATTCAAATGCTCAAGATTCAGTGGTGGAAGCAGCTAAGTACAGCAGGGACCAAGACGTCTTTCTCATTGGAATTGGCAGTGAATTTCTGAGAGCAGAACTAAATGATATTACAGGGAATCCAAAGAGGACCATTGTGTACTCCACCCCACAAGATCTATTCAACAAGATCACGGAACTGCAGAGAAAAATCTGCAGTGTAGAGACCCAAGGTAAGAGGTCTAGGTAAGGCTACAGTACCAATTGGAATCTATTGGTGTCTACTATTGGCTGGCAGTACACCTTAAACACGCTCTTGTAATATACGTGTGCTGATACTTACTTGAAGATGTGTTATAGAACATGGGAACAAAAGCATCACCTTTCAGCAAAGTTTATCACATCTAAGTCGACTGAAATGAAAGAAAGGACTTGGTATTTGCTAAGTAATCTCATGTATGTTTCTCTGACCTGCTCTTCAAAAACACCTAAGAAAGCGATGCTACTACTTGCTTTGTCAATGTATTGCTGGTCAGGAGTCAGAGGGAATTGTTTTAGATAATAAACTCTACTTACATTATAATATTCTTGACATTTCATCTTGAAGATTGCTTTCTATGGAGCCACATATTTAGAAACGAATAGAATAATGTTTTCATCTATTTCATTTCATTTGTTACGTTTTTATTCCACCCTTCTTCCAAAGAGTCAGGATGGTATACATTTTCTCTCTCCCCGTCCCCCATTTTATTCTAACAACAACCTTTTAAAGATAGGTTAGGCTGAGAGGTGGTGACTGGCCCAAGATCACCCTGTGAAATGTCATTAATTGAGTGAGGATTTGAACTCAGGCCTTCCTTATCTAACTTTTTAGTTATTACACCACACTAGGTTTGCCTTAATTTATTACTTGTTTAGTGTCTATGTATAGTACAACCTCTATAATTGAAATATTTGCTATTCCAAGACATCTAGATCCCTAAATTTACTATCTCTGGCCCAACGTAATGTCAGTAATAACCCTAGGTAATCATAAGTCCCTATCCTTTCAAAATTTCTAGATGCCCTCCAGCTATTCAAATAAACATGCCATATTCTTGATAGCTCTAACCTCTGTTCCTTCCTTCTTAGGCTGCCCATCTCAGCCCTTAGATTTGGTGTTTGCTTTGGATTCCTCAGCTTCGGTTGGAAGGAAGAACTTTGTGCAGCTAAAAACCTTTGTCAGAAGCCTCTCGTTCCAGTTTGACATCAATCGGGACGTGACCCAGATAGGCCTCGTGGTCTTTGGCAAAAGGCCCCAAACTGTTTTTGGGCTGGACACACATGTAAGCAGTTCAGCTCTCCATGAAGCCATCAATCAAGCTCCCTTTGTGGGTGGCTCCGGTTCAGTCGGCAGTTCCTTGCTGCACATTTATGATGATGTCATGACAGTCCAAAAAGGAGCCAGGCCAGGCGTGAAGAAGGTCGTGGCAGTGATCACAGGTGGGACTGGAGTGGAGGATGCTGTCGTCCCTGCTCAGCAACTGCGTAATAACGGTGTATCACTGCTTGTCATTGGCATGGAACATGACCCGACGGGCTCATTACTGAGGATTGCAGGTTCTCACAAGAACCTGCTGAGGATGTCCTCTTATGAAGATCTCCAAAATCACGAAGGCCTTATCATTGAAAGACTTTGTGATGGTAAGATGGTCATCTTGAGTTTCTGGTTATATTTTGTATACAACAATTTAAGAACTTATGTATTAATAAATGCATATCCTGCCTTTCAATCAAATTTATCAGGGCAGCTTACAAATTTCAAGTTAAAAGAACATCATAAAATACATAATTGCCATAAGAAACACTGTAGAAACAGATCAAATTCAGAGCTAGACTTCTTTGCTGCTCAAAACGCTTGAGAAACTAAGAAGATGGCAACTCTTGTGACACCCAGTGATCCTCCCTGGGGAAAGCATGTCACAGATGGGGTGCCACCACTGAGGAGGCTCTCTCTCAGGTCTCACCTTATTCAGTGGGGGCAGCAAGCAAATGCTATAGGTGGTTAGCATTCAGTTACACTAATCCCATGTCCTGCCTTAGCTCTGTGATTTATTTTTAGCTTGTTTAATAGCCAAGCTGTGTGGTACTGTTAGTAATCAAACTGCAGTTTGTAAACCCTTTTGTGTGATGTAATATTCTTTATACCAGGGGTGGACAACTTGTGGTCCTCCATATATTTACAACTCCCATCATCCCTCACCATTGGCTCTGCTGGCTAGGATTGATGGGAGTTGTGAGCCAAAACATATGGAGGGCTGTAAGTCACCAACCCCTGCTTTATGCTGTTTGAACTTTCATGTAGAAAACCATGTACTCATGGCTCCATTGGAGTCAATGGAGGCTTTTTCCCTTTTTTAAAACTCTCCCCCCACCCCCATTGCCTCACAGGAGAGGTAAAGTGACAAAAATGAGAAGGCAATTTACCCAGAGTGTCATGGTCCTGATCTGAATTAGGACAGTGTCTGCTTACTCGAGAGTAAGTAAAACTACCATGCATAGCTACACTAGGCGCGATTAGACAAATGATTGTTCTGACTCACTGCTGATGCCTGCTCTGAACTCCACTTAAAATTAAAATGAAATACACTGGGTACTCTGGGTAATGGTTAAATATCCCACAATGCCCTGTAGTAGCACTACATCAGAAGCACTGTGGGAAATTTAAATGGTGTCTAGATAAGACTTCGTGTTAGGGTGCACCACTGATGCTGTGAGGTAAGCCTACCAGGCCCTACTGAGAAAGGAGGGGCACACCAGAGAGCCCTTTGTCTCCCCACCCCTGCCCAGCCTGCTTTGTCAAACCTAGACTTGGCCCTGTTTTCCATGCTCCTGTAAATTAATCGAGGGATGTTGTTCTTTAAAAAGTTCCCATTTATTTATTGGCCTAGCCAATATCATGTAGCCAAAGTAAAAGCTTCCTTCTTTCTTCATACAAAATGAACTTATGCTTCACCTAAAACACAGTAGATATGGAACTTCTTCTTTTTCTGAAGTTGAGAAGAGCCAAATTAAACTCTTGCCCCTCCCCCGTTGATCTCCAGCATCAACCAACTTCAAATTGTGACTCAAATCTTTTTAATGTGTCTGAGATCAAAGGCGTAGCAAATGATCCGTACTTCAACATTTAATATCTCGTCCATCCAAGATTAGCAACACATTCCTAACACATCAAACAGGGATTGTTTGAGATAACAGGCCGAATGACAAACTGCTCTTCCAAGGGTCAGCATGCTCTGTTTACAAAGCAGAACCCATGATGGGAATGAACTTGTGGCTGCAAGATATCCGTTTTTTTAATGGTTAGGGAGGGAATACGCTGTCAGATCCTGTGTGGGAAGGAAGGGAATGTGATGACATAAGTGGCAAACCTGAAAATAGGACCAATAATTGTGAGCCAGGAGCTGTGCTATAAATAAGGCCTGGGGAAGCATGCAGAAAGTGTCTTCAATTCAACAATGGAAAACTTGCGTTGAGGTGCGATGTTGTGCTGTGTTAAATTGCCTCATGGCTCAGTCTGCGGAGAAAGACCCTATTACACCAACTTTAAAATCACTCCACTGGCTGCCAGTTAGTTTCTGGGCGAAGTACAAAGTGTTGGTCATTACCTTTAAAGCCCTACATGGTTTGGGTCCAGGTTACCTGCTGGATCGCCTTCTCCCATACAATCCGCCCCACACACTCAGGTCCTCTAGGAAGAATTTACTCCAGTCAGCCAAAACTAGGCTGACAACTGTTACCCAGAGGACCTTCTCTTCTGCCACCCACAGACTGTGGAATGGCCTGCCGGAGGAGCTTCGTCGATTTAATAGGCTCGCCCAGTTTACGAAAGCCATAAAGACTGATCTCTTCCGGCAGTCTTTCCCAGATGGGTTTTTTTTTTAACATGTCCAGTTGTTATTTTAATATTGTATCAGTTTTATATGTTTTTAAGCAGTTTTATGCATTTTATTGTGATTTTGTATTTAATGTTGTTCCCTGCCTCGATCCAGAGGGAGAGGCGGGTAAGAAATATTCTATTCTAAGATCTATAGAGGCCATAGCTCAGTGGTGAAGCACATGCTTTGCACGCAGGAGGTCCCAAGTTCAATCCCCAGGATTCTCAAGAAGGGCGGATAGAACGCCTGCCTGAAACCCTGGAGAGCCATTGCCAGACAGTGTGGACAATACTGGGCATGAGAAACCCAATGGTCTGTCTCAGGTCCCAGATTTGTCATAGGAGCACGGTGTTCCTTCTTCTACAGCAGAGCAGGGTGTGTGCGTGGGTGGGTGTGAAACCTCTTTCAGCCCAAGGTCTGCATTCCACTTTGGAGCGCTCTCCTGGGGCCACGTTCCAGTGGTGGGTGGGGCCAAAGGCAAAAGGTTAGGGGCAAAAAATACCAACCTTCTGGAATGGGGAAAATGCATAAAACCCAAGAAACCACTCAAGGATCAGTAGTTGTGTAAATGAGGATCGGGCAGGGCCTTTTGGGGAAATGCAGAGAGCAGGATTGGGACTCCAGGTGGGCCGGATTGGGACCCCAGGCCTGTGGTTCTGCACTTCTGTATAAGGCATTCCTGTGATCCAAGGAGATGTCTTCATTGATTTCCTCTTCTCTCCACAAAACAAAAATGGCAAGTCTTCCTGCTGCATTAAGAAGTGTGAGATGTCTTTCTTCTTGTGCCCTGACAGCCAAGATGATCTGCTATCTTCTCTGTCTATTCCAGAGGCTCAGAAGCCAGTGAACCTCTGCGTACCCAACCCCTGCATGAATGATGGAGCTTGTGTTCCTGGGAATGGCAGCTACTGGTGTCGGTGCCAAGGCTGGGAAGGACCTCACTGTGAAAATAGTAAGGCTCATTGGAGAGGAACCAAAAGGCATTTCTGTTAGATGTTAAATTTTCTTCAGCACTGGTGATGGGACAGCAGCCTCTACTACACCTGAGGGCAGCGGGAAAGCTCAGGGGATTCAGGACAGGCTCTGTGGCATGCAGTTCTCTCCTTCAGCATCTTGCTATTTCCTCTCAGCATCTGCTATCTATGGCAACTACCTCAGTCTGCCTAATCATAGAATAGTAGAGTTGGAAGGGGCCTATAAGGCCATCAAGTCCAATCTCCTGCTCAATGCAGGAATCCACCTTAAAGCATCTCTGACAGATGGTTGTCCAGCTGCAACTTGAAGGCTTCTAGTGAGGGAGAGCCCATGACCTCCCTAGGTAACTGGCTCCATTGTCATACTGCTGTAAGGGACATTCCTGTATGATTAGTGCTATGCATGCAGCACCAATCTAGCAAGAGGATCTTGTGCACACCTCAAGTTGCAGCTTCTACAACTTTTAGTATCCATCTGTCAGTAGACAGTCTCATTCTTACACATGTTTAGACAGAAAAAAGTCCTACAACTCCCAGCATGTTCCGGCATTCCAGTCCTGACAGGGGCATGCTGGGAGCTGTAGGATATTTTTCTGTGTAAACATGCATAGGTTTGCATCCTAAGAAATTAAAATGTTAGTAGCAGAAGTAATCAAATATTGTGCTGTTCTATTGTACTATTTTTGTCAAATAACTATGATTTATTTATTTATTCATTCATTCATTAAATTTATATACCGCCCCATAGCCGAAGCTCTCTGGGCGGTTAACAAAAGTTAAAAACAGTGAACATTAAAAAAGTATACAAAATTTAGAACCATCAAAAATATAAAAACAACAGTATAAAACAGTATCCATTTTAAACAAAAACAAACAAACTTAGCATACGTTGTTAACTGCTTTGCTCTTGAAAAGTGGCAAGAAATGTATTAAATAAATTAAAAATCAATAAATAAAATACATCAAATTCATTCTCGACCTGTGTACCAGTTAGTGTAATGACATGTGCAACGTGTTGGAAAAGTAACGATTCTTCACGGGAAATCAATATTTACACACATTTCCTTTTTCTACATGGAAGACTCAGCACTTTGCCTTGAGAGATAACTATCATCTTTTTTTATAAAAAATTTTTATCATAGGAATTCATAGGGGTGACACTTCACACTCACGGATGCCCCCGGCAATGGTCTCTGCTCAACGGAACCGACGCGGTTGGCGGCAGCTGTATGGAAATCGCCAGCATTCCAAAAGGCGCAGGCAACAGTCTCCGTGAGCAGGTCAGAAGCACTCCAGCCTACAGCTACTGGAGACGTTCTTGCAAAGGAACTGAAGCACAGGCTACGAAGCACAGCAATAATGTTGTTTTAAAGCACGAGGGTTTTGCACAGAATCACTTCCTGGTAAACCAAAGGACATTGCCAATATCTAGCGTATTTGATATGAAATATTTATTATTGATATATCCTCATTGCCCTCCTCTGAGCACGCTCCAGCTTGTTTGCATCCTTCTTGAAGTGTGGTGCCCAGAACTGGACGCAATATTCAAGATGAGGCCTAACCAGGGCCAAATAGAGGGGAACCAGTACCTCACGCGGTTTGGAAACTATACTTCTATTATTAATGCAGCTCAGAATAGCATTTGCTTTTTGCAGCCAATCATGAGCATGCAATAAATCACACATTTAGAGGAGCCCACAGAGAGCCATAGGGCCTACCCCAGTGAGCCATAGGGCCCATGCCCTAGGCAGTTTGTCAGGACATAGCGGAAGAGACTCAAAAAGCCATAGGAATACAGCAGGCGGCTTTTGAGGAGCTGCTTTTCTCTGGAGATCTGATATGGGGTAACAAATCTGGAAGTCTATTGAATGTTTAAACTGTGCCTGTAGCTGTGGTCATTCTGTATATTTGTAAACACAAATATAATAAAATATGCCTCCAGTGACTAAAACCGAGTAAGCATTGCACTCCTGCAACGTCTCACCACTCAGGGAAGTTGGGGTGAGCCTAACAATATAAAACCATCCTTAGTTATTTTACTAGTTTGATCTACATGAGACATTTATTGCACACTTGTGATTTCTCAATCACAGTACTTTACAAAAGTACTTTACATGAAATTTAAAGAACTTTACATGAAATTGTCATCTTCCAGGGCCTCTCCCATGCTTTGCAGCCATTTTAGTCCTGTCCCCTCCCCCCCAAATGAGGAAATGAGGAAAATCTGGTATATTTGTGAATGGTGCTGAAGACCTAGTGTATTTGCGCAATTCTGCTATGCCACAGTGCCATCTAGTGGTTGTGTAATGGCTCATATAAAAAGGCAGAGAAAGAAAAAATATGTAAAGGAGCCGATCTTTATGCCACAACAAATCTGTAAAAAGACAGTAAAGTGATGGGTTAAACGCCTTATGTAAAAAAGCGATCGCTTAGAGATGAAGGGGTTCCATTACACATGGAGCTCCAGGTGCAGAGAAGTGGTTCTCCTTACACTGGAAAGGAAGAGGCACCCTGCACTGTGATTTCCTCTCCCACCTCCTGATTGAAGCAAATGAAGCAAACCCTGCTTGTGTAACACTTCTGTGTGCATGCTGAAGCTCCCATGGAGTTCTAGGAGCCAACTGTGTGAACTCACCTCTGAATCAGTGGGTCGAGCTGGGTGTGTGTTTTCCTAACATGTGCCCTGCTTTAAGGTGGATTCCTGTGTTGAGCAGGGGGTTGGACTCGATAGCCTTATAGGCCCCTTCCAACTCTACAATTCTATGATTCTGTGAAGTCTGTCCACTAGTAGATTTCTCTTTCCAATGATCAAACATCTACTACCTAAAATTATGGGATGGAGACCTCTGCTCCAGTTCTGCCCATCGTGGAAGTGGTACAAAATTCTAACAGGGCCAGATCTACACCAAGCAGGATAAAACACTTTGAAAATGGTTTGAAAACTGTATGTGCCATTTTAAAGCAGTACTGTAAATCCTGCCCCGGGCTCTTCTTCAGCCTCTACTTGGAATATTTCCCCTTTCTTTTATGAAATGGAACATTTTATTTCTCCTACGCACCACTGAATATTAAAGTTTGCTTCTTGGCTGCAGTTTTGTAGCCAGGAGGATTTTGAGATTGTGCAATTTTCTCTTGGTCTGCAGTGAGCCGCTCTCTCTTTCGAGACTGCTTACACAAATATTTAATGCAAGCTGCATAGAAGTGTTTTTATCATCTGAGAATTTTTGTGGAAGATAAGACTCATGTGGGAAGGCCAAACACAGCAGCAGCTTCGACGTACTTTCCATAAATAATACAGACCGCAGACTCTTTTCCTTGTCTAGCAGGTCAAAGGAATGATTCTTTAGCATCAGCAATGAGGCCTTTTCCCCAGAAAGCAATGGGGGAAAGTCCATACGGAGCGATACTCCACACCTTTACTCAGAAACAAGTCCCACTGAGTTAAATGGGACATAGTCCCAGGTAAGTATGTAGAGAAAAAGTGCATACAAGCAGCCCTACTAGATCAGACCAAGGGTGACCCATTCAGTGACTTTCCATGCTGAACGCTGAAAAGGGTCTTTCCTTTCTCATCCCACAGCCCAGAAATGCAGTGAGCTGCCCTTGGAGGAAGGGCATGTTCTCTTTCTCCATGGGCAAAAAGGCAGTGACACTTCTCGGCTGCTACCTCTCTTTCCTGTCTCTCATCCATTTCCAACAAGGCAGCAGGGAGGAGAGGTTGAGCTGTTACTCACCTCCCGATCTCCCCCCTCCCAACGATGGCTTAGTGAATAGGAGAAACCACAAATCAGTGGGAGGACGTGAGACTGCAGAGCTAGCAGGAGGCGAGAGTGGGCGGGACTCAGGAGGAGAGAAACGGTAAGCCGCATCTGGCCTGCCGGCCACTGCTTCCCCAACCACGATCCAGTCCAGCATCCTGTTCCCCGCTGTGGCCAGCCAGCTGCCCCTGGGAAGCCCACCAGCAGCTCATGAAGGCCGTCTGCTGCTGTTGCTCTCCTACCTGTATGAGAAGCCCTGAGCGTGTTCCAGGTCGCACTCTCCATTCAGATGGGGTGACTGTGAGGCTCAACGTTTGGGCCACTTCCTAGCACTAATCATGTACACTCTACAACAAACTTCCCCCAACCTGGTGCCTTCCAGATGTGTTGGATTGCAACTCCCAACATCCCTAACCAGCATGGCAGCCGATTGGGGAGGGCTGCCTTAAATATATCCCAGTCTTCAATTTTTTAAAAATTGAATATCAATATAAAATTGAATATCCCAATGCTTCAATTTTTTAAAATGTGCTAGTGCTTTCTTTTTTTTTAGATCGTTGCACTGCTACTGCGTTATGCTTTTTGTTTCTGGACTTTGTTTTTGTTCTTTTTTAAATGTAAAGTTTTTTGTATTATGTTTTAATACATTGTATTTTATGGTTTTTAAGGTTTGGGGTTTTATTTTAGAAGATCGGTGATTGCACTGCATTGTGTAGGATGTGGACCTGCTTTCTTCATTAAAGTGAACAGGGCAGCCTCTTGTGAATGGGGAAACTCTGTGTGCAGTGTGCGTGCATTGGAGCTCCTGTGCCCATCAGAAATCACTGGATTGTGGTATACATCTTTAATGCTGGGTTTAAATTAGCATGTTAGCTTTCTCTAGAATCACATGGGATTCTAACTGTCACTAGGATTCATTTATAATTTGAATGTTGCTCTGGTTGAAGACACATGCATAGATAGCTACATTGGTCAACCTATGCTAAAAGACTACAGTAAATGCAGATTAGTAGATTATTGCAAATATATGTGATATGTTGCAAGAATGCCCCCTAGTGGACAGAGGAGAGTTATTCTTTATTCACCTATGACTGCAAAGATAATATTTCGTGCCAAATAAGAGAATGGGACTCCCTTGCAGAGTTTTGGATTGTGCCAATACTCCCCCGGTTTATGAACTTGAAAAGTTTAGCTTTTTCTGGACTTGCAAAGTCAAAGTCACTGAATAGACACTGCTTAGGTTGTTTTGGACTATGTAATGATTACAAAAACACACACATTTAAAATAGAGCCAACTTTTTTATTTTATGTTTTTAAAAACTCTTCTAAAATAGCAACTGATTGAAAATACACATGTACAACAAGGGGAAATTATTTTTAGCTACTAATACAATAATAACATAGTTCTATGGTTATTTACATGAACACTTTGGATCTGAACTTGCCCGTTTGTCAATCGAATTTCTGTGTCTTGGCTGACACCGTCTGCTACAGTGGCGACAGAGTGGTGTGTCTGGAAGAGACTTGGCTGCACAGGTGCTGGGGGGAAAGAGTCAATTGCTACACCTCTGGTACCTTTACCATGGATGCTTCCCATCATCAGGGCATCAGAGTACCACAGCTTCATTTGACCCCCTTCCATCCTTCCTTCCACAGTGCCCCCATCTTAGTATTTACACAGCTCCATCAAAAGACACAGTGGAATACAGACATCAAAAAACACATAACAATGACACTGAAGACATATACACTGGCACAATTTTTATTTTATTTAGGGTAGAGGTGTTTCCCAGTTGGAATCAATACTTCAGGAACAAGGGTGGATGAGACATTGTCAACCTCTTCACACCAGTTGTGATCTGCCTGCTCCCCTTGTAACAGCAGTGCCTCTTTCAAATGGGCATGTAACCTGTGGACTCTGTGTGTGTGTGTTCTTTACAAGTTTGCTCTATAGAAAAAGCCTGTTTAATACATGAATACATAATGTAGTTGGTGTTCAGCTTAGGTGACTTTTGCACCTGCAAACTTAACAAAATTCTCTCCTGATATATGAGCAGACCTCCAGAGGACAGCAGAGTGCATACAAATCTGGGGGTTACCATCCTGCATCATTCTAATGTGGCCTTTCCTAACCTGGCACTTTCCAGCCATTTTGGGCTACAACTCCCATCAGTCCCAGACAGCATGGCCAATGGTCTGCAATGCTGGGAGCTGTAGTCCAAAACATCTGGAGGGCACCTTCTAAGGCTGCAACCCTATGTGTTCTTACCTGGATACAAACCGACCAGATGCAACCCAAGTAAGCAAGCGTATGGTTAAGATGCAAATCCTGTTGACTGGCAGGGGAGCTATTTAAGCACACACACGGCTGACTTCAGAGTTAGGAACTTTGGATCATAGTGCTAATACAAAAAAAAAAGTTTACAAAGTGGCAGAAGATTGTGGTTGGTGCCCTTTTCAAGGCTACAAGAGAACACTTGCTGGAGTAGTACAGCAGGAGGTGATCTACTTCTAGATGTCAAAACAGTTGTTATAAATAGTAGTAATAATAATAATAGGGCACAATCCAGTCAATCACTGACGCATGTGCAGACCTTTTGCGTAGAGGACTGCTCAGGTGGCCTCCTATGTGTGCACACCCTGTGGGGAGGGAGAATGCAGCATGAAAACAGATCCTATCCTTTAAAATGTTCTAAAATAGTACAGACACAATGGAAGGAGCATGATACGATTACCACTGACATTATGGGTGCTAGTCAATAGGTACTTTTGATCATAGTGCTCAAATGGCAATACCCAGCAATATATGTGCTAGCCGGAGAAACAGCATTTTCCCTGTGACAAATACTGCTTTAATAGCTGGGAACATGCTACTTCCACACAATAAACTTGCTAACCAGGAGAGAGATGTTTAGAGTTCCTGCAACAATTAACATGAGTGCACATTTGTTGCACAAGAAAATGATTGTCTGGAAAGGTCCTTGGATAGTAACGCTGCTGAGCCCACATCCGTGTTTTTTACAGCACAGGGTTCTGTTGGCCATAACCATTTAATAATAATTCATCTGCTTTGACAAAGTTTCATATTCAGACTTTAAGGGTAAAATCCAGGAACCTGACATTTTTGGTGTAGTAAACTCTGTGCCTAACTCTTCACCATAACCTCCTTGAGTTTTCTGAACACAATACTGTCAAGCTCTACCTTGCTCAAATTATATTTTTGTTCACAGAAAATGAATGATAAAAATATGCTTAAAGAAGGAAGTTCCCTACTCTTCCAAATAATGTTAGTGTGATTACATTCACAATACTTGGGTAAACTCTACCCCTACCCCGCCCCCGCCCCACATGTCAAGGTAACATTCCTACAGCATAAGCATCACACCGACTGTTGTACAGACTATCAAATGCCGTGGCATCTGCTCAGATAGGACACTATTATATGGGTTAGATCCAGACTTAGAGCAACTTAGAGTAGGGCCACTGAAATCAATGGGACGTAAGTTAAGCATGACTAATTTAAGTCCCATTGATTTCAGTGGCCCTACTCTAAGAAGGACTAAGTCTGGATCCAACCCTGAAGCATTGCAAATTCAGTAAAGTGTATCTTCAGGGTCTTAAAACACATTTTGAAAAAAATGCCATCCCTTTACTGTGTTTTAAATCACTGTTAGCCTGTTAGCTGTGTGAGCCAATGACAGTTGCAGTGGCTTAAGAATTAATTGTGATCTGTTTTTACATGACTTTCTGGTCTCAGTCCACAAACTGAGCCACACAGTCAATGCACAGCGCCTTAATTCACTTCAGTGTTCAGGACAGATGTTTGCACACAGTGGGTGTCCACTGGGAAGTCCTTGTATATCCAGAGGTTCTCTGAGCTCACTGGAATGCCTTGGTGTTCATGAACCCCCTGGGCCACAAGTGATACTAGTTCTCCAGCAGAGAGCTGTCCCTTGCACCAACGTTAGGCTGTGGAACTTGCGTAGCTGGACTCTGTTCTTGTCAAGAATTCTTTATAGGAAATCGGGTTGTCTTCTGCACACACCTAACAGCAGCTACTTTTTAGCTGAGTTGCTTGGTACACTGGAGCTTCTCCCAAATTTTCTTCGTTGTTTAGAAAAGCTCTTATCCAAAGGAAAAGTCTGAATTTACCTGCCACCCCTGACCTCCCCCAAACACTCCCCTGGTGTATCAAAGAAAGATTAAACAGATCTGGCTGGAAGCCACTACTCCATGTTCTATTGCTAACAACAAATCCTGGATTGGACAATAATAAAATACCAAAGTAGAAATACACAAAAGCATCCTTATGTACAGCAACATGTTCATGATATCAGTTGGGTTAGAAGCAACATTTCCACTTGTGTTAACTCTCTGCTAAAAGGAGCAATATCCTTATTCTAATGAAGGCCATGCTGGAATCTGGCCAAGGCCCGTAATTTCTTCTAGACAAAATGACACGGCATACTGGCTTGCCATGCGTTGCCTCATCTGGACCTTTTGAGCCAGAGGCAATAGAATATTGTAGTCCATGAATGTCCAGTTCTAGTCTTAAGCCCATTCTTGATGCTGTGATTTCTTAACTAGCACCTTTCTTCTCCCATTCCTGCAAGGAAAAGAAAAATCCATACAAGAACATGACTTGGGGTTCTAAAAGAAATCCAACTTTATTCATTTAAACCCTCCTGTAGGGTTTACTTGGGTTAGATCCAGATTTTGTCCTTATTAAAGAAGACCCATTGATTTTAATGGGTCTACTCTAATTAGGACTAAGTCTGGAGCCAACCCTTTATGGGGGTTTTTCTTAATTTTTTTTTTTAAATATTGTGAATATCAACAAAACAGAACAAAAAAATCATGAAAACAAAAAGAAAATACATTATATATACAGGAATATCCTAATTTGTCATCAGATATACCATTAATTTTTTTAAAAGGAGAGATTTATGCATAGGTTTCAAGAAAAGCAGACCAAATATCCATATCCAATCGCAGTTTACGCCTGTAAAACACACGTTCAAATGTTGAGAGCGTTGTTAAGTCCTCAGTCCATTGCATTATTGGAAGTGAGCATTTATCCTTCTAACATGATAATAGAAGTCTTTTAGCTGTATAAAAGCTAATAATAATACACACACACATATACATGTGTGTGTGTGTGTGTGTTGTGTGTCAATTCAGCTGCTATAAGTGTTTCTAACAATAATGGAGGCTCTGAAGTTGTAAAAGCAGCTGGACTGAACCTATATTCCATCAAGTATCGCAGCAACTGCAAGTATTGCCATTCAGCTGTAGTAGATCAATTATAGTTAGCGCGTAAATCAGAAAATGACAAAAACTCATCGTCTGAACCTATTATCTGATCCAAAGATCATCTTATCCATCCGTGTCCTCCACAAGAACATTTTCTTTCCAATTCTTAAATCCAGATTTCCCCATAAAGTCAATTTTGCATGAGAGAATGGGTCAAACTGTGATTGGCATGATACTATATGCCATCCCTCTCTAGCAGCCAAAATTGTAAGAGAGTTTTTTTTAATTCTAATACGTCGAGAACCAAGTGCCACCCATTTAGGAAGAGGTTGTAACCATAAGGATTCCAAAACTGAGCAGGGTGGCAAATCTGAGCGGAAAAGACCAGAACTTAGTACAAGCCAATAGGCAGGCCCGGTGCTGCGAAACTCCAACCCATTATGATAAGATGGAATTACTTCTTATATATCTTACCTTAGCTTTCTGAAGAACTGTTCCTTTCCCTGTGACCATGACAGATAAAGGCCGGTTTTTTAGTGCCATTGCTGAATTGACTGGAGAGTTTTCTGTGCCATTCATCGTGTTGGCAGCTTTCATCTGTGTTTGTGGGGAAAGGAAATGGTTGTGGTGAACTGAAGTATACTAAAACAGCCACACATTTCATCCATTGCACAGTGGAGATCGGGGAGTCCTCCCTTCCATATTGTTGATGCTTTGTGAAGTTGAGTATAAGCGCACATTAAGGTTGTATCTAGTCTGTTGATGGCCAGTGACTTACGAAAACCACTTATACAAGATGTTGTGAGGTCATTAGTTTAAATTGCTAAGTTTTCACTCAGTGTAAGTGATCGATATCTCCTCCATGAATGGGTCTATATGAGGAATAAAGACATTCACAGAACTTAAGAGCTCCATCGCACCTACTTTTTTTTCGTGGTATGCATCCACAATTTCCACCTCTGTTTCATTAGCACGTCAACCTCTGGTCACTTTCATGTGCCTGCGTTCTTGCACTATTTCACCTTGTTTACCTTTTCACCTGTGCCGGCTCACACTTCCCATGTTCCGAGGCAATATGACTCTGAGTACCCGGTGCTGAGGATAACACACACCCTTCTATGATTCTATACCTAGGGAGGTTGTGGGCTCTCCCACACTGGAGGCATTCAGGAGGCAGCTGCACAACCATCTGTCAGGGATGCTTTAGGGTGGATTCCTGCATTGAGCAGGGCGTTGGACTTGATGGCTTTATAGGCTCCTTCCAACTCTACGATTCTACGCTTATGAGCTTCGCAGAAGCATTTGGCTGGCCATAGCTGGAAACAGAACTTTTCCCAGGCTTTACTTCTGAGCAATAGCCAGAAAGTGTGTGTGTGTGTGTGTGTGTGTGTGTGTGTGTGTGTGTGTGTGTGTGAAGGGGAGCAAATCTAATTAGAGCTAGGGCAAAAATGTGGGTTTAAGCATAGTTCTGATTAATACGTTGTGGCAACATCTCATTAAAAGTCCACAAACCTACAAACCTGCAGACCTTCGCTTTGACTAAAGGAGAAAAGCTGCATCGCTCCCAATGTCTATTTTTAACTGGATCTCTCCCAATGTCTATTTTTTTAAAGCAAATTGGCATGAGGCCATTTTTCTCAACTCAGAGCCATGCTAGTAGCCTGTGGAGAAAAGACAGGTGTCCGTATCGCAGGGATGCAAAACGTCAGGCCCGGGAGCCATAACCAGCAATCTGGGCTTCTCCAGATGGCCACACCCCTTCCCCCTGGCCCTACCCTCTTTCACCCATCCACCGATCTCGGTTGTCTTGCCAGCCTTTGTGCCATCCCCCCACATCTAAACAATGGAAAATGCCTCTCCAAACGCATAGTAAGTGTTTTAGGCTAAAGCAGTCTGGTGTGTTGGGCTCTGGCCTTTTGCCTTCAGCCCTGCGCACCATGTGGCCCCAAGAGCTTTGAGGAAGTCCAGCCCTTGGGCTGAAAGACTTGCTACCAGCACCAGCAGTGTGTATGTGTATGTGTGTGTGCAGTTTTGAATGAGGGAATGGTGTGGGAGGAGGGGGTTAAATACCCCCTGCTTCCGTCCTGACATCTTGACACAACGTTGCTCCCTCTGGCCCCTTTTACACTGTAAAAAGCACACATGCAAAAGGGATTCACTTGTGTGTCACGTGTAGTTTGAACCACCTGTAGATTTAGCAACATAGGAAGCTGCCTTAGACTGAGACAGACCCATGGCCCATCTAGCCCAGTATTGTCAACACTGACTGGCAGCAGCACTCAGGGTTTCAGGCAGGATTCTTTCCTACCCTACTTGGAGATCCCAGAGATTCAACCTGAGATCTTCTGCTTGCAAAGTATAGCTCTATTGCGGAGCTAGGCTTCCACTAATTTCCTTTACTGAAGACAAGCGTTGCTGCTGCTTCTTAAATAGTCTGCTACGTACTTTGGGGCTTGCATTCTCCAGGTGTGTGGTATCCACAGTGGTGCCAAGTGTAACAGGACCAGACTCTGCTTTCCTGAGATTCTCCTTCACTTCCACAAGATTCAGCTCTAAGTCCACACGCTGATCTTCCTTCCTTTTGCACTCCTCCTCTATTTCCTTCAGTTTTTGCTCCAGGGTGGACAGCAGGCTCTTGTCTGCCAAGGGAAGCAAGTGTTTGCAGAAATCCAGTAAGTGCTAAGCATTGGGCAACACCCCCGCTCCATCCTGCCCCCCTCCTGCCTTCTCCTGTGACTGTGGCAGGTGAGGGAAGGCCACGCTGCCAGGATCAGAACTCAACTCCCACTCCCACCTTCTTTCTTGTCTCACAAAGAGTTGCAGAAGTGGGTGTGACCTCCTCCCACCCTTGGTCAAGAGAGGTGAAGGGCGGGGGACACATTTTTTTTTCTCCTTCCATGAGATGGTGGAAAAGCTTCTCCCAGGGCAGGTTTACTACCCAAGTTATAGTCCTCTTTCAAGCCAGGGGAGGTGCTAGATGGGAGGCGGGGGGGGAGTGCCTTCCCTTGGCTTGAAAGAGGCTGCTACGTACTTTGGGGCTTGCGTTCACATATACAAGTAACCCTTAGAGAACTCCTGGGGGGTCCACCCCACGAGCTCACTGAGCCTGGCTCACATAGCCCCGCTTGAGCCTTTGCTGAGCACTCAGGAAGCTGCTTGAGCCTCCCAAGCCCTCGGCAAAGTGCACTTTTTGGAGGCCCTAGAAAGTGTGCTTTGCCTCCGCCCACCCCCCAATGCACCAATCGGGGCCTTAAAGGTCCTCTTAAGAGGGCCTTTAAGGCCCTGATTGGCACGGCGGGGAGGAGAAACCCATTTCCCCCTCCACTCAAATGGTCGCGGCCACCATTAGAGTGGATTTTCCCAGGCTTGGGGAAATCATGTGTTTCTCCCAACCACTACCAATGGGGGCCTTCAATGCCCTGTTAATAGTGCCATTAAGGCCCCCATCTGTTTGTGGGGGGAGAGAGAAGCACAATTTTCCCAAGGCTGGGGAAATTGCATATTTCCCTCTGCTGCATTCATGGCGGTTGCTGTAAAAGCAGTGGGGAAAAGGACAAAGGACACGTGTCAGGGCAGTCCTGAGCCCAAAGGCTTGAGAGCAGTTGGGCGTGAGCCTGTCCTAGCGCTGGGCTGCCTGCTGCCCTTGGCGGATTTTTGATCCAATGCTATATACAAGTGCATCCATATATTATCCTCTCTGCAGCTCTTCTGTAGCTCAGATGCAGCTCTTGAGCCAACAAAGGCTACGTATTTTGCCTCTACTGACAATCTTCAGGACACCAACAGACCAGTGGTAATCCAGATTGCTGCCATGTCAATGCTCACCTTGCTGGCTCACTAAACGTGCCAGCAGCACATAATGTTCGAAAAAGTTGGCACTTTGTCAGACTGCATGGAGATGAGGGGGGCGGGGGATGGACGTTCACCTGTGCAGCTTATCAGCATCTCTTTCAGCTCCCTTTTCTCTTTCCGAAGCTGGGCCAGCTGAGAGCGGATTTCTTCTTTTTCCTTCTCCAGGCGATCCCTCTCTTCCGAGAACCGCTTTGCTTCAGCCTCTGTCCTGTTCTTGCCCAGTTTGGTTTCGACAGGTGCTGCAAAGAGAGATGCAAAACCAGACTCAGCGGTGGCAGCCAATTCAGCTATTTATTCATAACTGCACGGACCTTTCCGCATCTCGGCTGCTAAATCCACCAGCACAGTACTTTTTAACATGGCTTGTAAAGTGAGTGACAACAGTCCCCACCTCGACTTGTAAAGCTTCATCCTAAAGCGCTTGTCTAAAGAGTTAGGACTGCAGACCCACCTGTATTCACCACCTTGGGCCGGTCCATTTTTTCTTTGGGTGCAGCCACGGTTGTGGTGGGGTCTTTACTCTCAGGGCCACTCTGTGGAAAGGCAATTTGCTGCTGCTGGGTCTGGATTTTTACCACGGTTGTCCGTGGTGGTGGTGGTGGTAGTAGTAGCAGCTCATCTATATCTGGAGGTCTCTGTTGAGGGAGCAGAATGAGAAAGAATCATTTGAAAGTGGTCTTCCCCAACCTAGTACCCTCCAGAGATTTTAGATTTCAACTCCCATCAGCCCCAGCCAGCACAGCCAATGGTCAGGAATCCCGGGAGCTGTAGTCCAACCTGTTGGGGGAGGCTGTTCTAGAGATTGAGTGACTAGCTGAAGCTGGCTGCTCATTTCGGACAGGGGCAATGTTGAACCTCTTTCAGCCTGAGGGCCGGATTTTATTTCGGAGAAGCTCACATTCCAGTGGTGAGGCCAAAAACCCAAAAGGGTTATGGCCCAAAAACCAAGAATACCTGCATATTTCATTAAAACCTCTTATTGCCAGTAACTAAGGAGGTCTCTAAACAAGTGATTTATATCATGCTCATGACTGGCCACTCCTGGAAGTTTGTGGGTCGATTTCATCACGTAATAAACAAACAGGACATCTCTTGCCCTTTTCCCCAGCAATCCTATGGTGGTTGTTTTTAAAACAGAGATAATCCAGTATCTATTTATGATGGGTCTTTATTCTGCCACTAGATGGCGGTGTTTCAATACAACCTATTATTTTCAATGACATTCTCTTTTCAATTAAAAATCACGTGGTCTCTGTTCGTCACTGTCTGAAGGAACCTACTTTGAACGGGAAAAGATCCAAGACTGGGAGCTTGTGGTAAGAAAGTGGATCCCCCCACAATATTGAGAACTTCAAAACTTCAGGAGAGGCATTTCAACATTTTAAAATGGGTAAAAAACAAACAAACAAACACCCAACCCTGCACAAAAGCCACAAAGGGTGTGGGGTCAGGGGAAGAGGCGTGGCCATCTGGGGATTCCTGGAAGGCCAGATTTGGCCCCTGGGCAGTCCGGATATGCTCCCCCCGCCCCGCCAGCCTCAGGTTCTGCACCTCGGATTTAGGATCATAGCAAGATGCTTTAATCAGCATGAGACTATTTGTCCATCTATCCCAGCATTGTCTCTTCTGAGTGCCTTTTCCAGAGTTTCCGGCAGAGATCTTTCCCATCAGCTGCTACATCATCCTTTAAACTACATGCCGTATCTAACTATAGAGGCAAAACCACTTCATTTTAAAACTTCCAGGAGAACAGCAACAGCAGGACTTGGCTGCTCGGCCTGAGCCCCAATCCTCGTTGCTCCTTCCTACCACTTCTTCTAGGCTGCCTACATCAGCTGGCCATATCCCTTGAAGGCGCGTCACCCACCAAATCACCACATCCGAGATAGCAGGGATTGAACCTGGGACCTTCTGCTTGCCAAGCACATGCGTCGCCCCTGAGCTATGTTTCCTCTCCAGTCCCTCCGATTCCTTTCTGTACACTACCTGGTCCGGAGTCTCCACGGATCTTCTCTGTGAATTGGCTTCTTTATGTAGCACCGAGTCTTTCTCAGAACCCGTCGAGCTCTTTCTGGTGGCTCGTTGCAAAGACGGAGAAACTGTAGGGGACAGTGGCTCCTTGCCAGGATTGTGCAGGAAGGATGGGAGTGGAGTGAGGTCTAGATAGACTCTGTCCGGCACCCCCTCACATTTACTTTCCATTTGGGGCACTTCCTCCTGTGAAAGATTAAATGTTATAACAATTGCCAATACCTGCACCCCCATTAAGAACAAGAGAGAGACCTTCATATGGCAGTGAGTCATCAACATGGCCAATTATTATTATTTAGAGCCAAAACAGACATTACTTTAAATCTGTATCTAGCAACTATGTCTTCTCTTTCACCCCATTCCTGATTTGAATTGTGACCATAGCGTAGAGGGTAGGGAGGCTTTAAAGATCCAGAGCAGGCCCCTATGCCTACTTTAGAGTATTTTTTTTAAAGTCGTAGGTGCTAGATACAAATTTAAAGCAACGTCTGTTTTAATCCTTAGTATTAGTATTGCAGATATAAATTTAATGACGAATTTATAACTAAAAAACCCCGTTTCGTTATTACCAACCGTTAAGAAAGGCTACAGACATGAAAGAAGGCAAATTTCTGACAAATTGTGATTAGGATCACTTGTTCTTCCCAACATTATTATCATAAGCAGGGATCACTGAAAAACAAAATGGCCTCCATTGCAAAAACTCACCATTGTTGCATCTGGAACGTCCACGTCGTCATAGAGCTCTTCTAGTTCTGCCTTTTCCTTTGGCAAGTTGTCGATATAAGTGTTGGGCTCAGAGAACTTCCTCTGCATTAGCCTGGAACAGATGAAAGCAGATGTGCCATTAGAGAGTGTAGAAGCTGCAGGAGATGGGGGTGTAATCTTGGACCACCCTCCTGTAAGTGTCATACTACACATTTCGTTAATACATAGCATCTAGCTGACTTTACTCAAATGTAAACGCTTGCAGTCCCATTTGGTTCAAGACCACAGTGCTGAACTTAAAGGTTCCCTCCACCATTTGTTTCCCAAAATCACCCCTAGAAGTTTTTTTAAAAAGTGGGGGTGTCTCCATTGACGGCAACAGAGACATCCCCCCTTTTTTTCATCAGGTATGGGATAACCTCCCCTTGACCCACTAAAAATCAGAGGCCATGTATGGTCTGAGGGTGTATAATGCAGCTGTGGTTCAGTGGTAGAGCACATATTTTGCACGCAGATATTGATTCAATGGCCAGGTTCACCTGACCATGGAGGAGAAATGGCCTGTTGTAGGGTTCTGGATGGCTTGGTATCCATGACAACAAATCACCCTGGCCAGGTTTGTACAAAATGACAAGCTGAGCTGCTGGGGGCAATTATGCTAATGAGCACAGCACATGCAGGGAGGGGAAATAAGTCATGGTGGCTTATTCCCGCCCCCCATGATTGTGCAAACCAGGTGAGTATAAGGCAACTTCCTATGTCTGGATGTTGCATCCATGGAACCTCATATATGCTGACTAAGAAGAAAGGAGGGCTATAAATGTATTAAATGTATACCAATCTGCATTGAGTCTTGATAGTGAGATTTAAGCTTGCAGGAGTGAATTTAAGGAGCAGGTGATTGCATCATAACTTCTTTTTTACATTTAGTGTGGGAATTATTTTGGAGGATTCTTGGACAGAGTTAATTTTGTCTTTGGGATTTGTAAAGAGGTGCCATAAAATCATGACCCTACAATAACAAAAACCAAACTTACACAATGCATAATGATAACAGAATATGCATGTTGGTGAGGAAACAGAGCAGGTAGGATTAACATCCATACCAGATTATAATATATTGCATTAGTGAAGAAATTTGGAATACAAAGCAAGCCTTCATGTTTCACATTGTTCTTTTACAGGTTATAAAAATAGCCAAAGAAAGATACATTGTATCGAACCTAATTACCACATCAGAAAGTAATAAGTGATAGTAATCTTCAAGGTGTCTTTTATTTATTTTTTTGGTACCATGGCAATCTCATGCAGCGGATATTTCATTTGAATGTACCTTGCATGGCGTGCATTTACATACCACAGCGAACTCATTTCCTGCTGCTTCTTTTTGCTAGCAATTACAATCTTGTCAAATTGAACATTTACCCTTTTCCAGTAAAAGCCTCTTCTTTTGGGGGGGGTCAAGAACAAGTAGAAATCAACTATAAGAAAAGCAGTCTGAACTGCTTTTCTTCCACCCCAGTAACTTACAGTAATGAATTCTTTGCTGCACTGACAATGCAGGAAACCCTGTCCGCATCAACGTAATCATAGGTAAGGTCTTCAGGGTCTGTTTTTGAGCCAGATTCCGATAAAAGGAGACCGAGCCAATGGCCCATTTCTTCGCAAGACTTGGCCTGTGAAATAACCAAAGAAGAAACCAACTATTACGGCTGCTAGACACACTTTCCATAACACATCTAGCCTCAACCTTAGAAAGGGGCTATTCACACAACACGCTAACCCATGCTCAGTGGTTGAGTGGGTTGTTTTCAATCATGGGTTGTTTGTTGAACTGTGGGTAAGCATGTCTGAACAGGCGACAGCTTAGCTACCTGGGAAAAAGACAGCACCAATTGTACTTTCAGTGATTCCAATTGTCTTTTTTTAATTTTTATTATTTTACCAGAAGAGGGCACCAGTTTGATTTTCTAAAGTTTCTCTAGTAGGCGGGCCCCAAAGTTATTTTGATTAATTCTTTGATTAAAGCACCCTGACATGCTTGTGGGAAATGATTTTACAACTCCTAGTAAGCACAAACAAAATGCTGCGTCTACAGCTTGCCTTAGCGTCATGGATTAAGATAATTTGAAAATAACCTCTGGTTCCACCAACCTCAGCAATCCATCTGCTAAACAAAGACAAAACCCATAGTCTCTGGCAGCTCCTACCAGCCCTGTTGTTGGCTGCAAAAATTCCTCCCACTACAAAATGCAGGAAATTTGTCACATTTCCCTCCTACTACTATAATGGTGCTGATGTCAGAGGATCTAAGATTAGAGGTAAACAGGGAAGAAAAACAACTCTGATCCAAGGCCAGTGAAAGTAACAGATATGAAGCACTTGGGCCACAACTAGACCTAAGGTTTATCCTAGGATCATCCAGGGTTCGCCCCTGCCTGAGCACTGGATCCCCTGTGTGTCACCTAGATGAACAGGTTTGACAACTGGACGGTCCAGGGATAAACCTTAGGTCTAGCTATGGCCTTGGTCTTTTCCCAACTCAGCTTTACAGCTGTTGTAAACTAAAGGTAACTCTACTAAAGTGACACTGATCTTGTTCAGCAGCCTCAAGAGCTCTTTTCTTTTCGGTGCGGAAAACCCATTACCCTATAACCTCCCTGCTTAATCCAGCTGGCTGCTTATTTCAGAAAACATGTCAGGTTGTCGCTGAACACTTAGGAACTGCCTAACATTGTCTAAGTGCTGTGCTCATATTGAAAGGTAAGACAGTCCCTCTGTCCACAGTCTCACAACACACGATTCAAAAGGAAAAAGAAAAGAGGAGGGAGGAGGAAAGCTGGAACTGGCTGATGAATGGGGCCAGGCCGGTCTCCCCTTTGCCATGATTTAACTCCTGGCAAGAAGGGGGTGCAGCCTCTTAGTGGTGCCTTGTTA
This sequence comes from Elgaria multicarinata webbii, assembly GCF_023053635.1. NCBI lineage: Eukaryota > Metazoa > Chordata > Lepidosauria > Squamata > Anguidae > Elgaria > Elgaria multicarinata. The sequence continues at coordinate 65,925,594 of NC_086178.1, forward strand.
CCCTGGCTGATGGATGAGACCAGAGTGTGCAGTTTTCAGCTCTGCAGTCCCAGGGCAACAGTTTACAAGATCCAGATCAGATGGGTGACATTTCAGTTTATACATCCCCGATTAAAATATAGCAGATCACAGAATCATAGAATAGCAGAGTTGGAAGGGGCCTACAAGGCCATCGAGTCCAACCCCCTGCTCAATGCAGGAATCCACCCTAAAGCATCCCTGACAGATGCTTGTCCACCTGCCTTTAGTGTGGGAGAGACCACAACCTCCCTAGGTAACTGATTCCATAATTTCTGCCCACCGAATACAGCATTTCTTTTGATGACGACGACGATGATGATAATAATACATTTATTTCTTACCCTCCTCTCCCTCTGAATCGAGGTGGGGAACATCAAATACAAATATACTATAAAATACATAACAGCCAGGACAGAAATGGAATGGCAGGAGATATATATCCATCCATCCCACCAGGCTAGCTAATAATAATAATAATAATAATAATAATAATAATAATTTTATTTATTTGTTACCCACTTCTCCCTCTGGATCGAGGCAGGGTACAACAGTAATAAAAACACCATAAAATACATACAACCAATTCAAACGTTTAAAACCAATGCATCAAATAATAATAATATATTATAATTTCTGTACATAACATATTGTTCACATGATGAGCATTCTATATTTTGCCAAAGAACTGTGGAAGGACAGCACTGAATGAAGCAGAGTGTTGAATGAAGTGTGCAAATAATGTTCACAAAATTGTCTTTTTGGCAGTGGAGGTTTGTCACAAGCCCATTGCACCCCCTGATTGGGCGCCATGGGCTGGACAGGGAGAGCCCCCCCCCCCCCGTGCCTCTGTAAAAGCAAACAAAAAACAAAAAACAAAACATGGGTGGAGGAGAGAAACTGTGCTGTTCCTCCCCCATTTTAAATTTTTGTATTATCTGTATCTGCATAGCTGTGCAGATACAGATAATAAAAATAAAAATGCATCAGGGGAGGGGAGGAATGGGCAGCCAGAGGGAGGAGAGGTGGTTCACCTGGAGTCCCCCTCCTTGGGTCCTCCTCTGGCTGCCTCATTCCTCCCCCCCATTTTTTTTTTAACTTTTACAGAGCGGGAATGCTGGGAAGGAACGTAAGTGTGGGAGCAAGGCGCCTCGCGGCGTCTTGACGGGGCAGCTCTCTCCATTATGTTTCCATGCTATTCAATGAAATCAGCTTCAGCAACATGGTGTAAATTACTTCAAACAGGCAGTGCACATAAGGGAAGATAATCCACATGAACATTCCTCAGGGCAATGGTTGCTGCTATGCTCTTAAGACTGACCCATTCAACTGTATGGCACTTTGAGCAAGTGTGTTGCTTACTTCCACGAGAGTGACGACCCATACCTCTAACATGGCCCGCTCTTCCCCGTTATTCAGGATACGGAATGAGTAGAGATGTTCAGGACTTGGGTCTGGGATAACTTCACAGCCTATCAAGTTCAGAGGCTGCTGTGCAGTTTTGTTTCTGTTCTTGTCTTGATAGAAATGGAGCTGCCCATCCTTCACATAGCACCATCGAGATTTCCACTGGCTGTTCACTAGTACATTTAGATATGCTGGGGAAAAATCAGTGCACTCCTTTAGTAACATTACCTTCCTAGCGAGACCTGGAACCAATATAAAAGTGCCCTCTTCTTTAGACCAGCAGGGCGTTTGATCTGGACTGGTTGTTGTCAATGGTAAGACAGTTCTATCATATACTACAGGCTGGCAAACTGTGCAGATTTCAAGCCAAATTCTGATATAGAATGGGTTATTTGGAAGGCAAGTTGTGGTGTATAAATAATATAAAGGTAGATGGTCAAAATTGGACTTTTGGTCAGGTTCTGAGTAAGAAATAAGACAGGAGTATCCAAAAACCTAGATATCTTGTTCATTAAAAGTTTGAAATCCCACAAAATTCTTTTGACTAAAAGGTCCAGATCTCACTAATTTGCTTTTCCAAAAAGTAAAGAGAAAAGGAGCATTGGAGCCTTCTTAACTCTGGCTGCATCCACGGGCTACCTCTAAATCACTATCTAGACTGGCATTTTCTGCTAGTGGCAGGGACTGAAATAAAATCTAAATGTTTTAAAGGGGTTCCTTTCAGGTCACTTACTACAAGTGTCCAAAGATCTCTCAGGACTGTCCAGCGAGGCTGATTTCTTTCTCCCAAGGTTCATCAAATTGCTCAGTTTTAAACCAGATGTGCCTTTCTTCTTAGCTAAAAATAGTAAGAAATGAATAAAAACAAGACATATATCAAATTGCACCACTGAATTTCTAAAACAACAGCCAGGACATACAGTACATTAGAATCGTATAGAATTAATACTGTACACTTGCAGAACCCAAATTAATTGTGAACAAGTGTGGCACTTCCAAAACGAACCATGGGGTACTCGTAACAGAAAGGGGGTTCCAGGCATCCTGCAAGTTTCTGAAGAAAGAGAAATGTCTTATCTCAGTGCCTACAGATATCTGGCTGTTTATGCTTGGAAGCACCACACAGGATACATTTAAGTGGCATCCAAAAAGCAGGTGAGTTAGGGACAGGGGAAAGCATTCAAACGTGTAGGCTGGAAAAATGGCTTGAAAAGTTGCACCCCTCTGCGCATCACTCCGAACTCTCCCATGACAGGAACACCCACTTACACAAGCAAAGCAAAACCTTATTGTGGCAAGGTGGGTGGGGTGCGGGCAAAGTAACCACCAGACAGGTGGGCAGCCCTTCCCAACCAACTCCAAAAGGTGTTGGAATGAAGGCTCTGACCATGCTCAGAAGTGTTATTCCCTGCTAGGATCCAGGTATTTGGGGTTTTCTTTAGGCAGAGAGCACTACAAATCCCTGGAGCCCAGTGGAAATGATGCTTCTGAGCATGATGAGAAGCATTATTTCAGCAAGGTTTGGTGTTGGTCAAGCAGGCCCATCCTACTTCCTGCATGCATGCTTGATAGCTGGGCTCTCCCCTGCAGCTAGTTAAGCCCCTCCCCCTTTCACAAAGGCAAGGTATTTGTTTTGCTTGCAAAGTGGAGAAGGGGGTCTTTGCCATATGAGTTTTGCAAATGTTCCTTTTCAAGTATTTGAAAAACCACTTGAAGTTTCCCAGATATTTGCAAGGAATGCTCACAAAACCCAGGTGTTTGTTTGTTTGTTTTCAGGAGGCAAACAGGTCATTCACCCATCCCTAATGTGGTTGTTTTTTTCAAGTCAACATTTTGGTTTCTCCTCACACTAAATCCTTACCCATTACCTTGTTTTACCTTTATTATGAATACACATGACAATTTAGCACAGTGAGCTTTTCTAGATGGTTTTTTTATTGTACACTTGCCATTCTTTACTCATGGTTGGTTATGGGTATTTTAAACAATGTCATCATCATCCATTTTCACTCCTGTGTGTTACAAGTAAGTTTGTGTTTGTTGGTTTTTTGTGGAAACAAAATACAACTCTCCACCAGGGCAGTTGCATTGTTCTGTTTTGTTCCACTATACCACAGTGCCATCTAGAGGTTATGTACCAGAAAATACAGAAAGGCAATGAACGGGAGGGGGGAAGTGTGGAGATCCAATCTTAATTCTGCAAACAATCTGGAAGCAGAAGCAGCTCATTTAACAGCCTCATCTAGAAAAGCTCAGAGTACATGTAACCTGATGGTATGCTGGCCATCTAATATCCCGCCAAGTGGTTAGGAGAACTTTACCATACATCCACACTTGATCAAAAATTTAGGGGAGCAAGCACAGTTGTAAAGCAATGTTAGTCACAGAAAAAAAGGGACCAAGCTAACAAACTGATCCAAAATGTCCTTACTCTCAAGTACCACTGAGTTCAATGCACTCTTAGGATTCTAGTCTAAGGCCACAGCTAGACCTAAGGTTTATCCTGGGATCATCCAGGGTTCGCCCCTGCCTGAGCACTGGATCCCCTGTGTGTCACCTAGATGAACAGGTTTGACCCCTGGACGATCCAGGGATAAACCTTAGGTCTAGCTATGGCCTAAGAATGAATTCCTGTTGTGACTGATCTGAATGGCAAAATTCCCTTTGACTACAAGGAGGAAGAAGAAGTAGGGATATTACCCCTTCATTTTCAAAGGGCCAAAGAGGACTGAGTTTTCTCCCTTGGGAAGAAGACTGCAGCTCAGTGGTAGAATACATGGTTTGCATGCAGGAGGTCCCAGATTCAGCCCTGGTATCTCCAGTTAAGAGCATCAGGTAGGAGATAATGGGAAAGACCTCTTTCTGCCTGAAATCTTGGGGGAGCCACTGACTGACAGAATAGGCAAAACTGGACTAGTTGAGAAACACTCTGATTTGGTATAAGGCAGCTTGCCATCTTCCAAGCTTATTGTTCACTAAACCAGCTCATGTCTCCATGAATCAGACTGTAAATATATGACCCATGTCATATGATGTTGCTATGTAGGTTCACATTACACTATTTTTATTAATTGGGGGGAAATGAATACAGCAGACAAGCTCTAGTTAATTCAGTACAACCAGGCAACCTACAAGCTCAACATAACTGAGACAGGCGCTCCAATTCCTCTTCCCTCTTTGCCTAACTCAACAATCACATTCGCTTCTAAAACTGCTATTACCATCTTTAGTTTCTATCAGCTCTATGTGACCATCAGTGCTGCTTCCGCTTTCTGATGCCCCTGAATATCTCTCAGATGGCTCCACCTGCAAACAAGAAGCAGGAATGAGATCCATAGAACCAAGGATGTGGCAGCAACAAAGCATTGGCGGAAATACTGTTCTCTCTTCTGAGGAATTACATTTGCCAAAATTAGCTCAGGAGTGGTCACCATGTGTGGGTTTGCACATAACAAGGAGCCACCATGGGTGAAATTGTACCGGGGGGAGTTCACTGCTGTGGTGGCTGCCATTTTGAATATTCAAGCTGCTGCAGGGGCACACTGTATCTTGATGTTTTGGAAATGAGTTGTTGGGGAGCTTGACAAGCCACCCAGATCTCATGGACTGTTTTAAGGTTGTGGGAAGCTTGTCAAGCACCCCAACAACCCATCCTTGCTGGGTTCTTTTGTACAGTGAAGCTACAATGCACCCTCACCACAGCTTGAATATTAAAAATGGCGGCCACCACCACAACGAAAAACCCCGCATAAAAATTCCCCGATGGTAACTTCTCATTGTGTGTTAACCCACTCAATGTCAGAAACTATGAATGTACAAAAGAAAACCTGTATGTGAACACACTCCGCAGGGTCCCAATGACCAGTGCCTCCTTGAGTTGCTCCTCCTGTTCACCACTCAAACTTCCTTGGTCACCTACCTCTTGCTCTGGCCCAGACAAGGATAGTGGTGAGAAAATGGAGCACTATATGCCACTGCCTACTTGCTCACTGGCTCTCTGCCTGCCAAGCAAGCAAGTGGGAGTAATGATGAGAAAGAGAGTGAGGAACAATACCAGCTGGAGATAATGACGATGAGGAGACAGACTCATTGAGGGTGTCTTGGCCAAGGGCCCTCCCACCTGGAGCCGGCACTGGTGGGAATGCAAACTGAGTTTTCTCCATAGAGGACTGTGTTTGGCACATAGAGAAATATGCTTTTGAGGTGCCTCTATAATAAGCATTTAGTAAGACTTGTTTCTCTTTGCTAGATGCAGTTGCTCTAAGCGGAGGCAATCTTCCTTTCTTATATGGACTCCCAATATTTCCTTTAAAGCTTTATGGGATATGTTAATGCAACAATACTTGTGTCCAGCTCAAATTAACTACATTTTTAGAGTTAACTATTATGTCCTCATTACCACATGCTGTAAGACTTTCTAGTTGTGATTGTTTCTATGTAGTTTAGGTGTCATGTTGATAGCGCCCAGCTTAGCTGTATAATATCATGTAATGCTAGTTTATATTGTGGAAAGCTCTATAAAATCCCCTTTTGGTCCAGTGAAATGTCCTTCTTAATGGTGTGATGAGAAATATTTACCACGCCCAGGAATTTTTGAGCTTTTAGTGGATCCCTAGGTCACAGTCAGATTCCAAAATCCTTGTACTGGGCTTATTCAGAAGAAGAATTGACCATACAAAATTAGCAGGGAAACATCTTCTCATAGTAGCCAAACCATGTTGAAAAGGAATGTACCAATTGGGCCCTACATTGGTAGCTACATGGGTGCTAACAAAAAATGTTCTATCTCAAATCATCCCAGCTTTAGTCTAGATTTAAAAAAATCCAAGATACATATGTATTTAAAATGTGGTTTTTTAAAATCACATATGACTAGGTATTATTTTTATTGTTCAGAATCATTTATCTGGATTAGGCCCATGGCTTGGTCATATTTCTTCCAGCTACAATTCTGCACTCAGTAAAATCATTACAGCTTGCAACTTCGTAAACATCTGTAATGAAAGAAGTTTCTGCTTCACCTAGTTGGTTTGCTTTTGTCTTTTATCTAGAATGATATCCAAAACACACACACCCTTCCACAATGCTTGTTTATATAACTCTTTCATTTGGGTTTGAACACAGCTAAATCTAAATCAGCTAAGTCTAAAACCAGAATCCTATTTGAAACAAACCTATTAGAGAAACAAGTGGTTGCAAAAGAAGTGTTGATGTTAAAGAATGGAAAGGCAGATTGACGGTGTTCCAATTGTGCTTCTTTCAGCAAAAAAAGGGGCTGATTTTTCTTCATATGTAAGTTTCAACCATTTTCCTGTTTTGATGATGGAAGTTACTTCCAGATGGGATTTTTTCTTTTTTCTTTTTTTAAAAAGAAAAGAATAATATGATGCAACAGAAGATTTTAAAAGCTACTCTTTCAGCATCACCTCTCTTAAGAGATAAGACGTACTTTGGGATAACAAAGCCGCTGGGAGTCTGGAACATATTGGTTCCCTTCACACAGCCCATCTGGACAGAGACCGCTTGTCTCTTGGATGACCTACGTGGAAAGAAGGAAGAAAGAAAGAAAGAAAGAAAGAAAGAAAGAAAGAACTGTGAGTAAGGCCTTGTCCCATGGCCATTTAAGTCATTTATTTATTTGTTTTTTACCCCGCCTTTCTAACAAAAAGTGGCACACAAAACAGCTTACAAAAAAAAACACCACAATTTAAAATAGATTAAAATAACAAAACATTCAAATACAATAAAAAAACATAACCATTACAGAATAAAAACAGCCCCCACTTACAGGCCCAAGCCTTCTTGAATAAAGTGGTCTTTGCCTGCCATCAAAAGGATGGCAGAGAGGGGGCAAACTTAGGGGTTTGGCAGCCTGGGAGCCACCACCAAAAAGTCATTTCTTTTTTTCTTTCTTTTTTTGTTTTGGGATGTAAGTTGTGTATTCAACTGACACACCACTCAATTTGTACAAAGCCTCTCTTAGATAAAATGAAAAAAAGCTAAACTCCTAGAAAAATCACCAAAGTCCATATAAACAACACACAAAATCAGAGGACATGTATGGCCAGATCCAAGAGTGTCCTAAGCAAATTCAGGGTGGCTTCTTTCGCAACCATCTGTATGCACTCCAGTAAAACTATCCAAGTACAAAACACCACATGTGTCAGGGAGGGTTGGAAGTTTTCTTTGTTCTTTTTACCTTTTGCTCTTCAGCTGTTATCAGATGATAATGCTTTTAATCTCCATGATATAAATAGCTTCACTGACACTTGCTGATTTCTGCATTTCAAACAGCTATTACAGGCAAAGGAGAAGACCAGCCTGCTCGTCCCTTTAAATTAGAAGCAGGGGCCTGATGTTTTCCCTGTCTGTAGTCCCTTGCATTTAAAGAGACAGGCAGCAAATAATATATCCAAGCATCTTCGTTTCCTACTTGGGCACCTCAATACAAATTATTGTGTAAGAAGCCATCTGCCTCTTCACAGCAAAACTGCTATTGGGTCTCGAAGGCCAAGGCAAGAGAGCCAGTGTGGTATAGTGGTTAGAGTGTTGGACTGGGACTAGGGAGATCCAGGTTCTAGTTGCCAGGGCCATGAAGCTCACTGGGTGACTTTGGGCCAATCACTAACTCTCAGCCTAACCTACCTCACAAGGTTGTTGTGAGGATAAAATGAAGAGGAAGAGGACCATGTTAGCCACCCTGGGTTTCTTGCAATATATGCTACATATAAATGTAGCAATAACAACAACAACAACAACAACAACAACAACTCTATATACCACTCATCCATTTTGAAATACCACTTACTTGCATGTAGGGTCTTACCATGTAGAAGCAGGTAGCCCTGCTTTTAGCCCCAACCCCAATGCCATGAATGCCTCTAGCACAGGGATGGGGAACCTGCAACCTTCCAGATGTTGTTGGACTACAGCTCCCAGCATCCCTGACCATTGGCCACATTCATGGAAGTTGGAGTTCAGCACAACTGAAGGGCCACAGGTTTCCTACCCCTGCTCAAGCAACGTTTGCATGCTGAGTCTAGTTGTTTGCAAAGGAATCTCAATGCACAAGCAGTTGCTCATGTGTAGGGGCTCTGAATGTGTGAACCCAGTCTCAAGGTTGATTCTCATGTTACATTTTGAAATGAGGGATGCCCATTGCAAAATACACATACCCCTTTTCAAGTGCAAAAGTCATGGGCATGTAACATTTGACACCCCTCCCTTTAAAATACTCAGAAGCAAGATCCCAGTTCTCCCATCCTCTAAGCTCCCCCTATGACATATTGCTCAGTAGTTCAAATGCCCAACCAAAATTTTTGCTAGACTATTAATGTTCATAGAATCCCCACTCTTTTCCTTGCCAAAATAGATCTGTCATGGGAAAGGCTTTTTCCCCCTTACCTGCCCAACCCGCAAAAGGGGCATGGAGGGATGCAGATTTTGCAAGTTTGCACTACAAATTGAATTGTTGGATCTGGTAGATTTACCTCTCCCACCCCAGTTTTCACACACAAATCTCTCCTTGTTATAGAATCATTAAAATTTAAATTGCCTTTATCTATAGAATCATTAAAATTTAAATTGCCTTTATCTATAGAATCATTAAAATTCAAATTGCCTTTATTTTTGAAATTAATATTGCTATTAAAACATTTCCTATAATTGATATTTCTATTATATCACCAATTAACATTAAATAAGGGGATACATTATATATTTATATACATTTAGCATTGCATCCAAATAATAACAAGAGAATGTTAGTATCATATTCAAGATTGAACCCTGCCTGCATATACTAGATTAGAAGAAAAATCAGCCAAATTAGTGTGCTAATGCCCACAAATGAAATAAACCTTTGTGTGTTCAGAATGAGCAAGGTTTGTAAAACGGGGCCACATTTCTGTTTCTTCAATCCTGGCCGTTTCATGTTTCTTTCCCCTGACATACCCACTCATTTTTTTTTACAAAAAAGCTAACTTGATAGGAGTAAAAGCACACACAAAAGGGGGCTAAAATGTCCCTCTGTAAAGTTTTCCTTTTAAACCTAACCAGACAAAGCCAAGTGTTTGCTAAGCTCTTGCTGAAGAAAGGCTCCCTTCATTATTGCCTAAAGGGTTGGGTTGTGAAGTTCTCCTTCATCCTCCCACATGCAAAGGGTAACAGGGATTTTCTTGGATGTACTCTTGTATTAGTCATGAGAGTCAAGCCGGCACAAAGCCCAGCAAATAAGGGTAAAGGATGGAAGGTATTCTGCTGCACTAAAAGATGTATGGGAACGGAGGCAGAGCTCCATCTAAGGGAAGTTCTGATGTGAAGGCCCCTTTTGAATTTTGAATTGACATTTTGATGATAAGATTCAGCACTTTGGTTAGCTGCTTTAAAGTTCTGGCTGGTTCTGACTCAAACCCAGAATGATGCACAGCCCCACCAAAATCGGAGCCGCCAGCCTCCACTGTATTTGTCCATCTAGCCCAGAATACTTTGCTATGAGCAGCAGGTGCTCTCCATGGTCTCAGGCAGAAAAAGGTCTTTCCCATCACCTGCTACCTGATCCTTTGAACTTGAGACATCAGGGATTGAACATGGGGATCTTCTGTACACAAAGGATGTGCTCCATCACTAACTGATAACCCCCTCCCTGAGTGGGAATGGACCCTAACCTGAATGCAGGAAATAATGTGTTCCTAATATAAATTCCCTGCACTCTTTCACCCTGTGAGGAAGGAGCTAGGAACTAAACAGAGCACTGAAACTTCATCCTCCTATTCGTTCAATTTCTCTTGGATGTGTGAGATCTCTCCAGGCATGGCTCACACATGTACAACTCTCTCTCCATAGCCTTCAGAACTAGAGCTGTGTGCGTGGTTTAATGGAGATGTTCTCAGGAGTCAGAATTCTGTGCTAGCATGGCATGATTGTGGGCACATGAAATCCATATAACCTGAAGACAGTGATGGAAGCGGTCACACGAGATCGGTCCACTCACTCTGAGCCATTGTTCGGCCTGGTCCTTACTCTGCAAGCCCAGCACAATTACATCTGCATTCATTGGGATGATCTTCAGCTTATGCTCCTTCTTCCTCACATTCTTCTCCTTGTGGATGACGCTGCAGCCCAACAAATTAACATCCAGCTGGGGATTGTGGTCCTTGGAAGTCTTGTAGCACTGGGAACAGAAGCAGTGAGGTGCTTGTAATGGAACCTAAAGATGTGTTGTTGCCTAATATTAAAATACCTAAGACTTGCTATTTAAATCATGAGTTGTAACTTTAAAAAAATAATCAATTAATAAATAATAGTTTCTTAAAAGTGAAGCCAAAGTCTATGAGTTTCTGAGTGTGCACATTATACATATAGTAACTAATTACTATAGGAAATTAACGAGAGGAAATTAACAATAACCACCCAATACAAAGAGGAAGGCTCGTACCCAATTTCATATTTAATGTTCAGATGTTTCATGGGCGTGAACTAATAGTGATTACCAGCAGTGATACACAGAAGATCCAAAATGTATAGTTTGGTGAAAGAACTATTGGATGAAATCCTCTCGGTCCCACAAAATGGTTGTAGTTGGTACTTTCTCCAATGGTAAGCTCTGTTACATAATCCAATAGCAACAGCTGTAAGGGAAGCACACTAGGCTTTTCCTAACTTATTGATTTCCTAAACATTCACAGAGTAGATTATATCTGCAGCAATGGCTGGAAATAACTATCCAGGAGTTAAGGGCAGGGATGGCCAAACAAGCAATGTTCATGGTCACCCAGATTCTCTGAGCATCAAATTCTCATCGACAACTTCACTCACTCTCTATCACACTCATCCTAGCTGGTTGTGGAATTATGGGAGCTGTAGTCCAACACATCTGGAAGGCACCAAGTTGGAGAAGGCCACCCTATGGGGATAGGGCATGGCAGTGGCAGGACACACCCCGTGGCAGCTTCCCACACCATTATTATTATTATTATTATTATTATTATTATTATTATTATTTTAATGTAACCAACAAGTGATAAGTCCCCTAACAATTGATGCCTAAGCAACTGTTATATAAAATTAATTAATACAATTTTAGGAGGGGTGATACAAAGAAGGAAAGAAAAGAAGAAAAATAAAGGGAGGACAAAATAATAATAATTAAATAAACAAACTAATTAATGTGTGAATAAACAAACTAATTAATGTGTGCAGTATGATCTATATTTCCATGCCCTGTTATGAACTGCCCTAACTGGCAGAGCTCCAAGTCTCTCCCTGCACAGGAATTGTACCATTTCTTTCGCCCAAATACTGCACTACCAGTCATGTAGTGCAGTAGATTTTCAGCGCCGCCACTAATAGCTGCTACTTGACCACATTAGTATCTAGGCTTTCCAGAGGCAACTGGTTGACCACTGTGGGAAGCAGAATACTGGATTACATACAGTCATGTGAAAAAGGAAGTACAACCTCTTGGAATTGTATGATTTTGCGTATCAGGACATAATAACAATCAACTGTTCCTTAGCAGGTCTAAAAATTAGGTAAATACAACCTCAGATGAACAACAACACATGACGTATTACACTGTGTCATGATTTATTTAACAGAAATAAAGCCAAAATGGAGAAGCCATGTGTGAAAAAGTAAGTACACCCTTACTGCTTCCATAGGAATTAAGATGCTAAGTAGCAGACAGGTGCTGCTAACCAAATGCCCGTGATTAATTGATCATCAGCAAGTATGACCACCTCTATAAAAGCCCAAAAAAAATTCAGTTTGCTGGTCTGGAGCATTCAGGTGTGTGCTAACACAATGCCAAGGAGGAAAGACATCAGCAATGATCTTAGAGAAGCAATTGCTGCTGCCTCTCAATCTGGGAAGGGTTCTAAGGCCATTTCCAAACAATTTAAAGTCCATCATTCTACAGTGAGAAAGATGATTCAAAAGTGGAAAACATTCAAGACTGTTGCCAATCTTCCCAGGAGAGGGCGTCCCAGCAAAATCACCCCAAGGTCAGACCGTGCAATGCTCAGAGAAATTGCAAAAAACCCAAGAGTTACATCTCAGACTCTACAGGCCTCAGTGAGCATGTTAAATGTTAAAGTTCATGACAGTACAATTAGAAAAAGACTGAACAAGTAGGGTTGTGCACGGACCCCCCGCTCCGCCCTGCGGGTCAATCCGAAAATTTTGGATCGGCCCGCTCCGCGCCGCTCCGCCCATACTCCGCTTCTCTTCGCCGCGGAGCTCCGGCTCCGAATCGGAGCTCCGCAGTGGAGGGGAGTGGTGCCAGGTAAGGCCGGGAGAGGAGGGCGGGGGGGTGTTACCGGGCCCTGTCGCCGTCGCCGCACGTGCAGCAACGGCGGCAGAACCCGGTAAGGGACCAAGGGGGAGAGGGGCCTTACCTGCCTCCGTCCGTGGTCCGTCGGCTTCTTCAATTGAGCCCGCGGTTCAGTCAGGAAGTCAGCCAAGTGCGGCCTAGACTTCCTGGTTGAACCGTGGGCTCAATTGAAGAAGCCGACGGACCACGGACGGAGGCAGGTAAGGGAGAGGAGGGGGGGTTACCAGGCCCTGCCGCTGTTGCCGCATGGGCGACAGCGGCAGGGCCCGGTAAACCCCACTTACCTTTCCGGCGGAGCTCTGGATCGAGGCGAAGGATCTGCCTTCACTTTGATCCTCTTCGCCACGCTCCGCTGGCCCCCCAATCCTCTTCGCCTCCACCTTAAGGGGAGGCGAAGCACCCCGCTCCGCTTCTAATTCGCCGGTCCGATTAGAAGCGGAGCACATCCCTATGAACAAGTATGGTTTGTTTGGAAGGGTTGCCAGGAGAAAGCCTCTTCTCTCTAAAAAGAACGTAGCAGCACGGCTTAGGTTTGCAAAGTTACATCTGAACAAACCACAAGACTTCTGGAACGATATCCTTTGGACAGACAAGACCAAAGTGGAGAAGTTTGGCCATAATGCACAGCGCCATGTTTGGTGAAAACCAAACACAGCATATCAGCACAAACACCTCATACCAACTGTCAAGCATGGTGGTGGAAGGATGATGATTTGGGCTTGTTTTGCAGCCACAGGACCTGGGAACCTTGCAGTCATTGAGTCGAGCATGAACTTCTCTGTATACCAAAGTATTCTAGAGTCAAATGTGAGGCCATCTGTCCAACAGCTAAAGCTTGGCCGAAATTGGGTCATGTAACAGGACCAAGCACACCAGCAAATCTACAACAGAATGGCTGAAAAAGAAAAGAATCAAGGTGTTGCAATGGCCCAGTCAAAGTCCAGACCTCAACCCGATTGAAAAGCTGTGGCGGGACCTTAAGAGAGCTGTGCATAAACAAATGCCCTCAAACCTCAATGAACTGAAGCAACGTTGTAAAGAAGAGTGGGCCAAAATTCCTCCACAACGATGTGAGAGACTGATAAAGTCATACAGAAAACGATTACTTCAAGTTATTGCTGCTAAAGGTGGTTCTACAAGCTATTGAATCATAAGGTGTACTTACTTTTTCACACATGGCTTCTCCATTTTGGCTTTATTTCTGTTAAATAAATCATGACACGGTGTAATCTGTCATGTGTTGTTGTTCATCTGAGGTTGTATTTACCTAATTTTTAGACCTGCTAAGGAACAGATGATTGTTATGTCCTGATATGTAAAATCATACAATTCCAAGAGGGTGTACTTTCTTTTTCACATGACTGTAGATCTTTGGTCTTATCTATCAGAGACCTTCTTGTATTCTAAACATTAGAGATTGTGAGGAACTGTTCCTTTCTTCACTTTGAGAAAACCACTGATAAATTCTTAACATCTGGAGAGGGGTGTTGAACCCTTTTCAGCCTGAGCGCTGAATTCAGTTTTGGAGAAGCTCTCAAGGCAAGGCCAAAGGCAATCTGCACAGCACATAGTTAAGCTATGGCATTTGCTACCATCAGAAGCAGTGATGGCCACCAATTTGGATGGCTTTAAAAGGGGAATAGACAAATTCATGGGGGATAAGGCTATCAGTGGTACTAGTCCTGATGGCTTTATGTTGCCTCCAGTATCAGAGGCAGTATGTTGCTGGGGAAAATGAACAGGAAGGTGCTGTTGCATTCCCTTACTTGGGTTTTTTCACAGGCAGCTGGTTGGCAAACTGTGTGAACAAAATGCTAGACTAGATGCCCCTTTGGTCTGATCCAGCTTGGCTCTTCTTATGTTCTAATGGGTGGGGCCAAAATACCCCAAATACCAGCATATTTAGCTTAAAGTTCTGTACTGCCAGTAACTCAGATTCTGTACTGCCTTAAGAAAGGCATTTCCCAATTTAAAATGGGAGTAAACCATGCAAAAACTGGGAAAGGACTCCAGGTGGGCCAGATTGAGAAGATGCATTATTTTACATGCACCTTCTGACAAATGAAACACTTACCTGCAATCTGTTGTCCTTAATCACACAAAGCTGCTTGGCCCACTGGCCCAGCCATTTCTTCCGCCAGAGGAAAGCACAGATCCGGGCATCTTTCATGAGTTCAATGGAAGCTTCAGGGGAAGGCCATTGATGGGGGGCTGACTTGCCTTTACTGCTCTCTTCCTCATCGTAGGATTCATAGGAGCTGCTGACCGCTTCTCCATCATCTGCATTCAAGTGGGATGGGGAGAGCATTATATGCACACCTGGGTAACAAGGCGATTTGCTTCTTTCATGCTCCATTCGGCAAGCTGGAGAACATTGCAGCATGCATGAAAGGAGGGACGCCAAAGAAAAGGTAAGGGTGTCTTGAAAGCTTTGAAAGCTTAAACGCTGGTCCAATGAAATATGCCATCTTTACTTATCCTCTGTGTCCCACACAACTTTGATCAGCATGCACAAGCCAGGTGTAGACCACAAACCAAAGCCTTTATCAGATGTTAAGTTCTGTATGTGATAATGATAACCATCTTGTGATTATCTGAATGTGTGATCAACATTTGATCATGTGGCTCAGACGCTAATTTTATTTGAAAGGTGAATGGTTGGAAAAACTCACAGGAAAAAGTTAAATGCTCTCAGTACCTCTTAGTTCTGCTCAACTTTTTGCATTTGATTAATGCACCGGATAGAATCAATACAAATGTAAACATGAAGATTTGCATATTCTACACATTTTGCTTCTAATATTTTGCACAGCTAATTCATACAAAGAAAGCTACGGAGCTATAAAGGAAATCTCACAATTTTGCTGATTCTTAAGATCTCTCATATTTTATGTAGGTATTTTTGTTATTTTGGCATTGCAGATAACATTACTTGACTGGAAGAGAAATGCATTTTATACATTCTAGATTCTATTGAACTGTTTCATGTTCACATGTTTGTGAAGATTTAAAAAACAAAAACAATATGCTAATAAAAGAATCCGAAGCTAACCAAATGCTGCTATAAAGGCATGTCTGCACCAGCTCATTTTTTGACAACCTGACACTGAAAATAGTGTGAGGAGCTAATGCAGTTCAATCTTGTCAGTACTCGACTTCCTGATTTCTTCATGTGAAAATTGGCCATATTGGCTGGGGATGATAGCAGTTGTAGTTGAACACACCTGGAAGGCTGAGAAAGGCTCCTTTCGAAGGATTAACTCCCCCCAAAGTATCCTTACTTATGACTGGACAAATGTTTCCCAATGTCATTCTCCTGTTGCACCTTAGTTGTTGACAGAGCTTGTATCCTTTTTTTAGATATTGAAATTTGATCCCCACCCAATCACATTAGACACTTTCCACAATTCTTAGGGGATTGTTTTTGACTTTGGCCTTGCATAAACTCAGCTACTAAACAATCCTATGGGAGTCTTTCACGCACACACCTTCTCCATTTTTATTTTTGCATAAAATCATTGGCACGTGGATAGGAGTGCAGAGGTTCAATTGCACTTATTCAGTGTCATTATTTTATAATTGCATTTAATGCACAACAAATGAAACCACAAAACTCAGGAGGAGGAAGTCCATATTGACAGGAATCATATAAAATTAATATCAAGACAAACTGGATTTTTTTTAAAAAAAGACATGTGAATAAGGAGGGCTGGTGCAGACCTACCCTAACAACAATAAAATGAATTCATGCTGCATCCTTTTCACATGCTTGCAAGTTGTCTAAACACTACAGACAAGAAACCTAATCCTGTCAATCAGGATTAGCTATTACAGAACCAACATTATCTGTGTTGGGACATCACATTAAACCACAGTTTAGTGTGTCAACAATCAGCCCTTGAGAACTTTGACTTTGCATGGTCCACTGCTTTCCTCTTCTTTTCTGGCAACTCATAAGAAGGAGTTTGGATGTTTTGTTTCTATTTTTGCTTAACCATACTTTGTCACGTCTTCCAAACTGACAAACTATGGTTTGTTTGAAGGAAGCTAACCGAAAAGTGTGTGTTATGAAGCTGGCTTGTTTCAACAGTTTGTCCATTCAAAGCACAAAAGGTACAGTTAAGTAAAAATGGGGGGGGGGGAAATGGAAACTCCTCTTTTTGGCCATGACACAAGGGAGGGGTGGAGGCTAAAAGCCTGAGGCTCTCTGGGGCTTGTTCACATCACACTAAGCTGTGATTTAACATGATGTCTGAACTCAGCCAAAGGTTTGCATCATGAAAGCCGGACCTTCATCTTATATTGACCTATTCCTTTGCACCACTTGTGGAATGGAAGAGCACTGCTGTAGTAGCGCAAATAAGTGTGTAGCATTAGGGATCAAGCCAGAGTTAGGTAAAGTCCATGTTGGAGTAAGCAGCTCAGTTTGCTCCTTGCTCCAGCGCTGGCTGGGTCCTCTACCCCAGGACATACGTCACAAGGCAACATGAAGGGAACATTCATGCAAAAATTATGCTAGATTGACACAATATGAAGAATCCCACAGCCAAATTCTGAACATGGAAATTCAAACAAATGGAGGATGGGTACTTGCATTCTCTCCCCAGAAATCTGGAATGAACTTAGGTATTGGTTCACAATCTAAACTGCCATGCACATGTGATACCCAATAATACCCTTGTTGGGCAGTTCCTGAGCCTAAGTGTACGATGTGTGAATGTCCACTACCAGCTCTTGACAGAGGAAAATACCAAGCTATGGGGGTGCATGAAATGTCTGGTTTGTGTTTGCTAGGTTTCAGAACTAAAGACCTTCTGTTTGCTTCATTCCAAATAACAGACCCAAACTCATTCATTTTCCGATCCAAACTGTGACTTTAACTGTGACAACTGAAGACTTTCATTTTATAGCTATTCTCCAGACACACCCTGCTCAGTCTCTTTCTTTGGGCACATTCCTCCCATGCTATCAAAATGTTTTCAACAAGGCTGGAAAAGCAAAATCTTGCAGAGGGTGTGCAAGCTTTTATCTGCCAAGAGCCACTCATGAGTCAGTTGCTACTTCCAGAATATCAAATGAAAAAATAACAGCCACAAATCTATGCTTCAGTTGGGGAAATATTGGGTTTAAATTGTCATTCAATTGCTTGTTTCCCAGTAGATAAACTGCTAGATCTTTTCCACTGTAGAATAGTGGCAGGTGTGCATTGCCGGTGGGTGGGTGGATATTGAGCAATCCTATATACATTTACTGAGCAATCCTATACCCACTTACCTAGGAGTAAGTCCCAATGAACTCAATGGGGCTAACTTTTAAATAAACCTGTATAGCATTACACTTGTTTAACTGTTTTATATAAGGTAGTGTAGTAATTGTAAGACCCAGTAATATGAAATGCTTAGTAAATAAATACAGGTTGTTCAACATGCAATCAAAACAGTAGAGAATGGTCTACGGCATTTATTAAGGCCTTTGCACCCTCCCCTCAGGTACAAAGCATTCAATTCTCATTCTAAACTTATCTCAGAACACGTGAATAGACTTTTACCAAATTTAATAACCAGCCTATGAAATATTATAGATTACAGAAATTGTGCACTTTGAGCAATATCCAATGCTGTCACTCCGTTTCTACCACTAATGTACTGCTAGCTCAATGGTGCAGAATCTCCAGCTCCTGGGTCTAATTCAGACCCAGGGTACCCCAAAATCCGGCCTGTGCTGCTTCTTGGGGTTGTTTCGGGGGGGGGGGGCGCTAATGCTCCAAGCCCAGCTCCCTGGAGGAATCCCCCTGGAAGGCTGTGTATGCAGAAGGTGATGAGAATTAGGCAAGTCCTGCCACCCCTCATCCTCACTGCTATCTCTGATCTCAGAGAGATACCAGCCTACAGAATGTTAGGTGTGACTTTTCAATGTTTGAGATATATATATATATATATATATATATATATATATATATATATATGTCCTGCTCTGACTTGGAGCCCTCAGTAGTAGGAACCTAGGAAGCTACATTTGTTTTGTTTATTCATTACATTTATATCCCACTTTTCTTCCACCATGGAACTCAAGGTGGTTGTGTGTGATTCTCACGTGGTCTTCCCTCCAAGCACTCACCAGACCTAGATCTGCTCAGCTTCAGCAAGGTGATCTGAGACCATGTTCCTGAGTCAGACATTTGTCTACCATCAAGCTCAAGTTCAGTATTGTCTACATTGACTAGCAGTGGATCCCAGGGTTCCAAACAAGGTATAATTCTGTCAACAGTCTGAAGAAACCTGTTGAAGAAATTCTCTAAGTCTTTTTCACCTGAGCTGTTGTCTATATAGACCCAAGCTATGAGGTACAGGTCTATTGTTTGAACAACCACTTCGAAATGTGGGCATTTGCTATACTTTCCCTAGCTATCTATCCATACTCTGTACCCTGGAATTTGAATATCCCCCTGAGTGTGCCAGAAGATTACCCAAAAGAAAAGAAGTCTCTGTAAGAAGCCAATAAATCACCATACAGATTTAAGCTTCGGAGATACCTGGTGGAGGCAGTAGTTAAAACATGATTCAGGGACCTGGGATATCTGTACCACACACAAGACACAACTCAAGGCAAAAGAGACTTATGGTGCCACAATACCAGTATCTCTCACTTTCCCTTATTTTTTTAAAAATAAAATCACTATCCCATTATGCCATCTGTATTCTAAACAGTATGTTGCTTCTTACCAAGGAAGAATGTTTTTTCCACTGATTTCCTGCTCTAAAGCTCAATGAAGTTGAAGTGGATGGGAATTACTTACAAGAGTGTTGTTTCCACAGCTAAGATTGACTAGTGACACGTACAATTTTAGCTCAAGCTTGGTTAAGAGATTGCAAAAGAATATATAACATCTTGCCTATTCTCTATGATGTGTGGCTGGGAGAATCCTTGACATGAATATGATTATAGTGGAAGACCTTCATATGACAAAATGCTGAAAGGTAACACATGAGTGATAGGGTTTGAAAACATGCCATACCCATAGTAATTGTGGCATATATTACTCCCTCGGTAACCTGCAACCCTGGTCTGGATCCAGTAGCTGCAAGCCTACCATAAAGACCTGCATAATCGCACATGGAGAAGAAAGAGAAAAAAGAAAGAGACCTGCAAATGAACCTCTCTGTTCATCAAAACATGAATTAAACTCTTTTAGCAGGACAAAGTATAATTAATGTCAAAATACATCATCATCATAATTAGAATCAGTCTGCAAAAACTTTACAGCAGTCCCTTATACTACATTATGATCACCACCATCCATTGTCATGACCATCAAAAAGATGGTACCAATTTCGTCTGAATAATTATTAGTCAATATTCAGCCCTTCATGATACCACTTGGGTTGTTTGTTTGCTTTTTAATTACACCATTCAATTATTTTACCTTCAGAGCAGGGAGTCAAGGAGGAAATGCTTACTGTTCATGTGACGTGGCAAAGTATATATGGGGCACCACTGTGTTGATGCATGGAAAGCAAAAAAAGCAAAAAGCAATCCAGACATGCTCTCCATTCATTCCAGGTAGGGTGTCATAAATCCTTCTGACTTCCATCATGTGCCACAATGGAGATTTACCATTATTCTGCCTATGCTATAAGAGGGCTGTGTGCATGCAACGATTCTGTGGCTGAATTGAACAAACACAGGAACTGGTATCGGTTCAGCCTTTCCCATACATACATACATACATACATAAAAAAGCTGATATGCAACAGTTGTTGAGCATTCAAATACATCTTAAGGCAGATAGTAAATGAAGTGGTGGTCCTAGACCTGGCCTATTAAGCATTTTCAAGAATGCTCCACATCATAATTGCCATCTAGGGAAACTAATCTAGTGATTAGGATATTCGCCTGCAACCTAGTAAAAATATCTATTGATCTCAATAATCTTTTGTTTAAATAACAATTCCAGTTGAGCTTTCCACACATCTCTACATGTTATCACTCTTAATTGGGCAATTACATAGTTTCTATGTATGAGACAAAACCAAAAATAATGTAAAATCAGTTCCCTGGCAAATGCCCATGCATCAAAGGATGCCTTCTGGCATGTTCCAGAAAATGCCATAGAATGTCTTGCTTTAACAGGAAAATACATGTTAGAAAGCAATTTTGGAACTACTGGAAGTTGGAACAGGCACTCTCTCGATTTGCAGCTAATCTCTGCTTCTCAAGAGGAACAGTAGACTGTGGGTCACACATGTTTTTGAGGATTTAAAGTCATTACTGTCCCTTCCCTTCTGTAGTAATTCAGACTACCTCCATGCATAGTGATGACCAAGGAAGTCTACCCTTTCTATCCAGGAAGTCACCCACCTGTCAATCTTTTTTTGAGAGGGCTGAAGCCCAGTAGAGTCTCAAGAGCAGCCTCCCTCAACCTGCTCCCCTCAGATGCTTTGGACTAAAACTCCCAGCATTCCTGATCGTTGGCCGTGCTGGCTGTGGCTGCCAGGTTGGTAGCTGGTATCAGCATCCAAAAGCAAGACATGTATCGTTCACTTTCATGAAGATACTACAGATCTCGGCTTCTTCACTGTAGCCTTATTCAGTCAGGAAACCTTCTTCAGCCAAGTCGGTGGCAGTGGAACCTGACTGAAAATGTTGTATGACCACTTCTGAGGTCCAGCATGTCTCTTACTAGCTATCATTTAATATTCTATGATATTTAATTTGTAGCATGACAAATGACATATGTATCTCATATATTTGCAATTTCATATTTTGAGGGCTTTCCCCTCCAAGATGCAGTTGAGTTGGCTGCTTTTAGAAATAACAAAACTCTCTGTAATATCCAAGGTAACAAACAGCAATGAAACGTTGTAAATACACTCTTACATACCATTTACAGAGATGCGAAAGGGCTCAGCTTCTTCATAGTACCCTTCTGGAGACTCTGTTTTGGGGCCTGAATGCAGTTTTGTTTCTGGAATCTGAAATATAAACAAAAGCTTGGAATATGTAGATAAAGAGCCAAAGAAAAAGTTTTGAAATAAATTCCCAAGATAGTATCTAGAATTCAGATCAAAGGAGCCTCCTCTTGTGAAGGCAAGACAAATGCCATTGGTAAAACTTCTAAGAATGGATACAGCAGTATACATAACAGAGTTATAGTGATGACCCAACATGATACCTGTGATTATCACATGATATTTTGTATTTCTGAATCCAAATCAATAGTGTTTTCCAAGAGGTAGTCATATAACTGTGTATCCAAATTCTCTTTTACAGTATGTAGATTTTGGAACAGCACAGCCAAATACTACAAGCAGTGTAACAGTACAACTGATGGCTTTTTTTCTGGAAAGGCTCTTGTGACTCTGATTCTGCAGTCCTATACCCACCTACCTTGGAGTAAGACAACTGTGAGTAGATGTGTATAGGGTTGCAGTGTAAGTTGTTTGACAAGTGGAAATTAGACAGGTTTAGTTTTTCCTGGCATGCCAATACAGTGATAAAAAAAAGTTTGCAGAATTTCTTAATATTAAAGACTGAGGAGCCCTACTAGAAAAAAAGATCACAACAATAGGTGACATTCCTTATGCCCACCACGTTTCTTTGGGTAAACCATGAAAAGCATACACTGCAGGAAGCACAAAGACAAACAGAACTGTAAAGCAAATCACAGTTAAATAATTATTATAGCATTCTTAGTTTTCCCAAAAATTGAAGCTGTAGGATACAGGGTAAGTCAAGAAAACTGGATCATTCAGATCTCTCTAAAAAGAAACCCTAAAGTTAAATTGGAAGGGGCCAGGGTCTTTGGCATTTATTTGATTACATCCAGATTGGGATCCTGCAATAAGGATGTTGCTTCTTATCCACTGCTTCATTAAAAGTATTTTTTTAATGAGAATGAGCTGTACACTCTGTCAGAGTATGAGTAGAGCCATCTCTTGTTTCTTATTTTAAAGTTGATCTTATGACTGTACAATTGCATTTTAGTTTTCTCTTTTAAAAGATTAAAAGGGGGGGTAACCAAGTTGGAAATACACCAGACATCTTCAAAGTCAATTTAAGCAAAAAGGAAGTAGATAAATAGTACTGAAGTAAACGAATACTTTCAAAAGATTCCAAGCACTGGAAAATCCCTGGACAGTGGCCAAATCCATCATAATGAACAGCCCAAGGTTTAGGAAGAAAACAAGATTTTTCATTGGAAATATTCACATGCAAGTGACAAGGAGAAATTACAATCAATATTTTGAGGATAAACTCAACTGCCTAAAGAGGGGAAACTGATAGAAGCTCTTCTTTGGTGTTTCTGTATAGGTTGCTGTATGTGGTACTGATGAAATTCGACTTCACATCGCTAGAGAAAACCATGGCTGGAGATGTGATGGGTACACATTTGACTCTATCCTTACATTAATTCCTCTACAATCTCAAGCAAACCATCCTTATTCCATTCCAGTGACTCCATAGCATGAGATGGACAAGATTTATATCAGAAGAGATCTAATTTACATGTATCAGTAGTCCAACTCCAAGAACATCTTATTCTTTTGAAATTGAGGTGGTTCCACCAGTATTAAAATGGCTTTAAAGATGTTAAATCTTAAATGATTCCAACCATTTGAAAAAGAATCTTAGCCAATGAATCTCGTTTTAATGCTGACATTTCCTCTTACACAATTACTTCAAAGATGAGCCAGATCAATATTACCTTTGCAAGAGCCTCCAGGAAATCCCCTGCTGGAATTGTCAAAAGGTAGGAGTATATATTGATGCTAGCTAATTTGGGTATAGAGTGGCAGATGTTCGATTTGATATAACCACAATTTTCTCAACTAACTGCTCTCAATTGGTCCCTTGGCAAAATAGTTACTCACCTTTGCAAAATGGTTAGATGGAAAGTAATACACAACAGTACAAAGCGCTGATGTCAGCTCTTATGGCAGTTATGGATAGTACATAAGAACCTGGTTAAATATTTAAGTGCTTAAAAACCGAACCGCAGCATAAAACCACCTTTTCAGTGGCGGCCAGGCAGGGAGCATGTCTGTGATTTACTTCTAGTGCTAGCTGGCATTGGAGCCAGAGGCTATAATATTTTCAAGAAAGTTTAAAGCAATAAACACATCTCTGTCTACAGTCATGAAACAAATTGCCGTATCTTCCTATGCGGTAAAACAAGTTTTGGATAGGAGGAAAAACCTGGCTACTCTAAATTGTTTCCCACTAACAATAGAAACCAGATGGGTAGTTTCATCCTTCAGTGATTTCAAAGCTCCATTTATTATTTTCTCATAGAAACATGGTATTATTTTCTCACTATTGGAGGTGGGATTAAACTTTCCTGTTTGGTTATGAATTTTAAACTCTTAACTATCCAGCATCATAAAATAAACATGACCATTAATTTAGGTTACTTTGTTTTGGATTTCAGTTTCTCTAGCTATTGGTGCTTTTTAAAATATTCCTGATTTTATATGAATAGGCAATACCAGTATGATAAGCTATACACAGAATATAGGTTATTTGATTCTCCCAGAAAATCTACATCGCAGTGCTTCACTACCACAGCTGTTGTCTTACATACAACTTAATTCAGTTGCTCTCAGAAATGGTGAATAATTATGCCACCTGCTTTACAATGAAGGAAAGGAGTTGGGAAGAAAGAAAACAGCTTCCAAATAGAAAATTGTTGGAGAATAGTGTATGTGTGAGTGTGTGTGTGTGTGTGTGTGTGAGAGAGAGAGAGAGAGAGAGAGAGAGAGAGAGAGAGAGTTAGTTAGTTAGACAGCTTCGGCTATGGGGCAGTATATAAATGTAATAAATAAACAAAATGGATGCCTCCTTCATAAGTCCTGCTTTGGATGGGTCTTGGTTTGCTGCTAATCCTAGGTCTGTTTTAGGAAATTCTGCCCACATATCAAGAGACTAGAGCTAAGTCTTATCGCTTCCCATTCACGCACACAGAGTCCCAGGTTCTGTTTTTATGACCAATAAAGAACTTCAATACACAAGCCAAGATCAGAGGCTGTTATTTCAGGTTTGTTACCCTGAGATAATGAACCTGCCGTATATGAACAAGGAAACTTGTGGAGCTGAGCCAAAACTTCCTTGTTGACTTTCATCATTCATCAGTCACTGAAGTCAAGTTCTCACAAACAGCAGCTGAGGTGATAAAAATCTGTTCAACTGAGCTATTTCAGGCTGCAGGACAGGGAAATCATATGATGGAATGCTCTTTCAAACAAACAAAAACCTCACCTCATAGAAAACTAGATGTCAGGGAGAATGGTACTAGAGGTTTAGCCTTCTCCGTCATATCACAGGGAGAATTCTAAGCACAGCTTCTTCAGTTGTGAATAATGACTAATAGTTAATTAACACATAAATGTAAATTACTTGGCACTCATCACTCAATGACTTAGCGTGCGATATGTCACTCAGGTTAAGAGCTTTTTCTACACAGGACTGTTAATCGCTTAATCTAATTTCGGTTTCATTGCAAAATTGAGCTCTGAGCTCTGCACAAAGAGCTTTTCCTTTTCTGCATTTCCACTACATAACAACTAGGTGGCCCTGTGCTATAGCGGAATACCACAAATATATAAGTAATTCTTTTGCTTTCAGAAATAATACTCCATTTTCCCCAGTCTAAAAAAACCTGTCAGTGGTGAGGATGGGTAAGTCACAACACAACAATATGTCATGTGGTAAAATGTCATAACAGGAATTCAGACCTTCTAGCCTGTGAGCCTAATCCAAACCACAGAGTGCCCTGGAGGAATCCCTCCATGGGGAATCCTTGCTGTTATCTTCAATCCCAGATTGGCGATAACATCAGGGATGTAGGCAGTGTGGGTAGGGGACTCAGCCACTGGTGGGAATAGCAGCTGTTTATCCCATTGCTGGCCAAATTAGGGATGCCGGGCACCATTCCAAGCCAGAGACTTGGCTGCTGGGAAGAGCAGCTATTTGAGAAATTCGATCTTTATGGATTCCAAATCGAACCTCTTGATCCTACTGTCAACTTTGTGAACTAATGTGCAAATTGGAATTTGGTTATCCACCAGATCTGATGTATAATGGACATATGAATCTGAGCATAGTTCTCAGTTTATAAAATGTTTCAAAATACATTTCAAAGTGTTCATTTTGAGACAAAAGATATGCAGAAATGCATATTTTGAGAGAAAAGGTTTTTCAATTCAGATAATACAGAACTGGGGGTGGGGGTGGGGGCTTGGGGAAAAAATGCACTTTCCTCCCTCTCTCAGAACAAGTCTTCTATAAAAAAAAATATACAGTCAGATGTAACCAGCCAGATAGATTGGCTAGAAAACTTCCTTGGGCAATAGAATGTATTCATTAGAACAAAAGCAGTGCAGTGCATCTTAAGGCCTCTGATCTTCCTTTTCCCAGCAACCTTGAAGGGACACCCACCCATTAAAATCCCTGGAGCACAATTTCACAGTAATAATCCCTCAGATCACCCTTTGACTGTAGTTCACACAGCCATTTCCTCAGCAGACCACCCACAGGCCCTCACCTCCCCCCCCCCACACTGCACACACACATTCTTTCAAGTCTTCTACAGTTTTAAAGCACAAAGTTCCTCACAGCTGAGATCCCCAAGTCTATGTCCAATATCTAAATGTTATGATCTAACCTCATTGTGCTCAAATTGATTTGGGGAAGAAAAGTTCCTCAGAAAACGGGTCATACAAAATGGAAGCCAAGTTTAAATTAATAGTCACCTGATGGAAAGGGATAGGTTTAACACACTCCGCAAAAATTCAGTTGATTGAATGTGGCTACTCTGAGTCACAAACAGCATTATCGACAACAATAAAATTTGAGCATCAACAGCAGGAACAGTTATTAGAAAATAATTTGGAAAATATTTTTTGTGCAAATAACTTCTGCGCTAGAGAAACAAAGGTTCAGTTCTGACAAGAACAAGGTTTTTCCTAGGTGCCCCTTCCTCCTTTCTTTCTCACACAGTAATTAAAGATTTCAAGGGTTTGTTACACCACAGTTTTTTGTTACATATGAACCAGGAAACTGGGGTTTAATTTCAGACAAGACAGGATATCAAAGCAGTAAGCCTATGCGGCAGGGTCTTGCTATTTACTGTCTTACTCTGTACAGCACCATGTACACTGATGGTGCTATATAAATAATAATAATAATAATAATAATAATAATAATAATAATAATAATAATAATAATAATAGATCTGACCTTGATTTCTAGTCCAAGATTACACCATGGCATGAAATATCTGGAAATGAGCTGAGGTAAAAACAAATCTCTGTGTGTTTATTGCACAGTGGTAATAAAAACAGTTGCCAATTCCCAGAACACTGTTAGTACTCTATAAATGTTTAATGATTACTACTGTATTATTTGTGACTGAAAATACTGGGAATTCTGGGAATTTTTTCAGACTTGCATTGAAGGGCATTCAATTCTACCACAGAACACCCATGTAGCTTATATGATTGTTGTATAGCAGCAGTTCAAAGGAAGTAAAGGAACAAACAGGAACTTACTATTTTTGAAGGTGGAAGGTCCGGCAAACTCTTCTGAGGAGGAGACAAATGCTGTTCCACTTCCCCATTGGTCAAAAAGTCTCTGAGACCTAGCACTATGGCCCAAACAGAAATAACAGCATGCAAAACTGTCCATTATGAAGACCATGCTCAGTAACATTCTTAGATGCCTTGCTTTAGTTTTGGAGGAAGTCTAGCATTAATTAGAGAGCATATTTTAGACCACAAAAATGGCATTTGATACCACCTCCAAGGATATGGCAAAAACCCAGTAGAGCTAAGGACTTGTTCTCTTGCTAGTTGTGGGTTTATTGGCACATTTTCACTTGACACTGAAAACAGCAAAGACCAAGATGCCTTAAAAATAAGCTCTCTACTCACAAGGCAAGGCTGGTGTCTATATTGAGCAGTCCGATATATTCACCCTGTCATTACAGTTGTGGATTAAGTCTGCAGGCAACTTGGTCTTTTCCTAATTCAAACAAAAGGTACTTGCACTGAATCTCAGCAGGTGGATAATCCTTCCAATCTGATTTTGCAGCTAGTTTACAAGTGAAGTGTGGCTTCACTGCTATTGTAATTCTGGAATCCACGTGATATTAGCGATATAGGAAAGGGAAGAAAGCAGTAGACGGTTCTGGCTATATTGACAGTGAATGGAAGAAATGCTCTTCCGTTCTTCAGAGCCTGACTATGAGTGGAAACAGATGACTGCTAACCACACAGAAGTGGCTTAAAACCACACCACCATAGTTGCTTAAAAATATATCACATCGTGGCTATAGCCATGCGTAAAGGCAGCTGTCTCTCGCTAAAAGGTAAAGCCAAGCCTCTGGATTTCTGAATGGATCCAAGAGGCTTAAATAGCTAAGTAATCATCGGCAGCACAAATGGTCCTGCTATCCTGAAATGTGATGGTGTGCACAGGTGCCCATGTTTCTCCCTAGATCAAGACTATCCTCATATAGGAAAAATGCCACATTTGAAATGGGACTGTGCTTCCTACAAATATCCCAAGCAAAACAGCTACCGAAAATAGAAGCATTTCAAACTTGCATAGCCTCGTAGCAAAGCATTGGGATGAATCTGGAGTGGACTTGGCTGCATACTTGTCTGATTTAAAAATAAAAGTTAGAATCATCAGCCTCTTTCAGCCTGTATCTGGGAAGCCACAATAACAGCTCTGCATCTACATCCTGTAATGGATTTCTGGCATAAGAGGGGAAGCAGCAAAGCAAAAGCCAGAGTGTACAGTGATGTTATTAGCCCAACAAATTAGACATCTGCTGCCCTTCCCATGGCTTCCTGGTATTTTCCTCGTCACATCTTAATAAAATGGTCCCTGATAGAGGAAGTTTCTTCATCTTTAAATCCAAAACTGAAGGTTTCTGTGTGCCAAACCCAGCCTGGGCTGCTGTAACAGCTAATATGGATAAATGAATAGGGTCAGAGTTTACCATGGCAACTGTTGAAGGAGAATATATACATGGACTAGGGTGGCCATATGAAAAGGAGGACAGGGCTCCTGTATTGGTAACAGTTGTATAGAAAAGGGAATTTCAGCATGTGTCATTTGTATGCACGCAGCACCTGGTGAAATTCCCTCTTCATCACAACAGTTAAAGCAGCAGGAGCTATACTAGAGTGACAGGGCAGGACTCTTGCAGTTTAACTGTCGTGATGAAGAGGGAATTTCACCAGGTGCTACATTCATATAAATGACACCTGCTGAAATCCCCTTTTCTATGTAACTGTTAAAGATACAGGAGTCCTGTCCTCCTCTCCATATGGTCACCCTAACATGGACCTAATAAATAAATAATCATTGTATGTCTGGCATTGTGTATTGGGCAGTGTTGTAAGAACGTGCTGGATCAAGCCAAAGGGCCATTTGGTCCAGCGTTCTGTTCTCACAGTGGTCAACGAGATGCCTACAGGAAACCCACAAGGAGGACATGAGTGCAACAGCACCCCCCTGCCCATGTTCTCCAGCAACTGGTGTAATAACAACAAAACAAAAACAGTCCATGGGCAACTTGTTGCCTATGTTTTGGCCTACAACTCTCATCAGCCCTAGCCAGTATAGTCAATAATGAGGGATCATGGGAGTTGTAGGCCAAGAATAAAAAGCTCTTGGACACCATAACTGTGATAACGTTACATGTGATTATTGCTTGCAGTAATCAAAAATCTCTTATTCTTTTTTAATTTCTTTAACACTTATATTTCATTTATATTTATTTTTTAAACTTTTTTTAAAGAGAGAGGGGAGGGAAAGAGAGCACTTGTGTTGCATTCTTCAGCTCAGTTGTATACTAACTTGACAACACAAATAACTGTTGTCAAATATGTAAGTAGACTAATATAGTATACTAATGCAAATACACAAGTGAAAAAGTGTTTTCTTTCACTTTTACATTAAATACTGCATTACCCTCCATCTAAAGAGCTCGCTGAAAGTGCTCTTTAGACACAAAAGTGAAACTGGAGGGCCATGTTGCCGTCTAAAGAAACCATAAACAACCATGTGTAGGGAATGATGAGCACACAATAAATGCCTCATGCAGAAAAGCCATAAATGAAAGCATCTTCAATCTTTTTATACCTTTCTCCTCTCTTAGCTTAGCAAGTAAAAGCTTGAAATTCCTACCTTTATCTGCTTTCTCAGGTTCACCATGTTGTTTATTGATGGTGACTTTGTTCATGTAAATGTATTCCTCATCACCACCTACAAAGAAAAGAATATAAGGCCCTTATTCTTTTGTGTATATGCTTTTGTGTATATTCATACAGTATGGTGTACCTATAGACCAAAACATACATTAGGAATCAATTACTGGGAAGATTATTTCTCCATACCATTTTTGTTTTCCTCGTTCCCTAAATTACTGTAGAAGGCCTGTTCTCATGACTTAACTTAGTGACACCTTAATTGACTTTGCTCTTGCAAAACTTTTCTCAACTTATATATGTTTAGGCTCTGCATAGCAATTTGGCAGAAACCACTACTATACATTGAATTGCATGGACTTCTGGCCCCACTGTTTACAAACTTTCCCCCTCTGTACCTATCTGAGAGTGTGTGCATGTGTCTGTGTACATGTGTGCGTATGTGCATGTGTATGCACACATATCTCTTGACAACTGAGTATATCAGTTCAAATCATCTGACAAAACAAATTCCAATCCATGAACATTTGTGCCCCAGTAAATAAGATTGTCTTTAAGCTAACATAGGATTCAGTTGTTTTTACATGCAATTTGGGACATGATAGATACGATTCAAAAGTGATGGGGAAGGAGCTCAGTGTGGTATCAGCAACCTGCTGCTCAAAGCAGTATACATGCAGCAAGACATCAGTTCTACTGAAATTACTGTCCCTTGATGAGACGCTGCTTACCATTTGATTTTGTGCACAGCCGAAGGAGGTCAGCAAGAAAGCTCTTTTTCACTACAGCTGTGCTGCTAAGGTTCTCCTTATCTAGTATCTTCAGAAAATCTTCAAGTTCTGTGAGCAATTGTTCCAGAGCTGCAGTAGACACAAAACAGATTTGCAAATGTTTATTATGCTCTGCCCACTGGTTGAATATATTATTATTGTTGTTGTTGTTGTTGTTGTTGTTGTTGTTGTTGTCGTTTATATCTTGCCTTTCCTTCAAAGAGCCCAAGGCAGCACATATGATCCTTCTCCTTTCCATCTCATACTCACAACAACCTTGTGAGGTAGGTTAGTAACTGGTCCAACATCACTCAGTGAGCTTCATGACTGAGTGGGGACTAGAACCCTGGTTTCCTGAGTCTCAGTCCAACCCCCTAAACAATATACCACATTGGCTCTCTCATATAAACAAAGGATTCACACTGAACTTTGAATGACCACATTTTTCACATCCATTTGGATTTAAATACCTATTTTAAACCAAAATCTATGCTTTTACCATCATCCCATTTTGTGGTTTCAGGTTAGCCTAAATCTCATGCAAAAAAATAAAGAAAAGAAACTCTCTTCCTAAATTTAGATCCAAGAGTTCTCAGTAAACATAACAGAGTCTTTTCAAATGTGCAAAGATAAACATTGCATATTTATTACAAAACATGTGAAACAGAAGACGTGAAACCAAGAAAGAGTCCTGGTTTCGCCCCATAGCCGAAACCAGAGAGCTTTGACTATGGGGCAGTATATAAATGTAATAAATGAATAAATAAATTATGGCACCTTAAAAACTAAAAAAAATATTATGGCATAAGCTTTTCTGAACTAAAGTCTACTTCATCAGATGAAGTTGACTATAGTCCACATGGCATAATAAATGTATTAGACTTTAAGGTGCTACAAAACTGTTGGTTTTGTTACAATAGATTAACACAGCTCCCCCTCTGGAAATAAGATGTGGAATTCGTCTAATTCAAACTTGGCACAAGCCTTTGTTGTTCTTACTCTTGTTGGAGTTTATAATAATATTTAGGTTTCCTTAAACAAAACTTTAAACCCTTATTCAAAACGTTACACTTTAGTCCTCAGCTGATCCTTTGCTATTAGTTTAAGTTTCCACCCTCTCTATGTCTTCATCATCTTCTATGTTGAATGCTGACATAAGGACAGGGAAATAATATTTTTTGTTGGGATCATATAGACAGCTCTGCTTGAAACTGTTATCTGATTTAATAGAAATGTTCCCCAAAAGCAGGCTCAACAACACAACAGAACCTTTCTACATGAGGCATTTATTGTGTGCTCATGCTTCCTCACTCATGGTAGTTTGCGGGTGTTTTACATGATGTCATCATCCTCCAGAGCATGTATTGTCCTTTGCAACCATTATAGCATTTCCCTTCCCCTCCACCCCCAGCAACGAAAGTCTGATATTCCTGTGAATGGTGACATGCAAGCCTGGTTTATTTCCTCAATTCTTTTATGGCACAGCACCACCTAGTGGTTGTGTAATAGAACATATAGAAAGGCAGAGTAAGAAACCCCCTGGGGAAAACGCATGTGTAAAGGAGCCAATCTTATTCCCACAACGAATCCAGAAGCAGAATCCTCAGTAAAGTTAAAAACCTCATGTAGAAAACGTCTAAGAAAAGACACACACCTCACAAAAAGAATGTCTGCTAAGAACTGGTCTGGGGCATTATCACACTAGGTGAAATTGCTTCAAATATGTAAAGGAGGGAGGGGGTGGGGGGAGGAATGTGTCTTTCCCCCCCTTCCTAAATCTTATTGCTATAACAAGCTACAGAGGGACCCCCAGAACTGTTGTTTTTAAATGGATACTGTTGTTTTTATACTGTTGTGTTTATGTTTTTTAAATTTTGTATACTTTTAATGTTTACTGTTCTTAACTTTTATAAACCGCCCAGAGAGCTTCAGCTATGGGGTGGTATATAAATGTAACAAATAAATAAATAAATAAATAAATAAAGACTATGCATGCATGCACATTTGTGAAGAAACCTTCATGGAAAGGAAACAACAAAACCTTTCATGAATAAAAAGAAACAAACAAAGAATATGAGCATCAATGGGAGGGAAGGGTGGAGTCAGATGGCTTTGAGGATACTTGCCTTTGTATTTTCATGTCTACATACACAAAGTTGGGCAGGAACTTTCCTCCTATAAATGTGACACGCTGCAGGTGGCTGAAGGAAGCAGCATGGCTTCCCAAAGAGCATGAACACCTGCTAACCTCTGAAAAAGCATGTTACAGGCTCCTGCCCCTGACATGTGCTGGCAAGAAAGCAAACAAGAGCAATCTGGTTTTTTTAAGTACTATTCATTTATTTATCTAGTGCAGTCAACGGGTGGTACTTTGCCGAGAAATGACAAAAAGACAGGTCCATGCCTGGAAGAACTTACTATCTGAAATTGGACCCAGAGGAAGCAATACAGGGAGCAGAAGAAAATGGAGGCAAGGATAAATTCACTGACATATGAAGGGAGAAAAGACTAGACAAGGCCATATGTATATACTATACGTAGTATAGAGCAGGATGGGTACAAAATGTAATAAGGATTATAATTGGTGAAAGTGTTATATCTCAAAAGTGGAGGAGGACCAATGTGAATATTCCTCCAAGGAGTGCAAGTGGATGTACATAGCCCATTCTCTCCCCCACCCCTTTTCTTTTTCTTTACAGTAACCCTGTGAGGTAGATTAGGCTGAGAAAGAGCAACT
This sequence comes from Elgaria multicarinata webbii, assembly GCF_023053635.1. Lineage (NCBI taxonomy): Eukaryota > Metazoa > Chordata > Lepidosauria > Squamata > Anguidae > Elgaria > Elgaria multicarinata. Next base: position 65,959,074 of record NC_086178.1, read on the forward strand.
GGCCCAAAGTCACTGAGCAGGCTTCACGGCTGGGCAGGGATTTTGCACCCAGGCCTCCCAGGCCTTGCCACTGCATCACGCTGGTGTTTGGGTGTATATGTGCTGTTTTTATTGTGAAGTCTCTGCCAGAAGAGGGGGGCTAGAGTGGTGGAGGACAGGGCTCCCGTATATTTAGCAGATTTATAGAAAAGGGAATATCAGCAGGTGACATTTGCATGCATGCAGCACCTGGTGAAATTCCCCCTTCATCACAACAGTTAAAGCTGCAGGAGCCCTGCCCTCTTTTGTATTTGGTTACTCTAATATAAAGGGCAGGGCTCATGCAGCTTTAATTGTTGTGAAGAAAAGGGGATTTCACAAGGTGCTGCATGCATACAAATGATACCTACTGAAATTTTCTTGTCTATACAACTGTTAAAGATATAGGAGCCGTGTCCTCTTTTCCATATGGTCACCCTAATTTCCCTCCATCCACAAACCTTGTCCACTGAACACTAAGGAGAGGGTTTTCCCTGTACCCCTCCTTGCATGCATCCCTCCCCCCTCTCTCTCCAAAACATCTCAGACTTTCTAAGCGGACACCATTCCCTCTCTGAGCAGGCTTCCTTGGCAGAAGGCCTCCCAACTTCCAGCCACAGTTCCATTCTTTGTTTGTCTGCTCCAGAAAACCAAGAGCCCAGCTCAGTGCTGATTTCGAGCAAGCCTTCAAGGAGCTGAATGTTGGGGGGGGGGGGGCGAGTGTTGGATGTGGCCTTCCCGGCCATCCTGCCAGCCACATTCCAAGGCTTACATGGGTCGGCTGCTGTACGGGAAGGGAAAGCAGATTGCGATGACAGCAGGAGAATGCTATTCTCCCTAAGTGGGAATAGAAACAGATGTGTTGATGGTGGCAGCTGAAACAGCTGGACAGACTTTTAGAGGAGGCTGAGCTCCCAAAAGGAACAAAACACACACTTATTCTAATGAGCAGACCCTTCCGTGCTGGTCACCCGAGTGGGCACTGAAGAATGGTGAGTTATCTACAATTAGAAGGACAGGAGAGATCGTCATGTTCCTTGGTCTGCTTCCAGTTGCCACTGAATTCACAGAAGTAAAATCAGAAGCTGCTTTTGAAAGTGGTACTGAAAATGTCCCTATTTTATTCTCCACCTTGTTCCAACTTTAATCTCTACCTTGTTTCAAGATGGCTGTAATTGGTAATGTGGGGGAAACAGTCATTTCTCATTTGATTTTCTAACTCTTGCTCATGTGGCTATTAAATTAGAATGATCTGCTGCTTTTTCTCCTGTGAGCTGATGTAGTCTTAATGATTATTAGTCATGATTATTAGTTTACATGTTTTTTACACAAAAGGTAGTTGAACTTTCCACCAAATGAGTGTGCGTGTGTGTGTACGCGTGGTTTTGTGTATTTATTCTTTTGCTCTACAAAATAGCAGGCCTGGTATTTTAAAGCACATTTGAACAAGCTTAATGCTGACAAGTGCCGCATCATTACCTAGATAAGAGATACACAAATCTATTGGCAAGTACAGAACAACCTGTATCCCAATGGACTGAGAAAGATCTAATTAAAAAGGGCTAATCGGATGTTCATATAATCAGATTATCATGCAGAAGTCTACACAGAGAACTTGTTAACATTGATATGTGGCTGAACTAATGAGACAGTGACTTTGAATAAATATAGATATTTCTGTATGCAGTTATTAATAATAATCACAATACTAATAATATTAATAATAATAATAACAACTGTTATTATTAATAAAATATTAATAATAGTTTATGACACTGATATCTCGCCTGGCGCCAACGTTGTTATCTTTTCGGCGCCAGGTCAAGACCTTTCTCTTCTCCCAGGCATTTTAACAGCATTTTAACAGCATTTTAACAGCATTTAATAACGTTAAGTTTGTTTTAATGGACCCCAGAATTGTTGTTTTTAAATGGATACTGTTGTTGTTTTTCTACAGTTTTTATGTTTTTTAAATTTTTTGTATACTTTTAATGTCTACTATTTTTAATTGTTGTAAACCGCCCAGAGAGCTTCGGCTGGGGGGCGGTATATAAATGTAATAAAATAAATAAATAAATAAATAAATCCAGGGAATCCATGACAGTAAGTATAGGATTCCCCAACAATCTTCTATGCAGGCACCTTTCAGACCCCAACCAGCTTAGCTTCAGCACAGTTGCTGCATCACATGCCTTTAGACCAGCTTTCCGCAACCTGGGTCCATCTGGATGTTTTGAAGGACAACTCCCCTCATTCCTGACCACTCGCCGTGCTGGCTGGTGCTGATGGGAGTTGTAGGCCAATAAGTTCTGGAGGAACTCAGGTTAGGGAAAGCTTTAGACCATGCCGTAGCTTCCTCTTTCTATTTTACAAGTACTCTATAATCCTCATGTTTCTCCTCAATATGTTCAGTCAATGTATGGAGGACAACCGGATCATGTCTGCCAGCCCCAACCTGTCTCCCATGTTTTGCATGGAATGGAAGAATTGACCCTACAAGTGCATGTGCTTGCTCTTACATTCCCCCCAACATGCCTAAGGCAGGCCAACAGCAGCATGCAAGTTGCGAGGTGGGGCCTGAAGCCACAATTCCACTCCCCTCTACACATTGATTGAATGCGTGGAGAGGAGAATAAGAGGAAGACTTATGTAAACAATTGGAAAATAACATATGTTAACATTGGAAAAGCTGAAATCCTGTCAATAACCCAGACTACTACTCCTGGACAACATTTGTCTCACAAAGCTAAATATTGACCACCCAGCCACCCCAACATTTTATGGTTGTCTAGGGTGTAATAAACCTGGTTTTGCTATCTCCAGGCACGAACAGGGCGATTTTCAAACACCTCACAATACATGGCTGGTGGGCTATGTTCTGGCTTTGTGAGTCACAAGCAATGCAAGCCTAGACAAGACGAGCAAACTAGAACAGATTTAGGAAGATAATACCAATTGTTCACAGAACATTGGTACAAAAGCATGCCAAAATCCTTTCTTTCCCTTAACCGCACAATCCTATGCACATCTACTCAGATGTAAGCCCCACTGAGTTCAATGGAGCATCCTCCCAGGTAAATGGATATAAGGTTGCAGCTTACATGACTTTCCAAGCTGACAAAGCATGTCCCACATGACATTTTAAACATTGTTAGTCTTAATAGCAAGGAATCTGTGGGAAGCTTAGCATTTTCCGAGTTAAAAAAAAATCACAGTTTAGGTGTTTTGAAAAATAAAAGGTCCTTGCAACCCAAGATGAAAGTGTGGCGATGATGTGGAAACTGTTCACAACAAATGAAACATAAATATGCATTTATTGGGCAGTATCCAAGGCTGGCATTCCACCAGCGCTAACCATGTTGCATTAGCATGTTGCACAAATATTAGTGCAACTGGGAGGTAGCAGTTGCTAGCTCCAGAAATTAGCACCAACTTGAGCTTCAAGAAAGGCACAAGAAAGTCCTAATTGGGGTTAGTTTCCAGGCTTGCGCTAGCAAGTCCTAGCAAACCGTTGTTCCCCATTGCACTACTTTCACCATATTTTTGCTCATTGTGAAAAAATATGGTGAAAGGAGCTCCAGTAACCCAAATCATAGTTCAGTTAAATTTAATGCATGGATCTGAAAACCTCTCTTTGAAAAGTTTGGCCGTGTCTTTCTATAGGATAAGTGCGACAATGGACTTCATTGCTTGTGGGCTGAGAGCCCAACTGCTGAACTCGATCAGCACAATATGGGCCATTCTAGATGTCTGGACAATAATCTTATTGATGGGCTGTCATCTCAAAACCAGGAGCTCTGAACTTTAAGTGAGGCAGCAGAAAAGACGCACAAGGCTTTCCAGTTTGATGAACAAATAACAGACTAGCTTTCCGCCCTCCACTCCCCCTTCACTGGAAAAAGCTGGTGGGAGGACTTGGGAAGGGTGGGGGGAAGAATGAGGGAAAGTCCTTGAACAACATGCAGAAAGCTCAATGAAGGAAGGGCTGTTTTCCCCTCCCCCTCCTTACTATGAACAATCACATGCTTCTTGGTGGCTTTTCACAATGATCAAAATCAATATTCAATAAACAAAAAACCTACAGTTTTCAACCAAGCACCAAAAAACAGGGAAATTGGGAGTTAAGGCTCACAAGCCTTAACGCCACATCCTCCCAAGGAGGCAGAAAGTGCCGGTGAAATTCTCATTCTCCCAGCGCAGATAAACCATGAGGACAGGATGGAGAATAGGATATGCAGGGCTGACTGTGGGGTTGTGGAAAACTGATGACGAACAACTTAGGGCCACCTACTTCTCTTTTTTTGTTTCCAGCAGCCCTTCTCCAACCTGGTGTCCTCCAAAGGTGTTGGACTACAACTCCCATCATTGCAAGTCAGTATGTCCCATGGTCAGGAATGCTGGAACTTGTAATCTCAAACATCTGGAGGGCAGCAAGCTATCATTTGCAGAGGTGACTGTGGGGTTGTGGAAAACTGATCATGAACAACTTTGGACCACCTACTTCTCTTTTTTTTAGAGCATCTCCTCACATTGAGAGTTGCAACCCAACACATCTGACGGGCCCCAGGTTGGGGAATACTGTTCTAGAGCAAGGGCAGGCAGAATGTAGCTCTCCAGATATTTTGGAGTTCAACTCATAAAAGTCCCTATCAGCATGGACAGTAATCAGGAATGTTGCGAGTTGATGTCCAAAACATCAGGATATATCTATTTTCTGCCCACATCTGTGCAAGAGGAGCAGGGTGGCCATTTTATTTCCAACATTCCAATCTGTCTGAGACAAGAGGGAGGGGGAAGAGCGACGCTACTGAGCATGTCACGTGCTATGAGGCCTCTATTCACTTTAATGGGGCAAAGAAATATTCATTAAAAATCAACCAAAGGGAATTTAAAAAAAAGAAAAGCCATTCCACCAACTAGAAGAACAGGGGAAGAAGACCCCACCACTGGATTGCAGGGTAAGGGTCCCAATTCGCTGAATTTCATGCACAAAAAGTCACCAACCCTTTTTTTTAGTGTCATTTTGATTCAGAGAGGGTTTTTTTCGTTTTGTACTTCAAACTGCCATCCTTCCCTCAATCTTCCACCAATCTTCTTGAAACTTTCAGGGTATGTAAAACCAGCATTTCTTTCTGGCACATGTAAATTTCAGCAAGATTGGTGAAACATTTTCCATTTTATGAACGTTAGAATGACCCACCTCCCAATTACAGCTTTATAATGGTGGAATGCAGAGTCCATGTAGTGAGTTCCTTCATAAACGAAGCAGCTTTCAGCTTTGCCATTTGGAATCTTTACCATAGTGCTCTAGGCCAGATTGCCCTAACCAGGTGCTATCCAAGTGTTTTGGACTACAATTCCCAGCATTTCTGACCATTGGCCATGCTGGCTGGGGCTGATGGGAGTTGGAATCCAAAGCATCACAAGTTCACCTGATAGGAGAAGGCTGCTCTAGAGTCATTCACAAAACAGGGAGGCCTTCCTGTGAGGAAAATCCTTTGGCTGAGGTTGAAATTTCTGACTATAACCACACTTCCCCTTGTTCTTAACAATGGTTGTATCTTGCTATGAAGCCTGCCATCACGAAGGTACCACAAAGCCTTCCAATATCCAAGAGCCCTCTCAGCCTTCAGAGTCCTCCTCCAGAAAATCCAACTCAGCATATTGGGGCAGACTGACCAGCTCGACAATTCTAACTGAGGTAATCAAAAGATATAAATATGGGAAAGACAGATCCATCTTAAGGGTGGTCTTGCTTTCTTCCTTGCTTTAGCTTCAAAATATCCTGCTTTAGCTCCTAGGAAGCTGCGTTATCATTGGCCTATCTTGGTCAGTACCACTGACACTGACTCCAGTGGCTTTTCTGTTTCTGACTTGAGCCCTTCCCAGTCCTACATGGAGATGCTGGGGGCTGAATCTGGGACCTTCTGCATGCAACGCAGGTGCTCTACTACTGAGCTGTAGCCTTCCCCTAGTTCAGGGGATCATAATGAGAGAAGTATGATGTTTCCAATGAAAAGTAGGATGCTTGTCTTGCTTTGATGAACTGCACTCAGTATAGATGCCTATTTTTCTATTGCGACTTACACAAAAAATGATTGAACCTCTTCTCTTCGAACTGCCAGGACAATCAGATGAGTTTTATGCTTTCTAATGTCTTTCTGACCGAAATGTCTTAAGTGTTGCCAAATTCTATGCTGCAGCATGTACAACGTGCCAGGAACTGACCTCAGAGATTCTAATCCTTCTTGGGAGATCATAATTTGATTATACATTTTTATAACATTGCTGATTCCCTCCACCCAATTTAATTCCACTTTATGCTTCTCTTTTTCTTTTAACTTATTACATGAATCCTATGTGTATTTCGTGTGTTTCACATGCTTTTTTTACTTGTCATGGTGGTCATCGACTTCAGCCTTAGAATCCTACTTGATGGAATTCTGTTCAGGGTTGAAAATGCCTTGGAGAAATAAATAAATAAATAATCAGTTTGTTGTAACTCAAATGGCAATTGTAGAATGTGAAGAAATAAATAAATGATGCTCCTGCTGGGAAAAAGTACTCTTTTACAAGCGATGGCAACTGAGAGCACATCCATCCTTGCACATCAATTCACTCCGAGGCAGCTTTTTTCTCTGGCAAACTGCCAGCTATTTTGAAATCCAGCGGTGCAATTGAAAATTGGGGGAAAATAAATTTTGCTATCATGAAATCTGGCCTATCAGTATGCAGATAAAAAAATATGCCTGAAAATAATAGAATATAGATTTTGAATGGCTTTTGTTTGAATGATGATGCCATCACCACAAAATAACCACATGAGCAGTCACACAATGCAGAGGAGTAATGGCTCAATAAAGAACATTCATTGCAATGGTACTGACAGTGCGACGACTTACTGTGCAATAATGTGGCACTTCCTGGAAAGTTCAGCAACTTAATGCATTCCAGGATAAGCAATATCTTATCTAGGACAACTTCATTAGTAGAGGTCAAGGCTGACATCTGTGCAATGTTAGTATTTTTTCTGGCAAGGCCGTTTTTTGGGGGGGATGAACAGGATGGGTGCCAATTTCTGTGGGTGCCAAATCAAACCGCCCCCCTGAAGGTGACGACATTGCTCCAGCTCCTCCCCCATGCCGACTGCCCATCCATCTGTGCCGCCCAGTGAACCTGCATACCTACACAATCTGTCACTCTGAGTTCCGTCCCAGAGTGAGAGAGAGAATGTGTGGGTGCGTTCTTTGGAGAACTGCCCTGATTCAAATGCTGCCTTTCGAGGGGATCCTTCCTTAAAGCGAGGCATTCTGGGTGAGATGCTGCCATAGCACAGGCAGTCTAAAGGGCCACTTCACCCAGAATGCCTCACTTTAAGGAAGAACCCTTCAAAGCATGGCTGATGGGGAGGCAGGTGGGGAGGGGGAAGTAAAGAAGGAGAGGAGGAGAAAGATGGTGGCAGCTTGAGAAGGTGAGGAAGCTGAAGCAAGGGTAGAAGGTGGCTGCAGTAGCTGGGAGTGAAGTGGGTGGGAGGAGAGAAGGAAGAGGCATGGCCAAGGGATGAAGAGAGAGGAGAGAAAGGCAGTAGTGGTATGTCCACTAAGGTGTCAAAATACCACCTTGCTAGGACACCAAAATGGCTGGAGAAAGGCCTGTTCCCCAGTCCTTTTTAAATACTTATGAAGAATTGCCAGTCTATCGTTTTTCTTTATTTAACAAGCCCAGTCATTAACTTCATCTGTTACCTTTTTGTTAGCTTAATGGTAGAACACATGTTTTGCATGCAGAAGGATTTAGATTAATTTGTTGGTAACTCCAGTTAAAAGGGTTTCAAGTAATTTAAATGTCAGGGCAGAAGAGAGCCCCTGGCAATCAAATAGATAGCACAAGGGTGCATGTGTATACCCTTGGTATAAAGCAGGTGTTGTTCAATTGCTAGTTCACCCATGGACAAACCACAGTGCAATGTCAAAACTCTATTGGGGAACCACACCAATTGCTTGATTGGAAAATGTTTGGACTGAATCTTTCGGATGTCAATGGGGGATGGGGGCTTTGACATCAATGGGGCAGTGAATCTGCCCCAGTCAGGACTCTGAAGGAGTTATCCAAGGTGTGCACCCTGGATAGCTCCTTTAGAATTCTGACTAGTTCTGATTGAAACCCAGAGCGGATTCTCTACCCTACTGACAACAGAGCCACCAGCCTCCACTGACTGGTGTCTTTTCAAAACTGGAGTGCCTCTAGGAAACTCAATACAGGTACACCCAAGTAAACAAATTACCAAAGCTTAGCTTTCCCCCACATGATACACAGTACATAGGTACCAGGGTGTGATGGTTGTTTGCTTGTTTAGCAAATAAGGCAGCATATAATAATTTTAATAATAATAATAATAATAATAATCCATTATTTGTTAATGAGGTTCAAAGAATTAATTCAGCAATAATTCCCTCATGTTTTATGAAGGGTTGCTTTTGATATTAACCTTAAAACAAAGATGTGGCCATGCTCACATATCAAAACTAGGCAAATGTACTTATACACTTGGTTCTCAAGCAAGATACGTATTTTGTGGGAAAGTTTCAAGAGTATGCCAGATGTATGTATTTAGAGACATATATATATATATATATATATATATATATATGTGTGTGTGTGTGTGTGTGTGTGTGTGTGTGTGTGTATGTATCTTAAGGCACAGATGTCTGCAGCTTTTAAAAAAACAACACCAAAGGTGGCCCTTAATTGCCCAAGAGTCCCAGACTTTGCAAAACAGGCATTTACCAGATAAAAGAAGTTTTTTTTTACTTAGCCTATCCCAGACTTCATTTTACATAAACAGGAGCCTATTATCTACAGAGAGAATGATAAGTTGCATTAAACCTCCCAAAGCCCATAAGATAGAACACTCTGAAGGTATCACTAATCCTACCACATATTTAAGAATTAGGTTATTGTTTTGATTTTAATGTTTCAGCATAAAACCAGTCACCAAAAAAACCCTGCTGATAAAGGAGTTTGTGCTTTTCCAGTAACTGTAGTCTTCTTGGAACATTTGGCGTTCATGTTTTGCTCTTTAATCTTTCTTTTGCACTAACAAGTCTCCAAAAGATCATTGCAGCTCAACTGTAATTTAGTTATTTCTCTTTTCTCAGCATTGCTGCTTGATTATTACTTGTGTCAATATGCTATAATTTAAGGGCTGCCTCTTCAGACACTTTCTGAAAGGCTTCTTCCTTTCCAAATTCAAAATTGGCTTGGATTGCAGAAATTGGTTGTAAAAATTGGTCTGAGCTTCACCAAAGTTTCTCCCTGGTGCAGAAATCTGGAGACATTGGCCTGGAAGACCAATGTCACCAAATTTAGACCTTCCATTCAGATGGGTGAATCAGTGTAAGAACTGCTGGCAGTGAGAGCTTTAAGTGACAGTATGCTGGGTTTTGTGTGTGTGTTTGTATTTTTGCTGGCATTCCTTTGACCTAATCATTGAATGTGGCCTCTGACAGCTTCTCAAAATGGAATTTGGGCTCTAGACCATCTGTGTGGCCTGATCAATTCTTTGGTGTTAGAGAAATGTAAAACAGTTGAATATAGTGCCTCTCAAATCCCTTATTTTACCTATCACAAGATTTGAGAGTGTAGGATTCAGTTTCTGCCTGACTGGAGCTGCAGATTCATAGTCAAAACCCATCTTGCATAATCTAGTAAAATGGCATGTGCCATTAAGCTACACCTGTTTGTGATCTAGTTATCAAAGTCCAAACCCTGATCACCGGGGCCTCCAAGGGTGTTTCTTTACAGCTTTTTAGGTCAAGGTCTGTGACTAACTAACTACAACTATGAACCTCAGTTCAGCACCCTGTGCTGAGCCATGTTTAGGTGACCCCATGCTAGCAGCTGATTGGTCTCCCCATATAAAATGGACATTCTCCCCCCTACCTTCTTGCTTAAACAATGATCTGCCAGGATAGTTGCTTCTAGACTTGCCAATTACTACAACTTCAACCTGCTCATAACAGCCCCTGATACTGCATTGTATAATAAAGTAGTGATATTCCTAGTGGGTCACAAGGTCAGATAAAACAAACAGCCTTGAAGCATGTAGTCATGAACATTCCTGTAACTCACAATTAAGCCCTCCCAGTGTTCAATGGGGATTACTCCAAGATACATAGATTGGATCCAGGATCTGTCTTCCATTGACGGAAGGTGCATCTGCCTAATTTTGGGGGATCATCCTGTCACACACACACAGGCACATAACACCACAGCTCACTCCATTCAGAACGGCTCTGTGATTCTCAATGTAGCATTTTCAGGCTGGAGGAGGAGGGGGCAGGAAAGTCCACTTCTGCCAGCCCTGTTGCAGGCAACTAAATATGGATCCAGCCCCATGTGTATAGGATTGCAACCTTAGCTTTTAACAAAATTCTTCAAACAAATTGAGAGGCTTACAGCCTGCTCATGTTTGTGGAGAGAAGCTATCTACAAACTGTAATAGTTTCCCAAGACTTCTGTAAGAGGATGGGGACATACCTCAATTCATTGTATATGCAAAAGAAATCCATTTTCAACATCTTAGTCCAATTAAGATTTACATTCTAGGTATGAATTCATGGCTATCTCATCAGCCAAAAATGTGTGTCCTGCAGACTAGTCCTGCAAGAAATGCAAAACTGATATTTCCAAAAGGGTCGCATACTTTTCTTTTAAAATTTCATCTGCAGCCTGCTTGGTGGTGGTGGGTGGGGTGGGGTGGACACAAGAAACTTGGGTTTCCTACTAATAATCTGGACTAATTCCTTTCAGCCTCAGTCTTAATTCAGCCCAGGATATGGTTATTATCTTACAAAACAGGAAACAACCTTAAATCATCATTACATATCGGTGAATGCAGATCATTTATTCCCTCTTCAAGTACTTGAGAGCCAAGAACTAAATTAAAATCTCTAAACTGGGTAATATCACTATGCTATTTTAGGATGGGGCTGCAACAGAGAATTTTTGTTTTTAATGGCTCATCAAAATCACAAAGCAAATTAGTAATATCACTGCTGTGAGTTTTTCTGCACAAGGCTGTTAACTGGTTGTTAATCTGCTATATCTACTTTTACTTTTATCGCCAAAGTAAGATCCAAGCACTACATACGGAGTGTTTCCTTTTTTTGCTACATAACTTCTAGGTGGCACTATGGTGTAGAGGAATAGAACAATTATACAAGGACAAAATTGCACTTTCTTTCACTTTCACATTTAAATGCCACATTTCCCCTGCTCTAAAAAAACTCAATGAAAGTGCTGGTTAGACACAGAAGCAAAATTGGAGGATCACAACTTTGTCTAAAGAATTTGTAAACAACCATGAGTAGGAAAGAACAAGTGCATGATAAATGTGTTGGGTAGAAAACCCCTGTGTATTATTATTATTATTTATTAATATTTATATAGCGCCATCAACGTTCGTGGTGCTTTACAGAACAGCCTCCAAAGCCCAAGAAAGAAAGCAGGTAAAAAAGAAAGAAATAGAAAGTTAGTTAGTTAGTTTTTATGGGAAATGTTTGTCCATAAGTATCATTTTACTCCCATGCAAGCATCTGGTGGCAGGAGGGCTCCAAATTGTACAGTGGTGTCACAGTAATGTTTCCTGCAGCAAATATGCAAAAGGCTGGACAACATATACACAATTACAAATGGGTTGGATCCAGGTTTAGGTACATGCAATTGGGATGGCAAAAGCAGATGTCCCCACCACCTTCTCTCAATGACAGCCCTTCTAGCAATGCTACACAGACAGTTGGGGTGGCTGTCAAATGGGATATACAAGGGAGTGGAGGCACTAACCACAGTCTACCCCATTCAGTGGGGTCTTTCTACCCATGAGGCTCAGCACTGCTTTCCCCCTAACACTTTCCCCCATACACTTTCCCCCCAACAGGTTCCAGATCCAAATACGCCCATAATACTTATCCCCATGGGGTTCCATGTATGTTTGCAATCACCTTAGCAAAATGCACGTGTGCAACTCAATTGGACTAAGCAAATATGGTCTAATTTGAAGTGGAAAAATGGGCAGCAGGGAAAGGATCAAGCACACCTCCCCTCCCCACACTGCTTCTTTACTCAAAATTAACCCCCTCCCGAAGAGTCCAACCAGTCTCCGACTCTCTGGCAAGTGTGTGTGCCTTATGTCAGGACCTTTTCAAAACTCATCTCCTTCACACGTTACAACATTAGTACCGTATTTCTTTGATTGTAAGATGCCATTGATTGTAAGATGCACACTAATTTCAGTACCACCAACAGGGGGGGGAAACCTAAGACACACCCGTGATTCTAAGACACACCCCATTTTTAGAGATGTTTATATGGGGGGAAAAGTGTGTCTTAGAATTGAAGAAGTAGGGTAAATGTCAGGCATGCACACAGCAGTTTGTAAAGTAGCTCTTCAAAAGATTGTGTATGATACAGGTCTGGCAGGGAGGATGCAATGAGTTACTGCAGTATGAAGCTGTAGTGTGTGCCTGCCTCTTTGTGGGTGCCAGACTCATGAAACGTCTAGGCAGTTTTCCCTTGTCAACATTAGAAAGTATGCCATCCCAGGGGGTGGGATAAGGTGGTCAGACAGTTGCTTTCCCTCACCACAAGAAGCAATGTAGTGTTTTCTGGTAAATGTATTGGCATAACCGGGGGGGGGGGGACACATCTGTGCACACCAGCATAGCCCCAAATGGTGTCTCTGGCTGGTTTCCCACTGTCATCTAACTAAGGTTTAGAACATCTCTTACCTTTATCAGCATTTTAAAAAAGGGTGTTGTTATTGGCAGCGAAAGACAAAAGCACCAAAGAGAAAAAACAAGTTTGGTTAGTTAGCATACTAGCACTAAGAAAGCTTCGAAAAGCCAACATTATGGAAGCAAGTTTCAAAAGGAAAAGTGACACATTGTTGTTTCGTGCTGAGCTTCAGGAAATCATTAGAATTTAAAAAACACCAACTAACAAAAAGCTCTTATAGGAACACAGAGAGCTACATTCAGACGAATAATGTTAATATTTCTTGACACTAGGCTGTATGACCATATTCTCCCATTCCTCCGCAGAAATATAGACCCTGTAGAATTAAGATATTTTTCAAAGAAATTGCAGTCAGAACTTCAGTGAAGACATACTCTCTCTTTTTTCTGCCTGTCATTCTTCTTTTCCAAATAATCATAGATGCTTTACTTCTTCCACGCAAACAAACAAACAAATATTTCTTGACATGAACAGTGTCCACATCCCCATTGAAATAAAGCATGCCATCAAGGATTGCATTTGTATTCGAAATAGGTCATCTGTTTCATTCATTATTTCCTTTAGCTTGTCTCAAACGACCTGAGGTAGGTTAGGCTGAGAGATAGTGATTGGATTCGGACAACATGATGGGTTAAATAATCCACAGTGGGTTATTTTACCTACTCTGGGTTATGGTGTCATGTGGTGAGATTTTTTTTAACCCATGGTAGGTTATTTTGCTGCAATCACCCACGCAAATAACTAATGATGTGCAGAGTGGGTTATTTAAGCCACCATTGGTTATCGTGTCATGTGGAGGGCACCGTTGGTTATTTGCATTGGTGACAGAGTCACTAGGCAAGAGCAGCCAGCAGAACTCTATTTTTGGTAGCAATGGATGATGGGATACTAGCGGGAGGACTGAGAGGAGGAGAGAGGGTGGGGTATGAGTTAGTCAACGTACTGTGGATTAATAATCCACTCACAGTTGCTTATAACCAATTCATTGTCGGTTATTTCTCTGATCGTCTCGACAGCACCTGCAAAATAACCAACTGTGAGTTGACTATTAACCCACTGTTGATCATCGTGGTGTCCGAAAGAGGCCAGTAACTGGCCCAAAGTCAAACAGTATAACCTTCAACGTTGAGCAGGGATTCAACCTGAATCTACCCACTCCTAGCCCATCACTATAACATACCAGCTCTCGTTGCATTTGTTTTGTTCAATAAAAATGATATAAGGTGAACTTAAACAAAACCTACTGTGCTTACAGTAAACATCTACCCTTGAAGTCAGCTCTTGAGAAGAGCACAGTTGTGTAATGACTATTTATTTTCTGCTTGTAGTTAAGGTAAACCACACCTTCCATTTTTAGCCCACATGCAGACATAGCAGCAGTCACAGCGCTGTTTCTACAAGCTTAGAACTATGTGGCTCAGAGGGACGTGGTTGTATTAGCTTGGTAGAGGTGTCCATAGCCCTTTCCATGGATGCACAGAGTGTGTTCATTGGTACATCTGAATGTACCAAAACCATTCACATGTAGTTACCTCTCCACAAAATTGGGAACCATGCCTGGGAAGTCGCCTATGCATGCACAAGCAGGGGTAGGGAACTTTTTGTGGTTCCAGGGTTGAAGTAGTTCTGGGGAACAATGTCAGGGGACCACATGCCTGCAGTGGCAGGGTCATGTCCCAAAGAAGGCAGGGCCTTCCCACTGCTGGCATGCTCAGAACCCCATTCACTCACTCACTTACACACACAAAATCACACACACACACACACACACACACACACACCAGCCCTCTCCCATTGTAATCAGGGTTTTGGAAAGCCTCCATCGGTGCCAATGGAGGTTTTTGAAAAGCCTGAGTGCAGCAGGGGAGGGGTGTGTGGTGTGTGTGTGTGTGTGAGAGAGAGAGAGAGAGAGAGAAAGAGAGAGAGAGATGCATGCAATGAGGCTTCAAAAAGCCTTCATTGGCACTAATGGAGATTTTTTTAAAGCCTTGTTGCAGCATGGAAATGGTGATTCGTAGGGGACATTGCAGTGCTGGGGAGGGTTAGAACTTCTCTCCCCAGCAGCGCCATACACACAGTGCAAGACATATTAACAAAGTTACGTACAGCTAGGGGGACCACATGAAAAGGAGCCCGGCCCTCTTTTGTCTCTGGTCGCTCTAGTATAGCTCCTGCAGTTTTAACTGTTGTGATGAAGAGGGAATTTCACCAGGTGCTGCATGCATACAAATAACACCTGCTGAAATTCCCTTTTCAATACAACTGTTAAAGATACAAGAGCCTTGTCCTCCTTTCCATATGGTCACCCTAGTACAGTAGAGGCAGAGTCTTCCTCCCCCCACAATCACGCACGTTCTGGAATATATAAAAAATGCTAATAGAAATGTGAGTCAGACAATGCATATGGAGTAAACGATCACCCCAAAGAGCTTGAAAATAAACAGAGAAATGCTGCAAGAAAATTCAGAGTGGTCTGTGGGAGGAGAACTCTTCACAAGGAACACAGAGGAAGTGCCTGCCTTATGCTGAATCAAACTGTTGGTCCACCCGGATCATTAATGCCTACGCTGGGTGGCAGTGGCTCTCCAGAGTTTCCAGCAGGAGCATTTCCCTGTCCTAGCTGCAGACCCTGGGCATTGATCCTGGGACCTTCTGTATGCGAAATAGGCATTATTCCACTAAGCTATGGAGCCTCTCCATTACAGGGGGAAAAAAATCAAGTACGTCATTCCATGTTCTCCCCCCGCCCCCGCAAATCCAAATGACCTTATATTGTGCCAAAGTAATAGATAGTGACACTTTAGTAAGGAATGGAATATCACAGGTAAGTGGGACAAGATACAGAGGTGTTGTTACGAAACAAACAAACAAGCACTGGGTTCTTGAACACATTTTCTGACCTACAAGAATTCTCTTTTCTCTTACACACTCTTGCTGGTACCTCACTTTTCAGAAGATATTTCTTGTAACTTCTATTTTTCCCCTATAAACATGAGGACTAGGAACTTGCTATTTAAATGTCTGGACCTTTCCACATGATTCTAATTTCAAGTACTAAAATGATGCTGTTTTAGGACATCTGATTTCCACACCCCAGACCTACAGCTGACACTGACAAGGTCAGGACTAATATAAACTGTGCAATGTGTACATCTGATTCTTCAAATTCTCTATCACTGCCTTCCACAAGTACACACACAGGCATACCATAAACCACATAGCCATAATCACAAATGTTGAACCATTCAGTTTTAAAGGATGTGCTAAAAGCCTTCGAGGAGAAGGACATTAATTGTGGAGAGGAATCATTTATTTATTTATTTATTTATTTTCTATACCGCCCAATAGGTAACGGTCATAAACACAATAGCTTAATTTCCTTCCATTATTACAAGCTCAACAGATTAAAAGATATCTGTATTTTTATGCATAAATAAATGAAATGTGTGTCAAAGTATCTACAACTTAAAAATGAACTTTTTAAAAAAATCTTTGCACGTATTGTTTCCAGCTATATTTTTTTTAAAAGGCATAAGTAATCAGCAGCACCAAAAGTCTTCCATCTTGTTTATAATTCTTCTTTGATGATACTGAGACAGGAGATTACTGAGTTGAAACAGTTAGTTTCTAGAAAGCCCCTATTGTCCAAGCTGCATCAAAAGAGCTTTACATAACATCGATGATGAAAATAGAAGAAAGATGAAAAGCCTGAAAGAAGTGACTGGAGTGATACAATGGGGAAGTAGCTGAAAATGAATATTAAATAGGGATCTTACTCAACCTGTGGTTAGTAGGATTCCCACCTTTTTGTAAATGGGTAGGAATCTTTGGATGAAGCTTTCCTAATCATTGCAGTTCTGTGCGGAGAAATGCTTCACTTGTCCATTTTTACCTACATGCAATTGACAGCAACCATATGATGATTTAAGAATATGCTTCACTTTCGATCCTCAAAAGAAATAAGCCTGATAAGACAATCCCTCCTAATAGCAGGAAGGAATTTGGGGAGGTGGGTGTACTTGCTCGCCCTGGCCTCCCTTGTAAAATGGAAGATGCTAAAGACATATGCTACGGACAAGCGTACTTGGATGTCACACATTTTGGAAGCTTAGCCCACTAATTTCAGATGCTAGCTGTGGTAAACCATGGCAGACTCAAGACAATCCACACAGTCCCTGTAGCCACTGAAATATATACCAGGTGTCATCTCCATCATATGGAGAAACTGTCTCTGTAGCCTCCTACCATACAGTTACCTCAGCATTAGTACCTGTCTACTTCTGTGAAATTTCATGCAATGGTGAAGGGGTAATAATTACTAGGCTTTTTGTGAACCGCCCAGGGACCTTTGGCTATTGGATGTTATAAAAATGCAATAAATAAAATTAAAATAAGTAAAATAAAATAATTTACTCAGACCTAAGCCCCACTGAATTCAATGGGACTTATTCTCAGGTAAGTAAGTACATATAGGTTTGCAACGTTAAACACACAGGGGCAGGCTACAAACAAGATGTTGCCACACTGTACCTGGTTGTTTGAATCTAAGTGCAATAGTGACAGAAAGGCACACAGTGCATTCCCCTTGGTACTTTCTTCTCCAGATAGCCTGCACATTAATTTTAAAAAACAGTCCTATATTAGAGTTGATGCAGAATATGGAAGACTGTTACTGTTTGTTGGAAGGACTTTTGCTCTTGTTCTCAGTGCAGAAAGTTCCAGGATCAACCTCCAGTAATTCAGGAAACAGGGCAAGAAAGATCTCATCTGCCTAAGACTCTAGAGCGAACTTCCCCAGATGTGCCTTCCAGATGTGTTGAACTGCAATTCCCATTGTTCCCAAACAGCATTCAACATATCTGCAGTTCAACTCATCTGGAAGGTGCCAGGTTGAGTATGTCTGGCCAAGAGACTCACTACAAGTGGGAGTAGACAATACTGAGCAAGATGGACCAATAGCCTGGCTCCATATGTTCACAGAACTAACAAAGGCAGGATAATGGATAATGGTTGGATAATGGTGAGCAGAAAAGCTATATTGCTCTGTGTAAGATCTGTTCCAGCTTTGCCCAACCTGGTGCTCTACAACTTCCATCATTCCCAGCCAGCACGACCAATGATCAAGAATGATGGGAGTTGTAGTCAAAACATTTGGAGGATGCCAGGTTTGGAAAGGCTGATATATTTTATATTGCTTGCTACCCATCTGTGTAGTACAGCGGTAATAATGTCTAGAACAGCTAGAACCTGCTATCTTCCAATGCTTTAGACTGCAACACCCATGAAGGATGACCATTGGCCATGCTAGCTGGGGATGATGGGAGCTGAAGTCCAAAACAACAAGCTGGGAAAGTCTGGTACAGAAATTGGTTCCCTTTTAGCAAGGGATATACTGTACATGCCTTTAAAATTTCACACTATATGTGATATGGAGATGCTGAAACCCGATAATAAAATCCTTGTTCTGGACTCAGCCCTACTGAGCTGTTGCTCCCAGCTCTGCAGATTTCAAACCAAAGCTCATAATCACCTTGGAGATGATGATACTGCTACAGCCTCGTCCTAAACTAAAACAGGCATTACTTGGGGGTGGGGGGAGCAGGGGAGGCAATAGATCTAAGTTTGAGAGGAGAAAATGCAACCACACATGTACATAAATATCCCACAAATGTATTTATGGGAGGAAAGGCAGGAACCCATTCATTTTAGGTTGAAGCACTTAAACCAAAACAACAATAATAAGGATTTGACATACGTCCAAGTTCTTTCCATAATCTAAGCACATTAGACAAAGGCGAGAAGGCAAAACACAGAGAGCTCAAGGGACATGGAAACACCCAGTCCTTCCCAAAATAGGAATAGATCAGATAATCACAGCTGGAGCATGCATGGGATCGTACTCCCCTTGCATACCATGGCCTAACAATGCACAGCTCTTACACACAGCATTGCAAACAACGGGGTCAGGAAGTCCATCCCTCTACTAAAAATACTATGAGAAAAAGATGGAAAGCAGAGATTGCTCATGCCATTCGTCACCCATTTAAATAACTGGAGAAAAGGGCAGCTGCTTCGAAACAGAACAGAACCCCCTCCTTTAAAAGTGGTTTGAAATCTAGGTATTCCCATGGAAAATGACCCCATTACTTTAAAACAGGGGTGGGCAACCTTGTTTCTGCCAAGGATCACATTTGTAATTTGTTGGGGCTGCAAGTCACTGGTGGCAGAACCAGTTCGCTCCTTTTCTTTTTATGCTGCCCACCTCTCTCTCTCTCTCTCTCCCCCCCCTTCTCTCTTCTTGCTTAGTGGACTGCCAGGGAAGGGACAGATCACTCTGGGGGTGGGGATTCCACACGTCGTACTGAGGGCGCTTCCATGCACCCCCAGTGCGCACCCAAAGCGATCGTGTAGCTTGCCTGGAAGAGACGAGGAAGAGGCGTCCTTGCCGCCGCTACCGCCGCCACCCACCTACTTCTTCGCCGGCCGGGACGGAGAGCTCGGCGGAAGAAGGCAGGGTGGAGAGCGGAACCCCGCCTTCTTCGGCCGAGCTCTCCGACCTGGCCGGAGAGGAGGTAGGTGGGTGGCGGCGGCAAGGACGCCTCTTCCTCGTCGCTTCTCCAGGCAAGTTACACGATCACTTTGGGTGCGCACTGGGGGCGCATGGAAGCGCCCTCAGTACGACGTGTGGAATCCCCCTGGGACCACTGGGGATCCTTCTCAGATAGAATTGAAAATATTCAGGCAATGGCTAAAAAAAATCTTAGAAACTAAAAACTGTTCTCTTTGGCACCTGAAGTTTCAAAAGAACTGAAAGCATGGGGGCAACGCCATCTTTGCAGCCAAGATGTGATGGGGTTATTTAGAAGTGATGCCTCCTGTTAGAAAGACAATTAGCAGAGAAAAAACAAAATGCAAAACAGAATGAGCATGTACCAGTCCCACATACACACAGACTATCTTAGGAGAGCAAAAGGCGACCACACCTTTCTTCTTTAGTGAAGGAAAGAAAATGGCTTTATGCACAGATATTCTTGCACATACAATGCAGGTACAGCATAGAGTTTCAAAAAGAGTTTTTGTTCAGTATATTTTACACAGGCAGGAGCAAAAGAGCAAACATGTGTGCTTCCAGCAATGGTGAAGGTCGGGGAGTGGGGAGCAAAAGGAAGAAATCACGGGAAACCACATTGTAGGCTATAGAGATTCCCATGAAGTAACTAACTGCAATACTGCCCCCTTCCAGCAATTTGCAGATGACATTGCAATAGTCCTAACAAGAAGGACTAAAAATGTGCCTTTTAAAACAAAGAGAGCAGACTTTTGGAATATGCACAGTTCTCCTGAAACCTTGGATTTGGCTTTCTGGGATAAGGAACTGTTCTCTTCCCCATAAATGTTTTCATTCCTCTTCCTCTGAGGCCTTAGCTAGACCTAAGGTTTATCCCGGGGTCATCCCTGCCTGCTCCCGGGATCCCCTGTGTGTCATTGACATGAACAGGGATGACCCCGGGACGATCCTGGGAAAAACCTTAGGTCTAGCTAAGGCCTGGGTCTTCAGGCCTACCACAATTATAGACAAGGTGCTGGTAGTGAAGTAGTAGCACCTAAAATCCATGATGAATATGTTTTGCTCATATTCAGTGGATGATTGGGCATCAGGAAGGAATCCCCTCCTATGGGTTTAGGAATTATTTGCCCTCTGCTGTAGGGCTTTTCTACACAAGGCATTTATCATGTGCTCGTCATTCCTTACGCATGGCTATTTATGGGTTCTTTAGATGATGTTATGACCCTCCAGTTTCATTTCTATGTCTAATGAGAACTTTCTGTGAGTTTTTTAAAGCAGAGAAAATGAGGCATTGAAGTGTGAAAATGAAAGAAAGCATGATTTCCATTTTGTGTATTTGCACTATTCCGCTATACCACTGTGCCACCTAGAGGTTAAGTGGCAGAAAAGCAGGAAAGGAAATGCTCCTTGTATAATGCTCAGATTTCAATTCTGCGACGAAACGGAAAGTAGATACAGTGGATTACAGTGGATTAACAGTCATGGGTAGAAAAGCTCCTAGAGTGGCCAGCATGGGTGAGTTGTCCAGAAGTACTTGCTCTCAGATATTCTACAACGCACCTGCTTGCTGCTCATGGTACACTTGGGAATGTGTAAGCTGATTTGAAAGAAATTAGAATACCTGATAAGAGCTGTACTGAAACAGGGGATGTGGTTCACATACACAAATCACCACCTGCTAAACATGCTACCTATTTGGGGTGCTGCTGCTGCAGAAAAGCCTCATTCAGAATGAGGACAGGAAGCATTATCTTACTACTATTATTTTCTCTCTAATTTGGCTTAGTTGTATCAAATCTGAGTAGCTCTATGGTGCTGTGACATCATCATATTGGCTACCTTATCCTTGATTGGCTGGAACACATATGAAGAATAATGAATGTTCTTTTTTAAAAAGAAAATGTGCTAAGGGAAATGCAGGGAAGAGCAGTGAACAGCAATTGCACAAGGCCAAAAAGAAAAAAAGGGGGCAAAGCCAGTTGTTGGGGAGGAGTGGGTTGAGAGAGATATCGTTTGTTGAATATTTCAGGCCACCTGAAATTCCATTTTGCATATGAAAATGTTCACCTACAAACATTTAGCTTAGTCCTACATGCCTTTTGGCCTTTTCCAAATATAGGATTCTATGAACAGACAAAGCACAAAGGATTTCTTGGAAGTTGTATTGTATTTTGACAACTTGCTGAGGACTAGAACGCCTCTTTGATGCCTCCATCCAAATAGCCAGCATCATGTGTTTAGAGCCCATGAGATAACTGTGAAATGGGGTGCCGCTGCTGGCCCTGTCTGTGGCCTTGTGCAGCCAAGCTAGCCCTGCTTATGACATCTGCACCTTGAGCATGGAGGTCTCAAGAGAAGTCACTACACATGAGCAGTTGCTCAGGAGAAACACCTGCTGCACAGGTGGATCCCCAGTTCCACAAGTGACCCAGTTACGTGGCGCTCCTAGGCAAGAACAGCTGCTCACAACTAGCAGGTCTTCTTCACATGTGCAAGGTGTGGGTGTCAGGGAAAGGCTAGCCCACAAAACAACACCTGGTATGGGGCCAGTAGCCCAGCTGCACAACACTGGGCCAGCAGGCCTATCCTGGTCCTTCATCCTCACATGTATCAGTGTTATGCGTGTAAATATGCTGTCCCCAAGTTGGTACCATACAGATGTGTTGGACTGCATCTCCAATAATTGGCCACGCTGGCAAGGAACTATGGCAGTTACAGTACAACACATCAGAGGGGACAAGGTTGGGGTTTACCCACCAACTGTTCCATGTATATGCTGTGAGAATAAAATGAAAACAGGAGTGAGGACTATGTATACAGCTGCAGTTTTATTTGTCCTTTGTTTCTTTTAAAAATGTATTTGAATGTGTTTTTATTCTGTTTTTCTTTTCTTTTCTTTGTCTGAAATTCTTGAATGGGGAGCGGTATATAAATACTGCAAATAACATTAAATAAATAAATACTATCCTACACTCCATGGAAGAGAAATGAAATAGTAATAATAATGCCCAGATAAAGGCTTTAGCTAGACCTAAGGTTTATCCCGGGATCGTCCCGGGGTCATCTCTGTTCATGTAAATGACACACAGGATATCCCGGGATCAGGCAGGGATGACCCCAGGATAAACCTTAGGTCTAGCTAAGGCCAAAGAGTCCAACATTTGTGCCACGGTTTCTACTTAGGCTTAGGAACAAATTCTTCACACATTTCTCACACATAAAAGGAGATGAAACAAATGGCATTCTAATCTTTCAATTATAGGAAGCACAATTACTTCAGCAACTAGGTCTCCCCAGTCACCATCACCACACGCAAACACACACACAAAC
The DNA here is from genome assembly GCF_023053635.1 of Elgaria multicarinata webbii. Classification (NCBI taxonomy): domain Eukaryota; kingdom Metazoa; phylum Chordata; class Lepidosauria; order Squamata; family Anguidae; genus Elgaria; species Elgaria multicarinata. Next base: position 65,981,785 of record NC_086178.1, read on the forward strand.
GGCCCAGGAGGTTTGATCCCGTAGAGAGGAAAACAATACATTTTGGATAGACTTCTGAACAAAGGAATCTTAAAAGGTACTTTATTATTTGATCCTCATTCTGTTTTGACTCACTCCAATACTAATGCATGACAGGAAAGCAGGCCAGTGAGCATAAGTTTTTGAATCATGGGTTGATATTCCCTCCCTCCCTCCCTCCCTCCCTCCCCCTGAATTGCTTCATATTTTATAAATGCTTCTGTTTTGTTGGGAGATAGGAAGGAACACTAGCGCTACTGTTCTTCTAGCTTCCTACATACTTGTGTAGAGAGTTTCCCCTTCCCCCCCATGTGCCCTTTTGAAGGTCCCCCCAGCTTTCTACTTGAGTAAATAGTGCAAGCCAGAAAGCATCTCCCTGGTTTGATTTAACCTATTATTTCCAGTTAAGGATTGAAGTGGTAAAATCAACTCTGGGGTACAGAGGAGCTCAGGGGTCTCACACCACATGGAAGCAGGGTTCTATCTCTCTGCTTGGTGGCTGTTGCTTTGCTGTGCAATCTCCCATTGCCTCTCAAAGAGAACTGTGGAGTGCAAATGGAAAGACTGCATCAGCAGTGGTCAGTTTGACAGACAAGAAAATCCTCTTCCAAGGGGCAGTATTTTTTAAAAAAAATTAACCATCTTGGACACATACAGTACACTGCCCAAAACAGTCCTCCACCCCAGTCTTTCAAATGCTCTGCTAACGTTGTAGACTTTGAACTGTTGCCTGTTACAACAGTGTATATCAATTTCTACTTGTTTTTTTTATAAAACAAACAAAACAAAACACTACACTAATTCTAGAAGATGTCTTCTCCTCCTCCAGCTCAAACATCTGAGTTGTTGGGGCCTTTGGCACAACCTTACTATGCTGGAGGGATGGAAACAATGGCAGTGGACACACTTAAGGAGTTACAGATGTTCACTTATTCTAGGGATCACATCTGGCCAGCTGACTTTTGTGTTATTTGTAGGAGACCTTTTATTGCCAGGTCATCTGGGCAGGAAGATCTCGATAAGTTTCCAAAATAGAGGGCGGCCAGTGAACATCCACGTATTCAAAAAGTATACATTCTTCCTACAGTCTCTGCCCAGATGAACTTTGATTGGCTGCCCAAAAAGACTAGCCTACCATTAACTCATCATAATATATTCATCATAATATACAAACAGAAGGGACAACTAAAAGGCAACAAATCTGTGGTTTTCAATGTATTTGGTGGATTTTAGAGATAGAAGCCTGCCTGCATGCCTGCATGCCTGCTTGCCTGCCCTCCTTCCCTCCTTCCTTTCTTTCTTTCTTTCTTTCTTTCTTTCTTTCTTTCTTTCTTTCTTTCTTCTTAGCTTGTTTTCAGGACTACAGTCTTCCCAAGGTAGCTGTATGCCTTCCTGAAAGACTCCCCAATCCATCTTCTAGATAAATATTAAATGGAACAGAATGTAGAGTATGGATTAATGACATCTCACATATATAGAATATGTGCAATATGTCCACCCCTAGTAGTTTGATACCTACTTTTCTGAAATAATTACTGTGTATTTTAAATTACACAGATGCAACTTATGTGGAACTTAAAAGGTTGTCTTAAAAGGTTGTCATACAGAGGAGGGCCAGAATCTCTTCTTGATCCTCCCAGAATGCAGGACACGGAATAACGGGCTCAAGTTAAAGGAAGCCAAATTCCAGCTGGACATCAGGAAAAACTTCCTGACTGTTAGAGCAGTACGACAATGGAATCAGTTACCTAGGGAGGTTGTGGGCTCTCCCACACTAGAGGCATTCAAGAGGCAGCTGGACAACCATCTGTCAGGGATGCTTTAGGGTGGATTCCTGCATTGAGCAGGGGGTTGGACTCGATGGCCTTATAGGCCCCTTCCAACTCTGCTATTCTATGATTCTATGGATTCATTTTGGGCCATACAATTTATGATGTGGTTCTTTCATAGAACTTCGTGCTGATATGCAGGTGATTCCTACACATGTTTACTCAGAAGCATTTCCCATTTAATTCAATTAGACATACTCTCTAGTTAGGGTGACCATATAAAAAAGAGGACAGGGCTCCTGTATCTTTAACAGTTGTATTGAAAAGCGAATTTCAGCCAGTGTCATTTGTGTGCATGCAGCATCTGGTGAAATTCCCTGTTCATCACAACAGTTAAAGCTGCAGAAGCCCTGCCTAGTGTGACCAGATACAAAAGAGGGCAGGGCTCCTGCAGCTTTAACTGATGAACAGGGAACTTCAGCAGGTGCTGCATACATAAGAATGACACCTGCTGAAATCCCCTTTTCAATACATCTGTTAAAGATACAGGAGCCCTGTCCTCCTTTTCATATGGTCACCCTATCTCTAGTAAGTGAGTTTAGGATTGTAGCCTTTGCTACAGTATATGACCATAGAAGCCCCAATTGAAGCCCACAACGGACCGTGATGGACACAGGTAAGGGGGGGGAGTTTGGCTTATCGGCCCCCATTTTCCCCCTCTTCCCCACTTACCTGCCTCTGCCGTCCGCCACGGAAGCAAGTAAGTATGGAGGGGGGGGCAAAATCTCGATCTGCCCCTATGGATCTTGCTCCTTGGAGCGGGGCACGGGCGGATTGACCCAAATCAGTTTGGGCCCAATCCGGAAGTTCCGGATTGCGCCACGAAACGGTTTTGGGGGTGGTGGTCCGTGCACAACCCTAATATACACTGCTTGTCAAGTACATTTATTATTTTGCCCTCTTTACCAGAAGGCCATTCTTGAGGCACAGCTGCTGAACTGCAAAGGACACTATGATGAAACTTTGGAAGTTATGGAGTTGTGTTCATTCTCACAGCACACAGTCATTTTCCTCTTATATTACATCATGTACCACTGAGTTAGGGGAAGTCAAAGGCAGCCAGGTTTAGCCACTGGCCACATCATAGAAACTAATTTGATTTATCCGCCTTTTCCTACATAGCCATGAGAGATCATCTCCTGCAACTCCACAGTTCAGTGATGTGTTGCTAACTTAAATACTGGCACAACTAGCATTACTTATCATTTATTTCATCCTCACCACCATTGTCCCCACCATCTACTTCTACTGTGTCTATCACTCTGTTAGGCACCATACAAAAATGAGAGACATGGCCTTACACTTAGGCCTAATCTACACCAAACAGGATATTGCACTATGAAAGTGGTATTTAAAAGGCAGGAGCCACACTACTGCTTTATAGCAGTATTTAAGTGCACTGACAACTGTTGGGGCCCATTGACACATACCATATACCACTTTCATAATGCTATATCCTGCTTGGTGTGGCTCCTGCCTTTTATATACCACTTTCATAGTGCAATATCCTGCTTGGTGTAGATTAGGCCAGTAACTTACAATTTTGCAAACTCAGGGCTACTCCACTGGATTTACTTTGAGAATGGCATCACTTAGATTGAAACTGGAAAGACATTACAAGTTCTTTCTGGGCTAAGAACAGTTGTGACCTGCTGTTACTGTACTTTTCAGGCATCAGATTAATCATTGGCAAATGTCTGCAAACAGCTGGGTTGGAATCAGATTTTGTAGAATGGAAAGAAAATAATAATAATAAAAAAGTTTCTCTTCCAGATTTTTCAGCAGCTGTTTCTCAGGGATGGCATGCTCACTTCCAACAGGTCCACACAGCACTCTGAGCAAAAGAAGAAGAACAGAAATGTCCTTCAGGGCTGCTTCATACGTTTGAAGAGTTCAGATGACCATATCTTGGCTTTAGAAGTTGAGATATGGATAATGCTTTTGATCTTAAATGCAGCCCCTTCACTCACCTCTTTGCAGTGGGAGCGAACAAACGGAACTCTTCCATTAATTATAATTTCCCATTTTGTCTGAACCAGGAAAGTATGCATAACAGTTTCGGAACAAGCCAAGATACTTCAAGGCATAGTTTAATATCCTGGCTTGTTCCAAAGCTGTTAAACATCTGTCAGGCTCAGGCTCGATCTCCCTGGTGTGTATCCCGAATCGGACTTGGAGCCTGAAGAAGGAGAAGTAGACCAGCAAGACAGGAAGCGAGGGAGGAAATTCTCCAAAAGATAAGGAGGAATCTTTCCAGGAGCTTATCAGACAGGACACCCAGGCCACAGCTAGGCCTAAGGTTTATCCCAGGATCATCCAGGGTTCGCCCCTGCCTGAGCACTGGATCCCCTGTGTGTCACCTAGATGAACAGGTTTGACCCCTGGACGATCCAGGGAGAAACCTTACATCTAGCTATGGCCCCAGGCTCAGAGATCATCCTCCCTGCCCCTGGGAACTCAGTCTTTGTCGGAGGGGGAGGGAACATAGGAATTGACAGTTCCCCGAGTCTGCCGCAGGATCAAGCAGGCAGAGTTGAGAGGAGGTGGGAGGCGGTCCACTATGTTAGCCACTCACCAGAGGTTACAACTTGAAGTCCCTCCCTGAAGCAGGGGTTCAGTAAAAGCCTGTAGTGTACACTGCAGGAAACTATCCATTTAGTTGATAGGCAACTGCCTTGTGTTGTTAGGCTAATTAAGCTTAAAGGATAGCTCCTAGCATTCACACTTCCTTCAGGTGTGAATAGATGTCTATTTACTAAATAAAGCTTTGTGGATCGCATGACAGACTTTATTATCTCACATCTTGGTGGGAGGGCTTGGAATGACAACACCATCATTTCCCAGTTCAGACAGAATGGGAAAGTACAGTTAATGGAAGACTTCTTGGTTTCTTTCCTCCTACTGCAAAGGGAGAAGCGAAGGGGATGCATGCACAGCCAAAGGGCTCACACACCACTGCTTATTAAGCTAAAATATGATTGTCTGAACTCTACTATTATGATTTTCCATATAGGAAAATATCAGTTTGCAACTTTTATGTTAAAATCCATTTTCATCACAACAAAATTTAGCAGAATTGTGTTCATTATCTTCTTTAAATTCACTCTTTTGTATACTCCCATACTCTCCACTTCTAACTTGAAACAAAATATTTTCCAACTTTTTTTAATCTTCAGTGATATTCAAAACCTTAGGAAAACAGAGAGGTCAAATAAATGGAAGTGATATCCAGGTATAATTACACTGACATTAGATTACAGGACTCCGTAATCAAAGGCCCTGAATACTTTGGAGTCCATAAATACAGCAAGTAAGACAAAGCCTCTGTTGACACCACCTTTAGCTACAAGTAGATATCTGTACTGCTTGATTTCCAAAGAAGAGAGATGCAAAACAGAGAAGGATCCAGCTTTTAGTTGCTGATATCAGAGATTCCAAGCATTTGACTTACTGTATATTTTCTGAAGTGCAATTAGAAACTTTGCATATCTCTACACAATAGACCAAATCCAAGAGAGCTGGACTCTGACAATGAATATGAAGAGAAAGTAAAGTTAATTTGTCATGCATTTTATTTATCCCCTCAGTTATTTGTGCCATCTGTCTTCAGCATTTGACTCCACTAACCCACTCACGCATTCCACTTTACAATGTGACTGTTCCTTCCAATTACATTTAAAGAGTGGTATTTATTCATGCCCAGAATCAATAGCATCCTTTCTTACTTGCAAACTGACAGGCACCAATTTCATATTATGAGGGTTTCTCAGAAGGACCATTGTTTTCACCCATGAGGAACTCTTTACAAAACTTCTACAGAACTGATAGCTAGCCCTCTTTGTTTAAAGTGCCAGTATATCCCCATACAGCAATCCAGTTGTTCTCAAACTGTTCAAGGGTGTGGACATCTCTCCAGCATCATTATTCATTCAATTCTTTCTTCATTCTGATCTACGTCAAACATAATTGTCACTTTTAAACCTAATTAGTAACATGCATTTGCAGTTAGATTCTCGTGATTGGCAGGCCATATGTTTTACACCTCAAACATATGCTCTTTGAAGAAGCCAACTTCATCTTAAATAACTCATTCACAGGCTTGATCGTAGCCCAAATATCCAAGAAGTGATCTCTTAAACGAATTATTTTTAAAATTTATTTTTCATTTTTGCAGTCTTTCAGGATTTTAATCATGGACTATTATCACCAATGGAAAATCCATAGGTAATGCCCACCATATTCTGGAATAATGTTTAGAGAAAATTAAGCTTTAATTAATTTGCCGCTTGTTTTGAGCACACCTTTTTCAGGAACCCGTCATGCAATTTCTATGCATGTTACTGTCAACAACCACTCAGGTATTTAACTTCAGCTTCTTTCCATTGTTCCTGATTACACAAGTATGAATAAACTATCTACAGAATTAAGTGTTCCTCAAGTATGAAGCCATTTTTATACAGAAGTTAAATCCTGACAGGATGGAAGCACTACGGGTCAATGATTCTCAGGTATGGCAATAGATGGCCTGTTCTGGATGGAGTAGTATTTCCCATGAAGGAACAGGAATATGGATTGGATATGTGCCTGGATTCCAATGTGTAGCTGGAGTAGCAAGAGGCCCTTTTGCCCAGCTCCAGTTGGTCCACCAGCTATCACCATTCCTGAATTGAGATAATCTGGCTTTAGTTGTCCATGCTCTGGTAGTATCTCTGCAACATGCTCTATGTGGGGCTTCCCTTGAAGACAATCTGGAAGCTGCAGGTAATGCAGAATGCTGCAGCCCTATTGCTGGCAGCTAGAAGGAACCATGTTACACCTATCCTGAAAGCATTGCACTGGGTACCTGTGAGACAGAGGACCCAATTTAAGGTCTTTCTATAGCATATAAAGCCCTTAATGACTGGGATCTACAGTATGTACCTGAGGGAACGCCTCCATCATTACCAGCCAATGAGGGCCCTTTTATCTGCAAGAGATGTCCTATTCATTGTACCAAATAAACGCAAGGCAGTGGTGGAATTTGTATGAACAAAAAGAACCCCAAGAGGCATAGGAATAAAGGAATAAAGTTAAACCAGTAAAATAATTGTTATTCAAATTTGTACACAACTATATTATACTCAGTTAAATGTATTCAATATGACGATAATACAAATCAGAAAACAATTCCCTGCCACATCAGTGTAGCAGTATAACATTCAATATGATTAACAATCATTCACATGTATATTAAACCAGTCAATACATTGAACTAGGAGCCCATTTGTAATGAGAGTAATGTGCAATCAAACAATACACAATTCAAATACATAAACAGTATATCTAGACCAAATCAGTCAAAGTAATTAAACATTGTTTAAAAGACCACATTAACAAAGTTTATGATAATCCTTGTTTTGAAGATCTCTTTCTCAAAACGTTGGTCTTAATAAATCCAAAACATTGGTTTTAGTAATCTGTAAAAAATAACAGTCCCAAAATAAACAAATTTAATGTGGTCTTTTAAACAATGTTTAATTACTTTGACTGATTTGGTCTAGATATACTGTTTATGTATGTGAATTGTGTATTGTTTGATTGCACATCACTCTCATTACAAATGGGCTCCTAGTTCAATGTATTGACTGGTTTATTTCTTCGATTGTAAGACGGCATCGATTGTAAGACGCACATTAATTTCAGTACCACCAACAGGAAAAAAAACCCTAAGACACACCCGCGATTCTAAGACGCACCCCATTTTTAGAGATGTCTATATGGGGGGAAAAGTGTGTCTTAGAATCGAAGAAATAGGGTACATGTGAATGGTTGTTAATCATATTGAATGTTATACTGCTACACTGATGTGGCAGGGAATTGTTTTCTGATTTGTATTATCGTCATATTGAATACATCTGACTGAGTATAATTTAGTTGTGTACAAATTTGAATAACCATTATTTTACTGGTTTAACTCTACTCACTGTACCACCAAAATAAATGGGGTGAAGCAGCGAGGAATGAGATATAAGGCATTTGCAATGGTGCCCCCCCCCACTGGTTGTGTAACCCCCTCCCAAGAGCATTTTGATTAGTCTCCATTGTGAATATTTTTTCAATGTAAGTTAGACATCTTTTTGTTTGCACAAGTGTTTGCCTCCTGAGTTGTTTATTTCTGGGACTCTCTGATAGTTTTTTTTTTATTTTAAAATCTCCTTAAAATCTCTAAGTGTTTCACAATAAATTATTGTCATATTATAAATGCTGTATTGTAATGGAAGAATTTTATTGTTGTTTTATTGATAGTTATATTATTAGTATTTGTAAGCTGCTCTGTGCTCCTGCTTTGGAGGAAGAACAGGGATTATTATTATTATTATTATTATATTTCTTACTCACCTTTCTCTTTAAAAATACTCAATGTGATTTACAACAAAATTATTGAAACCTACAAAATATAAAATAGCTTTTAAAAAATCCATTAAAATACCATAATAAAACAACTAAAACATCAGTACTGGGTGCAGAGGAAAGTCTTGATCTAACACCAAAAAGATGACAATGTTGACACCAGGTGACCTTACTGGGAGGAACATTCTACAGTTGGGGGGAGGAGAATCACTGAAAAGTTTCTCTCCCTCATTACCATCCTCTGAACCTCTCTCTCTCTCTCTCGCTTAGAGGAGAGCCTCAGAAATGTGGATCATCGTGGATGGGTACAGTCATACTGGGAGAAGCGCTCCATTAGGTATTATGGTCCTGAGCTGTGTAGCTCAGAAATATATAGGCAGCCAGTGCACACTTGCCAGAATCAGAGTTATAGGCTCAGACCTTCTGGTTCATATTATCAGTCTAGACACCACAGTTTGCACTAGCTGTAGTTTCAGAATTGTTTTCAAAGGCAGCCCCATGTAGAGCATTGTTGCAGTAATCTAACCTGCAGTTTACCAGAGCAAAGACTACTGTGGCCAGGTATCCCTGTCCAGATAGGTGTGTAACTGTGCCACTAACTGAAATTGATAGAAGGCACTCTGTGCCACTGAGGCCACCAGGACATTCAAAGATGGGTCCAAGATATCCCCCAAGCTATGAACCTGCTCCTTTTGAACTCCATCTAGTACAGGCTGAACACCCTTCATCCAGTCAGAAGAACGACCCACTAATAGCATCTCAGTCTTCTTTGAGTTTTGATTTCAGAACTGTGATTAAATAAATAAATAAATAAATAAAATTTTACATTCACAATATTATCCTACCATTTTTTAAATAATATTTTTATACCTGACATCAAAATCCAGAACGCATGAGCATCAGGCATGCTGATCGGAAATTTAAAACTCACTAGTATTGGATATAATAGCAGATGTCCTCTTATTTAATCGAGGTGTGTAGTTCTTTTTAATCAGCTATGCAAAAAATAAAGAGAGGTTTACTTCACCCATCTCTGTTCATTGTGAAACAAAGATTATGAACAATGGCATCTACATAAATATTCTACGTGATTTTGTAGTATCTTAAAACCTGTATTAGCTATAATATTCCTTATTGACCGATTCTGGAAAGTAAAGTCTTTTGTATATCGTGGTTACCACTGGCATCTGTACTATATTTGCATATAATTTAACAAAACCTTGTCAGTAATTTGCTACAGATGGCAGTTAGCTACAACTAGTACTCCATCTCTTCCGCTACCCTGAGTGTCTTTGTCCTATTTGTTCAAGGGGCCTTGGCTTAATTCACACTAGTAGCAGATGACATAGTAAACCTATGTCTAGTTAGTTCCACATTAGACTGCAGATGGTTCATAGGACTGAATCCTCCTCCGTACAAATAATAACAACAATGACAATGATAATATTACGCTGCAATAGAAAACTAGTTGTCAGGATGAATGGTTGTAGAATATCTTTCCCCCTATTTAACATGTTAGTTTGCTGTGGGTAGGAATGTGTATTTTTCGCTGCCCCCCACTTGCGGTGTGAAGTGGTACGGTCCAGCCACAAATTTTCCATCTTATCTATTGTTTGGGTCTTAGATATATGCTTAACTTACAGCAACTCAAGGCTCCCAAATAGGTCAACAGAGCTTCCCACCAAAATGAGATGATTTACCTCTTCTAGCACAATGCCAGATGAAAGATACACAACTTTGCCTTTGGGGTATTCTTCGGAACATCAGCCCGTATGCCCTTCTACCTGTTACATAAGGGCTTGGAGTGCCCTTACGCCCTTACGCCCAATACCACAGGGTACACAGCTGCCCTTACTCTCCTCTAGGCTGTCACATAAGGGCTACTCTTACATGACAGAGAGCTCCGGCTATTGGGCGGTATAGAAATGTAATAAATAAATAAATAAATAAATAAATAAATAAATGACAGCTAGAAGGGAATGAGAGCTGGTATTCTAAAGGATTCCCCAAAGGCAAAACTGTGTTGTTGGTTTTTACGGATGTCTTCGCAGAGCGTACACTGCAGCAATGCAGCCCTATTCTTTTATTGTCATGCTGTTAATTGGTTTGTTATGATTTGAGAGTCTGTTTTGAAATCTGTACTTTATTATTGCCGAGTACCATTTTGGGCAGAAAGGCAGGATACAAATTTACTAAATAAAGAAATAAATAAGACAGTAACCAACACCACACCCATCTAGAGCAAAATGGGTTAGCTGAACCCACCTGACACATGGCTTAAGCACATAAGAAAAACTATGCTGGATATGACCAAAGCCCTATCTACACCAGCATTCTGTTTGCACGGTGGCCAACCAGTCACTTATAGAAATATCACAAGCAAGACATGAGTGTAATAACACCCAGCAACTGCTATTGAGAGGCATAATGCGTCTGATATTGGAGATTATATACAGCCTTCATGCCTAGTAGTTACTGACAGCCTTGCGCTCCATTAATTTGTTGAATCCCACATTTTAAAAAGCTGTTCAGGTTGGTGAACATCACTAGCCTTCAAAAGAAAGCTAGTCTCATATAAGTTGAACTATACAGGTTAAAAGCCCTGCAGTGCTGTGCAGTGGCGCGCCATCGGTTATATGTTGCAGCAGTCACTTCACAGCCACTGTGGGACCTTCCCATGAAGCGGCATGCTGGAAAAGTCAGGGACTTACCTCAGCTTTTCCTGCTGGAGCAAGGTTACTATGGCACTTCCGCCATCTGTCTTTGCTCCACTATTGCGCCAGGGGCGTTCTCGGGTGGAAGGCGACCTGGTATTGGTTGCCAGAAGCTGGGCAAGGGGAAAGGGGCGGACCTGGCAAGCTGGATGGCCACCAGAAAGCCCACAAGGCCTCCTGCATCAGGATTACCCAACACCACCCCGCTACAGCAAAAATGCATGTTTTTTTTCTAAAAGCGGGGGCAAGCCGGAGCCATCAAGGCAGCCCCCCAGACAGGCCCAGCCCTACCATTAGGAAAAGTGAGGCAGTTCCCTCAGGCAGCAGATGCTTGTGGATGGGGAACCGCACTGAGATGTTGGAGGACAGAGCAATTTGTATGCCACATGGACTGCCCAAGCGTCCCAAGACCAGGGCAGTGGAAGATGCTGTCTTCTGGCCAACGTTGAAGAAAAATTCAACTGCAGTCTTGTTGGCTTGTATTGTTTTGTTTTTGTGGAAGGGGGCAGGGGAAGGCACCCTCTCACCCTTTGCCTCAGATAGAAAAAATGTCTTGGGCCAGCCCTCCCATCAGACCAGTGGACCAACTACATTCTGAAACTCTTGACACAAAGTACATCAAAAACTGGCCACCATTGTCCGAATCCTATGTATTCTTTTCTGTGGTTCCGTTAAACCCAATGGAAGTAGTGGAGCTGCTGCGTTCTTGGGTAAGCTCCATTCATTCATTAGGGATTGCACAGAAGATGTTTACCATGGATTGTGCGTACCATTTTCTGTACTTTCTTTCGGGGTTGCATCCTGCAACCTGTTGCACCACAATAATAGTCCAGACTATATGTTTTACTAAATATGATTTCCCCTCTTCCTGCTTGTATTATAAGGCTCTGATATGAAAGCACACTAACCACAGGACTGCCAAAGTGCTTGGTGCAATCAGCATGGGTTTAATTAGCTGATTCCATACTACTGAAGATAACTCTGTTTTCCAACAAAGAGTTCTGTTGCCGAATTCTCCCACTAGGGTGCTGGCTGTTCATTGGCCCTGGAACATATGTGGTTGTTTTGATCTGAAAATGGGATTTTTCAATCCTGCTAAGAAAGGAGATTATTTTAATCTTTTGCACGGCACAGATACATGCCTTATACTGTCAATTGCCAAGACTTTAAAAGAGGGAATTTTTCAAAGGGAACAAATTGCATTTAGGAGCCACAAACAGTCACTGCGCAATAGAGGCTCCCAGCTGTCACCCGAATGCTTGAATGCCTCCTATTACATGTGGAAGACTAATGAGATACTAAAATACTGCAGAGTAATCTCCTAAGGAAAAAGGTAGAAGTCACATGGGACGTGGGGCATTTTAAGTCTGAACTGAGAAAGTGTGAGAAAATAAACTTTAGGGAATGAATTAGTCCAGCCAATGAAGCTACAACTCTATGTCCTAAATCCAATGTACTGTTAGCAGAAGAAATTGCTGCCCTAGGGGTGCCCTCGTGCCTTTGTCCATCACAAAAGTGGTTGTGCAAGGGCTAGCAGACCACTTGTAAACCTAAGATGTGTAACGCATTACAGAAGCAGAACTTTAGTTGGATTGTCCCCTTGCACAGCGTTCAGCACTTGGTTTTCACTAGTGCAACATCATTTGCACAACTGGAATGGCACTGTTGGATACAACCCAATACTTTCTACCTTCTGTTACTTCAGACAACAAGCTATTGTAAATTAGGTGCAAGTCACCTGTCCCTGCTTTCACATTATATTAGAAGCAGCAATTCAGTGGGAGGAATGATTCATGTGCCCATAGTCCCCTCTTCTGTGGAAGATCTGAATCTGCTTAAATAACTAGGCGTGTGCATTTTCTGATCACCCAGGCAAAGATACAAGAATGATCCGGTGGTCTATGCATTTGTTAAAACTATTATTAGCTTTCGGGACATCCCATGGCAACAATTGCAAAAGGTACTGTGCTGACTCAATTCCCAGTTTCCCTGAACTCCTCCACTTCACATTTTTAGCTGAAGCACTTTGCGTTAAGTAGTACACTGTATGGTGACAGAAAAGTAGGAATACTGGCAAATTGCACTGAAAGCACAAGTCCTAAATACTCAAGCAGCACAAGCAAGAAAACCATGTACATGGAACAATTGGCCAACTGGGTTCTGTATGCATCAGGTGGTCCACCCTCCCCACAATAAGTGGAGCCCATGCTACACTGTGCTATGTGATCCTATGCAACTGAAAATGGGACTATGAAGAGAATCACCACACCAGCAACAGTTCGTCAACATGCATATGGTTGCATTGGGCAAAGTCATAAACCTTCTTGAAAAGTGGCAAACAATTGCCACTTGGTAGCATCTTATTGTGTCCATACACTCACAAGACCCACCACTTGTGCAACATGGCATTTCTGGCTCTAAAAATAACTCCAAATGAGTGGAAAGGCTTGTTTCTGGAAGGGGCAAGTGAAGATAGCTAAGAGCAAGACACCTCACCAAACAAACATAACTATTCAACCTACACAGCTTCTTGCAGCACTATGAATAAGTGTGTTAGGAATTTACCTGCTCCATAAGTCTCGTGGTCACACATCTTGAATGAAAACTGCACTGACTAACACGTGCATGACTCACTGAAGGCAGCAGACTGACTGGCTTTGACCCTGGCTTGGAATCTCCCAGGATGTTAGCCATTAAGGAGCTTGGGGGTATTCTTTTCTTAGAAAGGTCTGATGAATGAAAAGAAGCATCTAGATTATATTATTCATAATAGCAGCTATGGCTGCATTCTACATCCTTCCTAATAAAAAATCCCCTCTGAGTAGTAGCTACATCCTGCCTAATCAAGATCTCCTCTGTGATTTCAGATAGATACGGCTTTGTTCATTTTCTTTCCAGAACAAGCTGTGAATAGCATGCTCTAAGGCGTATCTATAGTAATCGATTCTTTTCTCTCATGAAATGTGTTCTTTTACATTGCCAGCAGACCAATGGTGAGAGCAACTCCCTCTTCCTTTCATATTTTACAGACAGATTGGGCATGTAAGAAAAGTCATTAAGAAGATGCAGTAAGAAAATCAGAGGTACTATAGTACATGGAAAGCATGCTAAAGCATTTTACTAATAAATAATATTATACCAGTTGAAGGTAGGCACAAGACACAGTATTTCATAATAAGTGACATTGTGAGCATGTCTACACGAGACATTATTTAATTATTATTTATTTTATTTATTTAAAGCATTTTTATAGCGCCGCCTCACCATTTCTGGCATTGAGGCGCTTTACAATAACATATAAAACAATTCAATAAAACAAGCCATTAAATCCGGGCTGGTCTCCTGTGTGTCCCTGTGTGTCCATATGATGCACAGGGAATCCTGGGGACAAGCAGGGACGGACACGGGCTTTCTGCGGGATATCACAAACCACAGAAAAGCCGATGTTTCCTGCAGTCCTGGGAGCATCCTGCGGACCACAGGTGGTGTGGCCACCACTCCCGCCTCTTCCTTTCCTCCCCACGAATAGCATGGCTCTGAAAATGGGCACAGAGCTGTATGGGGAGGCTCTGTGCCCATGGAGGTAGGCAGTGGGAAGCAAGTTCAGGTTTTTGTTTTTGTTTCAAACTTACTTTTCAGTGGAGCACAATTGCGCTCCATCTCCCCTGATAGATAGATAGATAAAAATATACTATCTATCTATCTATATAGTATATATACTATATATATACACACACATTTTGTGTGTGTGTGTGTGGCTGCGTCATCACTCTTTCCTTTCAGGATGTCATGCAGATGTCAAAATGCTGGGGTAGGATCATGGAAGCAGGTAAGGCCATGATCCTCCCCCTCCGTCCCTCCCTCTACACCCTTTGGTGTAGATATGCCCTGTGCCATGTCCAACACATAGACTGCTGGGCTTAATAGCCTTTGGGGGTTATATTTGGGAGAACTACGTTCAAATCAAGCCATACTATGGTGTCGTTCAATGATGCCAGGCAAGCTCCAACCCCCATTTGTGGTGGTTGTGTTTTTTTTAAATCTCACTATAGTAATCTTCATTCTGGTTTTTCTGGGAATGAATGTGTTAGTAATGCTGGTAATGGTAATGGTAATGGTAATGGTAATGAAATGCTGTTATCTCATCTGCCTTGTGAGCCTTTGCGACTGTAGGTCTGCCTTGGCCACACATAAAACCACAGCACTGACACAGTATCATCTTAATGAATACCTTATGATTTCCAAACTGCAGATTAAGAACAGCCAAAAGCATAATTTGGGAACAAGCTCCTATATCATAATCATGCTCTTCAAGAAATTTCACAGTATAGTTCATTAATAATTCTCTTTCTTCCTCAGATACTGATAAAGGTTCAAAGCAGAGCAGAGCAGATGATGTATTCTAAACCTTAAAATTTAAAGGCATCTTAAAAACAGCCTCCAGATTGTGGCTACTCTATATGGTATTTGCCACTTCAAATATGCTACCCGGTAAATAGATGGGCCTCCACCGTACAGTTTGTCTCCCTGCCACGATACATGGAGCTAGTACCTGGCATTTATTTCAATGGAACTAACAGCGCAATCCAATGCATATCAACTCAGAAGTAAGGCCATAGCTAGACCTAAGGTTTATCCCTGGATCGTCCAGGGGTCAAACCTGTTCATCTAGGTGACACACAGGGGATCCAGTGGTCAGGCAGGGACGAACCCTGGATGATCCCAGGATAAACCTTAGGTCTAGCTGTGGCCTCAGTCTCATTGGTTCAATAAGGCTTACACTTGGGGTAGGGTGCTAGATCCAGACTAAATATTAAATTTTAATATTTGAACAAACTGTTGTGTATAAATCATGCAACAGTCTGAAACCTTAATCATAACAGAAATTATTCTCTCACTACAATTATATTTCCTAATTTATTTAATAGCAAGGAACATAGATTTAAGTTATATGCCCATAAACATACTTGGCTCCTTCAGGGTTAATATAATTATAAGACAGCCTCACCTAGCCTCATGCCCCCCAGATGTTTTGAATTAAAAAGCCATCATCCTTGACTACTGGTCATGTTGTCTGCAGCTGATGGGAACTGTAGTCCACAAAGTCTGGAGGGCACCAAGTTGAGGAAGAGTGGTATAAGGTTTATGGGTCTCAGTAATACTTAAATCATGCTCTTGATATTGCTGGAGGAACATCAGGACAAAATGTTGGCCTTGCAGACAGTTCTTCTAGATTCTGGCCAATGAGACAGTTATGTTTATTGAGAGAAACAAGAACATATGTTGCAAACAGACAGAGTTTCCAACAAAAACTCAGACTAGCATGGGAATGAAATTTAATGGCAAAATCTGTATGGTTGGCTAAAGGCCTGCCTAGAGATTATTATTTTGTAACTTTAGACTGTATTTGCCATTCTATGAATCCTTCAACAGATTACCAACAATTAGTCGAAACTTGACTTTAAAAAATCTTATTTGTAAGTAGAGGAGGGGAAATTAGGCAAACAGTTTCATGCACTGATATCTCATTGGACTAACCATTGTTTTAAAAGTCGTATGTAACTTTTCACATTTCATATATTTCATTTCAGTCAAAATGAGAATTACATTTTTTTTAAGGTATAACAAGATGTTTTGGTGTGAGGTTAAGCTATATACAAATGGCTCTGTAATTATCAGGGTATTTACAAAATGGATGAAAGCTGTGCAAATTTGCACTCATCAGTTTCAACTATCCACCACACAGTGCTTTGGGCCACAGGTCAGAAAAAAGTATATGGTTTTTATTTTGATTTGTACAATAGTCCAGAGATCAGCCATAAAAGCTAGAAGAGAACAAAGTAAAAAACACATCTGGAAAAACAGTGTAACTTAAATCAGCATCAAAGCAGGAAAGATATACAGGTTACGAATTCATAAAAATAAACACAGAAACCAAGATTGTAATCCCAAACCTCATTGACATCCACAGGTTTTACTTCTAAGTAGGCATACATAGGACTGGGTGGTAAATGCCATTCTTACTGGAAATAATAATTTTCTTATGCCAAAGTACAGTCTATTTGCAAGATAGTCAACCAAGATTTATTTGTGCAGCCTTAATAGAACTACCTTTTAATATAACATTAAAGCTGTTATTTCCAGTTACATCTATAGCTTGAATCTAAGCATTCTCTGAAAGGTTATCTTCTAAGAAATTTCACCTGTGTGACATTCGCATTTGGGAACTTTTAAAAACACTGCAAAAAAGAAACTACAGGACACATTGGTTTTAACTCTTTAGCCTTCCAGAATTGACACTGCATTTCAGTGTGATGTGGTGTCTTGGTTGTAGACCTCCCATGGGCATATGGTTAGTTCCAAGATACTGCCTGGACTAGATGGATCTTTGGTCTGATCCAGCAAGGCTTTTTTTTTGTATTCTATCAGGAAGTGCCCTTTGACTGCCGTTTTAAACCCACTTCCTAGTAATTTGGTCCCACTGAACTCAGTGGGATTTATGTCTGAGGAAAACATGTTTGAACTGGTACCGTCTACATTTCTAGTACAAGAACTACTGTCTAGCCACATGAACACAAGCAATTACAATCATGCCCATTTCGCATTCTTTTACACCCTCCTACTGAAATATGTTTTTCTGAAGTGAGAAGCCAACTATTGAATGGGATTAACACTAGAATCTCTGGCATTGTACACATCATTTGCACCCTTATAGCACAGAGGTGGGAAAAAGTTTTGGGGGTGGGGTGAGGTGGGGTGGGCTGAATGCAGGAGGGAAAGGGGACCTCACTACAGCACTGCCATTTTCTATCCATTCTTTCCCATTCCCGTTTTGACATGAACACCCGCTTGTAGTTCTGATGCAATTGCATTAGTGTGGTAGCATATAATCCATGTTTGTGCCAGGAATGCAAAACTAAGCAATGTTGAAGTCTAACAGGGGTCTTGGTGTCTTCTGGCAGAAGTATGAAATGAGAAGGGGCTAAAAGAAGGGTCTTGAATAACCAGGGGTGCGAGTAGCCAAGACACTTGCTGTCCTCTTGCTTATTTCAACGATCTACTCCCAATCTCTTTGCTTTACTCCTTTGTTTTATTTTTATTTATTTATTTATTACATTTTTATGCCGGCCAATAGCCGAAGCTATTATTCCAGGCTCTCTGCTAATCCAATAAATGCCCCAAATTAAAAATTCTTTGAACCCCCTCCCCTGAAACATGGCAATGGAATAAATTATGCAAACTAATTAAGAAAATGCAAATGTGTTTAATTCACACACACAAACAGCTTCTTGGCAAGAAAATGACATTATTTGGGCACAGGCTGTACACAACCATGGTTACTTATTTGTCAACACATATGGTAGGGTGGAGTGGAGCATATGGAGTATCAATAAGGTGAAAAAGGTCATTGTCTTGGGTAATGCACAACTGAAATGGAAACTTTAGCTTTATTTCTGAAACTAGTTGGAAATTAGCTTGAGTGGAAGTTAGCAGTCCTAATTCACATTCTGCATATTGTAAGAAACACACACGCACTAATAGTTTATCAGTTATTTTTTTAATTCTGAGGTTGGTGTTCTACACTTAAATAATTTGCTTCAGAAACACATTACAATGCTTTTCAAATCAGTGCTCCAGTTTTTCATTTTAGAATTTGGAATCATTCACTACGCTGCAGAAGGCAGAGTGTTCAAGATGGAACTGGAGAGACCTGGGTTCAAATCCCTGTTTAGCCACTTGGTAGCCTTGGACAATTCACAGCCAATCAGCTTAATCTAACTCACAGAATATGCTGCCCTAAATTACTTGCAGGATGTGCAGGACATAAAAATAAATACACATTTAATGAATCAATAAATCTGGCCCCAAGTATTAATGTGAATGTATTAAGAACAAGTGCATGGTGTGGAAGACTGTGGCCACCAGGTGGCCTGTGTGTGGTCCAACTATTAATTGGTGATGAGCAACTTCAAGGCCCATAGTTCTTAGACTGGACAGCCCTTCAAACAGAGGACTGTCTTCTGTAAAAGAGGACACAGGGCCACTCTAAAGAGCCTTCCTAAGGCAGCTTATACAATAAAGTCCCATACAGAAAACAAAACAAAAGACAACAGCCCCCATACAATGATTTTTAAAAAGGAGTACTTTCCGGGATCCTATTAATTAGTTCCTTAACATTTCTTCTAGGGCCTTTCAAAGGTTGCAGGGACATATTTTTAAAAGGAGGGGAGAGAAGAGAAAATACAACACTTGAAACTGAAGAAAACATATCAGTACATCAGAGAAATACCAACGGTGTGGAAACACTTCCTCTCATAAAAACAATGCTCTGAATACACACAGTTTCATAATCCAGTTTGGTAGGAAATGAGGAAAGCAGGGCAGTGCAACATACAAAGGGTAACTCAGGCTTCAATTGTGATCCACACAATGCAGTTTGGCCTGTCACACAAAACCCTCAGCTCTAATTCATCTTAAAATTCTTCTTCTCAGGCTAGGGTTTCTTATAATCCACTAGCTGTCAAAATCAAGATATCATGTACCTTGCAGCTCAAAACAGTAGTGTAGTTATGGCTGGAACTCTGGGTCCCACAGCTCAGCTTCACTCCCTACAACCAACCAAAGAGTGGCAAGTAGTGAAAGCAACAGTAAGCAAGCCCAGCATCTGCTCCTAGACTGGCAGGGTGACTTTATGTCTGAACTTACATATTACAGTCCTTTATCTGAAGGGCTATTATGGGACTTCTATTTGAATGCATCCTCTGATGTGTTATATAGTCCAAAAGCTCCATCGCACCTACTTTTTTTTCCTGGTATGCTTCCGTGATTTCCACCTCTGTTTCATTAGTGCATCCAGTGCTGGTCACTTTCACGTGCATAGTTTGTTGTGCTATTTTACCTGGTTTACCTTTTTACCTGTGCTGACTCGTGCTTAATGGTATTGCCACCCCTGCCCCTTCTCCTTCTCCCTACAGTTCATTGGTTCTTGTGGTTGATGGTCATTCTGATGGACATGGGCACCTTCCCCCTCGCTCTAGTTTTGTTGTCTAAAGTTTAGTGATTTAGCATTTCATTGGCTTGGCACCTGGTACAGCAGGCAAAAAAAAAGAGGGAAGTTGAAATGGGTGGATGATAGAGTAATGACAGTGTGGTTGGTGCAGCGAAAGTCCATTTGACCGACTCAACACACTGGAGGAGAACCACCCATACCCTCCTCTTTTGTCAGCAAGACCTCCCTTCAACGCAGACGCCCCCAAGAAGGGATGTTCTGCGACAGTGCAAGGACAGTAATACATGGGGACGGAAGTGTGGTTTTATCCAGTGTGGAGGGGGGGAAAGCTGCACTTTCCCCACCCTAGAAAAAGAAGGAAAATGGAGGGGAAGAGGCGAGATGACTGCAGGACAGGGACAATGTTATGTGAGGGACACAGGGCAAAACAGTAAACAAGGCAGGATGACAATGCAATTAAACCCTGGTGTGATGGAGCTTCAAGTCCATTTTAAAGCTTAAGAACCATAAGAAGGGAAAGCAGAGGCCTTGGAGTTGCCCATCGACAATTTTAGCGCCTGGACAGCAGACTGAGCAGGCACACAAGTAAGAACATAAGAGCCCTGCTGGATCAGACCAATGGTCCATCTAGTCCAGCACTCTGTTCACACAGTGGTCAACTAGCCAGGTCACAATCTGCCCCCCCCCCCCGGCTGAGGTGTATTGTACTTCTATTTGAACTATAGTAATTCTTCCTAAATATACATCTTGATAAATAATAAATGTTATACAATCAGGGTCCTTTTGCTGGCAATACAAGTCTTCTTTTTCAGCAAGGTGTAAGGATTTTAGCCTAGTTTCTTCTCGACATGCTAACATGTGCAGCAGGTTTTTATGTACAGGAACATGGATATGTGCAGAAAGTCTGAAGGGATATACTGCAGGAAGGACTTGTCTTCTAGTATTCCTGCTTGCTTGAATGGGCTTTGAGCCTAGATAAAAAGAAAGGACACCAATCTCATTTTCAAGATACTAGTCCCTTCAATGACCATCTTGCTATGGGCCAAATGTTATGTGCATATTCTATGATAGGGCCTCCCCTCATTCTCTTTCTTTCTTAGCAAGCAGCCATGGAACAAGAGGGGAGAGAGAGAATTTGGATTGTGGCTGCAGTGCAGAAGGAAGGGCTCAAACCTTTTGTCCCTATGGTGATTCCCAGATTCAAATTGTCATTGTCTCTACCCCTCTGCACTCCGCACTCCAGCCAACTGCCACATCCCAGAGATCCCTTATGGGAATCCTCACCGTGGGGGAGCAGGGAGGCCAATCCCGCCCCCTCCTCACCAATGGATCCAGCCCAATGCCTATCACGCCTACGTAAGTTGTGACAAATGTTATAAAATGAAGCATCCACACAAAATTTATTTATTTATTTATTTATTACACTTATATACTGCTCCCATAGCCAGGGCTATCTGGGCGGTTTACAGAAATTCTAAAATTGAGATAAAAACAAGTATACAAAATTTAAAACTCTAAAACACAGAACATACACACATAAAGCATTAAAAACCATTAAAAAACTAAACATGTGGGTGATTAAGATGTGCCGCTATATGCCTGGGCAAAGAGGAAAGTCTTAATCTGGCGCCGGAAAGATAGCAGCGTTGGCGCCAGGCGAGCCTCGTCAGGGAGATCATTCCATAGTCTGGGGGCCACCACCGAAAAGGCCCTATCCCTCATTGCCACACTCCAAGCCTCTCTCAGAGTAGGCACCCGGAGGAGGACCTTAGATGTCGAACGTAGTGACCGGGTATATTCACGTCGGGAGAGGCGTTCCGTCAGGTATTGTGGTCCCAAGCCATGTAAGGCTTTATAGGTCAAAACCAGCACCTTGAATTGGGCTCGGAAACATACAGGCAGCCAGTGCAAGCGGACCAGAGCAGGTGTTATATGGTCAAACCTTCTGGTTCCCGAAATCAATCTGGCCGCTGCATTTTGCACGAGCTGCAGCTTCCGAACCGTCTTCAAAGGCAGCCCTACGTAGAGCGCATTGCAGTAATCTAACTTGGAGGTTACCAGAGCATGGCCAACTGAAGCCAGGTTATCCCTGTCTAGATAGGGGCGTAGCTGGGCCACCAACCAGAGTTTGTAAAAGGCACTCCGTGCCACTGAGGTCACCTGAGTCTCAAGTGACAATGATGGATCTAAAAGAACCCCCAAGCTATGAACCTGCTCCTTCAGGGTGAGTGCAATCCCATCCAGAACCGGTAGAACACCCCCCATCCTGTCAGCGGAATCACCTACTAACAGCATCTCAGTCTTGTCTGGATTGAATTTCAGTTTATTAGCCCTCATCCAGTCCATTGTAGCAGCCAGGCACCGGTTCAACAAATCCACAGCCTCTCCTGCTGAAGATGAAAAGGAGAAATAGAGCTGCGTGTCGTCAGCATACTGATGACAGCACACTCCAAAGCTCCGGATGACCGCACCCAGCGGCTTCATGTAAATGTTAAACAACATGGGGGACAAAACCAACCCCTGCGGGACCCCATACTTGAGAGTCCACGGGGCCGAGTAATGTTCCCCAAGCACCATCTTCTGTATCCGACCCGCCAAATAAGAGCGGAACCACTGCAGAGCAGTACCTCCCACTCCCAGCTCAGCGATTCGTCCCAGAAGGATACCATGGTCAATGGTATCGAAAGCCGCTGAGATCAACAGAGTCACACTCCCTCTCCTGCCTTTCTCCCGACACAGGTCATCATACAAAATTTACTGATAGTCCAGATCAACTTATTTACGATGGAGTTAATCTTGCAATGGGGAAGGCAAAAACCCTGCACAGTCTTTGCCAATTGGTGTGCAGGTAAAATTCCTTCCCAGCCCCATTAACGGGTGACTACTTCTGCCACTGCAAGACATCTTACTACCAGGAATGGGTGGGTGGGGAAGCCAGCAACTGCAATTCTGGAGCCGCATGGAAGGACTGCCGTTTGGAGCCTCAGGCTGAACTGGAGGCAGAATGAAGGAGAGATCTCATTCTGCCGGGTCTGCCTCCTTGGCTCCACCCCATCATCGTGCTGATTGGCTCAGCAGTCCCCTCCTGGGAAGGAGATGCTGCTGCTGGATCTGTGCCACTGCTCTCCACCAGCCTTTCTCCCTCCTCTGCCCGCCAGTGCGCCTCACAATCCACTGCTCCCTGTTAAGCAGGGAGCTTGGCTTATACTTACAAGTAACTCTTAGCACTCCTTAAAAGCTACAAAAGTAGTTTCTAGGTGTGTGTGTTTTTAATTAAAAGGAGTTTAAAGTAAAATCCGCATGTTGCTAAATTTAGTACATAATACTGACCTTTATATTTGAATAGCTTGATTGTGGGATTAAAAAAAATTGCACTGAGTCCTCAAGGTGACCCAGACATGAGTGAAGAATACGCTTCGTCGTCATTTATTGGTTTTCCAGATAGTACTTCTTAAAACATGTCTTGACAACCACCATATTGCAGCACTAAAGGAAACCGAATTTGTGGTTGCTTCACTATGTCGGTCACCTGCTAAAGGCAGCTGTGTGAATCCACTCACAGACTCCTGCTCTTACTGGTGGGAATACAAACTCGATGGTGTTGTATGAGTTTCCTATCAGATTCCTGTAAATAGGACTGCCACTGTTGGTTGCTTATTTAAGGCTATACCTGGCTAAAGTCTTGGACTTAACAAAGGAATGTTAACAGCCCAGGATATTCAGGTGAAGTGTTGCCATGGGAACTAAGATGATATTATCTGAAGTTTTCTGAATGGGGCAAAAACAGACCTACCCCACACTGGGCTAAGGATGTTGTAATCTATATGTCTGTGAAACAAAAGAAATGGGAAAGAGTGCGGGTTTTCAAGAGTAGCAGAGAGCAAGAATTTTTGGGCTCAGTAAGCTTTGTCAGGAGAGGGAGGAATTGGCTCTCTCTGAAATCTGATGTAGGGGAGTGGAGTGGCTGTTGGAGTAAACAGTGCCTCCAACCTCTGTTCAGTTGTCTATTTATAAATAAATTCAAATATTACAAAATGCCACAAGTCTCTAGTGGGATCTTCTCAAAGGAATCTAGACTTTGAGTGCTGCACCCCACACCTTCTCAAGGCTCAAAGTGGGGTGAGCATTGCAATACCTTCTTCAGGTAGCACAGAATAGAGTTTCATCCCCAATGAAAGACTACTGGCTGCAAAGTACAGGTATGGAACCAGTCCAAGTTCTGTTTGATTTCTTTCTTCTTTATTTATATTTATACTGTTACTTAGAAGTTGCATTTGGAGGGAACAAATCTAATTTGCATGATTGAAAAATGAAGAAGTCAGATTAAGAGGGGGGAATCCAACTGAGATGAGCTTGCCAACAGACAGTGTGTATATGTAAGAGGTCCCCAGAGATAGAAATATCTGAAATTCTTTCCAGTTTACTCAGGGTGCCAGGACTTCTAATTTTGAAACTTGATGGAAAATGTTTGAAACGCTCCAAAACTTTATTTTAGAATAGACTGTACACTTCAGAATTCAAACAATTGGAAGTTGCACTTACAATCATGTACAATGTATACACAGAGGCCAAATATATAAAGAGATTTAATGTTTGATCAGCAGGATAGAGGGAAAGCGCGAAAGGGTCCCCTTCTCCTTCAATCCATCCTGCTCAGTCCTTTTCTCTCACTCCCGTGCTCTCTGACTCCCGCACTTCCTCATACTCAGGATATTTTGAGGCTACCAACTGGAAGACGCAGGAGTCACCAAGCAGGTAAAGGCTGCTTGACATCATGAGACACATCTGCAATATCATCAGGTTCTTGGCCTTGGAGAACGTCATACACACACACAGAGAGAGAGAGAGAGAGAAAGACATACAAGCTGCTACTAGACAACTGCCAACGGAATGTCACAAACAGAATAAGGAAGTGTTTAAGGGGACTAGTGAGAAAATAACATCCCTTCCTGCCTAGCATTCCCCTTGCTCTTGCCATCCCCCCTCCACTCTTCTCCTCCAGCTTTTCCCTGCTTCTGCTCCTCCCTTTGGACTCACTAGACTTAATATGTGCATTGCTGCCTCTGTCTCTTCCTCCTCTTCCGTCAACCCTCTCAAGCACAGGTGGCAAGAGAAGACAGGGATGCTGTACGAGATGGCTGAGCAGCCTTTGAGGGACACAGACTTCCATCTGTGGCCATACTTGGGAACATAGAAAGCTGTCTTGGACTGAGTCAGACCATTTGTCCATCTAGTCCAATACTGCCAACACTGACTAGCCGTGGCTTTCCAGGATTTCAGTCAAGATACTTTCCCTGCCTTACCTAGAGATGCTGGCGACTGGACCTGAAAACTTCTGCATGCAAAGCATGTGCTTTACCACTGAGCTGTGGCCCCTCACTTAAAGAGCATGAAGCATTTATACAGGAAATTGGCTTTTACAGAGTAAGACCACTGGTTCATCTTGCTTAGTATTGACTTGTAGCAGCTCTCTATGGTTTCAGGCAGGGGTCTTTTCCTGCCCTACCTGAGGATGCCAGGAATTGAAACTGGAATCTTTTGCATGCAAAGCAGGTGCTCTATTACTGAGCTGTGGGAAGTGACATATACTTGACGCACTTTGAAGAGGGATCTTGCCTGCCAACCCGAAAAGTGGTTTGAGAAACGGAGAGAGGGCATCAGGGAATGCGACCCTCGCTTTGCAAAGCCACATCTTCAATTTCTGTCTCTCTATCGTGCTGTAGAGCAGTGTGATGGTGCTAGAGCAGGGGTTCTGGGGCAGCAGGTCGGATTGCCTCCTACCTCCTACCCTGTGGGCTGGATAATGTCAGGGTCTGTGGTCTTCCCCCTGATGTCATGACAGAAGTGTGCCCCCCCTCACCTTCTCTTTTGGCTGAACTGTGCCTCCTCCCAACAGAGAGAATTCCACTGTCACTCCTTGAGCTGTTGGTATCTCCAATCTTGGAGATAGCAGCAGGGATGAGAGGTGGTGGGAGCCACCCACGCAGGGGGAAGAGGAGCCCCTCTTCCCTGTGTATGGGTGAGTCCTAACCCCTGCCACTGGGCATCCCCTCTGCTATTTCCAATCTGAGATAACAGTGGGGGTTCTGCTTCTGTCACAAGCCAGCAGGGGAATCCTGACTGTTATCTCTGGTCTCAGATTGGATATAGGAGGGTGGGGCTTGAAGTCTAAGCCAGCCCCCTGGAGGAACCCAAGAGGTAACATGGGATGGATAGGGGTGCCCTGCAGGCTGGATTAGACCTGAGGGCTGGAAGTTCGGCACCCCTGTACTAGAGTGTAGCAAAGACTTAGAATGTGCCACACTAAACATTGATTAGGGGGAAAGATGAGCAACATCCCCCATCATTATGAGCAAGATGCACAAACAAATCTTGGGGTTTTATTGGTTTGACAAAAAGAGAGGGGGGATTATGTTGGAAATTGACTGCTACATGTATTATAGATAGGTTATACTGACTAATTAAAATATGTTACGGAAAAGTTTTCAAAACCTACAAGAAATGCAAAAATTCCATTGCACTTGTTGCTTTCAAGGCAAACAAGATGGGCCATTCATCCCCTACATGGAACTAAATCAATAAGCTGCTGGAAGGTTACAGATGGCTCTGTGAAACCCTCTTTCCAAGTTACAAAGCATGTTTGCAGGATCAGTGATGCAGTAAGGTCTTGCTTCAACCAGCGAGTGCCCCAACTGTTTTTTTCTGACTCTGTAAAGCTTTTGCTCTCAGCATGAAAGAAAATACTTCCAGAATGATGTCAAAGTCTGTCTTAAGCTGCTTGAGTCGGTTTTCCTGCTCCTCCTCCTCCTCCACCACCACCACCACCACCACCACCACACTCCTTGTTTCTACCCAGCAGACTGGCAAGGCGAAAGCATACTGGTTTGTGTGATAATAGAAAGGCAATGTGAGGTTGGAGTTAAGATGAAGCACCACAATATCCACAGGTCTTTGGGCTTAGAACTGGTCATCATTTACATTTGGCTAAGCTGGCTGTCAAATAGCACTGTATAAAAAAATCTAGCCACTCTGAATTGTGCCATTGCCATATGGTAAACTTTAATGCACAGAAGGCAACGAGCACATCAGCTTCACAAGCAACAGCTGGTCAGCAAGTTCCCTCTTTACGTTTGTTTGGACACAATTCAAAACACACACTCTTGAGCAGTGGTGTAATGGAGTTGGGCCTTGCAGGAATGCAGCATCTGCCACCAGAACCCTGCTTTTGAATTCCCTGTTCCCTCTGAGCTTAGCTGCAATCCTCACAGTAGCTGGGAGGGGTGGGGAATGAAGTTTCTTAGCAATATATTGTTCTCTGTTGCAATGCAAAGTATTATGAGATGACTTGGACTTGAATAGGCAATTAAGACCCATCAGCTTTACCAAAGACCTGCTCCTGGTGGAGATGAAAACCGCTTGAAAGGACTTGTTGATATGGATCAACACAGATGCCTACATTTTTGGACTCTCTTTGGGGCCTTGGATATGGGAACTGTCATGATGAGTGTCTTCACTTCAAAATTTACCACCACACCACTGCTCTTGCAAAGTGCTCCACCGTACCTTGTAAATCTACTCATATGTCGGTTTCATTCTCTGTGACAATCCAAGTTTTAAAGTGAAGGCCTCTACGTTAGTAGCCCCACTACCATTACTTAAGTCATGAAAAGAGAGGTGGTTTGAGAGATAGCTTTGGTGGCTTGGTATGACTGAAAATGCACTCTAAATGTACACGGAACACCCTCTAATTGATCATTAATTCGAATGTTGCAGGGCTGAGTCAGACTTTCAATTTATTTATTTATTTATTTATTACATTTTTATACCGCCCAATAGCCGAAGCTCTCTGGGCAGTTCACAAAACAGCTTCTGTTCAAAACAGCTTCTGAGGCGGAGGGGCAGATTAAGCTGCGTCCATTGCATTTTCATCACTTTGTTCCCTCCACTCACAGAACAATCTTATACATGTCTACTCAGAAGTGAGCCTCACTGAATTCAATGGGGCTTACTCCTAGTCCAAGCCTGTACAGCCTAAGGGCACAATCCTATGCATGTTTAGGCAGGAAAAAAGTCCTGCAACTCCCAGTAGGACCTTTTTCTGTCTAAACATGCATAGGATCACACCCTTAATGTATTTCCCCTTCATTAACCAGGGAGTTATGCCAGCAATGCCCCTCTCCCAGCATCTCTTAGCTCAGTTCAGTTACTCAGATTCACCCCATTTCAGGCTGAATGTTCAAACAATTCTAGCTCAAAATACTTATTTCCAATCTTAGTCACTCACATAGACTTGAGCCTTTTTGTACTTTATAAGTAACACATGCTGAAACAAGAACCCCAAGTACTTTGGGCTTCACCTGTAATACTTGAAAATGGTGCATTACACCCACACACTCCATTTGGAAATGTGCACTGCCTGCCAAAGCTCTCATTAAGGAGCGTGGGATTCCTTTTCAGAATTGCAGAAGAAAACCCCAAATAGGAAGTATAACTCACTTATACTTTCCGTTTCAAGGCTTGCTGTGACCCACAAAATTCAATTTGTGTTACATTCCCCTGATTAACTGGTAAGATTTTCAGTGTTACCCATGAAGTGCAATAATAAATGCTTGCATGACAGGGATAAAAAAAGATTCGGCGATAGATGCATAAGTAGCAAGTTAATGGCTTTAGTATTGCCTCCAATTAAATATAAAATCCACAAATCTGTTGTAGGCCAAGTGGCTTACAAAATTGTTTGCGAGATGCACTCTAAATTTGTCTTCCAAAGGAAGCACGCATAAATACAAAAGCATGCTGAGAAGCATCAATTATTAAAATCTGACCTAAATAAAAAAGTTCTATTAAGTGTAAGTTGCCTGATAGGTTTGCTTCATGGGAATCACAGTCTGATCCCATAAGACAGAGATATTTTCCTCCAGGCAGAGCTGTTTGTAATTGGATATTGCCATATACCAAACCATCATCAGATGTGCTTTCAATGGAATCCTGCCCACAAAGGCAATAGGTCAGTGGGGAAAAATGCTATTTTAGTAGACACTGACCCTTCATGTTTGGAACATTAGAGCAAACACTCCGTTTTCCCATGCTTTCCCCAAGCAACTGAAAATGTGTCTACTGATCATGCAGATTGGGATACCTTTATTTCCACTGCTAAAATTTGATTGTAAACAACTGAAAAAACCAGCCCTACACAATCAACCAGACTCTCCCAAGACAGCTCTGATAGCCTATGCTCAGCTTTTCTTTTAGCAACAGCTCTCTAGGGTCACCATATGGAGAGGAGGACAGGGCTCCTGTATCTTTAACAGTTGCATAGAAAAGGGGATTTCAGCAGGTGTCATTTATATGCATGCAGCACCTGGTGAAATTCCTTCTTCATCACAACAGTTAAAGATGCAAGAGCCCTGCCTAGTGTGACCAGATACAAAAGAGGGCAGGGCTCCTGCAGCTTTAACTGTTGTGATGAACAGGGAATTTGATCAGATGCTGCATGCACACAAATGACACTGGCTGAAATCCCCTTTTCTATAAAGATACAGGAGCCCTGTCCTCCTCTTCATATGCCCTCCCTAAGACTGGCAAACAAGTTCAATCACTGGGATTCCTGGGGGCTCAGAATACCTCTTCCTTAAAAATCAGAAGCAGCCCAAATTAAGTTGCTTCAGTTCTTGGATCTAAAGATTTGAAGCTGATCTCAAGGCTGGTTTTTGGACTGGCAATTTTTGATTATGTAAATGACTGTGGTACAGAAGCAAACACGGCAATCCTCATATGCTTCACAATGTTTACACATAGTGGCCATTTTAACATGTGTCCCCATGCCTTCATCTAGGGCAGCCTTCTCCATCCTGGTGCCCTTTGGATGTGGTGGACTTCAACTCCCATCAGCCGCAACCAGCATGGCCATTGCTTTGTGTGTGTCTCTGCACAGGGAAAGGGGTCTGATGACATCAGGGAGTGGAGTTTGGGAACAGGGCATGTGATGGGGCTTCAGACTTCCCCTTTTTCCCCTGGCCTCATTCTGCATGGAAAAAGGGAGGGCTGTTCCCTGCTCAGCACTAGTGATAGGCTTCTATTTATACATCTAACTTCATACTGTCTATACTGATTGGCAGCAGCTTTCCAGGGTTTTAGCCCAGGAGTCTTTTCCAGCCCTATGTGGAGATACAAGGAACTCATACTAAGACTTGCTGCATGTATCGCCTCTGCTCTACCACTGCACTACAGCCTTTCCCCAATGAACAGAACTACCAGCAGCATTAAAATAGCAACAGAGATTGTGTATCACAGCTCTCCGAAAGCAAGAGCAAATTAAAAGTTTTGATTTGGCTCCTCGAAGATGAGAGACTAGGTCCCTGATGGACAGTGCTGGCTCCTGGTTTTTGAGGGCCCTTGGGCAAGACACCCTCAATTATTTGCACATAAAATGATTCTTCTAACACCATTTTGGTTCCTTAGCCCTACAGCTATACTTCATTTTACTTATTTGTATACCTGGCACATGAGAGATGATCCTTCAGCATTCCAAACTAGACAACAACAAAAAAGTCAGATGCATGAGCTATTTTGGATTCTTGAAGTGAATCACCTTGCTTCCTTAGGAAAGAGCACACCCTTGTTTTGACTTCTTTTCCAGCACACTTTTAAGATCCTGGGTGTCTTCTAACTCCTCCCCTTCTCTACAAAGCACATTTTAGTTTATCATATTTCAACATACACTTTTTCACAGAAGTAGAATTTACATACGCCTCAGTAGAGGAAGACTCTGTGAACAATATCACCTAACTTTTCCAGCGTTGTGGAGAGTGAGTTGGTTTGGGGTGAAGAAGACTGCTCTTATTTTTTTCCAGGTTCCTTGCCCAAAATTTGATCTACAGCCTAAGAAATAGTGGGATGTCATCAAGGCAAGATAAATTTTAGGGACTTAAATATTGAAGCCATGAAGCTTATTACTTGGCACTGGCCAAAATCAGTATAAAGCAATTCTGAGCAATGAAACCAAGGAAACTGAATGCTTCCAAATGGAGGATTCCTAGTGCTACTGGCCAGAAGGCATTGTGCAATTACTCAATGGCATCTTTCCCTCCTTAATAGACTTTTTGTGATCAGATAAAGATGGAAGAAGTGGTAGAAAAACACAGGAGAATTGCAAATGAAAGACAATGGATAGACATTTCCCTGGAAAATGTCATGTTTGAGACAGGGCAATTGAAGGATAAAAGTCTCATCTGGAAATACCTATATGGTTAGAACAAGACTGCCAATTTACCACATTGGATTAACATAAGGATGCATGAGATTAAAAAGTGTAAAGCACTTTGCACACACACACAAAGGAGGGGAATTATCAATATTCGTAGGCACCAGAATCAACATTTTCGGTGCCTACGATTTTTAAAATCTTTCTAATAAAATCACTAAGGTGTGTAAAATTAGAATGTTTAGGCATGAAGCCTAGCCATCCCCACCCACACCCCAATTCTGAAATTTCAAGGAAAATGCTGAATTCTACAGACACAGAATCTGCAAAGAAATTATCACAATGTTTGTACTGGGAAAAATCTCTCCCCACCGCCCCGGCAATTTTAAATGTAAATTCATCTTGTAAGTTTCATGTTCTCTCTAGCTGTTAAGACTTCCATAGGGCAAGTGATATGTGATATAAAGTCACACAGGCCTTTACTAAAGACTGCTCAGGTAATTTAGATTGAGGACAAAGCAATAAATGTTCTGATGGGTCTAGGCTTGGATTTAAACTGTGCCTGTAAAATTGACAAGAGAAAGACACACATTCCTATATTTCCAGCCCATAAACCATTGCAATTGATGGCCTTCAGCCCTCTGCCCGCCCCCACTCTGATTTACAGTAAAGGCATTATTTGGTCCTGTGCTTTGGAAATACAGTGCTGGAGTAATATAAGTATTATTTCAATAAGATATCTTTGCACATTAATTTACAGTGCAATCCTATCCACCCTTTTCAACAGGTCTTGCTCTCAGGTAAGTATTCATAGGATTGCACTGTTAATATATTCCAGGGCGGTGGGTCCTCTGTGAAAGAAATCAGTGAAAACCCCACAATAATAAAGTCATTCATACACAGGCCTAATCTACACCAGCCATTTATTCCGGAATAATATCGAGGTCATCCCTACCACACCACATGACGTTCACTTACTCCCGTGGTGATCTAGGGACAACCTCTCAGTTATTCAGGAATATCACAGACTGCTTTTGCCTTGATTTTTTTGGCTCTCTCACTATGATCCCCATGTCCACAGCTGGTGTGCCCCCCCCCTTTCTGAAGCTGTTGCTGTTCGGTGTGAGCTCCTGGCTCAGTGAACAGCCAAACCACTGTCATGGGTGTGTCCAGCGATTTCGGGCATGTGTGGGAGTGTTCAGCTGGCATTTTGGGCACATTTTTAAATGTTTTGGCCTTGCCCGTGTGTATTTTTTTTTTAACACAAGCATATTGATGTGCAAGAGTGCATCTTCGACACAGTACCTATCCCTCTGCATTTCTGTGTATTTGCGCTGATGCACATCTCAAAGGAGGTATTAAAAAAATATTCCATGCTCCATACCCATTTGTCCAGTCTTGCCCACTTATCCCAATACACCTTCGAAAGCTTCATCATGGGGCATACGTCCTCCTACAACAGCTCTCCTTTACTCCCGGGAAACATCCCTCACGTGTGCCCCGTTAGAGACGATCATGTAAGCTGGAAACCCCGCGATCATCCCTCCCCATTCTCGAAAGGGCTCTAGGTGTAGATGAGCCCACAGTCTCTTTTTCTGCATGAATTCAATATGCATGCACAATGAACAAATCTTATTGAGAAGGGGTAAGGGAAAATAAGGAAGGAGGGCAAGAGCAAAACAGAAGCATAGTAGCATTACCATTGTCAAGCCTGGCTAGGTAAGAAGGAAAGGAACAAGGAAGACCAAGAGAGAGGTGTGACCTACAATGGGTGCCAGGTGTTTAAAACTGGAAGGCTGCTCTTTGCTTAATCCCACCCCCACCCTCGAAACTAAAGCACAATATTGCAACAACCAGGAGAAAGTGGAAAGGCAGATTATAGAACAATGACAAAGACAAAACAAGTTCAGAACGTCAAAGCACTAATTGTATCCATTTCCTCCCGAAGAGGCTGTGTGAGCCAGCAAGGAATATTCTGTGTTTGGGCCAATTCCCACTACTGAACATTTTGCTAAAATCACCAAGGGCAAGTTCTGTTCAAAATACAGCCCCCACCCCCAGAAGACTGTACAAGCTTTATGAGATACAGGGAAAGGGGACACATGAGAGAGTAATAACAGAGATATAATTACTCATAATCATTTAGGTGCCCTTAAAATCCCAGAGTGCAGGACACGGAATAATGGGCTCAAGTTACAGGAAGCCAGATTCCAGTTGGTCATCAGGAAAAACTTCCTGACTGTTAGAGCAGTATGACAATGGAACCAATTGCCTAGGGAGGGCTCTCCCACCCTAAAGGTCTTCCAGAGGCAGCTGGACAGCCATCTGACAGGGATGCTTTAAGGTGGATTCCTGCATTGAGCAGGAGGTTGGACTCGATGGCCTTATAGACCCTTTCCAACTCTACTATTCAATGATTCTATGAAAATACCTTTACTTCAGGAATCCTTAACAACAGCCCCATGGGGTAAGGCAATATTCTTCTCCATATTAAAGATGGTAGAGAGAGACTGAGGTCAAACAATACTGTGTCATAGACAAGCCAGGGAGCTCATCAGTGCAGATCTGTGCCAGGGACTTCAGGTGGTAGCACAAGCTTTTAATCACTGTGGTACACCAGTTGTAGGTTAAGAAGAGGAAGAGGAGCAGGTAAAGGGAGGACAGCAGGCATTGAGGAAAAAAATTGGTTGAAGTGGATCTGGCGAAGAAACCAGAAGGATGAGCGGGACGTCTCAGTATAGATCAGTGGTTTTGCCATTCAGTAGCAGTGGAAGTGAGATCCATTACAAAGTCAATTTAGCAATTAGGTAATTCTGTGGGTTATGTATGGGCACTTTGTAAGAGGAACAAGCAGAGATTCCAGTTAGAATGGGATGGAGTGACTTGCTGGATCCTCTGTTCAAAGATTCAATGTTCAAGCATAGACCAGAGTGTTAAGTATATGAAAAGAAATACTTGCTTAGTCATTAAAATTGTGTGTGTATGGCTATCTCAGGGTTAAACAGAGAAAGTCTATCTGTGGGCAATTACCTTGAGATAGAGGCTGTTCTGGGAACCTTGCCAAGATTCTAAGTTAGCCTCATCACAGCTGTATGTAATGTAGATAAGAATTGTGTAGATCTGTATATAGTTTCTCACTTTGTAAAATGGAACTGATCACTGCTTACTGATCACTGCTTACTGATCACTGCTCTATGATCACTGCTCTCTGTGTATGCCTCAGTGTGCTGATCTGAACTGATCTGAATTGGACTGCACAGAAGCCTGAAGGAAATAAACCAGCTCTGCTGTGTAAAACCTGCGTGATGTGTGTTTGTTTCTGAGCACAAACAGAGTTCCAGAGAGAGAAAAGTTCTGGCACAATAACCCAACAAAGGTTATGGGCCCAGTCCAGTCCAGGCAGCCTAGAGCCAGTCTAGTCCAGTCCAGGAAGCCTACGCCAGCCTAACCCAGGCAGAGGAACCAGAACTTGATGGGAATGGTGCAGTATCAGAACCAGAACCAGGAGTCTGCTAAAACAGAAAACTGTTGATGAAGGAAGACATCAAGCTAAAGCCAGTGCTGCAAAGTGAGGAAGAATCTCAGTCGGCTGACTCTGAGGAGGACTCTGAGCAGGAGGACGGTGAGATACAAATTCCTAAAGCAGAGGAAATGGCAGGAGCTAATATGTCTGGTTTGCATCAATTGTTAGAAAAGCTGAATGACTCTAACTATGCATTATGGTCTTACAAAATGCAAATGTATTTGATTCAGGCTGAACTGTGGTATGTAGTCACAGAGGATCCACCAAATAGAGCAGATCCACAGAATGCTAAATGGTTTAAGGACGATGCAAAAGCAATGGCAGTTATTGCATTAGCTGTGGAAGACTCTCAAATTTCCTTCATTCAGTTTTTGAATACCTCAAAAGAGTGCTGGAATGCGCTACAAGCTGTATATCAAAGAGAAACAGCGGGCAGTAAAGTAATTCTAACCCGGAAACTGTATGGAATGAAGCTGAAACCAGGGGAGTCTATGTCAAACCATTTGAAAAGCATGAGAGAAATCTTCAATCAACTCAGGGCACGAGGGATGGAGTTTACAACTATACACCAAGTCTATGTGATTTTGTCAAGTCTTGATTCATCGTACGACGCGGTTGTCACCATGATAGAAAGTCAAGAGGAGAAAAATTTAACCCTCGAGTATGTAGCTGGAAAACTACTGGAAACCTATGAAAGAAGACAAGCTTCAAAACAACAGAGCCTTAAACTTCCTGTGGCTGAATTTCAACAAAGCCATAAATCTTCTGACGTGGTGGCTGCATTAAAGGCAAGGAAATGCTTTAATTGTGGTTCCACAGAACACTTAAGGTGGGATTGCAACAAGAAGAAGAAAAAGCAGTTGACAGCAAAGTGGAGAGAAGAAAACAACATGAATGAAGCTGAATCAACAAAGAAGTGTCTTCTAGCAAGAGTCAAAGAGACAATGAATCCTTGGTTTTTGGACTCTGGGGCTTCAATAAGTATGGCAAAAGACAAACTTTCATTTGTAACCTTGGAAACTTCTACTTCAAAGCAAAAGTGTGTTACCCTTGCAAATGGAACAAAAATCCAGATTTGTGGTGTGGGTAATGTATATTTTGATTGTCTGGGAATTGAACTACAAAGTGTTTTATATGTACCAGAATTGGAAACAAACCTTCTAAGTGTGTTTCAGTTAACAGAAATGGGGTATGAGGTTTGTTTTACTGAAGAAAATTGTACTATAAAACAGGGAAACAAGGTGTGTGTGCAGGGAATAATGAAAGAATCTTTGTATGTGATTAATACTTGTACAGAAAATGAAGTTGTAGCCAGCAAAGTCACAACAAAAACAATAGCCAATTGCAAACCACACCAAGAGTGTATCCATTTAACTCATAAAAGGTTTGGTCATGCTAACTATAAAACAATTTCTAAGATTCCAGAATTGTGTGAAGGGGTGAAAATCAAACCATGTTCTAACTATGTAGAATGTAATGTATGCAGTGAAACCAAGTGTCATAAGTCAAACATTTCAAAACATAGTGAGAGAACAACAAAAAGAATTTTTGAATTAATTCATGCAGATCTTGCAGGTCCTTTTGAGACAAGTCAAGGAGGAAACAGATTTTTCTTGTCTATTGTTGATGATTACAGTAGATTTGGATTTGTGTATGTGTTAAAACAGAAGAGTGAAACTTTTGGAAAGTTCAAAGCGTTTGTTAAGTGGAGTAAAAATAGATTTAAAGAACCTATAGCTAATCTAAGAACAGACCGGGGAGGTGAATTTCTTAGCAACCAATTTAAAAAATTCCTCAGTGATGAGGGTATACAACATGACCTTACTGCTCCATATTCACCATTTCAAAATGGAGTTGCAGAAAGGAAAAACAGAACCTTGCAGAACATGTTAAGAGCTCTATTGAAAGAGTCAGGATTGTCTAACCTGTTCTGGGCAGAAGCTTTGTCCACCTCAAATTATTTGTTAAACAGGCTTTACCACTCTGTACATGAAAAAACCCCATATGAAATGTTTTACAAAAGAAAACCTAGAGTGTCACATATAAGGGTTTTTGGAAGTAAATGTTTTGCTCATATTCAGAAAGAAAACAGACCAGGAAAGCTAGCTCAAAGAGGTTTGGAATGTAAACTGTTGGGATATGATACACAAACAAAAGGCTACCGTTTGTGGTCTCCATATCACAAAAGTGTAATTGTGAGCAGAGATGTAGTTTTTCATGAACAAATGCAGGAAACAAAACAGTATGTAAGTTTGCCTGTAGAACAGAAAGCTGTAGAAACAGAAGAAATTCCTGAACAATCTCAGCAAGAGAGGGAGGGGGAAGAAACTGTAGAGGAGGAAACTATGCCTGTAACTATGCCAAGACGATCAGAAAGGGAACGCAAAGCTCCAATTCGTTACTCAGATGAATACCAAAGCAAACAGGTTTCTCATAGAGCTTTACTAATAGCCTATGAACCTACTTCATTTGAGGAAATTCAGGAAATGGAACCTACAGAAGCTCAGGGCTGGCATGAAGCAATGTCAGAGGAAATCAGAGCAATGGAAAAAAATGAAACGTGGGAGCTAGTACCTTTACCTGAAGGTCGTAAAGCCATTACCAGTAAATGGGTATTCAAAGTAAAACAAAATGAGAAAGGACAGGTGGAATGTTCAATGGTAAAACACAAAGAGATGCTTTTAAAGCTGGGTCTCAGATTGTAACACAATTTAAACAACATGCGCAAGAGGAGGACTGTTAAGTATATGAAAAGAAATACTTGCTTAGTCATTAAAATTGTGTGTGTATGGCTATCTCAGGGTTAAACAGAGAAAGTCTATCTGTGGGCAATTACCTTGAGATAGAGGCTGTTCTGGGAACCTTGCCAAGATTCTAAGTTAGCCTCATCACAGCTGTATGTAATGTAGATAAGAATTGTGTAGATCTGTATATAGTTTCTCACTTTGTAAAATGGAACTGATCACTGCTTACTGATCACTGCTTACTGATCACTGCTCTATGATCACTGCTCTCTGTGTATGCCTCAGTGTGCTGATCTGAACTGATCTGAATTGGACTGCACAGAAGCCTGAAGGAAATAAACCAGCTCTGCTGTGTAAAACCTGCGTGATGTGTGTTTGTTTCTGAGCACAAACAGAGTTCCAGAGAGAGAAAAGTTCTGGCACAATAACCCAACACAGAGGGACTCTGTGAGGCACCCACTAACTTATACAACAGTAGGATTGAGTTGGAAGAAAGAAAGGCCTCAGTGGGACTCAACAAGCCTTATAGTCACATAGGCCTAATTTACACCCGCCATTTATCCCAGGGTGGCCATGGGGTCATCCCTGCAGGTCCAAATGATGCACAGCTGATCTCGGGGTGAACTGAGGACGACCTCTCAGTTCTCCCAGAATATCAGGGACTGCCTTTGTCCCAGTTTTTTCTTCAGTCTTGAGACAACCCCTAGATCTGCGGGCAGTGTGGCTCTCGCTCCCAGGGTCCCCTCTCTTCCCCGTGAGTAGCAGGGCTCAGAAAATGGACAAGG
Source organism: Elgaria multicarinata webbii (assembly GCF_023053635.1). NCBI lineage: Eukaryota > Metazoa > Chordata > Lepidosauria > Squamata > Anguidae > Elgaria > Elgaria multicarinata. Next base: position 66,020,001 of record NC_086178.1, read on the forward strand.
AGCTGTGTGGGGAGAGTCCGTGGGCATCAGGGGTGAGGGAGAGAGCATTTTCACCATGTTTGCGATGGCTCTCAGCGCCTTCCAGCACAGTGTGTGTGTTTTTAAAAATCATACCTTCACGCAGGATCATGCTCGTGCTGTTGCGCAAATGTCTCCACTTGTAAAAAAAATGGCACCCCGGAACAGCCCTCCTTACTTCCAGGATAACTCGCTGTTGTGTGGCCCCTGAGGGACAATCCTGGAAGCGCAAACCCCCGTAATCATCCTTCCCCACTCCAGGAAGGCCTCCAGGTGCAGATTAGTCCATAGAATATAGAAGGATGGACTTCCAGACCTTGTGTGTGAGAAAGAATCTGCCAAAAACTGGACCTTGCTAGGTGGGCTTGAGCAAATAGTAATTTTAACAGCATCAGGTCCAAAAGACAGAAATAGGGAATGGTTGTTCTTCCCCAGTGCATCATCAGTTTCCCCTCCTTCTCTGCCTGACCTTGGAAATAGGACTTCCTATATAAAGTAATAGGGGCCAGAGGGTGAATGGGTTGCTGTACCAGAAACAGTTCCTAAATGTTGTCTCTTAACTGTTAAAGCAGCAGTTGCCATCCTGGGTCAGCAGACAATGGCACTAGCGGGGCAGTAAAGTCCTTCACAAGTTGCAACATGCTAACACTTAGTGGGTTCCCTTAAGGACTGGCCAGACAGAACCACAAAACATACACATACAACGTGATTTAGTTGATTGGTCCCAGGAGAGGATACGACCTACTGGTACTTATTGTGGCTCTGTTCTGGAAGTGGGATGTGGCTTGTCATGAAACCAATGCAGGCTTCTATCCTTGGATTCTAGCTGAACATGTTATGTGGCACAGTTCTGCATATTCATCCATTATTATAGCCCATAATAATCTAATTTAGAAAAGGAATGGGTTTTATAAAAGGAGTGTTTGAGGTTTTTTGTTTTGTTTTGTTTTTGAAAATGAGTGTTATATAACAAGATTGTATCATATACCAGGGCTGCAGTCCAGAAGGACCTACCAGAGTAGGACATGTATGCACATAAATGGCCTTCAGAATTGTAGCTTAAGAACTACATCCAAAGGAAAATGATACAGCGGCTGGTTCAAATGCTTGAAATTCCTCCCACATGAAACAGCTGCATGAAGGAAAGAAGATCTGTTCTGGCAGGCTCCTGGGTGAAAGGCAGTGCTTTTGGGGGGACAAAAAATCAATCTTCCCCAATCAGTTACTTTCCAGATGAGTTTAACTACAGCAACCATAATCCACCAGCCAGCTTTATGGAAGAATTATGGGAGTTGTAGTCCAACACATCTGGAGGGTAACAGGTTGGGGAAGTCCGATATATAAACAAGCACTGCAGCTGAAAAAATACTACTACGCTCATCTGACTCACCTTCAGGAAACTGCATGTGCAACCAGAGTGCACTAGGATAGATATTAATTTCTTTCTGCAGCTGCAACCAAGGGACTATTTTGAATGGAGGATTTAAAACATTGGAACCAGCCCAGTGGGATACATTTAACAGGTTGGTCAGCTGAATATCTATGTACACACTTCTTACAGGTGATGATGATGATGATTCCCTTGCCCTATCCCAAAGTAATTCATTCTGAACCATAGCAATATCAAGCTTCTGGCCAGACAATCTTAACTGTTTGTTGGAGAGGGAATCCAATGATAGTGCACCGATCTGGGACAACATCTGTCAAGGCTAACAATTAGGCAGACGGTATCACAACACTGACACACACACTGGGACACAGAACACAGATGCCTACTGGAACTCAGTTGCCTTGGTAGAACCAAAGCAGAGGTTAGCCAAAGGAGACAGCAGGATGACAGAGAAGTATGGCAGGAAGAACAAGATGAGAGCAAACTGCAGCTCTATTGAAGTGGTGGTGGATACACTTCCCCCATACCAGGAAGTCTGGGTGGGTCAGGCTGGGTGAGGGACTGTCAAGTCTATAGCCAGCATTCATAAGCCTGTCAGACCAAGAAGGATCAGCCCAAGACCTTTCTCGCAGCAGAGAGAGAGAGAGAGAGAGAGAGAGGGAGAGAGAGAGGAGGGCAGAAGAGAGCTTGGGAGAGAGAAAGTTGGCAATGGATGATTTTACCCCCACCCACCCCAGCTGAGACCCAAGCTACGGCAGCAGTGGCACAGGCTGGGTGCGACAATCCCAAACCTTTTATGCCAAACCCTATGTAGATAACACTTTAGATTTAGCCTAGCTGATGATTGGTTGTTCTGTCTTATTAGAAAGTTGGTTGCAAGTTAGCTCACCTGTTTACAGACATCAAGTTAGAATCCTGGCAAGCAAGCTATAATAAACACATTTTCCAGGCAACAAATGTTTATTGAGTGTCTAGACTCACACTGAGAATGTTAGTTAATTCACTTTAATTGGAATGGGGGGGGGGGGAGGTCTCCATTGTGTTCTCTGTTCACAAAAGGGTGCCATCTAGAATTTAAAACTTTGCATTCAGCATCTGGGGTTGCACATGTGACTCAGGCTGGTTTCAGTCTGCAGATGAATTCCTTAACAGGTGTTCCACACAGTCAGCTTTGATAGAAGAAATCTCCTGTTTAGAGAACTATGAATCCAGTCTTCCTTTCCCTGCTGCCTTTGGGAGGTAATTAGTTCTATAAAACCTGATTTGGCAAATACGGATCCTTGCATGCAGCAGCATGTGCATAGCCCATTGCTGCACACAAAGGTATTTCAGTGGGTGAAATTGTGAAATGCTCCCATTTCTTCCTTTCTTGAAAAATACTTTTCTAGCTCACAAGGTGATGGGGAAAATCTCAGGGTGGGTGAGAGAAGTCACTCACATGGAAAAGCAAGAAACAAATTAAAAGGGCGGCATTATTTGGAATCATGGAGCCATGCAGCCTCTTTGCATTTTCAGAACTGAGAAAGATATTTCTGAATTTGAATGTCAGACCTCACACTACAGTAGCACATTCATGGAAATGCACCATTACACACCAAAATAGCAGCAGGCCTGCTCACTATTGCACAAGAATGACTCATTCAGCAGGTATCCCTGTTTTCATCTGTCGGAAGCTGAAGGCGATGACTTTTGCAATAAGCACCACTCAGAATACTAATCAGCTGGTGCTACTGTAGCATTCTGAATGAACAGCATACTTTTAGAAAGACACTGCTGCATGCATATCTACCTGATTTTTTTTCATCAGAATGGGCCATTCACACAACTTTTAAGAGATGATTCATCTCAGGCTCTATCTGAGAATTCAGTCTCAGCTCACAGATTACTCTGAGAAAGTTGCATGACGAATTCTATTCTAATGATTCCACAGGAATCATCCCTAAAGCCATCCTGGGCAGGCTAAACATTACATCAGTCTCAAAACAGTTGGAAATTATACACTAATTTATTTGAGTTCACAGCATGCCCCATCCCGATGGGGCAGAGTGAATAACAAAAGATTACAAGACAAACATCAAGATACGCCTCTAAAATTCAGTTACAATCCAATTAAAATACCTAAAGAACAAAACAGCAGCTAACATTCCCAACCACTAATCAGCCACCACCACCCCACAAGCCAACCCCATCAGAAATACACTGGTTGCAAATCTACTGAAAGTGATACTCAGCTTTAAAAACAACATTATTTTGTTAACTAATTTAAGTCCTCAGATGTGCTTTCTATCTTAGAATAATTAAGGTAAATGTTATATATTGCTAGAGCAGAGAAGCTTACTGGTTTCATTCATTACAGGAATTAACAGCACAATCCTAAACGTGTCTACTTGGAAGCAAATCCCATTTATTTCAGGTATGTGGGTACAGGATTGCAGTCTAAAATTAAGAACATAAGAAGAGCCATGTTGGATCAGATCAAGGGGCCCATCTAGTCCAGCACACAAAGTGCCCAACCAATATTTTAGGAACATAGATAGCTGACTTATACTGAGTCAGATGACTGGTCCATCTAACCTATTGTTGTCAAAACTAACTGGCATCAGCTCTCTGGGGTAGGACAGATTTTTTCCCCTGTCCTATCTGGAGATGCTGACAACTGAGCCTATGACCTTCTACATGAAAAGCATGTGCTCTACCACTGAGCTAAGTTCACTCCGCATTTTATGGGCATATGGTGTCCTTTCTTTATCTTATGGGAATATGTTTAATATGCAATACAAATTTGCCACTTGGATATCACATTTTTATTATTATTATTATTATTATTATTATTATTATTATTATTGATTTATAGAAAATGTAAAGACCAACTATTTTAGCAACATAGATAGCTGACTTATACTGAGTCAGACCATTGGTCCATAGCCCATTATCGTAGACACTAGTGGGCAGTAACTTGTAAGGCTCCAATAGGAAAGGAATCCTTGGCCAGGTGATTGATGAAGCTTCTCTATGCGCTCCTTGTCAATCCCAGAGAGGAGACTCAAACATATGGGTGAAAGCAGAAGCCCACAAACCTTATTTTCCTGCCTATATTGTTGTCAGCCATTTGCCAATGCAGGACTTCACATCTATCCACATAGCCTTCCTGGTCCCTCTGCCATTGCTGGCTCCTATTGGCGAGCTGCCTTTCCAGCTGCAATTGCTGCATCTCCCACTCTTTCCTCAAATACAAGTTGTCATACATGAGAAGAATGTGATTCTCTGTTCCCACAGTGCCTGAACCAAAGAGAAGAGCTACTTTCCAATTCAGATCAGATACTGATGATGATGATAGCAAAGACTCTACTTCAAAGGAGAATGCCAGCCCCACACTTCAGACCTTACACACCTGAATCCTCATTTTTAGAAAAGGAGATATCTGAATGTGCATAGGAAATAACACCAGCTAAGAATGACAGCTGACATGGCTGGGCTCTCTTGAAATCAATGTAAACCCCAAGTAAGCTACAACTAAAGTAAGGAATGGATCCTCAGAGGGAATGGAATATGTCACACAGAGAGAAATGAAATGAGGTGGTTTATATTGTTCTTTCTGATTTATTATTTTAAATGTTACTTTTAATGCTTCTTATAATATGATTTGTATATATTCTGGTCACAGGGAGAGAAATGGGTTAAACTGCTCTTTCTGTTTTATTATTTTTAGTGTAAAATCTTGATATTTGCTTTACTATGATTTTAATATATCCTGTTCACTGCTTTGTAAAAGTATTGCTGTTCTGAATGGCTGCTTATAAGCCTGTTAAAAAATATTCACTGCATTGAAAGAGAAAAATGAAGGGGGGACAGCAATGACAGACCATGAGTGAATGGAATGACAATCTGGTGTGTGTGTGTTGAGGGGGGGGAGTCCTTTGCATTGGAATGACAGGATTGGGACCCTCTGTGTCCATCCTTGTGCATGAACCTGCAACACATAGATCCCCACCTGAAACACAGAGATCCAGTGGAGGCTGGTGGCTACAATGTCAAAAAGGCGGTAAATCCACTCCAGGTTTCAGTCTGAACCAGTCAGAATTTTAAAGGAGTTAAAGGAGTCCTGACTGGTTCTGATTGAAACCTGGAGCAGATTCACCACCCCACTGACATCACAGCCACCAGCCTCCACTGTACAGATCCCCACCTGCAACACATGCTGTAACAAGATGTATATAAATATGTGAGTGAGGGACGCCAGAATAATGCAAAAGATAAACAGAGACCTTTATTTATTTATTTTATTACATTAAATCCCACATTTGTTTTCATCTTGCAAGGATCCAAGGCGGCTTGCATGGTCCTCTTCCTTTCCATTTTATGCTCACAACAACCTTGTTGAGAGTCAGCAATTGGCACAAAGTCACCCCATGAGCTTTATGGTCAAGTGGGGATTAGAACCTGGGTCTCCTGAGTCCTTGTCCAACACTCCAACCACTACACTGTACTGGTACTATCACTGCTGAGCAAGTGCAAGACAGGGGAAGGCAGATCACTCTCTTCTTAGGGCTGTGACTAGCTCTGAGATGTACAAACACAAACAGAAGTAATAATAAAGATGGAAACATTCTCACAAACAAATAATATGAATGGTAGTCAATAGCAACGCTGATATTTGGCCACCCATATGGATGCAAACATGCTAAACTGCTGCTTTTGACATTGCCATAAAGGTGTAAAATGGGCCAATATATAAGAGCCCTAAACTGCAGTTCTGCACCCACTTTCCTGGAAGTAAATCCCACTGAACTCAGTGGGCTTTACTTCTGAGCAGAGATGTATAAAACTGCACTATGCACACACCCATAGTTCCTGCAAAATCCAGATTCAGAAAGCACCTGCCAATTTCAAACAATTATATGTTCAGATTACACATAAATGACAGCTTGGAGAGGTTGACTGAATGACTGATTGTCTACACCGGAGCAAGCACGGCACACATGAGAGGAGCCTTGGCCATCAGAGAGTGGCAAGTTTGTTTTCAAAGTTAAAATGATACATGCAGAGAGCCAAATTCTCAGGTATTGATGCAAACTGGCCTCACTGGATTGCACTGCCAACTGGTCTGACAAGCTCCTAAACAGGTTCAGTGGGAAAACATTTCTTTATTGTATTTAGATTTCTCTCCTGCTGGTGGCAATGCATCCTTATCTCATTGTATCTTCTCAACAGCCCTCCAAAGTCAGATAGAATGCATGATAGCAACTTCATCACTGAGCAGAGACTGGAATGTCAATCTCCCCCACACTGGGACGCGAAAAGAACTTCCTTCACCGGGGTTAAAAAGGAATAAAACCCCAGCACAATCCTATGCAGGTTTTCATGCTGTTTGATGCAATTTCATTCCAGATAAGTTTGGCTAGGATTTCAACCTTAATATCTTTGCAAAACAGCAAATATAAATTTGCTTGTCCGTGCTGAGCAAATCTCATTAGGTTCAGAGAGAGAAAGCATGCCTTTACAGGGCTTCGTGTCAGGACTGCCTCTTTATGATACCAGTCCTGGATTCTTCAAAGTAATAATAAAGAAAAGTGCTTCTGAGAACGTGCAGAGTACCTTTTCCTCACCAGGGACTAACCACATCTGTCCCCGTGCCATACCTTCAGGATAAGGAGCAGTGCTCCCAGGGGGAAAGGGCATGAGTTCCACAAGTGCCTCCCTTTTTTTATTATTTATAGAAATAGAGCACTTAGAGCACTGCTCCCTTAACTACTCAAAAGGGCTTTAAATCATTTCTTTAACACGCTCAACTCTTACCCGCCTCCCTCAGCCACTCCTTCCCAGTTCTTCTTTTTTTTTTAAAAAAAAAAGTATATTGACTCCCCAGCATAATCTTGCTGACGAGGGAGATTGCAAGCTAAAGCCAGAAAGTCTGCAGATACTTTAGTTATTGCTCAGATCCAGTAGCAACATATATCCTCTATGGTTACTCCCTTTCGGAGGAGCAGCGATTCCCCAGGAAGGAGAAGAAAGTGTGGAAGCCCTTTGAACTATCCGTCAGACACACGCAGTGTGCGTGTCAGGTGCAGGTCTGCGACCCAGCCCCGCTTCCCGGCAGCCTGGCTACAACCCGAGAGCAGCTTCGCGTTCACTTGCTCATCACCTTTCGATCTTTAAGGCATCTGATGGTACCCTCACATGTAGCACCCGCACAGATACACAATTTCTCTCCTTCCTTCCAAAAGGAAGCCAAATATTTTCTCATCTCTCTCTCTCTCACACACACACACACACGATTCGTCGCTCGCCGATCACTAAAATCCTCCTCAAAACGGCACCATCAAGTCCTTCCAGACGTCCAGGTCTGGGAGGAGGGCTGGGTTCTTTGCTTCGTCCCACCGCTTCTGAAAACGCTTCCGTCCGATTTGGGAACGCCAGGACGCACCGCCACTCTTAGGACCTGCCCCAACTCGGCCGCTTTGATGGGACCCCAGCCCCGCAGCCCCTCCACGAACCCACCCGCCTCGTTTCTGTCCCACGACTGCCCGTCGCTTGCGCGCGCGCGCGCGCGCGGCGCCGAACTCCACGGCTCAGCCCACGCGCCCATTCAGCGCTGCCAGAGATCGGCGTCTGAGGGAGAGAAACAAAACCAGATTCCGCCACCAAACGCCGCGCTCGGCGCCTTCGGCGGCTCCCGTTGGAAACGCCCGAGCGAGGAAGGCGTGAAGAACATGCCTGGTGCGAAAGTCACCGGCGACCCTTTCGGAAGAGGCGCCGACGCCTCCCCTTTCCCACGCCCGGGAGACAGCCAGGGGGAGAGAGAGAAAAAGAGAGACACCATCTTCCCTTACCTTTATATTTATCCATCCTGCGAATTTTAATATCTCTGACTAGATGGCGCAGAGAGCCCTTCGGCTGGGCGGGGGGCCTGGGTTCCTCACGCGCTCCCGGAACTTCTTCAGGATGCCTCCCTGCCTCCCTCAGCCGCGCGCGCCTCCTGCCTCCTCCCTCGCCAACGCCGGGCTACATTTGCGCCTCGGCGGGATCTCTTCCCTAGCTCAAACGCCCTCGCGGCCCGGCTCTCCGCTCCCGCGACTCCGCCCCTTTCGGTGAGATCACCCTGGGCGGCGGGACGGACTGGGGCGAAGGAGCAGCTCGAGGCCGGGGGTGTGGGGGGCGGAGTGGGGAGCGGCCGGGACGCCGCGGCCGCTTTCCCGTCTCGAAGGGGAGCTTGTCGACGCGCGCGCAGCGGGAAGGACTGCTCCAACCACAACAGGAGCCTGGATGGATGGAGTTGGTTGCGGGATTGGGAGAGGTGGCGGCTTTCTCCTCCTCCTTCCCCTCCTCGCAGTGCGGGGAGAAGCCAACGCCTGGAAAACAGAGGAAGCGGCTGGGAAGAACATAAGAAGTGCCAGGCTGGATCACACCGAGGGTCCATCTAGTTCAGCACTCTGTTCACACAGTGCCCAACCAGCTATCGACCAGCACATGGCACAGCAGCACCCTCCCACCCATGTTCCCCAGCAACTGGTAGCACATAACCATCAGGGCTAGTAGCCACTGAAAGCCTTCTCCAGGAATTTATCCAACCCCCTTTTAAGAAACCCATGGGATCCCTCTGTGCTAGAGAAGGAGTAACAGAGACCCACATGAGAGGGTGTGAGTGGAGTCAGCAGGGGTTTTGAGGGCCCTTGGGCAATGGTCTACCTTCTCACCACTGTTGCCACCAAACGCTCTTTCTCCTCATTGCTCCCACTGGCTTGCTTGACAGTCAGAGCGCCAGTGAGCAAGTAGGCCATGCCCTAGAATCATAGAATAGTAGAATTGGAAGGGGCCTATTAGGCCATTGAGGCTCAGTGCAGGAATCCACCTTAAAGCATACCTGGCAGATGACTGTCCTCTACCGCTCCTCCTCCTCCTCCTCACCACCACTACCATCAGCTGGGCCAAGCTAGAGGCAGGTGAACAGGCAGGTTGCAGTGCTAAAGAGGAGCAGCAACTCCAGGGGGTTCTTGTCAGTGGTCTTCTGACCATGCCAACCCTTGACACTGAAGATGTTGCCAACCTTGCTGGAAACAATCTTGCTAAGGAAAGTCAGAGAGAACAGAGGGGATGAAAACTGGGGTGCTTCCAAAAGAGGTTCTTATTCTGCAGTTGCCTTGCCACCAACAGAGAATTTGAAAGTTGACTTCATTGTGTCTCCTGTGTTTTCTGTCTGTCTTCTTTCTTACCACAAAGCAACCTGTTAAGGAGGCAAGGTGGAATAGATACCTGGGGCCTTTGGATTGTCTGTCTGGATGCACCATTCCTATATGTTGCTGGAGGTTACAGGGCTGTTCCAAGACATTTTGCTGCCTGAGACAAAGAACAAGTTGGTGCTTCTCCCATTCCATGCCAACTGAAGCAGCCACTGAATTTGCCTTCAACATGGATGAGAGGACAACATCCTCCATTGTACCTGAAGGCAGCAGGTTAAATTGGGGGGTCAGATCAGGCTGCATAGCACATAGGTCTCTCCTCCAACATCTTACTACTGCCTTCTTGCATCATCTGCAGCCCGAGATGACTGCTTTACTCTGCCTGGGCCAGTCCTCAAAGGTTAGAAATTCTCCATTCCAACTGAAAAGGGCTATGGCTTATAGCTAAAGAACATGCCAACCTGGCCTGTGTATGAGTAAATATATGTGGTATTAGAACACACAAGGAGATCGAAAGTGCCTTGTAGGCAACCCTAGACTTAATTAACTCAACAGGAAAAAATTATTTCATTGCATATATAATATTTTTAAGTGGCCCCATTGGGTTTAGTAGGATTGCTCTAAGGTAAATTTGCTAAGGATGACAGTTTTAATTTCAACATCCCTAGATGTCAGGGATGGGGAACCTCTTATCCTTCAGAAGCTCTTTGACTCAAGCCAGACAATGGCCAGTTATGCTGGTAGTGCAGCAACATCTAGAGACCACAGGATCCTGGTTTCAGATACAGATTAAGCCCTTTGAAGACAATTGCATTGAATGACACTTTCAGATACTCCACAAAGAATTGGCAGCTGGTTATCTGAAAGGATGATAGGCAATTTAAAGACAGAGGCTTAAAATGTGTTTCTGCTGGCTGCATGTTTAACTGAAATGTAAATGGTGAGCGTGACTTTTGCCTAAAGTGGGAAAGCTTAATGGAACTCTTTTGGGGGGATCTTAAAGGAAGGAGATGATTTCTTTTAAGTGTGAAGTATCATTTTTTAATGAAGAAAAATACCATCCATTATTAGCAAGAAAACTTTCAAGCCATCTTTAATGTTTTCATTTAATTCTTTTTAAGAGTGTGGGGTCAGAGCCAAAGTGGCTTTTTAAAAATCAACAAGTTCAAGGCTCATCAATATTCTGGAAGATCCAGATTTAAACAACACAGTGATATTGATTTTGTCCGTGTACCACTAACCTTCAGATTGCTAGCTGTTTGCATTATTAGTGAAGCCATTATAGTTCCTCAGTTTACTTAAGGAGTCATTCAACAGTTACCTGTTAGGACTACAGCATGTAAGTGGTCATAGAATCTTCCTTTAGGATGTACTAGTCCCTAAAGTCAACAACAGTTTTCCTGTTTGCTAGCCCATAAACTAGAGAAAGAAAGGGAAGAGAAAATAGCACAAAACAGAGGGGGCCATTGATAGATGCATATACACATTGGGGACTGACATAAGGGCTGGTGTCAACGGTAGATATTTTCAGGCACCTGCCTGTCAAAAAGCCAGTGAGCAAGGTGATGGCGATGATGAGAAAGAGGGTGAGGAGAAATAACAGGTGGTGACAATAGCAGTAAGAAGGTAGATTCCCTGAGGGAGGGGACCCATGGAGGGTGTCTTGCCCAAGGGCCCTCAAAAACCTGGAGCTGGCGCTTCAAACTTTGGCTTCAGATTTGGTGAGAACTTTTGGCCAGAATAGTTTTCTAAATGTAAAAAAGACATTGAGTTTGCATGGAAGTGAATGACAACGATCCCATGTTATAGTACTGCTAACTAAGTATAGACATATAGAGCAAATTACTGCAGGATTGGTGATTTTCCTGTGTGTGTGTTTTGCACATGATCACTTACCATATACAGTTACCTGTGTATATTTGGGGCTTCTATTTGTGTCATTGTCTCAGAATTCATCACGTGTATTTCTTCTTCTAGAAATACAAACCAAGGGAAAGGGTGGACCTTTAGCACCATAAGTATGCAGCACATCCACTCCAAAGCACCATGGAATGTAATAAGGTCATATAAAACATGTGCAGTGAATACGGCCTATTCAAATGTTGTATCACAATAGCAACCCCCCAAATAATACATGATAGAGACTGTTTTGTAGTTTATGATTAATTATTGTATTAACAGCATTCATATGCCACCCAATAACAATGTTCTCAGGGCAGCTTATAAACAGTTAACATTAAAATAATGACTACAGGATAATAAAAAGAGTAAACAATTTCCAGTTTAAAAAATACAGTAGCAGAAAATAAAATGGCACCAGATCAGCATTTTTAAACTTTAGGCATCACAACTAAAGAAACTAATGATGGCAAAACCTGGAATCACAAGCTCATATTGTGTAAAGACTCTGCAGAATGATTTCGATTCCCTGATGGATGAAGTATCTGGCTTGGTATAAATATGCAATAGAATGCGGTGGCACAATGGACTGAACCAATACAGGCAGTAAATGTGAGATCACATTTTAAATGCTTCCCCATGTAGGAATAAAAGAAGCAACAAGCAAGAACCCAGCAGAGGTTGGTGGCTCCAATGTTAGTGGGCAGTGAATGTATTCTGGGTTTCAATCAGAACCCTACCCCTAGCCCCAAATGGCTTCAGCACCATGGATAGCTCCTTTAAAACTAGTGATTCTGACTGAAGCCTACAGTGGATTTACTGTCCACTGACATCAGAGCCTCCAGCCTCCACTGCAAGAACCTCAAATAAATAAAAACTAGCTCAGTGTTCTTCAGAGTAAGGCCTGAAGAACTGATGAGACTGGCAATTCCCAGCCTCGTTAGATGTGTCTCTCCCTCTCATATACTTATTCACTAGGCCTATTCGCATAGATTGCAATTAACCTACAATTTGCTATGCAGAGAGAGGGGGATATGTGTGTACTGGATCATCCACCTTTACTTTTAATCAACAACCTGCAATTGGCCAGGTTAACCCATGGTTGTTAATTGCTGGGTTGTTTAGCTCTAAAAAACACACACCCAGTGCTTTGGGTTCGCATTTGACATTCAGCAATCTGCGACCCAGCCAGTTATAGATTGTTGATTAAAAGTGGAAGTGAGGAGCACATGGGTGGTAGTGCATTCACTCACTCTTGCTCATGCATGGCAGATCATGGGTTAATTAACCCACAACATGGTGATATATATGAACCAAGTCTCTCTCGCTCGCTCTTTCTCTTTGCCAAAAGGCAAAGAGCAATGTGATTGGCTAACTGCAATAATACACTAGAGGCACTCAAGGTGCAGAGGAAATCAAATATGTGGGCCACAAAGAGAGAGTAACAAGGCCCAGTCCTGTGAGATTTTTGCAGGACTCAGTGGAGCAGAACACTCTTTCAGTGATGAGAAAAAGATCCACCCCAAGTCAAGGACCAAGGGAGCCTGTCAGAATTTGCTTGCCTGTTGAATGACTGTTAAGGCCTTGCTTGGAGGTGGAGGGGGATAGGGAGGAAAGATCTGAAAAGGCCTCCAGCATGGTTTGGTGCATAGCATCACCACTTGACCAGGGGTCAACAGGAGAACCCCCACACATGGCTCAGGAGAGGCCTCCAGGCAGTCTCGGCACAGTGCCTGCAGCCAAAGTGGCTCCCGACCTAGCTCATCGGGGAAATGATTCTATCCTTGTGCTCTCCTTGTGTATTTGTGATGAGGTTTTGTTTTTTAAACATAATGAAGCATTGCAAACTGTGCCCCCCACCAATGCTCCGGAGTAGTGTAGTCTAATGTTCTACCACCTCCACACCTATTCTGTGACATTTTAGACCAGGCATCAGTCTGTAACCAAACAGACTGGAATCAGAGAAGCAGGACTCTATTCCACAAGTGATCAGATATGTGATATGGAGACACATTACGTTTAATAAAGGCAGCCACCTTGTCATTAGAATCTGATCTCCCTCTTTTTTATTTTTATTTTAACTCATATTACATACTTAGGGTGTAATCCTATGTATGTTTAGGCAGAAAGTCTTTCAACTGGCTGGGGAATGCTGGGAGTTGTAGGACTTTTTTCCTAACTGAACATGCATAGGGTTGTCCTGCCCTCCAATATTTATAATAGTTGGATGTAATATTATGTGTGTGTTTTCTCACTTAGGATGAATTACTTGGATCCAGAGACAGGAAGTTGGCATTGGGCCCTATATTATCTTCTGAGTCTTTATTTGCACTTCAGGCGATATGAAACAGAAATGCCCGGTTCCATTTTGGAATTTCCTCACTGTCTCCCCACAGGTACCTTTAGTGCATCCCACCCCACCCCACCCCACCCCACACACACTTAGAAGAATCTTGTCCCCTTAGTAGCACCTGAAACTCACCACCTGAGGCGAATGACTCACCTTGCCTCACCCTGGTCACAAACTTCTTGTCTCAGGGTAAAGCTGCCCCTGAGAAGAGTGTAAGACTTTCTCCCAACATTTATTATTTCCCATGAGATAAGTGGCGCTTTGCTTCCAATGAGACTACTCAGTCATTCCAGGAAGTGACCAGGAGCCTGCTAGAGAAGTGTTGGTGGAGAGCATGCCAAGGAACAAAACACACACACACAACAGGAAGTGAGGTTCAGTTTTGAATTGGGGCCTGGGATATGAGTTTCAGTGTGAGTTTCAGATGTGAGTTTCAGTGGGGCTGGGGGACACAAACAACTGGATTTCTCACAAGAGTAAAAGGGTCTCTGGAGGGCAGGTGAATTTGTTTACTTTGGTTTTACATATCCTAGGTCTTGGCTGTTTTTCGAGGCTATCCCTTTTAAGTTCCAAGTCTTTGTCCCAGATGGAGTATTTTGACATAGTTGGACATGTTCAGTGGACATGTGCCACATGATTACAGCCAAACTCAGCCCTCCCCAAAGGTTTTAACCATTTTAGCAATTGCTCCACATATGCAAATATTGCAACATCCCGTTCTTTCCTGATAATATTGTAGAGCTCCAGTTGACAACCAAGTAAATACATTCTGGTACTACACATAAACCAGGAACATGTGGCTTGGTGGTCTAGGCACGGTGTTCTCACTGTTATCAACACATGGTTCTGGGGATGCATCAATTCCCTGCCACCCTTGAGCAGGTGATCCCTCTGCACACACGCAAATGCATTCATGTTGAAAGGGATTGTATCTTGACTTTTTAAAAATGAAAGCAGAAATTTGTAGGATTCTCAGGAGAGCCTTGCACATCCCTGTCGAACTGGGGGTGTAGCCTTCACTTTTATGGAAATTGCTATCAGATGCCAGTTCTGAGCTCCCAGAAGGATGTTTTTTCTGGAATATCCCAAACGATAAAGTTCTAGGCCTTGGCTTTTTCCTTAGACACAGTCCAAGTCAGTCCAGCCAAAGTCAATAACCTTCCGATTCTTCAAATCACAATTGCGTATGTAGAGAGAAGAACTTCTGCAGAATTTCTCACATAAAAGGGGAGAGGGAGAGGGAGAGGGAGAGAGAGAGAGAGAGAGAGAGAGAGAGAGAGAGAGAGAGAGAGAGAGAGAGAGAGAGAGAGTCTGAATTCCTGTTGCTGTATCGTTAATAATAGATAGATAGATAGATAGATAGATAGATAGATAGATAGATAGATAGGTCTTCTGTTACAGATGTAAGTGGAAATAGCTTCTGGATAGTACATGTATTGTGAATGGCTCCTTTTCTCTCTCCCACCCGTATTGCTCTCCTTCTGGTGGTTTTTTTTTATGTATGAGACAAGAAGTCAGTTTTGTAAACAACAACATTTCAACCCTCATTTTCCCATGTGGCCTAATACTTTCCATTGCTGTTTGCTAGCATCGTTATGCGTTCCAGGAAATAGGTCACATTCTGCACATCTCTAATTGAAGTTAATACTTTCTTTTTCTTTCTTTTTTAAAAGATAAATTGAGGCAGTTGCTTTACTGGGGGTGGGGGGTGGGGAGAGGAATCACTGTAATTCAAATTGCTTTTTGAAAGGCCCTAATCTATCCACATGAGATCTTCTGGCAGAAGCAAGTGAGAGAATATAAATAGAAGTTCAAAAGAAGGGGGAAACTTCCAGTGGGGAAGAAGCCTTGAAATTCACTGTTTAATAGGAAGATAGATGACTGGAAATACTGTTCCCTGACACAATTATAACTTTATGTAGGACTGTAAAAAAATTATTTGTATCTGATTGAACATCCTGCTGGGGTATTTTAGTTTTGCAGGAGTAGAACAGAGGCATTGGCCCCAATCCAGCACAGAGTTAAGCATGCTTAATTGATTAATTCAGTGACCATAAGCCAGGCCTCAAGTATGGTGGGGGGAAAGGGTACACTTTATTTGAGTTTGGAGATCGAGGCCAGCCTAGGCTGTAACCACATTACCATGAGAGGGAACTTGAGTCTAAATTGTAGATTATACTTGAAGATATTTATGGAAATGTATTTCCCTGCAACTGCATAGTGATTGTACAAATCTTGTGAGATTTTCTGGAGCCAAAGAGAAGCAGCATTAGAGCAGAATAAGCAATGTTCTGAAAAGTGAGTTGCTAGCCCAGGCTGCAAGTCACTTGGATGCTTGTTCAATTAAGCTAGGATTTGTAGTTTGAGAGACAGAGAGGGTTCTTGACATACTGCCTCAGAGTTCTTTGTGCATAGGCAAGAGAGAGAGAGAGAGAGGCTGAGTTTGGATGACACGCTAATCAATGGTTGTTTCTCATTCTGTTCCTATTACCCCGCCCCCCAGTTGATTAGTGTGTCATCTGAACTCAGCCAGAGAGAGAGAGAGAGAGAGAGAGAGAGAGAGAGAGAGAGAGAGAGCGCTAGTGGGTGAGGCAAAGCACTGTCAAAATCAGGGACATTGATCCCAAGAACACTGGACACCAGTGCTGCTGGTAGAATTGACAGGTCCAAAATATATGTGAGTAAATGTTTCATTCACAGCGATCATATTCTCCCATTTCTGAAAATGAACCAGAGGAAGAGACACTTTGGACAGTGTTTTCTGTGAATTAGAGCACAGATCCAAAGTAACCATGTGTTTTACATTCCATTCAGCTCTAAATAGAGTGGCCACATACTCATCATCCCCAAAGAGAAAATGCATCAGCAAAAAAAGAGGACAAAATAAGACTCCAGTTTCCATAAAATCTGAATATGCTAATTTATATGTACAGATAGAAATTGAAAAATAATTACTATAATTGAAATGGAAAAAAACATCTCACCACAGTGGGGAAGTTTGTGACCAGGTGACCTCCTGAATGCCCCCTAGTCTGCTGTCCAGGTGCTAAGTGCTGGTGGCCATCCCTGGATTCACCCTTCATATAATTCTTTATCTTTAAACCAGACTTGGACTGGACAGCACTTCAAATAGTGGATGTGTTCAAATAAAAGAATGTCCTCTGATAGCTCTTAAAATAGAAGGCTGTCCTTTATAAAATAGGACACCCTAGTCCTAAAATATGTGAGAATAGAGCCTGAGGAACTGGAAGAAGCTTTTAGATGTCTGCTTTATAAGGATTCTACAGAGCTTTCTGAGAAACGTTCCTTGTGAAATCTTGCATCTTAAAAACAATATTTTGGAAAAGTGTATGAACTCCCTCACTAATCTTATGAAATGAAATAAATGAAATTTACACACACAAAAACAATTGTAAGATTTTTTTAGTCAAGTGTACATAGTCCTACAGTTGTTTGTTTGTTGTTGTTGTGTTGTTGTTTTTTGCACACTGCCTGTGATTTTGGCAAAAGCATTTCAGCAAGCTAGCAGTCATTAAAAAAAAAACACCACCACAAGTATTCTGTTATGGGACAAGAATGGGTAAGCCAATTAGTCATTTTGTCTATGGAGTATAAACTTGCTAGTGAAATTGACTTTGGGGAGATAGTTCATGATTTTGCAATGAAAAAATCCAGCGAGATGAAGCTTTAAAGCAGGGGTCCCCAACTGGCTGGGAATGATGGGAGTTGCAGTCCATCACATCGGGTGGGGTGGGGGAATCAGACTGGGGAAGGCTGTCCTAGACTATTTAGGGGTTTAAAAACCAAAGCAAACAGTTCAAATTGAGGCCATAAACAAATAAGCAGCCAATGAAGTTGACTCAGAACTGGTGTTATGTGCTCTGTGCAAGATGCACTAGACAAAAGTCTGGCCACCACATTTGGAACCAGCTGATGTTTGCTAGCTGTTTTCAAACCCAGACCCACATGGAGAGCATTGCAGTAATCCAATCAGGAAGTAACTTCAGCGTACTGTAGATAACTGAGGCCGAACCTGTTTTGAAAAAAGGGAACACAGCTGGCCTATCAAGTAAAGCCAATAAAATTCATTGATAGCAATCACTGCTGCCTTTACATGCATGCAAAGTGTCAGGTCTAAAACCCACCCCAGTGAATACACAGCTCCTTGCAAGAGCTCCACTTCCTTTGCAAGTTTGAAAATAACTTGGCTAAATCTGAGTTGCTACGTAGCTCAGATCCAAGGTTTTGCAAGCAGGACTTTCAGACCAGTCACTCCAGCTGCTAGGATAGTCCATAGAGCCAAGCAGCCCTACACAATAACACATCAGAAGTCCAGGCTAGAAGGCATTGTATAAGTCTTTCCATGTAGAGAGAGATTTGGAAAGCTCCTAGGTCTCTAATGCACCAAAGCACATTTTGTGTAATTTCATCAACAACTCTTCTTGGAGGCTTTTATGCTCAGCTTCTCTGTTATCTAACTGGATCCTGTCCACCTTGCCCTCCAACTCCCCAAAGTGATAATTGGGACTAAGCACTTACTAGTATACCGCAGAGATTTCGCCTGACAGCTACTTAACATCTAATTGGGACATTAAAGCTGTGAAAGAAGCAATTTCTAACAATGATTCATTCACTGACTGTCTGAAAAACTGCTAAGGATTATTAGCTTTCCTACAGCTTTAGGTTCACAAGGGGGCAATGTGTGGCATGCCTTTCATCAGGTTCCACTGTGTTTCTCTCACAGATGCCTTCCTGGACATTTTTTGTGTTGGAGCAATCCCTAGAGGACAGATCTAAAGGCTGTGGTGTGCGCCACTTCACAATAGTAGCAGGCCATCCACATACAGGTAGTATGTGGAGGTTACTACTATACTGATGAGATACTACATGTACTTGTCATTGGATGCTGATACACACACACATATAATACTATTATAATTTCTTGTGGTAGGAAGAGCCACATATTATTATTTTTTTAGTTTTTGCATCTGCTTGAGCGACTGTGATGGATATGTTTTGATTTGTGGATGTGGACAGTTGAGGCCCACCACATATGTGCTTGATCCTTGCCGGTCTGGGCTAGTACAACCCGCCAGAAGGGGAATGACCAAGGCATTCTTCTGAACAAGGGCTGACAAGCTCCCCCAGATGTACCTTGTCAGGATTCTTGATTGCGTCGAAACTTCTAAGTGCATTCAGCCAAACACACTTAGGGCACAATCCTATGCACATTTAGAAAGGAAAAAAGTCCTACAACTCCCAGCATTCCTTGAGCCAGCCATAATGGCTGGAGGGGGGGGGGTCACTGAAATAGTGGGTGGGGCTGAACCCAAAAGGGGCAGGCCCCAAACCTAAACTATCAGCACAGTTTAGATTAAAGCTCCAACTAAGCC
Source organism: Elgaria multicarinata webbii (assembly GCF_023053635.1). Classification (NCBI taxonomy): domain Eukaryota; kingdom Metazoa; phylum Chordata; class Lepidosauria; order Squamata; family Anguidae; genus Elgaria; species Elgaria multicarinata. The sequence continues at coordinate 66,039,228 of NC_086178.1, forward strand.
TTAGAAAAAGCATTAAAAAAATTTAGAATGAGGAAAGCTGTACAAAATGCAGGAACCACCAAATGACTGGTTGTTAGAACAAAGAGGGTGCTGCTCAGGGAAGGGATTGTGGCTTTTTGGGGACCACAGAGGACCAGATGAGGACCCTAAGTTGGCTGGGCTCTGCACCCCTGTTGTAAAGGCATCCCTGCAAATGTGGTGCCAAGAAGTTTAAAAGAGGCAGTAGTGAAGCTGCTACTGGAAAGCCCCTCTCATATTGGCTATTTTCCACCCAGACTCAAACTGACCATTCTTGGGCAAGGTAATTGAGCACTTGGTGGTCTCACATCCAGCCTTTTCTGGATGATACAGATTATTTAGGTCGGTTTCATCTGTCTTGGTTAGTTTTGGTTACAGAAACACTCTTCCTTACTCATGTGGATTGCCTATGCTGGAAACTTCAAAGGGGGGTGGGCGGTGGGTGGGTGGAATACATTACTGTTGGTTCTGCTGCACCTTTCAGTGGCTTTTGATCTGGATCAATTGACCAGGATGGGACTGGAATCATATTGTTACAATGGTTCTGATCCTGCCTAGGGGGAAATACAAGAAGATGGTGCTGATGGACTCTTGTTCAATACCTTGACCAATGGTCTGTGGCACTGGTCCCCAAACTTTTTGGACCTGTGGGCACATTTGTCAATTTCAGAAACTGCTGTGGACACCACCATAGAATAGCACCCATGTGGGTAGTCACATAATGTCTACTGTGGGGGCCTGAGTAATCTAAAGAGAGCTAAGGAAGTGAGGGGGGAGAGAAATAGGGCCTGTTCAGACAAAATGCTAAGCCATGATTAGGCTGCTAACCCTTTTGCAGTAAATGGTTAGTGAGTGTGTTTAAACCATAGTTATGTAGCCACCGGGGTTAGGAATGGTTCACATGACACACTAAGCCATAATGTTTAGTTCAAAATGCTTAACCACCGTGGCTTGGAGTGTCATCTGAACAGGGTCATAGTGAAGCTAGTGGCTGGGTAGGGAGGAGGAAATAGCAAGGTAAAGAGGTGGAGTGAGAAACAACAAGGCCAGAGGCTGGCAAAGAGGGGGAAACAGGAAAGCGAAGGGGAAAGAGCAAGGCGAGAGGCTAAGAGGGTGAGAAACAGTGAACTATAGAGCTTTGGGGGATAGAAAAGGTTTCCAAGGTGTTTATTTTTTAAAAAAGAATTGCTTTGAAGGGGGCGGGGACTGGAGAGCTTCACAGGCATCCATGGAGGTGCCGGGAGGTGCCATGGCACCCACGGGCGCTGCACTGGGTATCCCTGATCCATGGTGTCTCACAGGGTTCTATTCCATCCCCTAAGCTATATGATAGAATTAGGAGATCATGGTATCAATATCTACATGAAACCACTGAGGGAGGTTATCTGTGGATTTATAGTACAGTGCCATCAGTATGCAGATTACACCCAACTCCATCTCTCCTTTCCATCTCAAGCCTGTGGAGATCCTGTAGGGAGTAATGGACTGGACATTGGGAGAAGTCTTTTGTGCTTCTCCTTTCTGATTACTACTCAAAACTGCTACTACTAGATAAAACTATATTGTGATTGCTACGGTATGTGCCACCTTAGTAGCAAACCATACGTGTTCAGGTGGTTTTAATATTTTCTAACTTTTGGATGCATGTGGTTCTAACATTTTAATGGGAATATTTTATAGAGTTTTATCTTCATTTTCTATTAGAATGATTGTGTTTCTGTATTCTTTTTATGATTTTTTAACTATCACTATCAGGAAAAGCAGGATACAAATATATTAAATAAATGAAGATGTAACCCCAGAGTATTTGATTTACTATGCTTCCTGCATCCTAAATTATTTCTTAATAGTTTAACATAGGAACTTTGGTAAGCCATTACTGGAATTTTTATTATGTCTACAGTTCTATATTCTTACATACCTTTAAATTGCTGGTTCAGATGATAGCATTCTACCAAGAGGTAGCAGTTCAACAGCTGACCAAAACCCACTTAAATATTGGACTTTGCTTGTCATTCTGGGAGCTCAAACATGAATAATTTGAAAAGGCCATTCCTTGCTTAGAACAATTACCCACTCTTTCCCTTTATCCAAGCCCCAGAACACAGTAAGTACATGGCCCTTAGGTTCTTCCGCAATAAAAATAACAATAATCCTGTAAAAAGGATCAAAGCCTTTTTTATTCCCAGCCTCTACCCGGATAGAAGCACAAGCAAACAGAACAAACATGTATACTGATATGGAGCAGGGGATGGAGGGGGCGGGAATAACATTTTTTATTCTGGAGATATTTTGGCGAGTGGTAAGGGGGGAAAAACCATTAGAGACTTATGCTGCAGTTCCTAAAGGAAGTGGGTCTCAAGGAGCCACAAATATTTAACAGCAAATTAATGCTGACATTTGACTGTGTTTCAATTCGATCTCGTTTTTTGGCACCATTCTCTGTATATTTAACATGCTGTGAAGATTCGCTTTACCAGCTGCCTTGCTGTGTTGGGGGATGTAATGCATTCCTCAATCATTACTCAGGGGTCAGAAACTCAGAATTATTTTAGTATCAGGGAAACAGGAAAGAAAACCAGGCTTTTAGAGTTTGGATTTTTTTAAAAAAGTGATGAAAAGCCTTTAAGTAAGTATAGAGATTAAAGGATGGATAGAGAGAAGCATTTGGAGCATTATTGCTAGGAATATCGACAAATGTTAGGGATGACAACAAATGATAACAACTGCTACTTTATGGTGTGGCAAGCATAATTTGAAATGAAGGGCTGAATTTTCAAGCTCACTTTCTGGCTTCTCAAATAAGAAGCAAATTTGGCTTTTGGACTGAGTGTTATTCAGAAACTCATTATATGTTCAGTTCTGAGGTATTGTAGACTGGTGTCAAGATTCTAAACATGGCCAGTTCTACACCAACCAGGATAAAACACTTTGAAAATGGTTTGGAAACTGTATGTGGAGTGTGTCCTGGGCCCCAACAGTTGTGAATACCATTATAAATTGTTTCAAAGCAGTTGTGTAGATCCTGTCCATGTCATACTGTGAGACATTTGCCTATGTGGTGCCATCTTCTTTTGTGACACTGCTGATGTAGTGGTTGGCACATCCTACTTTAAGCCTTTATGATGTTCTGGCACCATGAATGGGCTGTATCCAGTGTTAGTCCTACTTAGAGTAAACCCATTTATTTTATTTATTTTATTTATTTAAGGATTTTTATGCCGCCATTTAGCCAAAAAAGGCTCTCACGGCGGCTTACAAAAGTATTTCTTGACAGTCCCTGCCCAAAGGCTTACAATCTAAAAGACATGACACAAAAGGAAAGAGGATTGGGAGGGAGGAGGAGGGGGGGGGGAGGAAAGCAAATTCAGGCACTACAATCTTAGTTGCAAAGTTCAGCAGTTACAGTTGACAGCAGGAGGGAGGGGGCTCTCAGCTGGAGCTGGACCCAGGCACGGTGGAGAGGTGCCTGGCTGCTGCTTCCTCCCTCACTGGTGGCCTCTGCAGCAACAGTTGGTAGCAGGAGGGAGGGGGCTCTTAGCTTGAGCTGGACCCAGGCACGGTGGAGAGGTGCCTGGCTGCTGCTTCCTCCCTCACTGGTGGCCTCCCCAGAGACAGTCGGTAGCAGGAGGGAGGGGGCTCTCAGCTGGAGCTGGACCCAGGTACGGTGGAGAGGTGCCTGGCTGCTGCTTCCTCCCTCACTGGTGGCCTCCCCAGAGACAGTTGGTAGCAGGAGGGAGGGGGCTCTCAGCTGGAGAGATAATTTAATTTAATTTAAGATAAGTTAATCATGACTAACTTAAGTCCTATTCATCTCATTGGGTTGATTGTAAGTAGGACTATCATTGGATACAACCCAATATTAAATTTGTCTGGACACGTGATGAGAAACAGAAACCAAATGCTTCAGTTGAGAATAGGGATTTGGGATCCTATGAACAAATTTAAGAGGGGATTTATTCCCAAAACCTATACATTTAGCACCTTTTTCAGCCTGAGGGCTGAATACTTTTGGAGAAGCTCTCAGGGTCCAAATTTCAGTGGAGGAATCGGACTGAAGGCAAAGCATGTGGGGCCAAAAATGCCAACATATTGAAGCTTAAAGCTCTTACTTCCAGTATCTGAGGGCCAAACTAAATGTCCATCCAATCATGCATTGCGGAGCTATGCATCATTGGATTATTAATTTAGTATGGACATATCTGGTGCCAATTCAGATTTCAATTGTGGCCAGGTCCTCTCAGGGGTTCACATAGGCCTTTAACCATAATAAAAATTAAAAAAAAACTATGACACATGAAATCAAAATAAGGCACCAAGACATAATTTAATTTAACCAGTTCTCTTCTAGTCTTTTTCTGTGCAAATGCTCTAATTATTGAGGGAAAATCTAGTTTTCATGCAGCGTCACAGTTGATATTAAGCATAGCAAGAGCATTCAAATGTTCTTGACCTATAGTTGAATGGTGCTAGTTCTTTATCTGCTTCAACACATTGAAGATACATTCACCTGAAGCCACTGATGCAAGCAAACTGACAAAAATTTGCAATACAGTTATGATATTGGGATAAACTCCAGCAATTATTGGAGCAATTGTTTTGACTTACAATCCAACATGAAGTTCATGGAATATATTTTGTGGAGGAAGATGGCCTTGTCAATGAGATCTTTTGAGATTTCTTTGAGGGCTGTTGCTGAAATCATTCAGCTGCCAAAGAGGACGTCTTCATTACTCTTTCTGTTGAACCCCCCCAAATGGTAGAAGTTAGTTGCACTGATTCAAATCTATGTTTAAGACCTGCCTGATTAAAGTCAATTATTACAAAGACGACATTGGCCCTATAATGCTGCTCAGCATTGGCTTCAGTACATAGGTTGTGATGGGCACAGAACTCAGATGAAATGCCAGTATTTTGTGCTACTAATTTGGATTTAGTCAGGATTTCATCCCATTGTTCATTAATCTGTTGAAATGTCATTGAAAAGATTTTCAATGTTATCCCTCCCATCATCAAGTGTAGCATTGCATGCTTCAATTACCAGATTAGTTTGGTGGATCATTGTAAGTGAGTTCATCCATAAAGATATTAAATTTAGATGTGCTTCTAAAAAGACTGAAGTTCAGTTTGAGCCTGTGCAGTGAGATTGAGAGATTCAAGCCTTTCTCACTGAATTCAAATGCTATCAATCCATGATGAACATCATCAATCCATGGAGACCATGTAGTTTTGGATATCCCATGCAGTGAAACAGAAACTATCTACAATGATAATATATCAAATTAACATTGTAGTGTTCCTTATGAAAAAAATCTGGAGTTGCATCAACAATGATTGAAAAAATACATGGCATTTTGAATCTCATCAAGTTTCAAAAACAATGCTGCCTGGAAATTAGCCAGTAGGACAGTATCAGCTCTCAGTAGCTCAATAAACTCATTTTCTATGCTTGTGGAGAAATAATGGACTTGCATGTACTTTTGACTCTGTTGTGATTCTTGAACATATTTAACATGCTCTTATAAAAGTTGGTCATATTTGCTGAGGAGTTCAATTTATGCCTAGGGAGTTTCCATTTTCATGATCACCAATACATTGACTGGGAGCAAATCCCCACTCAGAAAGAAAAACAGAGGAGTTAGAACCAGTTCCCGGACCTCCACCTTGGATCCTGCACCATCCTCTCAATCCCTATGAGGTGCTGCCAGCCTGGCCTCTGACTTTGAAGAGTGGACCTCAGACTCTCCCAGTGACCAGGGAGGCTCTGGGGAGTATTCCCCAACCAGCTCCTTGCTCCCCAGACACTCAATAGCCAGAGAAAGCCTGGATGCAGTGCCTGAGGAGAAAACTGTATGCAGCACCTGAGGGGGTTACCTGACTCATGTTGTGCCTCCTCCATTGAGCAGATGATGGAAGAGAGAGAAAAGGAGGGCTGAAGAAAGAACGAAGGAAATGGCAGGAGAGCAGGTTCATAAGTTTGATCCACCTACTTTGGCTATGGCCTGTCCACCACTGCCTTTGGCCCTGCTCATTATAAACAGGAGACCCCCCAACAAATTACCACAAGGTAGTGTAACCCTCAGCATAAAAAAGCTGCCCACTCCTGGTTTAGAGACACCATTGAGCTGCCAGACTGAAGTTCCAGGGGACCTGGATGGTAGGTTGCAAGCTTTAGCCTAGAGCCCTCTGTGGGCCAGTGGGATTTATCTCTCTGTAAACATGCCATCAGATCAGCTTTCCTTGCTGCCTGAAGACAAGACAGGTGTCTTTTTACCAGCCCCTCCACCAAGAGATCCTCTGTGTTCCTGTTAAACCTTTCACCAGAAGTGAATCTTTGTCCCAAGCTGCAACATCTGTCGGCACAAAATTGATTTTATTCCAAGATGTTGGAAGTGTGAACCTGGACGGACTCATTAAATGAACAGCCAAAGAGCAAGGTAAGAATAAAGTTCAAAACTTTTATTTGCTTTACTTGGTTTTGAGTACAACAGTGATGTAGATTATAGTGGCACTGGAGTGGCTGGGTGATGTTTGCATCATGATAGAAGAGATGAACAGCAATGATGACAATGTTTGGTTTTGCAGAGAAGCAGATTTCACTGTATAGACAGGAATTGGTGTGTTGTTGTTTTTAAAATAGAGGCACCAAATCAGGTGTCCCACAACAAAAGTGTGGGGGGGGGGCAACAAAAGGAGAGGAAACTGAAAAATGTGAATTCTGGAAATGGGTTGGTCAAGGAAAGGGAAGAAACATGTAATTTAAAAGCTTGTGGTTAAAAATGAAGAAAAATATATCTCATTAAAGTGACCTTCGTACAAAACAGTGGTAAGGTTTCCTCGCTACAAGGGGTTTTGTTGTGGGCAATGGATGCTACTTTGCACCAAATGGTGCCAGTGATAATACTAAGTGCTCCTATGGGAATAAACAGCACTTGACAAAGGCTCTTCCCTGATTTTACTGGCTGGGAAAGAGCCCAATATCGAGATGCTTTCCACCAAATTCCATGGGATTTACATCAGACCTCGACTACGTCATTGGATTCATTGACTAGAGATTAGTTTGGAAAATAGATGATGTGAATCAATATCCATTACACTTGGAGAAACAGACTTGGGTGCAAAATCTAACAGCAATAGGAATTTGTCATGGATTCACATTGCTGCACTCCACAGCTGGATGATGTTAATTACCAAAACCCCTGTTGATGTTAATGGGCCACTGGAAAATAATGATTAGACTCATGCAGAGTTATCATTTGCACACATGGATGAACATCATACGGATGTAATAATAAATGTAATTGTTCCTCCCTGTTAGAAAACTTTTTGCACAATGGAGGAATTTACAAAACTACCTGAAAGACAGAAGTATTTTCATATTTCTTGACTTGGTATTTGGGGTTAAGCTATGCTTATTTGGCCATCTTTAAAAGGCAGGAATTCAAGAAGGGCATTTTTAGAGTTGCCACCATTTTCCCCAGCAGAGATTCTATGCTTTTAGCAGCTGCATTTCAGGCAGAAATTCAATTGGTGCTGCTTTCCCCCCCTCATGGAATCTCCATGCTAGAAAAAACAACACCTGTTCATTACCTCCCACTACAGAGTTTCTTATTAGGGCGAAGATGGCAAACATGGAACATGGAAAAAAAGTTAACTGGAATAGTCAATCTACTCTCTCCACTAAGTAAGCTGCATTTTGCATCAAGCCGTAGAAACTGAAAGAGAAGTGTGGGCAAACAATCCCTTAGTTGAGCACCATTAGAAGTCAGTCACCAGAGGTAATTGAAGAGTTTTCATTTCAGTTATATAAGGATAATGCTTAAAGATGTGCCAAAAATCTAATAAAGTCTTCTGTAGCGATCATCTGCATTCTGGGATTGCTTCCACACAATCAGCATTTATTATGGAACAGCCATGCTTTGTTCGCTCACTTTTTTATGAGGCACCTACATGACATAGCCATAAAATCACACAATCGTAGAATAGTAGAGTTGGAAGGGGCCTATAAGGCCATCGAGTCCAACCCCCTGCTCAATGCAGGAATCCACCTTAAAACATACCTAATCATTATCCTCACGTGTTTTCCCTGTAATTCCTCTATCTCTTTTTAGACCAAGGAAAAGCTTGATGCTGCTACTGTTGATAAGATGGAAGCACAGCTTTCCTCAACCTGGTGCCATCCAGACATTTGGACTGCAACTCCCATAATTCTCAGCTGGCTGGGAATAATGGGAGTCAAAGTCCAACACAACTGGAGGGCAACAGTTTCAGGAAGGCTGCCTTAGTGCTACTCTTCCCCCCCACTCTTTTTTAAAGAGGGAATATGGTTTTGTCATATACAGTAATCAGGAGACGGAGGGGGAGTAGGGCCAGTTCTACCATTAGGCAGAGTGAGACAGTTGCATCAGGAAGTAGATGCTGGGAGGCAGCAGCGGGTTTTGGGAGGAGAGAGCTATGGGCCGCATGGCCTGCCTTATGCCCCCTTAAGCTAAACTTTAGGTGTGCTGGATATTGTCCCATTGCTAGTGTTGAAGAAAGATTCATCAGCAAGTCCAATCAGTTTTCTACATGGAATGGAGGGGACACCATCTTGACCTTTGCCTTAGGCAGCAAAATGTCTTGGGCCGTTCCTGGTGTGGTGGAACCTATCACTACTCATCTATTTCCGAACATCTTCACTATTACCTTTCTCTCATAAAAAACATTTTATCAGTGTGTGTTTTTTAAATGCCCTTTTAATGTTCACAAAACCACACATACATATCTTTTCTTCAATGTGTGGAAAGTCAATGGCAATTCCACATGTACTGTATTTCTTCAATTCTAAGACACACTTTTTTCCCCATATAAACATCTCTAAAAACGGGGTGCGTCTTAGAATCGCGGGTGCGTTTATTATTTCTTAGAATCAAAGCTTTTTTCCTGTTGGTGGTAGTGAAATTAGTGTGCGTCTTACAATCGATGGCATCTTACAATCGAAGAAATACGGTAGCTTACTGTGGAAGAGCATTGAACTGGGTAGTGCTAGAAAGTGTCAGCCTGGAAGCACCCCCAGAACTATACAGCTCAGGAACTGGTAACTACTGGTAAATACAAGATCATAAGATTGATGTGTGTCTTTAATATGGAAAAGGATTTATCTGTATCTGTCTTTCCAGACATGTGAAGTGTTTTGTTTCAAAGAGTATGTTTCAATGTACTTTTGCAGTGCCTACAGAAAGTGTCTTAACTAGCCATTTCTATTACAGGGGAACACCACAGCACCTCCCAAATTACACTGACCATCGCTACTTTCTAGAAGTTAAAAGATGGGTTGAATCCTGGATTGGCCCATCTGGGAATTGAGGTGGTAAAATTAGAGGTGAGAAGAACTAAGGAGTGAGTCAACACTGACGTGGAAGAATGGAAGGGGGTGGTAGGACTTGAAATTCTATGTGGTTGGTACCTACAGATGATCGTCTCCCCACATGGTTAGAGGCACCATGTGGGATATTTTCAAGTAGCAACCATGCAAAAAGTAGTTCATCCAGTTTAGCATTTAACTGCTCAGCTGAAGGAAGAATGATCAAAGTTTGGGACACCACAAGGAATGGATGCCATGCCTTGAAGAAGAAAAAAAAGCAACCCTCCCAATTGTTTCAAGATAGAAACGAATCCTGAAATCAAAAGGAAGACAGAATGCGCACACAGGGTTGACTCTAGCTGATGAGGCTGCAAGTTGGCTAATTTGTTGCATTGCAATCAGGATGGGCTACATCCGCCCCTTTCTGCAGACTGAATAGAAATGTCTGTCCAGAGCTCATTGCACAGAAGCAGTGGCACCAAGGGAAGGAAAGTAGAAAGGCTGCCAAACCACATAAAGAGAGTGGGTGGGGTGGCAGCGGCAATAGCATGCAAAGGAAGAAGGCAGCCCATATATTCTTGTGCAATTGATTGGCTTCCAGTCCAATGTATGCTATTGGAATAAATTTCTCCAATTATCAACATTTCATATTCTAAACCATCAGTCCACTTGGGCCTTTTGATTGTAAATTGCAGTTAATCTGATCAGACGCGTCAACACAAACTAATAACATAGTGTGGCTATTATCAGAACTAAACATAAAAATACATTGTAGTTTGAAAGTCTCGTTAAGGCTCTTCATGCTGCATCAATCTGTTTGAAGTGATAACATCACCTGGGACATATGAGAATGGGTGAGAGGTATAGCTTTTCAAAGGACCTGATGGTCCTCCCTTGTTGAACTGGGGACTTTATTATTCTGCTACAGATGCACTCACCTCCTGCTATACTATAAGGTTCAGCTTTAGGAGAAATACAGATTGCCTGGTGATCATGTGCCATGTAGCCACTTAATAAGCTGGTCATCAGGATGATCCTGCCAAGTGGGGGGAAAAGTGTTACCATTTCCACAGAGTCTCAGTGTGGAAGTGTGCTAAAACTGGCCTCACCCCTTGGCAGGACATGACAGAAAACCCACAAAGGAGCCTTCTCTGACCTAGTGCCTTCCAGATGTGTTGGACTACAACTCCCATCATCCCACATTAGGGAAGACTAACACTTTACCATCTCTTTACTGGGTGTTCTACCACACAGGGCCTTTCTACATTAGGCTATTAATTGGGTTTGTCACAGAATTGTGATCCGAGCACTACACAAAGAGCTTTTTCTTTCCTGCTTTTCTGCTGCCTAATCTCTAGGTGGAGCTGTGCTATAGTGGAATAGTGCAAACACCCAAGTAAAAATGACGCTTTTCGAAATAATGCCCCATTTTTCCTGTTTTAAAAAAATCCTGGGGAAATGCTCTGAAAAAACAAAGGCAAAACTGGAGGATCACAATGCATTCTAAAGAACCCATAAACAACGTTGAGTAAGGTATTACGAGCACACAATAAATGCCTCATGTAGAAGAGCTCACAGTCTTCCACACATCTGTACCTGATGTGGATAAAATCCGCTCTATCACAGGATAATATAAACAGCTCAGCTATGATGGAGCATACCCAGCAGTAGTTTTGTCATCTGTTTCAGACTCAGATAATCAACTTATAAAGTATCATTACCATTTGGCAAATGGCTATTTGTATTCATCCATGCTTTGCTCTTAAGTCTAACAGCAGAAAGCAGTAAAAGTCCTGCCTTTGCAGGCCTTGTAGTGATTACAGCTGCCATCCTATACACATTTAACTGGGAGTGAGCCTCATTGAATATGTCTGAGTAGACATGTATAGGATAGTGCTGTAAGTGGAGTGTTAATGTGAAATCTGCATACACCATCGAAAACAAAAAAGTAAAACCTTCAATTGGCGGCAATCAACACTCAAAGTAAAAGATGAACGTATCAGGGCAGCCTATTGTTGGCAAGGAACTGCTCCAGATTCTGTCAAAAGAAGTTGTACGTGTTTTAACTGAACAGAATGTGTGCAACCCTCTAGGCAGTTCTGCGATGGAAGCCACCTCCCCCCAATACTCTCTGGGAAAGGTTGCATGGAGTCGAATGAGCCTCACTGAACTCAGAAACTGCTCTAGGTGTCCCTTCTTCCAGGCACTGAGGAGAAATAAACAATCTAAACTAGGCTGCAGCTTTGGAATATTAAAGGAAAGTAGAACTCATGCTCGTTTTTACAAGGAATGCACCTGTAGTGACATGAATAATACCAAACCAAACATTGCTTAACTCGATATATTGTGCAGTGTCATCAGTGCATACAAGAAAGTGGTTTGATCTGTCACTTTTTAGCAGCAGAGCCTGGCAGGAGAGGTGCCTGGTCGTGTAGCATTTCCTCCATAAAATAGTTTAAATATCATTTTCTTTCACACAAGTTCCAGAGTTCAGCAGTATAGTAAGCTAGTATGCCAATCGCATCTGTCTGTCCCAACAGATTTTGTTCAGATTCTAATGCTCCCTTTGCAGTGGGATGGGACTTGTTCTGGCATAGTCTGGTCCCACCCCACACTAGTCATGTTTGTAGGGATGATGGCGTGGTTCCTTCCCATGCTGCTACCACAAGACACGTGGAAAAGGTATGAGAAGTAATTACTCTAATGTGCCGGCCCACGCAAGTGCTTTTTTTAAAACAAAACTTATCAGAGCAACTTGTGGCCAGGCTGTGGCACAATGACTCCCACATGGCAAAGGCGGTATCTGAATGAAACCTAAGCTTGTATTTCACTGTGGCTTACATTGGAAATCACTGCTGAAACACTGTCGTCACTGTAGAACAGGGGTGGGGAACCTCTTTCAGCCCATTTCAGAGGTGCTCTCAGTGGCAGGCAGTGCTGAAGGCAAAGAGGGTGGGGCCAAAAATACAACAACAAAAAAGTACCAGCATATTGCACCTTAAAGGTCTTATTGCCAGTAAGGAAGTCTTAGGAGAGGCATGTTAACCTTTTAGAATGGGACTGCACAAAAGCCAGGAAACCACTGAATGATCAGTAGTAGGGGGAAAGGACGATGGCGATCTGGGGACTCAGGAGGGCCAAATTGGTCCCCTGGCCCCTGAGGTTCCCCACCACTGCTATAGAACTAGAAAACCAACCCCCTTCTTCTTGTTCTTCTTCTTCTTGCTCACTCGCTGCTCTTGTTAACTTTCAATGAACTGGCTTAAAAGCAAGAACTATATTAATTAAAGCAAGGTGGGGAAATGGAGAGGGAAGACTTGACCACAAAACACGGCAATTCACTGGCAGGTAGGTGCAAGTGCAAGCTGCGAGTTTGTCCTCAAAGAATTTGGTTGGTGCACAGCAGAGCGGAGGAGAGCCGGCTTGGCGGCCTGCTTTGTTGACGCAAAAAATCGGCCGCCTGAAAACAATGCCAGTTAATGGCAACGGTTGTGCCCACAGGATAAATATATTACACCGGATTCCTTCCTCAACGACAGAATATATCCATTCATTCCTTGGAGAGATCATGACTACATCATTGTGTCTTGGCGTCCTATGGGCACTTCCTGGCTCTATCAATATAGTCCCCTTGACCTTTAAGCAAGTAAGAGGAAAATAGAGAAGGCAGAGCAGCTTCACTTTGGGTATATATGTCATGTAAAAATGTTATAATGCATGAAAACCACTGCTGAGATTTTTAACATGGGCACTTTTGTGCCACAGCTCTCTGGCAAGCCTGACAAGCCCTTGCGCCATGAGAAGGCATATATAGGTGCCTTCCTCAGATTTTTCCTCCCCCCTTCCCCCACCCCTCCTTGAGTGTTTGCTCTCCAAAAAATGTTTGCACTTAAGTATAATACATTATCCTATATGTGATATTTTCCCCTCTTCAAAGGGGCAGAAGGATTCAGAAGAGTTTGGCTTTCTTCTTCATGTTGTTGCGCCTCCAGAGAGGTAACTTATCAAATTCCTGTATCGTCATTCCAAATATTTCTTGAAAAACCTCGGGTGCTAAGTGACGCTAAAGAAAGACAAGAAAAACAGCAGGAGTCAGTCCAAAAGTATAAGACAGGAGGCCTGGGTCCTCCTACAACAGTGGCCTGTGGCTTTTGACCTTCTTAGAGCTGGGACCTTCCTTTAGCCCAAACATGGATTTGGGCCACCATATATTAATGGTTTTTAAACTAACTACTTGTATGGTGGTAGTGTTGCTTTTGCGATTCACCTCAGTTCTGGCAGTGACTCAGTGGTCCCATTCAGAAGACACCTTAAACCATGGCTTTAACCTCGGTGAATAAGGCTTTTTGCCTTATTCACTGTGGTTAAAGCCATAGTTTAACGTAACCAGGCCAAAGTTGGGTCTGAACAACCTGTTGAAGACTAATGTCCTACAGGTATCTCATTTAGCAGTCTAATAATGATTGCAGCAGGATTAAGGGGAATGCCATAGCTTAATAGGGAAGGTGTTCTCGCTCCCAATTCGCCTCCTAATGAATGTTTAAGTTGCAACACCAGGGGCTGCAGTTTCTGATCCAGCAATGCTTATCCTTTCTTACAGTTTTTAGACGCATGATATGCAACACCTCATGCTTGATCATGGAATGACATTTGCATGCATGACATAGAGATGATATATGGAAATACACCAAGCCCACTCAGACTGCAATCCTATGCACACTATCCTTGCTGTAAATCCCATTGAACTCAACTGGTCTTGCTTTTGAGTATCTATGTATAGGGTTGCACTGTTAATTCATCTTATGAAACTAACTGCTGGGCTTTTCCTGTTTTAGCTAAAGCATGCCATTGAAACAAAAGAGCCATCTATTTCTTGTTCATGTAGGAAGCTTTCCTTTCTAAAGTTCCGTTAAAATCAACAAACAAGCCCCATGTCCCTGCAAGGCCTTCTAGCAACAGAGCAGTAACTACTACAGCAAAAGTCCTCTTACCTCCAGCCTGGTTCTGTCCACTTCTCTTAGAATTTTACTTCGCCCTCTGTTGGTCACCATGAGCATTTCATATGGGAATATCTGTTAATGGTATAGAAGAGGCATTTATGTAGAATTTATAGTGCAACAAAAAATGTTAAGTTCACAAGCATAACGTGGTCATTGTTGGAAGACAACTGTAAGTTCACTAAAAGGCTGCTTTAAATACCTGGATGCAAAATGCACCATTTTCCAGTGATTCCTCAAATGGCTTGTTACTGAAAAATTAACTCCCATACTTAGGATGATGTCTGCACCAGCTCATTTTTGCACAAAATCACAATAAATAGAATGTGTGGAGCTGCGGGACAGATTTCCACATTTCTACCAATTCATCAACTAAGCTTTCTGCTGATACAATCATTTTCAAAGGCGGTTGAGTGTTTCCAGACAACACTTTTATCACACCATTGCACTGCCTCATTAATAGAATGTTATAGGGGCCCAGACAATGGCCCCTCCCATGTTTTCCAAAGGCTTCTTCTGTCTTTTTTCTGACCACAGAAAATCTGTTAAGGAGAAAAAGATGGAAAAGCTGACTTCTAATTGGTAGCATTAGGAGGCCCCCATTTGGAAGCATCCTTTGGAGAGAAACTCTGGAGTTACTCAGAAATGTTTTAGGTGTCTCTTTATTGATGAGTAATGGTGGACAAGCTTCTGTTACACTGCAATATTATACATGAATACTCAATTTTTTTCCATGGAGCTTACTCCCAGGTAAGTGGGTATATAACTGCAGCCTCCATGATCATTTGTTGTCCAATACCCATCCTCCTCCGCAATGTAAGAACAAAGGGGAGTGCTGGATGTGTTCAAAGATGCACAACTGATTCATAATGGTGAGACTCAACAGGCCTAGAGTATGGAAGATGTTCTGAATGTGCACCCTAAAACATACTCAACACCATCTTTAATATGCAGGGATTCCTCAGCAAACTATTCAAGAGGGAAGGGATCCCAGAAAGTTTTGTTTGAAAACCACTGTCCTAATATATGTTTTTAGCAGGTAAATTAAGGAAGGGATAGTTTTTGCTCTCACAACATTCTAGCTACTAAGCCCTTCCTCCCTCCTTTCCACCCCACCCTACATTCAAGTTATGGGATGTGTCAAGATGCACAGTTGTAATCTTTTGCTTTCTTTCTCTGAACCCTGGGGGGGGGGGGGGGTTTGGAGCAGTATTGAGTGATTGACAGGTCCCCTTCTAATCACAGGACACATTTTACCAGGAGCTCTCCTCTCCAATCACTGCCCTTTAATAGCTACTATTAAATAGCCATTCTTCCAGCATCACCAGGCCTCATTATGAAAAAAAGCTTAAACTGTTTTTTAATTACTGTAAGTCCCTAACCCCTGCACCTATCCTTCTGAAACTTTGCAGGCTTCTTGCTTGGAGGCACCTCTTAAGACATGTGGCATTTTCATACAAATTGCCTCCCAAAACACAATGAAGGGGGAAGCAAATCACTCAACCCCCACCTAAATTTGAGAACTCCCTTTCCACAGAAACTGCTGCACACGACCTTCTGAAACTTTATTTAGGGCCATTTCTTCTATTGGTGCACCATGTTCTCCATTAGGTGGGTTAGTTAGAGAGGGGGCAGGATTAACATCTAGAGGATCTTGCATTTTAGCAAGAATTTTGGACTTGATGACCCTCTTATCCTTTCTAGGTTTATCAAGATACCCAGGAAGAGGGACCATGAATAACAAGAACAGGACATCTTTCCCTCTGTGACATATTGTACGCAATAGGTCCAACTTAGGGTGGCCACTTCCACATTGCCAAAGACAAGGAAATGCATCGCCAAAGAAGTGTACATCAAGTTGCACATGCTAATTTTATGTATAGATGCAAAGGTAGAAATGATTTCTATACAATACATCTCAATACAGTGGGGAAGATGAGACCAGGTGACTAGTGTTCCTGCTCAGTCTGCTGTCCAGGTGAGAACTGTTGATGGGTAACTTCAAGACCCTTGGTCTCCCTTTTAATAGTTCTTTACCTTTAAACAGGACTTGGACAGGACAGCCCTTCAAAGAGGGGAGTGTCTTCTGATAGCCCTTCAAATAGAACACGATCCATATGCCCCTTATAGACCATCTTTCCTCCCCTTGAAGACTTTTATAGTATTTTTTAAAACTGGCAATGAAATTGTGGGAACTAACTGAGACTATACTACTTGTTTCATTATCAGCTACACTGTGAAGATTTCAGAAGCACAATAAAGAAGATACAGTCATCAATAAACATATACCATTTAGTTTATTGCATGTAATTACTTAAAGAATGTGTAGTATATACAGTTTGGAAGAGAATTAGTAGTAAGAATCAGACAATCACACAGTTATACAATTCATTCCACTATATAACTTTAATTACATTGGGCTTTTAATGTGTTACAATGCAGCATGAAACTGAAACAGGTTTTCAAAACAAAAACAGCCAAAATGAACAAAACTTTGAGAGTGTTGAAGTCATTATCACATTCTTATATTTGATAAAGTCATGATACATGGTTGCTGTGTGTGCTTTTATAAATATTTTCATTTGAGTTCAAAATTGGGCAAGATTCTCAGATTGCTTATTTTCTATAATTTTAAAGATCATCTTGTAAACTAAAGAAATTTAGTCTCAGAGTTTTAAGTCAGAGATCATGTATTACAACAATAACACTGTGTATCAGCTGTGTGTGTGTGTGTTTTTAATGAACAGTACAGTTTTCTAGCAAAATGCAGAAAAGGTTATATTTTGCCATAAAATAGTCTTTACTGTTTAGGCTTCTCAGTGGCAATAACAGATATGAGAAGTTACAGTGCATCTAAGAGAGCCACTATGTTATAACAAAGTGTATTAAACTTTGGCCTGAATTTATATACTAGCTCAGTCACCTGGCTCAGTGTGGGGCTTGGGCCATTTTACTTTTCTTCCAGTCTCATTTCCCCCTTCAAAATGGGAACAGCAGCACATTGGACATCCTAGGTAAAATAAAAAAATGCTTGCATTTTCCTTCATGTACTTTCCTTTCCACTCCAGTAGCCCAACTCTAATTCCTTGTACTGTTGGATTCCTCCATCTGTAGGCCAGCTGCACTAGATTCTTTTTGCCTTTTGTCTGCTGAATCACCCATGCACTACTCTGTTGTTCCTAACATGCCTGCAGAAATACCTAAGCCTAGCACATAGGAAGTTCTTTGATATGGAACCGTATGTGCTGCAATAACACCAGTGCTATTTAAATAAAGTGAACTAGATAGAAACTGGGTTCACACAATGGTGGGTTGTGAGCCATGTTTGTTTCAGAGTAGCTTGTTGCATTGTCTGAACCTGATAGGGTGGTTTCAGCATAGTTTGTTTACCAGGCACAAGCTACTCTGAGAACCCAAGGCTTGTTGTGGATTGTTCAGGATGGGTTGTTTTCAGGGTGGCTTGTTGTGATGTCCAAACCTGGCAAGGTGACTTCAGCATGGTTTGTTTAGAGTCACCTGGCAAGACCGGCAAAAACCTGACTCTGTCTGGCAAGCATGTGTGCTACTGCTGCCTCCTCCCTTGTCTGTTCCCTCTGCTCTCACCTTCTCCAGTGCTTCATTTGACAGTGACTAGCTTTTTCCTGTGTGAGCTGAGACATAACTCTTCCTAGCAGAGCTATGAACGCATGTGTGATTGACTTATCTTAGGGTAAGCATGCACAGCCTCAATTTGGGGCCATAAAAATTTGGCAAGGGGATCTAAGCTTTCTCCCCCTCCTGTTTTCATGCCAAAATTTCATGGGGTAATTTTGGCATGAAACCAGGAGGAAGAAGCTTAAATCCCCCCCTCTCAAATCACCATGGTCCTGAATTGGTGCTGCGTGAGCGATTTACCTCTGGTAAGTCTATCATGCTTACACGCATAGCTCTGCTAGGAAGAGGAACATTGCTTCTCCCCAGCTGCAAGGAACAGCCAAGGAGACTTTCTTTTAAGAATAGAAGGGGATCTAAAAAGCTTTTAAAAAAGAAATTACACACTGGGGGAGGGAAGCTTCTACTCTTATTGCTCAGAAAACTCTTTGCAGGTGGTGAAGGAGGAGGAGGAGGACTGTGTACAACAGCCGCTTCTCCCACAGGTGCAGCAAAACACTTTTTAAAAGAAAACAATGCATAGGCTTAGTTTAAGTCTTATTTCTTGCCAAAGTCTTTGCAAGTAGCAATCTGACAGGGTGTAGTAGCAGAAAAGTTTTCCTCCAGAACTGGCAAAGGCAGAACATGCCCAGCACACAAGGCATACCAACAGTAAAAAGGCTGCTGATATAGTGCAGCTGTGAGGGCTCCTGGGATATGTGTCTGGAGCAGGAAGGGGAGGACTAAGGGGAAAACAAACCATGACAAGCCAAAGTGCACCAGATCATCTGTCGGGAGTAGCATGGGTTAGTGAGCGAACAACCAAGCCACCGTGGCTTATTTTCAGCATGGCTTATTGTGAAAATCCAGAGTTTTATTAACCTTCACCTGACTTGGGATGGAACTAGAGATTATGCTTAGGCATCACCCAGTATCAAAGAATTCTGTCTAATATTTCCTTAACCATTAGCTATGCACTGCCTTACTTTAAAGTGGTGTTAACAAGAATGAACCCTTCCTCGCTTCCTTCTGTTAATGCACTATAACTAATGTTGCTGCCGTTTTGCCACTGGATCTGACCGGTTTCACATTGTTCAATGCCCAGAATCATGCCCTATTACTGGGTTCCTATTACTTTGGCGCTCAGATGCTTGGCACTGCTCAGTTGGATGGGTGTCAAACTGTTGGAGGCTTACTAGTTCTAAGTATACCGCTGCCTAGTTTCCAGGATGCGTTAGCTTCTCTAGTTCGGTATCTGGCACAGGCAAGGAAGTGCATTCTATGATCCAAAGAGAGAGCTGGCACATAAGGAGCAACATTTTAAAAAGAGTCAGGGATGCAAACACACTTTGAATGATACACAATCATAATTTCATAGGCAAACCATTATTGTTTTGAAGCAAAGTGAATAATGTCTGCACTTGCCTTTGGTTCCAACATGTTAGGCATAGACACTCCTCGGTCCATTCGCATTCCAGGGACATGACCATCTGGGAGGGACTGTATCAGATATAGGTAGACATCAGACACACAGGTTACATGCACACATGCACATAGACAGGGTAAAGGCATTCATGGTCAATATGGACATGAATTTATATTTAGACCCCAACATTTAGACCTTTGCACCAGCCAATGGAATATTAATATTACTTACTGCTTGAACACTTAATAAATTAATGATATGGCCCAAGGTATCACCTCCTTCTTTATAATTGGTCTCTCCTTCGTTATGGTAGTTTTTGAGCTAAGAAACTTTCCATGGTACCCACCAGAAGCATTCCTAGTAAGGATTTGGTAACACGTTGAAAAAACCTTTCCAGTCAAACTAATGTAAGAAGAGACTTGATAGATCAGATCAAAGGTCCATCTAATCTGGAATTGTTTCCAACAGTGGCAAGCCAGATGCCTACAGGTATAGCACAAACGCAAGGGCTGTCCTCTGTTGGATCCCAATAACTAGTAAACACAGGCCAATATGTAGTATAGCTTTCCTCAACTTGGTGCTCTTCAGATATGTTGGACTGCAGCTCCCATAATTCCCAGTCAGCATGACCAATGGAATTATGGGAGATGCAGGTCAACACATCTGGAGGTTGGGGAAGGCTGGCATAGGGGATCATGCATAGTGGGAAATATTGATCCGCAACGATGGCTTGTCACTTTGGTTCTATTAATTCCTTATTTGGTTTATTTCCCAGCTATACTTTTGCCCTGAGTTTTTCCCCCTTTGATTTTTGTTTTAACTTTGCCCAGTTGACAAGTAAAGTAGTAAATCCCTATCCTATCTACTCCAACCTGTAAATTCTTTTCTTGTTAAAGGCACAATGTGCAATAAAGATTTTGTCATAATTATTCATTCATTACAACTTTATATATGGGGAAACATCCATGGCAAATAGCAGTGGACCTTTTTTATTTTAGTTCAAGCATTTGTGTCACCTAGAGCCACCCATCACCCTACACACACACCATTTATTGGACAATCTACAGAGCCTCGCAAGTGTCAGTGTTACAGAAGGTCACTTGCCAGCTTTTTCTTCCATGCCACAAACACATGCAGAGGAGGAAAAATTAAGGAATCATATGGGAAATAGGAAGGGGTATGGCTTCAGAATGAAGAGGTTATGTCTCCCGTTGGTTGGAACTAGAGACTGTTGGAGAAACCCACCAAAGAAAGAACTTTTGCAGAGTGCTTCCATGTCAAGCTTGGGGAAGTTACAGAAATAGCTTATGCAAGGTATTGCCTTAGCTCTGCCCTTTCCGCAGTGATACAAGTTTACATCATTGATTAGGTATAAAACATGCAGATAAACATGAGCTAATAAACTCTTCCCTGTAGCAGAAATTCAGATGTGAGGAACATAGTGGATGGGTTCTTGATAGTTTTTTTAGACCCTCCATTACTTGATGGAAGAAAATCTGTACTGTACCTGGAAATCTGAAAAGCAATATTGGGGGGTGGGTGGGGAGAGAAACACATACCATCAGGATTAGGATGCTAAACAATATTTCCTTTCTTAAAAAGCTAATTTGCTGGTTGCTCATAATTTGCAAACATAAATTAACTGATCAGAATGAAGCAATTAATGATACAAATAAGCATGCATACATTAAAATTTAGCTATCATTTATACACTTGCCCTCCTTATTTTAACTCAGTTTAGTGTACTGAAAATCCCGATCAATATATTTGTCTGAAATGAGAATGAGAACTGGAATATTTCAGGGGTAAATACGATGTTCACCAAACCAGTATGAGAATACTTTACCCTTTTCGCCTGACCACATGTATTACCACAAGATCATACTGCAAACATTCAAATAAGCCTAATGGATAAATAAAGCTGCATGGAAAAGGAAACTGTATCTCTTAAGATCTTACCTCGAGCAGCACTGCTCACATCCCCATAACTGTTGTACTGACCAAAGTCTGTAGACACTGGCTATAAAATAAAGGAAAAAAAGATGGGACATGTCAACGCAGCATACAGCTGCATGCGTTTGTAAAAAATGTTGACCACACTCTCATGACATCTGGAAGTGTCAAGAGCATCAGAAACATGCACACCTAAAGATCATATAATCTAGACTGGTTTGTGAAAAAGAAATCACAAAAACTGCAATTTGAAACAGAGTAGTAAGACGAGTGGGAGAGATGCAGAGAGAGCAGAGTTGAGTATTTTGGAGGCAGACTCTGTAAACTAACAATATCAGGGGTGCCCTCTGGTGTGGGGCAGTTGTTTTGGCTTCTGGAGTGTTTTAAGTTGCACCTCTAAGCTATGCTCAAGTTGTGTTTATTTAGAGATAAACTTAGATATTAACAAATATCAAGAAGCAACCAGTGATTTCCTTTCAAAACCTAACCCAGGTAAGTACTGCACTCCAAGAACTGCCTCTCCAAGAAGAGCTGCAAAAATTCCAGTGGAATTTGTACTGAAGTAGCTATCATATTCTGTACAAACACTATACTACATTACACTCACACACACACACACACACACACACACACACACACACACACATCGTTATGGGGAAAGACTTGTCTTCTTACCCTATGAAGTCCATTTCTTCCATAGCCAGGGAGGGAAGAGGTTTTAGAGGCAGCAGCATGTGGAGCTAAACGGGAAGGGAAAAACAAGTAAAAATAACATTAAAAACACATTAAAATTCAAAGTCAAAACTGCTTAGGAATCAGCAAAAAAAATGTGATGAGGCTCTCCCCAAGAAGGGAATTTGTACCCACGTAAGTTTCTTTGGCACAATCTTTTAACCTCGAAACTATTTGTGGTGCATCATCCAAGACACCACTTGGAGCTTCCTAAAATTTGGACTGGATCTCCATTTGAATGGCTCCTGAGGTTTTTTGGGCTTTCAAAATCTCACATTTAAAATGCCTAGATGTCACTTCACACATTATATAGCAGAACATGTTTGCTAGCCAGACCACCTGAATGAAGTACATTGCTTAAAATTCACTTCTTTTTTTTGCACACACTACTAACTAGGCCAAATGTTGTACTTTATTCAGTAGTACGTTCATCATCATCTTATTAGTCCATCAATCGTAAAACAAAATAAAACTAGTAAAACCTCAATCAGAACACAAGCCTGTTTAACTCACAGCATTCACAGCTCTAGAGTTCTAGGATTGATAACAATATTTAAAAACTTCACAACCTTTAACGTTACACCACACATTGACCAATCAAACAGAAGGCAAGGAGTACGTACAACAGCCCCATAAGGGAAGTCAGTGCTATTATTCACATATGGGGCAGATGCCGAGAGAGACTGAAGCTGAAAAATAGCAGTTTGCCTGAAGCAACCTAGCAAATTTATGGCTGAGGTGAGATTTAAGCAGCTCATTCTCCATGTATATAGGCACACAAGTGAGCTGTATTTAAGTGACTGCTGCCTGGAATGAAAACTATATAGAAATATCCTCATCCTGTTTTAGTTTGATGTTCTGTTACTTTTGTGGCCCTGGGCCTCCTGGTGTGTGTGTGTGTGTGTGTCCCCAACATACATTTTAGAGCTCTGAACAGGGCACCAATGACAAAATACTCCAATTATATGTAAAACACACACACACACACACACACACACACACACACACACACACACACACACACATCTTCCTATAAACAAACAGTAATTATAACTCTGCCTCTTCACTGGAATGCATCACAGTTTGCCCAAACAACCTGTCTGGTGAACCAGCCCTTCATTTGCTATGACCCAGCACTTTGGAATGCGCTGCCCTACTCCCTGAGGCTGATTTCCTTTCCCAATGTGGGAAAGGCTAAAAGGCTATGAGAAGCATAAATTTCGACAAGGTGTATGTCACTTTTTAATCATGACTTCATGACCTAGCCTGCTGGCTTTCGAGGAACACCAATATTGCTGTGACCTCAGCAGTAATCCACATTTTATATGATAACGGTATGTGAGCAATAATTTCATAAGGATGCTCATTATAAAATGTGCAACTTGGTATAGATCTTCCTAAATTAAATGTTGTTTTTTTAACATTTTGATGCAGACTAATGTTTTTAGAAAATAAGTCGAATTATTTATTTATTTATTGTTTATTGATTGCATTTTTATACCACCCAATAGCCGAAGCTCACTGAGCAGTTTGATGAATTAGTCATCAAGCTTGGGACTCTATGCAAAGACTTGTTTTACACTTTTAAAATTATTTATTTTATATAAAAAGACAATGAAAATATATACTGCAACAACAACAAAAGGAATTCAGCTGCAGCGATGTGCATACAAATAAGTGATTGTTCTTCCTGGGAAAAAACATTCCTGTGAGCGCATACATGACCAGATGTGGATTGGTATTCCACATAACTATCTGAAGACAAATCTAATAGGAATTTAAAATTCTGCTCAAGAATCCATAACATGTACTAAAATCATGTTATGTAAGTTTTTCAAAAAGTGAATATGTGAGCTCTGAATGGTGCAACAGTAGTGGCTTATAAACAGTTAAAATAGTCACATATTTTTGTGTATGTGTGTAAATATAATTAATAATTGTAACTTTCATCTTATAATTGGAAAATGGCACAATAAAGGGCTCATCTACATCAAGCAGGATATTCCACTATGAAAGTGGTATAAAAGTGGTATGTAAAAGGCAGGAGCCACACTACTGCTTTACAGCAGTATTGCAGGATCTACACTACTGCTTTATAGTGGTACCAAAGTGCACTGACAACTGTTGGGGCCCATGACACAGCTACACCAAGCAGGATATAACACTCTGAAAGTGGTATGAAAGTGGTATATGGTATGTGTCATGGGCCCCAACATTTGTCAGAGCACTTCAATACCACTATAAAGCAGTAGTGTGGCTCTTGCCTTTTATATTCCACTTTCATA
The DNA here is from genome assembly GCF_023053635.1 of Elgaria multicarinata webbii. Taxonomy (NCBI): domain Eukaryota; kingdom Metazoa; phylum Chordata; class Lepidosauria; order Squamata; family Anguidae; genus Elgaria; species Elgaria multicarinata. Next base: position 66,063,612 of record NC_086178.1, read on the forward strand.
GTGGAATATCCTGCTTGGTGTAGATGAGCCCAAAGCTTCTTTATCAGAGGTTGTCAATAATATGAATAATGATTACTTTTTCTGATATGAAGACTTGTTTTTGGGAATAAGTTACACACTCCAGTATCTTTCTATATTTTTTCTTTTGAGACAAAAGCGTAAAATGTTTTTTTAGAAATCAGTATCATGAACTATTTTTCATTCTCGATTAGACATAAATTGAACACAAAACTTGTGAAACTTCTGATTTCATGGATCAGCAGTCTTACAAATAGCATCGTCTTGTAATCTGGGAATGCATTTATTACTTGGCCATTTCCTCATTTGATTTGTTTAGTATGTGCCAAGAATCTTGATCCAGAAATTTTCCATTCTTGTTCAAGGCATTTTGAAAAATTATTGTGAAAAACAGCCAGAGCAAAAATGCCTGACCATGGACAAAGTAGGGAGAAAACTGCTTCAGATGATTAGTGGTGGTATCACTCATACTACTACACGGTTTGTGCAACCACAGACAGAACCAGCAATAGACTAGATGGAAACTGGCTCTGTTTTAAGCAATTTGTGTTACAATCTTAGACAATCTACTCAGAAGTAAATCCCACAGATTTCAAAGGGCCTTACTCCCAGGTATGTGGGTATAGAGTTGCAGTCTTACTCCATCCTTTCACACAGACCATCCATGCATGCTTTCCATGCTTCAATCCTTACATGAATTAACTGGAGAGTCATAACGACTACTGGAAAATGATGACCTTTCTTTTTCCATCTCTTCTTTTAATATCAACTGTCCCAGACCTGAGTTGAGCTGCAAATGGGAATTGAAAATACTGTGTAAGTTAGTACAAAAGAAATCAATGTCATGTTCACAATGGCTTGTATGGATAGTTTCCATCAAGATGATAACCACCTTCATCAGTTGTTCCTCCTGTAGCTGCCGACGCCTCTGAAGCTCCTCAAGGTCTTCATCTCTACCAGTGGATCTGCGTCGCATGTCAGAACCTACTTCCACAAAACCACAGCACAAAGAGAACTTCTTGCACAAGTGTATGTAAAGACTGACAACTAACATCCACATTTTCTGAGATTTGGTGGTTGGTAAAGAAACTACATGCTTTTCTAAACACACAACCATTCTACCAAGTTTGCTTCAAAATAATCACAATATTATAAATTCTTTGACACCATTTATGTAGAACCCAATTTTAGTGACTTCCCATTATCTGGTATATCCTGTAAATACTGTGGTTAGCAATTAGTGTTGCAAATTTTGACAACTAGAGGGATATGTAGAGGAAAGTTGAGGTGACGGAGGCCAAACCCTTCAAAATAGCTTCTTGGGAAGCCCTATTGCTACAGCCACTGTTCTTTCTATTGTCAATACAGAGATGAACATACATCTTTCATCTCTGCATTTACAATGGCAGGGCCATCCTTTGGCCAAGCAAATTTGGTCCAAAGTTTCTATTTTCCAAATAATAATTTTGACTGAATGAGCTATTCCTTACCCCTCAAATGATAAGTGAGGCTATGGGTTGGATGCAGACATACATCCACCACCAGAAAAAAGTTCTGGCACTGGCACTGTTCTGCAAATGGTTATGCAGGACCTCATGGGAGACTTTGCACAACATGGGCTTAGTGCAAGCACACATCTTAAGAGTGGTGCAAAACCTTGCGCATGACACCACACAATGCCTTGTGTTAACAGAAGCGTACTGCTGAATAACAGTTCTCTTTTTTATGACGTTCTTGGACTAAGTTAGTGTAGACCTTCCATTTACTGGAGAATGCCTCTGGAGCCAATCCATGTGAGCAAAGTACAGGGAACAATATAACAAAGAAATGGGGGACAACCTTTGCACGAGGCAGGTGCGTAAGTGAGCCCTTTCAGTAAAAGACTTGAGATTTGCTCCATGACTTTAGTGCTAGAGATTATCACAGCTAAAGATTTGGAATATCATTCCCATTCCTCTCTCTCTCTTGCACTCTCTCAAACACTACTACCAGGAGTACGTGGCCAGTTCACTAAGCAAAGGCAGAGAATTTACACCACTGCAAGAAAAGTTTCAGTAACAAAAACCACAAATCAATTGTTAAGGACTTCTAAAGTTTTGTAAGGATTTAAATGATAAACTTTTTTAGTTGTGGATAAAAAAATGGACTTAAATCTGGATAGTTCATTACATTGTAGCCCTAGGCTGCAACCCTATACATAAGTCTTCCCCAACCTGGTACTCTCAAGCTGTGTCAGAGTACAACTTGCATCATGTTTTGGCCATGCTGCCTGGGGATTATGGGAGGGCACTCAGTTGGGGCAGGATGCTCTACACACTTCCCTGGGAGTCCCACTGAACTCAATGGGACTTACTTCTGGGTAGACATTCATAGGATTACAGCATTGATTTTTCACCTGTAAAATGGGAATAATAATGAGGAAAAATACCCCAAAATAGTGTGTGTGTGTTTGTTTGTGTGTGTAAATAGTAAAATATACAATTCACTGACTTTGCATACATTTGATTATTCAGTGAAATTTGTATATATACGTGCATTTGAATACCAATGGCTGATTTTTAATAAAGAGCAGCAGCTTTGGGAGGGTACAGTTTTCTGGAGATAAGCAGTGGGAACACCAGAGCACTTTGCCCTTGCCCTGCATGCCATTTTTCGGCTGCAAGTCCTCACTTCCTAATCTGCTTCTCTCCATACAAAGTTCTAGGCCCATTTCCCCACCCCCTCACAAACATGACCCTGGAACCATATTTACAAGAAGAGAGAAGCAGCTTCGGAGGGGAAAGTGAGTTGCAGCGGAAAAATGGCGCGTGGGGAAAAGGTCAGGCACCTTTTTCTTTCTCACTGCCCACTGTCCAAACTGGCTTGTCTATTCTGAAAACTGCCCACTCCTGAAGCTACTTTTCCTTGCTATAAGCCGTTACCAGGGTCTTAAAATACACACATATGCACCTAGTTAAGCCCTATAAAACCACTGGGTCCTTCTGGGTCTTGCACCTCTAGCAGATACTGCTAATGTTTTCAAATTTAGTGTATGTGAGGGTTGGAAATTTGCTTTAAAATAAATAAATAAATCTAGGATCCCTAACAAACACGTTTCATGCTAGAAGAAGGAATGAGAGCCTCACTTTTGGAGATATGCAATTCCCTGCCTTCAGTCCTATTTACCTGTTACTTTTCGATTTGGTGAAGTCAATATGAGATTATTTTAGCTACGTCAGTTTTATATGGCGAATATAATGACTTCATGCACCCTAACATGGTCAGATCTTAAATTTACTATGCCACATGGTAGTTGAGTCCTTGTCTTCGATTGTGGCAAAGTATACATAAAATGTCAGACACATTTTTAAATGTATATTTATAATATACATTTTGAAAAGAAAACACCACCGGGAGATGCCTTTTCCCACATGAGACTGACATGGTAAAATCTCTTAATGTTAACATCATCGCCCAGTGCTGACAAAAGTCAACAGGAAACTGATATAGTAAAATAACCTCATGCTCACTTTCCCATGCCCAAAAAGTAGCTTGTGAATCTAGCTTTAGTATGCAACATGTAACCCATAGTTATTGAATCTAGTACTGCTACAGATTGTGGATAATCACATGGGCAAAACAATGACATGACACACACATTGGGCTTAAAATAAGATTTTAAAAAGAATGAAAACAGCATGGGAAATAAACATCTTAAGGCGCAATGATGCTGCAAAATAGTCCACTACAAATGTCATTTACTTTAAAGCGATTTTACTGTGACTGTTTATCAAGAGCCTAGAGACATTGTTTTCTACAGCCAGTGTCAGTCCGAGAAATTTTGCTTTCAGATTCACACAAGATGGGGCACCCCCACCCCCATTCTGCTTGCAAAAATTGATCAGACGTCAGCAAGGGTGACAGGATGACATCCTTCACTGTCCTGGAAGGCAGCATGTTAGCTTACGGATGTCGGACACAGCTCTAACATCTTGCTACTGTTCACTCACTGCTCCATCTGGTGCCTGCTCAAACAAATGCAGCACCAGCAGTGACATGTAGTATCACGGGTGATACTTGCTGGAGCGTATGGGTTGGGCTGGCTGCTTCTCTGCCTGCTCACTTACTCAGGGAGTTTCCCCAATGGCACTGACTGCAACGTGTTGGGAAAGGGTAACTAGGTGAGACACCACAACCACCTGGTCCAACGAGAAGAAGTATGCTTTCTTGCCAGATCAGGAAGGGGAGCTCAGGGGGAGTGGCCAGGGTGTGTGTGTGTCACCCTCAACATTTGCTGCTAGAGGCAGCTACCTCACTCTGCCTCAGGGTAGGACCGGCTCTGTTAACCCTCAAGTAACAGAATGAGAAAGAGGTCAGGCTTCATTGCAAGATTCAAGGTATCACATTGGCTTTAATGAGGTTGACAAGAGAAGACTCATTTGTAACCTTACTTGAGGCATACCTTGCCTTTGTAGTCCAAATTCCATGGACACAGCCTTCAGAATATTTATGGCCTTGATCCAGGGGGCGATGTAAGCAGGCATATCCATATTCTTCTCATTTTCCTTCTTGGAAAGTGTGCCACTGACACCTCAAAATCCCTATTTAAACTCGCTGAATTCAAAAAGTACTTTGGAATTTGGAGGCTAAAAGCTTTTTATAGGGAAAATCAAGGAAAACATCATGCACACTCTGGTGAGCACCTCCTGAGCTAACTGCCGCGCCCCCCCCCCAGATGTCTTTATGAACTCTGGGGAGTTTAAAGTGAAAAATGAGTGGGAGGGGGCTCCTAGTGAGAAGAATTTGGGAGTTCCATCCCTCTGTAATGCATATCTTGCAGATCTGAAACCCCACAAGCAGTTTTGATGTTATAAATTCTACAACTTTTTACATAATATTAACTGTGGGTTGGATTGAAATGTAGTCATACCTAGAGTAGACACATTGAAATCAAGTTAGTCATGACTAACTGAAGTCCCACTGATTTCACTGGCTCTGCTCTTAAGCATGATTCAAACCAATGGATAGAATCCAACTAAAGTCCTACTTAGAGTAGACCCATTGAAATGAGTGGGACTTAAGTTAGTCATGACTAAATTAAGCTGCATTTATTTCAATGGGTCTGCTCTAAATAGGACTTTTGTTGGACTCTACCCTGGATATTTACTGTAGCATCCATAAGATCCATATCCCTGTATCTGACACATTTCAACATGAATATCAGTCTGAATATATTTATAGGTAGTAGGAAGCTGTGTTTTTGCCCATGTCACTTGTTCCATACCTACAGCCGCAAGTGAGGGAGGACCTGGCCAGTATTCTGTCTCAATCTTTGGAATCTCGTTGGGTGCTGGAGCGTGGGCTGCTGGGAACTTGGAGGACTTGATGATATCATCAGAAGGCTTGTTCTGGGCTGCCAGAGCAGCTGCATCTAGATGGCAATCAGGGGGACTTAAACTATCAGATTAATTTGCTGTATGACAGCCTACATCAATGCTATGGTTCTTTTCCATGTCAAGTTCTCTTACAACTCAAATAGTTAATATATGCACTGGCTTTTCATGACATTATTTAGCAACAGATGAAACCACTCCTTAAAAACTCAAGGCCAAATTTTAAGTTTAATTAGAAATGTTCACTTATAGGGTCCATACAAATATAGCATTAACTGAGGAGTCAGTGGAGTTTTCTCTCATGGAACAAGCTTGGTTTCCTCCTACCAGACTCAATGATAGACTGTAGGTTGTTATTGAAATGTGGGTTGTTTGTTGAACCATGGGTTACTGCGTTGTCTGAACCCAGAGCATTTTCCACAGCGTGGATTGTTAACCACCCTGAACAACCCGCCAACAAACCATGGACTCTCAAGGTGGCTTGTTTGAGGAAAAATCTGCCACACTGCGTGATTAACAAGCCACCCTGCAGAAAATGTCCTGGGTTCAGACAACATGCTAACCCATGGTTCAACAAACAACCCACAGTTCAGCAACAACCCACTGAGTGTGGGTTAGCATGTTGTGTGGACAGCTCCATTGTCAAAGACATGCATACCAATAAGTCATGCTTCTGGCAGGTTGTCCACGTTGATTTTTAAAAGCACCACATGCACATTTATTCATTTCAAACCAGGGGTAGGCAGACTGGGGCCTTTCAAAAGCCCTCAGTTCAGGTCTCTAGCAGGAGCAAACTTTGCCCCTCGCAGTAGCCCACTTGGCAAGGATGAAGAGGGAGAAAGAACAGGGTGTCAGAAAGAAAGGCACTGAAAAGGGGTTAGCAGGGGAGGAGACTCACTCACTTTTGGCTCACTCACTCACTGTCGACTAGTAGTGTGTGCCCCTAAATTACCCCTGGGGAATTTTTGTCCTCAAAAGAAAAAAGGTCCCCCACTCCTGAACTAAAAGTTCATCAGCTGCCTTATTTTTAAACAATAATAATAACTCAATAAAAAAAGAGTTACACAATTATTCCAAGGATAGAGGATTGAGGTAGAGGAGTTGGGTTTGTGACATCACAGGGACCAGCCAGTCAGCAGTGTGCACAACCAACCTCTGCAGCAAACCTGCAGAACCAATTTGATTGAAGCTAAACCAGGAGAGAAAATTGTTTGTTTGAATGGAACAGCACCCATACCACTCAAATAATGCTATGTCTGTACACAGCTTAAGGGCCAAACTGCATTTTCTGCTAATTGCACAGATGTAGCTGAGCCCAATATTTATTTATTTTTACTTCAGTATAACTGTGTGCAGTCCCAATTTGGATCAGGACCAGCATGCTCTGGGAGGAGAAGATTAAACCTCCCCATTTCCCCCTGAAATTCCACCAACAAACCTGCGGTGGTGGAGGTGGTAATTTATTTATTTTTAAAAGCCTCTACAACTCCACTAAATAATTTTTCTGCTTTTTTTAATTCATGATGGTGGCAGGGAAGGTCGAAAACTTCCCTCCTAGAACACGCTGTTCTTATTTGAATTGGGATGATGTACAATTACACTGGAGTAAAGAAAAATGTCAGGGTCAGCTACACCTGCACAATTAGCAGAAAATGTTGTTTGGCCCTTCGAATGGCTTCAAAATGAGCACAATTTTTTTAAAAAAATTGCTTCTTTTTAGTAATAGCCTTTAATAAAAAGAGGGTGTCAATTTGGTCTCCATGTAAGGCAAGAAGACAGGAACATTTCAATAGCATTCTATGCCATTTTAACAAAATTCCAGTATTCCCCCCACCCACCCCAATGGGAACAGAATTTGCAGTGCATTCATCACCAAAATCTCTCTGTTATATAATATCATTTCCTGATCAAATTCATTAAATTTTTCATCAGTCCAAATCAGTAGTTGGGTAACTAGAGGATAATTAACTTCATTTAATTTTGCTTAAGGTACTAATTGAGCATCCTTGAAATTTACATCAGCAACTGCCTGTGAATTAAAAGTGTGAAAATATGACTTGCTTCACAAATAATAACTAAGCATGGGTTAATTAATCCAGGATTGGTCATTACGTGTGAACTCACGGTTGGTTGGGAATGCATGTGAGTGCGCAAGCAGTCTCCTGACAGTTCACTGCTTCCACTTTGCATACAGTTTAGCAAAGAACTCAGGAACCCCCTTGTTTGGCATGATATGTGAACAAGGCACTCTAGGATTTTGAGTGGAAAACAATCCATAGTTTTAAACCCAACCACCCCCAAAAATGGCTTAAAACTCTGGGTTGTTTCTTCTCTCAGCAACCCAGTGTGCCAACTTCAGACATCACAGCAAACAATCCAGGAATGGGATGTTCTTGGCTGGCTTGCTAAATTGGATGAAAGCAGAAGCAGTGAGTAGGTTGTAGGGGGCAACACCCTGACAATCCATGAGTTAAATAGCCCATGGGTTGTCATTATGGCCTGTATCAGGGTTCATGCAACCAATGCAGCCAACATTTGAAACTGTTCCCAAAGTAAGGTGTAATTATGGTGTGTAATTTATACTGTCAATGCATTTAGGGTGAAGTTATACTTTCATTATGGCCTTGGAAACAGTGCCATGAGATGCACCTCAACTGCACTAAGATCAATATAGCTCTGTAAACGTGATGGCACATCTGGTGCAGGAAAATAACCTTGGGGCAGTTTTACATGTACAAAATGACAGTGTAGCTTCACCCTGAGCAGTTCTCAATTACAAAATGTTAGGTTGATTCCATTGTGCATGAAGCAATTGAAAAAAGAAAGTTAGGAAAGGAACTAGAAAATTGTATTCCCCCCCCCCATTTTTTTTTACTTTCCTGTTTCAAATTTGCATTTTTGAAAGCTGCCAAAGGGTCTCTTTTCCAGATGTCACAGAGTTAGCTAAAGCACAGAGGCCTATTTTAGGACCTAAGCAAGTTCTATGGGGCCATGTTTGCATCAGCAAAAAAAGGGGTCAATACGGGCATTGATCCTCCACTTGCATATAGACGTTCTTAGATAATTTCTCTCTCAATTAAAATGAATGAGGCCTTTTTACATTTTCACTTAAAGTGTGCATCCATGGTATTTCAGAATGTGCACAACACTTTAAAAGGACAATAGTGTGACACTCTGTTCACACACTATGAAGGAGGGGGTAATCTTGCCCATCCCACTCTGTTCACACACCTTTCAAACGCTACTTAAATCCATTATCCAGCACGTGAAAAGATAAAAATGGAAGTACAAAGAATAAGTGAACTTTGAGAAGTTTGCAAAATGGCAAGGGCACTGTTGCAGGATGGAGAGAATGAAAGGGCATTAATCTTGTGGTATTCTTAGCTATACTGGAGTTGTGTAACAAGGTGGTGCATACCACCTCCAAAATTCTATTTAAAAGGCTAGCATCAACATGCCAGCATGGGTTGTTGCGTATTTGTTGGTCATTAAACTTTATCCCCTCTCCATGTGTACTCTAAACACATGGAGGAGGTGAAGTAGAGCTGCACCACCAGGCTGGACTCCACAACTGTGTATGTCGCTGGCCCTGCTCCCCTGATGTATGCACACGCAGGGTGGTATCTGCAAAATGGCACCTACACACAGCTGTGCTAGAAAAGATTTTAGCCACTTCCTAGCATTTTTCTTCTTTTCTCAGAATACTAGAACCTGGGGTTATGCCACAATGCTGATTAGTGGCAGATTCAGGACAGATGAAAGGAAGTACTTCTTCACACAATGTATAGTTCAACAATGGAATTCACTTCCACAAGACGTAGTGATGGCCACTAATTTGGATGGCTTTAAAAGGGGATTGGACAAATTCATGGAGGAGAAGGCTATCAATGGCTACCAGTCTTGATGGCTATATCCTTTCTCCAGTATCAGAGGCAGTGCTGGGGAATACAGGTGGAAAGGTGCTGTTACATTCATGCCTTGCTTGTGGGTTTCCCAGGAGCAACTTGTTGGCCACTGTGTCCACAGAATGCTGGACTAGATGGAGTTTGGTCTGATCCAGCATGGCTCCTCTTATGTTCTTACAGGTGCCGCCCCTGATTAGGATCCCTGATCATGCACGGGTCCTGATTGCATGGGGTAAAACACCTTTTTATACTGGCTTCAAAATTTGATAGATGCAGTTAACAGGACTGAAACAAAGGCCGGTAAGACATATGCTACAAAGTGCTTGCTTACAAGCAGGGTACTGTATAATAAACTAACCATGATGGATTTCCGTACTGATCGGGCAGGGGTCCTGATTGCCTGGAGGACCTACACACATCCAGCCATGTGTGTATAGGCATCCCTTTGCAGATGGCATGCTGAATGTGCATACATCAAAGGGGTGCGCTGGCCCCATGGTCCCACTTCCCCTTCCCCGCCACACATTTATGGCTACTTTGTAAGCAATCACCGACAGGGGCCAGTGACACATGGGCAATGACACAGAAGTCATAATAGTAATAAACATGTTATCTGGGAGAGAGGAATTATATTTCCCAGCTACTGATTTAGTGATGATAGTGTGTTTTGAGGGAAGAACAAATGAGAAATAAGTATTTGTTGACTGTGTGGAAAAAACCCTATGTTTTTTTTTCTTTTTTTAATGAATTGTACTAATTATCGTTCAAAAGGAGTGTGATCAACTGGAAATATCTTCTGCATGAGCTTAAATGAAACAAATGGAAGCTGCACAAGCATTTCACACTTGCTGCTCTGTCTCATTCCAAACTGGGGATCTGTATACAAGACATTTCTGATGAACTGTAAAGTTTTAATCATTAAGTTTAATGGGTCAAGAGCAGCTACCTTAGCTCATTACTCAGGGGACTACAGAAGCATGACTTCAAGCAGTACTTACGTATTAGAATGGATGAGGTCAGTGGTAAAACATTCACATGTTAATGGGAGGTGAGTAGACACAATCAAAATCATAAAGAAATAAAAATAATGTTAAGGAAAAATTAAATGGCACCATTAAAAATTAAATAATAATTAGATATGAATAATAAAGCCAACCCATGATAAGCATCAGCCCTCAAGCAATCGAACCCTGTTATATACTATATTGTGGAGGCTTCTCAGTTAATCTTTGATCATTCTAGTTTTTTTGTTTACACATGTGTTTTCAATGGCTACTTACCAAAAAGCTATAATTATACCTTCCAATTCTAGATGCCTTGAAAACTATATTTTTAACATAGGATCTCCAAAAACTAATGCTATTCTCTCAGAAAATATTGCAACGTAACTATTGCTGTTAAAATGAGAGGCTTGCCTGATTAAGAAACATCCCATTGTCAGCGTTAAGTTTCTAAAATGAGAACTGATGGGATTTAAGCCTGGGATGAAAGACACACAGTTTGACCTCGACTTTTTTACTTTGAATTTTGGCTTTGCTTCCTCAGTGGGAAGAGAAAGGCACTTCGCACATGTTCAAAAACACTCTCTGTTGGTATTTCAGACAATCTAGTTCTTTGCCCAAGCACACAAAGCAGTTTTGTATCACTTTAGTTTAAGCTCCACTGAGTACAGCAAGACACAATACAGTCATGGTTTGCTGTGCTACTGCATCTTTTAAGCTTTCCATGTGATTCTCAGCAGTAGAACTCACCCTTTGGAACACTCTCTCATTCATGGTTCGAGAGGCAGAAATGCTGACAAGCTTCAAATGCCACTTGAAAACAATTTGCTCTGTTTTATGGCTGTCTTTGCTGTAATGCTTTAAAACTATTCGTTTAACTATTCTGAAGGAACGCCTCCTCCCATATGGTCATCCTCAGGGGTCCTTCTCCGTGAGCACCTGCCAAAGGAAGTGAGGCAGGTGGCTACCAGGAGGAGGGCCTTCTCTGCTGTGGCACCCCGGCTGTGGAATGAGCTCCCTAAGGAGGTTCGCTTGGCACCTACATTATATGCTTTTAGACGCCAGGTGACGACCTTTTTATTCTCCCAGCATTTTAACAGTCTATAAATAAATTTTAACTTGGTGTTTTAAATTCGTAATTTTATATTGCTGCTGTTTTTATCTGGTTGAGCTTTTATATTGTATTTTATATTATGGTTTTATACTGTTGTTTTATACTTTGATTTTTTTTAATTTTTGTGAACCGCCCAGAGAGCTCCGGCTATTGGGCGGTATAGAAATGTAATAAATAAATAAATAAATAAATTCTTTGATAAAGGTTTTTATGCTGTATTCTACATGAATTTTAGTGTGAGCTGCTTAGAGGTTTTATTATATAAATGGCACAGAAGTATTATAAGGAAATAAATCATGCCCATTTGCATGGGCATCCATGTCTACTTCCCATCCAGATCATGAAATGCATCTGAAAGTGCAGGCTGTTGAAAGCACCGCAGTGCAGATAGAGAAGCATCTGCCCTCAGGTGAGCATTCAGATGAGCATGATCCAGCAACTGATAAGTATGGGGAAGAAGCCTTCTTCTGTGGATGGATCTCCGTAAATGGATAAGTGTGAGGAAGAAAAGCCAGGGGAGGGCTGAGGGTAAAATGAGGAAAAATGTCTTCCTCTTCTCATCTCAGTCATCTCACGTTTCCATGAAAGCTTTTAAAAAAGTATTATAGGACACATTCATGCTTTTTTGGGATATTTCTATTTTTTATAGTTAAAAATAGAGGCTGGGATGATGTAAGAACAACAGAAAGGTAAAAGTTCAATTTTTTGGGGGGTCATGGTTCCAAGTTTGTCTTTGATGGTATGGAACTGTTGAAACAGGGTACAAAGGAGCCATATGTGTGCATGCAAAAAAGCTACCTTCCTTTACAGCTTGACCATTCTCTGTTCTTGCTGTAGATGTTCAACCAAAGGCACCCTGCACTTTGAAAAATAACTCTTTGTCTTGGAGTCTGCTCTTATGAAAATTGCAGTGAAAGCCCCAAATGTGAACATGGTTCACATTTGAACATGGTGTGCAGAGCGTTTATTTATTTAAGATATTTATGTTCTGCTAGGCACTTGGGATACTTCCAGATGAGGCTTTTACCCTGCATTTGCCTTGCCTCAACCAAGGTATTTTATGGAGACAGACAATATTGGTTTTCATTTGGAATGCTCTTGTGTTTTCCCTCTACTTCTGTCTTTTTTTTACCAGGAAAAATCAATTAAGGGAGCAATCCTATGTTCCCCCGACCGTGTCTGGAGGTGACATAGGATAGTTGGTTTCCCAGCTCTGAGCCAGGGCTCTGACCTCAGAGCCAAGAAACTGCGCTCCCCTCCCCTCCCCCTTGTAGCTAGCATGGAGAGAATGGTGCTGTCTACCTCTCTGGAGTTGGAGAACTGAGTATGGAGACAGGGAAAAGGGGGCCTTCCTGGGGGAGAGGAGGGGAGGGGAGGAGACTGGGATGGCTATGATACAACATATTGTACGGCTGCCTCAGCCTCCTTCCTCTCCTTCTAAGGTGCCCCCGCCTGTCTAACAGAAATCATCTCCACTGACCTCCTTCACTGCATTTGATAGTCAGCAGCAGTTCAAAGGTTGCTGGCAACCCAGCTAAGTTTGTGCCCTAAGAAAAAAAAGGTGGAATAGGAGCACAATGCCTCTTGATTGGAAATGCCCTCCATCTGGATGCATCCCCAAGAAAATAACTATTCCTATTAGAATTTCTTAACTGTTTGGGAGTTTCCAAGAGATACATTGCTTTCAACTTTTCAAGAAATAGGAATGCAAGATCTTTGAGCAAATTTCTGTTTAGAATGCTGACCTATTAATCCCTCCACCCCTTTAAAACAAATAAATAGAGATAGGCAGTTTACAGGACTGAAACAAAGGCCAGTAAGACAAAAGTGCTTGCTTACAAGCAGGGTACTGTGTAGCAAACTAATTATGATGTACAATTAAAGCAGTGACGCATATCATGTGCATTTGCATCTTGCAAAAATACTCTGTTTACATCAGAAAAAAACATAAAAAGAAAAGCAGGCAATAACCAACTAATGTAACAAAAAATTTAAGATGAATACTAAGCATTGGGTAAGTCTACTGTTCTGCCATGCAAGTATTTAATATATTAAATTGTCCCACTTTGAAGACAGAAAGAATAAGGTTTACCATGCTGTTTGTAGATAGGTGGTTTTCTATAAATATTGATGCCTTGATCTGTAAAAGTAAAAAGCAAAAGCATATGAATATCTGGACATCGTCAATTAGTTTTGGGGGAAGGGGAAGAAACCAAACACCAAATTAAAGGATGCTTCTGACCAAGGACTTGGCACATAAATCCAGCAAGCTAATTCCAGTATCACAGAAAAGAAGGAAGTATCTCATGAAAACAGAACACAAAAACAGATGGTAAAATATCACAGACAGATGACATGAAATCTTGGACATATAAAGTTGGCAACATGGTGATGTACTAAGATGTGAGCCATTCACTTTAAATTCTTAGTAGATGGTTAGTGGGATAAACATTTCAGAGGAAATGCAACCAAAGGAGCTAAGAGTTGGAGACATGAGCAATTTGGTGGAGAACATAGTCCCCAAATTACATCTGGTAAGTTGTGCTGCAACAGCTTAATTTTGCCTTGAACCACACACATACCAATGAGGTGGATTTACATTAAAGGCTTTACAAAACATGTTTCTTAATTTCCCATTTTAAAATACAGCCATTTTTTTCAACGCTATGTTGAGTCTAGGATGCTTCTTACCATGCTGATTGGTTTGGTGCTAAAACCAATTCACACCACCAAGAGCATAAGTTCATGTTCTGAAGCATTTTATGACCTATAATTGTTTTCAAAGCCCCATACCTAAATATAGTATTTGTCTAGCAATGTCTCCAATAGAGTCCACTTAAAAAAAAAAGGGCTTGAAGATGGCCTCATGGAAAATATCATGTTCCTCTCAAATACAGAAATGCAAGGATGTTAATAATTCATATGGCAATACAAACAAAGTATCAGAGAGGATTCTTAGAAAGCTTAGATGATTCTTAGAAAGTTTGAGGTACTGTAAAAATATCATTTTTAAAAAACAACAACACAGATTCTCTCATTTAGGTGAACTTACAAGTCAGAGAAAAAATGTGAATGCTACTGAATCAATTAATAGCCCAGTAAGTACCACTATGTCTAAACAGGCTTATTTCCAAGTAAGTGTACCTTGGACTGCAGCCTCAGAGTGCTAAAGGTAGATATTCTTATGCACGGTACAGTGCATCCCTATTATACTAGACATATGGCTGAAAGATAATAAATGTTGTTGGCCTAATAACAGGAAATTATAAGACCATTTATTATAAAGGGCAATGGCTAAGCTGTTAGTTTGGGCCCAAATTTTTAGGTTAAGTTTTTCCCACTGGAACACCTTCAACAGTTGATGTTGAATCCACTAAGACTGTCTTGGAAAGCCATGACCATGAATGCAAATACTATGTTACAGTCAGGCAAATTATTGCTACTAGGGAAACATCTCTATATGTATATAGACATGTATATCAGAAAATGCCATTAAAACCACTCACTGACAAAGAACAGGCACACACTACCTTATCTCTTCAAAATACACTGGAACAAGAGAGCCCTGAGGCAAAACAGCTCACCGTATAACAGGATTGCTTAAAACTTCATTTGCTGTGACTGTCTGAGGAATTTAACATAATGTCTATACATTATGTAGATTTCTGAGGAACTTAGTGTGGCATAATCTGCCTACCATTTATTTTCTTCCTCCAAAAAGTTAAGTTGTGCCATTGGTACATTTTTTTATTGTGAACAAGAAGCAGGTAGGTTTTAAGAAGCAGCCCTTAGCCAAAACCATATCTAGAAAATAGTGGTCTATGGCATTAGCAACAGACAGTATCATAAAAACGGAGTGTACTATTCAGGAGGCTCCCGAGGCATGGCCTGAAGGCACATGAGTCAGCCATGTTGCTGAAGCTAAGCAGGTCTGGGCATAGTTAATGCTTGAGGGGAGGGGAGGGACCACCTGTGAATCCCATATAGCCACCTTGAGTTCCATAATGGAGAAAGGTGGGATATAAATGCAATAATAATAATAACAACAACAACAACAACAACAACAACCACCAAGGGGCAATATTACTTCGAGCAGGCTAAAAATTCTTGTTCTGTTAAAGAAAATGTACAACAGGAGTAGGGAACCTCCAAAACGTGGTTCAAATGTTCTATCCAGATCTCCAAGGCACTCACCTCCAACAAGATCACACCTCCAGCTGTCCTGGCAGTGTCATCTAGCAATAGCAACTCTAACAGGGAGATGAAAGGGGCTTTGATGGGCAACAGTATACAAAGCAAGCTCTCCTCTGAGAGACAGAGATGCTGATTGGGAGGGAAGCAAGTACAGGTAAACATAGGAAAGTAAACCATAGAGCTAAAGACACTCTAACTGCTGTGCTCTGAAGCCATATCTGCCTGCCTCCTTGGCAGCATCTCTGCGTCTCCTCAGGGGAATGAAAGAGACAGAGACATTGATGGAGGGGAGTGTATGTGTGAGTTGATGTGTGCATGTATTTTCCCTGCTCAGTTTTGTTTCTGGCCCCAGTCAATGCTGGACTACAGGCCCTGACAAATTCAGACTGAGGTAATTCAGACCACGATAAGGAAAATGTTCCCCACCCCTGGTATGCAGAAACAAAGTAGATAAAGTGAAGCTCATGATTAAATCAATTTCTATTGATGAGAATATGGACGTTTTTGAACTTCTTCACACAGGAGTCGACAGTCTATGGACTCTCAATGAAGCTTACCAACGGGTATCACCACGCCTACTAGGCACTGTCTGTCTGTCGAAGCAATACTATTCCAAACAGAAAAGCACATTTATTGTCTCAGAAAAATAAAGCAATGGCTAAATGGTTGATAGTGCAGTTCTAAGCATGTTTACTCAGCAGTCCCATTGCGTCCAATTAGCCTTGCTTTTAAGTAAATGTGTTTAGGATGGCTACCTGAATCCTGTCTGTCTCTTATGCCTTTCTACACCTGCCTTTTCCCCCAGGATCATCCCTGGATCATTCCTGTACATCCAAATGCCACACAGGGGATACCAGAAGCAGGCAGGGCAGGGACAATCCCTCCATTTTCCTGGGATAATCCTTAGGTGTAGAAAGGGCCTTAAAGTCATGAAAGACAGGAACTAAGAGGTGAGACACTTGTGCTGCTACTAAGATGTAGAAATGGAGAGATTTGGGCCATGTACTCTGCTCTCATCAAACTGCATTTCCCAATTTTCTAACCAAGAGAAAGATTTCATTTTATACCTTAAAAATCTCTCCACAGCCAGCATTCTCTAATTCCTCTCAAGACAAACCAACAAGCCCTGCATTTCAAAGCAGTGTGTGGTGGACTCCAAGTTTAAAAACAAAAAACAAACAAACTAAATGGCATGAAATAATGGAGACAAGACAAAGGCTACAGTCTACACTATGACAGGACACCAAGACATACAGTGCCAGTTCCTACCTGGAACATGGAAATGTTTAGGGGCCTGAGCGTAAGTTGGTGTTAGAGGGCGGCTGTCTGGTCGGTAAGGGGCAGGGGAGTTCCGACCGCTGGACGGCTCATTGCCTCCAATGAGGAGAATGAAAAAAACAAAAAAAGAGCAGTAAAGAAGCAGGCATAATTCAAAACCCAACCAAAAGACGGTGGCAAAGGAAAACCGGGGAGCAAACAAACAAAAGTATATATATATTGTTGATTCTCAAGAAATGTGGCTAGCACCGAGAGGCATTGCTAGTCCATTACGAAGAGAGACATTCACCTTAGGCTGGAATCAGGCAGCTTGCATTCCCTCATTTGTCCATTCCAACAGCATGCATGAAGGAACAATGCATTTGAATTAAATAAACAAGGCCGTGAAAAGGAATGGGAAGTCACATGGCAATGGTACCAGCGAGGTTGAAAACTTTTAGTGTAAGAGTCATGGCATTTGGCAAAGTCATTGCTAGGGAAACTTCAAATCAAACAGGTTCCCAAGTTAATTGTGCACTTAGAAGAGACTCCCATAATTCAAATCATACATGTAAGAGAAGGAAAGAAGCTATGAGTTAGTCTGGTTCATGTCAGGTACATTTGTTCTTTCTTTACATATCCAAACCAGCATTTCTACATCTTCTCACTAGGGATCTATTTTATTCATTCAAAGAGGCCTGAAGAACTCATCTCCAGGAAATCCACTTAAAGCCCACCCCAAGACATTTTGCTGCTTGAGGAACAGCAAATCCCCTTCCCCCCTAATAAGGTGCAGAGTGCCCAAGAGTGACCAAGTAATTTTGGCTGAAATAGAAAACCCCACAAGTGCCTCTCCTAGAAGTAAAAGCACAACAGTAATGGATTAAATCACTAATAATTTGCTAGCCTTTCCTGACACCTAAAATCAGCTGCCTGAAGTAAGTCTGCCTAATGATAGGGCTGGTTCTGTGGGAAAGCATGGGGGAAGGGTGTTGCAGTGCCCCTGCAATCAATTCATGGGCAATATAAGTACTCAAAGAAGTAAGTTTTTTTTCTGCCATGCTAACATCACAGCCAATGCTAGCCCCATAGTCATTAACATTTGAAGCATTGGATATATAGGGGGCAGTTTAGCAATTTAAGTTACAAGCATGTTTTGAATGCAGGACCCACATGAAAGAACTCCAGGATTCCACTAATCACTGCAGGGTGAGATCCTTGCCAAGTACACATTATTTTGTGGGCCTAAACTGTTGGCACGCAAAGAGATTTTTTTATATTGTCACATAAGTGACAATATATAATATCTGCCCAAGACTGAACTACAAATTTGCGCAAATATGAACAGCAACCAAAATGAGTGGTTGAATTACATATAACATGCTGTTAGAAAAAGCAATGAAAAGAAACCTGTTAAGACTGACATTTGCGAGGAGGTATCAAAGAGGGAGTGAAAATTGGTTAAACACACACACAACCACAAAGACTATGGCTCCCTGCCCAGCCCCCCCGCCTGCAATGGGAGTCATGAGAGAACTGAGGAATGGCATACCTATGTAGAATGAAGCTGCATCTGAGAAAAGAAAATGAGAAAATCAAATAGGCAAAAATATATGGGAAAATAGAATGGAATGCACTTATGAGAACAATGGTGGTATTTTTAGCTGAGGTAAAAGAAATAGAAGAAAAAGCATATAGGGAGAATATGTAAACAGATGGGGGGAAAGAACAGAATAGTCATGGGAAGCAGGATGCTACTTTTTGGTTCTCAATCCAGATAAGTTGGAGAATAAATTCACAAGAGAGGCATGACAAAGGTATACCATAAAATGAAATCTGTGACATCATTGGCCCTTATGTGCTAATTAACTTAATTAGCTGGCTGTTGGTTGGCTGCTGGCTGTGTTTTACTCCTTATCTATATCTAGCTAGCTATCATCTATCTATCTATCTATCTATCTATCTATCTATCTATCTATCTGTCTGTCTGTCCACAAAAATATCTGCACTTAAATGTATTTGTAATCTTGGTTTCTCTTCAGATCATATAAATCTTACATAATTTTATATATTTTCTTTGCATTTCACCTTACTCCTACTCCCCAATTTAGAAAATGGAACTTTTTTGTGGATGAACAGTTCAAAAGAAAACATTTTTAAAATGTTGTCAGAATTTTTTTAAAAAAAGATCCACCCAGGTATACTATGCCCATTCCTTTAGCCAGGGAACACCAATGGTATTTCCACACATCATGAAAATGGCACCAGAGAGAAGACAGAGAAATTAACAGGTTGATTTTTATGATGTTAACTTTGTGATAATGAGCTAATTTTGTGCAATGTTAAATCACTATTTTCTGTATATCCTGAATTCTCACAAATTAAAAATATATTTATTATGTACTGATTTGTGTTTACTATAAACCAACTTGAAGGCCTGTTGTTTGGGCGATAAATATTTTAAGTAAAATAAAGAAAGATCAGCCTAATTCTGCATTTGCTAGGCATTTTTGGCACAAATATTATGTTGTAGACATAGACACAGTTGGCACGCAACCGTGGCAAATTAACCCATGATTTGCTGGCTCATGTGCTGCATACATGCTGATGTCTCTTTAAACAGACAACATCCAATTGAAGGTTGTTGTGATGTGTGAATCCAGACACTTCATGTTGTTCATGGGTAAAACAACCAAAAGTTAAAGTTAACCTAATAACAGTTGTTAGATTAACTTTGGGTTGTTTAACTCACAAATAACCCAAAGTGTCTGGGTTCACACGTCACACAGCAACCTATGATTAGATCGATTGGAGGTTGCATATTTAAAGAGTCAATGGAATGCATGCAGCACATGAGCCAGCAAATCATGAGTCAATTAATTAAACCATGACGTACATTCACTGCAATAAATGTAAACTGCCATAAATGCTACACTATTTCTTTCTACCCATTGTTCATAAACTTCCTGGCAAACGTTACTCTAACAAATCTGTCACTCTTTCCACAGTTTGCAATGCCAGTAGAAAAGGAGTCAAAGGAGTTCTCTTTATTCATTCCCTTCAAGCAGCATTACATCAAGCTATTTTAAGCATTTGTTTTACTATCCAAAGAAAAAGTTAAGTTACTTCTCAGGTCATCTTCCTCCCCACTTCCTGATGACCATTGGCCTCTACATGGGGCTGCCTTTGAAGATGGTCCGGAAGCTGCAGCTTGTGCAAAATGCGGCGGCCAGATTGATAGCTGGAACAGGGAGGTTTGAGCATGTAACACCGATTCTGGCCCGCTTGCATTGGCTGCCTATATGTTTCCGAGCCCAATTCAAGGTGCTGGTCTTAACTTATAAAGCCCTACATGGCTTGGGACCACAATACCTGATGGAACGCCTCTCCCGACATGAACCTACCCGTACACTGCGCTCAACATCTAAGGTCCTCCTCCGAGTGCCTACTCCGAGGGAAGCTTGGAGGATGGCAACAAGGGAGAGGGCCTTTTCAGTGGTGGCCCCCCGACTGTGGAATGATCTCCCCGATGAGGCTCGCCTGGCGCCAACATTGTTATCTTTTCGGCGCCAGGTCAAGACTTTTCTCTTCTCCCAGGCATTTTTAACAGCATTTTAACAGCATTTAACAACGTTAAGTTTGTTTTTAATGGACCCCACAATTGTTGTTTTTAAATGGATACTGTTGTTTTTATACTGTTTTTATGTGTGTGTGTGTGTGTGTGTGTGGTTTTAAATTGTATACTTTTAATGTTTACTATTTTTAAATGTTGTAAACTGCCCAGAGAGCTTCGGCTGTGGGGCGGTATATAAATGTAATTAAATAAATAAATAAATAAATTATCTCCTCTACCAGCTTCTATCACCCAATTAGCTGCCTCCTCCCACCTGCAACTTGTCAGCTCCTTTTTTTCAGGAGTGGAAGGGAAACCCTTCCAAGATGGTACCACACATTACAAAATGCATGCAGAATTCCTAGAACAGGAATAAAGAAAATAGTAATAAACAATCCAAATTTGCCATCTGTAGTGGAACCATTAGCCTGTTTCATAATTGGGCTAGCTTTCATTCCAAGATAACAATAGATATGCCTAAATGCTAATTTGGGGAGCAGATTCTGAAGTGCATGGATCCACTAAATGATGGATCAACTTTGGTTTGGCCACTGCAAAAAACTTCCCTCAATGTAGAAGAGCCCAAAAGACTGTAACAGCACACAACATCTTGGCATATAGTAATGGAGGGTCAAAATGTATCCAGAAAGATGCAAATATGGGAAGTCAGCTAAAGACACAACTTTATGCATGTTTAGACATAAAAAAGGCCCACCACTCCCAGTATTCCCTAGCAAGCCTTAAATTGCACTTTAAATGGTGTTTAGAAGCATGAGAAAAAAAAGTGTCAAAATAGAATTTCTTGATGAATCTCTTTAAGCACTTGGGGAATCAAGCAGCATCAATAACCTTCTATGCTATGACCTACATGGAAAGCATTTAGACATCCCATACAGAGGACCTATGGCCTGATTGGAATCCACCCAGAGTAGAGAAAAGAAGTACCCTCCTCATCTTAGAGAAAGAATGATTGAATTCAAATAGCTACAGCAGAAGCATTAGATTAATACAAATCAATACCCTATACGCCTATATTCATTCAATTATTGGTTCCTTTAATGTTGCCAAAGACAATTTAAACTGGCTGATAATCTAGCACAATCTAAGTATGCATCTGGAAGATACCTTTTTGTGCTCTCATTTCATAGTTTCATATCACAATCACACAGGAATAATTCCTAGAAGGGGAGGCACTTTATCAGGACATTATGAAGAAGCTGAGTACACTGCAGAGCCTGTGCTAATTCCACAACTGTCACCATTAACCATGTGCAGAAGTAGAGAAGACCAGCATGGGTTGAAGCTACCAGAGAATGTGAACTTGCAGACATCAAAATAACACCTGGGCACATGCCCGCATATTCATGCTCATAGTTCTCTGAAGTATCTACCATGGGTGGAATACAACTAGTGTCCTTCCACCAATGGAAGTATTCCATTAGCAAAATGGGGACAATCCTCCCTGAAGCTCTCTACATCTCCAAAATCTGCTTTATTACCCCAACCCTCCAAAACATATTTGGGTGCAGGAGTGTGTGGAAGCCTTCTATCAGTGAGGGACTCTAGTTGGATTCCACCTCAAAAGTTTATCATAGAAGATACACATCATCCCCACTGCCTTTGTTTCCTTGTTTCTGTAATTCAAAATGACAAACTAAGTCTCAAATTCAACCTCCAAAACAGATCTATATTTCAAGAAGTAATCACTATGAAGTTATCCGCAGTGAGCTTTTGCCATGACAAACCTTGAAGAACCAGTAGCTCTTGGGTGTAATAAAAAAGGATGGGGTTGCCTTTGAAAGCATGGGATAAGCATGGAAATGTGGAACTAGAGTTTATGGATCAAGTACATGCAAACATGAACTGTGCCTCTGTTTTTAAGGGACCCCATATGTAAGGTATGAAGTGATCTTTGCTACTATGATGATTAAAACAAACCAGGAGGAAAGGGTTATAAATGTGTGTTACAATAGAGAGATTAGGAGCTTGAGATCTATTGCAGAATTGCCGCAAAGACCACAGCAACTGGGTATTGTTATTTATTTAACATTAATATTATTTGCTTTAGTTCAGGATATTGAATCTCAAACACACAAACGTTGCTGGCCTTTTATTAATTAAGCTAAGAAATTCACATCAGTTCCTGATGTTGAATGAGATAAGGGTGCTGGGAATATTGCACAGGGCACCCTGAACGAGAAATGGGTGAGTGCTGAGAGGAAGACAAGTAAAGAAGGTGATGGGATAGGCTTTGAGAAGAAGAGGGCTTTGGCAGGAAGGCCACGATGGTAGATGGGGCACGATATCTGGAAAAAGTCAAGAGAATTTTCAAAGGTGCAGAATGCATTGGAATTAAAATAAGACATTTTCGAAGCAATCAATCCTAACTTTTGGATTTGATATGCCATGTCACCACAAGGTGATTTTATCATGTCAGTCTCAGACAAAGAAAATGTTATATGAATGCACCCTCACATAATGGAGTGAAGGGCCACAACTCTGGGCATATGCTTTGCATGCAAAGGTTTAATTCCTAGCATTTTCAGTTTGGGCTGGGAAAGACTCCTGTCTGAAACTCTGGAGAGCCACCGCTTGTCAGTGTACACAAGATATAAATCAGCTTCCTATGTCGTGAGGTTGGATTTACCTTACAAGAGTATGCTCTGTTATCCAACACTAGGGTTTGGTTTGAAGTGGTAAATACCATTTCACACTGTGGAATTGGACCTTCATACACCATATCCATCCCATAAATCTGACTGTGATTCTGGCCTTAGGTTTCAAGGAAAGGGGCTACAGAAGCTGGTGCATGTGAGAGATGATTCCATGCAAAATTGGCATAAATGGTGGATTAGAGTGAGATTTTGAGGCCTGGAGAGAGTGTTACTACAGACCTTGCAAAAACTATGGGCCATGTTCGTGTGTCTCAAGAGAGGTGAACTTTCAGAAAATTTCCAAGTTAAATTCCCCAAAGTACAAAAAAAATCCCCAAAATACAAATATATATATATATATATATATATATATATATATATATTTTGGAAGAGCAACACTTTCCTAAAATGAAAATAAATTTTTACTCCTGAACACTTCACCTAGGGAGGACCCTTAGAAAGGACATACTTTCTCAGGGAGAAGAAGATATGTCAGGTCTAACATAGTAATTATGACGCAAGTCTGAGGCATGCCAGGAGCCACGCAGCTAATAGCCACCTGATGGAGATACGCCTTATTAGCCTTCCTAGAATGCTAATAAATCTCCAGTCTGTTGGACTCTAACTTGAACAGCCTGTCTCCTTACCTTTGACATGGGGAATGAAGTGGTGTCGGAAAGGGGAGTAGGGGCGGGAGTCATTGTGGGTGGAGATGGGACTGCTAGTGCGAAGGTGGGCTAACCGCTGCACACCGTTAGACAGCAGCTCTGCAGCAGCAGCAAGGAATCGTAAGGCAGGACAAAATGGAAACAAAGAGAAGAGAACACAAAATAAGACAGAAGCAGGGGAAGTGGCTGGAGGCTGGGAGAAAACAGAGGGAGAAAAGCACTTAACACCTAGGAGCCTGAAAATCAGGAAGAAATAAGATTAAAGACGTCCCAGGCTACAAAACTGTTCAAAAATTCATTGAAAGAACATAAAGACTCAGATTCGTACTGGGTAGTTCTTTGCTCCGGCATAAATTAGTATCCTTAGTATCTTTATATACAAATGTATAGGTTGCAATTGTCATTCACGCATCTCACACCTTCAACCCAAATTAGTTTCAAAAGCAGCAGCCGTTTCGGTAAGAACCTGACCAAATAACACCAACTGAGGTCTACGAAGACCTTTCTACGTTTTTTTAACTTTTAGAATGTAAAATTCAAGACATTCAAGAAGGAAAATTGAGGTGATTTCCACAGGAACACCCTTATGGTATCACCTACAATGAAGATTTTTAGTATAATATAGGCACCAAATAAGAGCCATTTAAAAACAGAATATATGCTCTAATCAATGCAGCCTTCCATTTATTTTACCAGCGAGGGTTTTTTCATCTGAAATCACACAAACTTGATACTGGTGTTTTGATGATACTTGAAAAACGTAACACTTGCATCTGGACATTTTCTTCTGCTGCTTTTGGATAGGAACAGTTATGAAATTCTTCTAGCTGATTCCTTCCACTTCCTTATCATGGCGTTCTGAATTGCTCAGTCTTGTTTCCAGAACAGCGCTAATTCACATTCTTTCATTTTTAATTCTGAGGTATTGTTCAGAATGTTGCACTTGTGCAGTTTCCTGCACCTACTGTCTTAATTTTTCATTATGTTATCAATGCTCACCAACATTTATGTACATTGCTTAAATCACAAAAAGGAATCTTGATGCAGTCCTGGAATTTACTCAATGCACATATGCCTTAGTGTAAGAGAAAAGGATGCAAATTGCACATGATGCAATTCCAAAATCAATTCCAGAAATTCCCTAAGTTGAACTGGAAGTTAGGCAGAGTGAAGTAAACCCATGAGTCAATAACAGAATGGAATGAGAGTCACTCATGTCTACTTTTGCAATATCTGCAATATCGCTTAAAAATTCAAATGACATAAAACAGCATCATTTATGGATGTAAGGCTTAAAGGTAAACATCTCAAGAAAAATATAATGCACACCTCTTAAGTGGAAAGTTTTCAGTTTTATACATGAAACAAAAATAAATGAACTCGTGTGAAACTGTAGAGCTACGGTAAATGGCTAACTAAGGGTGAAGACAGACATAACACCGTTAGAGCAGTGGGGCTATTCTGGAAGCACTTAGTCCAAAGTTACCTCTCCAGGGCTAAGCTCTGAAAAGAACAAAATTACAAGTCTGAGGCTGAAGCCAGCTAGTTATGGGGAAAGTATTGGGGGAAAGGCCAGATACAAATAATAATAGCATTGATTAGTTGGCCTCCTAAGATGTCAACAAAGAAACAGATTTGTACTTTATAAAGCTTCCTTTATTTATTTATTTTTACTAAGACAACAAATGAATGGATAAATGAATATTCATATTTTTAAAAGGGATGTATCCTGCCTGAAGCATATGGAAAGGGGCAAAATGGACAACTGAGCCAGTGTTTCATAAACTGTTATGTACATCTGGTGTTTCAGCTGCAAAGCTGTAAGGAAATGAGGGTTCTGCTACTTTTCAAATATTACTTCTGCCTTCACCCTAGAACATTAAAATAAAGAA
This sequence comes from Elgaria multicarinata webbii, assembly GCF_023053635.1. Lineage (NCBI taxonomy): Eukaryota > Metazoa > Chordata > Lepidosauria > Squamata > Anguidae > Elgaria > Elgaria multicarinata. Next base: position 66,089,300 of record NC_086178.1, read on the forward strand.
TTTTCTCCCTCCCCCCCTTTTTTTATTTAAAGCATGGCATTAGATTTTTAACATCAAAGCAGAGAGGTTATGCGATCTCCTTGGTTTGACTTTCAGGAGTATTCACAAAGTGTGAAACCAGGCCTCATTACAGAGTTGCCTATAGCCTGATATTCAAATGTAGTTACCATTTGTGAAAGAAAGTACAGGCAACAATTAAAATATTATCTCCTCTTGAGATTCAAATAGTCTCCTGAATAGCAGGACACATGGCAGGAAATTGTGAGTTACTCCCTAATTAGCACAGATTCTAATCCTTATTATTTAAAAATAGATAATTAAAAAGTAAGAAGGAAACTCAACAGTTTAATAATACACACAAAAAGTCTCATCTACCCAAAGAGGCAAATTCCTTTCCTACACAATTCAATGACATAAAGGAAGATTGATTTTGGGCTTTGGTTACACGGTTTCATCCAACCTTACCAGGTCTATGAAAATGCTGTGGTGAACGTGACATCGTGGGAGTGTAGCTGTGACGACTGTACACAGGAGAACCAATGGAGCCCTGGCTAGTAGACCGTTGTATCATCCGATCCCGAAGATCTTGATAACCCTGAAGAAAGAATACCTTTTACATATGCATTATAATATTCAATATTATAATGATCTCATTTAAGCAACTCATATCTGACAGATATAAAGGTTGCTAAAATGTTTCCATAAAGTAACACCTTGTTTCACTGCTATGACAGACCAAATCAAACTTTATTTACAAGGGAGTGCTTCCCTCACACAGGTGAGGACTTGAGAACCAGTCACAGGGAGCAAGACTAGATTTTGTTTAACTCATGTATAACAGAGCTATGTGTGATTAAATTATTTATCTCCCTGTAAGTATGTGGGCCATAGATTTGGATCAAGACTGTGGCGACTTTGGGGGGGGATTTAAGCTTCTCCTTCACATTTTTGTACTGAAATTGGAATCAGCAAATGTCCCCCACATGGGTGTGTGCGTGTGTGAATGGAATTTTAGCACAAAAATGGGAGAGAGAAGCTTAAACCCTCCCTCCTGAATCACCACAGTCTTGATCTGAATCGGGGTTCTACGCACTTACATGAGGTACATAAATAAATAAATCCCAGATGAAGAAAGAATCATCTGTGATGTACAGCAAATCAAGTTTAGCAGAACATTTAGTTTGGCCCTCTGTGAATGAAAGGAGAGTGCTCAACCTTCTGATTGTCCTGCAAAAGCACCTCACTGACCCGCATTAGACAGAAGTTACATAAATTAGATAATTGAAAACTTTCTGTTGTACATCCCAGATGATTTTTTCTTCATCTGGGATCATGCTTAGAAAATGATTTTAATCGCTTCAGTTACAATGAACAAATTAGCTCCTAACTTCCAGGACAATCAGGTTATTCTGAATTGAAAAATCTTGGAAGATAAACCCATGGTACTTCCATGGTGAAAATTCTCTTCTTTAGCATACATTTCTATTCATAGAAGTTGCCCAAAAAAACTTATCAGTGAAATACTGAATATCTAAATTCTGAAGCCTTTAAAATTCTCAGTGGTCCAGCATGCTGAATTCCACAAGACCTTTGGGTCAGAGAATGAGAGGTGAGGGTCCGTAGGGAGGTACAGGTTCCACCGTAGTTTTCCAGTGTGTATTATGCATTACAGGGTAAGGAAGCAGAAAAGTCTGTCCCATCAATTCTTAACCCTGTCATACCTAGTTCTACTATTTCTTGAGTTGCTTGCCAGTCAGTTCAATGGCGTCAAAACCATTCTGGGTTTTTTATAAGCCTTACCAACATCATTACTGATTTGTTTTACTTTTTTCACCTCTGAAATTCCAATGCCCCTGCTGTCTACCCTTTGCTGCACCTACCATCAAAATTCTTTAAAACAATATCTGTGCCCTGCCATTATGAGGTGAGACCGATTAGTTCATTGAGAGTAATTTAACATTCTTAAATAAAAGCTGTAATGTGCATTTTTATTAGCTAATCACAGAATGGTGCCTTGCCAAAAGAGTAATTCGGGACTGGAAGTGCAAGACAAGGAATAATAATCTTTATTTTTTATTCATTCATTAAATTTAAATTTCACTGTGGTTTTAATTTTTGTGAACCGCCCAGAGAGCTTCGGCTATTGGGCGGTATAAAAGTGTAATAAATAAATAAATAAATAAAAACAGTGCCCAAGGTGGCTAACAATGAAATACAGAAAAATAGCAAATTTCTCATTAAAACATTAACACCCATCATTAAAGACAGATCTAATAAAAACCACATCAAATTAAAAAAAAACCCAAATACAAATAAAAGATGAATATTGTTGTTTAGTAATAATGATCTGGCAGAGAAAAGCACAGGGGAAACGTTCCATCAAACTTACTTCTGCAGATGGGGTTGGAGAGAGTGTCCTTGGAGACTGCAAGACATGGAAGAAAGATGGTTATAGATAGACTTTTGTTCCTTGTGTCTCACATTTCAGGTCTATTATAAAAGGTGAAAACATGAAAAGTTGATTGGAGCCACCTAAATCCAAGGACTTCCATCAGACTGTCTACGGTCCGACCTTGAATTACAGGCTACCAAAGAAAAACCCTCCCATGTGCTTAATTTAATCAAATATTCTGTAAGACCAACCTCATAACAGAGGACTCTGGTAACAGTTTAATTACTTAAAATATTTATATACCACCCTTTATTATCAAATAAGAAGGCAACGTACAAAAAGTATTAAAACAACAATGAAAATAAAATATAAAGATCAAAACTGAACAAACAAAAAATATATTAAGATAGGTAATAAAATCAGCAAATGCCTGGGTAATTTTGCATTTTCAGTGATTATAATACTAGCTGCAAAGATGTGAATCAAAAGCACGAGTACTTTTGCACAATTGCTATAAGTCCGCGGAATGCATTCAAAGCTGGAAATTAACGTGTCAATATCTTGTTGGGTCAGGGCTTTTGAGTGACACCAGAAACTCTAGTTTTCAGATTGGTTTCATTAGGGTTTTTACCAAACCTTTAATGAGACTTGGCACTGAATACACATTTAATAGCTGCCTCTGGTAAGTCCAAGACAAATCAAACTTGACTGTATCCTTATACAGGAAATAACAAAATTATATGTAAAGGAAACAAGCTTAATCCAAGAGATGGATCCAAAAGAGCCATAAACAGAAGGAAAATAACTATCATAAGAAAATTCTAGTGAAACTGGTGCAAGAAACCAGCACAAGAAATCAGCAACTAGCAAAGGAATTTCCAAAAAATTTCAAGAAGTAGGTTCTGCAGGAGTGCTCCATCTTCTGTTTGTGCAGGAGTTTTGTACAAATGCATTTTCTAATGGAAGAGCATATGTAGATTTAGTTTCACTTTTCTTGTGCAACGCTTTACTGCAGCCCTGCACAATTCATAACCTACAAGCTGAATGAGGTCCACCAGCCATACATGGTGGGCTACCTGAGGCTCAATACACCTCTTGGCTTTGCTGCCTGCTTAGGACTGCAAAAACAAGGAAGACTATCAAATATCTGGTAGACCAGAAATCATGGCTGATGGGCTACGTTCAGTTTGGAGATTCAGATGCTGTACAGCCTTGATCAAGCATGAAATGTAAAGGCACACAACTAACTGTCTATGCCTGGTAATGCAGCACTCACAATGCCATCCTCAGATCTACTCTTGCCAGGTTCATCATGCAAATATGTCATGAAATAGAAGTACTGGTTGCCAATTTTCTATTCTAATAATGTCTCACAGTATAGAAAGGAAACATATTCAGGACTGTCCAACCACCTTGTATTTAGGTCTACCCACAGTCACAGGATAAACCAAAGATTGCAAATCGAGCATCATAGAAATTGACTTTGTTTCATGCCACATTAGCTTTGCATGTTGACATACCACCACCAATCCCCTCTAGGGATTTTTTCAACTTACACTTTCATCGTGCACAGGAGAACTGCCATATCTCGAACTTTGAGTCTGCCAAGGAAAGTTTGGGTTTATCATTCATTTTGTAAATTCTAAAAAGATTTTAACAGAAAATAATGCAGAAGAAAGCCTATAAGCTAGAGATATAGTAGAGCAGTAAAAGGAAATACCCAGGTAGAATCTAGTGAAAATGGAAGACCCTAGGGCTTAACCTTCATGGTCCATTTGGTCCATTTTTCTGATTTTGAAAGTGTACAGAACAAAATTGTCAGCGTTTTTATGACTGTCAGCCCTTGTTACATGAATGAATCCTACTTTTCTATATTTTTAAAGAGGTGAAGGATTTTACACCAAATTCAGTGGGATAACTGTTAAATCCTTCACTCTGGCTATGCAGGAACAGAGAGAATGACTAGGCTCCAAATTTGAGGGCTTAAGGATATTTCCCTGAGAAGAACTGAGAAATACTGTTGCACTAAGAGTATAAGAAGGGTTGATCTAGATCAGATGAAAGGCCTATCTAGTTAACCACCATTCGGTTCCTATCAAACAGGACATAAGTGCAACAACACACTCTTACTTGTTTTCCCCAGCAGCTGGTATTCAAAATGGCTATTAGCCATCCTGACTTATAGTCCTTGATAGCCTTATCGTCCATGAATTTGGCTAAGATATGCATGTAGGTGGCCATCACTTGTACATCACTAATGCAAGGTGTATCCACTGTAATGGTTCTTCCACTGTTAAAGAAGATTAGGCACAGGGCAGGAGAAGGGACGAAAGTATATGGCCCTTGTAACAGCACTCCAGCAGTGACCCCTAAGTCACTCAATGGTTCGTCTGATAGGATTGCCTCTAAATCAGGGTATTGGGCCAGACAAATGAATACTTCCACACCTTCAGTGTTTGTTATTATGAACAATGGAAGCAAGGCAGGATAGACCTCCAAACAGTTCCAGTGAGACTTTAGTTCATAGAGGATAGAAAGTTCCAGAAGTAATGTTATATGGAACCTGAAGGAATGAAAGTCTAGTAAAGCATCCTTTGCTTGTGTAAGCAATGATACCATGATTCATGCAGACAACCAGTTCCATGATTGGCATCACTTACAATACCATGAAATGCAGATATAGAAGCAAGGGGGAAGGGAGTGAACAACTTGTCCATACCTGCATTGTCTCAAGGAATGAATTGAGAAGCCTTGTACAGTTTGGGAGGTGGAAGATGTAATATCTTTTAAACACCTCCAGAAAACATACCGTTTTACACAGGCTTTCCCTGGTTTTTAATGTAGCTGGTTTTATACTGCCTTTTTACTTTTTATGTTTTAAATTTATACCTGTTATATTTTATGTTTTTTAATTGTGTACTGCCAGAAAGCGTCAGCTGATGGGCAGTATAAAAATGTAATACATAAATAAATAATGCATCAAGCAAAGTATGTTCCAATAAAAGCCTGGACCCAATCCAAGGCCATTACCATGTTACCATTTGGGTAAACTTATAGCAGTGCAACACAGCATCAGAAGGGAGCATAATTCTATTTACTATTGTTTAACATCAAAGGGTTTCTTTTCAGCATTTCTTGTTGGGAATCTACTGTCCTGAAACAAGTGAAACTCCCATCTGCTCCACTAAGATTTGTTCTCTGAGCTTCATTGCTGGATGTGTGATTTCATCAAGCACAGAGTAGTAGCCAGCTTATACAAAAAGGATTTTGCCCCCTACAAAAGCAAGGGTAAGGAAGGCAGAAGCAGAAGCAGCAGATGGCTAGAGGCCCTTAAAAAAAGAAATGCAGCCAAAACAGCATTCCTGGAGGGAAAAAATGTGATCAATGACAAAAGGCATCACAATCATATACTAAAAGCAATAAGCAGCCAAGAGGTCTGTCTTTTATCAGTTCTTGGACACCATAGTGGAAGGGAAGCTGCAAGCAGTTTGCAAACCAGAATTCCCCAGTAAAATATGGTGCAATCAAACATCAAGTCTTTCCATTCCAGAATTATTTATTCCTAGATAAATTGGACCTACTGAATTCATTCCTCGAGGAACACATCATTGCAACTAGAATAGTAACTGGTTGATTTCCACTAGATGGTGCTATGCGAAAACATTTTCTGTAGTAAGGTTTGAAAAACCAGTAGTAGTTCAGAGACTAAGGGTGTAATCCTATACATGTTTAGACAGAGAAAATCCTATAACTCCCAGCATCCCCCAGCCAGCTATGCTGGGAGTTGTAGGATCATTTTCTGTCTAAACATGCATAGGATTGCACCCTAATTTATCTAGCAAAGTTGGTGAGGAAAATCTCTTCCTATGATAGCACAGAGAAATGCACAAACCTCAAGTAAACCACCCAGAGACCTTCGGTTATTGGGCGGTATAAAAATGCAATAAATAAATAAATAAATAAATAAATAAAATCAGTGGCCAAATATGGGAAACAGAAAATTAGAATTAAAGAAAACACCCAAGCCTGTGAGGAAAGGGCTGCAGTTAAAGTGACTGGAACTATTTTGAGACCAATGGGTTCTTCTTTTTCGCCTTAAATGTGGATTGAGAAGGATGCTTTGCCAATGAGGATTGAAAATATGCCTATTCTTGGAGGAAAAAGAAAGATGTTCTCTGGTATTATACAAGATAACAAATATACCCTGCAACTAGAGTAGACAACAGTAGACTTCTGCTCAAGACCAAGTAACAAGATCTGGTCATTCTAGAGGATGGTGGCACATTATCCCACTGAATTACTAGATAACAGGTTCAAACAAAACTGGAACAGCTGGAGAACAGTTGCCCAATGTTATAAAGAGATGAAATCCCAAGATATTGAAAAAATATGTGGTTATATTCTAGTAGTAGCCCTATGCATTTCAGCCCTGACTTACATAGATGGGCTTTCTTCAGGGGTCTGTATTTCAAAAAGTACCTCCAAAAATCTCTGAAAAAGATGAATCCTGTGACACTACTTAGAAAAAAAACTACGTATTTTTTCAACATCCTAAAATTTCATCTCTTTATTTCACTGGACAATTTAGGTATCTACTCTCATCAATATTTATATTTAGATAATGCATACAACACAGGGTAATATCTTAGCATTCAAAAGAAATTTCCAGATGAAAAAGCACTTTAAGAATCTGGAATTCTTCCCCAGTGGAAACATTTTGCAGGAATGTGATCTAGTAGGAAACAAGGATTTCTTACTTCCACTAGATGGATTATCATTACCCAGGGGAGGAATACCTGAATTAAAAGATGAAGAGCTCAGCTTTGATTGTGTATATTTTCATTTATTTCCCTTTTGTTTTCAATCCTACAAGTTTTCATAAATGGATCGCCCAAGCCACTTTGGTTTGGTTTGCTGATAACAGGGAAAAAAAGACGCAGCTAATAATGAAGCCAGAAAAAATATAGAGCCAAGTATATAGTGAAGTCATGTGAATAAACATTATCAATTCTGCAGAGATTGATAATAAACATTATCAATTCTATATAAACTTTTTATATATTGTCCCTAGTGTTATTTAATATCTATATGGAGCCATTGGGAGCGGTCATCAGAAGATTTAGAGAAAAGTGTCACCTGTATGCTGATGATACCCAGCTCCAGTTCTCTGTAACATCTGAATTGGGAGAAGTCGTACACATTCTGAAACAGTGTCTGGATACAGTTATGGCTTGGATGAGGGCCGATAAACTGAAACTGAAGCTGAAGCCAAAGGCCCTATGGTTCCCAGGTCCAGGAATTGGGGTATTTGCCTGTTCTGGATGGGGTTGCAGGTCCATAGTTTGGGGGTGCTCCCAGATCCGTCTTTGTTACTGGAGGATTAGGTGGCCTTGATGGCTCAGACTGCCCGTTAACAACTTCAGTTGGAATGACAACTATGCCTGTTCCTGGATAGGGATAGCCTAGCCACAGTCATAACCTCACAATTAGATTACTGTAACATGTTCTATGAGGAGCTACTCTTGTGCATGGTTCAGAAGTTGCAGCTAGTGCAGAATGCAGCAGCTAGGGTGCTCACTGGGTCACCTAGCTATCCCTAAACAGACAGTCTTGCCTTATATACACCTAGATGAGATTTATGATCCTCAGACCGGTCTTGCTGGACATTCCAAAACAAACAGGAAGTCGCTATGAAGAACCCCGATGGCAGGCCTTCTCTGTAGCGGCACCCGCCATCTGGAAAACCCTCCCTTGTGCAGTTCGGGAGGCAGAAAATGTAACATCCTTTAAACACCACCTGAAAATATATCTTTTCACACAGGCTTTCCCTGGGTTGTAACTTACTTTGATTTTATATGGTATTCTTAACTTTTATGGTTTATATTATGATTTCCCTTGCTGTATTTATGGTTTAAATTGTGAACGGCCCAGAGAGCCTCAGCTATTGGGCAGTTTAAAAATGTAACAAATAAATTCACACTCAACAAAACCTACTGTCAACTTGACATTATGTTGAATTATTGACTTTCCTTTGCAAATAGTTACCAGGGTTCTTTTTAGGGTAACACATAAGGACAGTTCCTATCTCAGAAGCTGTTTACATAGGCAATTATTTTTTCCATTATGCAGAAGCTGTCATGGATAATGTTTGTTAAGACTAAACTGTATAAGTATTGTGCAGTGTGTGCACAGATTTTGCAATGAAAACATCTTGGATCTGAACCCAGTTTTAAGAGCCAGTGTAGTATAGTGGTTAGAGTGTTGGACTGGGAATCGGGAGATCCGGGTTCCGGTCTCCACTTGGCCATGGACGTTTACTGGGTGACTTTGAGCGAGACACAGATTCTTAGCCCAACCTACCTCACAGGGTTGTTGTGAGGATAAATGGAGAGAAGGACGATTATGTACACTCCGTCCCTGGGTTGTTTAGTGTGACATGCAAATCTGGAATTGTAGGTTGTTGGGGTAGGAATAATCCAAAATTGGAACCCATGGTTAAACCAGCTTGACTCTACTTCCCCTATTTCCTTGACCTCTGATAGCAACTGACTTCATACAGACTGGATTTCATGACCTGACTCTGCTTATGTATTATCCTAGCTTTGTATTGATCCTACATTTTTCATTGCAGAACCCCTGGACTTTTAGTCCAGACCTTAGAGGTCAACATGGATTGATTGATTTTTTACCACTTGTACCCTTCCCTGTGCCCTGACAGTTCTCTTTAATTGTCAATACAAGGCAATATTTATTGAAGAACCACTATTCTCAAAAGAAATGTGTGAAGGGACAACAGAGAGTTCGACAAAGAAGAAATTACTTGATAAAAGGCTGTCCAGTTGTTTTCATAACAGAGCTGGGAAGACAGCAGGCATCCAGAAATGTGGATTAAAGAAAGTCCCCTCTCCATTACATCATTCTGTTTCAATTGTGTTAGAATAGAATAGAATACTTCACAAACATGAGGGCTGAGCAACCCCCTGCTTTGCTTTCAATTCTCCCACCCCTAAACCAATTTCGCTTTAAAAAACAAAAAACAGCACTGGAGCATGTTAATGTGGAACTAGTCTGTAGTTAGCTCCCCAGTGTGTCCTATCATTTAACATGTGCACATTATAGGATGTATATTTCATGGAATGATATTAACCATTCCCTTTGGACATCTTCATGCATGCACGGCTCTAGTGCCCCATGCCCAGTTCAACATCTGCGCTGCTGAAGATTGTGGTGACAATCTCTTTGGAGCACATTTGTCAACAAACAAAACAGCACCCATAAGTTACAATGACCAACAAAGGACAAAAATGGGCTCCATGTTATCTTGCCTCCCTATTTTGTTAGGCTTATTATTAATTTCTTTGTCTTTCAACATTAATTGGTTAGTCCTTCTCATCTCCACAAGACGAATGCACATTATTTTTTGCTTCAACTGTACAAACACTGCAGCATGCAAGAGTTCCTAAAGGGCTTTGCACACAACTTGCAAGAAACAATTGACACATGCTAGGTACATACATAATTTGCACTATCTGTGGGAAAGTCAATCATTTAGGGGAGTCCTTTGGAGAAGGCAAATTCCTCCTAAGCCACTGAGGATCAAGTATTTCTGTAGTTGACATGGATGATGCACAGACTTGCCCAGCATTTGTATATATTCTGAAATATGATAGGCAATATCCAGAAGAATACAAGGATTACATGAAAGATGGTACTGTGAAGACGAAGCATCCCGTGTAGCAAGAGAGATGCCCAACCTACAAGCAAACAGGTGTTTGTCCTGAGTTCGTCCAGAAGCTTAATGGGTAGGGTAACCTATTCCATACCATCCCTTAATTCAACTAGTACAATTTAGGTGTTGTCTGATCTTTGGACATTGACTGCTTCTGTTAAAGCACTAAGGGCACAATCCTACATGGATAGTTGACAGCCTCTGAACCCAGAGGCTGCTGAGTATCCAATGCAAGGCGAGGGGATAGCGCATGCAATGTTCACCTCTGCATTCTGGTTGCCCAGCATTTCTGCTAGATGGGCAATTTCAGAAGGGGAGGGAAGGAAGCTGGGGCAGCCATAGGAAAAGGTGAACCACAGCAGCCCTGGTCTCTTCCCTGCCTCCTTTTCCCCAACTCTGAGCTCTAATTTCTGAGTGCAGAGAGATGGCCAGTACAGTTCTCTCCATGCGAAGTATGAGAGGGAGCAGGTGGGGGGAGCATGGTTTCCTGTGTCTGAAATTGGAGCCCTTCCACCCTGGGGTGGAAGGCAATTTTTTGTGGCTTTATCTTTCCCACACTTGGTCATAAGAAAGGTCTTTAAGTTTTCATTTTTTGAAATGCATACCCAAATAGCTTCCCTGTAACCAGTTGATCTGTTTTTCATGGTTTAGTGTGAATAATCATTGTTTTGGTGCCCACACTTCACAAAAATATTGTAAAGATATACCAGTTTTCCTTTAAGACTGTGTGCCAGTCCTACCAAATTTAGACCTTTTTGTTGCCACACAAAGCTCAGGAACTCTCAACTCCCCACTGGTGCTTCAAAATCACATCCTGCTAGCCAGCGCCACTATGCTTGATTCACACATACACTGCCCTGAAGCGGTGAGGAAAAGGGCATCGCGAACTAAACATTTGAACAGGGGTCTTTGCAGCTGTGGGTGTTAATGAAAAAGGAAAGAGACACAGTGGAGCCACATGCTTGTTTTTGCAGCTGCCTTTATGCCGCAAGGCGAAGACCATCGCAATTCAAGGCTGGAGAGATGCAGAGCATTTGGATGGAACACCAACAGCAGTGTCACTTTATAAAGAGGACAGAAGCTAAGCTGGCTTTGCATAAAAGCACATATAAGAACAGAATGGGAGACTCCCCAGTTCATTACCTCTCCAAGACTCTGCCTCTCCTGTCTCTCCTCGTAGGCGGAAGTGTAGAAGGGCTCGTAAGTAATTAGGTCTGGACGCTCAATATCATAAATAGCCTTGACTTTGGGAATGGCTGCTAAATCCTTATAATCAAGGATCTCATTGTCTACTTTTGCCTGAAGGTCAAAGACAAAAGATAAATTAACACACAAAGTTGTAGATTTTGTTGTACGCAATTCATTTGAGGAACTTTGCTGATGTAGCAGGGTTAAAGAAAACCTTGGTTGCCAGCTTATTAATTTTAAAGGAAGCAACCATTTTCTCCCGTTGGTCTTTAGCATCTTCAACAGAGTGAAACCTGTTGTTGTTGCTGCTGCTGCATTAAGGCCTGAACTTGGCAATACATCATAGCAATTCAAAGTCTGCTATGAATTCTAAATCCAGCTCTGCCAAAAACTCAGTGGGTAGCCTTTGGGAAGTAACTTCCTTATTTTGGGTTTAATTTTCCCATAAGCAAAAGATGTAATACATACAGTCATCACTGCCAATCTCTATCTCAAAGACATGTTAAGAACAGTGTGGGCTCATTGACAGCTAAGTATAACTGAATTTTATTATTGTTGGTAATCACATTTCTGTCCCACCCATCCTCAAGAATTCAAGGTGGCCTACATATGATTAAAAATAGTTCATAATGCATTGTTATTTATTTATAAATGTATTAAGATATAAAGCTAAAATATCCAAAACAACCCTTTTCCAAGAAGAAAGCACAGTACAGCTTCAAATTATTTTACTGAAAACATCTCCAGTCTGACCAATAAAAAGCTTTCTTTAAAAGAAATCTAACGGTGTTTGAGGAAAAATCTGTGACATTACTGTCTCACTTTGGGAGTGAGCTCTACAACTGTGGGCCTTACCTTGAACTTGTTTCACCTGGCCTGGTACATAGACGGTTATTGTAATGCAGCCCCCACCCCGGCTGACTATAATGCCCTTGTAAGAAGTGGCATCTCCTAAATATGAGGGGGGTGTCAAGTAATTTCAGGCTTTATAGGTCCTTTTTATAATATGGTACGTTTTGATCACTTCATGGCATGTCTTGGTCATTTCAGTGCATGCAAATATTCATGAGACAGGCTAGTGTATAAGGATTGTTTGATACCAAGTATCCCAGCTCAGCACAGGAGAAAGGACTGGAGGGCATTCAGACATCTTCTTGTCACCTGGATTGGGCACACACCTAAGTAGCTCAACTGAGGTAGGCCTAACCCCAAATGGCAAGATTTGCATGTATAAATTCCCAGGTTTCAATCCCTGCTTTTTCAAGTTACAGGATTTGCGGTAGCAGGACCAGGGAAGCCTTGCAATGTGCCACACAGTCCTGCTAAAGTGTTCTATTGGTCTGACAATAGAATTTATAGGGCAGCTATAGCTCCTATAAATCATGGTAATTTCTTGGCATGATTATGTCAGGAATGAGAGCACATATATAGATTAAGCAGAATTTATCTACCTCTAAATTACTGATCACATTAAAGCCTATTCTGGCCAATCTCAGTTAAAAAAAATCAAACTGGAATATATTATTATTATTATTATTATTATTATTATTATTATTATTATTATTATTATTATTTATGACCCGCCTCTCCCTCTGGATCGAGGTGGGGAACAACATAAAATATAAAAAATACTATAAAATATATAAAACTGATTAAAAACATATAAAGCTAATACATTATTAAAACAACAGACAGACATTTTAAAATTTGACTGGGTAGGCTTGCCGGGAGAGATCAGTCTTTATAGCTTTTTTAAATTCAGAAAGACTGTTAAGTTGGCGAATCCTTCCCAGCAGGCCATTCCACAGTCTGAGAGCGCAAGAAGAAAAGGTCCTCTGGGTAACGGTTTACAGCCTAGTTTTGGCTGACTGTTGTAAATTCTCCCCAGAGGAACTGAGTGTGTGGGGCGGATTGTACAGGAGAAGGTGAGCCCGCAGGTAACCTGGACCCAAAGGAAATAACCAACACGTCATACTTCACCTGGAAACTAATTGGCAGCCAGCGAAGTGATTTAAAATTTGGTTTTAAAATCTGTACACTCTGTACACATCCTAAGATTGGCCGACTGTAAACCTACTTCAGCCATGTGGCCCACTTAAAAAATATGGAACACTCTGGCACATTAGGTGAATGCTAATAACAATGGAGAGCAACAAATGCACACGTGGGGGGAGGGGAAAGAACAAAAGGTAGCATGGATTAATTAATGAGCTTAGTGCCCCAACACCACCTCGCATGACTGTATATCGCTTCCTTTCCCTTACATAGCCTTTCGCTTCCTATTTCCCTGCTGCGCCTCCCATTTTACACTTCTCCTTTTCCCCTGCCTCTCCGCTCTGTCCATTGTCCAGCGATTTCTCCCTGCCCCCCTGTCCCTGCCACAACTTCTTCCCCTGTTTGTCCCTTGTTTTCGTTTTGGCTTCCATCGCTCCTTCTTCATTCTCTCCTACCTCCTGCTTCCTGGTCCTAGCTGCACCTTTTCCCACTTACTTGCTTTTTTGCTTACCTCTCTCCCCTGGTTCTGCTTTCTGTTTCTTCTCCCTCCTCTATGCTGTTTCTGCTCCCATCCCTTCCATTTCTTTCCTTTCTCTCCCTGCACCACCCGCAATCCCTCCTCCTGCTTCCTCCCACCAACAAACTCACCCCACAGCCTGCACAACAGCCCTAGTTCCAACAGATTTTTGTAGCAACAAACCTGGGTGACTTGGTTTGCATGATCACCAAGGCTTAAATAAGTCACAGTGGCTTGTTTAAGCCACAGTGTATGCTGGGCACCATTTGCCTAATTATCCGTCCAGGTAATGCTGGATGTTATCCAAACCTAGGTGGCATAGCCTGTTGGAGAGGGAAACAACCCGCAAATAACCCATCAACAACCATGGGTTGAGGATTGTTCTTCTTTCCAACAAGCCATGCCACCTGGGTTTGGACATGCCATGCCATACCTAGGTGGGTAATTAGGCAAACGGTGCCTGGTATGTGCCATGGCTTAAATAAGTCACTGTAGCTTGTTTAAGCCATAATGATCATGTAAACCAGGTTGGGGAGCCAAACATGTGCAGTTGTGTTTTAGCTTCTCTTTTTAGGGTGTTTGCCTCCTTTGCCTGTTTGTTTGTTTGTTTGAACTGGGGGGGGGGGTGTATTTCTGCAAACCTCAAGGTTCTGTTGGGCCTGTTGATTTTGTAATAAACATGAGCACTCAGCTCATGGTTGGGAAATAAGGGCTCAATTAGTGCAATCCTAAGCACATGTTTACTCAGCAGTCAGATCTACTGAGTTCAGTGAGATTTACTCCCAGGTAAGTATGTACAGGATTGCAGTATTGTAGCACAGTGTTATGAGTGTCTACTCAGAAATAACTCCTACTGAATATAATTGAACTTACTTCTGAGCAAATATGCATAAGGCTACATCATTAGTGTTGTAGTATACTACACCAAAGAATGGAAGGAAAATTTATATTATTTCGTTTCATTTATAGGTGAAGGGATTAAATAGCTGAGATAATTCAAAACATGTGAAAAAATCTTAAGTTTGGATAAATGGGAGTAGTGCTGGCAGAGAGTTACATGAAATGTTGTTATTAAGGAAGTTATCATTAAAAAATATAGTGATTTTTTGTCAGCATTACTTGACTTTTTTTCTGCAATAGCAAATACATGCTAATGCTAGTTGCTAAATTTACATTACAAACAGATGTGCATTTAATTATAATGCATATTCTTCAAACTTGTTTTAGTATGATGTCTAGGCTTAACAAAATGACCTTGTGCAACTGTAACTTTTAAAAGCCAGTCTTAGTTAAAAACTGAGCATCACGTCTAGAAATGTTTTCGCTACTGCTATTAAGACATTTTAATTACTCCCCTTGGGCATACAAATCATATATAAAGGTTGCCTGATACTGCAGATTAAAGGCTATACTGTGTAATGAGAAGTTGCCTGGGCCACCTTTGCCAAAGGCTCTGAATCCACCCATGTGAAAACTCTGGCTTCACTCTAGAATAGGCTCTGTAGCTTGAAATCAGCAGCTGGGGTAAGCAAACTGGTAAAGTTAAGCCGAAAGGGGCATTAGGCTTGTAGGTTCCTGAAAGGGAAGAATCTTGAGTGATTCCATTGGTATTTAGGCTAACCACCTGGTGTATGACCACTGTAGTTCCTTGCCTTTTCCAGAATTATAAATTTACAGTGGAGCCTAAGCCCACTTTCAGTTTTACAATATTAAGATATGCATAAGCTCTGGCTTGTGAAGGGTGACCATATGGAACAGAGGACAGGGCTCCTGTATCTTAAACAGTTGTACAGAAAAGGGAATTTCAGCAGGTGTCATTTGTATGCATGCAGCACCTACTGAAGTTCCCTCTTCATCACAACAGTTAAAGCTGCAGGTGCCCTGCCTAGCATGACCAGATACAAAAGAGGAGCCATGTCCTCCTTTTCATATGGAAGGTCCATGAATTTGTGTCTGAATTGATAAAGACACTGCAGTCTATTCTGTTAATAGATGTGGGAAGATTGGATTGAAATCTGTGTACCTTTTGATATACTTAACCACTTAAGGAGACCTACGATGGAAATGTGTTTGGTCATTTCTGGTATTGATTATTTCTGGTACTGAAGGACATTGTACAACTTGATTCTACTCTCTTCTATTGCCTAGTGCCTGTTTGTTTGTAGCCTGTACAGATAAAACATCTATCAGATTATTTAGATATTATTTGTCTTTACCAGTTTGCTAATCTGGTTTATTGCTTTATGGATTGGGGTTGGGACATAGTTCCTGTTTGGTCTGGCTTGAAATCAGCATAAGGAGTCCTCCTTTAGGCACCTATCTCAGCTGATGTGAACAGAAAAACCTCCACCGACTTTACTGGTTGCCAAACTAATATCCTTAATAAATACCAGGTTGTTTTTGTACTTGTAGAAATCAGTCTGGTGGTAGCTATCATTACAGCATGATAGCAAATGACCCAGGGCTGACACCAGCTGTAGACATGGCCCTTGGGCTGAAAGAGGTTCAAGACCCACCATTGGAAGCATCCACAAACAGACTTGAATCGCAGGACTTCTGCTTGAGCTGCTTCATCTCTGTGGAAAGCCATAGGCTTCCTGACACCCAGGTAGCTTTACTGGCTCTTTGCCTTGCTCAACCTCTCCCATTGCTACCCTTTCCTGTTCTGATATAATTTCCCCCTTCCTGTTAGCATGGAATAAAGTACTTACTGTGCAGAGCTCATGGGTGCCTTGCCTTGCCTTTGATCCCAGGCTCTGCAAGCCTTTCCTGAATACCTTGGTCCCACCAGCTATGTTGCCTGCTACTCTCCCTTCACCTTTCTGGGAATAAGACTGGCTCATTTCATCAACCTTCGATTTCATCTTGTCCCATGGTCAGGCATGATTGCCAAACTATCCTTTAGGAAAAAGATTGGAGCTGCAAAGATCCAGGATCTTCTCTCCCTCTGAGAGGTCCTTGTCCTATAGGCTGGCACCCTTCTCCATTTATTTAATAGCCTCCTGGCTCCTAGCACTTATTTTATGGCACAGCGGCTTGGTGACAAGTTCCATACACACATTTTAAAAAAGAAATATTCAAAATCTCCAAGTCTTCTTTCTTCTCAATGGCTCATTATAGGATAGGATAGCATACTTCTGTGGCAATTTTTCTCCAAAGTACTTTGGAATATGATAGTCAATACTTGAATTTTAGATGAATAATCTGCAAAACAACATCTCAAGGGTTCTGCAAGGCATGTGCTTCTAGCAGAAATCTTGGAGCAGGCCTGGTGCAAGTGTGAATAAACAGAGATGGATCTCACTGGTAGCACTAAAAATCTCAGTTGTTATTTCCTCACAAAGGTATCACTAATAAATAAATAATAATCAATCATTAATAATAATAAAGTAATATGAAATTATACTTACATAGATTGAATGCCCTGGTGAGCCAGGTATACTGGATCCGGGCCTAGAATAAATACTTTCTGAGGAAGTTCTTGTAGGCTGTAAATAAAACCAAAAAAGTTCACCTGTAAAGGCATGGCTGGATGTTTTATCCTGTTTGAAACACAGAAATCTACAGTCATAGTCAAATTAACAAGTCAAAATTTGTCATTGAAAACTGCAAAGCTTTCATTATGAACTTGTGAATCAGGCTGAGTTTCTCTATGTGGAGAGGGCATTGCATTTTGTGAACAGAAAAAAACTTTTTCTCTGATGCATACATAGCCAGCAAGGATGAACGCAAAACACCAACGCATCAAAATAGTATCCTTGCCCATTCCTGGGAATGCTGTTGCTTGAGTGTGATGGAACCCAGCTAGAAAAAACATGGTTAAGCTCTAGACCTTGCCTGCAACAACATGTGCACCGCTAATGCTTCCATGAAGGTGTAACATAATAGGTATCACTACAGAAATGTTATAAATAGTGGATGGGGAGGAGTTTCGGACAAGTACAACTAACCAAAAAGAAAGTAAATTTTCCCATTTTGAATGCTTTACAATTGAGAATAATAAAATGTCAGAGCTTCTTCAAGGTGTAACCCTACACATACTTTCTTGAGATTAAGCCCTGTTGAGCTCAATGGGGCTTTCTTCAGAGTAGACATGCATGAGATTGCATGGTCAGGCAATTAACATTTACATCACTGCAGATATAGCAGTAATGTGGACATTTTCAATATTATATTTTTAAATAGCCCACAAGAGTGATTAAACTTTGAGAAAGAAACTGAACATTGTTTATAATCCTTTAGCATTTATGCCTTTCAAATATCCATCATTCTGAATACCAGACACATTCCACAAAAATGTCAACACAAAGAAGTCAATCTACTTCAAAATGTAGTAAAGATTTTCAAAATATTTGTTTATAATATTTGTTGGCTGGTATTGTTCCTTTCTGATTTCTTTTCCCTTCTATGCATCTTGCGTCTTCTCCTTAGGGTTGGCCCTGTTTTGCAACAAGGTGAAGCAACCTGCTTCAGGCAGCACTTTGGTGGTCGTAGTAGATAAATGAAGTCAAGAATTTGTGTCAGAATAATATAGCAAGACTTTTTAAAATGTTGTCCTAACAGAGGTGTGTGCACATGTGTCTGCTATTTCGATTTCACTTCAGGCAGCAAAATGCCTTGCTCCTCCTTGCATTTTTTTGTAACTCTAGGCTTTCGTTCTTGGGTTGAAACAAGGATGGGTGAAAAGGAGGTAGCTTGGGGGAAGAAAATAATTTATTTTCTTGAAATGGAAACTCTTCTCCCCATGGCAAGGCAGCACGGGTCATTCCAATGGCCATTCCACTTGCCGGCCCACACCCTGCCCAGGCAGATTGTGACCAGTTAGGGGTCACTATCCACTGGGAATGCCCCCGGAGTGGCTCCAGAGCAAGGATAGTCCAGTGGAAGAGCCAGGCTGCCCTCAGGGTAAGTCCCCTACCTATCAGCCATGCATCTTTGGCTCTTTGCCCCAGTGTGGCTTCGAATCTGTGGCTGTGCCATCTAACCGATGCCGTGCATATTCGGAGCCACCCCAGGGTAAAGATGACGTCAAGACAACCCCTTGAATGATTTAAAAGGGACTCTTCAGGTTGTGACTTGGCAGCTCTCTCCAACCAGGTTGGGAGAAACTGCTCTAGAGCTTTAAACTGCCATTATTTCTTCCTCTTTCTTAAACTGATAGGCACAATTTACAGTCTGCCCACAAAGCTAAGTGGTTAAAAGCATGTGCCATGAACCAGAAGGACCAGATTCAAATGTCAGCCGACATGTGAGCTGTCTTATCTTAGCCATGTTTACTCAGAAGAAAGTTCCACTGACCCAGTTCACATGATTAAATAAGCAAGAGTGGGCTGTTGTAGGCTTATCTGAGGGCTGTTTCCCCCTCAAACAAACCATGCCATCTGGGTTTGGATGACGCAACAAGCCATGCCCAGGTAGGTGATTAGGAAAAATGGCAGTCAACATGCACCAGTTATTAAAACTTCTTTGATCGTGTGAACCATGGTGTTCATGAGGAAGGTGGGAAGTTGTTCCCATAGGACAGCAGCTTGGATTGCTCTAATGATAAAACAAGCAAGACAGAACTAGAAGACTCATTTTGGCTTAGCTGCTCAACAAACAATCAAAGTGATGTCATTTTTCGTTTCAGTAACAGCCAATCCTTTGTTACTCTACCAAAATCCAATCATGCAAAAATGAACAAACAAACATGTAAGAGCTTATATTTCACTACAGAAAAATAAATGACAATACATTTAAATGTTGTAAAGAATAAGTTAAATACATTGTAAAAACCCACAGTTAATGGCTCCTAATAAAAGATCAACATGCATGAATATGAATGGAAAAAATGCAAAGCACTAAGCTAATCTGAGCAGATACGGAAACAAGTATTAGTCTTCAAAGGAATTAACTACTTCCCTCCAGTCCCCAGATTCATACTGTTAGCTTTGTGGAACTGAATATAAAACTAAAAAGATCCTAAAATGGAGAAGGGGGTTGATTGGATATTTTAACTGGACCACTGCAAGATTTTCACTCTTGACTTTTTCAAGGTGAAATAGGGTCTTTCAGAAGCACAAGCCCCACCCACTCACAAACAGAACCTTTCTAATTGCGGTTTGCAGTGATCCACAGTTCTCATTTCCCATTTTTTATGGCTACGCTTCTTTCTTCCGCAGTGATGCTACCCAATCAGGTATCAATTAAGGAAGACAATAACATCATGGCGCCATGTAGCCAACTGGATGACATCACTGAGGGCCAACAAAGCTGATTCGTTGCTCCCTATTTAAATTAGCACAGGGAAAGAATGTCTTCATGCAAGGCAACTGTATTGCTTTGGCAACACAGGTGCAAATGCCAATGTTGTCTATCTACATGGTATGAAATGCAGTGGGATGTGCAACCACACATCCACATTGTGGCATGAATAGGGACTAAAGAGCATCAGCCCAGTTGCCTTGGAAATGGAGACATGTTTCTTCCCACAGCAAACATTTCCATGACCTTTCAAGACCAAAAGAAATCAGAAAAGAGAAGGTGGAGTGATGCTTGCCGCCCACCCCCGCCTTTTAACTGAATGCTATTTAACAATTAAACTCTTGGTGAACTTGTCCTTGTCTATCACTGGCTAGCAACCAAGGCCAGAGATTGCATGGTGGAGCGGAGCTAACTGTGCGCCTTCCAGATACCACAGTGGAAATATTTGACAAGACAAGAGCAAGGCTACTGGGGTTTCCTTATCCTTTAGAAAACATTTCCTGTAAGGGATCCTACAGCTTTTCTGCGGGGAAGTCAAACTCCCAGCTTCATACTAGTGTTTATCTTACCATCAATAAGCAAAATGGGTGTGCTGAGTTTTCAGATTTTGTTTTTTTAATGGACTGCTACAAGGTGCATTGTTACTCTTGAAAAATGACAGAATGAACCTCAGAGATGGTTAGCCAATCATTGTTCAGTGCAAGTTTTGGGCTGACAGCAGTATGAGCATGCTGTGAGACCTATCAACAGCACAATTTTGCTCTTGTAAGGCCAAAAAAGAAAGAAAGCGCATCACTAGTACACCCTGTGTCCTGGATGTTATGTTTTTAAGCATTCAAGTGGAACGATTAAGGTCAAAATGTTTCAGAAATACTGATATGGCTGTAGCCTTATTTTCCTTTTCTTCCACTTTGCAATTGTTTTCTTCCTTATTCCCCTCCTCTCCTCCTCTCAATTAAATTTTGTTTCTGTTATTTTGACCTTCAGCCAAATGACTGTCGGATAGCTCAGCATCCTTCAGCTTGATCTCATTTGGCTGTTATCACTTTGCATCCATGTGAAAAACGTCCGCTTTGTTGACATATTTCGGACTAATCAGTCTTTTGCTTTAAAAAGGAAACACAAAAACACAACAACTGACAGTTGTCATCTTTCAACATTATGCATGACTATACAGCTCTATGCTTAAAGAGGCAGCCTATATTTTAAGATAATTTCCTTATACTTTTAAGGTATTCTGCTTATTCAAATCCATTCCCTTCAACCCCATTGCTCCTCTTCAGTCAGTCACACAAGGTCAATTTTAATCATGTCTTTTCTAGTGTTTTCAAATCTCCCCCTACTTCTCTGTGTGGAAAAATGACCAGATAGTCTGAAACCTGAAAGGATTTTATATCCCCTCTTCAAAGACTGCTGTTCTACACTTACAAATATACTTTGCAATTGGTGGAAAACTGTTGTTTGCTTTGTTTGGCTTATTTCCGAATAGCTGTAAACACAGCCTTTGACCATGAAGCCTGCATTTGCTGCCACGTTGTCTTCCTGGCTGTGACAGCAACCCTGTAATCCCATGAACGCTTACTAGGAAGTAAATCCTACTGAAATTAGGGGATCTTACTTCTAACTAGACTCCCATATAGGATTGCCACGAAAATAAGCTTCGTGTGGGCCAAACAC
This sequence comes from Elgaria multicarinata webbii, assembly GCF_023053635.1. NCBI lineage: Eukaryota > Metazoa > Chordata > Lepidosauria > Squamata > Anguidae > Elgaria > Elgaria multicarinata. Next base: position 66,111,041 of record NC_086178.1, read on the forward strand.
CATCCAAGGGATGAATAACTTATCTTCAAATTCTGCCTTAACATCAACTGAGATAAGTACTGCAGAACGAACATTCAATAACCCCAAAATGTAATGTTGGTAATTCAGTTCAAACAAGAAAGGACATGCAAAACAGGAGTGCTTTGTACTTTTGTTCTAGACATACTTGTATATAAAGGAGATAATGTTGACTATGCTGTTCTCCACCCTCCAGGGATGCTAATCCTCAAAGAACAGTTTTAACATTGCTGTCTTTGTGCTGATTGGTTCCCTCTAAATACATGTTGTTACTTTATGCTCCACCCCGTGTTTCTCTCTTCACTCCTTTGACTTCAATACAAAAGTGTCCCTATATTCATTTTCACATATTAGAGCATATGATGCTATTTGTTGCAGAAACATCTCAAAGTTGGCCTATATCACATGAAGACCCCAGTCTTCCAAGAATCTTCTCTCCCTTATCAGACTGGTTTAAATAAATGGCACCTCTGCTTTGCCTTGACATTGGTTTTGCCATGCATTGCACATAATTTAGACAGATATCTTCTAAAAGCACTGGAGCCATCCACATCATCCTGACACAGGGATGTGATGGCTGCCCACGTCTACATTACAGATGTTCAAGTCATGCTCTATGGAATTATATGGGGCAAGTACACCATATCAGAAATAATCCCTTGAACATCAAGCCAACTGGATGCACTAATATAAGATATAAGGACACTGTCCTAGTGCTGCTTACAGTACCTGCCTTAGTTTTTTGATGGAGTTCAATATACAAGGTGGTGAAAAGAGCTGGAGAAGAAGGAACAGTTTGGTTTGGGTTTGCAGTTATTCTACAGTCATTTAACATTGCTAGTAGCCATTCAAAATAACAGTTCCATAGAGGCAAAATCGTGTAGATTATACAGAACTCATAAAAATGCAGATTTAATCAACAATAACTTTTTATTACTATTCACGTAGGCGTTGATTATAGAAATTACTTTATGGCACCTCTCATAAAAGTAGGCTTCACACACAATGCTAAACCAGGGATGGGAAACAGGCCTGAGGACCAAATCTGAGGACCAAATCTGGCCCCCTGGGGTTCTCCAGATGGCCCCAATGGGCTTTCCCCCCAGCTTTTGTGCAGTTTTTCCCCCCATTCTAAAAAGGTGAAATGCCTCTTTTAAGGTTTATTTACTGGCAGCAAGTGCTATAGGCTGATTTTTTTATTTAAAAAAATTGGTTCCACCCTCCTTGCCTTTGGCCCCACCCACCACTGGACATATCCCCTCAGAGCTTCTCTAAAACTGAATCAGGCCCTCAGGCTGAAAGAGGTTCCTCACACCTGAGCTAATTCATGGTTTAACATTATGAGGCTGAGCCACAGCAAGCCTTGGGCTCACATGTTCCCCCTTCCTTTCTCTTCTTCTGGCTTGGCTACAGAGAGGAGACCAGAAGTTTTCACTTCTTTTTTAGATTATCTGAAGTTTGACATTACATCCAAACCCCAAATTCTGTTTTGTTCAAAGAAGAAGTCAGTTCAAACACATGGTTTGAAGTTGGTTTGTTTTGATAAACCATCATTAAGATTAAGCACAGTTTGTCCAGGTTCAGCATTCACAACAAGCTGAGGCTAATCTGAAAAAGGAAGCTAAAGCTTCTGAAATGTAAAAAAGGAGTATAAGCTCCTCACGGCTGTGCTGAAGGAGGGAAGGGGAGTACATAAACCCAAGGCTTGCTGTGGCTCGTCCTTGTAATATTAAACCATGGTTTAGCACTAAATGTGAATGAGACCACTGTGTGCAACATCAACATCATGACTAGTGGACTTCAGAGCGTATCTGCAAATGATAGCATGAGAATTTTGTAGAGAAATGCAGGCTGAGGAAATTGGGAGAGAGCTGGGGATTTCTGTTTTGTGATTAAATCTATAGAAATGGAGGAATGCATCAATCCATACCATCAGCTTCAGGAATGATTGATGGTGGGTACAAGTTTTCTATATAAACAATATTTCATTTCCAGCTATTGTAGTACATGTCCATACCTTGGAAATTTGGGTTAGACATGTCACATCTAACAGCCTTTTCTCATTAATCAAGTTTCAAAGAAATGCTAAATCCAATGGGTGGGATCAGGAGATAATTACAAAGGCTGCTAGAAGTGGTACCATCCAACATGACATTGACCTTCCTAGCCCTTAACTACCAATCATAGAATCATAGAATAGCAGAGTTGGAAGGGGCCTACAAGGCCATCGAGTCCAACCCCCTGCTCAATGCAGGAATCCACCATGATGGACTCTACAGATCAACTTTCACAATGAATAAAACCTTAACATTCCTGCCTGTTCCTCTCGGCTCTTAACTTTTTCTTCCCATGTGCAATCTTTTAGAGCCTACTGACACTTTCATCTCCCTTGGCTCCACTAAAAACAATTTAAATTGTGTTTTGGAGTATCCACCTTAGACAGGAGAAAGGAAAGAGTGCTAAAGAAAATGTATGGTCAGAGAACGCTTAGGTGCTACACTTCATAAGAAAGAAAGACAGTTTCGGGCAAGTAAGTCAGCCTGCTTAAGGTTTTCAAAGCTCCATCATTCCAAAACTTAAACTAAGTTCCCCATTCCACCATCCCACCTTTGGCTGGACTCATGTCTTTTAACAGCTGCATGACAGGTTGAACTTCTGCAGATGAAGCTTTCTCAGGCATGAAGATGCAGTGATAGCAAAAATTTAATCTACTCCATTTCAGCTCCTCATATGGCTATTCAAAGACAAAAAGTTCAAACCACTTGCCAGAGGAGCCTAAAAACCCTGCTTGTAAATCTACTCATGTCAAGAAACTTTCCTTCCAATGGCATACTTAAATGTGTAACAGGAGACCACCTTTATTTTTACAAAACACCATACTGCCATAATTTGCTCGAGTTATAGCCTAGGCTATAACTTATAGCCTAATTTTTGTGAACTGCAAGAGAGCTTTGGCTATTGGGTAGTATAAAAATGTAATAAATAAATAAATAAAATAAGCAGACTGAGAAGAACAGGAAACATAGTGGTGGTATATGTTTTGCCCCCCTCCTTCCAGAAAAAAAAGTAAGGGAGAAGGTGAAGGAATGTCTGGCATCCTATAAAGTGGGGTCTGGGTATACAGCAAGGATCACAGAGTTCGCCTTTTGTCCAAAGATGACTTTGCTTGACTGTTTCACCAAGCATTCCAGATTTATCTGAATCCATTTTGATTCCAGCAACCCTAAGCAGGATAACAATAATAAATGAATTGAATGCTATCTATGGAAAGAACAAAGAGACAAGTTTTGGAACCATTCATGAATCTTGACCTCAACAGGAACAATTCAAGTAGATACGGTAATACCTTTTATTGAACTAACTTCTATTGATGACAAAAGGTATGACAATTGCCTACCTTGTCTCCTCAGGATCCAACATGGCCATAATACCAAATAATCAATATCAGAGTCATGCTGTATAGCATTTCTATTATACAAATTTATCGCTTTCTGTAATCTCTCCATACATATAATATATCCGCAACGAACACCGAAACATCACATCTTGTGTGTCAGTTTTAGGGTAGCTGTGTCAATATGGCGTGGAAATTAAAAATCTAGTGTGCATGATGTGGTGCAAAAAAAAAAAAGGGGGGGGGAGAAGGGGTCCAAGCAAAAATGGAATAAGGGACAGGATGAGGTAAGTGGAAACAGTAGCAACAGCAGCAACCGCAAACATGAGTGTAGAAATCAGAGATCCACACAAATGCCAGTTAAAAACACATTTGCCAGTTAAAAACAAATGCACAAATGCAAACCTCTGAAGAGTATGGCTTGCGAAGAACCAAACTCTTTGGATAAAAGCAATCAGATGAGGAATGCTGCCATAAAAAACACATAAAAAGAAAAAGTGAAAAAGGCAAAGGTTTCTCCTACATACAAATAATAAAAAAAGACTTCTCCCATGTCCTACAGAGATTACTGATACCTGCTTAAAACCCACTGAATAACAATAGTGTGAAGTATAACGTCAATAACACATCAATATCACAATGCAGAATCACCAGTTGGCAGGCAACCATGAAAGAAACAAACATTCTCTGCTTATTTTGGCTTCAGTGAACCCCCCAAAGGGAAGTGGATCTTAAGCAATCATTGTTTTTATGGACTCCACCTAAAATCTAAACCAGTGAGAACTCTTAAGGAGAGTGCAATCCAAAAACAGTTGTAGACAAAAGACAAAATGCAGCGATGACTATTGAAGCTGCATCAACAATAAGTATTTGTTGTGTATTTTGGCTTTCAGGAAAAATTAAAGAAGAATAAGATTTTAACTCTGAGTAGCATTAAGCACTTTCTATGCCTACCATCTCCAAGGAAGTATTTTTTACATTCTGGGTATGTGTCTTGGCATGCTGAACCATCTTCAATTAAGGAAAGAGCACTTGGTCATATAAGAGAAAAAGAGGAAGAGATACTTGGAGAGAATATATGCAGTTTCCTTGGGAACTGGAAATAAGCCAAAAGGATTTTGAAAGGTCAGTCTGAATTAGATGAAGGATTCTTATCATGGCCGTAGTGTTGTTGTGGATGCTGCAACACAATTCAAAGACTAGTCCAGCAGTAGCAATGATATTGCTATGTACAAACAGATAAAAAATGTTGGCCAGTGCCAAAGCTAGCTATTTAATTCCATGGATGGTCAGCTTAGATGTGAACAAATTATACAATGATTTAAATGTACCATTCTTTGACTTTACAATTTATCAGTAGCTCAGCCCTGAGCACTACTTAAGCAAGAAGTTCAGGAGGAAACCCAGTGCACTATTCATCATGCTTCAATAAGAAATCAGTACACTTAATTCCTCTACTGCACCCTTGGAATTTTAGGCCCTGTTCATATTTCTTTATTTTTATAATAAAGCAAAGAATTCATTCACCAGCAGACCAGGAGTGTTTTATTTTGAACCACATATTCACAAATTCTCATATATGCTTTTGCTGCAACTGACAAATTTCAGAGGGAAAGCTACATTAGTCCATTGCAACAACAGCAAAAAACAAAGAAAACCCATGGCACTTTAAAGAGCAAAAAATACTCTATTTTTATCTTTTGTTGGCCAAAATCTACTTTGTCAGATACATGAAGAGGTCACATACATACAAAAAGGAGAAGAAGAAAGTGAGGCCCAAACACAAGGCAATGTAAGAGGTATCAGTAGGTCTGTCACATTTGTATGTAGAGCAGAAAAGAATGTTTACTTAGAGGTAAGTCTCACTGAGTTCAATGGCGCTTACTCCCAAGTAGGGGATATAGGATTGTGGCTAGAGAGAGCAATCTTATGGACCCTAGAAAGCATCTGTGGGGCCATAGGGTTGCTAGGGTTCCTGGCTCTATCTTTATAGCCAGGAAACCATGCTCCCTGCCCAACTATGCTCGGAAATCAGTGCGGAGATGAGGGAAGGGGGCATTCCTGGAGGGAGGGAGGGATGGAGACAGACTTGCGTTGATTCCTATGGCCACCTCAGCCTCCTCCCCACCACCTTCAAAGTGCCCCTGATAGATGGGCAGCCAGAGCACGGAGATGAAGATCGGCCCCGTGCTCCAGCCGCCCTGCAGAGTGGATACTCAGCAGCTTCCAAGTTCAGAGGTTGTCGACTACGAAGGAAGGATTGCTCCCTAAATGCATCAAATAATGGGTTGGATGCAGACCTGCCTGGAGCGGAACTCTGCTACCTGGATCCAACTCATTGTCAGTAACTCATTGTCACCCTGAAGAACAGCAGGAATGTAGGAGTGCAAAACAAAAAAGAAAAAGAGGAAAAACTCAAAATAGTCCTGAAAAAAACATGGAATGTAATAAAACAGCAAAATGCTCAAGGCATTTTGGTGGAAAACTTCTTCAGGGACACAAGAATATGATTTTCCTCAAAAGGGAATGAGGATATTTTACTATTTTATTAAATTTCATATAGTTTCAGTACCTTGGAGGAACTGTCTCTCTTTTGCTTTCTAGGTGCTGTTCTTTGTTGTGGTAGGATTATCCTCTTAAACCACATACCTTTGTCTATTTTTAACAATACACACAAAGCACTCCATTCAGCAACCATTAATGAGTATCAGCAGGACTGAGCATCACTGCAGAGGACACTCAGAAGTGGAAATCCTTTCGGCCAAACTTGCTTGCAGTGTGTGGTACAGGGCAGCGTGAGACACTCCAATGTGGGTCTGCCCTAAGTAATCAATCAGCAGCGCAATTCTAAACTTTTCTACTCAGCCCTACTGATTTCAATGGGACTTACTCCCAGGTAACTATGGATAGGATTGCAGACTTAAAGATAGAAATAAATAATAAACTCCCAAATTTAGAGACAGAAATATGGAATAAACTCCCAAGCTCAGCCAGCCAGCCAGCCAGCCGCTCTGCCTGGGGACTGCTTTATTTCTGTCTAAACGTTCATAGAGTTGAAGCCTTAATTCACCCAGATAAATTTTAAACCTAAGAATTTTAAGATGTCCTGATTGTTATTTTAATATTGTATCAATTCTATATGCTCTTTTAATCAGTTCAATGCATTTGACTTATATTGTGTTGCTATACTTAATGTTGTACTTAATGTTACCCACCTCTCCCTCGATCCAAAGGGAAAAGTGGGTAAGAAATTTATTTATTTATTTATTTATCTTATTACATTTATATACCGCCCCCCAGCCGAAGCTCTCTGGGCGGTTTACAACAATTAAAAATAGTAAACATTAAAAGTACACAAAAATTTAAAAAAACATAAAAACAGTATAAAAAATAATATTAATTATTGCTGCCACAAAAAGCTACACTTTCTTAAAAGGGTGGGGGTAGGTGGGTGGGGGAATGATCTTTTGCAAGTGCAAGCTGTCAAGAGTGCTACTTCACTATAGTATATCCCTTTCAAATTCGAGAAAATGGAAAATCTTACCTGTAGCTTCTCTTCTCCCTTTGTGGACTGCTTACAGTCGGGATGCCAAACTGTAGAACCTAGTGGGGGAAAGAACAAGCCGTTGTATTATAATCAGCTCAGAGGAAAGACAGTGAACTCCCTGCCAAAGGAGGCCAGGCTAGCTACATCTCTGTTGTCCTTCCATTGATAGGCAAAACCGTTTTTCTTCAGACTGGCTTTTAACTTTTAATTTGAGCTTTTGCTAGAGTAGATTTTAACTGGTGGGTGCTGCATATTTCTTTGTTTATTGATGTGTTTTAAGTGTGTTTTAATTTATGTATTTCATCTGTAATTTATTATTGTTAGCTGCCCTGAACATCATTTTTAGTAGAAAAATGGGATACACATGTAATTAATAAATGCATAAAATGGTGTGAAGAAAGACAACGAGTTGGACCTAGGCTTAGAGTGCTAATGTTGATGGTGGGAGGTGGTTAGGGTTGCATGTTGTTAGCTCTCCACCAGGACCCATTGATAGAGAGGAAGCATATAGAGGTTGCTAATGCTAGAGGATGCTTATGCGGGCACAACATAATGTATGTTCATGCTGGTGTTGCATTGACCATGGATGTTAGACATACTCATAGAGAAAATACCAGTCAATGGGTTTTAGCCATGGTGGCTAAACAAAACCTCCACACTGGGAACAACCAATAGGGAATTCCTTTCTTACATTCCAACCTTTAAAAGAGGCAGGCTTTATCGCTCCAGTTTTCTATTTAGGAAGTATCCTCCTCTCAAGAGTGTTCCTCAATAAATATAGAGTACTAATGGTTCCTATTAAATGGCTTTTGGAAAATGAACAACTATTCAACCTTATCTTTACAAACGCAAGGTCAAAATTAACCAACATCATCTCAAACATGCTAAGCCTGACCTTAAACCCCATTTGATTGTGAGGGGAAAAGAACAGGCCTAACACTAAAAAGAATGGGGGGTGGATTGAAATCCAGAAGTAGTTGTGCGTGTTTTATTAGCTACAGTGCAGGCTATAAAGCAAATGAAATCCTTTTCCCAGGAAGGCAGAAGGATTACAGAGCAGAAGTCAGGGTAAACGCCACGGGGAACTTTTATTCTAAAAGGTCCTTCCTTTGGCACTGTAATAAAGGACAATAATTATATTCTGGTTTTATCACCAGCGCACTAATTGTAAACATTACTTCTCAGGAGGAGGGGGAGCCACTTGGGCTCTGATGGCAGGTTTTAAGTACGAATTAAGGAATGAGACAAGCGCCTTCTTCAGCTGGAGCTGTACATCAAAGATTCCCTTGTCACGAGAATACTTGGCTCAGAAGCAAAAGTACCAAAAGCTTGCAGTCTGGGCAGGGAGCATAATACTCATGGGCTATATCCTTTCCTTATACTCCCTGATCATGTAGCTTTGAATTGCAGTGCTTTCTTCAAGAATAGACATGATCACAGGAAGGCCTGGTGGGGAGAGGAGAGTCCGCTGCTTTCCCTGAATGTTCAGCATTCATTTGTTTCATTGTTTTTTAAAATGTAAGGGTCCAGCCCATCCTTCCCTACCTGGTGTCCTCCAGATGTTTTGGAATACAACTTCGAGCATCCATTTGACATGCTGGCTTGGGGTCGATGGGAGTTGTAGTCCAAAACATCTGGAAGGCACCAGGCTGGAGGTGGCTGAGCTAGCCCTTCCCCCTTTTATTTGTAGAAATACAAGGGAAAATGGTGCATTTTTCTGTAAGATGTATACCTGCTGCTGCCTTCCAGTGTTCTGGCCAATGAGTGCAAAGACACTGGCATAACTGATAAGCACTCGGCACTTATTTTTAGATGTTATGATTTTAATTGTTGTTACAATAACATTGTAACATATCTGTCTACGTGCATTTAGGTTCTGAATGTTTGCTTTGATTTCTTTCTCTACCACTGGTATGCCCTCTCAGGACAAAACATCTGGCCACGGGTCTGCACACCAACCCTTCTGGATTTTGTCAGAAATCAGGGTGAAAAGGCTTAGGAGAAAGAAAGGGCACATGGATAAAGCATTGAATGAGAAAGTATGACAAATTCAATTAAAGCCCCAGCAAAGCCATTGAGAATTTGTCTCTTCTGCTGGTTCGGGAAAATACACTACAAATTTGTATTCAATATATGATACTCAATCCTGCATTATTCTGTCATAGAGTAGGTGTACAGATAAGTTATAGCTACAGTGTAGTATACAATGGTGCCCCAGTGCTGGCGTTAATGACATTGGGCTAGCGTAAACCAACACTCACACAACATAATTAGCATTTGCTAGTTTAATGAGGGAAAGCAGCAATTTGCTGTCAAAATTCAGCAGAACACTTGGGAAAAGGGGGAAATGTTGACCTTTTCCCCCCTTCTTGTTTTGAAGGGAAATAAGCCCTTTCTTCTTGGTGTGTTAATGATATTTCATGGTGCATTGCTGTTTTTCTTCACTGCGCTAATGTCGTGCAAACATTGGTTTACATTAGTGCAGTGTCATTAGTACTAGTGGTGGGACTTCATTGGATCATACCCTTATACTTACGAAGGAAAGAAACCTATCCAAATGAAGGCTAACAATAGTTTATGCTGGAAGCATAGTTAATTTATTATTTACTGAAGAGCCAGTTGAAGAGAATCAACACTCTTCACGGTGCCTGGAAGGTGTTAAATAAGGAAAAGAATGTTAGAATATCTGTGTCAGAAAAGGGTAATTTGGAAATAAATGCTTGGAGATTAGACAGATGCAGCAACAGCATCAAAGAAGCATCAAAATCTCTGCTGAAAATCAGATGACAGCAAAACGTGACAGGATGACATTTGTTTGGGAAAAGATGAAGATCACAAGGCAAAATTCTGAAGGAGCATGCACGCAAAAGAAAATTATCAAAGGATTTAACAAAAAAATTCTTCTCTGAGAAATCTTGGCTCAGATCTAGGTGAATATAGATAATAAACAACTATCTGAAATGTTATGTACAAAATAATAATAATAATAATAATAATAATAATAATAATAATAATAATAATATAGAATCTCTCCAGGTCCAGTTTTGCTTGCTTGTTTTATTTATTGTAAAATATTTCTATTCTGCTTTTTGAAGTGCTGAAAGCCGTTCATGAACATGTTATAGCCTTACCTTGCAAGTACATTTCTTCTCCTTCTGTGAACATTTGGTTGCATCTGCTGCATCGTGCACAGCTCGGATGGTAATGCTTGTCACCTGCCTGCAGAAAAGCAAATGCAAAAAAACCCCATAATCTAATATGAACTACATCATACTTTACCAATATCTATTATAGTCTATGATATTACCTTGGCTTAAAGTCCCATCCATGAACCCAGCCAACGAATTTATTAGGCCAAGAAATATGCATTTCTATAGCTTACATCCTATCCAATGGCCTTTCAATTTCTCCATCTCAATAGATCAGCTACTACCTACAGTTGGGCTACTCAGCTGATATGATCTTAGGCGTACGCAGCACATTTCATTAAGGTGTGTAACCAGGGAATTAAAAAAAAAACATTTTTTTAAAGGCAAACATTTATTGAACACTCAGTCATAAAGGGCATTATTTTTATTCATTTATTTATTAAACATTGTAGACACAAATGCCCTACTCAGCGTTCAGCTTGCCTAACAGCAGGAGGGTTGTTGCAGGTAAGGGGGGTGGGATATTAGGAATCTCTCCTCAAATCCCAGCATTAGTGGGGCTTTGTGGTGACACTGTTTGATGGAGGGACTTACAAGGTGGGGCAGACAGAAGGCAGATGGAGGACCGTTCCTGCTGCAACTGGATCCCCCCTCTGCATACCTACTCAATGGTTTCCTCAATTCAGCACTTATTGCTCGAGACATTAGGGGGTGCCTGGGCACACCCGGCACACCTTTTGCGCAAACCTATGGATGTGGTATCAATGTAATCTGAACATACACCAAAATAGCCTCCCTCTATTCATACTGATTATCTGCATGTTAATTTATAAAATCACAATCCTCACTACTATGTCTGAGTTTAGGCTCAGAGGGGCTATTTGCTTGTTTTAATAGCAAAGATTAGTTCACTCTGTCTTCCTCTTTCCTTTGCACTCCTATTAGTCCTGACTACTGGGAGGCCTCTTGCTCCTGTTGGTGAATAGAACCAGCACTTTAATTTAAGCCATTCATTCATTGCCTTTACTAAAATAGGTACTCAATATATTGCTGGTTTGAGCCAGATTTGAATTAGCAGTCTAGAGATTAATTCTTTCACGAAATCCAAATTTCCCGAGTCATCCAGGTTTCCCAAATATCAACATCAAAGAAACATCAAGCATGGATATAACACTAAAATAACAAAGTTTAAGCGAACTAATCAACTAAAAGCCTTCTGGAACAGAAAACTGATGTGTTTTGAGATGGAGGGATTCAGGCTAACCTTATTTCACCTCAGGTGAATTGCCTTGGTCCTCACGTACAAGATACTGACATGGCTTGGTCTGAGGGACCCTCCCCACTGCATCCTCCTGCCCTGTTTCCTGCAAGCTGCAGGCCAACCTTCATATTTTGTCCAGACAGCTTCCAACCACACAAACACACACCCTGGGCCAGTCACATATGCTGCTCAGCCAAGCAATGGTTTTACGTGCCTGGTGGAGCTGACTCAGCACACCTGCTGCTGCGGAATAGTTGTGTGTGTTTGTGTGCGTGTGTCTGTGTGTTTCCTAAGGGAGATGCTGGAACCTTTCTCTGGTAGATTGTTTGGTGGACCTCTGCTGGAGGTCCGGGACAAAAGGCAGTAGTGAGTGTACTATCCCTCTAGTGGAGCTGGGTTGACAGAGAGTCAAAACTGGCAGGGTTGTAACTTGGTAATTCAGCTAGATCTCTCCCCTCATAGTACAAAAGCTGTCAAGAAAGCCTATCAAAAGGATTTACATGCTGGTTCAGGTTTTACAAGTTACTGTTTCCAGAGAATTTTGCCTTAGACATTTTCCCAGATGTTAAAAGAGAAAGAATTATTATTAAATGGAAATTGCACCTCTAATAACACAAAGAACTGTCACCCAAGAAGATATAGCTATAAAGATGCAATACTAGACACCCCTAAGGCTACAATCCTAAATGTACTTACTAGGGAGTAAGTCACATAGTTGACAATGGAATTTACTTCCAAATAAACATGCAAAGGATTATACTGTAAGTATTATACAGAAGTGAAAGGAAGAAAAGATGGAGTAGACCAGTCTTACCCAACTTGGTGCCCTCCAGATGTTTTGAATTACAACTCCCAGCATTCCTGTCCTGAGGCCATACTGGCTGGGAATGGTGGGAGCTGAAGTCCAAAACATGGACCGTACTAGACTTTAGGTTTTTTAGCTGTATTCAGTTACACAGTTATTGTTGGCAGATGAAGACCAACAGATTGTTCTCTTTTGTCTGTTCACTTTAGGCAAAGGTTAGCATTAGCAAGAGAATTAAGCAATATTATAAGTTAATGTTACATACTACAACTTCTTTGCAGCCTCTCTCTCTCCCTACAGGCAAATTAGGAAACACACAAGTGTCTGAGAGCTGTCTAAACATATTGAACAAGAAAGATGTGAAGCAAAATTAGCACTCGTGTTCACATTTGCCAACACTTGCATAACCACGAACTGCACAATTTCACAGAATGAAGACATATACACATAAAAAGCTTCTATATATTGGGAAAACAAGTGATGAATTAAAACGATGTACTGGGAGTCATGAGACCTGGTTTCTTCTCATTCTAGAAAACTCCACAGAATCGTTGTCTGATTTCCTGTGGAGGCTTGCCTTTATTTAACAGGCCAGTTAACCTAAAATTAGAGGTACTTAGAGACCATGAAAGAAACAACCTTAGCTTTCCTTAGCTTCGGGTTTCTCATTTAAAAGAAGTAATAACATGCTTTTCCAAAGACCTTGGAGAATCACAGATGCATGGCTCCAGACGTGCATCAAAGTTTTTCAGAAATAGATCTGGCTGGCCAGGTGGAAATCTTTACCCAGCCTCTTTTCATTATTTGTCTGGTCAAAAAGTCAAATTACAGAATTCCTTGTCAAAATGTATACACCAAACCTTTGTTTGCAATGCAGAGAATGGAGTGGCATCCTTCTTTGTGCCATTGTACATGAAGACAACCACAAACAGAGGCAGTAGGGGGAGGGTTCAGCTTCAGTTCCAAACTGGATCCAACTGAACATAGCTGGGGGGGTTTCTACCCCACACCGCATAGCTAGAAAATGCCTTTCATGAGGTAAAGCATGCTTGCTTATGAGTACAGGAGTGGGGAGGGAGCAGGCAGATAAAAAACTAAATAAATAAAAGGGGGGAAATTAAGGCTACTTAAAGACCCTGTTCAGACAACATGCTAAGCCACGGTAGTTAAGTACTTTGTCTTAGCATGTCATGTGAAACATTCCTAACCATGGTGGTTACATAATCATGGTTTAAACATGCTCACTAGGTATTTGCTGCAAGGTCCTCTGGGAAGGGTTTACTCCAGTTAGCCACAACTAGGCTGACAACTGTTACCCAGAGGACCTTTTCTTCTGCTGTCCCAGACTGTGGAATGGCCTGCCGGAGGAGTTTCATTGCCTTAATACTCTTTCTGAGTTTAAGACAGCCATAAAGACTAGTCTTTGTAATCTTTGTGAACCACCCAGAGATCTTTGGCTAGGGGGTACTATATAAATGTAATAAATAATAATAATAGTATCTTCCGGCAGGCCTACCCAGATGAATTTTAAACCTAAGAATTTTAAGATGTTGTAATAGTTATTTTAATGTATTGGTTTTATATGCTCTTTTAACTAGTTTTATGTATTATATTGTATTTAATATTGTTCCCCACCTCAATCCAGAGGGATAGGTGGGTAAGAAATTATTATTATTATTATTATTATTATTATTATTATTATTATTATTGCGTTAGTGACCTAACCATGGCTTAACATGTTGTCTGAAGAGACCCAAATTCTTCTCAAACCATTGGCACAATTGCAGTGCAATCCTATGCATACATGGAAGTAACTCCAACTGAGTTTTATGGGGTTTACTCCCAAGTAAGTGTGCATAGGATTAAGTCTTAAACACTTAAAACAGGTGTGGGCGATGTCCAGAAGTTCAAGGGCCATTTTCACCCCCTGGATCCCTTTGCCACAGTCCATGGTGTGACATCCAGTCCAGGGGGCAGGGGAAGAAGAGGGGAAAAGCCTAAAATCAATCAGTGGTTTGTTTGGCAGCAAACCGCTCCATAGTGCTCCAGAGCGGTACAATAGTTAAATATAGCTTGCAAACTATGGAATGCCAAAAGGGCCAAATTTAGCTTGCAAACAAGCTGAATTTGGCTGTTTGGGTGCTCCGTAGCTGCCATGGTTGTCATTTTTTGGAGAGGGAAGTTTTGGAAAAAAGAAGAAAAAAATGAACTGGCTGCATCAGGTAGGTGGGGGTGGGGTGGCTGCACCAGGTTGGGGATGGGCACATTTCAATGGCAGTCAACTTAACCTTCTCTAGATTGTGCTGAAAGTGTGCAATCCCAGCTTCGGAACTAATGCATATAAATATGTAGGGGCACACTGAGTACAGAATCTCACACCAGAGGGGATTGTTGTATGTGTATGGGGTGGAGTGAGGAATCCTTTCTCCAACAAAGGTTGCAAGAGCTCTTGGAACTGCATCATGTTGTTTCCCTAGTGGAAGTGGAAGAGTGTAAGATATCCTAGTACTTCTGACCTCATTTGTGTGCTCCTTTCCAAAAAGAACAGCCATTGGGAGGTAGACATTCACATTACCAGGCATCCACATGGAATTCTTCACTGCCAATGGATCTGGCAGAAGAAAGACTAATTACAAACAGATATTTTCTCTTGGCCAAGGGACACATTTTTGGAGTATTACAATTTAACTGCTGGGCTCAGTCCTTTTATCCTAACAACTCTTTCCAATCCCTTGACTAAATAGTATTTTAAATGTAAGATAAAGCTACTTAGGATAATGCTGTGTTGCTCCCACAATTGAAGTCATTTCCCTTTGTACAACAATGGATCATTCCACGTTGCTGACAACTAGGTCGAGTAAAATATTTAATGGCACCCCATTTCTGCATATGTTTCCTTGTTTTAAATGCTCTCTCAGGAGCAAAACACTATTAAGAACAGCCTCTCTTTGTGCTGTTTGGGTATTTTATGAACCCTGGAACTTTAATGGAACACCTTGCACAGCAGAGCGGCCTAAAATTTACAGCATGGCTTTATTTCAACTATTTCCTAAAAAGCTACAGGTAATTTCGCCGCATGTGAAATTCATCTGATGCCTCCTTCACATATTACATCTACTGACTTTGGAATTCCTACTTTATGATGACATGTCACCCTTTCCATGATTCTTAGCCTGCTAGCACTGGTTAAGTGTTATATTTGGGGACAGCATATTACCTTCCACTCACTGCCATCCCATTGGTATCCTAATAAGCAACCTCAGTCATTTTTCAAATTTCTAGGGAACATTTGCCATTGTTGTGCCATACAGAATCATCCAAATGCAGCCAGAAAAGATATTTATTTATTTATTTATTGCATTCTATACTGCCCAATAGCCAAAGCTCTCTGGGCGGTTCACAAAAGATGTATTAAGTTGCAAGGAATTGTGGTAGGTGGACAATACACTCCAAGGACCCTTGTTCTTGGAAACAGATATATATTATAAAGTAGTGCTGTGCCAAATAATTCTCTCACATTTTTTTTTACCATTCTCATTCAGTTTGATAGAAATTAAATTCAAAGGAGAAATTCTCATGGGTTGGGTTCATATTTCTTATGCTTACCTTACTTAGGAGGTAGGCCAAGAAGTTTAAGCTAGCGTCCTTTCCTTCACTGTATAATCATCTCATGTTTTATATCATGCTTTTGTACCGTTTGTTTTATACTTTGAATGGTATCACCAGCCTCTTTATCCTGACTGTACTAAGTGCAGAGTTTTATCTTAGCAGCTGAGTAAAGAAAGTATATTATTTCTTATGTCATTCCAAATAGGTTTATGTGCCAACCCATGATTTATACATAGTGAATTAACCCACAATAAAAGTTGGCTCACTTGAAAATAAATGCCATAATATAAGGATCTAACAAAGACATTGGAATACAATTGCAATTGCCTAGTCTACTGCAACTTGCATAATTCATCTGTAATTGTCTGTAAAGCATTATTCTGCTAACTTACATCTTTTGATTGGTTTTATTTCATACTGTTAAGAAATAAGCTGTCTTGCTCAGAGGCAATTTAGCCTGCAATCACAGGACTGCATAACATTTTACATAGCTAATGAGTTTCCATTGCGGAGCCTGACAGAGATTGCTATAATATTGGAAAGAGAAATATAGGTTCCTGTGTGTTTATACATGTCTCTTTCTTCTTCAAACATTATGGGCCGATTTGGACAATATGGTTTAATAAGCCATTGTTTATTAGAATGTGTTTTTATAAAACTTGGAATGATCATTCGGCCCATATACATCCCCCATCTTACACAGCTTTGATCCTGGTCTCTCAAAACCACAGTTTATAATTATACCCAAAACAGGGAACTGAGGTTTAATGTCAGTTTCCTAACTAGGATCTTAAACCATGTATGATTCTGTCTTACAATCCTGGTTAATAAACTAATATTAAGTCACAAAGAAGAGAAGCTAGACCTACCTTTTAATCCAGGACGGAAGAGGGAAGATCTCGCGTTGTGTTTGACGCAAGATCCCTCCTCCGTTTACACGTCGCACCTGCCATTTTTTTTCTTAAAGAGGACGGAGCGCATGAACGCTGTCCTCTTTAAGAAACCCCGTGCGCAGCTCCCGGCTCCACGTGAGGAATCGCGCAAAGCTGGGTCAAACCGCGGCAACAGGCCACATGTTTCATGGTCTCGGGCTCAACCCGGAACCATGGAAAAAGTGGGCCCAAAGGGAAGGGCGAGATCCTGGGGAAAGGGAGGTATCATCCCTCCCTGATCCTGGGATCCCCTGTACATCATGTGGATAAAGCCCGGTCTAGCTAAGGCCAGGTTCTCAGGGTGCAAAAATAAATTTATTAACACAAAGCCCAACATGTTTTGGCCTGTCCCTTGAAGAAGGCCTCAAAACAAGGGTTTTTGTTAATAAATTTATTTTTGCATCCTGAGAACCTATTTCTCTTTTCTGTGACCTACTTTGGATGCTCATCTCCCTCATCTAAACTAATATTAAGCCACAGGTCCTAGTTCTATACCTTTAGTATACCAAGACCAAAACCACTAGATTTGTTACATTGCACAACATCATGTAGGGCATGTTTGTTAAGGCATCAGCCTTAACTTCTAATTTACTGTTTTTGTGGAACTTAAGCCAACATGAAATAGCCGTAACTGTGGTCTTAACCAGCAAGTTTCTTGATCATTGAATTTCCCTGGATTTAAAAAGGAAATATACTATTACTATGTTCTGAAAAAGAAAACCATAAAAAACAAAATACAAACAAACGATTAACTTAGTACACGTGTACAAATGAATAGATATGTCCCTGTATGTTCAGAACAGCTTACTTCTGAGAAAGCCTTCATAGTATTCCAGCATAGCTTTTTCCTTTTCCTCCTCTTCATCAGTGACCTGTCAATCAGTGAGACTAATTCCACTCTTAACTCAGTTGATAGTTTTCTGCTACTCCTCCTCCATTGTTAGAATGTGACAGGAACACTGGAATTCCTCTCAAAACACTGGAGTACTGGCAGCAATCTAGCTACAAATTGTAACTAAACTTGCCCAGCATAACTTGGCCAGCAGTTTCTGCCTTAGGCTTTCATGGAACGAAAAAAACCCACACCTTGATAACTTTTACATTGCTCCTCAGAATTTCATCAAACCCATGTTTTACCCTACCCAGTGCCTGTTTGCTTTCTCTTCCCCTCCTTATTGTTTTATTATGATTTTATTAGAATGTAAGCCTATGCGGCAGGGTCTTGCTATTTACTGTTTTACTCTGTACAGCACCATGTACATTGATGGTGCTATATAAATAAATAATAATAATAATAATAATAATGCACATCTCCTTAACAATCCTGAAAAAAAAGATATGCTATGCTTAGCCACAGCCTGGTGAAAAACAAACAAACAATCCTCCAAGAATCCTCCGAAACTGATACTGAGAGTGGCTGCTAACACGAGGCTTGGATAAGAGAAACGGCTCCAACTTTGGGGGCAGAAATAGACTAAACACGCCCCCAGGAAGACAACTGGCTAAGGAAGAACTTCAGGAAAATTTTTTAAAATGATGCATTCGGTCACATAACAGTTCAGAGAACGGTTTATTTCAGATAAGAATTTTTTAAAAACCGAGAGAAGGGAAACCAATACAACGTTAAAAACAATATGTCATATGGCGCGATACTACGAAATGCACAATAAAAACCGGTAAGACACATTATAACCTGACTAGTGTACATCTCCTCTAAAATGTCTGTTTGTCAGGTTTCTAGATGGTCTTCTAATATTCTATGAACAACTGATTTCAAGCAAGATCTATGTTTGTCCTGAAGTGGCCATTTAAAACAAGGAAACAATCCTAAAACCAGCAGGGAGGGGAGAGTGAATTGGCTTGCTTGAGCATCCAACACGATTGAAATGTATGCTAAAAATAAGCTGAGAATCAAGCTATCTACCATTTTGTTGCATAGACTGACAGAGCATGTGTTCTAGAGCTTTTCACAATCATTCCTGACTTCAAAAAAGTTTATGAGTAAAATATCACCAGATCCTTGGGGGTTCCCATTAGGTAAACTGTGGCATGGTACAATCTAGATCAGAGGTGGGCAGAAGGTAAATCTCCAGATGTTTTGTACTTTAATTTGCAGAAGCCCTGACTCTGGCCAGTAAATCCCAAACATCTGGAGATCTACTTTCTACCCACCCCAGATCTCGATTATATAGGTCAACAGCAGGCAACTTGTGGTTCTCCAAAGGTTTTGGCATACAACTCCCATTATCCATCAACAATGGCTATGCTGGTTAGGGATGCTGAGAGTTGTAGCCAAAACATCTGGAGGGCCACAAGTTGCCCACCCTGATACAGGCAAATCTGCCTGTTTGCACATGCTATCTGTGTGCACATGTCTGTATGCCCTGATGGAAAGATGTTCCTGTCTTTTGGGATAGGCAATGAACTGGCCTTTGGGTCCCTCCTACATCCTTGAATTATGCCTTATAATGATAATTTGCCATCAACAGACATAGATCTAAGGCTAAGATCTTTGTCTGTTGACAGCATATTATCATTATGTGACAGCACATGATCATTATGCAGCACAAGCTATTTATAAATCTCTGGGGGAAGTGTCAATACCATGTTTGCTGCAGCAAGAGATGCACTGCACATCTGTATTATTACTGTCCCCCTGAGACACTTGTGCAGACAGCCGATAAACTACATTTCTTACAGTATTATTTAGCAAAGGAAAGACAAGAGCAGACTGTCTCCTTCTTTCTACAAAAAGGCATGTCTATGTTAGTGCTTCCAAACAAAACACACAGGAACAAGACTAATCAGGAAACAAACACTGTGTGGCTGCATTTATAAAAGGCAAGACTCAACAGCATTAAAGGGCCTGCAGAGAAGAGACCGCCTTAATCAACAAGGGGCAGAGACAACAATAGAATAGTCTTTGTGCACCAAGTACTGTGCTCATCTGGTTCTCTATCCTCACATTCCCAGGATCCTCTGCATTGCAGATAACTCTAGATGAGTGCAATCCCGCACTAGATGTACAAGGGAAGGTAATAGGGAATGTGACTCTTTCTAAGAATTGAGAGAAGACTGGGAAACCAGGGTGGGGAATAGGTAAAAATGAAAGAAAATTGGTATCTTTCAGGAATCCATTAGTAGAGGATACCAGATTCTGGGACCTGAATCTAGCTGTGTCCTTAAAGATGTGTAAAGAACTGTTGGAAGCATTTTGTTAAAGATGCAAAAGTGCATCTGTCCAAAGCACATCTGAGCTCTGTAAAGACCATTGAGTTTTTTGGTTCACCACTCTCCCTTTAGATACTTTATTACTGAACTGGAAGTATATGCCAGATTTCCAGTTGAAGCATTAAAAATGAAAACAGCAAAAACTGGGTTACAAGAGACTATTGTGCATGTGTTTATGTGGGGTGAATAAGAAAGTGTATAAACCCTTAGCAATCCTGACTCTTCCATACCACTTTCACATCTCTGAGGCGAAAGACAAACAATGCTTTTATAAGACATCTGAAGGTCATATGTTAGAGCAGGGTAGGCAGCATGATGCCCCAAGACCTTTCTTGGCACTTTACAATGGTGCTCTACCCTTCCCAGTTACGTTGAGAAAAATAACACATTTTCTTACCAGTAGCTGGGATTGCTGTGAAATTGATTTCTCTTGGTGCTGAAAATTTTGGATCAAAGGAGTTATTTAGTGCATGGGGGCTCAGATCCCACCTCTGCCTTGCACGAAGTCTTTTGGGTAGGTTACTTGTCCTTTGCCTCTCAAGGTAGCCATTTTGTGGTGGTGCTCAGGACAGTTTCGCAAACTTCCAAATGTGCCCACAGCCCCAAAAGGTTGCCCACCCTTGAGCTAATGCTAGCATTGTTCATCTCTTTTGTCCCATGATAGTCTTTAGTCAAAGAGGTTTTGCAGGTTTATGAAGAAATAAAAAACCCTAACTCTGTTCTACCTATAATGTTTGTAGAAAAAAAAATACATACATACATAACATGAGCAATGACTGGTCTATTATACCACTTTCAACTCTGGGGAAATATAATTGTCTCCAACCTCAAAAACACAGCACTAAAACCACTTTGGAAACAAATAAAAGCCATATGTCAGAGTCACTTGGTCGCCGACATGTAATCCCAACTCACTGTGCATTAGGAAAAATCTGGCCAATATTTTCCGACAGGTCATCAAGCATCTGAGAGTAAAGCTCATGCAAATAAGCTCTTTTTCTCTCTAAAGTGTCGCAAACATTTCAAGGGTGAATAATGATAGCCGAAGTATTTCACAAAAGATATTTTATGTAACTTGCCCAATATATGTTTCGTCGAACTTAACTGTTCCCTACTAGCTCTTTACATTTTCTTAATATTACTTCTCATTAATATTGTTAGAAAACAAAATACAGGCTATGAACTGGTCGCCAACTCCCTGTTCCAAAGCAGCTGCATCCAATAATCTTTTGCTGATATCTTGCCAATTTCATTTATTCCCTTTTTTTTTATTATTTTACAAAAGTTTGGAATAGTTCAGCAGTTTAAATGTCGCTGCAGACCTACACCCCGCTTACAGTGGGCTTGAATCACACACATTTACCAACATCTACAACAACTGCAATGTGTGGACCCTATACGGAAAACACAAGATTTCCAACGAGATAATCTAAGTGCATTCATTTATTTCAAAGTATTTAGATCCCACCTTTCCTAAACTTTCAAGGCAGCCAGCAGCAAAGTATAACAAAATACCATAAAAATACAAATGTATGGACTATTCATTAAAAAAGAGGAGTTCTTCAAAGGGGATCTGCCCTATATTACTTTATAGATATATAGATATATTTTGAGACAGCAATGAGCACAAAGTGGCTGTGGTAAGATGTAGCTTCCAAGCTAGATTCGTAATGATAGTGGCATACATATGTCTCTATTTATTAAAGGATGTAAAACATTTTAAATTAAAACTGCAGTCAAGCGTAATGTGGCAATAGAAGCTCAATTAGTTCCCCACATTATCCTACTGCACTCCCCACATCCCCCCCCCACCTTAAATCGGTGTGTTTAATCATTTGGAATCATTAACAGAAAACTGAATATTCCAGACCTCTCTCTCACAAGGAGGCATTTACCTTCTGCTAAGGCTCCTCTGGTCTGCTTCCTAAAACTTCCCCATCCAAGGAGCTGCACATTCCACTTTCCTCAGATTCAAAGAACTGTAAGAAGGGCTTTACCAGCAGGACAAAGAAAAAAGAAAAGAAAAACCTCCCGGATTATACTGTCACTGATCTAACTATCATAAACTGTGATGATTTTTCTAGTCCAAAACACAGCCTTCTCTTTTTTCAAAATCACAACAGGACAGTGTGTTTCCCAATCACTGCACAGAGCAGAAAGAAGAAAGATTTTCCAGGCTTTTCAGTTCAGGCTAGTAATCAATGGACCAGTCCACTGTGGAAAAAGGGAAGGGGGAGGTCACACTGGTCCAGGTGAGGGCAGTACCATTTGTTTAGATCTGGGTGTGGCAATTCAAAGAACTAGTCAGAGCATTGCTCATTTAGAGCAAAGTGCTGAAATCAGCACCTTAGAGATTTTAAGAGTGTCATGATACAATTCCTTCTAGATGAGTACAAATGCTTTTCAAAAAGCATGACAATATTCCCAAAGATTAGTTGATACTTTAATTACTGGACACTACATAGATCTTAAGCAACTAAAACTTTTCCAGTACTCATACAACAGTCTTCAAAATCATAACTGGGCCTTCTTGAAAAATTGACTTTGATTCAATTGTTTTGATTAGCTTCCTGGCAAGCTGTAGTATAATATTATGTTGTCAGGCCATTTAACATCAATAACCAATATATTCCTGAACATAGCATTTGGATGGATTTGTGAGGGTACCTAAATCAAAGAAGACTTTGTATACTAAATTGAGCTATTCAGATTTCACTGACAAATATTAATCTCAGCTTCATTGCTAAATCTGAAATTTAATTGGGTTAGTAATTGGGTTGGGTTAATTGTAATTTCAGTCTTGACTGTTACAGTTCTGTTACACTGGGATTTCACTTCTTTTTTAAACAGTTCTAATTAGTCAAATTCCAGTGGGAATGATGGAAAGATGTGAATCCATGATGTTACCCCTGCCAAATATACTTTCAAACACATAAGAATCATAGAATCATAGAATAGCAGAGTTGGAAGGGGCCTACAAGGCCATCGAGTCCAACCCCCTGCTCAATGCAGGAATCCACCCTAAAGCATCCCCGACAGATGCTTGTCCAGCTGCCTCTTGAAGGCCTCTAGTGTGGGAGAGCCCACAACCTCCCTAGGTAACTGATTCCATTGTCGCACTGCTCTAACAGTCAGGAAGTTTTTCCTGATGTCCAGCCGGAATCCGGCTTCCCTTAACTTGAGTCCATTATTCCGTGTCCTGCACTCTGGGAGGATCGAGAAGAGATCCTGGCCTTCCTCTGTGTGACATCCTTTCAAGTATTTGAAGAGTGCTATCATGTCTCCCCTCAATCTTCTCTTCTCCAGGCTAAACATGCCCAGTTCTTTCAGTCTCTCTTCATAGGGCTTTGTTTCCAGACCCCTGATCATCCTGGTTGCCCTCCTCTGAACATGCTCCAGCTTGTGATTTAAGCCCCTAAAAGCATGGCAAGTTAGTGATGCAAGTTAGTTTCAGGCTATCACTCAGAATCAGATACTGAAGCTGAAGAAACAGGACTGTCCCACCATACACAGTAAATGGGGGAGATGATTCTCCCAGGCTCTTCACCTACCAGGGACAAATCTTCACAGGATATTATCAGTGGGAACATTAACAACACATAGTCTGTGGGAACTCAGGAATCCTCTGATGGGGAGGGGACTTCAGAGCTGACCGATTCCAGAGTACGCCATAAGTTCAAATGGGCGCAACTAAAGGTAGGTGAGAGGTGGTCAGCTCAGCTAGCCAAAGGCTTTGTCAAAGAAATCCTCCTTGAAGTGAAAGAGACTCAGGGAAAAGACCACTGCCTTTGTTGAAAGAACAATTGTCTCGCTTAGTTTAGCCAAGTGTTAGCCTAGAGGAAGGTTCCTATGTTTAAACTCTCTGGAGGTGCAAACAGATTTTTATTTACTGAATAAAGCTTTGAGGATTACTTGGCAGACCTCTTTATTGTCTCATGCTCCAATGGGGCTTGGAACCATCTCTCTTTCTCTCTCTCATTGGCTGAGTTTGGACTACACTAACCAACTGGGCGGGGGGTAATAGGAACAGAATGGGAAACAACCATTGATTAACGTGTCGTCTGAACTCAGCGTCTCTCTCTCTCTCTCTCTCTCTCTCTCTCTCTCTCACACACACACACACACACAATTACTTCATAGGCAACAGCTGACTTTGTCAGATGCCGAAATTGACTGTATAATAAAAGAGCAGGGTGCTTTTGTTAATAATAATTACGTTGCTGTATCACAGTTCTTGTTCTGTTGCTTCAAGTTCCATCCATCCTCCAAAATTAATCTCAGAACAGCCACTTTGAGGGCATTTTAACCTTCCCAGCTTGTTTATTTGTCGGCTATAATTTTAATTTGTTGTCATACACATATATCACATTGTAAGCCACCTTGAGTATGATTAAGGAGGCAGGATAGAAACACTGCAGATGGGCTGAAGTATTTTGCATTGGTTCAAAAGGTGGGGTAAAAGTGCTCCCCAAAGATTGTAATGATTTGGGGGCCTTGCCAAATTCTGATGGTTTTCAGAGTGAAGGGTGGCTGACCACAACATGTTCCCACCCCTAACAATAATAATAAAAAAAGTTTGCTGCCACTTCGTGAGACAGTGGAGCAGCCCAGCAGTGTTCTTTCTTGAAGCTGCAGAGAGTAGCATCATTCCCATTGGAAAATAATGTTGCTAGGCCACTTTGCTACTGCTTAAACTGGCAGCAAATAGGGATGACGCATGCATCCACTTGAGTCTGTTAGGGCAGCAGACATCCCTGCATCCGACTGTCATGGGTCCAAGCAGACACACCAGGCGCTAGGACAGACCCACACCCGAGAGCTTGCGAGCCCCAGAGAGTGCTTGGGAGTGGGTTCTCCCCTCCCTTTTCAATTGATCTACTTGGCCTTGATTAAAGAGTCAGTGTGGTGTAGTGGCTAAAGTGTCAGATTGTGAGCCAGGAGATCCAGGTTCTAGTCCCCACTCGGCCATGGAAACCCACTGGGTGACTTTGGATTAGTCACATACTCTCATCCCAACCTACCTCACAGGGTTGTTGTTGTGAGGATAGCATGGAGAAGAGGACGATTATGTACACAGCCTCGGATTTCTTGGAAGAAAAAAGGTGGGATATAAATGTAATAAATAAATAAATAAATAAATAAATACAATTTCCCTAGCCTTGGGGAAATTGCTCGCCCGCCCACCCACCCCCGTGCCAGTGGGGGCCTTGAAGTGTTAATAGGGCCACTGGCACTGGGCGGGGCAGGGCGGGGCGGGGGATGGAAATGTGAGATTTCCAAAAGGGCAGCCTTGGGGAATTCATACATTCCCCCCCTCCAGCCAATGGGGGCCTTAAAGGCCCTATTAACGTTTGTATTAAGAGAACCTTTAAGGCCCACATTGATGGGAGGGAGGAGAAATGTGTGAATTTCCCAAGGCTCTGGGAAGTGGGTTTCCTCTCCCCCCCGCACGATGGGGGCCTAAAAGGCCGCCATTAACTCAGTGGGGGAAAGGGCCGAATCCATGGCAGGTGGCTGCCAGGCTCTCACGAGCCTTGTGAGCACTCAGCAGGGGCTCACAGGGCCCAGTTCATGCGAGCACTCGCAGGGCAAGTGCTCTCCGAGCTCACCCTCTACTAGCAGCATATTATTTTTTACTGTAGGAGAGAACCAGTGAGGGAAGTCAGAGACAGACCCAAAATGCAATTCCCATTCAGCATTGAAGCTTACTGGATATTCTTGTGCCTAACCTACCTCATAGGATTGTTGTGAGAATAAAATAGGAGTAAGGTGGGGGTAGAACCATGTGCACCGTCCTGAGCACTTTCGAGGAAAGGTGAGATAAAATAATAATAATAAATGTATACAAATACAGAAGAGTTTATATAACACAGTGTGTATATATGGCAAAATAAGCATGTGCACATTTGTCCCACCTTAACACAGAAACCTTTTCCTATTGCAAAATAATACCTGTGTAGAAGAAAAGTAATATGTGAAGCTGCCTGGAATACTGTACTGTAGTGCCTATATCGATCGAATGATCGATAGAAAGATAGATAAATAGATGACAAATATATAATAAAATATATAAAGCTGCAAATTACAAATAGTCCTAAGCCTTTGTGCCTTAGAACAAAGTTGTGCATCTATTGAAGTTAAGAAGATCTAGTCTGTACTACATTTTAAAAGATTAATGAACTGGAAAGTGTTAAAAAAGAAAGAAAGATAAGCTCACATTCTTTTCATACCATCATTTCCTGACAATGAAGGGGTTTGGCAGCAGCCAGCAGGAAATGCTGTTTTCCATTGGTGCAAAAAGTGCTGCCGTTTGTTACTATGGCAATAGCTCGATGTAGTCTTTCCACATATTACATTGTATGCGTTGTTGTGTGTATCACAGATTTACGAATATTTTTCATTTTTTCAATGAGTTTCTATAAAGATCTACCAAGTTGCTACACTCCACATAAGCCAAGGGTCAAAAGAACAAGCAAGAATCTGATACACTGTTTCAAATAGATGGCTTTTCTGTTCCTTTACGCTCTTTTAACAGAATAAAATGATGGTGGAAATGTCACCAAGCTGACAGCTGTAAGGAATGGTGCCCTTTGTTTGTCCTTAGTAAGAACATGCAACTTACAGCATCAGGATTCCATCACTGTCCAATTAGTGTGTCCCCAACACTGACCTTAGAAATCCCCTGTAGGATAATGGAATTTTCTGAGACAATTTCACACCTGTTCTTTCTTGCTTTAATGACAATAGCATGCAAGAGATGTGACACCTGCCTCGGGAAAGTGAAAAGTAAACCTTACATTCTCAAACATTTTCTCCAATATGATAACAGGAAGTCATCTAATGGGATATAAAAATTATCTCCTACAAGAGTCCAGGCTACCTAATGATGCAAGGAGAAACTCTAGCCGCATCTGAACATAATCTAAATCAATTCTTTACAGGGCAATCCTACCCAAAAGACCCTTTGATTGGTGCATCTGGGTTATCTAAAGCTCTGCTGGGCTCCTGCTGGCAGGGTAGCAGTGAGGGAGGATTGGCATTCCACCCCTTTACCACTTTTTTTTTAAACTACTGTCTTTTATTGTGAGCAATGGGATGGAAATTAGTTATGCTAGCTCCAGGGCTGGCATAAATTTCACCCAGTACTAGGGGCATATTCTTGGACCAAGAGGCATTGGAACTTGTGGATCTAATCTGCTCCCGCCATGGCCCCAATCCTTTTCACCTCTCCTGATGTCAGAACTTCAATATTAGGGAGGTGAGCACTGCAGAACATTCTGCAGGAGCTGGGGAGAATCAGAGGTTGTATCTCCTCCTTTGAGATTGTAGCTAGCGCTCTCTCTCTCTCTGAACTTGGGGAAGGAGGTCTGATGTTTCCTGTGGCCCTTGGGATGCCCTCCCAGCAGCCATAGGTTTGTCACCTTAAAATCTTATTAAAGGGCTCATCAAGTACTTACATTGAAAAAAGGACCAACTCTTCATTTATTTATTGACAACCAGTATTCTGATATAACAAAACTTTCAAAAACAAGATCTAAATGAAGATGATTAATGGATTAACCAGATTAGAAGAACACATTCTAATGTGTGTAAATTGATCTCCCAATGGCTGACAGTGTCTCTATTCCATTTGACAAGTTATTACTTCTTAATATCCACTGTCCCCACATTAGACTTGCAAACTCCATCAGACTGACAGTGATAAATTTAAATCCCATTTAAGAGATAAGGAAGGTGAGAAAATCATGTTAGAGACACAACCTCGATCTATATAAACACGGATGCCTTATAGGGACTGATGCTGCCCCCTGGTGTACTTCTGTTATGGAAATTCTGGCTGTATACAACTTAGCTGAAATACCTTTGCCACATATATACAAATCTCCTTATCAAAACTGATAGAAAAGCGCACTGAGAGCGCCATCAGATGGGGGGGAGGAAATGGTGTTTTCCTACCATTGCTATGGCCTCCTGCTGCTGTCCCACAATAGCGACAATTTCTTTACATGGGGAAAGAAAGAGGAAGAAGCAACGACCACGTAGCATGTCCAGTGGGTGTTGGTATTGTGCTGCTTTTAAAAAATAAAGTCAGATTTACAGGAGTCTATTTTGTCGCAGAAAAAAGACGAGACGGGGCAGGAGATGCACAAAGGCGGATGCCGTCATTGAACGAATGCGCAAAATAATAATAATGAGTGGGCAGTAACAAGCATGCAATAAAATGCTTGTCTGATGATGCCCTAAGAACAGATTTACTCAAAGCTGAAAAAACAAATACACTTTTAAAAAACAGCAAGTAGCCTGTTCATTGCTCCAAAGCTTGGAGTTGTAGGATTTTTTCTTTCTAAACATGCATAGGATTGCAGCTTAAATCACTTTAAATGAGATGACGGAGTGTGTATGTGTGTGTATTTGTGGGGTGCAGGGAGATGTTCTCCACCATAAATAAAATACATTTTATCCCAAAACTTCTACATTATTCTTGCACATTTTAACTTCCAAGCCAATTACAGTTTTCCCCCTCTCTCATTCTTCTTCAATATCATTTCTTATAAGAAAGAGAAAAGCCACACACACAGGCTGATTCCTCTGGTACTCTACTCTACCATCCATTGTGCTTCAGGTATCTTCTTGCAAAAAGCATTGCCCAGTATCTCCTTTTTAGTATAAGACCCAAAAGATTCAGTGTGGGCCAGAGCCTGCTGCCTAGAACAACATTATGTGCCACCTCTGTCTTGTCAGCAGGGGGCAGAAGATAGATGGCTGAAACACCGCTGCACTCAACGATGCAATAGTACTTACCTCTAGGACTTTCCCAGTGATGAACTGGTGACATGCTTCACATTTGACCCCAAAGAGAACTTGATAGTCCTTTTCACAGTAAGGGGCACCATCTCTGAAAGCAATCCACAAGATATAAATCAGTTTCTCCAATATACTACATTCCCATTGATGTATTGGAAGGGCTAAGCTGAACGTGAAGTAGCTATTGTACAGTGGGCAAGAAAAATTACAGTGCACTCAGTAACGTTAAAAATCGCTCTTCGTGGTTGCTGTTATTACTAACCATAAAGGCCTTTCTGAGAGCCAATGTAGTGTAGCAGTGTGAGCAGTGAAATTCAGGTTCAAATTTCCACTCATCCATGAAGCTCATTGGGTGACCATCTCTCAACTTAACATACCATGAAAGGCATGTTGCGACAATGAAAATGGAAGGAGTGGAAACCACTTATATTACTCTGTGTTTCTTTGAAGATGGGTGAGATAAAAAGGAAGTAATAATAACAATTTCTCATACCTATATTTATCATACTCCACCACATGGTGACTCAGAGCAGATACAAGTCCTGATAGCCCAGAATAATTCAGGGAAGTCATCCTTTCAGACGTCAGTATGTCCAGGTACCGTTTTATGAGGAAAGTTAAGAATGTCTAGGCCTTTTCTGTGTTGGCCCTTGAGTGCAGAAATACCTCCCCAGAGGGCCAGCAAAAGCCCTTTCTTAGGGTGACTATATGATTCAATTCAATTCCTTTTATTACAGTCAACAGACCAATAAAACATATGAAAATACATAATAAATATTTAAAATACATGGAATTAAAACAGAGTATGATTGCATGAAGCCGACTATATGAAAAGGAGGACAGGGCTCCTGTATTTTTAACAGTTGCATAGAAAAGGGAATTTCAGCAGGTGCCATCTGTATGCATGCAGAACCTGGTGAAATTCCCTCTTTATCACAACAGTTAAAGCTGCAGGTGCCCTGCCCTCTTTTGTATCCAGTCAAGAGAGCAAGGCTGTTAAAGATACAGGAGCCCTGTCCTCCTTTCCATATGGTCACCCTACCTTTCTTATGATATGCTGTGAGACCTTACCTACGTCGTGATTATTTATTTACTATTTCAGAATAGTAGTTTAATTAATTGATTTTATGGGCATTATTAATGTGATGTATATAGTTTTACATATTGTTATATAATTTTATAATTTGCAAGGTGCATTGGGAAAAGGGAAAACTGTGCATTTCATGCAACCAAAATGAGTGTGGGGTGGCTTACTTGCTGATGTATTCTCCAGTCAGGACTTTTGCACAGGCCTTGCATTTGAAGCATCCAAGGTGCCACTGCTTATCCAAGGCTAGTAATGCTTGCCCATTTTTTATATCTCTTCCACAGCCTGCACAATCTGTAAATAAATCAGTATACATGGATCAGGCTACAAAGTTCTGTTGAGCTGCATTTTTTCCCAGTCTGTCCCTCCAAGATTATACTAACCAGGGTCCTTTTGAAGCGAAATATGATAATTTATCTACTTAGGCAAGATGCCAATAAGAATTCAAAAGGACACCTGGCTAAATGTCCAGCTTACATGTTGTAGATATTCTTTTTAAATTTATACATTTGTAAATGCAGGCTTATCCTTTATCATGGGAGTCTGAAAACAGGTAACTGCCAGTTGTCTTCCATCTTCGCCTAAATGTTAGACAATAATAAATTTTCATTTTGCATATAGCTAAACTAATGAATAACTAGGGGAAAAAACCATTTTCTCCATTATAGGGGTGGAGCTGATAATCCTACCATTGTATCCTATTTTTTCCATTTCTCTTTATGAAGAATTGCATTTCTACCCTCTAGGTGGCAGCAACATTCAAAATGTGTCATGTAAAAGTAGCAGGTGGAACACTTAAGAGAAGGGGATAAATACATATATCCAGCATCAAAGCATTTGATAAAAACAGGGTACAAGAGAAAGAGCATCATTCTCTGCTTTCCTTGGTTATAGGTACAGAAAATGTACACCAAAAGAAAAAAGAACAAGTCCAATAGATAGTTTGATAGATTTTAAGTAATGGACCATTCAGAGAGATGCTACCAATCAGAAGACACTCTTATCTGAATCAAGAAAAAAGCTAAGAAAAAGAAAAGTCATATCAAGAACTGTGACTGGATGTATTTTCACATAGCATTTTAGATTATATTTTGTTTTTTGAAAAATGATGGTATGGTCCAGCAAAACTGCTATCATGATAATGCTGGAATCACCTCCTTAACTGAAAAGCTGGCATAGAAAGCCAACTGGATATATAAAAGAGTGTATTAAAAACTCTATGCTAATCATCATCATCATCCCTATGGGGAGGTATAGAAATGTAAATACTATTACTATAGAAGAAGAAGGAGGACGCCGACGACGACTACATCGACTAATTATTATTGATGATGATTATTTCATTGTTCATGTCTGTGGTGCTTGAAAGAGCTCCATAAGAGAGAGAGACAGAGAGAAATAAAAAGGATTCTGCCCCAAAGAGCTTACATTCTAAACAAAACCATGGGAAAGACAACAGAAAGTGAGATGGTAGGAAATAATTAATTTGAGCAAATCAGCCTTGCCCAACTTTGTGCCCTCCAGATGCTAAAAACTATAATTCCTATCACGCTTAGCCAGCATGACTAATGCTCAGGGATGCTGGGAGTTGTAGTCTAAAACATCTGGAGGGCACTAGGACAGGGAAAGGTGGACTAGAGTTTTCAGTGCACTCATGAAAACAAACCACTAAGCAATATTTGGTATTTTGGACTAACAAACCCTGTTTCTTTCACTGATCAGATAGGTCATGTTCAGTAACTGATGTGAGCAGCAGTACACATATCCCATTGTTTGATAACTTACTCCTACTTAAACCTGATTATAATTGGGAATGGCCAAGGGCCTCACAAAAAGAAGTCTACATGCATGCATACAAGGAAAAATACACAGAGAATCGCAAATACAGAGAAAAGAAAGAGAAACAATAAATAGGTGAAACAATTATGCATGTAATGGATTATCTCTTATTGGACCAATAACAGAACCATGGGACGTCCTCTTCAATTTTACAGCACCATTTTTCAAGCCAAATTAAAATGAAACCTGAGTTACAAACTAACCAAGAAACAAGGTAAACTAAAAATATAATCTTGCTGTCTCTTCTTGTGAGGAGCTCTACTAATTTCAGACCTTAATAGTTGTTGATACTAATTTGTTAAAAAGATAGTCACAGATGGCCACAACTCACTCAAATAATCAAGGTTTTGGTTCAAACCACTTTTCTTGGAAACCAATACAGTTAAGAATTTTAGCTTCCAGCCATATCGTTCCAGGACACTTTTTTTTTTAATCCAGTGCAGTTATGAATATTGTTTCCTGATTGTAAGAATACTGCAAGCAGCTGTAGTTTTGAGACAAGGACTAGAAGGAAGAAGCAAAGATCTTGATGGTTCAGTATCGCAGTCTAATATTTGCTGTTCTCATCCTTATATCAATATCCACCAGCTGATGTGAAGCAGCAGCATTAAATGAACAATAAAGGGGGAAGCAGTCTAGTCACTGCAGAACAGGACTAGTCTGGTTACTGAAAAAAACTGATGCGTGTGCATTTCAGCCCATTCATGGGGCCTTCTGAGTGTAATTGCCCAGAAAACTATTGGCTAATACAACAACATTTTCAATATGGATAATGGACTCTCTTGACCTTATATTCTAATGGCATACCACTGCCATGATGTCAGAAGGTTTTCGACCCAGAAAGCAAGTTTTAAAACTGCACCCATGAAAAGCTTTATTTGCTCTTCCAAAGGAGACAAGGAGGACAACATAAAATAAAAATAAACAACAAGAATAAAAACAATAGCAATCCCATAATTAAAACAACTAAATATCAAACACAATCAAGAATAAAAGTAGCATTATTGAGGGTAGGGGAAGCCAAATTAACAATAAATTAAACAGCAACAGACATTAAACTCAAAAAGCAACAGCAACAGACTTCTTATTTATTTCCTTGTAACGTATGTTATACAATTCCAAAGTCCCCAAAATAATGGGTTGGATCTAGCCTTAGTCATGCTTAGAACAGACCTGCTGAAATCATGGGACTTAGGGTGTAGCTAGACAGGGTGATATCCTGGTGATCGCCCCGGGATCATCCCTGTGCATCCACATGACGCACAGGGCATCCCAGGAGCAGGGAGGGTTGATCCCTCTCTTGGCCTGGGATATCGCCCTACCTTTTAATCACGTTTTTTCCGCGGTCTTGGGATGATCCCGAGACCGCGGAATGTGTGGCTGGGCTGCCCCGACTCCTTGTGAGTAACCGAGAGGAGCGAGGATGATCCTCAGGAGCTCTGTGCCTATTGGGGGTGGGGTGGGGTGAGGTTTTTTTAATTTTTATTTTTAAACAACTTACGGTTTTCAGACAACCGCTCGTGCACTCCTTCTCCTTTAAAAAACAAAAAACAAAATGGCGGTCGCATTGTCACACACCGCGTGTAGATGAGGGTGACGATCTCGCGATCATAAAATTGCAAGATCATCACCCTCAAACCCCCTCGTCTAGCCATGGCCTTAGTTTAGTCATGACTAACTTGTTCCATTGATTTCAATGGGTCCACAAAGTCTGGATCCAACCCAATGAAATTATGTGAATGAGTTTTGAACTTGATCAGGGTGTGGAACCTGTGGCCCTTTGGATGTTGTTGGACTCCAACTTCCATCATCCCTGAACACTGGCCATGATGGTTGGGGATATAGGAGTCCAACAGTTCAGAAGGCTTTAACCACGGTGAATAAGGCTTTCTGGCTTAACCACCATGGTTAAAGCCATGGTTTAAGGTGTCTTCTGAACACAGCCCGGCTTTCTGGCTTAACCACCATGGTTAAAGGCATGGTTTAAGGTGTCTTCTGAATGGGGCCAATATCTTGAAGGCCACAGGTCACCCACTTCTGGACTAGATCCTTATGCTGCTACTCTTAGGCTACAACTTCCTTGTGGCATCTGGCTGCCCACTTTCAAGTAGACAGGAGGCTCAGCCAGAACTGCTGGTTTAACCAGTGGACAAACATTGTCATTGTGCCTTACTTGTGAACTTCCCAGAGGTGTTTCACTGATCAGGTCTGCAGACAGAATGTTGAGCTACACAGACCATTGGTCTAATCCAGGATGGCAGTTCTTATTTCCAGGCAGTGCAGGTCCAGTGTCCCAAAATGGTATTGACTCATATAAGCCCTACATTGTATATCTTGTGGCTAAACATGAGACTGCTCCAGGATGATTATAGCATGTCCAAAAAGATCTTCTCTTTGATATAAACTGAGGAGCAGTTCAACTGGCCCCAGGCAGGTATTCAAAAGAAAATTTAGGAATTGCCTTTGGTGGCCAGTCATGAAGCTGCTCTGTGTTCTCCAAGAAACAAATGTACTCAAGCATATATATTTTTTAAGTTGCTGATGCTTGGTTAAGGAATAATTCACTTTTGATTTTGTGAAATGTGGGAGCACTATAGAAATCTGTTCTTGGTTCCGAAAAACCATGTTTCCTTTCTAGAGAGGCCCTGCTTCAAAAAGTGTCTCTTTTATGTCTTATGCATCTACAAAAATACTGACATATTTAGCCCATCACTATAGACTAAAGAATCTAGAGTGCTCTTGTACTTGGAGCACCAGGCAGCCAAACAACACAGAGAAGAAAAGATTATGACCAGGGCTACTAATAAAATGGTTGGAGTCTAGTATTAAGGTGAGCTTTGGAAATGAGAGGATGAAATTTAGAGGCAGCATGGCTATCAGGGGCAGGGTAAATACCAAGAGGCAGGACATACAGGGCAGGATGCAGATTTATAAAAGACACAATCACGATGGCAGTGGTACATGATTCTTGCTCCTCTTCCAATGTGCCCATTGTACTGGATGCAAATCCATTAATGACCCAGGCCCTTTCTACACCTGCCTTCCCCCCCCACCCAGTGTCGTCCCAGGATCGTCCCTGTGCATCCAAATGATGCACAGGGGATCCCGGGAGGAGGCAGGGATGATCCCTCCATTTCCCCGGGATACGCCTTAGGTGCAGAAAGGACCCCAGAGACCTCTACAATTATTCAGGAGCTTCTTGGAATGTGCTTTATCATTGCCTTGGTTGATGGTAGAGTGTTCTGAGTGCCATTTTGGGATGACAATGGTGGCCCACTAGCTTGCTCCCTGACCACTACTCATGGGCCAAAGGGCAAGGCAGACACAGAGCAGGAAGTAAAATGACTCCCATTTCTTCTTGAAGCCAGCTACTGAGCAGGTATATCACAGCACGGGGGGGGGGGGGAATTGTGTTTCCTTACCATCACTTCTCCGCACTTCCTCATTCCTCCTGGAGGGGAAAGAGGAAGTAAACAAAGACCATAAGGCCCATTCAGAGACTGTTTTCATCGCACCACTTTTCCTGCACACAGTAGGAGATCGCAGCACATTCCATTTTTTAAAAAAGTCAGATTAAAAGGAGTCTATTTTGCTACGGAAAATGAATGAAAGGCGCGGGAGGTGCATGGGAGGCAGATGACGTCTAAAGGATGCGTGCACATCCGTAAGTGGGCAGTAGTGAGCATGCGAAAAAACGTTCATCTGATGCACCTGTATGTCAACCAGCTCCTTGCTTCTGTGCCTTGACAATACGCTAACCACTACCATACTGACTTGGTTATGTACTTGATTGGCCATTTTATATACGTTTAAATGTTTTGTTACCTACCTAGAGTTGTGGGTATCAAAATTGGCTGCTATCAAAATCTAAGCATTTGCCAAAATTTGTTCCTTGTATTTAAAATGTTTTGCTTCTGAAGCTGTAATGGATTTGAAGACACCAGGATACATTGGCCTTTTTCAGTCATGATTTATCATGGTTTAGAGTTATGAGAGCAAGCCACAGCATTGTGGTGAGGCTATGAGTAGTTTAGAAACATTTGTTTCAATTTTAAATTAACTGGAGCTTATCATGATTCCTGAACCTAGGCAAATTGTGGTTAATTTTAATCACTGTTGAAACAAGCCAACTACAATCTATAGTTTGCAAAGCTGGCTTGATTCTACTAACCAGAGTTAAAATTAATCCCAGTTTAGAGTTTAGATGACATACTATACTGCAGTTAAGTTAAAACAGAAGCAGATGCTTTTGATCTCGCCTTTGCAGCTGCACTGGAGAAGAGGGGAGAGTTCTGTCTTAGATCCAAATATAGCCAGCCAATGCCCAGTTCTGATTATTATATCTCAGCTCAGTAAGTCAAGATATGAATGAGCCCCATCCAGCGTAGCCAATGGTCAGCAATGCTGAGAGTTATAGTCCTAACCATCTGGAAGGCAGCAGGTTTTCTGCTTCTCATACTGCATGGGGGAGGGTTTTGCAGTGGGTGGGCCCCACTATTGAGAAAGCCCACCATTGAGGTATTACGTGGCAACATTCTGTTGGTTTTGGAATTATCTGCAAAATCTCCTCTGATGATCTTAAAGGTCAGCTGGGTATATATAAGGGAAGGCAGTCTGCTAGATATCCTGGCACCAAGTTGTTTAGGGCTTCACATAACAATAACATAACCTTGATCACAGCTCAGTAGCTAGTAGGTAGCCAATGCAGTTCTTTTAACACAGGTGTTATGTAAGCCAAGCTGGGTGTCCCAGTGAGCACCCTAGTTGCTGCATTCTGCTCTAGCTGCAGCTTCTGAATCAGGCATATGGTTGTGTATCAGAGTAGTCTAATTGTGAAGTTACCAGTGCATGGATCACTGTGGCTAGGCTGTCCCTACCCAAGAACAGGCATTGTTGGTGCACCAATTGAAGTTGGTAATGGACACTCTAGGCCTACTGTGCCTACTGTGACAAAAATGGATCCAGAAGCACCCCCAACCAAGAACCTGTTCCTTCAGAGGCAGTGCGAATAGCCCAATTCCTGGTTCTGGGAATTGCCAACTCATATGATCTTTGACTTATCAGTATTCAGCTTCAGTTTATTAGCATTTATCCAAGTTGTAACTGCACCCAGGAACCAGTTCAGAACATGTGTGGCCTCTCCTGATTCAGATGTTACAGAGAAACAGAACTGGGTGTAATCAGCATACTAGTGACACCTTGCCCCAAATCTCTTGATGACCACTCCCAATGGCTTTGTATAGATAATAACACTGGGGACAAGATGGTGCCCTATAGCACCCTACGGTTCAACTGCCATGGGGCCAAGGCACAATCACCCAATACTATTCTCTGCAACCAACCCTGCAAATACAAGTTGAACCACTATAGAACAGTGCCTCTAATTCCCAAGTCATTGAGGTGGTCTGGGAGGATACTGTGGTCAACGGTATCAAAAGCTGCTAAGAGATCAAGAAGAAGTAACAAGGATGCACTCTCCCTGACTCTATTCTAGAATAAAAATGGGAGTGGGGGGAGAGAGATAGCTGCTAGGCACACATTTAAAGTAATGTCTGTTGTGGTTTCCAGTGAGTCACCTAACCAGGCCTATCACATTAATAAATAGCAACCATGGTGAATATCTTCTGTCTTTGGCAGCAACATATTGAGGGAGCTGTATAGGGAATGAGTATCTCCAGAGCGCTTTTTCAACAGAAGACAGTGCTGAAGAAAATGTATCTAAAAGAGATCCTTTGGAGGAATGGCTTTTGTGCAGCCAACTGGGATTCACACTGATTGTTCCTCCCTAGCTACTCTTCACTGTATTAGCACGTGATAGTGGAGATATATATATATATATATATATATATATATATATATATGAGAGACTACAGATGTATTTCTCATATTATTCTAAAAAGGAGCCAAGAGCAAAGTCACAAAACAGGAAAGAACTTGGTTATTGCTTGGGGATCTAATCTGACTGGTTTGTATTTAAACTGATTTTTATATATGAAATCTATTTGACATATCACAACTGACATTCACCATAAGCAAGTGTCATGCCTTATATAATCATTATCATTACAGGCTTCCTAGACTATGTGTTACAGTGTATAATAATGTCTTGACACTTTATTTACACTACATTTTTTTCAAATCACATTGACATTAATCATACACAATACATTATCTCTCTCTCTCTCACACACACACACACACACACACACAGAGAGAGAGAGAGAGAGAGAGAGACATAGAGACAAAGAGAGTTAAAATAATTAGATTAACAGTTTCTCTGTTAGAATAGTAAACAGGAACTTAACAGACTTAGAAAGCAATCCTATGCACGTTTAGTCAGAAAAAAGTCCTACAACACAAAGCTTCATTCTACAATTGCTTCCCTATTCTATTCCATTCTTACTGGTATACAGGAAGCTGATCTGAAACACTTTTAAAAGCAAACATTATTATTATTATTATTATTATTATTATTATTATTATTATTTATTTATTTATATAGCACCATCAATGCACATGGTGCTAAAGCAATTCAAGGACACTTGATTAACTTGAAGTCTGAGTTTTGTTGTACTTTTCAGAAGGCAGAAGGAATCAAGCACAGAGCAAGTTTTTCACTTCTCTATTGATAAACATTAGTACTATGACTTAGTTCAGGTAACCATACCAAACTATGGCTAAGGAAGCTTATCTATGATTTACTGTGCTGCCTAAATTGACAAACTGTGGTTTGCCACTGTCAATAAAATCAAAATCAGTGACAGAAACAATAGTTTGAAGTGGGTTCCCAAATCATGATTTGTGTTTCTGATGGCATCTGAATTGGAGACCACATGAACTGGAGACCATAAGTTACGACTTTTTGTTATGGCTCTGGAGGCAACTGCAGAGGAGTAGGCAAGCATGGTTTGCCTGTGTGTTTGGACTCTCATGCCATGATTTCAGTTCCAAACTATGATTAGAACAAATCATGGCTTGGCATAATTTCTCATAAATGCCACAAAAGGCAAACAATTCGGAGGAAATAGATGGTGCTATATAAATAAATAAATAAATAAATAAATAATAATAATAATAATAACAACATTCCACTGCTGTATTTTGAAAACAATATTCCAATGGTGTTTTGTCTTCAGGAACCTGGCCAGGGACACGATTAACCTTTTGTGTGTGTGTGGGGGGGGGTAATCACAGAATGATTTTAAGGTCTGTATTGTCCAGAACAGAGGATTCCACCAGACTCTACAAAAATATTTCCCTATGAAAAACTTGTTTACTTGAATGTAACCTGTTTTTCTCAGGCAGATACGTAATAATATAACTTTTAGGCACATTAACTCTCAACATGGCAATATGAGCATTGCAAGGATAAAGTAGGACAATATATCTGAGGCACCTCTAGGCCTTCCTTTTTCCTTTTTAAAAAGTTTTGCTTGGGTGTGTGTGAGAGAACAGAAAAAGAATTTATATACAGCTGGCAGGCAAAAAAGAGGATGAAAGAAAGAACCTGGGTGTGTCATGTGACTTGCAACATTAAACAATCTCAAGCTGCAGAACTACACTCAGGGTTTTATTTTCAGTTCCCAGGGAAGATTATATTAATTGATGCAATTGTTTCAAAATGCACGTATAAAAGAACTGATTCCAAAGAGCACAATCAGCAAATCTCAGAGTTGAAGAAAAGGGAAAGTGTGAACACAATACCCTGTGGCAGAATTGGCCCTGTTGCCTAATTCTGAGGTGTTGGCTTATCCCCAGGCCAGTTGTGTAATTTTATCAACATTTTATTGTGCAATCAAATACCTAGCTCTTTAAACTAAACTCAGGAAACAACACCACATGTACTCTGTATGGAGGATAGATAGATAGAGATAAAAATTATCTCAAGTAAAAAATACTGTATTGGAGGAGGGAGAATTCTCACTAGAAAGCCCTTTCCATTGGTAGCTCATTAAAGGTTGCAAAGAACATGTTGGACCTCTCATATGTTGACTCCTCTCAATGTCCAAGAAGAACTGTATGAAAATTTGTTTTCAAATGACTGCATCTCTTTCAAATTCTATTCTCTCCTCCAAAAATATTCTCAAATCTTTGGAAGGTTTTGAGAGCAATTAATTCATAACCAGTGTTGTGCTGAAAATTTTGATCATTCCATTTTTGGCATTTTGGGGGGGGACAAAAACTCTGGCAAAAGAGACTGGGAGAGGTGAGAATTTTGGAGAATATTCTCGTTGGGAAGGGAGGAACGATTTCTACATATTTCTTTAAGTGCAGGCAGTTGTTGAACGGTCTTCTTTCTATTTTTTTTTTAAACACCCCCACCACTTGCAGGAGCTCAGGGGTTCTTACTGGATGCCTGTTGAAGAGGGCGAGGTCACGTGGTCTCCAATAAGCATTCAGGAAGAACTGGCGGACAGTGCAGTTATTGTTTTTAATATTAAAAAATAGAAAGAAAATCTCTCAACAACTAACTATACTTTTAAAAGATATGTGGAAATGCTGTTCCCCTCCCCAAGAAGCAAATTCTCCCAAATTTCTCTCCCTCACTGCAAAAGAGGCAGAAAAAACGCCTCTTTCACAGGGAGGGAAAATGTTCCTGAAAAAAGGGGGCAGGATTCAGCACAGCACTATTCTTATCTGAGGAAAGCCATGATGAAACATGGCTCAGAAATGAAGATCTTAGCTGCATAACGTTGTCATTCCCCCTTTCGGGACAAATAATAATAATAATAATAATAATAATAATAATAATAATAATAATAATAATAAGGATACAGGCCAGAGAGAAGCTATAGATGCGGCCTGGAGCCAATGCCAAAATAGAAGCCCAAACACAGAGATAGCCTTGATAAAAAGCCATGTGGAGAGTCAAAATGTGCTCTTAAGAGAACCTCTAGGGATGCTACATGTGATGTAAACTCAAGTCTTTTTTCTGTTCCTTATAAGCAGTATCTGTAAAAGAGGAACGTTAGCACCAAGGCTCTTTTGGAAGATTTTCACTCTTCATTTCAGGCCAAGAGGGTACTTCTTTCCACTCACTAACTGTTGCCAGGCAAGAAGTAATGTTCTGGAGCAGATCCTTGGAACAGAGAACTGAGCTGTGTTTTCTGCCTTTGCTACAAAACCTGGTTTCTGCTTCAACTGAAGAGCAAATTGGGACCATTACCAAGATGACCCAAGCCTTGGACTAGGCATGATCAAAGATGTATGGAACTCCTTTTAAAAAGATACAGAGTTCTCATGTTGAGAAACAATGCAGCATACACATTACCCAGGTTCCTTCATAGTTGAGAAACAAGGGGGGAAACACATGAAAGTCATGTTATTTGTCCTGGAGCGCATGCACTTCATAGAAGTTTCAAAAAAAGAAGAGCCAAAAAGGCTTTGCCAATTAGTATTGTGTGGTAACTCTGTGGGAAGATGGCCTTTAAAAAGCAACTTGATTTTATTCCAAAGCCCACTGAATTGAAATGAGGGTGAAATGTATCACTTGTCAGGCCATGTGGTTGGTTAGGAAGGAGGAACTGAGGGGGGAGTTGTTGACATCAGTAGATTAGGAGCACTTTCCATTACACAAGGGGTCTTGAACTTCTTTCAGCTGGGGGGGAGGATTCCATTTTGGGGGAGTTTTTAAGTCCCACATTCCTGTGGTGAGCCAGGACCAAAAGGGTGAAGTCAAGAAGCATCTTATCCTTTTAGAATGAAGAAACACACACACACACAAGCTCGGAAAACACCAATTGGTGGATGACGGAAAATTGGTGGCCTTTTGGGGAAAGACAGATGCTGGGACTCGAAGAGGGCCGGATTTGGTCAACAGGCTTGAGGCTTTCCACCCCTGCTTTAAACTTTTCCAGAATCCCAAATAAATTTTTCACCCAAACAAAGTTATTTGAAGGACCACTCCTTCAATGTGAACTTGCTTGTGCATTGCATTCAACAGCTGAAGGCCTGCTTTGAGTTCCATCAGCTTCAGAGATACATTTAGAAGGGACATGAGGGTGAGCTTTCCTGGGAGCAGCACCCATATTGTGGAACTCCCTCCCAGGTGAGGTTTGGTTGACTGCATATCTCTTGAATGTTAGGAGGACAACAAATCCTTCTCTTTTTTCCTATACTTTTCCTATGCTTTAAACTCCTGCCATGACAATGTATTTTAAACTGACTCAGTTGTTTAATGCACTTCTCATGCTGTTGTTTTAATGATTTCACTGATTTCACTGAGATACCTGTTTTAACTTTGGTTGTATTTTTCCCCCAATCTGGAAGCTACCTAAGAACATATTCATGCTAACAACATACACTGACAGTAAAAAGCAGCAGGAAAAAATGTTAAAAGGCTTAGGAAAGCTTTTCAGAATAAATGTTTGGAAGTCACCCACTTCCAAAGGATGAAAGGGCGGGCAACGGTCCTACTATGGCAAGACATTCCAACATTTCAAGGGCCAGTGCAAAAAAAGGCTCTATTCTTCATAGATGGCAGTCTAGTGTCCAGAAGGGATGACACCTTTAGCAGGGCTTCACCAGCTGATTTCACAGCTTGAAGAGACCACAGAGGAGAAGATACTTCCTGAGATAATTAGCACCCAGAACCAGCACCTTGAATTAGGCTCCAAAATGGAATGGTAACCATCAATGCAATTGTCTCAAAACAAAAAATGTTCACATCAACTTCTAACCACCTGTCAGGTCATGATGTAATGAACCAGCTGAGGTTTATGGACTGTCTTCATGGGAAGCTCTATGTAAAGTACATTACAGTATTTTAGTTTGGAAATCACTAAGACATGAATGAATGAAAGCAGCCAGATCTTTTTATCTTCCAATATGTGTAACTGGAATATCAACTGACACTGGTAAAATACACACTCATGCGCATGCACGCACAGTCACTATCTGGTCATCCAGGAACAGTGTCGGTCACTTAAGGTAGAGAATTACCTTGGCTAGGACAGGAATTTCTTCAGCTAGCTGGTCCCCTAATTTCTGTACAATCATTAATTCTGTCTTGTCCAACTTAAGCTAAATTTTATTCACATCATTAGTCCATTGCTGATCATTGTAATGTGTCTAGAAGATGCTTAGGTGCAGGATTTGTTTGATCTCCAAAACCAGATAATTCCCCACATGTGAAGCAGCCACAGAGCATCTCTTCAATGGCATGTGGAATGACCACTGGACATCAATCCACATGTTCAAAAACCCCTTCATGTGAAGTTCCATCTGTGCTTGTCCACATTCCTGCAATTACATTCTCCTCACAATACGTGCAACCAGGTCCTTCAAAGGTGCAGCCACAATAACTCAACAGCAATTTAAATCACCACAGCATTGCTTTCTTCAACCCTGGAAATAACTGACAGGTGCTGTGCCAATTGTGACTACTATCCTATGCCCCCCAACAATCGAAAGGGTTGTATAGATGAAGACTCTATCTGACCATTTAGGTTGCTGGGAGACACAGGGAAAGCCCAGTACTGGCAGTCTCAGAAACATCTCCAACTGACAGTGGTCTCGGCAAAGGCCTGGTGTTTCCTCCTTTTTTGAGCTCCACTATTCTAGAGAAATTTTACCTGCTTCTGCTCCCCATACTCCCCTACTCACTTTCCTCTTTTCT
This sequence comes from Elgaria multicarinata webbii, assembly GCF_023053635.1. Lineage (NCBI taxonomy): Eukaryota > Metazoa > Chordata > Lepidosauria > Squamata > Anguidae > Elgaria > Elgaria multicarinata. The sequence continues at coordinate 66,154,335 of NC_086178.1, forward strand.
GTCTTACTCCACTAAACCTACACCACAGCTCATAACCCCACTCTCACTAGGGCTATGGATCCTTCTTGACCCACGCCTCACCATTCCTTCTAAGCTGATCTTATCCATTACCAATATTCCAGTTTTGAGCCTGCCTCCATTGAAGAACAATATTACTTTCTAGTGTAGCCTTCCTCAACCTACTGCCATCCATATATTTTGGACTACAGTTCCCACCATCCCTGACCATTAGCTATGCTGGTTCAAGTTGACAGGAGTCGTCATCCAAAACATCTGGAGGGAACCATGTTGGGGAAGGTTGCTAGTGTTTCCTGTTGACGTCATAAAAAGCAGAGCCCTCACAAGCTACGCCCCTATCCTTTTTCATAGCTCCAAAGACCAATGAAAATCACAACAGCAGTTCCTGAGTCAGGGTTAGAATCTCACTCGTATGAGGCCTTGGAGACCCCAGAAAGGCTGCAAAAGTGTTAACAATGCCTTCAACACATCCACCAGGAACAAATCGTCATATCTGCAACGGCTGAGTTGTTTTTCAGTGACACTCTCCCAAAATGAGGCTGCAGATACATGGCAGTTATTCAAAATTCCTATCTGGAATAAGATTCTCTTGGGGGTTTGGGACTGTAACTGGCCCATTTATAGACTGAATCTCTTTTCTTCTGGGCTCCCAAGAATGAAGGACAGAATTCCATGATATTTATTTCTCTTGGGTGCCCAGAAAAGAACGTATGACCCCATGATACTTATTTCAGAACAAACACTGTTTACATTTACAGCAAAATGACAACAACGACAACAAGCAAGCAAGCAAGCAAACTTGTTCTCATCACTGCAAAATACAGCTGCTCCACGAGGGAGGCATTTGGGATAAAACATCTTTGTTTAGATACCACTAGATGATGGGCTATTCTTCTGTTCTAGGTTGTACATTTTTGAGTTGAATGGAATTCTAATCTACAACTACAGTCTGTAGAAATGGATGTAGTAATAATGATAATAAGTGGGATTTGCAAGAAAATGTTGCATAGGATCTCCAAGACTGGAAGCCACTGGGAAATATTTTTGCAGGGAGTCTGCACTAGCTTCTAAAACAAATAAAAAACAAAACAATCACACACCCATTAGTTTCACCATGAATGTTACATGACTTTTTCTTCTTCTTTTGGAAATAGAGTTTAAAAAATAAAGGCCATAAAACCGTACATAATAATACAACAAGAACACTAAAGAAATATTTTTTAAAAAATCACCGATATGCTTGTGGAACAACCAGAGTAAAACATCCTAATGTGAAGCTCATTATCTAATGAAAGAATGAAAACACAAGTTATAGAAATGAACAAAAATATAGAAAGAAATGGAAGAAACAAATAAGATCCTTTCGTTTCATTTCTCCCCTTTGACTCGCATATGAGAGATTCCTGGAACTGGCAAAATACATTGCATTGCTTAATAAATGGAAACACATTGTTACATATATTGTAGATGGGGTGGGGGTAGAGAATCTTTAGGGAGGGGGAGCTTGGATCCTCATATAATGACCAAAGTTGAGGAAATTCCAATCCGAAGCATTAGCTCGAAAGTCTGCAAAAAGTTTGTGGCATTGCAAATTGATACATCTAAGGAACATTCTGTAGGGAGGGAGCATCTTGGAGTGCTCTGAAAATGGTAGGACAGGAACCCCTTTCACTCATCCACACACAGGAGAGTGGGGCCATGGTCCCTGGTCCCACCCCTGCTGCCATATCCACCACTGTCTCCACACACCCTGATCACCCATGCATTAGAGGGAATGCCTGTAAAGTGGAGTTTGCTGTACACACATAGGCTCCCTTTGTGATTGGGGACTCTGTAAAATCATAGGTGGTAGGATAGGTAGAGGGATGGATGGATAGATGGATAGATAGATATTTGCATCAGCTACCAGCCACTGCAATTCATGGCTTTTATCAAATGTTAGTCCTACTTAAAGCAGACCCCCTGAAATGGTAAAGTCATAGTTAACTATTGGGTTCAATGGGTCTACTCAAAATAAGAATCACATTGGATACAATCCTATATCTATAATACATCAAACCATAAAACACAACTAAGCAGACAAAATTGCCAAATCAAAACGTATACCCCCCCCAAAAAAAAGACTTATAAAAGAAATAAGACGTTTCCAGGAGTTAATTCTGTTTCAAATCACTTTAGCTCCAGATTCACCCCCTGAAGTGAGTTCTGACGTTGCTATATCTAAAAATAAGTGACCTAGTTAAATAAGTGCTCGAGATATACACATAATGTATATTTTTAACCTGTTGGTTGTTTTATTATGGTTTTAATTTTTGTGAACCACCCAGAGAGCTTCGGCTATTGGGCGGTATAAAAATGTAATAATAAATAAATAAATAAATAATGGGTCTGTTCAGACAACACACTAAGCCATGGTGTGTTGCAGCAAGTGGTTAGTGAGAGTGTTTAAAGTGCGTTTATGTAGCCACCATCATTAGGAATGATTCACACAACATGCTGAGCCTTAATGTTTAGCTCAAAACACTTAACCATCATGGTTCAGCGTGTTGTCTGAACATGACCAATGAAAATGGGGCAGGAGAAAGAGTGTTGGTCAGGAATTCACGGTCACTGAGGAATTCCCCCTCAGTCTTGGGGAAACTATTCTGATTTTCTGAGGTTCAGCCGAAGGAAGTGAGGCAGGTGGCTACTAGGAGGAGGGCTTTCTCCGCTATGGCAACCCGGCTGTGGAATGAGCTCCCCAGAGAGGTCCGCCTGGCGCCTGCGCTGTATTCTTTTCGTCGCCAGCTGAAGACCTTTTTATTTTCCCAGTATTTTAACATCTAAATTTGAACTTTGCTGTTTTAATTCTGTATTTTAATCCTATATCCATTTCTGCTGTGTGGTTTTATCCTGGTTGTGTTTTTATATTGTATTTTACATCATGCTTTTATACTGTTTGTTTTATACTTTGAATGGTTTTCATTTTTGTGAACTGCCCAGAGAGCTTCAGCTATTGGGCAGTATAAAAATGTAATAAATAAATAAATAAATAAAATACTATAAAATGGAGACACCAGCATCTTTCAGTCTTAAAAATAGATAGGTTATTGAAAACTGCTCTCATGCCTGACCAGACATTAGCAGAGCAGGTGAAGGGTTATTCTTCAGATCCTGTGAGGCAATATGAAAGCTTTGTCTATAGTGTTTGATTTTTAATGTTTTCAAGTCATCTCCTAATATCATAGTCAGTGAGGGATGAATATGCATGTCTGAAATTGCTCTCAACCTTTACTAAATGAGCAAATACCAAGTCTCAACATCTCTACTCACAAGTAAGCAGAACTGAATCACTCAGCAGCACTTTCAAACAGCATCCCAACTACTAAGCCTCTGTATGTCTATTCAGATGTAAGCATGGGTAGCAGGTTTAATCATAAGTAAGAAGGGAAAGACTCTGTGTGTCTGCTCTCAAGTAAGCAGGACAAGCCTTATATTCAATGAGGGATGAACTTGCATGCCTGAAATTGCCCTCAATATTTAGTATGAGAGCAATTAGTAACCCATATACCAAGCCTCAACATGTCTACTCACAAGTAAGAAGGACTGAATCACTCAGCAGCTTCCTCACCAGGCCCCACCCCCTCTCCACTGCAGGGAAAACTCTTATCTCTAATCAGCAGTTGATCGGAGATAAGAGCTTTCCCCCACTACACAGTGAGTAAGGGAGACTGCGTTTCCGGATCCTGCCAGGAGAGGGGCAGGGCCTGGGGAAGATGCTGGTGAGATGGATGGGGAATCCTAGTGGGCTGAATCCAGCCTGTGAGCTGGTAGTTCTCTGCCCCTGCACTTAAAATGCTGTTCTTTCCAGTAAGTTTTGTGGCTCTTTATGAACCCGTTGGTCAATGTAACAGAGTCAAATTATATAAAGTTTAGGAAATGGAAGACAAGCAGTACATCCATTTGAGTAATTTGCAGGAAGTTAGCTTCAGATCTCATTTATGACAAGGCTGGCCTTAATTCATCAGGTTGAAGTCACTTCAAATGTGTTATCGTAAGTTGGCAGGCATATATTGGTGTAGAGAGAGAGAACAACATAGTAATGGAAATGAAATGCAAAAAGTAGTTTGCAACTATTATTTATTTTATTTATTTTTATTATTTATTACATTTTTATACCGCCCAATAGCCGAAGCTCTCTGGGCGGTTCACAAAAATTAAAACCACAGTAAAACACACAACAGTTTAAAACACAATTACGAAATACAGTATAAAAAAAAATTTTTTTTTATAAAAAAAAATTATACTGTATAAAAAAATTTTTTATACAGTATAAAATTTTTATTCAGTATAAAAATTGAATAAACTATTCAATTTAAGCTTAAATGTAAGCAAAATAAACAGTGAGACTATTCACAACAACAGTAATTGGTGATGACACCATTGTCCTAGCACTGCTAAGCAAGTCAATAGTGGAGCAGGAAACCATGGTCAAATGGACAGAGGTGGGGGTGGGGAGGTCCTCCTAAAGAAATAACCATTACATTTTAAAGATGTGGTGTTTGGAGATAAGGAAATGCATTAAATGTGAAAAAAAAAAAATAAAGGTAGAATATGGATCCAGAAAACTCCAGGGAAAAAAACATTGATGAAAAATTGAGAGACTGTCACTCTGATTATATTATTGAAGTCTGCTATGATATCAGAATCGTGTTTATTGAGAGATTAAAAACCCATTTAGCCTGTGTATTGAAACCTTCAGTGGCTGATTCAACCTTCATCTAGGATGCACAACTAAAGCAATCCTAAATGTTTTGCTTCCTTCTTTCCGTAAATAAGCTTTCTTGCTAATCTACTTAGCAGCAAGTAACCAAGGAACAGACACACATCCCATAAAAGAGATTTACTTCTGAATAGGACTACATTACAAAACATGACTTCAAAGGAGAGGGAGGATTGATGACAACTGTGGCTTGCTGCTTTGGAAGAAAGCAACAGATCTGGAATATTTGACACTAATTAAAATTCACTTGCCAGAGCTGGGAAGTAAGAATCCTCACATCAGAAGAGAAGTGAGGAACTTTTGTTGTGGAAAAAAATGTTTGCCAATTACCATTTCCCCAAAGTTTGTTTACTGAACTCTGCTGAACTTTATTCTGCACTTCTATTATTTGTACGTGGTTTTTCCTTAGCAAATCTTAGCACTACTTTATATACCACTCTGAGACTGAAAAAAGATGACCAAAACCTTCAGAAATTTTATCTATATATTATAATTTCATTTCCAGCTTCACACACACACACACACCACAATTCACATGCACACTGTGAGGTACCTACACATATCTACATTTCTGTGATGTGAATATGGGTATATCCAAATGAAGATTTATTTGGATTACAAAAGTGCATATTTATTTTGCCACTACAAAGCCTAACATAATCATCAGGAAATACTGGCAATCATTTATAAAACACACGCGCACACACAACTAATCAAAGATTTCCAGTTAAATTTCTGAGTTGACAATTTTTAACATAGTTATTATTATTATTATTATTATTATTATTATTATTATTATTATTTATATAGCACCATCAATGTACATGGTGCTGTACAGAGTAAAACAGTAAATAGCAAGACCCTGCCGCATAGGCTTACAATCTAATAAAATCATAGTAAAACAATAAGGAGGGGAAGAGAAAGCAAACAGGTACAGGGTAGGGTAAGCAGGCACAGGGTAGGGAAAAACTAACAGTAGAAAGTAACAGTAGAAGTCTGCACAACATCAAGTTTTAAAAGCTTTAGGAAAAAGAAAAGTTTTTAGTTGAGCTTTAAAAGCTGTGGTTGAACTTGTAGTTCTCAAATGTTCTGGAAGAGCGTAGTTATTTATTTATTTCTATACTGCCCAATAGCTCAAGCAATAAAACATGTCAGTATGAGAGTTCTGAAATTGTGAAAATGGTGTTTCAAATTCAGAATCTGACTTTGAGGAAATGTTGACTTTCCTTAAAACCACTCGACAATTCATATTCTCATCACATGTTTTTTCTCCAGTTTTGTAAATGTAAAGAACTGTTATTTCATTAAGCCCTTGAAAACACCCTGAAGTGTCAAGAAGAGAGAAATGGATGATAAGCTATCACTATCTTAAATCAGAGCAGTTTTAAAACAGTTTTTATTAAAGTGGCAGAAAAGGTGAAATGGCTGCACTTAGAAAGCTATCCAAAGAGCAAAGTGTAACTCCTTTCCTTTATAGTTTTACTGTTCATTTTTTCCCCATCTGTCCAAGTACTGACATGAACAAAATCTCAGGAGTTTCAAGTAATTGCTATAAAACAGATATACTGTATATGGTGTTTAGTTGTTACACAGTGGAAGCTCTCTCTTTCTCTCCCTCCCTTCCTCTCTCTCTCTCTTTGCTTATTCTCCAAAAGCTGAGAATTATGACAAGGCATGGCTTTGAAAAGATGAGAAAACATCCATGGTGTACAGAGATCAGCTTTTAAAAGTTAAATATGAATTTTCCATCACAATAAGGAAGCTGTGAGATCTCTTCTTCTTTTACCACTTTCCATTTTCATATTTTCTTTTGAAAAAGGCAATTGCTTAAAACATTGCACATTTTTCGCGATACCTATTTAATGGGAATCTCAGTGTTTATACCTCTGCTATTTCCAACATCGCAAAAGTAGGTTCAATAAGCTCTGAACATCCATAAACAAAATAACTGATGAATTACAATGCCTTTTCAGTGAAAAGAAATTGCATGGGATCAGTTCAAGAGACAAATTCATAAAATACTTTCCACCATACATAGATGAACATAAAAGCAGCAGGCTGTGCTTGGAGAGTGGGGTGGTTTCTTACAAATCCAGATTTCCAGAAGGGAAAACTGAATCCCAGCAAAAGTCAGCACTGCTCAAATTAGACTGAAAAAACTACACAAAACAGAGAGCAAGTCATCCAGGGTTTTGATTTCTTTTGGAGCTTAAGAAAGCATATGGAGTACTTACTGCTGGAACTGGAGAGTTCTTTGGGGCTAGATGACATTGGCTGGGCACACATTTGACAGAGACAGTCGCGTCCATTAAAGGTAACCCGGTCTCCTGGTGGGAAAGGACGTCTGGAGAGCAAAAGGAGAAGAGGATTTCAATGCAAGGTTATCCCTGCGGTTTCATTTTCTCAGTCTCTGTCCCACCTCTCTTCAGCCGCCGCCTTTGGTGCAAATCAATATCTTGCAGGAGTACAGGCCAAAAATGTTCAAAATGTAACACTGGCAAAGGCAGGCATTTGGAGGAAATCCAAAGACTAAATGCACCTCCACTGGGAGAGAAACTGATGTTAGATGAGACAGAGAGATATCTTTTTCGAAGTGATCAGAGAAGCAGTCGAGAGAGGTGTTGTGGTTTTTAAGCCTAGCATACGTGAACATTTTCATTCGGGAAATGTGCCCATTGACTAGTGCAGCCTTCTCCAACCTGGTGCCCTCCAGATGTTTTGGACTTCAACTCCCATCAATCCCAACCAGCATACCCAATGGTAAAGAATGCTGGGAATCGTAGTCTAAAACATCAGGGAAGGCTGGACTAGCACTTTCTAAGCTCATGTGAAAACCAAGCACTCGGCACGATTGAGTATTTTGGGATAACAAACTCTCCCACTTTTTTATTCTGCAGAAGTTAGCTTGTGTAGATCTCACAGCTCATATTCTACAACTGATGTGAGCAACAAACCTGGCATTTGAGCTGTTTCTATTTTTCTTGACAGCCACAGTAGTATAGGTCACCTTGGAACAGCAATCTCTATTTCAACTTTGCCGACATCTGCATTGTTAGATGGGATACAACTCCAGAAAGCAAAGCTGGAGAACAGCAGCACTCTAAGGGCATGTCTACACCAAGGGAGGGGAGGGGGAAGATCTCACGATATGGTGATTGTAAGATCCTCCCCCTCAGTCCACACGCAGCATGCGATGTCCCGGGAGGAAGGAGGACATCACGCCCGTCGGTTTTTTTATTGAAGATGAGTGCATGAGCGCTCCACTGAAAAGTTTTTTTTTTTAAAAAAAAGATCCCGCTCCCTCCTTCCACCCCTGGTGGGCACGGAGCTCCTGAAGAGCTCTGTGCCCCATGCCCTGTTCCCAGATCCTCGCGTTTACTCATGAGGAGCCGGGACGAAGCCAGGACGGCCGCCCACACATCCCGGGGTCTTGGGACGATCCCGAGACCATGGGGAAAACTGGGGTAAAAGCCTTCCCAGTTATCCCAGAGAAAGGGAGGGATCATCTCTCCCTGCTTCTGGGATCCCCTGTGCAATGTGGATGCACAGGGATGATCCCGGGGCAATCCCCAGGGTAAGGCATGGTGTAAACATGCCCTAAGTCTGGCTGCAGGGCTCTAAGAGAATGCTGCCTGTGGAACACCAAATTTGGTGTCAAGGGCCTGTCAGTGAAGTGCTCCTTGCACCACTACCCGTAGAGCCCACTGAGCTGTTTCTCTTTATACAAAGGGGGTTGAGTTTATTATAATCTGATATTGTTAATGCCATAATGGACACTGTGAAAAAATCAAATAACAATTTCTCACATGTGACAAACAGAGAGCAGAAAAGCAGGTGACACATTAGTCTCAGTCCTCAGCAAAAGTAATAAGACTCCAATCATGCCAACACTAGAAATAAGTTGGAGTATTAGTTGCAGCTTTATACTAAGTCAGACCATTGGTCCATCTAGCTTAGCACTGTCTGCACTGACTGGCAGCAGCTCTTGAGGATTTGGGGCAAGTTTTTTTCCAACCCTACTTGAAGATGCTTGAGGTTGAACATGGATTGAACCTGGATCTTCTGCAAGCAAAGCAGATGGTCTACTACAGAGCAATGGTGTTTGTCCACAGGACAGTGGTGAGGAACTCTTGGCCCTCCCGATGTTGTTGGATTACAATTTGTATATGGCTGGGGCTGAAAGGAGCTGGAGTCCAACAACGTCTGGAAGGCTATGGTTTCCCCACCCCTGATCTACACCTGGTATTCGCAGGCTGTCTTCCATCAAAATAGTCACCAGGAATGACCCTACTTAGCTTCTGCAATCAGACAAGATCAGGTGTATTCAAGATTACATCCACATTTTAACCACTTATAGTATAATAACTAGTAAATGAAATACCTTAATGGAGAATGAAAATACATCCAGTAAATTATATTTGTCTTCCATCCCAGGGATAGAAGGAGAGAGAGATTATAACAATTCGTCCTATTTCAGTTTCAGGGGGAAATACTAGTTGGAGGGGTTCAGCAGAAAAATGATGCAGGGGAGAGGTTTGATTGTCATTTATACAAAGTCCCATTCCCATTTTTTAAAATCATAACATTTTATTTTATTTTGAAATAAAGAAGAATGTAAATAATAATTAATAAAATCATTAAAGAAACAAAGGAATTCACTAATTATAAATCTTAGTCTATAACTGATATGCTTATGGATCATCTAAAGTTTATTATATATGTAATGTCTTAACATGCTTTTCCCCCTTTACATTTATACTGGTTGTGGTCTCTAAACTGTATATCAGTTGACTTACTTGCACACAGTGCAGGCAAAGCAATTAGGGTGATAGGTTTTCCCAAGAGCAGTTACGACTTCTCCTTCCACAAACTCCCCACAGCCATTGCATCGGGTCCCGTACATCCGCTGGTAATCCACAGTGCAAAGGTATTCCCCATTCTTAATGAAAAAGCCACCTTGAGCCAAGTCACACCCGCACACTGTGGGAAAACAACAAGCACCAAAGAAGAAGAAATCTGTTAATACATAAAGCATCAAGGATTTAGAAAATAGAGCAGTTCAGGAGTGGTTGATGAGATACAACATTAGGGAGGCTGTAGCAAGATGCCAACAGCAGCCCAGATACGTAACAGATATGACTTTGTAGTCAATTTCCAGGGTAACACAGTGGAAGCAGCTGGAGTCATCTGCTTATATATTTGCAAATCCCACCACACATCAGTTGGAAAGAAAATAATCATTGTTATCCTATTATGACAGCCTTCCCCAACCTAGCACCATCCAGATGTGTTGGACTGCAACCCCTATCATTCCCAGGAATTAGGAGAGTTGTAGTCCAACTCTCCTGGGGAAGGTTGTATTATGCATTATATTGCTATTCAGCCTTCTCTGCATGATCTCAGAATAGTTTACAATAAAATGCCATTATAACAGTAGCAACTGCAATTGTCAGATCTTTTTTCTCCTTTCCCTTGCCCCATATAAATTTCAGTGAAAATAACACCAACAGAATTCAGCCTTGTTGCTTTGGAATTTATTTTCAGGGAAGTAGACCTAGGTCTAATTAAACAAACTGTGGTTTAACTATCCAGCCCTTTGGGGACTGATCACTTATCTACCATTCACATAGTACTATTAGTATATGCACTACTTCACCATCTGTTATCTCATTCATCCTTTCACAGTTCGGTTCTACACATGTCTACTCAGTTCAATAGGTCTTGTTCCCAGGAGACTGTGTACAACCCCAATAATTCCCATTATTCTGATTTTACAGATTCAGAAATGCAGCACCGATTCTACTATTATTTACCAGTTAGTTCATGCCTGAGCCAGAGATTTGAAACCAAAGCTCTACAATCTATCCATGAACCCTTCGCTCTTGAAGGATTCCATATGTATTTTACCTACTCTTTGTTTTATCAAAGTTATCCCATGAACGGATTCAGTTCTTAAGGTCTGTCATCAAATTTTTATTAAGAATTCTGCATATAGTGAGGAAGTTCCTACAATAATCCTCCTGATTTGAAAGACAGCTGACAGCTAAGGGCAAATAATTGTTTCCTCTCTGTCACCTAACACTACTCACCTCTCAGCAAACCATGTTCTCTCTGTAGGTAATATAAATGGCTTTATATTCTGTTGAAAGATGGAAGCATTAAGTGGGCCATTTCTGAAAAAAGAACGCTGGACTAGATGAACCATGTGTTCCCATGAATTGGGAGCTTAAGTTCCGAATAAAAGAATGTACTACTACCTCTTATTTCAAGAGATCATCTCTGTTAGGCTCTTAGTGGGGTGATTTCAGTAGCCTCATTCATAGTTGTCCTTAGCTATATAACCCTAAGCTACTTCACAGTGATGACACTGTCATCCCTGGTTACAAGATGATTTGGAATAACGCTGACATATTTGGCTTGAAGAATGTTCACAGTACAACGCATAATGCTCAACTGGACAAGATTTCTCTGATTAGCCAAGACTGGCTAATGCATATACCATCGTTCTTTTATGATGGGCAACAGGAATTTGTACCAAGGTATTTGTTATATATTGCATTCTGCAATGCATTCTTAGATGCATCAGAGAATACAAGAACTCCTCATAATCCTTTAATGCCATAGTCATCATCTGAACTGGAAAGCCAAAATAAATTCAAGTTTAAATGAATGAATGAATGAATGAATGTATATTAACAACACAATTCAGTATGGATATACACTGGAGTAATTTCCTCCTTGAACCTTTTCTCTGGGTCTTAAAAACCATGCTGGATCAGACCAAGGGTCCATCAAGTCAACCATCTACCCATGGGAATCCCACAAGCAGGACATGAGTGCAACAGAATCCTCTCTCCCATGTTCCCCAGCAACTGGTGTGCATGGGCATACTGCCTCAGATAATGGAGGTACATATACTGGGTACCTTGTCATATTATTCAGCATATGGGAGAAAATATTTTGGAGGAAGAAGACCACATGGTTTCCTTCACTACAGAAAATACTACAGAACAGGATTCCTTATCTATTATAAAACTTAAGCTGCATAAAAAAACATACTAACAGCCAAAGCATTTAACCATTTCACCCAACTTTAGTTAACAAGAGATACTTAGAATTTCCAGTTTCAGAATTTCCAGTTTCTGAACCTGATGCAAGCAAAACAACTGAGATTTTATGTTTATTAACGTAGATATACTTTAATAATACACCATGATTGCATGAATAAAAGGGAGAATGCCATCTTATGATCATGGTATCACATTGTTCCCCCCCCCCCAAATTAATTGTTATTACTATACAAATCAATTTCAGAACAGTACACAAGTTAGGAGAACCTTAAACAATGTCTCAATTTATGTCTCAATTCATTAAATGGAAAGAAAACAAACAATTAGCAGCACAGTCCTTCACATGTCTACTTAGAAATAGAAATGGGGCTATTTCTCTTTTAGGTGTGGATAGGAGTGAAGCCTCAATGTTTCAGACAAAGAGTATTTTTATTTCTTTTATTACATTTCTATACCACTCAAAGCTCTCAGGGTGGTTTAGAAAGAGGAAAACCCTAAAATATGTCATACATAACATAAGGCTATTAACATACGAAAATATAAAACAGCTTTTAAACAATCAGCAATAAAATACCATAACCTGTTAAAAAGCCTTATGATAAGCATCAAATTTGTGCAAGTAGAGGAAAGTCTTCACCTGGCTCCAAAAAGACAACAGTGTTGGGGCCAGACAAATTTCAGTGGTGAGAGCATTCCACAATCTGGGGGCCACCACTGAGAAGGCTCTCTCCTCCAAAACTCCCTCGGAGGGGTCACCTGGAGGAGGGCCTCAGATAATGATCATAGTGTGCAGGGTGCTCTACTTCATATTTACTCTAGCTCAAGATTTCCTCCAGAAGGTGGTGTTTTATATATGCCGTTCACCATTCCCCCAAATATGAATTGTAATCCTTCATGTTGATAGTTAAACACGGATATAGCAGAAATTGCTCTGACATTGAAAGAAAAGACACATTTTCAAATGGTTGCTACTCTATAAAATTATTTCTGTGTTACGTGTTCCAATGTAGTATTTGGCACATATGCAGCACAGTAACGTATTGTTTGTTTCAGAGGGTGACCATATGACTGGATTTGCCCGGATTTGTCCGGGTTTTTGATGACAAATCCAGGAGGGGGAGGGGAAATCCGGATTTTTTTTTTCCAAAGAGCAGCTCTAATGGGAATTAACAAAAATGCTTATAACTCTGTCATTTTTTTAAGATGAAGACATGAAACTGGCACAATGGTGGCTCTTAGGAAGCGCTTTAGTCATACCAAATTTGAAACATCCATTGATTTTTTTAGGAATTTTTTAAAAATGAGGTTTTAAAATTATTATTTGTCTTAATTGTGTGCTGTGAAATCAGACATGTGACCAAGGCCATGTTCGGGTGGGTAGTTTTGGAGGATGGCAACAAGGGAGAGAGCCTTCTCAGTGGTGGCCCCCTTGGTACTGGACACGCCCCCTTGGGGTGACCATGTTGTCCTCCTTTTTGGTTTCCAAAATATGGTCGCCCTAAGATAGGCATACCTTTGTATCAGATAATCATTAAAAAGTGCCTTAAATAAAATAACTTTAGCATTAAAACTTAATTTATGATCCTAGGTAATTGTAATGTTTGCAGTGAAATGTTTTATATTCTGACAATTCCAGCACATTTCACAAATGCAGCCTCTCAAGGTCATATAACCACAACAGCTCAAAAAATGCTCAAAGGGTTGTTTCTTGCTTAGAAGTGACTGGCACTATTGGAGGGTGGAAGAGGAACTTTTAAGCACTGAAGTGTTGTAAGTGGGGCTCACAGACTTACAGTTGCTGTGCAAGGCAGACAACACTGGATCCTTGGATTCACAGCATAGCAGAGGGCAGGTTGGTGGGAGGGTGAGGGAAAGGGGCCTAGTCCTCGGTCCTTTGCTATATGGGCAAAACAGAAAAGAGGAAGCTTCCTCTATTCTCCTATAACATAGACAAAGGAGGATGGGTTCATCATATACTAGGAATAGGGATGGGGGAGAAATCTGTTCAGTACCTATTTCACATTTTTAAATCAAAACACAAACCAAAACTGTTATCCTCTGAAATTCAAATTTTGCAACCGAGTTCCAGTAAAAAAAAAATGCATACAAAAATCTGTATATCTGGGGAAAGTGTAGAGAAAAATGCACATATTCATGAAATAAAATGTTAAAATGCATTATATTAGGAAGATTGTTCACAAAAATGTGTGTATTAGGCAGCATTGCATACAAAATTGCATATATTAGGAGAGATGTGCACAAGAATATGTATGCATTTTAATGCAAACCCTTTTAAAAAAAACCTCAGTTCAGGATGCACCAAACTTAACTTTGTAAAAAGGAGAAAAGGAGAAAAATCGAAATTGATAGATTCATCCATTCCTAACTGGGAGTCTTCCTCTAACTGAAGCCTTACAAACTGGAAAAAAAACAGGGCCTCCTCTAAAGACTGCATAAAAATTAAGCCCAGTGTAAAATATTGCAAATTTGAAGTGCATATAGTAGCATTCCACAGAAGCACCATCATCTTGGATGTATGCAAGGTGTAGATAGCCTTCAATTTCATATCTCAAAAGAATAATATTCCTTTCCCTGGGAACCTCTCAGAGGAGAATAATAGGGAGTGGGGTTGACATTTGCCGTCAGCTCCATTATTGTCACTAACAAGGGTCAAGTCATTCATGAGTACAAATGACAGAAGAAACTGAGGGTCCCTCCTGTTTTTCAATCAAACATGAGCCTGCCACCAGTCTGATGCTATCACTTGGAGGCCAGGTTTACCATGCCCAGTAGACTTGTTGGGCTTCTCTACACCAAGATTTTATCTCTACACCAAGATTTTATCTCACATCTCTGCTTCCAGGTTCTTTGAGGATTAAGATTGGCTAATTTACATGTGTTTACACTTGCTTTTTTTCCTGGGATTTCCTTTCTATGCAAGTTCTATATGTTTTATTATACAGCCACCAGATGGTGCTATGGTATGGCAGAATTGCGCAATTACCCACAACCATTGTCACATTTCTAGAAAAAATACCAGTACCTGATTTTTTTAAAAAAAAAATGGGATAAAGGTTATAAAGCACAGGAGAGGTCCTGGAGGTTGATGATGTCATTTAAAAGACCCACAAACATGAGTGGTCAACCATGAGCACATGGTAAAAGCCTCGTGTAGAGATGCTCACAATCTACTTGTATCAAAAGACCTCTTGTCCAGATCCAACTAGCCAAGACAAAACTCCCCCATAAACTCAGGTTTCTAAAATCAATATTAGATTACATTCCCTAAAGAGGATATAAATACACTTCCTTCTCATTTGAATTATGCACAGCTATGTACCAACTGTGGGTTGAACATTGCTCAAGGCTATGAAGGGAGCTAGGGAAAGGACAAAAGATGATAGCCAACGAAATTTAAAGCCTCTCAGGGTTGGAAAATCCTCATAAAACATAGTCGTGAGGTGCATGTTTTTAATGAGAGGATTCACTGGTGTTGGTTTCTGAAAGGTACAGTCCCAGAATACTCCCTAGCAGTCCACTGTTATAAATTTGGACACTGTGTCTAAATTTATAGCAGTGGGTCAACATACCACACAGCTGAATCCGATTTCTTCCTACTCTTTTCTCTAGGCTAGAATTGGATTTTAACAGCCACGTCCCTGCATTCAGTTCACACTGAGTGTGGGGGAGGCATAGCTTTATAAATAGAAAAGATTTTACTATCACATGTATTAGAGCAGGCGAGCAGCAGTAATTTCTTTTTAAGTGCATGTCCCATTTAAGGAATTTTATGGCTGGCTGATGTTACTTTCGAAACAATTCATTGCCACCACCCCAGCTCTCCAGGACCAATAACTCTAACAGTATTAATTTTGATTTCTCACAGTTTTAATTTTAATTTCTCGCGCAGAAAAGTCCAGTACTTTCCCCTCTGGGATTTGAAGCTGTCAGGATTTTTTAAATTAATGTAAGTATGTAAAAAGACTCCGCTTTGTGCAATGCCAGAACATCCACCTTTTTTTCTTTTTCGGCAAAAATCAACATTTAAAACTGAGGACATTTCAGTGTTAACTGGGTCATACGTTGTTCACACTACATAAATTTAATATAAGTCTGAGAGCCCATATCTGTAGAGAAGAACTATATAAAACCCATGGCTAGACTTTGTCCTTCTGCAGGACTGTATCACGTACACACAAGTATGGCACTGGAGGACACCTGAAGTCACAGATATGTGATCTTGGTGAGAAAGGTGATAGTCCCTGAACTATGCATGGAATGATAGTATTAATTTGTCTTGCTTATGAACTACTGGTATTAAAACATTTTAGAGTCATCTCTCAGTAAGATCTATATGGAACGAAATTGTTCGTATGATCAATAACAAACTGAATACCTTCCACATAAATCCTAACAATGTTACGCATATTCCAGGGGCTTGTCTATATGCCCTGTATACCCCATCATGGCTGTGCAGTGGCACTGCGTTGTTTAAATGACATAGCTACAAACTCGCAGCCACATCAGGCTTCCCCCCCAAAAAAAACTGTGCTTTCACGTGTGTTGTTTTACCACTACTTTTTCAATTGCTCCTATGCATCCCAGGCACCCATCAAGTGGTAATGTAGCCTCAAAGTCACAGCATGCTTCTGCTCTCTGTTCAAAATAAGGCAGAGGTTTTAGGAACAACTGCACTGCCCCTGCACTGCCCCACCCCCACCCCGGTGCTAAATCTGATTCTCTTCCCCATCGCTGGGGGAAAAAGATGAGGCTCCAGCTGAATATGGCTTCCTGCCATGTGTAAGTCTGTTGTTGCCGCTTTGCAGCAGCGATGCTGCAGAGTTTGGGGGGAATGGGGAGGCAAAGCGGTGGCGTATAGACACAGCCCCAGACTGCAAAATCCAGTGACTGCAGAAAAAAATGGCAGCATGTGTATCATGGGCAGACACAAGGAGATCATTACAAGAGCTCATTTGAGTCTTCTGCCAGAAAGTGAAATACCTGATAGGGCAACTTCATGAACTGAAACCTAGCCTTCTTCTAGTACAAAGGTGGGCGATATGTGGCCCATGGGATGGATGCGGCTGCTGCCACACACACCCAGGGCAGCCCCTGCCTGCCCTCCATCACTCTCCAAAACCTGGGTAAAAAAATTTGAAGAAAAGTGCTACGCAGAGTTACTACGGACAAATTTAGCTTGTTTTCAAGCCAACGATTATTTTATTTTCTTGCTGCTGCCACCACAACAAAGGTGCAGCCTGCAGGAGAGTCCAGGGGGAATTGCCCTCAGGCCACCTGAAATTGTCCAACCCTGTTCTAGTACATTGCATCTACGTCCCTTCAATGGTCTCTATTGATAAGAAATCTCATGAGCATCACAAACACAATAGCCCGGTTCTAACAAGTCTAAATGGTTGTTTAACCATTATTCAGAGGACGATGGTAGCTTCCTATATAAGGCAGCTTCCTAGGATAACAAACTATTATTATGGTCCATCTGCCCTAAAGGTCATCTGAACTGCTCTGTATCTTTGCTGAGTTTACTGCTGTGCAATAAGAGAAGCTGCCAACCACACTGAAATAAGAGACATACCAAATTATCCTGTGCAATCTTGATTATTATTTTTTGCGTCCAATTTCCTGAGCAAGCGACATTATAGATAGGAATGTAAAATTAACAACTTCAGCAACATTATAATTTCTTCCCAGTTATAACGCTGAAGCTATAAGCAGATCATATAACTTGATAAACTACAATAACGAATTAAGACAAATCCAATAGTATAATAAATAATGGTTTAAAATAGAGCAGAGAAATGCAAATTTCTAATCCTCCCATGACCCTATTTTTTGTGGCAACATTCATAAATTCCTGTCTTAATTTGTTATTTCTTTAAAATCGTCCATTGCCTTTCTATCTCTGTCCTTATTTACATTGTATGCTTTGTTACGTGTGTAATATTAAGCCCTGTGTGTCCCTCCTCTAAAATGGAGCCTTCAAATGTTATCATAATAAAAACTGAAATGAAAAGGTTAAATGTGAACCATATCACATTTAAGAAGGAAAGCCTTGTCCAGTGCTTGTGGACCTTTCTGAGCAAATCAGCATTAACATTTCAAGACCTGAAAGTGACTCCTGTGATGAAAACTGCATCGTTGCCCGGATAGGTGGTGTAATGCTGGAGTGCATATTTGGAATCTTCTGCATATGACTCATTTGCAAATCGGCGAAAGTACAAGTGGCCCCGTTCAGTAGACACTTCAAACCGTGGCTTTAACCACGGTGGTTAAGCCAGAAAGCCGGGCTGTGTTCAGAAGGCACCTTAAACCACAGCCTTAACCATGGTGAATAAAGCAAAAAGCCTTATTCACTGTGGTTAAAGCCATTGTTTAAGGTGTCTTTTGAACACAGCCTGGCTTTCTGGCTTAACCACCATGGTTAAAGCCATGGTTTAAGGTGTCTTCTGAATGGGCCCATTATGTTGTGTCATGACAGTCACTCCCAGAAGCAGTCCAAGGAGAGAGAGAAATGGTGAGGTTGGAAGTCGCTGCTCCCAAATGATCAGCCACCAAACCCTACTTTGTAATACAATACAGAACCAAAGCAACATCCTCATAAGCCAGGAGTCTCAGATAGTTTGCCATAGCAAGCAGGATATGGAGAAACCAAAAGAACTATAGGTAACAACATTCCCCACCCCCACCCCCCTGCACAAGTATTACATAAGAAAATAAGTGAACAATGTAAGCTTCCTAACATCTTGCCAACAGCAAGAGTCAACAAGGAAGATAAAACCATCTGCCCCTACCCAAATGCTGCTATAGCAGCTGACTTCCAGTCTGAGATACAGACAGATTAGATCCAGTAGGATAAGCATAACTGCACTTGCAATTACTGTACAAACATGGGACTTCAACCACACTTTCCCCATCCTCCCCCCATTCGCAACTTTGCAGTAATGATCATTCTGTCAAGCATATTTCCCTCCAGCTTTAAAGAATCTGCTCAGTGTACTTTTCAACAGGATATTTCCACACCAAGGGGGCACAGGGTGTCAGTTTTCATCTTTATGACCATCTGTACTGCATCTTTCATGCCAAATAAACAAGAAAAAGCCAAGACAGACAAAAAGAGTTGACAAGCAAGAGCGATACAAAAACGAAGCAAAAGAAGCAGAAGCCCAATCTGTTTAAACCATTTCAATACAAGATAGCTCAGAGGGAGGGTGTGTCATTCTACTGCAGCTCCATCCCATCTGATAAGGGCCCAGAGAGTTAATTTAGAGTGACAGTAATTCTGTACCTTTCATGATAAAGCTAGCACCAATGTGTATTCTTTAGGCATCCATCCATCATAAGGCACCAGACTTGTTCAGCAAGAATTTAGACCTCCCAAACAAAAACTACAAAAAACAGGCAACAGTCTGCAGGACTTTCCTTGTCTTGAGTGGAAACAAAAAATCCAACCGTTATATGATCAGAAGAACTCCTGCTCCTTTGTGGGGACAGGGGTGGGGGGAACACAGGTGGGGTGGAAACCAAAATTTATTTTTTTGTAGGTGTTACTTTTATTTGTGCAAGCTTTTGAATTCCTCAGAGCTCTTCATCAGCTAGGTGATTGGGCCGGGGATGGAGGAAGTAACACAAAAGTTTGGCATCATCCTGTGGCCACGCAGTCTGCAATACAGGTTCAGCTCCAAGTTGCTGACAAATGGTGACTGCAGCCTGAATGAGTCACTGGTAGGTGTTACAAGTTTCAGATCACACCTACCATTCTGGGACAAAGAAGCAATGACTAACTCCCATTCTGAAAACATACAGGTCAGCTGATAAAAGGACACTGAGGCATTTGGGAATGGCTCCAGAGGAGAGTGTGGTCAGACAATTGCTAAGGGCAAAGGCAACTGCACCACCAAACGGAGCACCCAAGAAGCTCAGGGGCAGCATGAGATAACTCTTGGAGAGAAGACCATTCATAATAGAGGGCTCAAGAAAGTGCCAGCCCTCTTTCACAGCTGAACTAGATGGATCTGCCATACATCCTACAACATAAAGCCCCTGCAGAGCTCGGTTTTCTGTCCATGTGGTCCTGGTTTGAATCTATTTTCTTGCAGCTCCTCTGCAATCTAGTTGTAGCCTGCAGCAAATACATGTAACTCCAACAGCCACTATCCAGCTAGTCTTGGATTTAGTAGCAAGCCATGACCCTGTGGAATGTGATAATGTCAGCACATTGCACAGTCCCCCCAATTAGGCTATATTTGGCTCAGAGGGACAGAGAAGGGGCAGCGGCACTAAACTTAACTACGATCTTTTTACTTTTTTTTTTACCATCTCTGAAGCTCATCTTTGAAATTAAAAATAAGATTGTTAAAGGTTTGTAGCAAGAGAACTTTGGTTTCTGCAAGCGGATTAAAAACAGAATAAGGGCACAATCATCTGCATGTTTAGACAGAAAAAAGTCCTGGCTGGGACACAGTGGGAGTTGTAGGACTTTTTCTGTCTAAGCATGTATACATACGATTGCACCTTAAGTGTTGTTAAACTAAAATAACTATGTGAAGGTGGCCTAAGAAACCATACTATGCACTCGCTGGGGTAAATAAATCCTGCCTGGCTCTTGGACTATATATGTATTACACACGTTGCCGTGGTTGTTCTTAGATTTCAGATGCCCGGTTACTACTTCTGGCTTCTTCTCTTCATTCATCACTCAAAATTAGAGTAATTCCATTGAGTGAAAGAAGTGCCAGTGAGGTCAGACTCAGGTTGTAATCTTGACACCGCTGCGATCCCCATTTAGATCCCCTGTCTGAACTTTTCATCATGATACCACCATGTGGGATTCTCTCTGGTTTACTCCCACTCATGGACCTGATTGCCCTGTAAAACCTCCCAGCTTCCAGCTTAAACACCTGGCAACAAAGTGGTTTCTCTTCTTGATTTGTAGCATAAGCACCCCTGCCTGATGTGTTTAAGTAAGGTTGTATCTCTGTAGAAAGTTCTTAGACATCAGAGGAGCAATATTTTCGGGCAGTCTGTCCATATCAGGTGTGTCAATAAAGAATGTCATTCATTTTGAAGACTGAATTGTTCAAGTGGATCAATTTATTAAGGCAATTACACTATTAATTACAACCTAATGAGTTGCATCCAATGTTAGTCCAACATAGATTATGCCCATTGAAATGAATGGGACTTACTTTAGACTAACATTGGGTATAATCCACAGTCTCAGTAGTGGTCTATAGAAGTCATTCAGATTTGCCTCCCCAAAGACTGTATGTGTGTGGGTGCCCTCATTCCCTAAAGAAATCAGAAATGATTATGTTTTTAATATGTAAAGCAAAACATTTTACTTGCACACCCAAAAATACATTTCCTAACAAATATACATTTAGCACTGTGAGTTTCATACAGTTGCATCACATATGCTAGGGATTCAGCATTGGTTGCAATTTCCCTCTTCTGCCCCTGTAGCTCTTTTTTATGCTGTAGTGGAGGGGGCAGGCAGTTAAGACTATCCGCCACTCCATAACATGCTGTGAGCCTCAGCCATTGCTTCAGCGAAACTCTGGATATTTGCAGGGCGCAAACAGGCTAGAGAGTTAACATGATAGTGTTGTGGTTAGGTTTTTAACCACAGAAGGAAAAGGACTCTAAAGAGTTAAAAAGATGTCCTTGGCCAGATTGTCTCTGCCAGGAGAAGTCCAGTATGAAGCAGATTCTTCCCTGGCCTACGTGCGGTACGAGATGTACAAGATGAAGAGACTATTGGTTAATTGGGCCAAGGAGAAAAGTGTATTTAAGAAGTCCATGTTGTATGGCAACTTACTGCTGGTTCTTACTGCTGGAACTTACTGCTGGAACTTACTGCTGGAACTTACTGCTGCAACTTACTGCTGGAACTTACTGCTGATGTTATACTGCTACGTTGTTGCTGTACTATTGGTGAAAGGACTGTATATATGACCATTTATTTTGTAAGTAATTTATTTAGTGTCAGTAAAGCTTCTTTACTGACCAAAGACCGTGAGTGCTTCTTTTTGTTCCTAAATTCAAGCTGAAACCATTTCCAGACTCTACGCTGCTGCTATTTCGCACTCTGCTATATTTTTGGGTAAGCAATTACCCCGATAGGTTATGGGCCCAGAGAAAGTCTGGAAGGCATAATTTTTGGTTGCTGGAAAGCTTGAGAGCAAAGGAACGCTGGAGGGAAAGACGGAGTCGAGCTCAGGCAGTTCATCGAGCTCAGACGGGTCTGTATCCAGTGTGAGTCGCGCTCCAGCCCAGCCGGTGAGGATGGCCCAGGTTCAGATGGCATCCAGTATTCCGGTGGAACGGCTGAATGAGAGAAATTACTTAACGTGGTCATTCAAGATGGAAATGTTTTTGAAGCGGGACAGATGTTGGAACGTCGTGAGTGTCCCGAGGCCGGTTGGTCAGACTGCTCAAGAAGCACAAGTGTGGGAAGAGCAGAATGAAAGGGCCAAAGCAAACATTGTCTTGAGTATGGAGGACTCGCAAATTGTCCATATCAACAGAGATGAGACGGCAAGAGACAGCTGGAATGCGCTGAGACAGATTTATGTGCGTGCGTCGGCAAGCACACGGCTGAGCCTCACCAGAGAGCTGTATCGGTTAAAGTTGGAGGAGGCTGGAAGTTTGGCAAATCATCTCCAACAGGTGAGATCTCTATTTGTCCAGTTGCAGGAGGTCGGAATCGTTTTTACGGAAGAGCATAAGTGCTACCTGATTTTGGGGTCGTTGCCTCAAAGCTGGGACATTCTGACAACCAGTCTGGAAAGTATGAAGACTGATGAACTCACTCTTCATTATTTGACGGGTCGTTTGCTCCAAGAAGAGAAACGGCGTCTTTCCAGGAAGGAGGAAAACTGCCAGGAAAGGGTTAAGCAGTCAGCCCTTGGCAGCAGAGAAAGAATGCAGAGAGATAAGTGTTTCCAAGACAACAATGTGGAGAGAACCGCAGTTGCAGTAAGAAAGTGTTATTTTTGCAAACAGCCGGGTCATATCAAACGCTTCTGTAAAAAGAGGAAGAAGGGAGTTACACAGGCTGGAGAGGAGAAGGAATGCTCGAATGCATTTGTTTCAGCCACAGTGAGGTGTAACGAGGCCCAAGAGGTTTGGCTGATTGATTCTGCGTCGTCCAGAACAATTTCTAATAATCCAGAGGCGTTTCGGAAGTTGGAACCAAGCAAGGTGAAGTCAATCACGCTTGCAGATGGACGAACGTCGAGGGTGGAAGGAATTGGCTGTTGCTACGTTCCATGTCTGCAAAAGGAGTGTGAACAGGTTCTGTATGTTCCAGATTTAGATTTTTGTCTCCTTTCTGTTAGTGCTCTAACGTCTGAAGGATACGTTGTTACGTTTCAGAAGGATGAGTGCCAAGTGATTAAGGATGGACAAAATGTGGCACTGGGACATGTTAAAAATGGACTGTTTTACATGGGTGCAGGTAAAGAAAGGGTGGCACAAACTGGTAACGTGCCAGACCATAAAAATTGTGTTCATGAGTTGCACAGGCGTTTAGGTCATGCAAGTTTTAAAGTGTTAAGTCACATGCCTCAAGTGTGTACAGGGTTAAGCTTGCGAAACTGTAAAAATTTCTTGGATTGTTCAATCTGTCATCAGACCAAATCCCGGGTGCAGAACATCTGCAGGAAAAGTGACAGGGTGTCACAAAAGCCTTTTGAATTGGTGTTTATTGACTTGGTAGGGCCATTCACGCCTACACAAGGGGGATCCAGTTACGTGCTTGTAATTCTGGATGATTACACACGCTTTAGTTGGTGTTATTTACTGAAGCGAAAATCAGAAGCTTTTGAAACTTTTAGGGATTGGAAAACTTGGGCGGAAAAGTTCTTTAACAAGCCCATTATTTCTGTGCAGTCGGACCGTGGGGGTGAGTTTGTTTCTGGAAGGTTCTGTGAGTGGTTTAGGAAAACAGGAATCACACACAGGTTAATAGATCCCCAAACTCCTTTTCAAAATGGGTCAATTGAGAGAAGAATTGGAGTACTTCAAATGAAGAAAGATTCTCTCATGGCTGATGCAAACGCTGAGCAAGATTTGTGGGGAGAAGCATTTTTAACCGCAAACTATCTGTGTAATAGAACCTGGAGCAGGGTTACAGGCAGTTCGCCTTACTGTTTACTTTTTGGTTCAAAGCCAGATTTGTCTCACTTGAGAACATGGGGGTCTTGGGCATACGTGCATATCCCAAAGTCCAAAAGATCTAAAGGTGAAACCAAGTCTGTGAAATTACGTTTTGTGGGTTATTCTGGCATGCAATCCAAATCTTGGCGTTTTTCCCTAAGTCATGGGAAGGTGGTTGTTTCTAGGTCTGCTACTTTTCAGGAGGCAGGTTGGGACAGGATTCAAGGTTCCCAAATTCTGTTAGAAACCGTGAACAACCAGGAGAAAACAGTAACTCAGGGGTTAACTTCTCAGAGCCCTCACATCTCTGAGAAGAGTGTTTCCACTCCCAAAAGTGGAAGGGAGGAGGGAAATGAAAGGGAGGAAGAAATTGCCAGTGTACCTCGTCGTTCACAAAGAAAAAACAAAGGAATTCCACCTTTAAAGTATTCAGATGAATTCAGTGTATGTTATGTGAAGTCTGAACCTGAGAGTTACAGTGATGTGTTGAAATTGTCTGAACAAGAGCAAGAAAAGTGTTTTCAGGCAGCGAAAACTGAAAGGGGGTGTTTTCAAACACACGTGTCTGTATGCAAAGGGGCAAGCAAAAGAGTACATGATTGTGGAGCTAGTGGTTCGTCTACTGGTGGCAGGGAGTTCCCAAGACCACATTCAAGAAAACTCAGCCCAAAGCTGCAGGAAGGGTTGAAACTGAAGTCTCTGGGAAAATTTAGGTGTTACCTTGGTGTAGAGGTAGAAAAGTTTCCAAAGGAAATTACCTAAAAAGCCAGAAGCAGAAAGTTTTAAAAATTGCTGAAAGTTTGCAAGTTGGAAGATTGCAAAGTAATTCAACGCCCCAAAGCACAAAGTTTTTCAACAGTGCTTGGAAGAAGAAGAAAAGAAAAACTTACATATAAATAAGTCTCTGGGAAATGTAACACACAGAGAAATGTACACAATGTTGGGATTGTTGTAAACATGTAAAGTTGTTTTCTTACAGGTGAAATGTAATGAAATGTAAATTGTATTTTTTTCTGTAGTTAAAAATGAAAGGGTGTTGTGGTTAGGTTTTTAACCACAGAAGGAAAAGGACTCTAAAGAGTTAAAAAGATGTCCTTGGCCAGATTGTCTCTGCCAGGAGAAGTCCAGTATGAAGCAGATTCTTCCCTGGCCTACGTGCGGTACGAGATGTACAAGATGAAGAGACTATTGGTTAATTGGGCCAAGGAGAAAAGTGTATTTAAGAAGTCCATGTTGTATGGCAACTTACTGCTGGTTCTTACTGCTGGAACTTACTGCTGGAACTTACTGCTGGAACTTACTGCTGCAACTTACTGCTGGAACTTACTGCTGATGTTATACTGCTACGTTGTTGCTGTACTATTGGTGAAAGGACTGTATATATGACCATTTATTTTGTAAGTAATTTATTTAGTGTCAGTAAAGCTTCTTTACTGACCAAAGACCGTGAGTGCTTCTTTTTGTTCCTAAATTCAAGCTGAAACCATTTCCAGACTCTACGCTGCTGCTATTTCGCACTCTGCTATATTTTTGGGTAAGCAATTACCCCGATAGATAGTTCCTCAGGCAACAATCAAAGAAACATCACTCTTTAAGAATAATATATTTTCTCTCACTGGTAAATGGGAGATCTGATCCAGGTTACAGTAGCAAGAGCTACAAGGAATACCATTCTATGGGTTGGATCCAATCCTTGTGTGAGCGAATGTCCTTGCACAAGATGGGGCTTCCCCATCCATTCCTCCCCTGCAGCCCCGTCTGAACACCAATCTGCTCCAAAGGGTTCCCCAACCCTCCAGAGCAGATTTGGGGTGCCACAGGGGACTGCAAGGGGAAGGGGAAATCATTCCACCAGTGGTTTCCTTGCACCATTGAATGGAACCCAAGGGCAGCCCCAGCATACTGTAGTGTGACACAATCATATTACACAAATGAGGCCAGGGCTTTGGACATAGTAGGTGAGCTCCTTAAGAGATCAAAGTTCCATCTTCAACTGCCACTCCAGATTTCTTTACTTTTCTCCTTCAAAGATTTGATGAGGTGCCCAGATTCAACACTGATAGATTATTTCCCCCCTGAAATGCATCTACCAATGTCCTCTAAGGCAGCTGTGCAGTAGCAGGGAAAACGATGCATATCTTTTTTGAAGTTACTGTTCAATACTCCTCATAAGTACCCCTACAAAGATTCCTAACGGTGCCAGACAGTCTGCCTTAGAAGAATTTAATTGACAGGAAACTACAGTATAAGACACATAAAGGTAAGCTTTTTCTGAGAAACTATATTCAGATTTCAATGTACAACATGGAAGGCTGTAGTTTAAAATCTTTAGCAATGAGTCTTGCTAACTAGACTACCTATTTAATAATGTACTGGGGGCCACCATCAGATTTGTTTCCAGTACGGATGACAGCTGCGTTGAAATGTTACTTTTCATTATGAAAGAAAAGCTAAACTTCTGCCTTTAATTCTGGTGAGCAATCTTTATTTAGTGTCCTGGTGTCCTGTCCTTCATATACACTAAAGAATGAAATCTTTTCACAAACTAGCAAACTACTTTATAGTTCCCCATACATGTCCCCATTGGTCTCCAATTATATTCAGTGGGGACAATCAAAATGACAAAAGTCTGTTAGATGAAGTACAACATCCACATCAAAATTTGCAGCAACATCTAGTGAAATATCAGTGTGCACTGTGGCAGAAAGACCATTATTATTATTATTATTATTATTATTATTAATTTATTTATTTATATAGCACCATCAGTGTACATGGTATGAATTATCACATTGCACAATACACAAAATCAAAGTCAATCATTGCAAAGTGAACCTTTCAAAGAATACAGTCAGGGAGAAAATGCCAAAGGTTAGAATGACTAATTTGTTAGATGAGAAGTCTTACTAGTGAGTTTTGTTTTCCATGTTGGTTAGAAAGAGATAAGAACGTTGTGCTCTGAACTGTAAATCATTCATTTAGAAGTAGTCATAAGGCCTTTCCATATATTTAAAAAGCCTGGGGTGCTATCCATTCTCCCCTGCCCATGCAGACAAGACATTGCCTTGGATGGAAAACCCATGTGCTCCTTCCACAGTGGCATCTTGTATCCGCTCCACATGTAAACTATTCATGCTCAGAACATGAGCAGCTTGTACAGGCACTGTGAGATTGTTAGATCATGCAGTGGGCATTGGAGAAGGGCCTCCCATTCCAGGTAACAGTTGGGCACCATGTGTTCCATGACTGAGGACTCATGAAGAAGGAGGAGCTGAAAACTCTAGAGGGATCTTTTCCCACATGCACAGAGGTGGATTTTGTCCCTATATTTCATTTTTAATGCAAAACTCATGCTAGACCTGACACAGTGCCAGTAGACCAGGAAACAGTTAGAATGCATAAGATGGCCATTACTGAAACTAAGCAGGTCAGGGCTTAGCCAATTGCTGCTTGAAAGATTCTACATACACTTCCCTGAACTTCTTAAGAGGACCAGCAAACAACTTGGGACCAGCATACCTAGCACACTTCCTTCCCTTATATATACACCCGGACAACAACTACAATCCTTTTGGCCATTCCGAGACGAACAGAATGCCACCATGAAGAACCTTGGTGGTGGGCCTTCTTCGTGGTGGCACCCACCCTCTGGAGGACCCTCCCTCCTGCAGTTCAGGAGGCGGAAAACATAATATCTTTTAAACGCCTCCTAAAGAATATATTTTTACACAGGCTTTCCCTGGTTTTTAATGTAACTGGTTTTATATTGCCTTTTTTAACTTTTTAATGTTTTAAATTTATACTTGTTATATTTTATGGTTTTTAATTGTGCACTGCCCAGAGAGCTTTGGCTGATGGGCAGTATAAAAATGTAATGAATAAATAAATAAGATACTAACCTAGCATACACATAATAACAGCACAATTGTCCTGTCCTATTAGCCTTGTTGCATGTTTTTAAATAAAATGTGTGATAAAATGCTGGAGAGAGGGAGCAGCACAAAGCATGGAAAATTACTATCAGAGTAGTAAGGTAGCTTCATTTGTCTACATGGTCACGACCGCACTGGAATGGTCCAGTGAGGGAACACTGCAGGAGTATAGCTTCAATAGAAAATACTGGTTTGTATCTCAGGTTTCAAAATAGCCTCTCATGGAAACATTTGGTAGTTATGACATAAAAGGCAGAACGGGTCTTAGACACAATGACTTACTGAATTAAACAAAAGAATATACTAAACTAAATAAACAAGTGTCTCCCAAAGAATGGGATGCAAAAGGTTTTTCTGGTGGACCATCACATGATCAATACAGTTTGGGAAACAAAAAAATAGTAAGGGACGGAGTTATTCAGGGTCAGGAGTGGAAACAGTGTTGGGTGCCTCAGCCAAAGCGAACACCAATTGTGCGTCCGCTTAGAGCAGGCTCCAGAATTGCGTAATTTATGATTCCTTATCAAATTTACACGCTAACTGCCATTCAACACCAGAAACACATTCCAGATGGGAGAAGTGACTCTAAACTATTAAGCGACAGTGTGACTTGATGCTGTCTTGCTTCAGTGTACTACGTAAATACCTACTATCAAGAGGTTCACGAGGAAAAACAGGGACTTCAATCTAACAATCACCAAGAGAACAGATCCAACAGCAGCTTAGTCCAAAAGTAAATCTGACTGAAATAATGCCTAGTATAAGACGCCCCATGCTGCCATTACAGAAGGATTTTTCCATAGGTAAACCTCTATGGAACAAAAATGACTACTAGCATAAAATATAGAGATATACTGTGGTCCTTGACCATCTAAACCATCATTTTATTTCATTTTTGTACCTCAATGTAAACACCCAAATGAACAGCATGATCATAATGATGGCACCGTGCACACCGAGGCATAAGATCTGTGAATGAACCACAGCCTCTGTACTCTTTGTTGAGTGCAATGATGTCAGAAGATGTGGTCACCCAGCAGGCCCTATCCATGAGCTAGATTGATGGTTTTTGGTTACGAGGGTCCTTCAAAATTAGCAGCAGTAGTGATAACCATCCTACGACAGCCAACATACTATGCTACCCTGTAAGAATCCAGATGCTTTCTCTATAATAATTCATTCTAAAGGTACTAAGTAGGCCAAGTTAGCCTGCATATTATTTATCCTTAAAGGTGGCCTAAAAATATTTTTAAACCAATAAACAAACCACTCATGCCCTATATCTTGAAACATAGCTACAGAAGTCTGGCACTGATGTTCTACTTTGATCTGGGAAGCTGGAACACAATGGGTGTAAAATGTGTTTTGCTTTGGTGATAGATGTCTCTTCTGCTGCTTTTAATAAAAACTTTCTCTATTAATAGATTACAGGTGCAGTTCAACAATGCCTATGTGTGCAGTTGAACAGTGCCTAATCATTAATTGGATCCATTTGTAGATCTACAGGAATAAAATGGTCGTTTTCAACATTCCACAAGTCCAGAAATGTGCGTATTATTGCCAGAATTATATATAGCTGTTTGTATAGAGCTGAAGTCACTGGACCAAGTTTAGGCCAATCTCCAGATTCCTAGAACTGGCTGAGTGACTACAGGGAAGAGGAATTATCCAGACTAGCTGGATACCCATTTGATGCTGGCAAGCTATTTGTTCCATTAACACACTGAAGGCCAAGAAGATACTTTAATGATCCTAGCATTGTCATTAGGAAATAAATCGCTATAGGAGCGCAGTGCCTTATTCTGTAATTTTGAGCATACAAATATCAATTATATTTAAAAGGAAGGCTACTAAAAACATTGGTTAGTGTGATATTGTAATGATAGCTACAATACCTAATTTGCTCTATTTTTCTTAAACAAGGAAAGTGTGAGTACATTATTAACAGAATCCACAATGTGTATGTGGTTAGATTTATGCCTGGGACTTTTGAGGTCAAGTTTCACCTCTGCCATAAAAATACTGAATTAACCTGTCACTTTAACTAACATATTTGCATTCTGAAGATAATGCAACTTCACATGGTTATTGTAAGATGAAAACGAGACTGCAAAGCATTTTTCAGACTAAACATGCAATATAAAATATATGCCACTCCATATTCCACTTGACAATCTTAAAAGAATAAGGGTTAACAGTGTTGTAGTCTGAAAACTGTCATCAATTTTTATCTCACCCCCCCCCCCACTTTTTGTTCATCTCATTGTGAGATCATCAGACAAGTCATGTTATTTCCTTCAAGGAACAGCAGATGGGACTGTAAAAAAAAAGCCAGAATTGTTTGTTTTATTATAGCCTTTACACTGTATTTCATGTTGCTTGTACAATACTCTGTGAGCCATGAAGTTCCAGTCTTTTTATCTGACATCTCCACTGCAGTACAAACCTCAATTTTCTGTGTTGTTTTTCCTACTTGAATCATTGGATGGATCTGGGTGACAGAGCAAAGGTTAAAAGATCTAACAGTCCGACCGCATTCCAGATGGTTGCTAGGGCGTCCGCTTAACTTTTATTCCAGTTTTTCTTCCTTTGTGACATGCAGGTGGGTTAAGTTCAAAGTCCAAAATGTTCACCAGTAACTCTACATCAGCCTTCCCCACTAGCTGGGGATGGTAGGTGTTGAAGTCCATGTAAATCTGGAGAGCACCAGATTGGGGAAGGCTGTTCTAGATTTAGGCAAAGAGTTTTAGAAAACCCACATCCTCAAGTGCAGATGATATGGACTTCCCCATATGTTTACGTAGCAGACAACTGATTTATCCTTTGTGATTTTTTTTTTGTATTTATTTTAGCCATGCTTCTCCTAACAAGGGTCCCAGTGTGGCATATAGTATATATATAAGATCCAAAGGGAGAGGCGAGTAAGATATTATTATTATTATTATTATTATTATTATTATTATTATTATTATTATTGTACATTGGAAAGTACTTCCTTTTATTTGTCCTGAATTTCCCACCAATCCACTTCATGGAATGACCCCGAGTTCTAGTATTTTGAGATAGGGAGAAAAATGTCCCCCTATCCACATTCTCCATACTATTCATCATTTTGTACACCTCTATCACGTCTCCCCTTAGCCTTCTTTTTTCCAAGCTAAACAATCCCAGATGTTGTAACCTTTCATCATAGGGGTGATGCTCCAGCCCCTTAATCATTTTAGTTGCCCTTTTCTGCACTTTATCCAGCTCTATAATATCTTTTTTTAGGTGTGAGGATCTAGACTTTGTATTTGTTGGTCTGGGGAGGTTGAGGATGTTTCCCACTATTTACTCTGATGTTCCCTCTATGACCATCCTGGGCATAAATTTCTTGCTATTTTTCTCCGGTCCCTGTCAGACAGACCCCTATTAGACCAAATATGTGTTCTTTCTGGAATTGATGTTTTTACCACTGTCCAGGTAGCAAAATTTGTCTTGAAAGAAAGGAAAATGCACACCAAATCCCAAATTGCACACGGAGGAATGTTTCTGTTGGATACGTATATAATTACGTGGCTGTACTGTTGTTGTTTTCTTTTTATGTATATTGTGGTGGCCTATGGCTCCAAGCAATAAAGTTGACCTGATTTGATCATGGTTTTTTGGGATTATTGAGTCAATTGCCTCTGTGACCATTTCATGGTTGTAATCAGGTTGAAGCATTTTTATTTTGTTCTTACAAAAACAGAAAAGAAAGAGTACTAGAGTTTCTAGGGTTTGAATCGGGAACCTCAGAACTGAGTGCCAGGACCATGGTGAGATTAGGGATGGGAGAACAAACAATGTTCAAGATCACCAGGATTCTTGGAATATCATCCCGCTGCTCAGGTTGCGCCCGACTCCTGCTTGTGTTTGCAATCGCCGCTTGCTCTGCGCGAACAAGAAACAATTTCCCCAAATTAAAAACCAAACAAAAAACTTTCTTCCGCAGACTAAAGTGAGAATCTTATAGTTAAAAGAAGGTATACACCTAATAGCGTCAGCTATTGGGCAGTATAAAAATGCAATAAATAAATAAATATTTGAAATCTGCACCTATTCATCTCTAAAAGAGCTTAATGTTTTGAAGGCAACTCTGTGCATATTTGAAAGGCAAGCATATTCCCTCAAACAGCTAAGCTTCTGTTGTTGTTTTTCTTAGGCAACCTCAAATAATTGCTACTTTAAAATAGCGATTCACTGCCCTTTCTTTAAGAACAGCTTTTGATCAGTTGCTGAGTAACTCAGATTCTTTGCATATTATTATGAAGAGCTCACTTCCTTGAGGATAAGCACCACTATTTCTAGCTAGCTGGTTCTTTATCAGCATTCAACCAGAGCTAGAAATAGCCATAGCTTCTGTGATCACACGCCACTGGAATAAAACACAATAGACACAGACAGCTTTCATCTGGTACAGAATGGTTAGGGGCTACATCTAGATATCATAATATGGGAATGTTACTACTGGTGTCTCAAGACTGGTGTTTTTGTGTGTGTTTTAAACAGAGTGAGCAGCAGCTGCTGCTCCTAGAAAACCATCACAACCCAGATTTCATCTACTCCCTTGGAATACTATGCAAAAACTATAATTAAAATCTTAGTGAAAATAGGAATATTATTTTTTAAATGAAACATTGATGCGCCCATCTGGACTTAGCATCAATATTGCCTCTCCCAGGCATTTTTTAATATGAATTGGGCCACTTCACACAACATGCTACCCTACACTCAGTGGCTGAGTGTAGGTTGTTGTTGAACTGTGGTTGTTTGTTGAACCATAGATTAATGTGTTGTCTGAACTCAAGACATTTTTCACAGGGTGGCTTGTTAACCACCCTGAACAACTAAACAATAAACCATGGGTTTTCAAGGTGTCTTGTTTGAGAAAAATAACCCACACTGAATACTTAACAGGCTCCACTGGAGAAAATGTCCTGGGTTCAGACAACACATTAACCTACCATTCAATGAACAACCCACAGTTCTACAACAACCCAGACTCAACCACTGAGTGTGCGTTAGCATGTTGTGTGAAATCAATCATTGTGTTAAAAAACAACACACACACACACACACACACACACACACACACACACACACACACAAAGCCTAAAGATAGAAATGTCATGCTACTGTTTTCATGAGAGACTTGTCTTTACATAATTTGTTTAGGGTCAGAGTGTTAGTCCTTCATTAATTCCAGCAAGTGTAGCATCGGTCTGATGTCTGGCCGACTTAAGAGAGGAGTCTGACAGCTGCCAATGGTGGAACAGTTTTCTCAGCAAATATGCAGTTCACAGAAATGGTTCTTCACCAGAGGAATATCAAGCTTTATTTCTCAGAAAATCTGTGAAATTCATCTCGCAAAATAACATTATGATGATGCATAATAATGCAGAGCCACATCTAAATTTCTTTTACCCTTGGAGAGGTTACCTTCTCCATGTGACTGTGGTTTGGCAGCTCAAATTGCAACTGATTAATCTGTCAGCAGCTTATAAATATCTTCAACAATGACCATCCGCAGCAACACTCATTCTCCCCAAAGTTGGAAAGAGCACATATTCTATTAAATTGCATCAGGATCAGTCAGTTGCTGCTGCCAGCAGGTATGAAATTCTGTAATGGTAACTCTAAGAAGAAACAACTAAGCCAGCAAAGATTCTATCAAGTAAAACTGGAGAGGAAAAAGGAACCTGAAAAAGGCACAAAGTGTATGCCTCAACCACCACAGTTTGTGGAACTGTGACTCCCAAAGTAAGGGAAACTCCAGAAAGATGTTGATACAAGGCAACTGGCCAGAAACAAGGAGAGGTAGCTATCAAAAATCAAGTCAATGAAGGGTCCCTTCTCTGCAATATACTGGAAAGGTCAGCAGTTACCAAGTGCAAGAAATCATTACAGTATATTTTATTTGAATTTATGTACTGTACCCCATGTGGATCACAGCTCCCATCATTTCTGCCCATTGGGCATGCTGTCTGGCATTGATGAGAGTTGTAGTCCAAAACATTTGGGAAGTACCAAGGAAGGAATAGACTGATAATAAAATAATAAAATAAATAAATTTATTTAAAAAATAAAATAAATAAATAATAAAATAAATAATAATAAAAATATGTCATAATTTAGAAAAGCATCATAATTTATGGAGCATTCTTCCTTTTATGTGTCCACATCACATCCTCAGTTTGTAGATTAAACTGTTACGGTATGCTCCTATGTGTGTTTATTCAGAAGTAAGTTCCACTGTGTTTATGGACCTGCTCTCTGTAACTCTATTTAGCACTACAGTTTTAATCTATTTTTCTCTGTTCAGATGGAATTCTTTACTATGGCTGCATTTCCTCTTGTTGTTATTGTTGTTATTAGATGCTTTTCTTGGGTGAGTTTCAAGGTGCCCTACAACATGTATCAAAACATGGGGGGGAAACCAACAAAATTATTAAAAACAATTAACAATAAAATATCAAGGCCTGAGAAAAGAACTAAACTAAGAAGCCCTATCATATGCCATCCAATGCCTGGGAGTAGAGGGAAAGCTTAACTTGGGACCAAAAATATGACAATGTTGGCACCAAGGAGACTTCACTGAGGAAAGCATTCTACAATTGAAAGAGGCCACCAATGACATTTTAATGTATGTTAGCAAGCTCTTTTACTTTGTTTATTTTCACTCTGCTTTTGTCTCTTATTAAATCCCTTTAATATATATATTCTTTCAACTTGGACCTGAGGTTTCAGTATGCATTTCTGGAGATTTCAAAAGAACCTTTTGTCTCCACCTGCCTAGTCACTTAGTTCACACACCAGTGTTTACTTACTTACACCTACAGGGAAGTAAGTCTTACTGTTCACACTTGGGAGACCTCAACTAATCATTACTACCCTGTCCCATGCAGATAACAAGCTTGTAGGTCTGGGGACCCTACCCAGGTTTAGTGGCGAAAAGGGGGTGGCAGCATCCTACTGATCAGATAGACCAGTGCACAACAGGTCTGACTCACAAGGCAGTTGTAGCATGGCAAAACATTACACTGACCATTTACTGCAAAGTGGCTATTCATAGTATTGCTTGTAAAGTTCATGTCAAATAAGTTATTTGGTCCCTCAGGGAAGTGCGCTGTCAACCAACAACTGCTTTTCAGTAACATCCAAGTTCCTCCTGTAGAAAAGTCTGACTCGTCCATCAAGATCCAAAAAAGAACAGTTCTCCCATAACTTTTTTAACAGCTGGGTAGAAGGATGCATAAGAACTATGCAGTAAAATGAGAGAAACACGACATTTTCAAGAGACACCTCTCCCCACAAGGACTGCCTGGCATTGAACACTGGAGCTTCTAGCTGAAGATCTAACAGAACTTTGCCCAACATACTAGGCTCATAGTGCACTCAGCTAGAGTTCCATCTCAGTGATCATAAGCACTAACTACCTTAGAAAGAGACCTTCTAGCCTGAAAGTAACTTTATATTCTTTGTAGGATAGGCCAGGGGAATTCTGCAAAAACCTTGTGTAACTTTTCCCCCTTCAACTTGAGGGCCAAAAATGCCAATCTTTCTGTAAAGCAGGAAATTTGAGTCTTAATCCATTTATTTATTTGTTGGTGTGGGGGGTATATGATTTTTCTTAAGCAAACTATTTCCATTTTAGTTGGGGGAAAATCTACTTCTCAGTACTGCATGAGGATAATCAGAGATATCCCCCAAGGCTTCCTACCACCTTGCTGAATGACAAATTAAAAGCACATTCAAATAAAAAGAAAAGTACCTAATGAGACTGGCCACTTTCATCCTTCTAATTTATGCAAGAGGCAGAGTAGAAAAAAGTTAAAGTGTTGGAGATATATTCTGCTTTGCAGTTTGAACAAAATACTTCAACAAAGACTGACAGATATAATTGTTCAGACCTGTTCCTGGAGAACTCGAAGTATAATTGTTTATAATTATACATGTACACTGTTTTAACATAAATCCTTTCCTCAATGTTGACAATGTAGTTACCTTGAATATGCTAATGAAAAGATGAAATATAAATTTAATAAATAAATACAGAAGAGGGAGGCCATATCCCAGGCTGCTGTTAGTGTGCTGCAGGCTTTCATCCACACTTATGCCAATTCCTTCCTAGCCGTGCTTGCTTCAGGTTTGCAAGGGCTCTTCAATGGGTCTCCTCATTCAGTGAGTCTACTTTCTCACCACCATTGTCAACCAGTTGTTCTCATCCTCTTTCTTATCGACAGGCAGAGAGCCAATGAGACGTAGGCAGTGGCAACTACTGCTCCCCCTCACCACTACCACCATTGTCTGGGCCAGACAGAGAGGCAGGTGAACAAGCAGGTTGCCATGGTGAAGAGGAGACGCTCTTGTCAGTGGGCCCCTGCTGCGGTGTAGGCCTTTGGTGACTGCCTGACCTGGCCCTGTAACCACAGCTTGCCATGACATTCAAATTGGGCAAAACAGGCCATTGCTACAGACCATTGCTTGTTCCACAGTTTGAAATGAGTTTCTGATCCTGGTTTGGAGGCAAACTACAGCTAGCTGTACCTATAATTTGTCTAATTTGGATGCCACAACAAAGAATGATTGTTGCAAACCAGAAAATTTAAGGAGGAGTCTGCACATGCATGGATAGGGGAGAGTATGTGTGCTCACAGTACATGCCTAGTAGCCAAAGTTGGTTTGATCACGATGTCTCTGAGCCATGAGTGTGTGCACGTGAAGTTAGTTCTGTATATCACTCTCACAGCAGATGACAGCCTCAAACTGGCGGCACAGATAAAATGGTCATATCAGAGATGTTCAAGTCTAAATGATCACTAAGCAAGCTAAAATTGAAGCCAGAAAAGCTGTGCTGCATCTGAAAACATAATCATACGATTGTAAGGCTGCAAATGGGAGCCCTTTCGCAAGGACACAAAAAGCATGCAACAAGCACATTTAAGCCATTCCTCACATACCCACTCACTCACTCAAAGGGCAACATCCTATCCACATGTAATAGACAGGAATAAGGAAACAGCTTTCTTGTGGAAGGAGACAGTCTTCTAAAGGAAGATTGGCCAGATGAGGGTATCTGTGCAGAAATTCATTCAACAAAGAATTAAACAAAGAAAGACATTTATGAAATATTAAAGCCTGTGGGTGAGGTGGGCAATTAATATAATGTTGCAAATACAACAATTGCCCCCCAGTCAATCACAAGAACATAAGAAGAGCCACGCTGGATCAGCACAAGGGTCCATCTAGTCCAGTACTCTGTTCACACAGTGGCCAACCACCGTCTACCAGGAACTCACAAGCAGGACATGAGTGCAACAGTACCCTCCCGCCCATATTCTCCAGCAACTGGTATACATAGCATACTGCCTATGTTAGTGGAGGTAGCACATAGCCACCAGGACTCATAGCAATAAAAACAGTCTTCTCCTCCACTGACAGCCTGCTCCGCTGTGAATTTGTCTAACCCTCTTTTAAAGCCCTCCAAATTGGTGGCCATCCCTACATCTTGTGGTAGTGAATTCCATAGTTTAACTACGTACTAGGTGAAGTTGCACAAGCACATGCCACACAGCAGTCAGAATTGCAATGAATGCATTGTCTGGAAGGAAGACTTGTATTTTTCTGGGGAAGATGGGGCATCCCACAATAAATGGATTCCCCCGAAAAAAGCATCTCAATGGTATGCAATGAGTTGAAAGTAGATATGAACTGGGGGGGGGGGGGTGAGAAAAGTTCTGATTTGGAAATAATCAGTTAGCTTAATCCCCTGCAGCATGGCAAGTTCCTTCATATGTAAACATTCATTAACAAAACAGTTCCTATCAGGGAAGAATGCAGCCTATGGTATCCAGATGATGGTGTGCCACAGAGGCAGCAAAAAAGAACAATGTGGGTCATTGTGATGTCTTGCCTTCACCTGTGCCACCCACAGGCTACCTGACAAGACTATCTATGCCACTCGCACTTGGGACTTCACTCAATCCCCCTTGTGCGGATGACGCTTGTGAAGGGCTTACTGCTGCTGCGCCTGTCTCACCTTTACTCTTTTAGGCCCCACAGCTCCACAGCCCAGCAACCCAGCCCTCAGTTTCCAATTCCGCTGCCACCATTAACTGTATCCTCCTCAGGCACTCTTCCACAGACCACACCAATTGTTTTAATTAACTGGAATTTATTAATATATGTAATTGTGTGTAAATAAGCTTAATGGTTTCCTTAGCTGCAGTATGTATGGTTACAAGGGTTCAGTGTGTATTGGTTTCAGTAAATTCTCTCTTAATAGGGTTCACTATAGAATACTACTGTTCTTTGTCTTAATATCTATATTCCTAAAACAATATTCCACACCAATCCTTCTTATCCAGTATTGGCTTATCAGTCTCTTCACACCCTGTAATCTAACCCTCTCTCGTCATATACTCTCATATATTCCTCTACTCTTCTCATAGATCCCGTTTTTCCTCTCATCTATCTATCTATCTATCTATCTATCTATCATTATTATTATTATTATTATTATTATTATTTATTGATTTATTTATATAGCACCATCAGTGTACATGGTGCTGTACAGAGTAAAACAATAAAATAGCAAAACCCTGCCGCATAGGCTTACATTCTAATAGAATCATAATAAAACAATAAGAAGGGGAAGAGAATGCACCAAACAGGCACTCCTCCCAACTCCTGTCAGCTCAGCTATACATACACAGAACACATTTCTCCAGCTCCTCTCACTCTCACTCTGCCAGCCAATCCAAGCACTCCCCTGACGCCATCCAATCAGCACTCGGGCATTCACTCTCCCTTCTTCTGTTCCATTCTTACCTGACCTGTAAATACAACCTGTAAGTACATTTAGGCCTACTTACTTCCTGGAACTGTGCATTTTAAAACCCTTTAAAGACATATACATTCCAGCATGCATAACATATTAGACAATAACTTTACAAATATTTACATTCAAGGCATCTGAACATCACAGTCATGCCCAGCTGAGACTGTTGGCTCAAATTTCAGTGGAGCTGTGAAGCCATTCTGAGTTTCATTCAGAAGTTTAAAGGAGCTATCCAAGGTGCTGAACCCAATTTGGGGATTGGGTTCAGCACTTTAGACAAGATTCTTTAGAATTCTGATTGGGTCTGACTGAAACCCAGAGTGGATTCAGTACACCATTGAAACCAGAGCCACCAGCCTCCACTGGGCACACCCAGAAGCGCTGCTTGACAGTTCTGGATGAAAATGGGGTTGGGGAAGCTTACATCCCCACCTCCTTGAGTGCACCCTTTCAATCCGCATTGGAGCATGTGCACTTACACTGAAACAAATAATTAAATCATGCATAGCTGTGCTGTGACAAAGGTTTAGTTTGGCCTTAATTGTACACTCTGAGCACTCTCTCCAAAACTGCAGGCAATGGCTCTCTCCCCACCTGTGTGGTTGCCAAGTTTGCCTCTACGGTAGGGGCAGTCCTGTGTCGTCCTGACCATTTCAACACAGTTGGTACTGGGTAATTAAATCCGTTTCTCCATGCCGTTATTAGCAGTGCTGAAGCACCCTACACGTGTGTCAAGTCAAAGACACAGGCAAAGTCTCCTTCCTTTGCTCTAAGTATGCCTGAGTAGCCTCAAACAGCATATGATCCTTTGGAAGATCCTTAAAAGAACAAACTTTGACAAACTGCTTTTTGTGATTCAGGCTAAGCTATCACAAGAAAGATGTTCCCAGTAAACAAAACCAGAAGCAAAGATTATTTGCAATTGCTCAAGAACAGAATTTCACACATGAAAGAACCCATTTCTGACATCATAAACATACAGAAAATTGAATTGCTTTCCAATTGCGAAAGCAGGTTTCTACTGTATTTAATAATTATGAGATCAATATTGATGTATTTTTTTAGATTTCTTTCCCACCCTATCTATCCTAAGGACCTGGAGAAGATCACAATATATTCTTCATTTTCACAACAAGCTCTGCAGGAAGGTTGAACTAAGAGACTTAGTCAAAACAACACAGCTTAAGGGACTTCAACACCTTCTACAATCTATCTCACTGCATCATACTACAGACGTGTCTGTACATTTGAGTGGTGCTTCTTCCTATTACTCTTTTGAGATTGTTCTGAATTCTTCTTCATGGGACTAAGATCCTACTCACAAACCTGTAATAGACAACTAGAGAGAAGAATGCCTCACAATCTCATCTGGATAAAGAGATGCAAACCATCTGATTCAGTCAATTCATAGACCCCTAACAAAAATGAAAATGAGATTACCGTACCTTTGCAGGTAAAACATTTGATGTGAAAATGCCTGGCCTGGACGCGAAGCACTTCGCCTTTACATGGCTCACCACATTTATGACAGTGGATGACCGGCTTCTCTGCAGAGTGATGAGGCTCCTGAGGATGGGCCACTGTAAAGAGAGCAAGATCTTAGATATACAAGATATTCTTTCAAAAAGCACATTTGAAAAACAAACACATCATGTCACTGCCTAGGGAGCCACGGGGACGTGGTTGAGGAAGGTCAGTGAAAGAACAAACCACAGGAGGCTCGTGATGTAATTTTGTCATACATGAGCGTACACTTCTGATGATGAAGTCCCACTGATAGCAGTTT
Organism: Elgaria multicarinata webbii; assembly: GCF_023053635.1. Lineage (NCBI taxonomy): Eukaryota > Metazoa > Chordata > Lepidosauria > Squamata > Anguidae > Elgaria > Elgaria multicarinata. The sequence continues at coordinate 66,194,941 of NC_086178.1, forward strand.
GCCTGATCCATGGGGCTTGTGAAGTCAGAGATGGCTTAAATCAGGGGAGGGTAAATTTTTTGGCAGTTAGACTAATTTCATGTGGCCCTTTATCTAATTCCAAAAGCCCCCTCTGTGTCATCAGTTGAATCTCTGGTCAGGGAAGAAGTGAAGGAGGGGAGGGAGGGGAGAGGGGGGGATTGGTCCCACCCACTGCTGATTTTGGCCCCACCTACCACCGGCAGGTGGCTTCCAACAGATTACCCCTGAAGGAATGCAGCCCTCAACACAACTGTCTTAAATGATATGGTCAGATCCTCTATACACTTTCCATAGTCCAGTATTTTAAATTCCTCCTCTGCACTACTGAGAGCAAATCTAAGCTTTCATGAAAATAAGATAAGAAGAGAGTTTTAAATCACTCCTGAAATGGTACCACTTCAGAATGCAGGGAGGGAGTCACATAAAAACCGACCTCACAGGCCATTTGCAGCACGTGAGCTTTATACTTATCACAAAATAAGAACGCACAGGACAAAAATATTGGAAGAAAACATTTGAATGCATCAGCAATAATTCATTTCTAATTCCATCTAACTTCACAGATTCTCTTTGACTGTCATGACTCCCTTAGAGTTATTGGGTTAGTCTTATCTGCAGGCAAATTATTGCCCTTCACTGTATTAGCGTTGGAGAATTTCCCCCCTGAAATCCAACCTTTTTTTAGAGTGGACTGGTTAATGATTTAAAAGGTTTCCCATTTTCTCCTGAAGGTTTCAACCTGGCTGTTCTGTCCCCAATATTCATTTGTTCATATGTCCTCATCCTTCTTCAATTGAGACATGCTAATGAGTATAGACTGCAGTCAATTTCTGGATCGTGTTTAAGGAGATGCAGATGATGCAATAAACCATGTGCTTAACATTTTCCCATTCAATTCTCGCTTTTAACTCTCTCCCATTTTCACTTTGCTTGGATCAAGCTCTGCATTGGTAATGTATTGTTTCGTACTCAAATTATTGCCCTTTACAATTGTCCAACTTTCCCTTTTTGTAGCTTTTCCTTTACTTCCTTTCTATGAATGCAATTTTCAGCAACAACAAAATGCTTTTCCCTCCTCCCCTCCCCCGCCAGTATGTTTCTGGTTTTCAATTTCCAGTGCCCTGTTACTTAATCCATATGAGTACACTGACCACTGAAGGAAATGCCTACTAATATTTTAATTAGCAATTATTTCTAAATAAGACCTTGGCAGTACACAGCCTTTGGTGAACCCTCCCTAATCTTTAAGTAGTGAAGTTCTATTTATGGATCACAAGAGTTGGGTATCAAACGACTGTTGCAGTAACTGGTAACTGAGGGAACACAGTATTTATGACTGGGTAGATGGGTGTATACGAAGACCACCCCAGGCACTGGGTGTTCACTTATACATTTTTTCAAGCAATATTATCCCCTCAGACCTCATTCACATGAAGATGAAGCAGCCTGTTGTGTGTATAAATATATTAGTTAAAGAGAAATCCTATGGTCCCCAAGATGGAATCCCAGGGTCCATAAGATGGTGTGGATTCCCCCCACAGCTACGACCTCAGGGGGGGAATCCAAGTGGGGATTTTCTCTCTCTACCCATTCCCCCTCACCCCTTCCCAGCTGCCATGAAAAGTTTCATGGTGGTTCCTCTTCCAAAGTCAAAACAGCAACCTCAGAAGAGGATCACAGAGGGAGAGAAGGGATGTGATGGTGGCCGGGGAGGGGAGGGGAAAGGAGTGATACGTAACCACCGGATCCATGAGCCCCTCCATTCCCATTCCTGCCCACTAAGAGGGGAGCTATTTAGATGGGCTCAGAGGCCTGTCCAGCTAAATAAGCTAAAAACAGGAATGGGAGGCAAAACTACCTCAGATGTCCCTTCTTCCCTGTGTGCCACAGCTTCCGATAGACAGAGACCTCTGACCTTGGAGCCTTTCATCTAAAGAACAGCAGTCCCATAAGGCGTCACTCTTAGTGACTGATCCTAAATTGCTTCCAACCTATCCTTTGTGACATCGATGTGCTGTAATAAATATACTGCAGAACCTACTGTGCTGTCTGTGCCCATACTAATGCAAACACTGTTTGTGGCAATCAGTCCTTAAGATCCTGTAATTCATCATAGCATATTTTTCTAGTACTTATCTAATTTATAGAGCACCTTTAATTTGTACAGTTTTTTACAATCTTCATAACAGCTTGCCCAATGCCATACAGGTCTATTGCAGCAGTAGACGTCCAATTCGAATCTAGATTGAGGTCCAGTTCTTTACTCAAAGAAACAGCAACTTTCAGATTGTCTATCCCCACTTTTAACCTCAGCCCTCAAATTAGATAAACAAGGGAGGTGCTACAAGAACCTATTAGTAGTCTATCAAGCATATTGCCTTATTCACAAGATGTCAAACCTGATTAATAGGAGTGTAGACAAATAGTCTGTACCTTCGCATATCATCAACAGCCAAGATTATCATCTGTCACTGGTGTAATCTGAACTCTTCCCAATAAAGCCCCAATTGACAGTCTTACAAAGAGCCCCCTATTTGTATTGTCTGTATGGAAGACACTAATTACTTATTGGTGACATAGCTTCTTTCTATATCAATGTAAAATTCAGAAGGCTACAACAAAGATAAGAGCCCAGATTATGGATGGAGATAGACAATAGCTCAGTTGAATATATTATAGTAGAGATATTGTTGCCTGAGATGTACACCCATTTATTTTGCCCTGCCAATATTAAGGCCACCATATGTACATTTAAAGAGAAAAAAAGTCTTAAAACTCCCGCCATCCTCCAGCAAGTTTTTTCTATCTAAACATGCATAGGATTGCACCCCTAAATGTCAGAATTGCTCTCTGGCTCCCACTTTCATGTATGCCATGCAAAACGACGACAAACTCAGCAGGCCTGGAGGCACCCACATCCTCCATCCCTATCCATCCCTTTGTTCTAAAAGGTAGGGGCAGCAATCCACGAGTTAAACGTCTCAAGAAACCTCAAGAGGAATGGGATAATTTTTACAAAAGTAAAAATAAAGGGCAGCATTTGTGCTTATGTCATAGCTCCTATTTGGGGGTTGTGAAAGCATCCATAAAAATGTGTATTATATAGGCAGCAAGTGTCATCCCTTTGTGTTCATCAAAACGTTAAAAAAAAAACCGCAACACTTGCAATCCACATCAACAAGTGTTCATTACACAGAAACCCCTCAGCATCCAGTTTCAATTTAAGAAAGATTGCTTGAAATTCCAATGCTAAAGTCTCCCAAGTCTCTCTTAGCTGCCTGGCTCTATGACACACAACCCCCTCTGACCAAAGAAACTAGCTAAGGACAACTAGAGAGGCTGTGATAGTTGTAACTGTAGAGTTTCATTTCTGATCTCTCAGTGACATCAAGAGAGGCAGGGAATCAGAAAGGCCAGAAAGTAAAGGAGGGATTGAAAAAGGGAAACAACCAGGGGGTGCACCACTGTTAGAAAAGGTTCCAAAAGTATTCAGATATCGCCTTTCTACAATTTTGCACGTGGGAAACTGTGACCTATTCATCTGAAATGGATGCAGATAGCACTTGAAGTAAGATGCCAGGATTTTCACATTAACAGAATAAAATTTAATTTACAGAATTGTGTCAATATGTGCATCCAAAAAATTCTGCTTTGGGTAAGAATGCAGTTTTCCATTCAGGGCTATCAGTCGTCCTAGCCCTGTAATTAAAACTAGGCAGCTGCCTCTAGCCCCTTCACGATGTCTGAAAAGCTTTACCCCACTGGAAAAATGCATTACATGGCAAAGCAATCTAATGCAGGAAATGACCTTACATTCAGCAGGAAGGATAGGCAGAAAGCAAAGAGAAAGGATATGAATAAAGATATGAATAAGGTCCTGGGTACTAGTGGCTTGGACAGTCCTGTCAGGTGCTTATGGGTGTCTCAGGTAAAGTTGAGACAACACAAGTGGCCAAGGCGCCACAGGAAGCCTCAGGCATCACCTGTTACCATTTAAACGGTGACTCAGAATGCTCACCATCCCTGTCCCTACTAAAGGTGCCTGCCCATACCTGTAAATTCCTAAATCAGTAAAACATACATTATTTTAAATGTGTATCTAGTTGCAGCTATGACATTTTTCATTTTTACTCTACAGTAAATGTAGGTCCCCTGACCCAATTATTATAAGCCCATCTCTCCACACTAGGGTCTTAATGCAGACTGGGACCCCTTCACCTACTCTAGAGTAAAAAAATATGAAAAAAGACATAGCTGCCACAAAACAAAAACATTTAAAGCCATGACTTTAATTTTAAGGAAAGAACACCTTCACAGAAAGCAGAACCAAGTTAAGTTCCTAGATAGAGCCGTGTAAAAATAAATTAATTAATAAGTAAGCAACTCATTTACAAAGGAAGCAATGAGCCTCTTCCATAATTTGAATCTAGATCCTCTGAGCAGGATCCTGGGCAACCATCAACACAACATGTTAAAGCAAAGCAGTAAATATGGGCTAAATCTGCTTACATCAGCTTGAGCATCAGCACCTAAGAGAGTATTTAGAGGCATATTTCTGGAAGGGATCTGAAGAGTCATTATTTGCCTAAGGGCATTATACCTAGGCAAGTAAGGGTACCACTCCATTCATGTTTAGACAGAAAATAGTCCTACAACTCTCAGCATTCACCAGCCAGTCATGTTTATTTCCATCTAAACATGCATAGGATTGTACCTCAAGACTACTTTTATAAAGTCAAAAAGCTAGCTTTGAAGTCTTAATTTCAAAGAAAGAAGGACTTTCAGCACAGTATTTTGGGGAGCAGCTTCATGTTATAAGGCAGTCCTGAAGAGTCAGACCAGTTTCACAAGATGAGACATAACATTTATTTCTATCCTCTGTATCCGCGCAATTATGTCACCTGATCCGAATTGTGTACCTTAATACTGTAACGTTTTGTCATTCTTAGAAATATCACTCTGCCAATTTCTCAAAGCAGGAAAAGTCATTCCTCCAGGTAAAGATCTGCCTTTATATAGTGCATAAAATGGCAATCAACAATATGTACCTTTAAAATCGCACCTGTCCACAAGAACAAGACAGCACATCTGCCAGGCCAATTATATAGTCACATTTCTGGGAACCTTAATTTGAATTAACAATGCCTTTTTCCTTCAGTATCCATATTCACAAGTTCTAAAACCTCTGTGTAACAAACAAAAGTTGCTATAAACATCTCTCGTGGAAGCATAGAAAAGAGATTCTGTGCTACAGCATATGTCACTTCTATGTATACATATATCATTGCATGATTTATATGCATGCCGGATCATCACGCATTGCCATCCATATACGTAACATTTTAATTCCCACACAATGTTTTCACATAGCAGTAAACCATGGTTTAGTGCTATGGGCATGAGCAGAAAGGAACCCATACGAAGCCACAGGCTTGCACACTCCCCTCCCGCCACACAACCGGGAGTAGATTCTTGGCTTGGCATTATGTATGAACCAGGAATCATGCTTTCAAAGAAACTATTAGTGAATTGCTAAACAAGCCAACAACAAACCCTGGGATGTTTTGCTGGCTTGTTTAACGAACTACAATTTATTTTAAACCACAATTCCTTGTTCTACGCAACAACAAACACTTAACATGCTAAAGCAAAATGGAATTCTGACTTATTCATTCCCCAAATTGCCCAGAGAGAGGAGAAGGAAGGGGGGAGGGGGGAGAAGCATCAAGACCATAGACATAGTGCTAAATTATGGTTTAACATTACATGTGAACAATATTGCTTTCTCTGGAAAAAAATCTGTAATATACTATTAAAATCCTTAAGAGATAGTAAGTTCTTCCCGTAGCTGGAGGCTTTCAATCCCATGCTGTATCTTTGTCATATCTGTTTTTAAGGCTGCAAAGTACACACTGGTGTCCTTGGCTTTCATTCACCCTCTCCTCACTTGCTCTGCAAAGCATTTTTAAATTTTCTTCACACGTATCAGATGCACCACAGGTCAAACTGACCTCTGAGGCAATTTAAACACTGAAAGGGTCAGGTAAGCTGTTTCTGTTCACTGTGTGTGACTGGAACAATTTTCGTGTAGGTGAGGATGGAAGCAGACTAATATAAATGGGGCTTTATAAAAAAAGCATTTTTTCTTAAGTTTTATACTTTAAAATGACACTGTCTAAAATAATCACATTATTCAGTTCAAAAATGGACTAAAATAAGCGGGGGACTTGTGATGGAAACTCATCACAACACCGTATGAGAATCTTTGCTCTGTTTTAGGGTTGTGAAGATGATCGGTTTGAACCAGCGCATCTTTGAAACCACCTTGCCCTGTATGCCCAAACACACCTATAATGATCCTCAAAGAGGATTCTGCTCAAGAGGTATAACATGACAACACGGTGCACTGGACATTTCCTTCCCACAGAAGCAGCAACAAAAATGTTAAAACAGAAAACACAGAACATGGTGGCATCATGTGAAATCATTCATTTTGTCATGATTGGCCTTATGGAGAAAAAAGAGGAGGAAACAAAGTTGATGCTTTAGATGCATACATCTAGTTCACATACATCTAGTTCTGGTTTAGGGTTAAAAGGAAAAACAAAACAAAACTATTTTCCAGAAATGTCAAGAAGTTCCTTGATATATATATATATATATTAGTTGCCATTAAGAATTTCCAGAAATTTAACATGAATTAATAAGGCAAAAATCACACACATCAGAGTGTTTCAGTTTCCAACCAGGACCTGCTATCCACTATCCAAAAAAACCAAAATACAATTATTATTGCTTTCTAGGAGACGTGTCTGCCTTAGTCTTATCATATATTACATTTTGCAAAACTCCTTTTGATGAGCTTACAAGGTGTAGTCCAGGCACAGCTCCTGAATACAAATTGCCTGACTAATATTGATTTATTTAGTCTCTCACTTCCCCACCCCCAATACTATAGTAAATGAGAGACTCCTGCTCTGTTTGTTAATCTATAGTACATCATACATCAGTGTATCTCTACCCTAAAGAGTTAGAATTGTTCTTAATTATTTCATTGGCACTATGGAGTGTTCAAAAACACATACCTAGAGGGGAAAAGAAACCAAAGGTAACTAAGGAGGTGGCAGCAGTAACAGATGGAAGAGGAACAGGTAAGCTTAAGGATATTACAGACATATATTTCAGAAATAAATGATTCATAGACTTGAAAAACATACCCGCCGTCCCACCTGCTGTAATTTCTACTTAACTAGTTGGAAACATTGACACCAGGTGGGTGAGCTGCAGAGAATGCTGGACCACCACCTTGGCCCAGGTTCCCTGACATGGAACGGCTTGTATCCCAAACAGTGGTCATAAACAACTTTAATCAAATATCCCTATAAGATAGTAAATATTTACCAAATAAGACTCTGCAGATGCACTGAAAGAAATAGGAGCTACTACTCGAGAGATTAGTGGCCCATACATGTTGCTTAAAAGCTTGAATTGCCCTGTATAGCAACACAAAGAACTCATTCCATTTTTCAGTGAAGTGAAACTATAGTCCACATCATTGTGTTCATCCTCATTTAATCAAAGGGCCAAAGAACACATGCCATGGAAGATCCATGATCACACCTCCGGACTTTATTTCTAGATATAAAATCAGTAGGGAGGGGGCTCCAAAATAGATTGAGGACACGGTACTGGTAAATTGGGGGTGGGAGTTTCTCATTCATCAATTAACGTCTCAGTCTAGTATGACCATGAAAGAGAATCAAGGAGGAACACGTGAAACTATGAAGAGAGGAATGCTCTCAGCACATTGCATTTAATTCTGGGGAATAAAGTAAATGAGCTACAATCATCAAAACTGTTGAGGAGGGAGAAAATGTACTACCTTTAAGATGTTAGCCAGGCCTAGAAGTTAGCTCTCACCCAAATAGTGGGTATACCCTGTTACTTCCCCCCACATAAATACATGACAGCCATTCACTCCTATGGGAAAAGGTAATTCACTGCACTTACTGTAGAAACACCCTTATGGTGGGGGCAAAGGCTACCCTCCGATACATGACATCAGACCATCTTCCACTGAGAGGGACTGCTGGAAGATCTTTCCAATATCCAGAACCTGTCCCCTCTCTCTTGCCTTTCATAATGATGGAGACGTTTCGAGTAGGAAATAAAAATCAGTCATGTGCATGGCGCTGACTGCCAACTGATAAACGCCTTCAGCACATTACCCAAAAAGAATCTGCAATTATCATTAATCTTTTATCGTCAAAACCATATCAAGGAGACACACATTTTCAGCATCAGATGGCATAATGAGTGATGTTCTTCATTCAGGAAGTCGTTTATCTTGATTTCTAAAAGCAATGAGTTAACACAGCAAGAGGTCTGAGGGTGATGAAATTAACAGGAAAGCCAGATTGCTTCCTACAAACATCTACATTAACTTCTACATTAACCTCAAAAATAAAGGCATTCTCAAATGGGTGACAAAATTGTACAAAAATGAAATTGTGCCTAAGTAGCTTCAGTGATTAGAACCAATTTATCCACATTTATCCACATTAAATGTCTTGCTTTCATAGTTCCTGTTTTTAAAGACAGTGCCTCCCATAAAGTTCTTATTCTTAAGGCCAGCAAGCTACACATGATGCTCAGTCATGTACACTTTGTCTCTAATACTTTATTTATTTATTCATTACATTAATATCCCACAATTTTTCTTCAAGGAACCCAAGGCAGAACACATAATCCTCTTTCTCCTCTCCATTTTATCCTCACAACAACAATCCTGTGAAGTAGGCTGGACTGACAGTCTGTGACTGGCCCAAAATCACTGAGTGGGTTCTAGAACCTAGATCTCCCTATTCCCAGTCCAACACTCATGCCACTACACCACACTGACTCTCAAAATCATGCATAGAAACTCCAAAGCTCTTCTTTAATAAACAATCTCAAATAGAGCTCTAGTTAAGTTAGTTCAGCCTCCACCCACTTGCAGGTATTTGGAGAGTTCCATATATGTTCTAAATGACCTGTATTCAGGTGGCCAGTTTGAAGACATTTGCTAATTTAAATCAATCTGAATGCAAGCAATTTGCCTAGTCAACCCATCCCAATTGGAGTCATTAATTAGAAGATAACATCCTCACCTGTACTCCCAAGTAGAAGTCCCTCCCACTATGAAAAGCTCTTAGTTTGACTATCATACACTTGGGGAAAGAGAAAAAATGGTTGGGATTTCAATCTTCACCTGCAACAGTGTTAACGTAGCATTCCCTTTTAGCTCTCTGTTGCAAGCCAGCTAATCACAGTGAGAAAATGCTGATGACCAAAGCAGAGCTGGATTATCTCTCTGCTAAAATCAGCACTTCAAGTGGCGGACAGCAGGCAGACTTCCGCTTGGAAATGACCTTGTGTAAGAAGAAAAAGCAATGCCGTCACCATTTCTCCTACTGTGTTTTTCAACCTGCCTTCAGAGAATAATGTCCACCTCCTGTTTCCCTGCCAAGCGACCTCTGCACACTTCAGAGGATTCTGAGATATTTTGTTCTTGGATGAACACTTGATTTCATATGGGTGCTGGATAGGCCTCTCTGTCCCCCTTAATATGATTTCAGTGTGCCTTCAGACATTGATCTTCAACTGGTGGGTCAGAAGACCCCCTACTAGTTGCAGCCTGGATCACAACTATCACCCAACCACTGTACAAAGATATGATAATTAAAATTAAATGCCTGTTTGGGCTATATATAGGTCCTGGGTCTTAAAAGGTTGAATATTAGTGTGTTAGAACATCTTAACACTCCCTATAGGTACAGGCAAGACCAAATGGCATACCAGGTGAGGAGCATTTTTGGCACCCTACTCCAATTGTTCAACTTTCAAATAACTTGTTGTCACATCTGTAGTCCATTTCATGACTGTGATGCACAATTATCACTGTCATATAAGGCAGTAAATGGGCATTCACAGATCTGCTCACAATCACTCTCATCCACGCTGTTTGTTGAATGGGCACTGATGTTGTAAAGATGCTCACAAAGAAATACTTTTTACATCTGTATGTGAAATTATGTCAAATGTATATCAAGTTTGGACAACTAATGGCCTGCCAGATATTGTTGGACTGCAACTCCCATCAGCCATACCCAGCATTATCAACGGGAATAATGGCCACAAGTTGCCCTCCTTTCATGTAAATTATGGTAATCCTACTTGATTGTAAGCCTATGCGGCAGGGCCTTGCTATTTACTGTTTTACTCTGTACAGCACCATGTACACTTATGGTGTATATAAATAAATAATAATAATAATAATAATAATAATAATAATAATAATAATAATTGATATGGCTTTGTGACCAAAGTTAATGAAATGATCATCCCTTCCATACATTTCCCATGCCCTTTCAGTCCTCTCTCCTCCATGGGCATAACCAGGTGGCTCTAGCCATAAAAAAAAGTATGCATCCTGTTTTAAAACCTCTGGTTCAAGTGGCCCAAGCATGTCAGATGGTACCACCTGTGCTGGCCTTGCCATCCCAACTAACAGGGACTGGCATGAGCTATGCCTACCAGACCTCCCATGGTAAGTAAAGGGATGTCTTGACTGGGGAAATGGCTGATACCTATTTAGGTCACATGCCATGTTCTCGGTTGTGCTATCCCACTGATCCCAAAGAACAAGCTGAACAACCCTTTTATTGACACCATTTCAAATGCAGTAAGGGATCTGGATGCTAGAACAACAATAGTTGGCAAATATGCTATGAGGCTACAATGGCGTTCTATTGGATGATGCATAGTAGATTCAACTAACTGGTCTGCTCTTCTTGAATCCTTAGCAAGTCCTTCCTTTTTCCTACTCCTGCTATCTCATTTCTGATCAGGTGATCCAAATGGCACACAGTTCTAACACAGCACAGATTTTAGAAGCACTTTTGGGCACCAATCTTGATTCACTTTGCTTGACCCCTCCACAATTTATAGTTTATCCAAAATTAAGCTCCAGTTGTTCAACAGGAAAAACTGAAGTGACTTGTTCTAGAAACATATGACTGGAACGGATGGAAAAGTAATGAATTTTACTTTCAGTTCTACAGCTATGCTGCTCACAGATTAATTCCCATAATCCAGAGCACAAACAGAGCACAGGTGAACTGTAGAAGGAGATCCTGTCCAAAAGAGGCATCAGCTAAAACACCAGAACAGAAAATCACTTCAAAGGGATTCTTTGGTCTAATAATTCTTTGATAAGGCTCAATCCACAAGACATGATTATAGCATGGTCAGTTTATACACCACAAAAGCAGGTAATATCATTCTACTCCTATTCTCAAAATCTTGTCACTAGGAAAAAGACAATAATTCATCATATTCCTGGAACCTAAGTTAACTACTTGGCTACATGTTTCTATTATTATATATGCAGTGGGCATGTTATGAAGAGAATTACAGATGATATGGGATTACAGAAACCCTACTCTCATAAGTATGTCGTTTCTCCCCTGGTGGGGGATCACAGTCATCAGAGCAATACAAAAGAAACACAATCTGCTCTCTCACACACCCTATTGAAGAGTTCTGTAGCTGTGTACAGTAATTGCAGGGGACAGAGTGAATGTTCTAGCCCTTCCATGCATTTCCATCACCCTCTACTCATGGAGAGTGACTTTCCGAAGAGGAGAGCCTCCTATATCCATGGAGGCTCTCCACACAATTGAGAACACTGATTCTCCAGCATTGTTGTGCAGCCTTCCCCAACCCATGCTGGCTGGGAATAATGTGGGTTACAGTCCAACACACCTGGAGGGCATCAGATTAGAGAAGGCTGTAATGGAAGATAAAGCCATAAAAATCCAAATAACTAGAAAATAAAGCTGTGACGTTTCTTTACAAAATACTATGGGGTTGGTGATATTGTGAAACACGGAACTTCCACCACGTTTATCACAGCTAACATGTTCTGAAACAGGAGCCACTTGAAAAAGCTGATAAGAGTTACAAGCCTGGCACCCTCTCAGAAATGTGAAAACTAGGCCCCAAACGTGCTACATTCTTCCAGTACCTCTCCACTACTGTAAATCGAAGTGATTGTGCTTACTGAAGATATATTCACTGACCACAGAACACAGCTTTTGACCTCCACTAGAGCTCTGCCACTCAGCTAGAAAACATCACCATGCTGGAATGTCTGCCAGCAGATTCTGTTACATTCCTCAGTGAGACTCCTAATTCTCAGATGACAAGTGTACATTCAGGAGACAGGTAAAGACTGGTGAGAACACATAAGCTGGTATTTCTGTTCTTGCTCCTGCATTTAGGAGAGTGCAGGGTGCCCTTGGATGCAACACAAAGAGGACAGCTGAGTCAAATCAACTTGGCTAAATCAATACCTAATCTGAGTGAATAGGGAGTGCATGTGAAGGAACGAAACTACAGCACAAGGAACGTATGTTTAAATGGTGCCTTTTAAGGGTGTCAGAGTAACTCTCGAACATCAACATTTTCATCCTGCCATTTGATAACAACGTAGCATGCTAATTTGTAGAAAAACTGGCCATTAGCTGATTTGCACTTCACTATGTTGAGACAAAGTTTTACTACTTGGAAGGATGCCTGCAATTGTATGGCTGCCCGGTTAAATTGCTTTCCCCAATGAATGGAGATGCAGCTTGGGAATGAGAGCAAGGAGACAAGACTGAAGCCCTGTATGAAGACTAGGTTTGCAAATGTGGGCTGTGTGCCCTTTGGTCAACATAATCCTATGCATGTTTACTTGGCATCAAGTCTTATTGCATTCAATAGAGCTTACTCCCATGTAAGTGTGCCCAGGATTGCAGCCTTAGTATGTATAGTATTGTCAGTGGATAGGGTGACCATATGAAAAGGAGGACAACTCCTGTATCTTTAACAGTTGCATAGAAAAGGGAATTTCAGCAGGTGTCATTTGTATGCATGTCACACCTGGTGAAATTTCCTCTTCATCACAACAGTTAAAGCTGCAGGAGCTATACTGCAGCAATACTGTGACCAGATTTAAAAGTGGGCAGGGCACCTGCAGCTTTAACTGTTGTGATGAAGAGGAAATTTCACCAGGTTCCCCATATATACAAATGACACCTACTGAAATTTCCTTTTCAATGCAACTGTTAAAGATACAGGAGCCCTGTCCTCCTTTTCATATGGTCAGCCTATCAGTGGATGCAGTGTGCACCTAAAGTCTGGAATCTGCAATAGGCAATAGGAACAGCCTTTGATTATCATAAGATACTAGCAGTACCACTAGTTATCACCACCTTCTCGGCCTGGAAAACAAATATTTAGGTAGCCCTCTCTGCTTTCTGATATTAGTAAGACTCAGCCCTTTTAATTAGGAGTGAATTCTGTGGAAAACAACCCAACTGAACTGCAGTTGCTATTTTGACCCTGAGCACCAACCAATGCAATTAGTTCACATTTCTTAAAGAGCAGCTTTCAATTAATTGTGAAAATGGCCATATATGCACCAATCCTAAGTAGCCTCTTTATACAATCACAGGCTGAGCTACAGTTGCCTTTTTTTTCCCTGGCAGGGCTTGTGTACCTTTAATAGCAGGCCTGACAAGCAGAAATTCAGCAAACTCTGCCAGCAAGGAACACTTCTAGACATGGTATTTCTACATACCATGAATCTGTTAAAGGCACAGGAGCCCTGTCAGAAAAAGCACTAGCAACCTCAGGCTGGGCACAATTAGTTAATCAGCATCGCATCAAGTTCTTATGACCTGGTATTTATTTATTTATTTGTTTATTTATTTTTAAGAGATGGAAGTGAAAACCGGTTCCTAGAGTTACATATCAACATAATATGGGGAAGATAACCAATGTGGTAATTTTCTACAATCGACATGAATTTGGCTGATTAGCTTCCTGGGATTTAGTAAATGGCCCACTTTGGACATCAAAACAAGCCACCATTTTATTTTATTTTGGGGATTATCATGAATGAGCCTGATTGCTCCCACTGCAAGTGGGAGTAGCTAAACAACCCACAGACCTTTCATCTATGATTTGTTTAATTTTACGTACAAATGAAGAATTCTGGTTTGTCTCTCCCACAACTAGCCAGAGAAACACCCCGCCACAGACCATGGCTTTCTCTGGCTTGCTGGGACGAGATAAGTCAGAGTTCATGGTTTGCACAAAATACTAATCAAACTATCGACAGAAGGTTTAGTCAATCCATCTGTTGGGCTCATTCACGATAACCTTTTCTCTTTTCTTTTTTACGCACAAACTCTGCCAATGTATCTACTTTGCAGAGAAAATCCACATATGGCCTGCTAAATGGCATCTTCAAAATATAACATCAGAAGCAGGCCTTACCTACTTAATCATCGCAACACTCTGATCTTTTACTTATATCAAGATCTAGTAGAGTTTAGGAAGGTAACAAAAAAAATCACGTTCTGAAATCATCAGCCATGTGTCAAATCTGAACTTACTGTATATTACTGGAGGAAAAGGGCACAATAGGGATCTTTCCTAGAATGAGCCCACTCTTCCCACAAGTCTGTAGTTCACATGCAGAAGTCAAAGGCCAAATGGTTTGTTCAAGAATAGTTATCTATGTCAGCAGTATTTCTCCAAAACAAACTTGAAATTTACTGAGATCCTTAAGGTAATTGAAGTTCAGCTTTTCACCACTTCTGTTCCAAGAGGGGAACACTCTTAAAACAGACTTTGGTTCAGAATAGCACTTCAAATCACAATGTTGAAGAGTCCATTAAAACAAGACTCCTAAATAAGAACTTTCCAAGGCCAAACAAAACTATCTTTCTAAAATCAGCCTAGGTCTTTTTTTTTTTAAAAGGATCAAAGAAGACATGGATCATTAATCCAGGAAGCCACTGCCTAAGATATACCTTTAAAATCAAATCACTCACTAAAAGCGGTAAGGAATTCTTTAAAGAAAAATAAATGAGCAGCAAGTAGAAAGTGGGGAGAAATCCCAGCACACCAGCTTTTCCATAGAAAAACAAACATGACTGACACAGCAATTTGCAAAGCCATTTCAATCCTAACCTAGAAGACAGATAAATAAATGGTTGAATTACCTTTTTCTTTCACCATGGCCCCAAAATCGTCTTGGTAGTAGTAGAGGCAGTAAAAAATAATCAAGGTGATTTACAATCGCATATGCGTACACACTGGTGTTCTCTTCACAGCAGTAGTTGGCAGAGATGAACAAAATAAATGCCCAGAAGGCAGCCTATTCCAAAGAACTATATATTATTTTCCCACCAGATCTGACGTAACCGGAATGCTTGGTGCCGTCTCTCTCCCTCTCTCGTTCTCGCACTTTGCTCTCTCTCCTTCTCTTGTCCGTTTTACCCTTCCTAACTGCAGCCCATACCAGTGAATAGACTCTGCCCCTTCTACAGCAGGTCCAGCAGTAGCTGTAATAGCAGCCTCTGAGTAACGACAGCAAAATTCCACTGTCTCTAATCCACGGCCATTGACACCACCTTGCAGCCTTTTGACAAGGCACAACAGAGCTGGCAAGCGAGGACTCCCCCAAGTGACAGATACTAGAGCACAAGAGAGAGAGAGAGAGAGAGAGAGAGAGAGAGAGAGAGAGAGAGAGAGAGAGAGAGAGAGAGGCGCCACAGGAACTGTTTCAAGTAACAACACAGACAAAGGAGATTTACTGGTGCGTGTGCATGCATGTGTGTGTTTGTGTATGTGCCAGACTGAGAAAGAAGCAACTTGATATAAATGCAGACTCAGAGATGATACAGGCATTAAAACCGCTTTCAGCTTGCAGAAAAAGAAGTGTTAAAATCCAAGCACAGACAACCTGAAAGCTTTCTGCTCTTCATAATGTGCACTATGGAATAAGACAGCTAAGCAGATGCAAGATGGCTGTATAAACCATATGCCTGTACACCGAAATGTTTAAAGCAGTAGCTCCAAAAAGATCTAAAGATCCAGCAATGGGTTTTTATTTCTGTTCAAACCACCAACAAGTCTTGATCTATTAATCACTCTGTCTCTCTGTTTCTCTCTCTCTCTCTTTCACCTACACACACACACACACCATTGTCATTTTGTCCATAATACCCACAGCCAGCATAGTGATCATGGGCCATTTTGGATCATTTCAGAATTGACTGAATTCGAATCCTGCACAATCATCATCATCATCATCCCACATGTTCTGATTATTTTTTCTGCGACATTACTGTTCTTCACTTGGTTGCTTCTACCTTTTTCTAAAATTCCTTGGTGAAAACCTCATGGATATGTGTTTGTTCAGTTTACGGTACAGCATGTGATCTCATCTATAGCTCCACCTTCCAAGGAAGGCCTTGCAATTAACATGAAGGTCATTTCCCACATCTGTAATGTTTTTGTGGGCCTCGTGGCAGTCATATTCATGACACACAGACGCCTCTTCAGCATTCTTGCCATTTTAATAAAAGCAGGAACTGAAGTCTGCTTCACGGAAATATATTCTTTTCTGGCATGTGCTGTCCTGACATTCTCAGGGGATATGTTTGCATGGGCAAACAGAAGGGAAGAGTGGGCACTCATGGATGTAGCCAGCAAGAGCTCCCACTAATGTTGTATTGGGTACAAAAAACACCGCCATTGCAACCATGGGCATCACTGCTGGCCCAAATCCATCACAGTCTGGTTCTGGCTCACACACTTGTTTACATAAAGTGATTATGCAGGAATAACTGGGAACACTCATGTGGCTGGGGAAAATGTGGTATGAGAGGCCTCTAGTGATCGTGATTTGCTCAAGACGATTCAATTAATATGCTTTTACCTGAGTCCTCTCAGGAGCAAGTCCAGCTGCTGCCCTCCTACAAACTAAGCCCACCACCTTTATCTAAAAATCAAAAGGAAGCCAAGCTGTTACAATTTTGTTACCACCGGAAGGATTCCACTTGGGTTCAACTGGAATATCTTGCTCAGGGTGATGAAAGGTTTTCAAATTTTAAGCCCCTTCCTATCCTAGAAACTTTTTCTTAAGGAAAGGAGCATGAATTTACAGGAAAGGTAACACAGAGCTAGACTGGCTACTGAGCAAAAGGACATTTTCCTCCACATACCAGCACTGACGGTTCAGCAGACTGATTACCCACCACCACCACCACCACCACTTCCTTTCTCATAGCTGTCTAAAGGGAGGCGGGTTAAGATCATTAAGTCCAAGGCCGAAAATCACCCAACTGAAAAGACAGCAAAGGCGAAAAGGGAGGGGAATTCTGAGTATGGCAAGTTCATTGAACAACAGAAGGGTTAAGCCAAGGGTTGTATCAAGGACACGGGATTGCCTAAGGGTAACACAGGTGATAACACCAACAGGAGTCTTTTTCAGAGGGCACCCTCTGATAATGCTGTGCCAAAGAATTCTCCCACATATTTTTGACCATTCTCCATCAATTTGACAGAGATGAAATGGCTTTTGAAAAGAAATTCAAAGTAGAAGAAATTTCAGACAGCATCTCATGGGTTTGGTTCAGGGTTCTTCACCCCACCTGCCCTTCACTGCTGTCCAGCATTACCTCTGCACCAACGTGCTTAACACAAAGACCTAGTGCCCCCTTAACACAACATTTATACAGACCTTTGGTCCCTGAAAGGCAATTGTTCTACAAACATAGGCAACTGGTAAGTGAATACAGGCATTACTCCAACAGAGAGACAGATGGCGGGTAAGTCTTGGGTACCTGAGAATATGCAATCAGCACTTGACTGTATTTGCTGCAAATATTTTCCAGGTTGTGATTTAAACAAAAATATGCCACTAGGTATGATAGAAATTAAATCATCTGAGCTTCCTTTTATCCATTATTTATCCACATCTCTATTTTGGATAGATAAGACACACAGGAAAAAATGCATGGGGTGGGGGTGGGGGGAAGTGTCTATTCCCTCATGAGTATAGGCTGGGCTTTTACTGCCAGTTCCGATAAGCAGTAGGATCAGAGCCCCCAAAAGGCTAACATTCCAGCTTCTGTGACTCATTGAATTACTAAGAATAGCTTTAGGTCCTCACTATATGATGGTGGGTTAAAACCTCTTTGTCCTTAGATACTGGCCTGGCTTGGACATAACAATAAATAATGGTTTATTATTACATGCAAAAGCTTTACGCTTGGGTATTTCCTTGCCCACTAACCACCACCACCACTTTCAGTATGGTCATGGTTTTTGCTTCCAATTTCAATTGTCTACACATTATTGCTGCATCAAGACCCTAAACTAGGGCTAATCTTAACTACAGTTAACTGAAATAAGACAGCTTCATAAACTATGGTTTGAAGTTGACTTGTTTCAACTAAGCATAGTTAAAACTAATCTTAGTCTGTCCAGGTTCAGAGTAACATTTTAACTGTGGTTACTCTAAAATGGAAATGAAAGCTTCTGAACTCCTCCTCCCATCTGCACCAGAAACAGAGAGAGGAGGGAGGAACATGCACACTCAAGACTCAGGCCACAGCTAGACCTAAGGTTTATCCTGGGATCATCCAGGGTTTGCCCCTGCCTGAGCACTGGATCCCCGTGTGTCACCTAGATGAACAGGTTTGATCCCTGGACGATCCAGGGATAAACCTTAGGTCTAGCTATGCCCCAGTGTGGCACATACTCGTAAACCGTGGTGTGTTTTTCTGCTACATTCAAATGAGACCACTGTCTATCATTACAAATCTGTAGGCTATTGGGGCTAGTTGTTTGGCCTATCTTGCTGCGTCTGGGGCCTTGAAGGAGGCACACCATAGAATCATAGAATCATAGAATAGCAGAGTTGGAAGGGGCCTACAAGGCCATCGAGTCCAACCCCCTGCTCAATGCAGGAATCCACCCTAAAGCATCCCCGACAGATGCTCGTCCATCTAACTGTCATTCATAACAGAGGTGCTTCCCACAAGTTGCCATGCCATTATTCTCTGAAATCACTATATCTGCACATGAAAAGAGTTAACCTTATTTATTATGGCCTCATTTGAAAGGTTTGTCTTGGTATCATTTATTTTCCACTTCAATCATTTATTTTCTAATTCAAGACCTGCTGACATGTAAAGAGCAACTGCTGGAGACTAGGACATTATGCTCACAGTGGCCAAGTCCCATTTCTTACATGTGCTAAAGATTAACTCTGCTACTATTTCATCTAAACCATAGTACCAACCCTTCTGAATAGCAGGCTGCTAGGAAAAAGTGCAAATTAGGTTGCAGTCTTACATCCACTTACCTGTAAATAAAGGCCATTGAACTCAATGGCTCCTCTGAGTAGACATGAACAGGGCAATACTGTTAACCCCCTTCTCCTATACTTTTATATTCAAAACTTTACATATATTATCATTAATAAGATTATTATTATTAACAACAACAACAACAACAACAACAACAACCAACTTCATAAGCCACTATGGGGAGGGGGGTGTTTTAGGCTGAAGAGTGGGTAAAAACATTGTAAATAAATAATATACCCTAAAAATTATATTGCAGAAGTTAGGATTTGTATTTAATTTGCTCCAAATTAAAGACATTGAAGATCTGGGGCCAAAATAAATGCAATGTGGGAAACCCATGACTGGATCTCCCAATTTCTTTTGTATGCAAGTTTGCAAAAGGCAGCTACAGGGAAGATTTGGATCAGGGTTGCAGTGCAGGGGATTAATCCTCTCCCTCCATATAGGCCCAGCTTGGACATCATGATAAGCAAGGGTTACAGGGAACACTGGCTTGTCAGTATCATGCTGGTGCATACTGCCTGATCATACCTGCTTAGCTCCTCCATCCATGGTTTATTGTGATGTCTAAACTTTGGCTTGTCTTTCCTCATGGCTTATGACTCTGGCTTGTTTAGGGAAAAGGAAGCCAGGGTTCCTGGTTCAGACATTATGATAAACAAACTACAAGCAGAGGGTCCATGGTTTGTTTAGCTGCTGCTCCTTGCAGGAGGAGCTAAGCAGAAATAATCAGGCAGCATGTGAGAGCATGATACTCATAGCAACCCAGGATGCTATTAATCCCCTTAAGGTAGCACATTACAAATGTCATCAGTGTTACACTGGTGTATTCTGCAGCAAACGCATAAAGTATACAAGTAAAATCTGCATGTATGCATATTATTTAACACCTGTCTAGGGAATGTTTGGCTCAGGTTTCCTAAGCCCTGTTCAGGCATTCACTTACCAGGTAGATCAAACACCCACAGAGGGGGAACACCCCAGCCCTGCTCCTCTTACTCCCCACAGCCATGACCCCCTTCTCATGTGTTTGATCTACCTGTTAAGTCAATGCCTGAACAGGGCTCTAGATACATGCACATGTGTGTTTTACTTCCACAAGTATTTATCTACTGCAAAAGGCATCACAACCATCATGTGTAGCATTGCTCATGGGTTTAGACCTAAAATGGCTCCATACACCATTTAAATAACTAATGGAATGACTTGTCCATGCCTAGCATCAGCACCCGGCACAGTGGGGGCAAATGCCGGAGCACATGCCCTCCAGAGGGTTCACAGCTACTGATTGCAAAATACTTTTGTGGATTTTTGTATGGTTTTACTTGTTAAACACAGTTTTAGGCCCAAGCACTCTGAAGAGAAGTGCTAGGCATGTCATCTGCAAGCGCCACGTTATTCCCAAAGACTACTACTGGGCCCCAATGGAGGGCCCACAGGCATTTTGTGGAAATTGAGATGACAGTTGCACCTGATTCACCTTACACTTCCCTTCAACGTGCCAGATTACCCACTGCCACCTCTTCTCATTCTTGTCCACTGTGGCACCATTGCCAACCCCTTTGCCTGTGGTAAGCTGGTGAAATGGTATTGGAGGGGGCCGTCACAGGGATCCCCTCAAACCTAGCAGTGTCCCTAATCCTATCCTCTAGAGGACAAGGAAGTACAACAGCAATTCAAGAAGCACACATCCAGTTTGCAGTTACTGGTCTACTGCATAGAACTGGCCAGAGGTTATGCTTTGTTTTAAGTTCAATGTAATTGTTGTGATTTCAACTTATCCTTGTACCTGATTGAATCTGAGAGCCCATTCTCACATTTCATTTTTGCATATATCCACACAATAATGTGTTTACATTTGGTAACATGTATGGTGTATGTGTGTGTATTCAAAGATGAGAGGAAAGGGGTGGAATCTAGTGATTTGCACTGAATATACTGAGTGTAGTATCAGGGACTTGGTCTTTGTTAGGCATGATCAGAGCCCTCTTAAGGCACGGTAGAAACAGGTGCGCAGCATTACCTCTTGTGATCAGCTAGGCAGTATGAATCCTCTGAAGTATCCAGGCTTGGTAGAAATACTGGCAACTTGGCCTCCTGCATTCCTTCTCCATATTCTATTAATTGCATGCATTCCACCCAACTGATGTTATGATCATGTTACCGTTTACAAGGAGGAAAAGAAAACTGAAGAAAAAGTCCCTTGTTCCCAGAGAATAATCTTTGTTGCATCTGTTCTAAGCAGTTTCAGGTTGATAATGTGACAGGGACAAGGCATAGAGTTAAGTCTGGGCCACCAGTTTTGGGGAAAAGCAAGGTTCAGGACTTAAATTAGACCACAGACCATTTTACGGATAAGATTCTCATCTGAGCTGGAAATCTGAAAAGGCCCTGACAGTGTATAGCCTTTAATAAAACTGAAAGGTAACCTGCCACATTCAATAATATGCTTCATTTACCAATAATGTGCTTAATTTTACCTCATCCGGTCACAGTGGAAGTATTTGTTGTTTCTATTCTTGTGGACATTGGTGTAAAGCAATTGTCTACATGCATTAACCATAATAAAAATTGACAATTACAATGAGATGCAATTCCTTTCAGGGTGAAAGTACAGGAGAAACTATAGTAGTTTTAATGCTATCCAAATTAAAAGTATATAGTGCTCAGCTGCTTTATTTTAGCTTTAGGATCTAACTGGATTATTAACCAAAATGTAATCTTTTATCAAAACTGCTAAATAGGCAGTGATGTAGGGCAGAAAATTGTCCAGAACAGACTTCTTTTTCCAGTGCTTTATTTTTTCCATGGAAAAGACACCCATTTGCTAAGTCCATTAGTAATAAAGAATGACTGCTAATTACAAATACAAATTAGGCAAGCTTGACAGGTTCAAAGTTATAAATGCCCCGTCCTTTAGGTTGCTAACATTTATTAGTGTCTCAACAATTTTCAGTACCTTTGTTTTGTTCTTAAACTGAAACAGTGTGAGGAAAGTATATGCTACATCACTAAAAATAAGTGACCTAGCTGCCAAAAGCGAGCACACAACACCCAAAGCATGTTGCATGCATGACGCTTGCTTGCCCATCTTCCGTGCCAACCAAGCCTCCAACAATCTTGCTCTTCAGGTGAGGTCTTATTCAGCTGCAGGCTCCAACAAAACTTTTGGCCTTCAACAATGGCAAGCATCTGCAAGAGTTGGGTACAGTGGCATGATCAATTTGAGAACCTTAAATGGGGAGCGGATGGCACAGGCAATGATAGCAGTTAGGAAGAGAAGGTGTGCTTGGAGTTGGAGTTGGAGTGTGAGTCCAGTCACGTCATGAACTGTATCAAAGCTCATCTCTACCTTGTCTGGCTGAGCAATGACTCTTTCCAGCTTCTGGGATCATCCCAGGATGTACCCACCAGCGCAACATCCCGGAAGTCAAGAGGGACATTCCTGGTGCAGTGCGTGGGGGGTGGGTGTTTAAGAAGGGAGAGGTTTGTGCAATTGCATGGGCGCAATCCTGTGCCAAAGGTAAGTTTTCTTAAAAAAAAAAACAAGTAAAACTCTGCGCCCCAACATGCCGAGAGCATCCTGGGGTTGGTGAACATTCTGCCCCCCAACCCCAATGGGCATGGCTCCATGTCCATTTGAAGAGCCCTGTGACTCGCGGGGAGGAGGGAAGACCCAGGAGCATGCGCCACACTGCCCACAGTACTTGGGGTTGTCCAGGGAATGCAGGAAAAATTGGGATAAGTGGAGTTCCAGTTATCCCAGGACAACTGAGAGGTCATCCCTGGTTGACCCCGGGATCAGCTGTGCATCATTTGGACGCACAGGGAGGACCTCGAGGATAAACTGCTGGTGTAGACATGGCCAAGTATATGCATTATGGACTAAGAGTATATATTGTGTATATACCAGCATATCTGAAGCAGCTGTTTCAACATGTACATTTACAGCAGGGAACTGGAACTTGCTGCAGATTCCCAGTTTTCTCACCGGCAATAAAATTATATTTCTTACTCTTTAAATGTGATGAAATGTACAGAATGTGCTCTCTTAATATCTAAGGAACGGGTAGAGAGACTTTTTCAGAGAAGGACTCGGGAGCCACATTCCAGTGGTGAGTGCAACCAAAGTCAAAAGGGGTAGACCCAAAACTATTTTTTAAAACCCAAAACACCAGCGTATTTTAGCTTAATGCTCTTACTGCCTTTAACTAAGCCTTAGGAAAGGTATTTCAACATTTTAGAATGCGGGGAGGGACTGCGCTAAAGTCAAGAAAGCACTGAACTACTGGTGGTTGGAGGAAAGGGGAAGGGGTTCTGGCCATCTAGAGAATACTGAAGGGCCATTTGACATAATTCTACATAAAACACCTACAGTTTACACCTAAAGTGCAGTTAGAGACATACAGGACAATCCTAAGCATGTTTACTCAGAAGTAAGTCTTGCTGGATTTAATGGCATTTATTCCCTAGTAAGCGTGTGCATGGGAATGCAGCTTAAAACTGTGATTCCTTCCACACTCACCCAAGTTACTAAAATTGTACCACAGGTAATACATGAAGAGAATAGATGAGAGTTAGTTATTGCCAGTAGTCAACTGAAAGGTGCCACATACTCAATCACTTGGGATATCCTCTGAACCTTTCTTTGCCTTTCTTCTTTCCCAGGCAGGAACTAAGCTCCAATCCAGTTAGTTTATGAGACCTGACAAGATCAAAGGTCACTGGTAAGGTGGTGCTATGTCTGCAGGTCATGCAAAGAGCACACACCTATCTTTGCCAGGGGACTACTATTGGCTTAGCACTTGTAACAAGAGGCATCCGTTGCAGAGACGTTGTTCTCACCTGAGGAGTCTCCCTCCCCTCCGACTGCTTCAAGGGGGAGAAAAAGGCTAAGAGGACTTCTGCATTTCTCTGCAAGCACAAATGAGGGGAAATGTAGCCCTCATTTACATGACATGAGGTGGTCTCCCATCGAGGAAGTGAAACTGTGAACACCAGTGGAGCTCCACTTCAGATGTACTTTCCCAGGGAAACAAATGTCTCTTTTCCCTCTCTAGCCTGAGGATTTCCTCTCTTTTTTTCTTTTTAGTCCAGTTACCATCCTAGTTATTTCTGCCTTAATCACAAACAGGCCTGTGCTCTGCAGCCCTTAGCAAAACTTTGCATCTATTAAAAATATGCACTTCATCAGCAACATTTAACATACTATCATCCAAACACAGCTTCCCTTTAACTCTGGATCAGCATTGCACTGAACCGCAAATGGGAGACTCACATGAGTCTGCTGGGCCCAAGGCCAAGGCTGAACTCAAGACACTCTCAGTGTTCATTTTTCCAAAATAAATACTTTTTCTACTGTCATGGATGAAGTAGAGATCTTTCTTTTCTCTTCTAAATAGGATAAATGACTATGCTAACAAGGCAGTAAGTCGAGTAATTTTGAGTGGCTGAGTAAATTGGCTTACATTGCATTAGGGGAATTCTTCACTGACTGTGATACATTTGAAGGTTAAAATGCTTAGCCTAAATATTTCTGAAATGCTTGGTATGCCTCACTTTTTTTGTATGTCTTGGTGGATTCATGGAATCCATGGGTCCACTCTAGGGCAATTTGAGGCCCTTGAGATGTTTTGGCCTACAAACCATCAGCCCTAGCCAGTACAGCCACTAGTGAGTGAAGGGTGTTGTAGACAAAAAATATATGGAGGGCCACAAGTTGCCCACTCCTGGTCTACTCTAAGTATGACTAAGTCTGGATCCAACCCTATCTTGATATTTGTTAGTCCAGAAGGTTCAAGTTAAGACTCAGAATCTTGTAATTACTCATCCAGCTAGTTATATACATTTCATCACAACCAAGAGGAAGTTGTTACATTACATAGACAAAAGAGCTTAAAAACTGGCCACCATCTCTGCAAGCCTTCTTGGCTATTGGCTGTGCTGTCATAAAGTCTCCACACACATTTTAGTGACTGAAAGTGGAAGGGCCAGTTAGGAAATGTAGAAAATCAGCACAGCTGCTGGTGCGAAAAATAGATGGCCGGTTTGGCTTAGAGCTGGGGGCAAAACCTCGAACAGATGTCCCTGTCTCCTCATGACCATGAGAAATGAAGGAAAGTGCAGAAAGGCTGGGAAACAGCAGGTGAAACTGGGAGGCAGATGGAATGAGGACAAGGGAGGTGAACAGGAACGGGGAAGAATGCAAGAGACCGGGAGACGAACTTTCAGAAGGTGTGGCAATATGTGAGGCTGGTAGGAAGGGATAGGTGGGAGTTGAAAACAATCTGTTAAATTTTCAGGTGCAGCCTTCTAAGTAATGGACCACAAAAATTAATGATTCCGCAATTATTTATAAAGTGCTGACAAACCTATCAACTGAAACGATGGAGTTTGACTAGTAAATTAGATCCATACCCTGCTAGTCTTTTCCCAGTGTATTTACATGCCTTACGGAAGGTAGTCCTCTTTAAACAGACTGGGATTATTCTGTTGGGCAGCTTTACCAAATTGCTTGGCAAAAAAATGTTTAGTAACATTTGCTCTTGTTTAGCAAGGTAGAAGAAAGGGATTATTCCCAAATAGGATTGCAGCAAGTAGGTTTCAAGAATTGCACTGCTATTTCAGTGAATAATTGTTATTGCCCATTTAACAAAAGCCAGCAAACAAGTAAATAAACATTCTATCCACAAAGTAAAACAAAAGGAAATCACACTAAAGTGGGTCAATAATTTTTATATTAATCTTTAGGGCAACAAAACATGGTAGTACATACAACTGGTTAAGATGCTTGAAGGAGAAAATGCAAGTGCACAAACACAGTGAACCTTCTTTCCAGACGTTTTAAACACCAATTTCACCTGCTATTCTTAAAGAACAGTCAACTTATATTTAATAATGTCATCTGGGTTTTTCGGATAGCTTACAGAATTCTCTTACCGTCAACTTAGGCTAAGCACATGATTCAAAGATGTCAGCCCTACCGGACTTAGGAAACAAAGTGATTATACTGCATTTGAAGAGCAGATTCACGCAAGACACCTGAATTTGTCAAGAGCTGAAAGCAGCAAGCACCTTGATGTAAAATCCTTTGAACACCTGTGCCTATATCACACTGCAAAAGCCTTAGATCCAGAGACTTCTTAACACTCGACTTAACAGTCTTAATCCTAAAGGTGGGAGTCATAAGTATCAAAGCAGCCAAATCAATTGATCCCATTGACAGGATGAAAGCGATGGCTGGAATCCAGACTAGAACAAGCAGCTAATTCACTCTTGCATGGGGACTTTTAAGCTTCCCCTCCAAGCAGCATCCCCCTGCCTACATTTCAAAGTCCCCTCTCAAGGTCGGTGGTCCATCAGAGTGGCATCCCATAAGGTATGAGGGACCATTGTCAAGGAAGATTTTCCCTCCCCACTATGTGCAAGCAGAAGCACCTTCAACTCACGCACAGGGCAGGGGGTCTGGATCTCACTCCACCCACACAATCCAGCCACAGTTAAACATTTTGAAGACTTATTCATTTCAAGGAAAGCATTTAAGAAGTGCTTCAATTTCTTCTATTGAAATCAACATTGAAAAGTGCTCAAATTTAACTGAAATGTGTCCCATGTTGTGAATACTGCATGAGGTCACAACAGTGGAAGAAGGACCATTTACTGGGGCTATTTTTGAATCAATACAAACCAACCAGAGACCATTTCTGGTGAGAATGCTGGGTTGGCTGGAAATCTGCGATAGTGTGAAAACTGGCTTTATTCATGTGTTGGCCAATAACAACCTTTGTTCTCCCTGACAAGTGTCTGCCTTCTTTTGAATTCCTGTTTTATCAGTTGGGTATAAGGGCTGCATTTGAAAAACCTTTTAATGTCTTACAAAGAAAGCGATAGGCGGCGTGGATGCAAAAAGTGATCAGCCTTGTTTACAGAATACAAAAGAATCCTCTGCAACACACCCCGTCACCTTTATAATGGCAGCGGCAGACACAGCACAAGTCCAAAGGAAAAGCAGCAGTGGGGAAAAAAACCTGTACCCGTCCTATGCTGAAAACTTTAGCACTAGGCAACGGTGGAACAATTTTGGGAGACGCAGCCTGTACATTGCAAGACATATTGGGAACGCGAGGCTGTCATGCCACTTGAGGTTGCTTCACAGAAGCAAGAAGGAAAGTAGGAATTACCATTTGGCTAAAATGCACGACAAAGGGACAATATAATAATCAAAAGTGAGGTTTTCTGCTTGGATCAAGTATGTAATGGGAATAGAACCTCCTACGAAAAGTAATTTTTGGCCAAACGATACATTAAACGTCACCATTAAAAAGGACCTGTTTAGTTTCTTGGCTGGCCTGTTCAAGTGGTTTTACTGTACTCTCTATACTACTGCAATGAAGGGGTGGGGACTATAAAAAGTCAAGCCACCTTAACATTCTCCATAGCTAACATATTGTGAATTCAGAAATATGACGCCTGTTGAACCTGTTCAGTGCTGCTATTCCTCAACTGTTTCAAAAAGTAAGGCCCGGAGTGGTTGGTTCATAATGCAAACCAAACCAATCCACAGGTCATTCTGGATTCTGTAGTAGCCTCTCATTCACTTCCATTCCTCTTAACAATAAGTTCATGTCCACCACAAATTTTAACTAGTTACTGAAACAGCTCACATATGGTCCAATCTAGACCATGTCCAAGTTCCCTTACTTACCTGAATCTTCCGGATAATCAAACAAACATTCACACAAATAGTAGTCATCTGGGTTCAGGGTTGGCAGCTGCTTCATCACAGACTGCTTGGGGATGAGGTACAAGACCTCTGCAATATCGCCGTCCTCTATAATAGACATCCTTTTCACAGAGTTTTTGTATTTTATCCGCTCAGACACCAACCTCTTGCTTTTCCGTGATCCACAGAGCTTCCCAAAACTGCTTAAAATGGGAAAAGATGGCATGTTTATGGCACCTGTAAAGTGAGCAGCTAAGAAAGTAAGCCAGAGCAAGTGAGTGAGTGAGAGGGAATCTGTACGCATGTATATACATAACACTTGTACAGCTGTCTGTCTGGCAAGCCATCCACATACATCCTTATTTCACTTCCTTGTCCACTCAAGAAGATTAAATGAAGAAGTATTTTTAGCAGCAATCTTCAGGAGATTATGACAAGCACGCTCAGTCAGGTGACTGCCTGGGTATCGCAACCAGCAATGCTTTGCAACAGTGTGCAGAAATGTGAAGTGAAAGCATGTAAGAGTTTGACACAATCGGATTAATATCCCGGACAAGAGAGAGGACATATCTGAGGTACCTAAGAGGATTAGTTTTGGAAAACAAAAGCCTCAGTACAGTGGTAGAAATCTTATTAGGAAAGAACCATCGTAAGCCCCACACATCCATCTGTGCATTTAATCTAACATTTCCCATATGTATTTCAGCCCAGAAATGTCCATGGGGCTCCATTTTCCCTATATTTTGCACAGACTTTCTACTGCAAGCAGATTTCTCTGAGAGATATAATTATTTGGAAGTCTCTGTGGTCGCACCCATTGCCTTCCAGACAAATAGCTCCCTCAGTTCGAGTGTTTCCTTCGTTCCTTCCAGTCTCATTAAGAGAAGACGCACAAAGATCCTAACTCTTACTTCCATCCCCAGCCGTATTTACAACAGGTTTCAAACATTAATCCACTCCTAATGACTTGCTAATCTAATAAACTAATGGATTTCTTTTCCTTTGGCAACAGCAAAGTTAATCATCAACTGTATATTCAAAAGCAGGAGTCACCAGAGCATAAGGAGACACACAAACGCTAGTGTTGTTGATGTGTCTTTCAGACAGCAAATCGAAAGAACAGGAATATATCTTTTCCAAAATTATGCAATTGCATTCAAAAATGTTTATAGTTAAAAGAATACACACCTTGAAATGAACTTTTTTTAAAAAAAATCATGCTTTAGTCAATGGAGGGAAAGTGTGCACTTTTGAAAAATAGGCACACAAATACAAACTTTTCCCATTTGAAACGCATACTTCTCCCAGAGCTGAAAAACAGGTCCAAAATGAAAATGGTACCAATGTGAGTTCCTTTTATTACTGAGTTCAGGACATCACAGGGAACATGAGTACTTCTTGTTTATACTATCAAAACTAAGGGTAACCTGAGAGTTCTCATTGTAACATAACAGCCTCTGTTCAATGTGTTTCAGCCACACAGCATTGCTGATATTTTGGGTCATTCATGGGCTATCTGTTTCTCTCTATAGAACTGTCAGCAACACTCCTCACAAGTCTTTTGCTGAATACATGGAGGTGATCTTGAGATAAACAGAGTAGGCTCCTGATTCTTTTTGAATTGATCTCCTCTGGGGACAGGAGAACCTGTGGGGGCGGCTCATCTCACAAGTTCACCAAGTTCTGCTCGTTCTGGGGAGCCGGCCCAGGTGAGCGCTCGCGAAGCACTTTTTCCAGGGCCTCCAGAAAGTGTGTAATTCCCCCAGCACGCCATTAGCATAGCCTGCATTTTCTGCAGGCCCCACAAAGCACACTTTGCCTCCTCACCACAACACCAATTGGGGCCTTAAAGTTCCTCTTAATGCAAGGTTGCAACGGGCCTTTAAGGCCATTAACACAGCGGGCAAAAGGAGAAAGAACTGCAACATTGGGGCAAAAATCCACCAGGTATGTCTGCCTGGGCCCATGAGGACTGGACATGGGGACGTCCACTGCCCTAGCAGGCCCAGGCAGATTTTCATCCCAATGTTAATCTCCTCCCTCTGAACTGTTTTTTGGTCCAAGAGCCAAATTGGCTTTGGACAAGCATGGGAGAGGGGCACATTCCAGCAGCAAGTGTCATCACCGGCATGCAGCCCCAATGTGCTCCCTCACAGACATACCCACATACAACTACACCCTCAGCATGGTCCTTGTATGGCTTAGATCTTGTAAACACATCTCGAGAGTATAGAGTGTTCAAGAGTTATAAGCTGAAATTTTGAGTAAAACACTTCCAATGGGGCCTGGAAAGAAAGTACACTACATGCAACAGCCCTTAAACGTTGGCTTGCCCAGTTACAGGCAAACCTGGCCCTTTTAAGAATTCTTAGCCCCACTTCTCGAAATATATTCTGTGTCAAAGCATCAAGTTGTAAAGGAGGAAGATGCCCTGCAGGCTGCCGTTTCCACTGGCTTTTATCAAAACAATTCTTACACAGAACTGAGAGCAGTAAGAATATTTCAAAGGCCATGAAAGACTCCATGTAGTCAGAGGTCGAACACCTACTTTGCATGCAGAAGGACCCCAGTTCAATCCTGAGCATCTCCAGATAGGGCTGTGAAAGACCCCTGCCTGAAACTCTGGTGAGTAACTGCCACTCAGCGACCCTGCTCAGATGTGAACATTCCTAACCATGGTGACTACACAACCACAGTTTAAACACGTTCACTAACTATTTGCTGCAAAAGGTTTAGTGGCCTAACCATGGTTTAGCATGTTGTCTGAACAGGCCCAGTGTAAAATACTGGTCCAATGGTATGATTCAATATAAATCAGCTTCCTATGTTCCTAATTAAAATGAACCATTATACACATTTACACACTCACACATACACATATACAGAGAGAAAGAGAGTGGGATCAACATGATTGTGAAGGGAACTGCTATTTTCTTTTATTGTGGGACAATCCACTGTCATTACTTAAATTAATTGGCTTATGAAAGGCTTCTTGAAATTAATGTAGATAGCCCCAAGACAGTAAAAGATTATTTACTGCCCCAAGCTTTCTGAGGGCCCTTGGACAAGACTCCCTTAATGGGCCTCCTCCCTCAGTGAGTCAGCCTTCTCACCATCATTGTCACCAGCTGCTATTGCTCCCCATCCTCTTTCTCATCACTGCTACCACTTGATTGCTTGGCAGGCAAAGAGCCAATGAACAAGTTGGTATTAGCATCTAGTGCTCCGCATTCTTGACACCACCGTTGTCTGGGCCAGAGTGAGAGGCAGGTGAACAAATAGGTTGCCATGGTGAAGGGGAGGAGCAACTACAAGGGGCGCTTGTCAGTGGGGGTCTGATGGGGTGTGGATCCTACGCAGGTGCCCATCCATGCCTACCCTTGATGCATGCCCTGGCACTTTTTCATGCCACGTTGGTTCCTGCCACAAAGGGTTCTCTGACTTTCAGCATCAGGAGATGAAGGGGCCTAGGTGACTGCAGGAAAATGTTAGGCTGGAAGGAAAAGAATAAAGTCTCCATTTTAATCTCCCATAGAAGCAGGCTGTTTAATTTAGGGGGAAGATTCACACAATAGGAATTGTTTTTATTTAGTACCATAAACAAAACTACACCATGTTTTTCCAGACTAAAGTGTAATTGCCTATTATTAGAGGATTTCTTTCAGCTGTGTTGTGCTAGTTAAATTGTTGCTTTGCTTTAAAAGCAGGAATCTGTATTACCTGCAATAATGACAGTTAAGTTGTGAATCATTTTTCCTATTTGCATCAGCAATTAAAGGTTTACTTTGAAGTTTTGCCATATCACAAATGAGTACATCACTAAATTAAATTCCATGGGATTTGCAAAGTAACCTCAGCCCAGTTAAAGTAACAATACCTTTCATCAAAATTCCCCAAAGATTAGACACATAATTTTGAACTGGATCTCACTTAAAGCAAACGCTTCATCCCACCTGCTCATGTTTTCAGTCGCTTGAAATATCAGTCTGGCCATTAGTATTTTAATTACAATTTGTTGTTTAATCTTGTTTTGACTTCAAGGGCTCTCTCGCTCTCTCTTTCTCTTTTTTAAACTTAACCAGAGGGGATGTCTATAAGAACTTGTATTTTGCCTTCCAGAATGCCACATGACAAGAATTAGGAGCAAAACAAGAAGGAATCAAGACTAACCAGGAGGCGTTCTCAAATTAGACCAACAATCTCTAGGGACAGTGGGCTCCAAGGATGATGCCTCAATACCTCAGATCAAAGCTGAGAAAGCCAGCGCATGCTATGCACTGGTATTGTATAAAGATTGCATTTAGTGCTAATAGTGATTACTAGGATTCATTGTTAAAAGACTTTCACACTTCACAAAATTAGGCCCAATTAATTACTTCCTGGGTTGACACAGTGAGAATTCTTGAGCCAGTTTTAACAACACTTGAAACCTGCAGACATATTCATATATCTATCTATATCTGTATCTATATCTTCCTATATCTAAGAAGAAAAGCCATGCTGGATCAGACCATGGGTTCATCCAGTCCAGGGCAGGATCAACACTTATAATAGTATTGAATTGCACTGGCAACTGTTGGGGCCCAGGACATATTCCATAAACTGTTTTCAAACCACTTCCATAATGTTATATCCTGCTTGGTGTAGATCTGGCCCAGCAGTCCATTCATACAGTGGCCAACCAGCTGTCGACCATGGATCCACAAGCAAGATATGGTTCAACAGCACCCTCCCACCCATATTCCCCAGTAACTGATGAATATAGGCTACTGCTTCTGATACTGGAGGTAGCACATTATTATTATTATTATTTATTTATATAGCACCATCAATGTACATGGTGCTGTACAGCGTAACCATCAGGACTAGGGTAGGATCTACCCTACTGCTTTATAATGGTATCAAAGTTCACTGACAACTGTTGGAGCCCAGGGCACATTCCATATACCTTTTTCAAACTGCTTTCATAGTGTTATATCCTGTTTGGTATAGATCTGGCCTGGTAACCACTGACAGCTTTCTCCCCCAGGAATTTATCCAACCTCTTTTCAAAGCCAATCAAATTGGTGACCATCTCTACATTCATATATTGATAGTATATAAAAAATACTAAAATGGCTCAGCATGCTCGGGCTCTAGCCAAGGCCCACTCCTTAGCAGGGGCCCACTGACAAGAACTCCCTGAGACGTTTCTCCTCTTCAGCACTGCAACCCGCTCACACTGGCCCACAAAAGGTGGCAGTGATAAGGAGGAGCACTGGATCCTATTGCTTAATTGCCCACCTGCTATCTGTCTATCAAGCAAGCAACAACAATGATGAGAAAGAGTTATTTATTTATTACGGTCACAGACCAGCAAAATCAACACCAAAACATGCAAAGGATAGATAAAAAGTGACATAAAAACAAAATACAGCTTAGTTAGTTACTTCTCTCAGAAAGATTGCAGCGTTATTTTTCTAATTTGCATTGAGGTCATGAGAAACATCAACAGCAATGACGAGAAAGGAGGAGGAGGAGCAATAGCCGCATTAAGAATAGCAAAGGCATTGAGAAGGTGCATTCACTGAGGGAGGGGACCCACTGAGTGTGCCTTTCCCAAGGACCCTTAAAAACCTGGAGTCAGCACCTGGGGAGTTGCTCTACATTTCCCCCAGAATGTTTATCCAGGGCCAAATGTTAAATTCAGCATGAAGTAAATGCTCTCCATTATTAAATATTAATTTGTAGTGCTAGGATTGCACTAGCTGCTGGAAAAAAATGGTCCAAAGCAGGTTCACATGGATGAAAACTAATTTGTGGGAGAGAGAGAGAGAGAGAGAGAGAGAGAGAGAGAGAGAGAGAGAGAGAGAGAGAGAGAGAATGGTCATACCCTTCCACATTCCACACAGGAAAATGGAGCCACTCTATTTTCACTCCGAGAATCACTACCCAAGTGCACTACTGCTTGTTACTACACTTTGCTGAACGCTCTTCTTGGCTTATTTGTATTCATTTACTCTTCAATGGTTTGTCAAGCATTGTATATTAGCAAACAAAACAAAATGGTTTTCTTAAAAACAATAGCATTTATAATAGCATTTTTTTTTATTTCACAGTGTATCTGGGTGTAATTATAGGACAGCTGCAACATGAGAGGAAGTGCACTAGTATTTTGTGCTGAGACCATCAAGACAGAGACAATTTAGCCACAGGCTGCATCTGGTGACATGATTTAAAAGCAAAGTAGATTTTGTTCTTTGGGCTGAAGATGCAGAATAATACTATAAATTATCAAAAAAATGTTGCTGTCCTTAACAGCAGAAAAAACTACTTCACCAGCTACAGCATAGTAAAATGCTACACGGTATGCCTTAGTGTTCAGCCACATGCACTTGTGTCCCCCACAAATCTACAGATTGGGAAAAGTGAGGATTGGAAACTAAAGATCTTTTCAGATCACTGAGGTTTAACTAATGGGGGTCCTGCCTTATGTAATACAGATCATAATTACTGTCCTGAATCTGTTAAGAATTTACATAACTGTAACATCTGAAGTACCAAAACAAATCTGTTATTCTAGAAGGTGCCACAGGACTTTTTGTTGATTTTATAACCACAACACAAAGTTTTGCGAAAAAGAAACAGCAGCCTTATCAAAACAGAAGCAAAAATGAGGACTGAAAATATGACAGATATGACATCACTAATTCAATTGAATTACATCAGAGACTCCTCAGTAATTCCCACTGAATTCAATGTGACTAACTCCCTAATAACTGTGTATATGATTGCAGCTTTGCAGAGCAAACCTACACACAGTTACTTGGAAGAAATCCCTACTGTGTTCACTCCGGTATACTCCCAGGAAAACATGCGCGGGATTGCAGCTTTAGACTTCTCTATTAAAATCAGGAACCCTTCACTGCTTCTGTCATAAAACACCAAACTCAAGTAATTGTCATTTCAGCACATCATTGCATATTGCTGTTTGAAGAAGGCCAAAATGAACTGAGCCTAATCAAGACAGTCAAAGAAGATGGCAGCTTGATTCTCGGATCATTTCATTTCATTCAAAGCTCCACTTACATTGACACACCCTAAACTCAAGTCTGCCAGTTTAACTGATCAGTGAGTGGACAACGCTGCCACTCTTGAAACAAGGCAATTTACATTCAAGTGTTCCTGCCTTACAGACTGGGCTGAAGAAAAACAACAGCACCATTATTCCAGGAACCAAGTGAAGGGGTCCTGATTTTAATATAGAAGGTAAAAAAAGAGAGCCAACATTTAATCTCCTTTACACTCCAAAAAGTGATATACAAGTTAGTAGAAGGTTAAAAAAAAGAAAGAAAGAAAGCAGACATTTTATTTAATCTCCTTTATGCTCTAAAAAGTGACATACTCGAACCAATAAAATTCAGGTCTTTAAATAGATGAGTATGGATTCTTCCCATGCAATATGAAAATAATTTAAATTGGCTGAGTTTCAAAGAAAGCATATCTTCACAAATATGGTACCAGTGCAATTCTGTATAAATCTACTCAAACGTAAGTCCCATTGAGTTCAAGTGGACTTACTCCCAGGTAAGTGAATATAAGATTGCAGCCTAATAGTGCAATCCTATGTACATTTACTCAGAAATAAATCCCTCTCTATTCAATGGGGCTTACTTCCAAGTAAGTGTGCACAGGACTGCTTGAAATACATAATGCAGAAAAAAAAATACTGTAGATGTCAAATTCTGAAGATGTAATATTAAAGAACTCTTTATGGTTCTAAAAGCAATTTCCAATAACATGTGATTCAGATACTCTAGCAGATTCGTATAAACTTAGACCATGGTACATTACAATCTATTGCCTACTTCTACATTAAATTGTTCCACACAGAAGTATGTAGTTGGTTATTACATACAGAGGCACAGGCACACATGCATAATCGCAGGGAATAAATGCTCAGAATAGTCTTCTGAAGATCTGAAGACAAACAGCTTACCCATGCCAGAGGGACATTTCACGACACCTGCCTTTCAGAACATATAACTGAATTACCTTCATACCAATTGTCTTACCCATCCCTCCAAAGCAAGCCGTAATCTTCTGGGCATATTGGCACAAACCATTCTCGTGGGAGGATTCTTCACCAAAGGTTTGTTCACTCATGGCCTTGAATGCAAACCAACTCGTCCTTCACTAGCTACAACTTGCTGGAAATAAAATGTAAACCTTCTGAGCTGTCTCTTCCAGATCCTTTCTATTAATAATTCAAGCACTATTTAAAATCTGCTGAGCTCTTGGAATTGATTGCACCGGCCATTTTATAGCTTTGCGAGTAATTATGCATGTGTATATGTGTGTATATAGATAATCTCAGATTACAACATTTCATTACTTTATAGAAAATGTACCCAAATCATAACTAAATGCGTGCATTTCACAGTTGGCAGGAAATATTGTGTTCAGCTCTATGAAATATCAGGTGCACATATCCATTTCTGCTGAATTCTGACCCAAAATAAATAAATAATGCATTCTGTCACCAGGATGCATTAAATTAAAAACCACACAGAGCGCTATAAGCATGAGACTCATATTATATACAGTACCAGGTACTGGGGTATTTCACTTATGGCTGGACTTACTGGTCCTTTTTTAAAGCGCATATA
Organism: Elgaria multicarinata webbii; assembly: GCF_023053635.1. Taxonomy (NCBI): domain Eukaryota; kingdom Metazoa; phylum Chordata; class Lepidosauria; order Squamata; family Anguidae; genus Elgaria; species Elgaria multicarinata. The sequence goes on from NC_086178.1 coordinate 66,231,588, forward strand.
TATATTGTTGTTTTAAATGGATACTGTTGTTGTTTTTATACTGTTTTTATGTTTTTTAAAATTTTTGTGTACTTTTAATGTTTACTATTTTTAATTGTTGTAAACCACCCAGAGAGCTTCGGCTGGGGGGCGGTATATAAATGTAATAAAATAAATAAATAAATAAATAAATATACACACACATACTAAATAACCATTTTTCATAAAAACAAGTGAGAAATAAAAACTTGCAAAAATGTCAAGTAAACCATTTTAGCTAAACATTTTATTTACAGTTCTTAAACATAGTAGCTATAGATGAGCCAGAGAATAATCTATACTATACAAAAACAGAAACAAAAAACAGATTGGTATAATATCACACACATCGTAAGGATTCTTTCCCTATTGAAAGCACAGATAATACATTAAAAAGTGCAGTCTTGGGGACAAGATAAATGACCAAATACTAGGGAACAGAACAAGATTTTGTCATCCAGTTGGATTGTTTTTATGTTGTGCATTATACATTTTATGCACTGTATTTGTTTTAAGCATTTGTTTTAGCTTTGCTTCTTAGCTATGGTGGACACAATCTATTAGTAAGGAAAGTAGCTTAATGTGGCCTATTTTTTTCTTCTACTGCACAACTCATATAGGCAAAAAAGCATTTGCAGCAATGAATTGAACTACCACAGCTATTTCATTAATAAATAATCAATCGATGACATGGTATATAGCATTAAGAATTTGTGCATGATCACAAGGATATTGCTCTCTGTTGACCTGACCTAAAATTTTAACAGCTTAATAGGGCCTTGAGCTGCTCTAAAACACCCCTCTTGTAAGAAGCATATAATACGCTTTCAGTAGTGTCATTAACTCCTTCAACAGAAGAGGGCTCTTGAAAATCTCTACAGACATGATTTGCAGTTGGCTTAAATTATGGGAAACATCCATGTTTTTACATCCTAAACAGCCATCTCCCCGTTATCATTGGCATTTTTCTAACAGTTACTTCCAATGGTTTTTTGTCTTCCATTTTAATTCATAGCATAAATACTAATCTACTTAAATCAACCAAACGGGAGATACCCGGTGAACTAACGGGCTATTCATTTATCTGGAGTGATTTTACTGGAGTATAGCAACTGAGAAACAGCTGGTCTGCGTATGTTTGCAGTATGCAATTGATTTATGTTGCCATTCCCATTATGTTGCTCTGACTGGAGCAGAATCCTGTCAAACAGATCTAGAGCAAAAGACTGGATTCTCAAGTACAAAAGGAAGACAAAAAGACATAACAGGATGATACAAGCAAGATTACAGGAGATATTAGTCTTCTACTTTAATTAGATAATTTATTTTAAATCATAATATCCCTTTTCAATATTCCCCAGTCTGAGAGTTCCCACCCCCAAACATATAGATTATCTCCAGAAAGTCTGCTTCTCTTAACCCCACTGTCCTTGAGATCTGTCACAACTAAGGATGTTGGAGAAATCCACAACAGAGTCAAATGAGTTCACATCTCTATGAATCCAACCGGCAGATACCACAGCAGACTGGCTTCTCCCAAGTCACATGGACTCCACAGACTTACAGACCTTGTTTTTACTTTCTAGAATTTTATGCAAATTTAGTCATAGAAAAAGATATAAAATAGAGTAAAGCCTTGAATATTATTTTCCTGTTAGAGCAGTACAACAATGGAATCAATTACCTAGGGAGGTTGTGGGCTCTCCCACACTAGAGGCATTCAAGAGGCAGCTGGACAGCCATCTGTCAGGTAGGCTTTAAGGTGGACTCCTGCATTGAGTGGGGCTGGGTTGGATTCGATGGCCTTATAGGCCCCTTCCAACTCTACGATTCTATTCAGCCATGAACTCCCCTGGCTGGCTCTAGGCAAGAGACTGCCATATCTACACCAAGCAGAACATGACTCTTTGAAAACTGTATATGGGGTGCGTCATGGGCCCCAACAGTTGTCAATACTGTTATAAATCATTTTAAAAGCGGTAGTGTAGATTCTATCTCTGAGTGCTAACTGTGTCTGCATTCAGAGTTTGAAATAACCATGATCTGCCTCCTAGTGGAGGATGAAGGAAATAAGGCTTGTGAAGGTGTCTTCCACACTGAAGGTGCTATGCAAAATTATAATTATTTATGACCAGTCGGCAGGTACTACTGACAAGCTAATCCAGTATCAGAGGCAGTGTTGAGGAACATGGATGGGAGTGTGCTGTTGCACCTGTGTCCTGTTTGTGGGTCCCTGGTCAGCAGTGGGTTGGCCTCTGCGTGAACATAGTGCTGGCCTAGATGGACCCCTAGTCTGATCCAGCACGGCACTTCTTACGTTCTTATATTAGAAGGCCGGGGCGGCAATGAACGGAAAGGCTTAGCTATGCTGTAAGAATCATTTAATTACAGAACAAAGAAAAGCCAATGCAGCATATTGAAAGGCACTTTCAGTCCCTGCCTTTAATAAGGACGTTGTGGCAGCCCTGCCTATTTTCTCACACTTATGAAAGGCTGTTTTCAGTGCTGTTCATAACGGACACTGATTAAAAGTCTTCCCTTGGCCACCACTGAATGCATCAGGCTGAAAGACAGTTTAGAACACAGAGAGAGGGACAACAACGCAGACATTACTTCCAATCTTTATCAAGCAGCTACATCTCTTTCGTATTAGTATTATTATTCTAGAGTAAGCACAGGAATCCTGGGGCAGATTGGGACCCCAGTGTGTGGGCTTGGGCAGCATTTAAGATCCAGATTGGGCCCCAGTGGCTACTCTAGGGTAAAAACAAAAAAAAACGTAGCTGATAGATACAGATTTAAAGTAACATCTGAGTGGGACCAGAGTGTAGCAGCTGAGAATTCCTGAGAATTGGGGAAATGAGAGCCCAGAGAACAGGGCTCTCCAGGCTGGAGAGAGTTGTGCCACTGTGGTAATGGCGGCAGCAGCAACAGGGATGGAAGACAACTTCAAGGTGCAACTCTTCCTCACTCTCACCGCCACCACCACTGCTACACAACCATCCCGCTCTCCCTGCCACCATCAGCCCCCAGTCCGCAGAGCCTACCTCCTTACCTTTCTGACAAAATTTCGGGTTTAAGGAGAATTAAAAAAAAAAAGATTTCAGGAACACAACCATGACTCAGCTTGCAAAGGAACCCCATGATGGACATCGCTACTCTGGATCTTGCTTTTTTTAGGCAGATCTCTGCTGAAAAAAGGCTCCAGTTCAGTAGGAGCCCTGCCAGGAAGTGGCCAGGGAAGAAGCTACAGAAGCAAGGCCAGAGATGCCCAAGTTCTGGTCTTAGATAGATAGAAGAAGAATGTGTAGCAACATGGAGGACTCTAAAGAGGAGAAGTTCCAAAATGTGTCAGACAGGTTCAAGGTCAAGTCTAAAATAAGCAGAACAAAGTTGCGGATAGCACCTCACATAGATCCACGTGGGGTTGGGACTGGAAACCAGACAAGCTTAAGCTCCAACAGCTAGCAGACTCTTGAACGAGCCTTAAGTTGGGTTTTGGCTTCCTTTTGGTCGTCCCACATTGCATGAAGCCTTCTCCTTTAAAGAGGCTTTATTTGCTCTAGAAGCCTTTAACTGTAATAATGTAGAACTGACCGCAGTATGGATGTAGCTTCAGAATTGGACTCCTCAAGGTCAAAGGATGGAAATGTGACTTCCTCCAGACACAATCCCAAGGGGTCTGAGGAAGCAGGGTACAAATTGTGCTTCCAGAGCCCAATGTTCTTCTTAGTCTGAGAGATAGTCTGTATCTGAAGAGGATGGATAGGAGCCCTAGATCCTGACACTTGTTTGGAACCATTAATCAACATTTCTAGCTTACACATAACAAGAAGCTATGGTTAACTGTAGCTTCCTGGATTCTTTACTTGCTTGTGTAAAGGGAAGAGTGAAGCAGAGAGCATGCATATCATGGCTGATTAAACCAAAATTTGATTGTCCAAATGCAGACACAGCATTGGAATTTATTTATCTGTTTGGTCACAAGTCTATTGTTTGAAGAGACAAAGGATGGGGGTGGCTTGTTTGGGCTACTGCTACTGCCTGGAATGTTATTTAATCAGCATTCTGACATGGTAATCTTGGAGCCAGTTTAAGTTTAGCTGGGACATCAAGGGGATTTTTCCAGCAGAGACACTGCACAATCCACAGGTCTTCTGCACAAGATCCATTTAAAGGAAAGGGGAAATAGTGTTCTTGTGGACCCCACATTAATTTTAACTGGGTTTGTGCAGGCAAATGTCAAGGTGGACTGTCTTTGAGTGAAAATATTGGGATGGACTGAGTTTCTCATATTTCTTCAGTCTATGTGATTTCATTTCCTTAATAGAACTGCCTAGAGAATGTGTGTGTGTGTGTGTGCGCGCGCGCATGTACGTGTGTATTATCTGTCTCATTGAATGTGAGGAAAGGGTGTATGTGAGAGTGAGAAGGCAAGGGGAATTGAAGTCATGGCCACATCCACCATGGCCTTTGGCCACAGCCACTACCAGAACGTGGCCCCTGACCCAGCACCATATGTGATCCTCAGGGGAGTAAAAAGGTCACCCACCCCTGCTTTATCCACTAATCAATCATTCTCCAATCCACTTGATGAGAACGGGGAAAAACATAATCTTCTTTCAGGTGGTAAAAGTTCAATGGAGAAAAAGCAAGGAGAAAGATCTCATTAAAGTCATTACTTTTATGTTGCACAGCTCTGTTCATCTGGCTGACTTGGCATGGCCTTTCCAATTGTATGAAAAAAGGAGATTAATGTGAAACAGGACTAGGACAATCCTTTTCTATGAGCCAAGAGCTCAAAAAAATGCTGGCTAATGAGACATCGGCTTGAGTTTCTGGTTTCTGTCGTTGCACATTTAGGTGTTTCGTTATTGATGTGAAAATTACTTTCTGTCTACAGAGGGGAGGACAACAAATGCAGAACCGCCCAGAGAGCTTCGGCTATTGGGCGGTATAAAAATGTAATAAATAAATAAATAAATAAATAAACACAGACTTGACTGCAATCAGCAAAGAAATGTGATATTTTCCTGCAAATTTCAAGAAAATACTTAAGATTATTAGACTTACGGTTGGCAGATACAAGCCTTAGGAAGGATGGTGACAGGCACTGTATGCAATATTCAACCTGTATGTCACGCAGGTTGGATTTAGGGCCAAAACAGACATTACTTTAAATGTACATGTTTTCCAGTTTTCCTCGAGATTGGGTCCCTGTGCCTACTCTAGAGTAAAAAACAAAAAGAAGGGCAAGCTACTGGACACACATTTAAAGTAATGTCTGTTTTGGCCCTCCTGGATCCAGTGCCTAGAACTTCAAATGCAGTAGTATCCCAGAACGCTTCTTACAGCCTGATCATCCTGAGGCCCTCTCTTATAAGACTTCAACCTAATCATCCAAGATTTTGTATTCTCAAAGCTAGACCACCGCAACATACTCTATGATCACTGTTTGAAGGCTTCGACTGGTACAGAGCAAGATTGTGTCCCTGCCTCCTGATCAGTTTGGGTCACCAAGAGGATATTATTTCCTATAATTGGTTTTGTTGTTTTATCATGCTGCTGTTAATGCTCCCTCACACAACATAAGAGTTCACACAGACTGCACAGCTTCAGGCTCACAGTATGCAGTAATTTTGATCTTGCAATTCTCATAATAATAAACAAAGCAATTTAAGGAAGAAATCTTTCTCTTCGCATTTTACAGCACGGCGACCCACTGTGCAAAGTAATTCCCATAATCCATAGCTTTATGTGTACTTTGCAGACCATTATTCTGTTTCGCTTGTTCTTTGCAGACCACCACCTTTTCTTAGAGGGTAAGGCTATCAATGGCTACTGGTCATGATGACTACATATTACCTCCAGTATCAGAGGAAGTATGCCTCTGAACACCAGATGCTGGGAAACAAGGGTGGGTGGGTGCTACTGCATTCATGTCCAGCTTGTGGACTTCCCATAGACAGCTGGCTGGACACTGTGTGAACAGAATGCTGGAGTAGATAGGCCTTTGGTCTGATCCAGCAGGACTCTTCTTATGTTCTTACCCTTGGAAGGTTTCTCAATACAAATCCAATTCCTTCTCCAGCCTGATGCAGCTGTATTTAATGTGTGGGTTGAAGGGTAAGAAGATTCAAATTGGCTGGTGAACAATAGTGCTCTGACTGCCAAATATATCTGTGGCATTGGCATGTCCAAAGCGATTCCTGCTCCCTACCTAGCAACAATTCCATTTGAAGAGAACAAGAAGTTCAGCTTTAATTCAGCACCTGTCAAATGTCTCGTGTGGAAAAGGCCTTCAGCTTTGCTTTATTATTTTTTCCTTAGCTTTTGGGATCACGGCAAAACCGCCACATTGCCCACCAGTGGTCCACAGTATGAACCCGTCATAAATCAATAACAAGTAAAGTTTGGCTTCTACTTTGAACCCTCTTTAAAAAGTACCATAGTTTCTTCTCAAAAGCCAACTTCTACCTTAATAACAGAGAACACAGCCCTCAAGCTTAGGTTACTTCTATGGGGCCAGTGCAGGATGGGAATGGTAGTCTGTGGCCCCCAAGTTGGAGGAAACTGCTGTCATCTGCAGCTGCAGCTATTATTTATATCTTCCACAGTACTGATATAGTAGTAGCTAGAGCCAAGCTACACATTCTGCTAACTGTGTAGGTAGCTCACCCTGATATTTTTCTTTACTCCAGTGTAATGGCATGCAGTCCTAATTCAAGTTGGGACCAGCATGCTCTTGGAGAAAAGGGTTAAATCTTCCCTCCACCCATTTTTCCTGAAATTCTACTGCACGCGTGCACGCACACACACACACTCCAATGGAGGCCTTTTTTAATCCCCCTTGTAGGGTTAAAGAAATTCAGGAAAAAGGGGGGAATGAAAATCAGAACTGTATATAGTTGCACTGAAGTAAAGGGGGGAAATCAGGCTCAGCTACACCTAAGTAATTAGCAGAGTATAATGTGTAGTTTGGCCTGAAGAGTAGGAGGCTAAAAGTCCTGGTTCAAATCTTGTCTCAGCTATGAACTTACTAGGAGGCCTTAGGCAAACCACTACTTTTGAGCCCTAGCCCTTCCATCTGCAACATAGCAGTGATGGTGATGATGATAATGACTTAACTTTTCAGAGTTACCAAGGTAATATATGTGAAGCACTTCAAATATTCCAAAATGTTATATAGATTCGAAGTGCTGCAATCTTTTTTTGAGTTTGTCTTTAAAGAAGTTCTATTATTATTATTATTATTATGATTGATGATGATGATGATTAAAGTACAAATCCTTAGTTCAAATGTGCATACTGCATTCTCTGCTATAAAAAGTTTCACCCAAAGTGGTGTATAACAATTCATCGTGTTACAGGTACAGAAGCAATCTAGTGACTTGCCAAGCACCAAAAAATCCAGACCAGATCGCCCAACTCTTATCTTTCTACTGTCAAGTCAAGTTTAGTCTTCAGCTTCAAAGCCACACTGGTTATCACACTGCTGCAAACTTTAATTTCTCCTTCTAAGACAACTAAAATGGTATGAGCAAAGGTCTTCCATACCCTCCTTCTATATGAATTAAAGGCTGTCTATGGCAGCCTGAAGGGAGAGAAAGAAATATAGTATGTGAGGATCGAACAAGGTTTTCCCCCTTCTCTTATCAAAACAGACTACAAGTGTGGCAAAGTCTGAAAAGCTGCATTACGCTCTCTCCTGGGTGTACGTGCACTACAGTGCACTACAGAAGCCCATTGAGCAGTGTTCTCGGCATAAGAGATCAATAAAAATGAGCCTTCAATCACAATGCCAGGAAACAAAAGGGCTGACTCACAGCTTTATAATGTAGCAATCCGATCAGCTCATCTATTACGGTGCTCTCTCACTCTTTTGTGGCCAAAAATAAGTCTGGAACAGCTTCACCGCCCTCTCCACTTCATCAGCCAACAGATTAAACCAAAATGGGCGTAAGAAATTATCTTTAAAATGGAAAAGTGAATTATTCACTTTAATCCATACTGATTATCATAACTTAACTATGTTTTTCAGTCTTCCAGTAAAAGTAACCAGCCTAATTAATGTCCCGTTCATCGGCAGAGTAATTGGTTCATGGGAAATACAGCCTCCCCAGGTCTTACTTTCAGAATCACTGATGACTGCCTCACCTCATGTTGAAAATTAGAGTGCTGATCTTAGCACACCGATCCCACAAACTGAGAGACATACATAATTAGTTCAACAGCCTATTCCATTGGACCAACTCATCATTCAAAAATAGTTTTCAGTCCATCGGCAGCGTCATTGGACAGAAGGGAGAAATGAGAGGGTTCTCAGGGTGGAAAAATCACTTTCCCAGACCTAGCAGAGCACTAGCAGGTATCTGCAACTCGAATTGCACCTGCTGAATGAGCCAATTTACCTTCTGCATGCAAGACTGAGCTTGCCAGCTCAGAATCTGCTTGTACATTCTTGAACATTGCATCCTGCCCCATTTTCAATAGTGCTAGATCTGGCTAGATCTGCCAGTCCTATAGCAACAGAAGCAAGAGTCAATGACATGCCAATCCATTAGACCAGAGTGATGATTCAAGTCCAAATTTCAAGTCCTCTAAAAGCACTGTAGCAAATCTAGCAGCATGCAGCATAATTCAGTAAGATGCTCTTCTCATCACATTTCTAGGCTATAAAAGAGAAACATGCAAACAAATACTCACTATATCACAAGAAGTGAGAGTTCCAAGCACAAATATAAAAACAAGGCATGAAGAAAAGAAGGTGCCACTCAATGGCAACAGGTAAAGCAGCCACCTGTCACAATTTATTTATTATTGCATTTATATCCCGCCTTTTTTCCTCCAAGGACCCCAAGGTGGGATACATAATCCTCCTCTCCATTTTATCCTCACAACAACAACCCTGTGAGTTAGGTTGGGCTGAGAGTCTGTGACTGGCTCAAAGTCACCCAGCAGGTTTCCATGGCCAAGTGAGGACTAGAACCCAAATCTCCTGGCTCCCAGTCCAATACTTTAGCCACTTCACCACACTGGCTCTCTAATTTAGCTTTCTAGGGGTGTTTGATTAGAAAGTATAACCTTGCGTACTACCAAGATTTGAACTCAATAAAATCCCATCAGATGTTTAACCTGGGCAGCCTTGTATTCTTTACTCATACCTGTCTCCACAGATCTTTATTCTTCAGCCACTGATAAATACTATTCTTAATAACACTGTAGATGAGAATATGCGGTACAAATCGGTAATTAGAGCAACATTTCTCTTACTAGAATGGCTTGCGTTTTACGTTTCACTTAACTTTCAGCCTTGTTAAAGCTGTCAAGAGCATTTACGTTGCTCATACATTCCTACAATTTTTTTAGCAATGGTTTTTGGCAACTGCTTTACTCTGAATTAAACTTTGGTTCATTTTGTGCTCTTCTCTCTCTCTCTCTCTCTCTCTCTCTCTCTCTCTCTCTCTCTCTCGTGGTGACCAGGAAGCTTCTTTTCACAAATAATAATTATTCAGCAACAGACTGTTTACAAAACTTCTTTGTTAAGTCTATGCAGCTCTTAGCTGATATATTCACCAAAAAATGAAAATACAAATGAGTGGAAAACCACAAGAATAAAGAAAATATCAACATAAAACTAATTCAATGTTTACATGCATCCTCTCAATATGAAATGCATCATTTTGTAGTAATCCTGTAATATATGAACATACAAAGTTGGAGACTACAATAAAAAAACCAGTGATTCAAGAAGCCATAATCTTCGGCAAGGTAGACACTTCTCCTGCTACTATGAATTAGTGTGACACAAAATAACTGTCTGAAAAAAGATCATTCAAAATGGAATATACCAGATATCCATCTAAAATATGCCTTCACAAGCACTAAACAATGTTAGTGTTTAAAACATGTCAATGTTTTCACTTCGCACGAAGGCCAGAGCAAGTGTGCCTTTACCCTCTGGTGAGCATGACAAGGCCCAGACTTCCTCCCAACTTGGAAGCAGCAGCTGAGGAGGACATCATTGCCACGGTTGTTTGGTGATCCCCGATCCTTCGCAGCTCCAAACTTGGTAGAAAGGGGGGGCTGTTTGCCTGAGCAATCCAGGGCCAAGCAGGAGGTCAAGAACAAGGAAAAGACCAGGATCCCATTTTCCACAAGCTTTTTCTTGGCTTCTAAGGCCAACCCAAAATTATGGAATCCTGCTTTTAGCTGAGTTTTGCCTTGCTATCCTGGCTATTTATAGGCTTCTTATTATTTTACATATTATTCTATTAGCTGTTGCTCCCACATATGCCATTTTATTGTCTTCTTGTTTAACATTTTTTTTATAGTTTTTTGTGTTAGTTTTATAGTTACTTTTGTGAGCTACTTTGGGTGAGATTTCTTTCAGTGGAAAAGGGTATTTAAGTATTTGAAATAAATAAGTGACAATTCTATTTCATCTCTACCACCGCTTTATCTAGGGTGACCATATGGAAAGAAGGACAAGGCTCCTGTATCTTTAACAGTTGTACAGAAAAGGGAATTTCAGCAGGTGTCTTTTGTATGCATGCAGCACCTGGTGAAATTCCCTCTTCCTCACAACAGTTAAAACTGCAGGAGCCCTGCCCTCTTCTGTATCTGCTCACTCTAGCTATACTCCTGCAGCTTTAACAGTTGTGATGAAAAGGGGATTTCACCAGGTGCTGTATGCATACCAATGAGACCTACTGAAATTCCCTTTTCAGTACAACTGTTAGAGATACAGGACCCTGTCCTGTTTTTCATATGATCACCCTAGCTTTATCAATGTGATAGGCTGGGCCATCCTGTGACTTTTTGACTGTTTACAAAAGTTCCCATCATCATAAAACTCGCACAGTGAGGCAGAATAGAATATACAGCCAAGACTAATAGGAGAAGGCCACAGCCTATAACTGCTGGCAGAATGAGTTGGAAAGGGAACAGGTTTCTGAGGGGATAGCATTTCAAGTGAGATACAGATCACACTCAGAGCTGGAAGACAAAGGAAAGGAAAGAAAAGGTCTCTGCTCCACTCAAATACTGCTAGAAACCACTAAGTATGAGAAGTTAATAGAGAGATAGGAGTTATATGGCAGTAAAGTCATATAGGAAATAAACATAGAGGAGGAAGTTATGATGCCGTTCAAGGCACTGAAATAGTACCCACAGATCACAGACCACTGAAAGCTCTACTTGAGTCTAGCAGGGGGACTTCCAAGCCTTCTCCAAACATTAATCACATCTATTCAAACTTAGCTCTACAACCATGAGGACTAGAAAACATTTTAGTAAAGGCCAAGCTACTCAAGATTTATAGAAGCTGAGGTAGTCAAGGTATGTTTGACACATAGAACTTTGCTCATCATCCAGTTCAAATTAGTCTGTGTTGGGCTCAAGGTATGGGTACATCTACCGCAACACTGAAGTGAAACAGCTGTGGATCTAATTCACATCCAGTCCCCATGGTTCACATGTACCAGCAACTTCATGGAACCTGCCCACAAAAAAGACAAGGACAATTATAGGACCACAGTAGATGATGCAGTTAACTTTAAAAGATCTGGATCTGTGGAGGTAGGGGAAAGAGGTTGGTGGGTAGGAGAGAAGAACCATCCCAAGCAAAACAACAGAAAACAAGTGGGCAAATTTGCAAATGCATGGATCAGACTAGTATACCTGTTGAGATATTAACACACTCAAAGAGAGAACGTGTGTGCACGTTTGCCAATAAACCATTTGTGCCAAAATAATTCTCTCCCTTTCCAGCTGGTGATTGCCTAATTATCAGTTATATTTTCACAAGTGATTCGCCAGCATCATTCTTGTCTTTGCTTGCAAGAGAAGGATGCCCTTATATTATTTTCTGTGAATACATTACTCGGGAAGAGCTCATTACTTGGGTTTTAGTGTACTGAGTGATTTTTCAGTTTATAAAGCCATAAAGGTGACAGCCTGTCATCAAAAGCTAGCTGCATAGCGCCTTTTCATTTTACAAAGCACAACAAAAGTTAATCCCTTGTTATGAAAGCTTCGTTTGCACAGGAGTTATTTTATACCCCGGGATCATGGGAAGTTGAATGTGTTGCTTGAATTCTGCTGAAAGTTTTGCAGATGTCATCCGCAGGAAGAGAATGGTCCTCTGAAGTCTTCAGAGACCTCCTGAGAGAGGTATGGCCCAGGGGAGGGACCACCGCTCAGTGGGAGAGCACATGCTTTCCATGCAGAAGATCCAAGAGTCAAACCCAGCATCTCAGGTAGCAGCGGATGTTAAATGCCTCTGCCTGAGAGCCACTGCCCATCAAAATAGATAGTATTGGGTTAGATAGTCAAATAGTCTGACCTGATAAAAAGGCAGCTTCTCATCTGCCAAAGTATTGGCAGCCCAGCTTTATGCACTGCTGTGGAGGACAGCATGAAATATTTCCTCAGCTTTGGCACAAACAGCCACAGGTATAAAAAATTATGCATGGAGAAAGTGGATAGGGAGATCTCTCTCTCTCTCTCTCTCTCTCTCATATAATACTAGAACCTGGGGTCATCCCATGAAACTGATTGGTGGACAGATAAAAGGAAGTACTTCTCACACTGCATATGGAATTCATTACCACAAGATGTAGTGATGGCCAACAATCTGGATGGCTTTAAAAGGGGCTTAGATAAATTCCTGGAGCAGAAGGCTATCAATGGCTACTAGTCATGATGGGTATGTGGTACCTCCAGTAGCAGAGGCAATAAGCCTATGCACACCAGTTGCTAGGGAATATGGGTTGCACTCATGTCCTGATCAACAGCTGATTGGCCACTATGTGAACAGAATGCTGACTAGATGGATCCAGCATGGTCTGATCCAGCATGGCTGTTCTTATGTTCTTACCCATGCATTGGCACAGAGTTGTGAGCAGGTTCAGGTATTTACAAAAGTGAGTATAGCTAAAGCAGCAACGAAGTATCAGACTGCTAGTGTCTTCTGTAGATCACTCTATCTGAATGAGAGGGACACAATTCTAAAATGCCTTTTAATGGATAGATGGGAAGAGTCAAATGTTCACAGAGAAGGGAAAGAAACGATAGGAGAGAAATGTTCTAAATATGACATTGTCTAATTAAATCTGACTAGGTCTCAGTCATAAAATATCAAAGGGTAAACTGGCCAAATCCTTGCACTGGTTTCCACACTTTCTTAAATTCTGAAAGTTAGTTTACAGTGTATACTTCTAAAGAAAAGCAATCTGCATGGTACAATGATTCAGCAATTATGTATAAAATATGGTGACATTCAGATATAACGCTAAACCATGGTTTAATGAGCCACAACAATGCTCAAGCGAACATGCTTCCTTTCTCCCTCTTTTCTTTCGGTACAGTCCCGAGGAGGAAATCGGAAGCTTCCTCTTCCAATTTAAACTAACCACAGTTTAGCATGTCATCTGAACCCTAAATGGTGGCTAATCTAAGCTATGCGTAGCTGAAACATGCCAACTTCATAAGCTATAGTTTGAAGTTGGCTTGCTTCAACAAACCATAGTTAACATAAATCACAGCTTGTCCAGGTTTGGATCACTCAACAAGCTGTAATCAATCCAAAACAGGGAGGTTCCAAATCCTCCTCACAGCTGCATCAGCGGAAAGTGGGGCGGGGCACGTGAGTCCATGGCTTGTTACACCAGTACATTTGAATTTGTGATCAGTTCACATGTGTCAATATCGGACCCCAATGTAATTCTGAGACACATACCTATTCAGGATACTAAGCATTGAATTATTCCAATCAAGTAGGATATTTGCCTGAGAATGACGCACGAACAAGACTACAATTAAGCAGTAAAGAAAGGTGACTTTAAGTTCCATGCCAAAAATGCAAGAAGCTGAGATTCTTACAGATGTAACATTATTTTCAAAGGGAAATGGTTTTTAAAAAGCATAGATTACCACAGGAATTATCAGTTAATATCCTTATGCTCTAAACATATGCTGGGCATATTTTCATTCTGGAACTAGCTTGGCAACATCCACTTATTTCTCTTTAACTGTGTACAAGCTGCAAGTCAATCTTTACTGTTTTTGCAGCCCTCTTTGTATTGCTGCCAAACACTTGCATTGTTTTTCCCCTAAGTCATCCAACTGACGTGCAAAAATAAAAAAAATAGAACAACCTCCAGATTCTGCCCCCTCTCCCCGTTCTGTTCTTATCATCAAAAGCAAAAACAAGGGCAGACATTTCACACTGACAAAGAAAGATTTTGCATACGCTTCCATTGCCTTAAGTGCTGAAAATTAAAACACCAAATTGTCTTGTTTCCGGAGAAAAACAATACATGAAAGTGAATACATCTGTTTCTCCGTCCAACTCAGGGAACTGAAAGGAGAAATTGAAATCTGATATATAGGAATTTGTCTTTATTTTTATCTGTTGCTTCAAAAACAGTTCAGAGAAAGAATCGCACCAGCGTTTCCTGAATAGGCGGATGTAAAAATTACTGTACCAGAATTTGGATTATGGTGAATTTACCTAATTGTGCACTTTCAAGCCACTATATAAACCTGAAACTCAGTTATCCTTCAAAATTCACTCTTCCCCAAATTTTGCAGTGGAGTTCTCTAATAATAACAAATACGCAAAAATGCATATTAGGGGAAATTAACATTAAATTGCATTATATTAGGAAAATTACTTGCAAAAAATGTGTATATTAGGCAAAGAAGTATACAACAATGCATGCATTACAGGAACAAACTGAATTTCTGGCTGGAGAAATTCTCAATGTCTGATAAAACCAAAATTAAGATTGGAAAAAAGAGAAATGGTGAGAAACCCAAACTGATAGATTTGTCCATCCCTAACCATATGCTGTTTGGCAGTGTGTCAAATAACCTGCTTGCTACTGATGCACAGGAGCTGAATAAGTTAGCTGATACAGTCAGAAGAGCGCAAACTTAGATTTCACTCAATTGTCTCTTACCAGGCTTGGGAATACTGGCAGCATCAGAGGTCAAACATATGGAGTTCCAAAGGGACCTTACATTCTGCCTACAAATGAAGCCAAATTCTGTAATTGGACCACACTGGTTTGGGGAAAACGTTTTATACATTTGAACCAATGTAATTCCATTCATGACTGGACTGGCACACCGGGAGGGGTAAAATATGGCGGGGGGGTTGGTCTTGTTCATGCACTGAATGACAGATTGGAATAGAGAATGGAATGTATGTGGTAGGATATAGGAGAACAAGGCCCGAAGGCTGTGCTGTGATGTAGTAAGCTCTAGAAAACAAAAGAAAATCACAGTGTAAACACGTCCCATGTTTCTGTCCCTTTAGTGGTGACGTCGGAGAAATCCACAGTGGATTCACATGAGTTGGGATTTCTATGAATCAAACCTTTAGATTCCACAGCGGGCTGGCTTTTTCTGAGTCACGAGGATTCTGCAGACTTGCGGACCAGTTTTTCATTTTTGCACAAGTGGATGGGGGAATTTGCACTAATTCTCATTAACTAATGAGCACTAGCAAATACAAGGAGGTTCCTGTGGTGCCTGGCTCTGCTTCCCGCAAACCTCTACACCCGTTCCTGATCGTGTTGGTTCCTGACTTCTGGATTGCCTTTGGACTTCGCTTTGCCTCTGCCACGCCTTGTTGGTTCCCAACTTCTGGACTGCCTATGGACTTTGCCTTGCCCCCTGCCTCTGCCACGCCTTGTTCATTCCTGACCCTCGGACTGCCTCTGGACTACGCCATGGTTCTGCCTCTGTCTCGGCAGGCAGTTCTGGGACGTTGCTCCAGCTCAGCCCAGACTCAGGTTCAACTGTGCCTCTGAACTCTTGCATGCTACAGGAGGGGGCCTCTGGCTCTGGCCCTGGCACACAATAGTGACGGTCAATAAAGCTGAACCCTTCTTTATGCTGCTTCAGTGCGGTGTTCTCTTCTGCCTCACTCCCCCGCGTCCCAGCGGCCCAGCCTAGCTCCCTGCCGCCCACGCCCCGGACATAACGGGGGGAGGGGGAGAGAACAGTGAAGTCGCCCTGTGTCAGCTACTAACAAATATATGACTAAGAGGGACAAGACAATCTCATTTCACCTCTTCAGGCAATAGATATTACCATCACTCCTATTTCTGAAAATCAGCTATCAGACATTGCATTTACACAGCTTCCACCGAAACCATCACCTGCCTGCCTAATTCATTCCCTCCTCTCCCATTCCTCTCCCCACCCCTGAAACTCATCTGTGAGAAATCAACAAGGGTGCTGACTTTTGTGAGCATCTCTATTTTATTTCTTGCAACGTCCCTCATTCAGTGGTGCGATCCACCACACACACTCTGAAGTGGTATGCATCAGACACAGTTGAGAATTAGGCCAAAGTACCAAAGCAGCTCCCTCAATGCCAGCAATATTCTCCCACTAGATGACTCTATAAATTCAGAGACCAAGGCAACAACTAGGGGAGGGTACACTTCCAGAAAGACCAGGAAGCCCAGCTGAGGGATGCGGAATGGGGAAGTACTTCTCTAAACTCTGGTAGCTGTTCTCAATAACCAGTCAATGAGCACCCAATCCCAGTTACTGTCCATTGTAGCTGCTACCCAATTATGCCTCATTATTCCAACCTACATGTTTCTCTGTACCCCTACAATCTATCAACAAAACCAAGATTTCAATACGGGGGCAGGGGGAATCTCTGAATTAAAATCACAATGTTTCTAAATGATACAATCTTCTGAGATTACCACCTTAAAATGTACATGGATGATCACCTCCCCAGTCTAAACTCTCCTTGCATATGGAAAAGTTAAATCATAGGAAGAAAGTCTTACTCTGATGTGCAGACCTTCCAAGTGCAGAGAAATGTTCTCATGGGGCATTTTCCAAACAAGCCATTCTCAAAGACAGTACCACCACATTTTCATCAGCTCACTGGTATTTACATACATACTCACTGCACATATGTAAATGAAATATTTAAATGAAATATTTTTGCATCATGTGCAAATTAAGAATTCAATTTGGCCCATGGCCAAAAATGGAGTTGATAACAGTGTTAGCTTTGACACACATATGTTGGCATGTTTGAGGTCTTAAACCAACACCCTACACCATTTCATCTGCAAAACAAATCACGCATTTCCAAAATTCCCCACCTCTTCATAATGGCACTGCTCAAAAGAGAACATTCATACTAGAACTATTTAAACTGCAATTCCACACATATGTTCTCTCTTCTGCTATTGCCAATATGTTCAGTAAGAAATTAAGCTGTGAGCATTGTATCTATGTGTTCCACTAAGAGATGTTGTAGAATAAATAAGCTTCTATTTCTGTAGCCCTGCCCACACTTCAAGTTACTTCCCACCAGTTGTGTGCTCTCCTCCCAGTGGAATGAGATAGTTATTTTTAAGACCTCAATTTGAAAACTGAAATCTACCACAGTCACATGTATCATCTCCTTATATTAGCTGCATTATGAAACATTTTTCTTTTTGTGGGAGGAAACAACTGTTTCTCAGAGCTTCCAGATTCAAGAGGGCAAATTGGAGCAAAGCCGGTTTTAGGTGGAAGATGAGCATCTTATATAGGGAAGTCGTGGAATTGCCTTCGGCAATACAGGAAGCTTCCATACCAAGTCAGACTATTTGTCCATCTACAGCAGTATTGTCCAGTCTGACTGGCAGTGGTACTCCAGAGTCTCAATGATACCACCAGCAGCTACCTGATCATTTTTACTAAAGAGGCTAGGGATTAAACATCATTATTATTATTATTATTATTATTATTATTATTATTATTATTATTGCAACCCATGTGCTTTAGCACTGAGCTCTGGCTGAACTCTACCCCACCTTCTTCAGTCATTTTTTAAGAGGACATTGCTGGAAATAGCTTAATAGCCTTCTTCAACCTGCTGCCTGCCATATGACTTCAAATCCCTTCAACCACAGCCAGCATGGAAAATGGTCAGGAATGCTAGGAGTTGTAGTCCAAAACATATAGAGAGCACCAAGTTAGGGAAGGCTACATTAGAAGCCATTACAGCCATTACATTAGTTGCCATTACAGCGATTGGCCTAGACCCATGATGTCCCTCCCAACTCTACAAATCATAGAGTATGATTCCAAATTCATATCCATTGGGTAGTAACCAATGGCCCTTTCTACACCTAAGGATTATCCCAGGAAAATGGAGGGATCATCCCTGCCTGCTCCCGGGATCCCCTGTGTGTCATTTGCATGCACAGGGATGATCCCTGGAAAAAAGGCAGGTGTAGAAATGGCCAATGTTAGTCCTTTGTAGAGTAAGCCAATTCTAACTTGTCCCATTTTTCAAAGGGTCTGCTCTAAGTAGGAATAACAGTGGATACTACGCCATGGGAATTTAGTTTAGGCAGTTTTTCCCAATAGGTTTTTAAGCCAACAGGCATATTGATACAGAATAATTTCCCTGAAAAGCTATAATCTTCCATATCACACTTCTTCCCACATTAGCCCTGCAGGGTGAAAACTAGTAGCATAGACATGTGTTTATTCATGAACCCCTTTCACTCAGAGAAATCTTATCTAGCTTGTGGGAACAATGAATGTTTTCTAGTAGATTTCCCTGAAATGATGGTGCATCCTCATAGCCATCTTTTCTACAAGGAACAGGCAACTAGAAGGCTGAGCTAAGATTCAACTTTGACATCTATCTTTCATGCCAACCCAACTGAGAAGCAAAAGAGAACTCTTAAATGTAAATGTGAACTATGGCTATCAAGCCTTTTGGGAACATTACAAAATTGTAACACACACACACACACACTGCTGCATTAACTCATACTTCCAGATTAGAATGGAACACAAGAGGAAAATAGGAGTAAGCCAAGCAAAGAGGAGGGGCTGTAAACAGCTTAGTGGTAGAGCACACTGTCCCAAGTTCAATCTTCAGGTAGGACTGTCTGAAACTCTGGAAGAGTCACTGCCAATCAGTGTCAACAATACTGGGCTAGATGGACCAATGGTCTGACTCAATATAAAGCACCTTGCAATGTTCCACACCATACCAAAGATTGCCTCTAGTTTAAGAATGCACCCACATGCAATCACACTATTTACATAACCCAACTGGCAAGGTACATTTTTTAACATAGTTACTCTACTCCTAGTTATTGAGGTGCTTTAGAAATAATAAATATTGATAATAAAATCATCGTCTTTTCCAAGGACACACATGTAACACAGATGTCAGAAATCACATCTGATGTGAGGGCAAACAGAACCTTCCATCCCAAGATGCAAGGCTCAGAAACAGGTACTGCACCGATGTCATGAAGAAATCGCAAACAGAGATGACATCACAAAAAAGTGTTTAAAACAATACTGCTTGGAATGCTGAGCCTGGTGTTTCTGAATAATATCACCCAGCAGGCAGCCTCTGGAGGAAGGGTCAATACAACACCAGCTTGGCTACTTCTATTTGAAGGGCTTCCTTTTCATTCAAAGGACATCATCTTGGTTCAGAGCTTGGCAAAGGTAACTAGACTTCACAAAGCAAATTCCTCTTTCCAAACTAGCTTTCCTTTGCCACTTGTAAAGGGAGTGAAGTAGCTACTTCTCTAACAAGCAGGCACATGCAAGCATTCTACACTGTAACTGAATGAATAAAGCTTCCAACATCTGAGCCAAAAAGGAAAAGTGATCAAGTCTGACACACCCGTTCCCAAACCTGCAACCTGCAACATATAAATCTGCACCACTTGTGCATAAAAGTTCCGTATGAAAAAATTATTATAGGCAAGAACAGTTTATCCCTAGGGAGAGCATTCATCCTGACATAGCCATTCCATCCATGACCTTTTCATGCTGATCCTTCTAATAGGAAAGTTCTACAATATCTTTAAAGAGCATTACTGGGAACCAAAGTTCCTAACATGGCATAGATTAATTACCAGAATAATGGGCTGAATAAAATATCAGTTTCTTGCATTATTATACAGGCTATAACTCATTGCTAGTTAACACCGAGGGTAAAGACTGTTTTACTTTCTAAAATGTTTGATTAGAGCACTAATGCAAATAACTGTATTTCACTCCATTTACAAAGATAGTCAGTAAACCTTGCTCACTCCATACATAAATGAGCAGTTATATCTTGACATTTTACATACTTCTTCAGCAACTGCAGTTTAGTTCAAACAAGTTAACCCCTTTCCCCTCTCAATCAACCCAAACCTATGGTAAAATGTGAATCAGATACATCAAATGGTGTTACTTAACAGTCACTACACATATAAAAAGTGCTTTCCTTCCTTCCTTCCTTCCCGATATTGAGTCCATAACGTAATGCAAACCAGACCTGCATTTCAAAAGAAGAACACTTTGTCCTTGTACAGCCAAACCAAACACTCAAATTTTTATTAGAACAACCCAAATATAAGACACACGCCTATTCCAGTGCAACAAAACCTCCCTAAATCTCTATTTCCTGCTTGGATAAGCTGAAAACAACATCCTGAATGTTGTTTAAACCATACAACATTGTGAGACATTTACATAGCAGGGCTGGCTGAGGACAGACCTTGGCTGCTTCCAGAACTCTGGTGTATTTGTAACTCCATTTGTTTTCTCCAGCTGCAGTGTCTCCACAGTTCAAAAACGGCTATGGTTTCTCCAAGGACTGAAAGAAACAACCAGTCCCCTGGAGTGGCTGCTCTCCCTCTGACTCTTTCCCTTTCACTTGGCAAGCTGTTCAGCACTGGAGAGGAGTGGCCATTTCAGGCAGGGTGTGCCGCTGTTCCCAAGTAATGTTAAAAGAATAGCAAGGATTTGCCCTTTTGCAAATCCACTTAGTCATTCTTCTTGCTGAGGCAGAGCACCTTTAGAATGAGTGAAAACAGGGCTGATGAGCGAGCTGGGGGCTCCTTCTGGGCAAGCCAAGTTGAAGGGGGCACAGAACTAAGCTCGGTGGCTCAGTGTTCATTGAATGGACTGTCTGTAGTGAGCTGGGGGAAAGAAAGCACTAAGTACTTCTAACCTCCCCCTCCCCAAAATGCAACAGGTTGTTTGGGAACCAACTATGAAAATGAACTTCCATCAATTAGCTTTAAAGACTCCTCTTCTTCTTCTTTTTCTTCTTCTTCTTCTTCTTGATTTCCAATCTGGTGTCATTTCTCCTAAATATAAATCAGTGGAACACAGCTTTACTTTGCTATTTTTTGTAATTCTGCAACACCACTGAAAGCCTTCCTTGCCCAGGGCACTATTTATTCTAGATGAACACTTTGCGGTTTGCATGAGTAGCCAAAGAAGGAGAGACACATTTCATTAGGAGAATCATAATTGACAAAACCTCCATTTGCCAGTCAGTGTCCACTTACTGATTCTGGATTACTAACTTTCATGGACAGGAAAGTACTGAGTTCTTTCAGTCACCTAACCACAAAACAACCTTATCCATGCAGAATCTGAATTCACAGAAACATCTGCCTATGATAACTCCAGCCACCACACAGTAAAGCTGGCCATCTCCAAACTTCCTTCATTTAGGGCACAATCCTGTAAAAAGTCCTACAACTCCCAGCATTCCCCAGCCAACCATTCCCTAGCAGTTGTGTGTGGTACTCTCCTGTTCTGGACTGAGCAGAAGCCCACAGGGCTCAATAAAAGGCAGGACAGAAATTGCAGCACCCAGGAAAGCTCTTTGTGAGCAACTTGCTCCCATGAGGCCACAAACAAAACTGAAGCCTTGAATGCTACAGTCCCAGATTCTAATCTTTCCTACAAAATGGAAACCTTAAAGGAATAGGCCTCTGGCCTGTAGCCTAGTGCTCC
This sequence comes from Elgaria multicarinata webbii, assembly GCF_023053635.1. Classification (NCBI taxonomy): domain Eukaryota; kingdom Metazoa; phylum Chordata; class Lepidosauria; order Squamata; family Anguidae; genus Elgaria; species Elgaria multicarinata. The sequence goes on from NC_086178.1 coordinate 66,253,413, forward strand.
TCCATCTCTCCAAGAGCTCACACCTGGTGCACTGAAGGTGCTTGTGCACCAGCTCCATGGTATGAGGCACTCTTGTAGAAGGAGGTGCTGATCCAATGGTGGAGCTAGGCCCAAGGGTCTCAGACTCTGAGTTTCTGTTTGCTTGGGCTCAGGGGTCTCTGGTAACTCAGGCTCAGGGGTTGTCAGACCTGGAGTTTCCTCAAGCTGGCAAACGCTGGTTCTTTGGCCTCAGGGTCCATGACACTGCTGGACTCCAGGGTCATGACAGGTGCCAAGAATCACACACCTGTCATAGTTGGGTAGATCCCAAGGACCATGGGCACTGGAGGGCCCATAAGGGTTGACACTGCTCAATACTATACCTTTTTCTTTTCTTTTTGCCTTTAAAAAGCAGCTTGCTACAGTAGAGCACTCAGCCCAGCGCTGTGAAGGGAAGAACCATGCAGCCACCATCTTCATTTCCTCAGAATACATCTGAGATGGCAGCATCTGCAGCCTCGCCAAGTATTTCTCTTTACAGTGCTAATATTATTTTTAAAGAAAGCAGGATGACCACCCCTGCTAAGACTCACAATTGCCTGGTAAGCATATCGGGGGGGGGGGGGGGCTACCAGGGTGGCATGGGGGGCACTGGAGGGCAACTTCAAACATTACCCTGACCCCAGTCACACTCTTAACAATATAAGAGCAGAACAGGGCACACTGGAGAGTAAAGTAGAAAACTTAAAACAGCTGCCTGGTAAGATTCCTGCTTCCAGTGTGGTGCATAAATAGAAGGAATAGAGAGAATACACAATGAATAGCAAACTATCACTCTGCTCATCTGAAGTCAAACTTTCAACTCCCCAAAATCATGAGAGCCTAGAAATCAGGAGTTTGCCTTAAACAATGCAAAAATTGACAACTTCAGAGGAGAATGTGCTGCAACCAATTACAGGCACAAGGCCAACCAATCCTACAACTTTCATCTCAGCAGCCGGTTCAATCCTTCCCAAGGCTGCTTAGTGCTCTTTCCCCTTCTATCCCGTCCTGCTGTCAAGTAACAGGCAATACCTGTTCTACTACTTGCCTAAAGAAACTTCCTCTTTAACTCAAGCAGTTAGGCTGCTGTTCTTGGATTCTGAACTATCTTGAAGCCTTGTCTGTCTATTCAATTTTCCTCCTACCCCTTTTCGCCAAGAGCTCCGGGTAGCATACACGTGTTTTCCTCCTTATCCTCACAACAGTCTTGTGAAATAGTGTGGGCTGAGAGAGGGTGACTGGCTCAAGGTCACCCAGTGAGGTTCATGGTTAAGCACAAATTTGAGCTTGGGTTTCTCTAGTCTCAGCCCAGCCCTCTAACCCCTACACCACAATGGCTCCCTTATTGAGAAGATCTCTAATTCTCCATGTTTTCACATGCTGAAATCATGCCAATATCAGTTGAACTGCATATCATCAAGTGATGAACATATGCTAAATTTACCCTGAAAAACCCATAGCAAATATCTGCCCAACACTCTTCCCTCACAATTGCCACCCAGTTGTCATCTTAACACAGTAGTTAAGTGACTTTAACAGCCCTTCAAATAGAAGACAAGTGTTTGCTGACTCCACTGCATGTAGAACTTGCTACAGCCAAAGCAGGACATTCCCACAAGCAGCTGATTGGCCACTGTGTAAACAGAACACTGGACTAGCTAGGCTTTGGTATGATTCAGTAGTGTTCTTCTTACATTCATGTTGCATATTAGGGTCAGACCAATGCCACCAGTGACACTAGGTGGCTCTTCAATTCAGATTCATTAAGGTCAATGGTTGGAGAGGCTGGAAGCTGAAAATTGAAGTGAAAAAGTGAAAGGTACTGCTCTGTCAACAAGGACAGAAGGCTTTGTGGTTTCCAGAATTTATACCAGGTGTAGCCAATCTAAAGACTTGATGCAGCCTGCTAACTATAATATAGGGGATCAATATTGCACGCTCCTACAACTAGCAAACACAACCCATATCAGTTTACCAGGCTAGTTCCTAGCCTCACAGCCAAACTACATGAGGCAACACGAGTGTTAAAAGCAGCTGAGTCAAGTGATAAAGAAGGAGGCTGAAGAGGGGCTGAAAGAAACAATACTAGCACTGCCATTCATCTTATGGAAGATGACTACAAAGCAAGGAAGCAAGTTCATTTTTCTTGGTCAGTGCTGAAGTACCCCAAACCATCAAAGGAAAAATGGAAAATAAAGGAAGGGTGGCATGTAAGTATAAGTGGTGTGTCTGTGTAATCAGGGGAATGGTAAGCATATGGACCTCTATGAAACTACAGGGAAGAGCTACCAATGGTCAGAGCATTCCATTATTAAGAAGCTACACCATGTCATTTCACAGACAATACAAAGTCACCAAAACAGGTTATGGCATTATCACCGTTACATGTATCAGTGCCTCCACATTCTGCATTTGGCCAAAGACTTTTCTATCAAAACTCCATTCACTTTAACAATGAAACTTTGGGTGTACCCGTTTTGATATGTATTATGAAAGGCTCTGGGGGTGGGGGACACACAGATTACTGTAGTCACTACAGTCACAGAGTACTGCCTTGAATCCAATTGATTTTGGGTGTCCAACATACCCATTGGTTTGCATCAAGGAAAGCAAAGACATGTGAAGGGAGAACGGAATCTTGCGCCAACAGCCACCATCTCCTCTCTTACTGTTCCCATTTTACAGACAGTAAATTGAGGATAGGAATGGAAGCTTTTCTAGAGTCAGCAGCACCTATGGCTCTCATTCTAACTAGAAATCACCAGCCACTTAGATGCTAACTATGTTTACTCACCTGGTATTGTTGTTGTTGTTGTTTAATAATAAAGCAACACCCATGAAACTATTCAAAGTCTATTTCTCTTTGATTTTATTTTTTGAAAAAAATCACTGAGACAATTTAAGATAATCTCATTTATAACACTTCCATTCATTAAAGTCTCTCTTTGATGGACAAGAGGTCAGATATACTGCACAATTAGTGGTAATTGAAGCCAAGGCCCTTCTGAGTTACACAGCCCATATACCACTGGCTTTTTGTTCAAGGGTGGAGCAAACTGCCTGTCCCTACAGCTTTTTAAAAGAAGGACAACGAAGTGCGTCAATTCCATTGGGATTTTCTCTCTGAAGCCCTGGCTCTAGAAAAGTATGACAGTTCCAAAAAATTAAACGAATAAAGTAATCCATCAAGATTAGAAAGCCCTTTTGTTAATATGAATAAGGCGGCTGAGAATGGAGGATGCCTCATTATTTCTTTAAGCCTCCAATATTGACCACAAGGCTGCTTGTAATCTTCTTTGGAGCTTTTCCACAGTTGGGTGCAGCTGGAGAACCTGCCAATACCATCTCTAACTGGGCACCATGAAATGGATCAGAAACAGATAAAACATTTGAAAGCATGAGCCGTATGGCAGAGGATTTTCTGCTGGGCAGAAAACGTGAGAGGGGAACCTAATATTGCTAAAAATCCTCTCATTATTTAATGGATCTATATTTCATTTTAAGTCCTGGCAACTTCTTGATGAACCATTAAGTTCTTGCTTTTGCAAGAGTATTATTTCACATGTGCAAGCACAACTGTCAGACCTTGATTGTCTTCTTATGAGCTTCTCTACATGAGTGATTTATTGCATGGTCATGATTGGCCATTCACGGAAGTTTGCAGGTCCTTTACATGACGCTATCAACTTCCAGGATGTCTCACCCTCTAAAGCAGATGTCCAGGTAGTACAAGAGGCTACAGGGGCAGGAGAGAGGGACAAAGTTTAGAGGACGTTCACTAGCACAATGTTGGATTTAGCTCTATGAGCTTTAGCACATTTTGAAAAAGAGGGATGGGTCTTCTGTTGTCTTGATAAAAATAGCACAGCAGCCAGGGTTGTGCAAGATCGGAAAATATTATTCAGTCAGACACAGTGCATTACATATAGGAAAATCTGATATCCATTATTAGAAATTGTTCCATTGGCAGATATATTCTTCCTTGTTTTGTAAGTGGGGGATGCTAATGAAAGGGGACTATATGGCAATGGCCAGGAAATCCAGAACAATATAAAGGATATTAAGCATTCCGTAATAGGATGCTGGTAACTTTAATAGGAAGAAACCAAATGTGGATTACTGAGAATAAGACATGGGTACATAATAGCAAATCGTATGAAAATGAGATGTGCATATATCCTTCCTTAGCTTTTTTTTTTTTTTACATAAAGCACAACCAATGAAATATTGGCTCAATTCCCAAGTCAGGCAGAGCCTCAGTACTTTTGCGCAAGGAGGCTTCCTATCTGTGAAAATAAGACCAACACTGATTTACCTCCCAGGTTGTTGTGAAGATGAATGAGAAAAGGACTGCAAAATATCTGGCACAGCAAGAGTCTATATGAGTAACCATGAGCAAGTGCTTGTTGCCAAAAAAGAAAATTGCTTCAGCAATTATTCTGTAACAAATGCTGTTTTCTATTCAAAATTAGGCAACTTCTATGCATTTCCAAGCACAAACCACCCCACAACGGTGCATGAGAAGAGTCAACCTAAGATTGTTATGAAGGCATTACTGTGCTTTGAGCATCCACACTGTAAAATGTTTTTATTAGATCCATTTAGAAATATTCTCAAATGTAGTACAATTATTTTCGTGCTGCAAGGCCATCTTATTTATCCCTGCCTCTGGCTGGAGCCTGTTGTGTTGTTTTCATTAACATTTAATTACAGCTGAAATCATTAGACACATATACGGGTCATGAATCTGAACCAAGACAAATTCCTTTTTTTATTGCATCGATTAAATGAAACAAAGTGACACAGAACAAGCTAGCATGTGAGACAGCAAGGCAGACCGGAGCCCAGGTTCTCCAGGAGTCCATTCCCACCTATATCCCCAAATGAAGTGGTAGCAACGTAGAAAAATCATTGCATGTGAAGCAGCCCTTTAAAACAGTGTTTGGACACTTGCACTTCTGTCATTCATACTAACAAGCAACGTAACTCTTTATGAGCAGTGTTCTAGTGCAAGCAGGGCACACAGGGACACAATGCTGTGAGGACCTTTTTATTCTCCCAGCATTTTAACAGTCTATAAATAAATTTTAACTTGATGTTTTAAATTTGTAATTTTGCATTGCTGCTATTTTTATCTGGTTGAGCTTTTATATTGTATTTTATAATATGGTTTTATACTGTGGTTTTATACTTTGAATGTTTTTAATTTTTGTGAACCGTCCAGAGAGCTCCGGCTATTGGGCAGTATAGAAATGTAATAAATAAATAAATAAATAAATTTATTTATTTACTTTCTCCGCTGTGGCACCCCGGTTGTGGAATGAGCTCCCCAGAGAGGTCCGCCTGGCGCCTACACTGTACTCCTTTCGTCGCCAGCTGAAGACCTTTTTATTCACTCAGTATTTTAACACTTAATTTTAACTTAAATTTAAATTATACTGTTTTAACTCTGTATTTTAACCTTATATCAATTTTGCTGCGTGGTTTTATCCTGGTTGTGCTTTTTATATTGTATTTTGTATTTGTATTTTTAACTTGTTGGTTGTTTTATGATGGTTTTAATTTTTGTGAACCGCCCAGAGAGCTTCGGCTATTGGGCGGTATAAAAATGTAATAAATAAATAAATAAATAAATAAATGCTGGCACTTTTTTATTAGCAGAAATACTGATAGCATCTGCCACTCCTCTCCAAATTAATTCCCTATTCCCTCTGAGTTTAGCAGCAGCATTGCAGTAACTGGGTATAGTTGTGAGCCAGCCCTATTATACAAAGTCATTTGAGGAGGCCTTGAATAGGCAATTAAGACCCCAGAGCTTTATAAAAGACCTTCCCCCATAGAGAACTACTAGAACTGGTTTGTTGACAGGGATCAATGCAGCTGCCTGCATTTTTTGGCCTCTCCTTGGGACTGTAGCTATGCGGACTGTCATGATGAGCACCTACACTTCAAAATGTACCATTGCATCACTGTTTATGATATAGACCAGAGATATAAATTGCTGAATCATGTCCAGAACAGGCTTGTTGTACATTTTGGACTTGTTGTACGTTTGACACAACCCTAGGGTGACCATATTTGGGAAACCAAAAAAGAGGACACCTAGTGTGTGTGTGAGGAAGCAGTTTTCTGAGTCCTGCAGAAAGTACGTTATTCCCCCGCCACCTTAAAGAACCCGATTGGAGTGGAGGAGGGGAAAGGATTTCATTCTGCACCACCACCATCCACTTCAATTGGGGCCTTTTCTATAATGTCCACGAATGACCCACTTTCCCCTTTAAGACCTCAATTGGAGCTCGGGGTGGGGGAATGATGTGCCTCAAGAAAGCATGTCATTCCCTCCTGCCATGCTAATGGAAGCCTTAAAGGGGAAGGTGTGTCATTCCAGGACATTATTGAAAATTATAGAAAATCCCCCCTGACACCATGGAAAGAACAAAAAACAGGACAAATCTGGGGAAATCCTGACAGTTGGTCACCCTACACAACCCAAGCATCCATTGTCCGAGCTGGAATCTACAGAGATAGGTGTAAGTTTAGCTAGTTTAAGCCTGCTCAACTACCAGATCTCGTTTGTTTCTTCTACACTCTCAGCAGCCCTCTCTGTCATTGATTGAATAATCAGCTAACAAACCCACCAATCCCTGCATAATGTAGGTATTATTCTTATTCACTTTTTTATCTCACCCTTCTTCGAAGGAGCTCAGAACAGGGTCCATGGACCTCCTCTTGCTTGTGTTATCATCAAAAGGAACCCTGTGAGCCGTGGGAGCACAAGCTCTGGTGCCGCCGGAAGCATCAGAAAAGCCATTACCACCATCACCACCACCACAACCATCACCACCACCACACACACACCACCAGCCAGCACTTTTTCACCAGCACAACCCTCCCAACCTGAGTAAAGTTAGCGCAGGCTCAGAGGGAGTCACCCTTCTGAAAGGCCTGGTCCTGAGAGCCAAATTAAATGTTCTTGCCAAACTTATTTGTGCATAAGTGCATGCAGCTCCAATTTGGATCAGAAACATGGCAATTCATATGGAGGGATTTAAGCTTCCCCTCGGATTTTCATGCAGAAATTGCACACATACTCACACCCTGGGAGGGGGGAATAAAAAAGAATATCTCCAGAGCCAGATGCTTTTTTTTTCTTTTTTAACACCCACACCCCACACACATGGGAGGGAGTGGAATTTCTGCATGAAAACATTCCCGCACCCACATGACCATGGTGGGATCACCTGGCTGATGAAATGATTCAGCTAAGGAATTATTAAATATAAATTTAAAAAGTAACAAGAATGTCTGTTGGGCTATAGTTTCAGCAACCCTTTCACACACAGAAAAAGACCAAGTTTAACTGACCATAATGTTTTTGAGTCGGGGAACCGATAAAGATAAGAAATTAAGGAGTGACTCCTTGCTGAAAGAAATGTATGGATTAATTTGCAAATTTATTCTGAAATTTTAAAGCATTTTGTAGCAATAGGAGAAATGAACCTTAGTTCAAAGATAGCAATGGGGGGGAGGAATTACAGTTGAAGATTGGCAATCTATTTATTTAAGGCTGGAAAAATTCCTAAACTGGAAGACTCATTGGCAAAATTCTCTAATACACTGTTTACTAGAGTGTGCAGCTTGCAAAACTGTTTGTAGCAAACCTAATGACCGTGGGATGGAAAAATATCTAGAGTAGGCGTAGAACACAGGTGCTGTCATGCTTTCCAAACTTTTGATAGCATCTCCTTGATTGAACTGTGTATCTTGAGTAATCCACCTGACCTTTAGCCATGTTAGCTTCCAAAGCATTTTGGAGAGTATAATCTGAGTCTGTAACTGGAGTTTCCATCAGACTATGTTACTTGGCATACCTTTGATCTAGTAGTCTCCCAGCAACATGGAAAAATATGTCCCTCTAGTGCTGGCATGACACTATAGGCCTGAGACCATCCCACTTGTACAAGGATCAATATGGTTCATCCTAAGCACTTAATTGTCAGTCCAGCTTGTGTTGTTGGCATAGCTGGTAAACGAACAAATGTTGGGATGATGGAAAGGACACTATGTGATCACTTTCACTGATTATGTATAAATAGTCTTGCTATATAAGGATTAATTTGTCTGACAAATACCATAGGGTAGTGTTCCTACTGCAGACACCTGTTGTTTTACCTGTCCCTAAGTTGTCATTGGGATATAGAAATGATGTGCCAATTTGGCTGGTGAGTTCCACTGAAATCCTATAATCCCTTTATTCTATCAAACTAAGGGTCAAACTAGACTTTCTCTTGATAGACAGCAGGCAGCTATCTATCAAGTCAATTCATTACAGCCATAGTGGCAAGTGATCCTTAACTGGTAAAGCAGCCTGCAGGGAGGGGAGGCTTATTTCTTCCCTGCCCCATGTGATTAGAATCACACACACCACAGAGCAAGGAGCCTTACAGGGGAAAGGGGTCGAAATCCAACGTGCCGTTAGCAGAAGATGATGCTGTGCTAGTGGAGCCCTGCTGCCTTTTCTCGCTGTGCAAGTGGTTGCACAAGCACTAGCGAGCTAGTCTGCAAACCCAGTGCCTGCTTGTGGTTGTGCAACCAGAACTTTAGTTGGCTTTTCTCCTTGCACATAGTTTGGAACTGGGTTTTTACTGGCACAACATTGCTTGAGCTCGCACAGGGGCTGGGAACCTCTTTCGGACTGAGGGTCAAATGCAATTCTGGAGATGCTCTTGGGGTGGCACTCCAGTGATGGGTGGGGCTAGAGGCAAAAGGGGAGAGCCCAAAATACCAGCATATTTGAGCTTTAAGCTCTTACTGCCAATAACTAAGCCTTAGGAGAAGCACCTTATCCTTTTTAGAATGTGAGAGGGGAACTGTGAAAAGCTAGATTCTCCACCACTGTGCTAGCAGGGTGACCATATGAAAAGAAGGACAGGGCTCCTGTATCTTGAACAGTTGCATAGAAAAGGGATTTTCAGCAGGTGTCATTTGTATATATGGAGAACCTGGTGAAATTTCCTCTTCATCACAACAGTTAAAGCTGCAGGTGCCCTTTTTTAAATCTGGTCACTCTAGTACAGTGCTTTTTATACTGTATTTTGTATTTGTGCTTTTAACCTGTTGGTTGTTTTATTATGGTTTTAATTTTTGTGAACTGCCCAGAGAGCTTCGGCTATTGGGCGGTATAAAAATGTAATAAATAAATAAATTGTGATGAAGAGGAAATTTCATCAGGTTCCCCATATATAAAAATGACACCTGCTGAAATTCCCTTGTCTATACAACTATTAAAGATACAGGAGCCCTGTCTATGATACAGAAGCCCTGTCCTCCTTTTCATATGGTCACCCTAGCAGAATGGCACCATTGGAAACAACCTGACATCCAATTTCCCATTAAGTCTTCTAGCTGTGTGCATAGAGTGATTGTTTCATTTTGATTGTGCAGAAAACTTAAGCTTCTGCTCCCTGCATATCAGGGATTGCTTCCCTGCATGGCTGCAGTCAGTTAAGTTAAAAATTTAATACATAGATGCATGGTACATATCAAGAGAACATCTAGTTCTAAGAGTTTCAGGATAAGACATCAACTGCAATGAATGGGGCGTTTTTTCCTTGTAGGATATATCCATCGTCTCCATCCATATGAGTACTCAATACGTCCTTTTACAAGTCCAAGATAGGCCGTGACGGAACTACCGAAAGGCAACCGAGCTTTTCTGAGCCAAAAAGACCACTGAGGCATGCAATGCCCTGGCAATCCATATAACCATATAAAGCATTGGACTCATCTACTTATCTGATGAATGGCATAAAGGCATCTCAAGGTAAGTTGACTCCAGCTTATGAAAGCTAGCAATTACTTACTTGGAAGGGACCTTGCCATGCTACAGTACTGATCTAAAAGGCACGGAAATGTAAGATATGTGTGGTGTCACTTTGTAACCAAAATTTGCTCTTTCTATTCTTGTTTCTGAAATCTGTAACACTTTACAATTGCCAACAACATATAGTAGGCAGCACCATATGCAGGAGCCAAGGGCCAAGACAGTCATTACTTTGGAGTACTTTCTTTCATTTCTGCTCTAGAGTAGACACCAGCAGGGCAATTTGGATTGGGCCTATAGAAGAGGAGAGCGTTAAACTTAGGGTCATCATGTAATACTCCTGTCTCAAGTATGCCAACAAGCTGATCATTGCATTAAACCACTTTTGAAGCCCTGCACCTGCTCTAGACTAAATGAAAGAAAGGCACAAGTAGCAGCTATGTCTTTAAAGTCATGTCTGTTTTGGCTCTCTGATACAAACCTTGGTAGGTTTGGAATGAACTACTGGAACAGTTCCACAGAGAGCCAGTTTGGAATCAGAATAATGGAAATAAAAAAGAACAGAAGAAATAGAAAAGGAGATGGAGTTGCACTATATGTTAAAAATACCTATCCCTGCACAGAAATACAGGCGGCTCAGACTGGGAGCCCCAACAAGAGCATCTGGATTAAAATAAATGGGGCAAGGAATAAAAAGAACATGATAATCAGAGTCTACTACCAACTACCCAATCAAGGAGATGATGAGGATGAAACTTTTGAGAAACAAATTGCCAGTGTTTCAAGGAAGTGTGATATAGTAGTGATAGGGGACTTCAATTACCGTGATACTGCCAAAAGCGGCCCTTCCAAGAAATTCCTGACGTGTGTGGGTGATAACTTTCTCCTACAGAAAGTGGAGGAAGGAACTAGAGGATCGGCAATCCTTGACTTGATATTGACCAATAGGGATGACATAGTGGATAAAGTGGCAGTTATGGGAACTCTGGGGGAAAGCGACCACATCATACTTGAATTCTTGATTATGAAGGAGACAAAAGTTGAGTGTAGCCATACATGTACTCTGGATTTTAGGAAATCTGATTTTAATAAACTCAGAACTATGATAAGTAAGGTCCTGTGGCAAGTGAGCCTAATGAGAAAAGGAGTGCAGGATGGGTGGGAATATTTTAAAAAGTAAATTTTAAAGGCACAGTTACAAACAATTCCAACAAGGAGAAAAGATAGAAGACAACAGAGGAAACCAATGTGGCTCCACAAAAAGCTTAAAGATGACCTGAAAACAAAAAAAGATACATATAGGAAGTGGAAGGAAGGCCAGGCTACAAAAGAAGAGTACAGACAGGTGGCACAGAAGTGCCGAAATGGTGTCAGGAAGGCTAAAGCTGTGAATGAGCTGAGATTAGCGAGGGATGCTAAAAGCAATAAAAAGGCTTTCTTCAGATATGTGAGTAGTAAAAGACAGAGGAAAGAAATGGTGGTTCAACTGCTTAATGAGGATGGCAAATTGATAACAGATGACAAAGAAAAGGCTGAAGTGCTCAATTCCTACTTTGCCTCCCAATAGCGGGTCTATGATCACCACCCCCTGGAAAAAGTGAAACAGAAGTTGAGGGGGCAGGATTGCAGTTTGAGATTGATAAACAAATGGTCAAAGAACACCTAATTTCCTTGAATGAGTTCAAATCTCCAGGGCCTGATGAACTGCCAAGTTCTACATTTAGGAAATAGAAACCAAATGCACAGTTACAAGATGGGGGACACTTGGCTCAGCAATACTACAAACAAGAAGGATCTTGAAATTGTTGTAGATCGCAAGCTGAATATGAGCCAACAGTGTGATATGGCTGCAAAAAAGGCAAATGCTATTTTGGGCTGCATTAATAGAAGTATAGCTTCCAAATCACGTGAGGTACTGGTTCCTCTCTATTCAGCCCTGGTTAGGCGTCATCTAGAGTATTGCGTCCAGTTCTGGGCTCCACAGTTCAAGAAGGACGCAGACAAGCTGGAGCGTGTTCAGAGGAGGGCAACCAGGATGATCAGGGGTCTGGAAACAAAGCCCTATGAAGAGAGACTGAAAGAACTGGGCATGTTAAGCCTGGAGAAGAGAAGATTGAGAGGAGACATGATAGCACTCTTCAAATACTTAAAAGGTTGTCACATAGAGGAGGGCCAGGATCTCTTCTCGATCCTCCCAGAGTGCAGGACACGGAATAACGGGCTCAAGTTAAAGGAAGCCAGATTCCAGCTGGACATCAGGAAAAACTTCCTGACTGTTAGAGCAATGGAATCAGTTACCTAGGGAGGTTGTGGGCTCTCCCACACTAGAGGCCTTCAAGAGGCAGCTGGACCACCATCTGTCAGGGATGCTTTAGGGTGGATTCCTGCATTGAGCAGGGGGTTGGACTCGATGGCCTTATAGGCCCCTTCCAACTCTGCTATTCTATGATTCTATGAAATCCACCCGTTGAGTCATGAAATTCACCTAGAGAGGGACTGGAATGAGGGGCTAGGCAAAAAAGAAAAGAAAAAAAGACAGAGAAGTGAGCTGGAATCTAACAGGCCAAGAGAAAAAGATGTTATTTGGGGAGACAACAGAGGAACAGGCAGACAGAAGAAAATGCCCAAAGCAAGGTTGTGGAGGCCCACCAGCAAGGCAAAGAGGTAGGCCTCAATTGGGGAAAAATAGCTATGTATTATTTATTTCTAGTCCACCCTTCAGGGCAAGAGCCCTCCCAACGGGCTTATAAAATAAAATAGACTGATACAATTCCATAAAAGCAACTATCTAAACAACAACATAATCTAGGGAAAGCCAGAGTAAACAAGTTTTTAGGGCCTACAATTTGGGGATCTGATGGTCCCTCAATAACAATGAATTTCAGAGATGTTAGGCCACTGTGGCAAAGTACTCTTTCTTTTATAGCACCCCTCCTCAACCTGGATCCATCTAGGTGTTTTGGACTTCAACTCCCATCAGCTCCAGAACGCTGGAAGTCGTAGTCCGAAACATCTAGAAGTTGTCTCACTGATAACTGCATTCAGTGAGACTACATTAGTATTCATTGGCATGGAAATATGCTTACATCCCAAATGCCCAAAGAATTTTTACACAGGTCTTATTTATAGATAACTGTGCCTAAGACTGAAGTCTTAATGTATGTTAGACTTCAGGTTTTACTATCAAGCCCTGCTCTAGTGCCTTACAATCTTAAAAATGAAGAAGCCCATCAATGCACCTGAGAGTAATCCTATCCTGAGAAAAAGTAAGATGAGTCACAGCTTGGCAGCATTGCAGAAATGCCTTCGGAAAGTGAAAGTCATTAGTTTGCTTGCTGTTGCTAATAATAATACCAGCACTATTGTAATAGCTTTGAAAACATAATGACCCTCCTGCTTGCCAAATTGAATGAGAGGAAAAGACACATTTCTCTTTTTCCCAGAAACAAGGCTGTAGTTTGTAGGATATCACAAATGATTTCAACCTTGTCTGGAGACTGTTCCAAAATAATACAAGACATTGTAGTTACCAAGGCTGCTCTGGGTAACCCACACATTTTGGAATGCTCTCTCATCACACTCAAAACATATCTGGGCAGAATTTTTAACTGTGACAAAAGAGAATGAGCTGTCTGGATTTCACACCAGCTGCCACCATCAAAATGCATTATTTATACCCAGGCAGGTAGGGCATCCTGGGGACCCAAACAGATTTAGAAGAACTGACATAGGCCTAAGCGGCACCTTCCTCTTTTATTTCAGGGTTGCCTGCCAACTATACCATCTACTTCCACTCCATATTATATCAACAGTAACATGTTTTCAAGTGCCCAGAGATTCTTGGAGAGATAGACAAGAGGCTCTGAACATCCAAGGCAAAAACAAAAAACCCTACAAAAAGATTTATTTAGGAAAAGAAAATATAGGAATATAGATTTAGGTCAGAAGTGGTAAACTTTTTTTCTTTTCTTTTTTTTCTGCTAAGGGCCACGTTCCCTGGGGCCACATGCTGATAGTGGGCAATGTCAGAACCAAAGTTGGATGGGGCATTTTTCTCTCTCTTTCTGTCACCCCCTTCTCTCTCAGCATCTAGCATGCTGACAGGGGAGGGCCAGATGGCATTTGTTAGAGGTCTGAACTGATCATTTGCAGAAGGTTTTCAAAATTAGGCCAACAGTACCTACTTTAGCTATGCACCTGGTTCAGATATACAGAATGACACTGATTTAGTTTAAGATGTTATATTTCGCACATTCCGGGCAAAAATCCATAAATGCTTCCCAGAATATTCTCTAAAAGTAAACATTTTCTCGTTTACTGAGCAGAGAGGCACACACAGACTGACCTCACAACATTAGAAAAACCCATTTTCTGTTTTAGAAATACATTTCTTCATCTAGCATGCCGCCATTATCCCACACAGGGTATAACCAACCACAAGTGGGTTTTGCTCAACATTTGCCCTGCAACAATGACTTTATAAATATGCATTAGAAATAAAGGAAAGGGGCAAGAAGGGAGGTGGCTACATTAATGAGTAATATTAGCTACATCTCCCAATCTCCCAATGTTATTGATATAAATATTCTTGGGATGACAGATAGCATCATCCCAAGAATATTTAGTGCCATTGGATAAAAATCCAATGGCACTAAGTGTTTCAATATGCAAATAAGCCAGAACCCAAGTGAGAAAACAGGTATTTCTATATATGAAAGCACAATCAGAAGACAAAACATTTTCCTCACAGGAATGTAACTTTTCACAACATGCAGTGCAATCCAATGCACATTTACTTAGAAGTAAGTCCCATGCAAATATGCATAGGATTGTAATAACTCTCAAGTGAACACAATGAGAATCCTCCATTTCCTCCTTTCCCCCTTTACACTTTGTTTAAAATTATTATTTAAAACAGATACTTCTTTTCCCCCTTGAATCTTAGTTAATTCTTGGTGTGGGTGTGTGATTAAAAAAAATGCAGACTGAGCCATTAATTAGAACAACATCAACAACAGTAGACGCTGGAACCAAGTGGCATGTCTTGGCAGCAGTGTCTGCCTTCCAGGCGCCAGGCCAAATGAACGGGAGCTCAGCAAGGAGACGATATATTTGTTCCTGGGGGAGGGGGCTGGCTCTTGTCTTGTGAAACAGCTGATCCATGGTGTAATGCTGGCATCTTTACTGGAGCAAACTCTTAAGACCAGCTCACCCAGATGCAAGGGTGAAGTGCCACGTACCGGTGGCAGCCATTTCTGAGGGTGGAGTTAGCATATTGAGGAAGACATAAAGGAAGCAGAGGTTTACCAACAGATGGCATGCACTGCTACAACCCTGGAGCATTTTTTCTGCAAATAGTAGATATCCAGGACTTCTTTGCAATACCCTTGTGGCACAGTTTATTGAGAGAACTGTTTTCAATTCCCTAAGACCTCGTAAATGTCTGCTCGCTCAAGAAATCCACTGTCACAAGAGCAAAATCTGGACCATAAGCAATTGTTTTTTAGCTTTTTAAACTCATTTTCTGGAGAGGTAAACTCTTTCGCGGATATACATTTTAAGTTCCATCTGTGCTAATGAACTGCCTTCAGCACCACCATGACTTCTGCCAATAAGGTGAGACCCTTCTTGCTAAATTGATGCATATGGCATGTGCACAAATGAGTTTCTTGGAAACTGTATCACCTCGTTCAAATTCAACAGCACACACACACACACCCAATGTATTTGACCGGTTTTCACTGGTGACTGCAAATTTATGGCTAGCGATGGTTGCATGGTGCTGTCCAAAGTAGGTGCTTCCTGGCTTAATCAGAACCCAAGACTTGTTCTCACCCATAGCTCGTTCAGAAAATATCTGATCAGCACCCCCCTTTCAAATTGCTAAAGTACCCTGTCTCTTGTAATTTGGATATTTGATTTAGGTGCCCCAGGTCTTTTGCTTCACCCTGTTTTACACTTACCCATTTTTAATCTGGGTGTTAAGAGTCTTTTATTAAAAAAAATGAAAGGGGAGCAGAAGAGAAACAAAACACATATTCCTTCTCCAGACAGCCATAAACAGCCAAACCATTCCTCCGTTTGTGATTGCCTTGAATGCCATTTTCCTTGGTAGAAAGTAAATAAATGAAAAAATATATAAATTAAAAATAAAATAAAATAGTTTCTAACACCCCTGGTTAAGCGGGGTGAAACAGAAATGTTGTAGAGTAGGACGGAGTTGAGTGGGGAGGGGGGAACTCTTTACCCATTCAATGGAGTTGAAGATGCCTTTGTTAATTTGTTTTAACTCATTAGCCAGTTATAATATTTCAAAAGAAGCTGGAAAAAGGAAAGAAATTTAAATTCAGCATTCTGCCTTTGGCATGAAGAGATGACTGTGATACTGTAATGAGTTGCAGTTTAAAACTGGGAAAGAAGCTTTTAAAAAATCTGAGCAGTGAAATGGGACTTCCTCACTCATAAGGTATATTTTCTAGACATGATAGATGAGTTTAGTCACCATCGGTACAAAGGCCCATAAGCAATAGCAGCTTAATGTAATCTGACATCCCTGAGCCCTGGAATTATCTCAACTCTTCCAGTGTTTTCATTCCCCTACAGCTTGTCCAGAAGGCTATAGCATAATAAAATAAAGCAAAAAGGTGGCAAGAGTACTGAAGGAAAAGAGGTCCCAATTAGCATGGGAAATTCATGCAGGGGACATTCTTTGGGCCAATAATATCTACACTGCTCCTGCTAATTCCCACTTGAGTAGTGGAGATCACCACAACCTGCAAATGTAATTTGTGGATGTTAGATGCACCAATTCAGCAAAGTGGACACCTGCGAAGGTCTCCAGCTCAAAAGCTAAATCCTAACATCCTATTTAGTTGCCTATGGAATTAATTATCTTAAAGGAGTCATTCTACATCTTGCTATTGGATCTTTTCACAATTCTCCACATGCTAAATTACATGCACTGCTTATACTGGCACATTACTAAGAAACATCCCTAGTATCTCCTCCATCACAGCTAACATCATGGTTCAGTGGTTAGGGGCGCTGTATATTCCAAGGGCTCCCCTGAGGCAGATGTTCAAATCTCCTGTAGAAGCCCAAATAGAGACAGAAGCAATGGAGACAGAAGCAAAACAAGCGGGGAAACACCCTGGGCGATGCAGAAAAATAAGGACGGTCATTTCAATCACAACAGCCAGCCAATTCAACAGCCTGAGTAGCTGGGAAAAGCCTTCCTGTGGATTCCAAAGGAGGGGGGAACAACGGAAGTGTTTGAATCCCACTGGGGCACTAATCATCCCACAAAGACAATGCTGCTAACACAGCATGACTATGTGAGGGAAGCAAGCTTTTTTGAGAGGGAAGCAAGCCATCTGGATAGAAAGTTTCACAGCAAGCAAACCTATAAGAGCTCAGAGGAAAAGAGCCATGCAGTGGGGACAGGCAAGACAATTTGAGCTCTACCTCAAGGAGATGGAAATGCAGACTCCAGAAAACAATGCCTATCCCAAGGTGTGCCTGGTAACAGGGCTCTTCCCACACCGAAGGATTATCCCCAGAAAATGGAGGGATCATCCTTGCCTCCTCCCAGGATCTCCTGTGTGTCATTTGGATGCACAGGGATGATCCCAGGACGATCCGGGGGTGGGGGGGAGAGAGGCAGGTAGGTGTAGAAACGGCCAAGAATTGCAGATGGGAAAAGGGCAGCAGGAGTAGTACCCACACCTCTCAGTCTATGCAAGTCCAAAGTAATGTGATATACTCTGCTGTTGAGTATATCACATTATCTGGTTTTAATGGTTAATTCTGATTTTATTAATTTATTATTGTTTTTATCTTTGTTTTAATGTTTTAAATGTTGTACTCTGCCTTGGGAGCATTCAGTAATGGTTTTGTGATTTTAAATTTTGTACACAGCCTTTGGAGGGTTTTCCCTCAAAGGCGACTTGTAAAATTTTATGTAAATGCTCACAGTGCCACAAAAAAAGCAGAAGAAATGCTTGTTGTGGGGGTTTGGTAGTCTCCCAAGGCCCAATTTTTGACATATCCCCATCCCTCTTCTTCTTCCACCCACTCATGCTTGAGACAATCCCAATCATATAACCAAGAACCTAAGCCCTATGTAGAGCTATAAGTCAGAAGAACAATACAGAGCCAGCAGACATGATGCTTCAGGCTGAACTTCTAGGCACGACTCCTAGGAAAAAAGGGCTGAAATAAAAGAAATGTACACCCTGAGGTACTTTACTACTGTAGGCTGAGAAAATGATACAAGGCTGAATGGCCTCACTCAAGTAGCTGCCTGATTTAATAGGCCTCAGGATGCATTTTGCCCAGCCCCAATTTTGGCTGCTTCCGCACTATACATACTATACCCCTTTGATGCTACTGAGATATTGCATTTCCACAATTAGCTGGTAGCAAAATTTAAAATGGTGGTTCCCCTCACTATTGTGTGGCACTATTTTATCAAGCAATGCCTGTCTCCATGGCCAAGATCCATTTATACTCAGAAATAAATCCCATTATGCAAGTAGCTCCTGCAATGTTAATTAAAAGTTGATTCTCTGGGTCTCCCTCCCTTTGTTATTGAATTGCCATTATTATAAAAGGAAAAGAAACAACAACAGCAAACCAGGAGCGAACACACCATTGCAACGGGGAACAGAAGCTATAATCAAGGGCCAATTCATCACTAATCCCCCACCTGCACAAAACAGGAGGTAATAATGGTCAGAATTCCTGGAAGATAGGCCTAACAACAGGTATTAGTTATGACAACTGCCTGTTACCTTTATGTTAGAGACCTTCCCAACATTCGGAATATGGATTGGTGGGAGTGAACAGTGGGGGAGGCCTGTTGGTTCCTACCCTGCTCATAGGCTTTCTCTGAGCAGAATAGTCATCTGGCTGGCCAATGTTGCAAACAGGATGCTAGACTAGATAGAAGCCCTTGTCAGGCATTCTGTTTTAGTGCAGAGTAAACACACAAGGAGGGGGAGTGTGCAACCTCCACCCCACCTACTTCTCCGTCACCATTCCCATCACCCTCTCCAGATGGAAGGTGACTTTTTGAAGCGGAAAGAGACCTCTTCTATTTATGGCTATAGGAGGCTCTCCCCTTCAGAAAGTCACCCTCCACATGGAGAGGGGGGGCGGTAATACACTCAGTACTAAAATGGAAAGCCTGAAGACAGCTAGATTCTTGATCTGGTCAAGCGACAAGAGCCTAAGGAGGTGGCTCTCAGGTGCTCTGCAAAGAGCTATATTGAAATGAATGTCCTTCCTTTACTGCTACTGTCATCCTACCTTTACAAGCCCGAAGATAAGGGTCCACATGCTTCATTAGGAGTGGCAGCATAGCTCTGGCTGTTTCTTCCTGATCTAGAGATTCTGAGGAGTGGTCAAGCATTCAGAAGGAATACTTAGACTTAACTCTTCATTTACAGTAGTAACCCAAAAGCCTGCACTGGAGTAACATAGAATAATATTGTTACAACAAGCACTTGTTCTGCACCACTGATCTTAAGACTATGTCCGCACTTGAAAATTTCAGCTAGGAAACGCTGTTTTGGATGCACTCTAACCTTCATCTAACTTGGGACCTGCACTGGAGTGAATACCCGCCTGTACCGATCTGTACTGTATTCTTTGGGGTCAGATGTGAGCATAGGGAGAGGTCAAGAATGATAGCAGTTTCGTGTTTACAAGCCACAAAACATTTAACAAATCAATAAAGTGAGCCATTTATTGTATGCCCATTCTTAAAGCCTGTGATTGGGAGAGAGTGACAATGACAACATGCAATGGACACAGCCAAGGCCTTATGTAATTGTTGGTTGAATTCATAATGTAGAATCCAATGTTAGTCCTACATGGAGTAGACCCACTGGAACGAATGAGGCTTACTTTAGTCCCAACTAACATAAGTCCCACTATTTCAATGGGTCTACTCTATGTAAGACTAACACTGGACACTACCCATAACCTCTCCACCCATATAAAACTCATTAAACAAGCAAATGCAAGATTATGTAGGCAATTAAGCTTTGGTCCTCTTTCTACCCCTTTCATTTGACAAAATATTTTCCAGCCTAAAGAAATGATACCCCACTCACTGATCAGCGTACTCACACAATAAAAGCTGCTCGCCAATTTTTGACTATTTACTCTGGTACAGAATCCTAATGGTCAGGGAAAGAGCTCCCAGGAGGACCAAATAGGTCCTTACTGTGACAATGCAAGAAAGAAAATGACCAACTCTGATTAGTTACAGCTCTATTTTAATCTGTGATCAAGCCATTCATTGGTTAATCACACTGATTAATCTGTTAATGCTTTCAGCCTTAATTATTTGTTGTAATTACTGTAACATGTGCCTGTATCCCAGAGCTATTTTTTCCAGTACACTAGAGCTGAAAGGAAACTAGGGGAAAACTATTCCAATGTGATAAAAGCATTGTATGGTGGACATAGGCCCAGCCCACAGCAAAGGCAGAGGGGAAATACAGGTGATACTGCAGTGAGCTGGTTCACATGCAATGCTAGGCCATGGTTTAGTGCTATATGCATACACTGGAACAAGCCTAAGCAAAGCCTACCTGTCTCCTTTCCTCCTCCAGTACAGCTGGGAGCAAGATTCCTGCAACGTTTAGTTTCATTTGCTATTATGTACAAACCAGAGAATATGGTTAATTTAACCCAGCTTCATAATCCACGGTTTGGAGATAGATTGTTTAGTGACTTCCTCATCCTCGTGCCCTCCAGCTGTTTTAAATACACTTCCCAGCTTTCCTGGGAATTCCAAAACATCTGGAGGGCACCAGGTTGAGGAAGGCTACTGTAAAGGCTTTCCACATCAGGTGGGCTTTCTGAGGGATGGTTGGGAGGAAACACTTTGCAACAGCTCCCACACCACTGAGGTAATGAAAGAAAGAGGTCCGCAAACAGACTGCTAGAAGTTGTTAAGCAGCTATCTATCATATGGGTACTAGTTGTAGAAGCAGCAAGGTGCAAACAGACAAGCCCCACTGGGCACCTCTTAACTTTAGTTCTAATGAGTTAATATGGCCATGTTGTGAGGAGGGAAACAAATATCACATTTAAAGCAACAACAACAACAAAACTGAATGGTCTTCATGCAAACAAGATACTCAATTAAAGTTTAGGAGTGCTTGCTACAGAATACCAGAACCTACGTCACCAATTGTCTTCAGGGCTGGCCTGAGTACGGAGAAAGGCATTCAGCTACTTCTTCTGCTTCTACAAATACATGTACACAATGTCTTTGGATTACCTATGCCTATTCTGGCCACTGTGCAGGGATTTTCCAACCCATTAATTATTGCAAGAAACCCTGTAGTTTTTCTTCACTGAATGTACTTGGCTTGTGTCGAAAGAACGTAGCAAAAAGAGCAGAAAGCAAGAAGTGCAGAACTATAATGGGACTCAAGTGTTCCCTTTAGGCCAAGCCCATGATCTGTTTAACAAATTAGGCCTGATCATTCAAATTACCGTATACCCAAAGAAGGGAGGAATGACCAAGAAGACTTGCAAAGCAACATATACGCTGAGTAAGAACAAGTCCAACCAGGCTAAGCAAGTCAGTCAATACTGCAGATACAGCTTTTCCTTCGCTCCCTTTACTCTAGCAAAGCAACAGAGCCAGTATGGGCTATTGAGAGGAAGGATGACAGAACTTCCCAGACATCCATGGTCGTCTGTCTAGTGGTGTGGACAGCTAGCCACTGTAGAAAGCCACAAGAGTCTTAAGCCTGCATCAAGATGGCAACTTCCACAGCAGTCATAGTACAGAGCTGGAAGTAGGGAGAAAGGCATCTCAGCAAAGGAGGTTATCACTATGCCCATTGCTTTGGTTTAGAGAAATTCCATCCTCCCCCTCCCCAACAACTCGGTTTCCTGGGTGCCAATCTGGAGTTTGTCTCTTGTATTGGGCTCTCAGGACAGATTAGGGAAACAGGATCAAGCTATTACAATATTATGCCAGTACTGTACCATCTTCACTGGCCTGCAGTTTATTTCCAGGATCAATTCCAAAGTCTTGGATGGGATCCTTTACAGCTTGGGGCCGCATTATCTGAAGGACTGCCTGTTGCCATATGTTTCTACTCATGCCTAGGACCATCATCTGAGACCCTGCATAATCAGGTTTGGTGGGTGACTACTAGTGACCCCCCCTCCTGGACCTTTTCAGTGGTAGCTCCCCAATTGTGGAACTGCCCTCCCTAGAGAGGTCTGCCTGGTTGACTTTTCAATGCCAGGCAATTTTTGCTGGGGAGTTCATTTGCCACTTCACACACTTGAATCTACTTCTGATTCAGAGAGAGAGGATTTGCAGATTGGCCTGGGTATCTGTTATCTATGCTTGCAGAATCCTTATTGCTAAATATTCCTGGAATTTTAATGTGGGAATTCCACTGCCCCTTGACACATAAATCAGTCTTGGGTTCAGGGATTCCCAGGAGCTGCCACAAATGTGCATCTATATTTGCAGAAGGCAAGTGATATTACTAGTATCTATCTAAATATAGTTGAATGATCTATTTGTACCAGGCAGAAAATTCAGATCTCCATGGATACTGCATACAAAATGCTGCTATCAAGTCATAACATATTGTTGGTTTCCATTGTATTCCATAGACTACATAGAAGCTGCTATGGGATTTATATAACATTTTTCTAGTAGCAGCCAGATTTGGCATACTTTGTGTATTAAATTGCCAATGTACCTCCACTACATTGTAGATTGAATGCCAGAAAACTTATTTGGTTGGGGAAATTTCTGGTTAGACAATTGTAAGTCAGAAACCCTTTCTGATCTACTGCAAATCATCCAGAGATGTACCAGTAGATCCTGATCTACCTTCTACTCAACCCTGCTCTAATGGCTAGAAATAACCTTTGGCATTCCAACACCAGTCATCCAAGCACACTCAGAGGTCATCAGATGATGCAGCAAAACTGACCTAGAAGACACAGAAATACTGTGGAAGGAAGCCCTCATCTCTTCAATCCAACAATTGGCCCAGCAAGCAGACAACAGAGCAGTGGTCAGGAACCATGTGATTATTATTATTATTATTATTATTATTATTATTATTATTATTATTATTATTATTATTTTATATAGCACCATCAATGTACATGGTGCTGTACAGAGTAAAACAGTAAATAGCAAGGCCCTGCCGCATAGGCTTATGTGAGCTGAGAGCTAGAACAGGAGAAATGATGGAGACCATTAGATTTCCTTGGTGCACTGCTCCTAATGATAAACATGATTAGGAGTACTGACTTTGGACAACCTTATGTTTGCCATAGAAAACTACCAATTTTCACACTCAGTTGGCCTTCTTCCAGTTCAGGTAAGAGTCCAGGAGTACCTAAATAGTTTACTCCCCATTTCTGTGCCTGAACTAGAGGGTGCTGTGAAATATTCTGAAGCAATTTACCTTACAACTTGGGAAAAGAGAGAATCACATTGTAGGGAAAACTATCACAGCCCGCACCTGTGAATTGTAGAAATCACACAGTAGTCCACCTATGCCATATATTCCCAACACTTGTCAGATGGAAATAGGGACAGTTGGTTTATGCTATTCATGTTATTTATTTTGATTTATAGCCTGCCCTTCTTAAAAATCCCACGATGGGTAGCAATATTAAAGATTACCAATGACAACATATGAAAAATAAGCCTCTAATAAAATCAATAAATAAGCAACAGGGGGAAAAACCAGTAAAAACCAGTCCTACTCATTGCAATGACTACTAACCACTTATAAATGCCCAGGTAAATAAATGGGTGCTAGCCTGGCACCATAATGTTAGTAAATTTGGTACTAGGCATACTGCTTGAGGAATACCAAAGTCAGGATGCCAACACAGAAGACGCCTTATCTCATCCCCTAGTGATGGGACAGTAAGATGGGCCTCCTCACAGATAAGCATGGGAAGAGCCAAGCGCATGGGAAGGCTGCAATAGAGAGACATCTCTTATATAAGAGTTTGTCTGGAAGACTTGAGTGTTTCAGGCCACCAGATCTCTTATTGAGCTCCAGGGATTGATAAGACCCCTCAGCTACAACCTACATGGTCATATCAGGTCACATAATTTGGATTAATGGTTGAACACACAGCCTTTCTCTTACTGAGACTCCAAGTAGTAGCAGCAGGAGATCTCAGTTGGGAGTGATGGTTATTACAACACATATTGTATTTCTTGCTTTAACTTTCTTTGTTTTAGAAGAGCTTGCTTTTTATGATAATAATTATTTCGGGTTATTTATTTACTCCCCGAGAATGCTAAAAACATGTTCTAGGCAAGTTTTATATTGACTTAAATCCTTTAAGAAATGCTTATTTAGGCATAAAAATGAGGAGGGCTTCTTCTATTACTTCTCTCTCTTAATTATTGCGACCTATTGCCTCCCTCCTGTAATGCCAGACAGATATGCCTATTTGCATTTTGGGAGGTCAGCACTTAAAGCTGCAGTTCTTTTATTGTTTGTTGCAGGAAGAGCAGGGGGCTCTGGCTGGCTACATAAATCATGCCACCAAACATTAACAATAGCAATCAATAGTTAACCACACAGGAGAACATTCTGTCAGCTCTCTGGAATGGGAGGGTGTTGTAGAAAGCACAGGAGAGAGTGCCAGCAACAAAAGGAAATCTGCTACCAGGATGCTGACTTCTTGTACGGTGGAGTTCTGGGCATGACTGTTTAGCCATTATTTATCCACTAACAACAATGTTATTCATCACGGTTTCAAAGCGTTTACTTAGTGCGCCTATTTTATAGCACAGTCCTCAGAACCACTTGGTAACACTTAGGACGAAAATATGCACAGCAAGGCTGCAGCTTATTTCACTTCTCCATCTGCATGGCTGCAAAAGATTCCACACCTGACATTCTTAGGGCCGTCTCTCATTGTCCCAAGGAATAAGCATAGAAGTAGCTTGTCTTCACACTCTGCCTTAGTTTGGAGCATTGCACACCAGCTATATAATAAAAAATTTATATTCTACAGGCAGAATGAAGGAAATAGCTCCATCTAAAAGGAATCAAATTTAATATATATCGTAGTTTTCTCCTGTGTATTTTATCACATTTTAATACATGAGACTGATTTACAAAGGACCTGCAATTAATATAAGCTAACTCCTTGTGTCATTTCTTACGCCATCAGCCTAACCATTAAGACCCTATCCTCCCCCCTTGAGAGTACAGCTACAGTACACTGCGGAAATTTACCTGATTTGTAGTTTTGCCATCAGCCACCCATTTTAAACTATTCTCCAGGCTAATAATTTTAAACTTCAGCATTCAGTGGGTTTTTTAAATGTAAAATTCTATAACACTTGAATTATACATCTGCTCTTAACTTATTTGATAAAGAATGGCAGACATTTTCTCGCTGAATTATTTCAGGTCTGTGGTTTAAACAGAATTAGAAAAGACAACCTTTTACAACTGAAGTTTAAACAGGTTTTTGATGTAAAATTGTCTTAAAAGTAACAGTATCCACTTGACCATATGAAAAGGAGGACAGGGCACCTGCAGCTTTAACAGTTGTATTGAAAAGGAAATTTCAGCAGGTGTCATTTGTACATATGGAGAACCTGGTGAAATTTCCTCTTCATCACAACAGTTAAAGCTGCAGGTGCCCTGTCCTCCTTTTCATATAGTCAGCCTATCTAACAAATATATAATGCACAAGGCACACAACTGCTAGACTATATAAATTTCAAAGTTGCGGTAAGAGAATACTTATTTATCACATATATCTATTTTTATATTCTATACGTATAATATGATCGCTGAAATGTGAAATAACATTGATTTCTCTTAAAATTGCTCTTTTAAACCTGGTCACTCTAGTATAGCTCCTGCAGCTTTAACTGTTGTTGTGATGAAGTGGGAATTTCACCAGGTTCTCCATATGTACAAATTACACCTGCTGAAATTTCCTTTTCTATGCAATTGTTAAAGATACAGGAGCCCTGTCCACCTTTTCATATGGTCACCCTATGTTAGACACTGCTAGCCGTCATGATCACCATGATCTAACCGTCATGATCACCATGATCTAACCACCATGATTTAACCACTGTGTCAAGGAAAGAGGTCACTAATGCAGCACTGATCATATATTGATCCTCATTCCAGAATTGGAAAATGCCCATACCATGGCTGGAAGACAAGCGCAGCAAGTGGGGAACAGAGACTAAGAAGAAATTATTATTCTACTTTAAAATTTTAACACTGTAATGATTCCAGGCCCAAGCCCATTTCCTTATTCTAGTCCTAGTCAGTGTTTACAAATGAAGATGTTAGCATCATTTACAGAAATGGCTGGATTTTTGTAGTTTTTTTTTAAGGTCAATAAACACTTTTCCCTGGTGCCACAATCAAATGAATACAGGCAAGCCTTTTGCCTTCTCACAGGACCAGGTCCTTTTGGATACAGAAATTTCCAGTTTTTCTTCAGCTAATGAGGGCAAGCAGCTGCTTCTTCCTTTGATTCAAGCTGGATGATTAATTACACTGAAGTGGCAGCAGAGCAGCAGCTGTGTCTGCCAAGAGACTAGGTAATTAACACACAGGAAGCCACGTGTGAATCTGCATCAGCATTAACAGTCAAATCTCTTGTGATTTTAACTAGCTCACTGAAGAAATCCACAAACATTCCTTCTCTGTGTCAAGGAACTTTCAGCGATTGGATCCTGCCAACAACATATCCCAGCAGACATTAAATTTGCAACTAGGACACTAGGGAAGCTGTTAAAAACTGGGGATGGAGGGAATTTTCGTTTGGTCCTCATTTTCAACCTAATCCACACTTCCCAGACCGATAAGCTGATCAGAACAAATTTATCCTTGGTACTATGCAGATCTCAAAAATTCTGAGACGCAGTTGAAGAATTGCATATAAAAGCGCACACAAAATGTATATATTGCATACAAAATGTGTATATATTTTTTGAACCGTCCAGAGAGCTTTGGCCCAATGGTGGAATAAAAATGTAATAAATAAATAAATAAATATTAGAAACAGCTAGTTATAAAAATGTACATTTTTTTAATTCACAGATTGCTATTGGACAAAACAGACTTGTGATTAAATCCATACAAAACTGATATGGACCAGAAATAAACTAATTCATCCATCATTAGTTAAAACCAAGGTTTATTTGTGGTATAGATACTTTTACTAACATTCTGGACAACCGTCCACCACAGAGATTTTCTGCACAGAACTCTGCTTAAATGAATGGCGATTGCACAATACAGAACAGTTTCTATTGCCTCCAATGAGCAATGTTCAGGAGATGTTCCCAATGGGCTACACCCCATATTTTAGTGGCTTCAGCCATTCAGCTTTTCTAGACAACACATCAACATAGCACCTGCTCATACAGCCGCCACCATTTGAGAAAAAGTTAACTGTGTGATCTGAAGAGAGTGCTCGCTCCTGATTTTTCCAGACAAGTTGTTTGTACCACTTTACTTCCAATTGGATACTTGCTTGCTTTCACTTGTCACTATTCAAGCCAAACATCCTTTCTGTTAGGCCGATTCTTTTTTAATTGACACACAAAAATATGATTTGCCTTCCTTGATTGAAAGCGAAGGTTGTCAGTCTCCATTACAATTTCATAGCCATGTTGGTCTGTCACAGCAAAAGCAACAAAGAGTCTTGTGGCACCACAGACTAACAAAACATAACAAGCTTTCGTGGGCAAGAGTCAACTTCATCAAATGCATGAAGTGCAATGAAATGCAAAAAGAAGAAGAAAAAGATGGTGACAGTTATGCTCAAGTTTAAAATGTACGTAAAATGATTACAGTGACCATTCACACATCCTGGTACTCGTAAGCTAATTAAAACACCTTCCATCTCTGTTAGGTCTTCTTTTTGTTCTTTCAAGGAATATTCTCTCACACCTCTCCAATGACTTGCATGTTTCCCATTTAAACTGCCTTACACAATGATTGTAATAGCCCATAGCAAATGCTTCTGAAGCACCTAAACACTTAGCCATGTGGATGACAAGTGATATTGTACATGGATATTGTTTTTCACAGTGAGAAAGGGCTGCGTGTGTCATGATCCAGGCCCTCAACTTTTCATTCTCAGAGGACAAGGCCCCTGAGTAAACAGAACAGGGAAAAGGCTCAGAATGGGGTCATGAGGTTTCCACCTGAAGACCTAATTCCTCAAACAAGCCCCAGGGGATCGGTCCCTGTATATACAGAGGTCACATTGCCACCTCAGATTCTGAGGACCAACTATTTATTTATTAAATTTATATACCACCCCATAGCCGAAGCTCTCTGTGAAAATATCACCATGCTACAGCAACTTCCATATCACCATAGCCCAGGGCTGCTAAAACAGTACAGGCATTTTTAAGAGAGAAGGCCTCTGTGAGTATGGATGCAGGACTAGGCAGCCTAAAGGAAGCCAAGTCCATACTTAAGGCTCATTCATGATTACTGCTGCTTGTTGGAGCAACATACAGGGAAATATGTCAGGCTTCCAGCCCAGTCATCACTTGGAGCTCTCCATGGTGCTTCTCTGATCCTACTTCTCTGGGAAACCTGGCTCCTGCTTGGTTGGAATTCAACTGAACTTGATCTTGGTGGGAACAAGGTCTATAATGAATATCCTGTAACCTGGATGTCAGCGCCCAATGATACAAGGCCATCACTGCAAGAAGGCTCATTGTCTGAAACTGTGTGTGTGTGTGTGTGTGTACACATGCAGGTGTCTTCTGATGAAATGAATCCCTGAAAGGACATTTTGGACATCTGAATGGCCAAGATTCTTTATTTTTTCAAAGAGGAACCTTCACCTATCTTGGAATAGATAACAATTTACATTTATCATCTTTTAGTTTTACCTCATCCTTAGTTATGAAAAGACAGCTGTCTAACTTCTACAATTCCAACCAATTTGCAAACACCCCAGTCACATTCATATGATGTTTAAAATATGCAATATCTAAATTAGCTTAGTTTCATACACAAGAATGCTGCCTTCCTTCTCGAAGAGGTGGTAACCAACTTCATTATGCAGTATTCACTTCCACAAGCATACACATTACATTCATAGTTTTTTTAAAAAAAAAATCTAACACTTTTTACCTATACACTGTTAGGCAAAGAAATAAACATATTACAATCAGGAATATGGGCCATAACATCAAAGCCAGGTAATAACACATTTCAGCCCATCGCCGCCACACACACCAAAGCAGGAAGACAATCCATCTTAGCCATGGCCTCTGGCAGTACTGCACTGATGCCCCACATCCACTTTTCCACATCATCTATTTAAGATCTGTGCTTTGGAGAGGGCTGTTTTACAACCTGGAGAGGAGGCCAAGATTCCTTTCCCCCTTGAATTTTTCTATATGGACCTTAGTTGCAATAGGGAATATGGAGACTAGTTTAAATGTACCCGACCAACTGTGGAAATAAAGCAGATATGGGGAAGGTTCCTGAAGTGTTAGGCAAAGTTGGCTGGTTCTGTCCCAGGATTATATTTCAGCTACAATGGTTCTCTCTGCTGGTACAGCTAAAGATGGGTCTGCAAGACAAGATAGCATTATGCTGCTGAATTTGTTGTCAAATCTCCCTATAATGAGATGTATTCTTATCCAGCTTTGAAAATGTAGCTTGTTTTATCCTCAGGCTAGGGAATAAACACAAACAAAACCCTACATTCTCAACTGTACTTTTGTGCTGCATTACCTAATCATTTTCAGATTACAGTTCAAAAGCTTAATGGCCAAAGAAGGACCATTACAGTCACCCAGTTTGACCTTTTACTATGAAGCTTTATGAATTAAAAGCCCTTGGAATTCTGGTCCAAAACAATCTACATGCAACATAATTCATATCACCACATACCATCTGTTAACCATATACCATCTGTTAACAATCAAGCTGCTCATTTGATTTAAGAAAAGAAAATAATAAAAGAGTATTCCTGTCAACTGATAGCTCTAGTCTTCAGGCCACCATGGAGTACTTACCGAAGGCATTAAAAATTTGATTGTTCAATAAACACTTTGAATTAATCAATTCCTTTCATTATATCAGCTACAATTAAAGCTTTCCATGCTGTGCCAATGCACTTCTGTAGAATTTGATGAGACCTTGTTTCTTATGCACATGAAAAATCTGGCTGCATTTTTAACATTGCTGCACTTCTGGGAAGTTTTAAAAATCCTTTATTCTTATGTGTTATAATGTTTGGACGTGGAGGTCTGTGCCCAGTTGGAAATATTTTATTAAATCTAAGAATTATCTTCTGGATTCATTTTAGTCATTCATTAACCTTTTTAAAAAATATATTTGCAATATTAACATCAAAAATAGTTGTCATCCTACCAATATGGCATCACATTTCAGTTACAGCAAGTTATAAAAATCTTCATAGTGCATGTACAACTGTGCATGTATGCGCACACATATTTCGATTCTTGCTGCTACACAATCCATGTTGCTGGCATATTAGTTTCAGCTGACTGCCCAACGAATTAGTCCATTTCAAAATACCCCTTTGGCTCCACTACTAATATTTGCTAAAAATATTTCTGGAGCTCCTAAATAGCAAGTTGGATGCAATTCGTAAAGCCCTGCAGGACACATACTATTTTCACTTCTAATGACTACAGAGAAGAGATAATGTATTGAAAAATCAGATATATCCCATAGTTTTTATGCATTTGTTTTGCCCATTAGTTATGATGAAAATAAAGAAGGGAACTTCCAGCTTCAGTAAGCACAACACATAAATACATTCAGAATTCAATCTATCAATTCTAAAACCAGAACTAATATATGTCCCTCATTACTAATTTCTCCTTGGCCCAGTATCTATAATTTACTGCCCCGTTAATTCTTAAACTGATGGACTTCACCGGAACATCTCGAGTCGTCATGTTTCCTATTTCTCACAAGTCCCAGTCTATATGCACAATGTATATTCACTGAGCATAATCTATTTAGCTGTCTCCAACACTTCTGACATATAGCTGTTCACATTTTCTGCCTTAAGTAGCTAAAGTTATGTAAATATGTGTCTAAAAACAGGAGAGTATGCAAGATCTTTTGTTGCTTTCACTCATCATCTGCATTCAGATAATGAGAGCTTCTCTAAACGAGCAATGTATAGCTTGTGATTCGCCACTCACGGAAGTTTGCGGGTCCATTATACAATGTCATCAATATCTAGGGCCCCACCACACTATCTCCTGGAAATTGCAGGTTTAAAAAACCAGGGTTAATGTCGGGATATCCGGGATAATCGGGGAATATCTTCCAGTGTGTAAACTCGGCATTGCATTATAATTACATCACTAGATATCACTGTTTCATTCAAGTGAATGGAGCACGCAGAGGAAGTATTCAATTTCAAACCACAGGCCACCTGTATAATGGCACTGATCATAATCACAGGACAAAAAAGTGGATTCAGAAAACTACGGTAAGGCAGCAGAATTTTTTAAAAATGTAGAGAAGCTCTCACAGTCTGGATCAAACCCCAATTGCCTCTTATTGCTTCAGGTGGGCTGTCCCATTTCTTTTTGTTTCATTATCAAAGCACCCAGTATATCAAATTAAAGTTTTGCTTGATGCTTTATTGTTTTGTTTTTGTAAGGTTTTCTCTCTCTTTTTTATACTTTGAAATTTCCTCAAATATGGAATGGGGAAGAAGGTTGCATTACTAACACAGTGGCCAGCCAATCAATGCTGTGCACAGCCCTGTTCTTAGAAGAGTAAAGGTAGCTTTACGATTGACATGAGAGAGTGCCAATCAGCATGATACAATTTCAGCTTCTTTTCAAATCAGAAAAACTGTTTTCCTCTGACCTCACTCAAGGCAAGAAGGCTGAGGCCCTTTCTACACCTCCCAGCCTTCCAGCCTTCGGGATTTTCTGGTCCTGAGATCCTCCCCCTGGGTCCACATGCCTGCGCTACATCCAGGGACAGCACGGGCACCTTTAAAAAATCAAAACTGGCCCCCAAACCCCCTCCCTGCCATCACAAGGGTGGTGAAATTGCTGCCACTCCCTCCCAATTGGCATGGCTCCATGCCCATTTCTGGTGCTGCACCAGGCAGAACAGGCAGCCATACCTCCCACCATCTTAGGACGGTCCCGAGACCGCGGGAAGAATCGGGTTTTCCCAGGGTTTCTTTATCATTGGGAAAACCCATGCCCATCCCCCCTTGTTCCTGGGAGCCCCTGTGTGTTATTTGAATGCACAGGGACTCAGCCATGACCAGCCCGGACTATCGCTGGTGCAGACACGGCCTGAATGTGTGCTGTAAATGTGGTGAGGGAGTTTCCACAGTGGGCTCAGCACTGACATTTCAAACATATTATGCACCCTAAATGCTCATTTGGCTGGAATGCAATCTCGGACTTTAACCACATTAATTCACTGCCCCTTTGAGTTTTAATTTCTGCAGGAGAAAGCAAGGCTGTAAAACGTATTTTAATTTCTTTAGATGGCAACCACAAGCTTAAGAATCCTGGATAACAAGCCTCCGTCTATTTTTCCATTCCTACTTAGGAGAATTCTCTCATGAACTGGAATTGGACCAAATAAAAGTTTCACATTACCTACTTTCACTCAGATTCAGATATTCTTTAATAGCAAATGCAATGGAATTTTTTATGGCAAAAAATGGAGAGATTTTCGCACCACAAGAATACATCATACAAATAGCTAACAAAACCATCTGCACTGCAGCTGTGTGACAAATGTGCAATTGAGCAAGGAAGGCATTTCACTGCTAAAGACAAAAAACAAAACAAAAAAGACAGTCTTAACTAAAATTGAAATATAGGAAGCTGAAAGCGGATGGCTCCGATGTCAGTGGGGCTGTGAATTCGCTCCAGGTATCTGTCAGAACCCTAAAGGAGCCATCCAAGGTGCTTCACTTCTTTAAGGTTCTGACTGGTTCTGAATGAAACCTGGAATGGATTCACCACCCCACTGACATCGGAGTCACCAGCCACCATTGCTCAATATGGAACTTTTCAGGCTCCCCTCCAAACCAGATTGCCATGCAATTCACACCACTGAGCAGAACTGCAAGTCACCTTGAACTCTGGAGGAAGATACATCCCTGGTTTGAGCATACCAGCTTTGTGCAAAATAAGAAAGAACGTCACAGTAACAGTACAGAAAACAGACAAGGCTGTAATGGTGGCTTTCACAAAAAAATATTAGTGTAAAGAATTACTAGCACACCATTATGGCAATTGTGATGTATTGCTCAATATCAATACCAGCAAATTACATGTTAACATAGCGGGAAGCAGCCCCGATGCCCCCAGATGTTTTGTACTACAGCTCCCATCAACCCAAACATCTTGGTTTGTAGTACAAAACATCTGGACCAGCTTGCCTGCCCCTGTTTAACATGTCAGTATCAGTGAGCTAGAATTCACTATCACAATGACAAACAGATGCTATTTAAAAGAGTAGCTTTCAAGTGAATACAATTAAAGTGAACTCATCACGACGAATCTGTCTTCTGCCAGCTCCTGTCACATGTAGTCCTGTGGCTGCATCCTGGGTGCACCCACTAAATGGCTGCCATGGGGTAGTTATGGCTAATCACAAAGTCCAAGTAACCTGTCCAGAGCATTCACAGAAAGTAAGGTGGCAGCAGATAGAGGTGACATTGGCCCCATTCAGAAGACATCTTAAACCATGGCTTTAATGATGGTGGTTAAGCCAGAAAGCCGGGCTGTGCTAAGAAGACACCTTTAACCATGGCGAATAAAGTGAAAAGCCTTATTCACCTTGGTTAAAGTATGGTTTAAGGTGTCTTCTGAACTCGGCCTGGCTTTCTGGCTTAACCACCATGGTTAAAGCCATGGTTTAAGGTGTCTTCTCAATGGGCCCAACATAAAACTGTTTTTAAATAAAACTTAGAAGGAGTAAACCTCTGGAATCTGTGGCTATAGGGTGTGAGTTGCTGTCTTCCTACCCACTGCACCATGGTGACTGCAGTACAGGAAGCACTATGGTCTCTTTCTAGATGGCCAGATATGTTATGTGCGGAGAATGTGTCTGCATTCTAGATTGAGTGGCATGATGGCTATAATTATGTTATTATTTATTATAGGCTTTATAAACTGCTCCACATCAAAAGAGTTCAGAGTGATATACAAGATAAAATACAAAATACAAAAAAAACCACCACCATACACCAAACAATAAATATTAAAAACAAATAAATCAATAAAACAGTAGCTAGAATTTACTCATCAGTCAGTGGCTAGTATTAACTTATCAGTCAAATGTAATCTTCAGAACCAGGCTGTGCAGCACGGATAGGCTAGCTATTGTGTCAGTCACAATGCTTGTCTGAGAAGAAGAAAAGTATTCAGCCAAGACCAAAAATAAAGCAATGTAGGTGCAAGGCTGATCTCACTTGGAAGGATGTTCCATAGGGTGGGATTTGGAGCCAACACCCTAAAGCCCCTACTCCTGATGGTTTCCAAGTAGATCTCTGACCCATGTGGGAACACCACCAGCCCCTCTTCAGAAGACCTGAGTGATAAGGCAAGACGATAAAGGAGAAGGCATGTCTTCAAATGTCCTAGTCCCAAGCTGTTCCGGGCTTTGTAGGAGGAAAGGAAAGGAACCTCTCGTGCAAGCACTGAGTCATTACTGACTCTTAGAGGGACACCAGCTTTCGCTGACGTTTTCTTGGCAGGCCTTATAGCGGGGTGGTTTGCCTTTGCCTTCCCCGGCCATTATTACCTTTCCCCCAGCCATTATTACCTTTCCCCCATTTTACCGACCTCGGGAGGATGGAAGGCTGAGTCAACCTGAGCGGCTGCCTGAAACCAGCTTCCACTGGGATCGAACTCAGGCCGTGGGGAAAGTTTCAGCTGCTGAAACTGCTGCTTTACTGCTCTGCGCCACACGACTCGTACCAAAACCTTAAACCTGGCCCAGTAACAAATGGACACCCAGTGCGGAGCTTTCAGGAAATGTGTTGCACACTGATATGAAGTATGTAATACCTTTGGTTCATATGCCTCAGAATATCTGTTGCTAAGGAACATGAACAGGAGGGTGCTGTTGCACTCATGTCCTGCTATGAGTTTCCCATAGGCACCTGTTTGGCCACCATGGAAAGAAACAAAATACTGACATAGATAGGCCTTTGGTCTGATGCACATCTTTTTTGTGTTATGTTCTTATGACATCCTGGTGGCATTTGGCCATCCTGTGCATTGTTTGATGCCATCTGTGCACAGACAATGTGAGGATGTTGTCAACAAACAACCTCATAAGTTGTCACTGGAGAAGGGCTACTATGAGTGGTGTGGGTTCTTCTAATAAGGTTACATTTGTTTATGTTTCTACAAGTCTTGGTGTGGCATAGCCTCTGTTGCTGGTTGTGCATATAACTGTGACTATACAAGGGTTCAGATGACCTCCCTGAATTCAAGGAATGCATAGGGGACATGGGGCTGCACAGACAAGGCCTACCACACCGATGTGCCTCCCAGCCATGCCTCCCATTACTTTCCATGATTTCAGAACATTCAAGAAGAGATTCTATACATGTACTAACATATGCACAGAGAGATCCTGCATACAAGGAGACAATCTTGGCCCTAGAAAGATTCCCTCTTGTGCTGAGGATCGCTACGCACATACATTGGTACATGTATAGAAGTTTTGCTCTTAACGTGTGGATGCTGGGTAGCATGGATGATAGGAGGCCAGGTGTATCAGTGGCTGAGGGCAAGGTTAGATTATGGAGGACTTCTGAACCACTCTGACGCTATACTGGTGCTACCCTTGGGTAGCAGCTACCCATCATAGCAAGACTATAGGAGAGAAGAAGCAATAGCAGTGCAAGGCAGGTATGAAAACGCTGTCTCCTAAAGAAGTAACTGTCTCCTAATTAATCTGGAAGACGGAGGATATAATAAGGAAGTTTTCTTTATTTATTTAAGGATCTTGCAAAGCTTTTTTTGCCTGCAAATGTATTCACAGAAAACAGTGTGCTAAAAAAATATTATAAGGAGACTTGCAAATTTTACAGCTCCGAATTAAAAAATGTTGCCTTATTCATCAAGGAGAAAAAAACCCATGAATGACCAAGTGCGTATATGCGTGTGTGTGTGTCCGTGTTTAATGTACCAGATACATTCATTTTTAAGACAGCATGCTACAGTAAAATCTGAGCATAAGTTTCCACTAAATATGCAAGACTGATTTGGACTGCAATCCTATATACACTTACCTGGAAGTAAACCTTATTTAACATAATTGGGCTTATTTCTGAGTAGACATGCATAAGAATGCACTATTGGCCTACCTTTCCAGCCTTAGGCTAATTCTTATTTACCGTCTCTAAAATTCTATTCAAGCACTTATATCTAAAATGGCTTGCAGTCCATTGTCTTAGCACACAATGAGAGGAAGCTACCAGCTCACAACCATTTTGATACCCGTTAATGCTAAACTATTTCTCACTTCTTTCTAGACATTCCAATGAGCTTATAATCAATGTCAGGAGAAAAATAAAAATGTGTTTTTAAGATGCAACTCAAGATCAATGGGTGGTTTATTTGTTTAACTCCAGGACTTCAAGGGTGTGTTTTCTTCTCATGAAAACCACACCTCATTATAAGTGGAGTTGTGAGCTTAATTTATGGGAGGTTAAAAGCAAAGCAACCACCCAACCCAATTTATTTGAGTGACCTCAACAAAGACAGGGCATTGTAGATCAAGAGGCTGCCAGCAGTTGATGTTGGTCACAATATGGAAGAAGGAGAATCCTTTTCTAATCAAGGAATAAAAAGACAAATCTTGAGCAAAAATGAAACAGTGATGTTTTTCTTGTAAAGAGTTTGAGAACCGTATACAGCGCAATGGCTGCAACCAGAAGTATGCAAATCAGAATACACTGTGAACCTCAAAAAACTAAACAGGGTTGGCTTACTCCTCCCGGAACTGACATTTCAGCTGAGTCAGTACTGTGACATCACAACACTCTTAGAAGAGGCAAGGCTACATTAAAGCAAACGCTCAGGATGTGCAAAGTTCCTCCTTCATCTTCATCCCTTCCCCTTTCTCCCTAATTCCAACACAGCTATACCCACTGCACCCATAAACTTGAGCTGGGTGGTGCCTCTGCAGACAAATCAAAGATACCGGATGATATCCTAATGTCACTGACATGAATGGTCATTACAGCTTTTGGCCCTAACTATGCAGACAAACCGTTTTCTACAAGAAGAGTTCCACTGAAATTAAGAGAGCTATGCAGCTAGTTCACATGGCCGTGGCATACGGAATGAAACAGCAAACAGTACTAGTAAAATAAGGCAGAAGGTGTCAATATGGTAGCAACATGTCTTCTGTTCCCTGACCCCTTCCTTATGTACACACACAGAGAGACTTTTAAATGCCTTATAACTTAAGCATACACAGTGCATTGTACATAGATGCATTGGTCTCAGAACAATACAAACAGAAGAAGAGCTTCATTCAATCACTGTAGCATATCAGATAGATATTACCCATGTGCCCAAGAAGGGTTTCCATATTTAGTCCTCTTACAACACAACCCTATGCATATTTACTCAAATGCGATGCCCACTGTGTGTGGTGGGGCTCATTCTCAGAAAAGTGCACAAAGGTTTGCAACTGATGAGAAATATACACGACCTCAATAATTCAACGTTTTTGTGCACAGATGTGAAGACAAACAGAGGCTGTTTCACAGTACTATGTTTTCTTGAACTGTCCATTTAAAACACATGCTACTGCAAATGAATAATCCCTCTCGCTGATGGATCTGTAACCCTTTATTGGCACAAGCATCTTCGAGGTTATAGCCAAGGAAATATCTAAAACAGGCCTCCAGAAATTGCAAGCTAGGGCAGCTCTTAAGATATTGTTCTCGTGTTTTCCCGCCACCGCCCCCCAAATAAAAAGATGCACTGCAGCTTTAAACATCTTGGTGCATCAACACCCCTGGAATTTTTCCATCGGTAGATAGGATGGAAACCCCACCCATATTCAAGGAAGGGAGACCAGTGGCCCAATCCTGGGGCGACGGGTAGCAGGATCGTTGAGCAAAGCATCTCTCGAGCCCAGCGTCCTTGTCACTCCCCCACCCGCCCCCGATCGGGCAATAGCCGAATTAAAGGAAATGCACACGGGGAAGTTTCTTGCAGGGGCAGGTGCGCGTGGAGAGAGACGCGGGAAGAAAAACACCGCCCGGCACCGGCGCGCACACGCGGCACAGGCAGGGAGCCGGCCCTGCCGAGCGTCTCCTCCTCCGGTCTCCAAGCATTCGCCGGAGGAGAGGCTGCGGCTCCTCCATCCAGGCGGGGACGCCGTCCTCTCTCACTCACCTCTGGCGGACATGGCTCAGGCGGAGCGCGGCGGAGGCCCGAGGGAAGTGCGCCGATGCCGCCCGGCTGCAGCGGAGAAGCATCGCCCCATGTGCCGCCGGGACTGAGATCAAGAGGGCGGTACCTGTCTGCGGCTCGGCGGCGGCGGAGCGCCACGGGAGCGCAACAGCCGGCCGCGGCAGCCAATGAGGGCGAGCGGGGCGGGGCTCCTTCCCTGCCTTAGCCCGGCGCTGCAGCACCGGCAGAATCTGGCCAAGCAGCCGCCTTGCCCGGCCCAGCAATTCATCCGGGGGCCTCGTGCGGGAGGGAGGAGGAGGAGGTCTGCATCTGTGCGCGGGCAAAACGTGCGAGAGGTGTGTGACTCTAAGATGTCAAGCCAGAGAAGCGGAGCCCAGTGGAGGCTGGAGGCTCCGATGTCAGCGGGGGCTGTGAATCCGCTCTGGCTTTGAGTCAGAGCTCTGCAGGAGCTGTTCAAGGTCCTGAACCCATTTGGGGGATAGGGTTCAGCATCCCTTGGATAGCTCCTTTAGAGCTCTGGCTGAAACCCAGACCGGATTCACAGCCCCATTAATAGCAAAGCCACCCGCCTCCACCGGATGAGCCCTTCCAAAGCATTTTCAGTGTCCTGTTTATTTCCATGGATGAGTGCTTCCAAGCATGACATGCAGGCTGTCACGCTTCACAGGCAAGCTAATGGGTGAGAAAGAATGAACTGCCTCTCTTTCCACGAGGAAGAGTTCCGTATTAACTGTTCAGACGTTTGTGTACTTCACCACACCAATCCTGAACGTTTGACACAGGATGCAAGTCTCACTGAATTCTGTCAAAAACAAACAAAGGGTCTCGTGTCACCTTAAAGGCTTACACACTTATTTTTTGCATAAGTTTCCGCCGACAATATGCACAGAGTATCAGGGTGAATGTTAGGGGTTTTGTATGCATATGGGGGGGGGGATTGTAAAACAGTGCGGTCAGAAGGGAATATAATGCAGAGAGCAATAAACTCATTATTAACAGAGGTCTTTCACAGTGCTGTTGTTGCTGGTAACACAAACAGCCTGTC
The DNA here is from genome assembly GCF_023053635.1 of Elgaria multicarinata webbii. Taxonomy (NCBI): domain Eukaryota; kingdom Metazoa; phylum Chordata; class Lepidosauria; order Squamata; family Anguidae; genus Elgaria; species Elgaria multicarinata. Next base: position 66,292,761 of record NC_086178.1, read on the forward strand.
CCTAGATAAACCAGTTGACACATACGGGATCATAGAATTGTGGAGTTGAAAGGGACCACAAGGATCATCTAGTCCAACTCCTGCAATGTGCAGGAAAACCAGTTCAACCATTCATGACAGGTGGCTGTCCAGCCTCTTCTTAAAAGTCTCCAGAGATGGAGAACCCACAACCTCTACAAGTAGACTGTTGTACAGATCTTACTGTCAGGAAGTTTTCCCTTATATTTAATGGACATCTAGGTAGCTGTAACTTATACCCATTATTTTGGGTCTTAATTTCTGTGGCAATGAAAAGTAGTTCTTGACCTTCTTCTCTGTGGCATCCGTTTATGTACCTGAATGCTGTTCTCAATGTTCTTTTCTCCAGACTGAACATCCCAAGTTTCTTCAGCCTGTCCTGATAGGACATGTCCTCAAATCCCTTTACCATCTTTGTTGCCACCCTCTGAACCTGTTCTAACCTGTCAATATCCTTCTGGAAATGTGGTGCCCAGAATCATACACAATACTCCAGGTATAGTCTCACTAGTGCTGAGTAGAGAGGAGTAAGGACTTCATGTTTCTTTGATACAATGCTTCTTCTAACACAGCCCAAACTGTGTTCTTCTAACACAGCCCTTCTAGCAGCTATCTTACACTGCTGACTCATGTTCAGATTGCTGTGGATGCCCATACCCAAATCCTTCTTCAATCTAGTACTTCCAAACCATGAATTCCCCTCCCCTCCCTAGATGTAATACCTTACATTTCTCCCTGTTAAAGGACATATTGTTCCTCTCTGTCCAGTCTTCCAACCTGTCCTGTAGTGTGATAAAAATCCATTAACCCAATTCAAGCCTTTTGTGATAGATTTAAACCTGGTGATGAATTCAAAGTCATCAGTCTTTCACTCTCATCTCCTTCTGACATTCTTTTGCTCCACAATGGACACTTTTTAAGGTCAGTGATAAGAGTTTGGCTCTGAGAAGCTCAGTTTAATTTCCTTCTGACCTCACTGTTTACCATTCTTTTCCCCCTCCCAGCCCCAACACATGCATGCACTATATGTTCTCCATAATATGCCCTGCATCTGATGAAGTGTACTACAGTCCATGAAAGCTTACACCAGAACAAATGTGTTGGTCTTTAAGGTGCCACAAGACATGGTTGTCTTTGCTGCAATAGACTAACACAGCCACCCACTGGAAACGGAATTCTGTGTAACAGACACCATGCATACTATATGCTTCAAAAGAATCCTTGCCGTCTTCTTGCTTTATAGTTAATTGGCACCTGAGAGAATTAGAACGCAGGGCTGAGCAAGCCTGGGTGATGCCATATGTTTGTTTATTCCTTGACGCCATATGATTTCAGCATGGAAGTTGGCTGGAGACTGAATGAGACAGTCAGCTCCTGTTTTACTGAGTGCAATTTGGGACATTTAGCAATCTGAACCTAGCTAGTGACAGGCTCAGGTATTGCTGACAATTTTGTACCTAAGGGACTCATTAGCTTGTGTTGCTGAGCATGCCTGAGCACACTGTGATACACCGAATGCAGCCATATATGGGGGTCCTGGCAGGAGCTCCTGATTGTGGTGCCTGTCTGGTGTGACAAAACCAGAAAGGGCTATTATGCACCTGGCAGATCCTAATGCATGCCTGAAGTCTGCATTTATCTTGGGGGAGGAGGGACAAATTGTATGAGTCCTGTATTTAGAGTATATTTCCCTCTCTGGGTCCAACGCTGCAATAGCTGTTCATCAACAGCACTTCTAATTGGCTGTTTTTGCTCACTGTGGGTGGGGAAAGCAGGAGAAGCTAACTAAAGCCAGACTGCAATGATCAGGCTTGAAACAGTAAGGCATTTAATTATTAAATATTTTTTAAAATACAAAGTTTATAATTACTGTTACATGAATGGCATGGGGGAACCCAACAAAGCCATATGGCTTACAGTTTATAAATATATGCATTTACATAGGGTGACCATATGGAAAGGAAGTTAGCCCTGCCCTCTTTTGTATCTGGTCACTGTAGCTAAAGAAGGCAGAGCTCCTGCAGTTTTAACTGTTGTGGTGAAGAGGGAATTTCACCAGGTGCTGCATGCATACAAATGACACCTGCTGAAATACCCTTTTCTCTACAACTGTTAAAGATACAGGAGACTTGTCCTCCTTTCCATACGGTCACTCTATCAGACTTTAAGTCTTACATTTTTCTTTTAAATGTAAATTTAAATGTAGCCCCTTTTTTTATATATAGGCCCCACATTTTACACTTCTACTATCTTGGTTGACTAAACGTTTAATTGAATGTTTAGTATTCAATTTAGTATTGACAAAATAATGTCTGCCAACACAGATGCCTGCCTGCCAAATAACAAGGGCTGCATACATACAAAACCATTAGCATTTCCATGGAACTTTTTTTACACAATATTTAGAAGCACACATATGTATGTTTTTTCCACTTAAGAAAATAAAAACTGAAGTAAATGTGGCTCAATCAGAAATGTCAAATTTGATATACCTTTAGGGGAGGAAATCCTTTCCAAATCTCTCTGTCTTGGCAATTTGTCCTATTCAGTGATATCTTTTGTGCAGTTACAAATGGCAATGAATCCTGCAGCAGGCATGAATTAAATAATCATCCTTCCTCCGTCAATTTCTGTCCCTAAGGTACTAGCCTTGGAAGCTGATCTATTGCTACAATAAAGCACAGTGGTGTGTGCTCATGCATTAACATTTATTTCAGAACCAGTTCTCCCTGCTCTGCTCCCCCTTTACATGTGCAATCATTAAACATTTCTATTTGCAACTGCCCGACTTTCCCCTTCATGTACTTTGAGAGCCAAGTTTTTGCTCATTCAGTGTGATTTGATGGCAGGCTTCTGCATTCTTAATCATCATGCCATTTCCAGTGCACTTCCCTACATTATTATCATGGGTTCCCCCATGTGAAGCTTAATACATCGGCATTTAGAAAGAAATCACAAGAAGAGCAAATTTAGAAGAGACCCTACATAAAAAAAAGTTTTCTGTTGCACAGAGAAAAGCAGGAGTTTCTATATAAAAATGAACTGAAACAGGATTCTCATTCATCTGCACCAGCCACATCCAATAAGTACAGCTATTCGCAGCATGAAAGGACCATAATGAAACTTCCTGCCATACAGCTGTTAAAGATGAGGAGCCTGGCAGAAAAAAGAGGTGGCAACCCCAATAAAGTACTAACAAGGCCCTTTAAAACAACAACAACAAACAAAAAGCACCTCACGTTCTTTCCATCCCGAATATGGGGAACTTTGCAAATTTTAGTAAATTCCCATCAAAACTGAAATGAAACAAAATTCTCACCCACCCTACCAGGAAGCAGGCTCCACTGAAGTCAATGGGACTTAGAAGTAGACATGTAAAAGCCTGCACTATTAGATACTCATTTCAGCCCTTTCAAACTGTTCTTTATATGGGCTTCATCCCACGTACCCGTTTCCCTCGAATTATCCCCATAGCGTAAAGCTGTTGTTGTTGTTAGCCTGGGCAGCAGCGCTCCTAAGATCCTTTGCATACCAGGAAAGGGTTTAAGGGGGAGAAATGTAAAAAAATCATTAAAAAAATCAACAGATGACCCAATGGGATTCAAATTTGGAATGCTTAAAGCCCTCCTTAATATCTATTACTGTGCCAATTTTGATGCCTTTATCTTTAAAACTTACACAGATGTAAGCATTTGTTTAATTTGTACTTTAAATATATCAAATCATTCTCCTGAGCCCCCAGTGGCCGCTCGGAGAACAACAAAAGATTCGCTCCTAAAGAAGTAGTTAAATAGGTCAGTTCTTTTATATATGAAGCACAATTAAAGCAGGATGCATGGGAGTACTTCACAGTCAAAGCAGATTATAAACTGGAAAACTTCGGAGTCCTTTGCACACAGTTTGCACTGATTGCACAGTATAACACTGGTGTGATGAAGCTATATATTATCTGTGCTATCTGCACTTCCATTGTATTGGTGTCATCTTTGGTCATTGTGAACATTTTGTTTTTCCAAGGCATCTTGTGGGACATATACACGGGACAGGCTTCAAAGTACACATGTATAGAGTCAGACTGCCTGTCTGTGATTATGATCCAGCCAAAGCTAAGCACAATTAAAAGAAATAAAAATCATACCTTAAACAGAAAAGATAACCTGAAATAAAAACAGTATGTCGCCTATGGTTGAGGAGCTGAAAGTAAGCAACAGACTTCCAGTATTCTCCTAAACCCTCAGTGTTGCTCATTGAAGGGGGTTAGGATCTGGCAGAGGCATCCACCCGCAGAAAGGAATTCTGCTGGCGTGGGGGCTCTGCCATAGCAGAAGCCTTTGCTGCACATATAGAAAGCTGAGCTGGCAAGAAACTACCATCTATGATGCTCCTGCCAGGAGTAGCAATGCTGGCTCCAGGTTTTTGGGGTCCCATGGGCAAGACATCTGAATGAGCTCACTGTGGCGTCTTAACTTCACCTGTGCCACCCACAGGCTACTGGACAGGACTATCTACGCCACTCACGCTCAGGCCTTCACTCAATCCCCCCTTGCACTGGTGAGGGTTTAGGCTTACTAATGCTGCTACTCCTGTCTCGCCTTTACTCTTTTAGGCTCCACAGCCCAGCAACCCAGCCCTCAGTTTCCTATTCTGCTGCCACCATGAACAGGCACTCTTCCACAGACCACATCAGTTGTTTGAACTTAATTAGAATTTATTAACATAAGTAATTGCTTGTAAACAAGCTTAATGGTTCCCTCAGTTGCAGTGCCTATGGTTACAAGGGTTCTATGCATATTTGTTTCTGTAAGTTCTTTCTTAAAAGGTTCCACTATAGAATTCTACTATCTATATTCTCACACTAACCTTCCTATCTAGTATCTGCTTCTCAATCTCTTCACACTCTGTAATTTAACCCTCTCTCCTCATACACTCTTCACATAATCATCTACTTCTCTCATATATTTCTTTTCTTATAATCATACACTTCTGACTTCCTGTCAGCTAAAACTAGAGAGAGAGAGAGAGAGAGAGAGATTGAGATTTCTCCAGCTCCTCCCACTCTCACACAGTCAGCCAATCACTCCCCCGCCACTATCCAATCAGCACTCAGGCATTCATTCCCCCTTCTACTAACTTACCCAAACTATACATACAAATTGTAAGTACATTGAGCCCTACTTACTTCCTGAACTTTATGCATAACTTTGCAAATATTTACATTTAAGGCATATAAGCCAGATGAACATCACACTCATGCCCTCATTGTGTCTACGTTCTCACCACCATTGTCACCACCTGCTCCTCCTCATTTGATCAGTAGAAACCCAGGGCATCTACTGCTCCTCCTTCTCACCACCACCACTGTCTTTTGAGCCAGAGCGAGAGGCAGGTGAAAAAGCAGCTTACGATTCTTATCAGTGGTCCCTTGACAGTGCCCCCAAATTGCTACACTTGACTCCAGACCCATTAGGAAGCATAAAACCGCAACGTGGAGCATTTCATGAAGTCCAAAGCTGCTCCATTCCTCCGAGACCAGCTCAGTTTATGGGCCCTCTCCTACACCAGCCTGGAGCTGGCACAGGGAAATTCTTTCCCATTGTAACTGCTTTGCCAGAATAAAAGGAGGGGGGAAATATCCCCGCCCGCCTTCCATACTTGCTGGTGCAAGCTGTCAGGGCTGTGGATGAAGCAGTAAATCTGCCTTATTACTCCCCTCCAGGCCACCCTACCTGGACCCCACTTAGGATTCTTCTGCCCCACTTGGGCATGACAGGGGCACATCTTATTAATGTGAGCAGTGGGTAGCCTTCATAGGCATGCACAGCACATTTCATTAGGATGTGCACCCAGGGAAATGTATTTATTAATTTATTAAAGGTGAACATTTAGTAGACACTCAATCATAAAGGACATTATTTTTATTCATTCATTTATTAAACACTGTAGACTCTAATGCTCTATTAGGTGTTCAGCTTGCCTGACCAGGGTACAGCCATTGCAGGGTAGGGAGTAGGGAATGAGGAGACACGCCTCAAGCCCCAGCATTGGTAGGGCTTTGAGGTGACACTGGCCAGAGGAGGGTCTTATGAGGCAATATTAGGGCAAAAGCTTCTGGCAGAGAGATATTATTGCTTGAGACATTAGGGTGTGTCTGGGCACACCCAGCACACCCCTTGCACACGCCTATGGTAGGCTTTATTGTTTATTTCTGCCATTCATTTTCATGAAGGATATGTTTAGCTCTTGCCATCTGTATCTTCATTCTCTATTTGGTTAAGCATAGACAAGGATCATATTTAATTTCTGAAGTTACAGGGAAGCGCCACCAGCTGGATGCTACCAGCTGGCCACACTTTCAGTGATCTGGGGATCTCTGCCCCTTATTTGCCCTCTGTCTGGTAAGTTTCCATTATTTCACATTATGGGGAGCAGGGGCAGTGCTTGAGTTGATCTTCTTTAATCATTTTGATACCAACTGATTTTCTTTTTAATCTTTGGAAATTACGTCTTTAGTTCGATACTAACAAAAGTTTATTATTCACTGCAGGCCACAGATTGGGGGGGAGAGAGGATTCGAGGGTTTTTAAAGGGGAAAAGGTTACTTAGTGTTTCCTCACAAATAACCAGCGTGTTTGAAAGGAGACAAATCCCTAGCGCTTCTCGCTTGTTGCCATCTGGCAATTGCATAACTGGGATAAACCCCTTGGATGTGTGTGCATGTGTTTGTGTGTGTGAGAGAGACAGAGTGAGGCATGAAGGCTTGGAATATTTTCTCTAAATTGACCTCCCCTCCCAAGTGTGAATCTTAGAATAATACTGTGGCACACAAATGTTTAGTGAGATTGTCAGTCACGTCCTAAAATCAGGGAGCTGGTGGGTGTTAAAATAATAACAGGCACCATCATACTCTCTCTGTGTGTGTGTGTGTGTGTGTGTGTGTGTGTATGCATGCAAGAGAGAGAGAGGGAGAGAGAACTAGAGAAAAGGCTTTCTGTGCTATCAGCATGCTGGCAGCTCCCATCTCTCTCTCTCTTTTTCATCTGGCCCTTGTACTGGAGTTTGAAAGAAAATAACACACACACACACTATATATACAGCTGAAGGTATACAGAAGAGGTGGGTTGTCAACAAGCCACATGCAAGTCCTGTTGTCTGGCATGATTACTGCCATGCTGCCAAACTGTGGTGGTAGAAAAGGAAAAGGAAAATGGTGGCTTCCACTGAATTTCAATAGCAAACCACTGTGGAAGCTACAAGTACATGTTTAGCTTGTTTTCAAGTTAAATCCATCCTCCTGAAGCCTCCGTAGCATTTTGCTGCTAAAATTCACTGCCAAACACCCAATTCTTTTTTCTTTTTCTTTTTTTGCTCTGCGCTGCCATATTTCATTGGCCTGGTAGCAGCAGCAGCAGCAGAAGTGACCCACAGGGGCTCTGGGAGGGGGAGGGGGCCTTCTCCTCCCCTGAAGTTGCCCACTCCTTCTATATACAGAAAGGACCCTAAAATGTTGGATCAAAATGACTGCAAGATTCCAGAATTAGATAAAAGATTACAGAAATGCATCTTTTGTTTGGAATTTAACCAATTGCACGATCCTGCAGAGAAACAAAAAGATGGTTTTCTTTAAATAAGAATGGTCAAATTCGTGTTTATGTCTAAAGCCAGATAGTTTATAGCTGCCATTTACTGTGTTTTGTGCTGTGTATACAAGTGGTGTGTATACACATCCTCCCTTTGTCCTCCCTGTTTTTGTTCACATTTTCAGCAGTCGATTATTTGATGCTCTGTACTTAATTAAGTACATGAAGACTGTCTTATACTTTAATTCTCTCATTTCCTAAGACAAAACTTCTTCCCACAAACCTTTGCTCTTTTGTTCTACTTCCTCCCCTCTGTTTCATCCTTCCCCTCTTTCAGTTTTTCTTCAACTTTCAATATACTGTTTCAATCTATTCCCATTCTCTATCTGACTCTATCTTGGCAGAAGCAGGAGACAAAGAGTATATTACGCCAACGATATACTGGCGTCTGTATTATTTATTATTTATTTAAAACATTCCTTGGCTGCCTTTCAGGGTAGAAGTCCTCCCAAGGTGGCTTACAGCAATAAAATACATTAAAACAGTTGAAATATTTAAAGCAACAAAAACATATAGTGAAATAGCAATAAAACAACGATAAAAGCCAACAATAAAACCAGCAATAACAGCAGTCATATGAGGAGAAATAATATGTTTTCAAGGCGTCTTAAAAGTCTGCAATGACAGAGCATGATGGACCTCTGATGGCAATTTGTTTCAAAGGTGTGGGGTCACTGCAGAGAAGGCCTTCTCACATGTGGTAATCCACCTGACTGCTCTTACAGGTGGGCATATGAGAAGGGCCTCTCCTTCTGATCTTAAAGTGTAAACAGGCTGATATGGCTGAAGGCAATCCTTCAAGTAACTTGGTCCCAAACCATTGAAGGCTTCAATGGTCAAACAGCACTTTAAATTTAAATCTGTATTGGCTCCTTCTTGTATTCTGGACATAATGTAAAGTGCTAGTTAAAACCGCGGTTTAAGGTGTCTTCTGAAGAGGGCCATTGGCTACTATCCCTAGTTTGTAGTTCGTAAAGATTCTGTTGCTACTGCTCTGATTCTGTGAGAACTCTACTGGTATGAATCCAATCCAGGCAAACTAGCTCTGTCACAGTATCTGACATGGCCCAGTCAATGCATGGCTGTGAGCTGAGATATGAGATTATCAGGAGCCTCATTCCCTCAATGTTGCAAAGAAGAATGGGATACAAACATTTGACAAAATAGAGGCTTGCCTTAAAAAGCAGCATACAAATGAGAAAAGCAAGCAAGCAAGCAAGCAAGCTCTCTACAATATTTTAGTTAGGTGGGGGAAAGCTGGAAAATGTGGGAAATATGATAGTACCATCAGGCAGATCCACAGCTTTTTGGAGAACTGAATTTAAATGGCAGTTCATCAATGGCTCCTAATCAAACTGGAGGGAGGTTTTCAGTGGGGTGCTGCAGAGCTCTGTCCTGGATCTGGTATCTTCAACATTTTTATCAATTACCTACATCAAAACTAGATGTGGCATTATTCATGTCTTTGGTTTGTGGGTTTATTTGTTTTTAAACTTACTCAATAGCTGGCACAGGGAAGGAGGTGGGAAGAACTGGATCAGGATCATGGCATTATGGGTAGGTGGTTTTTTGCCATTTCAAATAGCAGGCCCAGATTTCAATCAGGACTGTGGTGTAGGCAAAGGGGTAATAGGCCACCACCACCCCAAAAGATGAAAAGGAATCTTTAATTGGAATGGGTTCAAAGGAAGGCAACAAAGATGGCCAGGGATATGGAAAACAAGTCCTGTGAGGAAAAGCTAAAGGAACTAGGTATGATTAATCTGGGGAAAAGAAGACTGAATGGAGAAATGATAAGATTCTTCAAATACTTGAAGAAGGGGGCAAAGACCTGCTCTCTGGTAACCAAGAGGGCAGGTCAAAATCTAATGGGCCTATGTTACAGGAGAATAGATTTTGGTTGAACATTAGGAGAAATGTCTTAATTGTTAAGGGGGAGGGGAGGCTTTCCCTTGCTGGAGATCTTCAAGCAGATCTCCTACAAATAAATTACCTTATGAACTCTTTAAATGGTTACCTAGAAATTGGTCCCTTTGGATTCTGCCCATAGTGTCATTGTTGTTGTTGTTGTTGTTGCATATATGAAGATTGTCATTTTAACAGCCTATGCAGAGGAGGACACCCCTAAGCCTACTGAAATCAGTGAGTTTCAGGGAGTGCCTAACTCGACCTAAGATTAAGCTGTTGTTCTCCTCAAGCACAATGACAGTCTTGAAACATGTTAATACCTCTGTCTCCAACTTCAGCCATTCTGTCATTTAAAATTAGCAACTGCTGAACATTAGAAGGATTAGACAGAGCTAGCTTCCCCATGTAAGTTTCTGGTTAGAAAGAAGGGGTGGGATTGACTACGCAGACTTGTCCAGTAAGACATTTGCTCTTTACTCGCATTAATTTTGAGCCCACATAGATTCTGTATTACTTCTTCACAACGCCTCATGTTATTTTCTCAAGTTGGGTACATGTATTTGCAAATTATGGAGATTGGTGGAGCCCAATTTTAAAATATGTAAATATGCTGCCATCTGCCGGGCACATAAGTGATTCCCACATAATTAGATGACTTCACACTACACAGTTTTCTTATCATTTGATTACTTCATGCTGCATATAATGTATAACCACACCCACAAACCACAGGATACTAACCAGGGAAAGGGTGTTGACTAGCTTGCCCCAGTATATATGAATTATGAGTTTACTTGTTTATGATTTAATCTCTGTAAAATCAGGGTACACAAGTATTGCAAGCATTGCTTTATCCAGACAGGCCTAGTACCATTAATCTAAAGTCCGCCTCTGGGGACCTTCTCCGAGGCTTTGAAGAAGGCAACAAGGGAGAGGGCCTTCTCTGTGGTGGCCCCCAATTATGGAATGATCTCCCCGACGAGGCCCACCTGGTGCCAACATTGCGATGAACTTTTAATAGATCCCTGACATGTTTTAGGTTTGGCTGGCAGCTCAATGGCTGTTTTTAGACATATGTTGTCTTTGTGTATACTGTCTGTTTTATGTTTTTATGTTTTTATATTTTGTATATTGTTTTTAATGTTTTAAACTTTTGTAAACCACCCAGAGAGCTTCGGCTATGAGGCAGTATAGAAGAAATAATAATAATAATAATAATAATAATAATAATAATAACAACAACAACAACAACAACAACAACAACAACAACACTCAACTCCCTTCTTTGGCCCCATTATGCCCAGTTCACCACCAGTTGGACTTTTACTGTAAGGGAGTCTTCCCCCTCCAAATGTATTGGACTAACATCTGGAATAATTCTGGAAGTTGTAATCCAACACATCTGAAGGCTGCCAGGTTGATGAGGACTGTTTGGTAAAGGATATTGATTTCATCCCAGCTGCATTGAACTGTTTCCTGTTATTTCCACCCATTGCTTCTGCTCCTGCCTTTAGGGATGAGTTTTCAGGGGGAATCAAAGCAAACTCCTTTACATTCTTGCCATTGATGAACTCTTTCAAGACCTGTTTACAGACTGGTCAACCAACAGTAAATTATTCTATGGCAATGTATGTTCATTTTATATTTTGTAGTGCCAGCACTTATTTATTTAATAATAATAATATTTATTTAATAATAATAATAATAATAATAATAAATAATAATAATAAAACCTCTACCATTACTACAAATGATGTTATTTAATAAGCACAATGGCTAAGTTATCCATAAATCTTGTGCACTGATGCCCTCTGATGGTGATAATCTGTATACTATTTCCAATATCCTTACTCAATTTGGATACTGGTTTAGGGCAGTTATCAGATCAAACGGCTTGCTTGATTTTCTTAATTTTAATTATTTTAGTTTGGGATTATTATTTTTATTTGTGTATTTTTAGAAACTACCTTGAATACTGTAAACTACCTTGAATACTGTGAGAGGATGGTGGGATACAAATGTTAGAAATAAAGGAACAGATATAGATTTGGCAGAAAAATATTTTGCTACTTCCCCCAAATGTCAAGCAATAACAAATGCTAAGGTAAATAACGCAGACTGAGAATTATCTCTTAGTCTGAAAACTCATTTTTGCCCATTGACTAAGGTGCTATGATGTCACAGAAGCCTGGTAGTCAGAGCTCCAAGTTCTGTTTAGTGAAACAAGCAACTGCAAATTAAAAGTATGCTGGTTTGTGGCATTATTTCAAGAGAGAACACTTTACCAATTTGATTTTGGCATTCAGACCTACAAATGCCAGCTTGGTTGGAGATGGTATGTAGGTGAAAGAACTCAGAGGCCTGAACACAACAGGTTATTCTAGAATTCATCTCTTTAAAAGCAGGGGGAATTAATGTTAAATCAGCTGAATTTAAATAACATGTTAAATCAGCTTTACAACAAATTATCAAAAGAAAGGAGCTTAGGTGTGTGCAGTGAGTTTGTTAGTGAGCAGAAATATGGACTTCATGGATTGTAAGCCTATGCGGCAGGGCCTTGCTATTTACTGTTTTACTCTGTACAGCACCATGTACATTGATGGTGCTATATAAATAAATAAATAATAATAATAATAATAATAATAATAAGTTCCAGAATTTCCATGGAGTACAGGAAGCAGCCTGCTGCTATATTTGTGTGGTTCTTTTAAACATCCTCATGAGAGGACCCTACCCCATCTGCAGCACCAACACTTGGGAAATTTGGGTGATCTTGAGGCCCAATAGTAACTGAGTGGCTCCTAAGCCTTGAGTCTGTTCACATTGGTTCTATCTGTGGACCTATCTATGGATCCTAGCAGCTGTGAAATCCTTCCATAACAGTACATCTCTGTTATAGAAAGTGTGGATTAAAATTACACAAATAGAAGGGAAGGCACACTGCTTGGATCCCATTGTCTCAGGCAGTGGATCCTTCTTCCCACCCCACAACAGTGAGTGCATCATTCACATCACTTCAGTCCTCAGTTCTCTTCACATTCCAGAGAGCAGCAGACAAAATGGATTAAAATGATGCAATGGCATATTGCATTTTCACACTGAAAAGACAGTGGCACATAATACACAGAAATTATTGGATGGTCCTACTGGAATACAGGAATATATGGGTTCAGCCATAAGACTGGGAGGTGGATAGAGTACCATGGAAACAAACAGCCCTGTGGGTGTGGCTGGACAGCAAAGGCAGGAGAACAGAGCATACTTCTGTAGGCCCATAGGTGATGGCAAGGCTAGATGCCCTAGGGAAGGAGCCTGTAACACCTGCAGTCACAAATGCTTCAGTAGAACCAGGTAGAGAAGAGTCAGATTCATGGTAGCAGGGTCACAGCAAGACAAGGCATTATCAGGACTCTGGACAGCATTCTGCAGCATTATTGTCCGGCAAAGTTTCCTCACATGGAAAGCTGTTGTCCCAGCTAGGGACTATAAACAACTGAGTCCTTAGGAAGGCTGCCAGGCCTAGAACTTTCAGAAGTTCCACCCATACTGGATACTATCTGTAGTCCTTAAAGGGCTCGCAATCATTTCTGTGGCCTCTTGCTCTTATGTGGTTGTGAGACAGATGACACTGTGGAGGAGTCATCCTCAGAGTCTGAAATTAGAGAAGGATTATTTCCTCGTGTCTGGAAGGTATATGCAGGGTTGCTGAGAATTCTCCCTGAAGTGGGGCAACCAGTGGCTCATCTGATTCAGACTCCTCCTCAATGTGCTGTAAGCCTCCAAGCCCAGGGTCATGACAGGCAAGGCATGGCAGGGCAGAAGCAACTCTGTTGGATCTCCCAACCCAGGCATCTGAGATATCTAGATGATAATATAAAAACAAAAATAAATCAAACTTTTGATTTACTCTTGAAGTGTGTCAATATCCAGTGGTGAAAAATATCATTGGTGCCATTGGGTTATGCAAATGAGTCCAGTTGTCCTTTCCTACTTCAGTCTTTACTCAAGCACCATCCCTTACACCAGCCTTCCCCAACCTGTTGCCCTTCAGATGTTTTGGACTGCAACACCCAGTATTCCTGACTATTTGCCACGCTGGCTGGGGTTGATGGGAGTTGAAGTCAAAAACATCTAGAGGGCACCACATTTTAGAACACTGCCCTATCCTAACCTGTTTTTTCCTCCAGTTTTATCCCTACATCCCTAGGGCCAATATTCCCCTAATGCTTAGGGTTACACCCTATCATTTTCTAAATTAGAAGGAAGCAGAGAACTCTTTTTGTTCTAGTCAATTCCACACCCAGTGATTCTACACTGTAGAATTATGCACCGAAAAAAGTATTGTGTAATTGTGTGACTTTTAGAAATAATGGTCATAGACTTTTTCTAAGTCTTCCTATTTATGATTTTATTCATTGAGTGTATTAATTAGCACAGCCTTCATATTAAGTAACTATGGAACTTTTATGGCATTACCTTAGAAATCTAAACAAAACACTAGTTTTATGTCAGAAAAATTGAAATCAGGGAAGAGAGACGTCTTTGAATGCCATCTTCATATGTTATATTTAGGGACAGTTGTAAAGTACTGTACTCCAGGTCTTTCTGCTTTAATGTCTGTTCCCCACTCTTTTAAAAAAGTAGTCAGGGGTGGATAAGAGACAAAACAAAATGATGGTTGTGCTCCCCATGCAACCCACTTTAGATTGGCTTTTAACTCAATTTGTTACATTTCTGTTGAAAACTAATGGATTAGATTATACCATGAACTAATTACAGTACAGTATGCATTACTGTGAATTATTTAGGGATGTGCTCCGCTTCTAATCGGACCGGAGAAGCAGGAGCGGAGCGGGGGGCTTCGCCTGCCCTTAAGGCGGAGGCGAAGAGGATTGGGGGGCCGGCAGAGTGTGGCGAAGAGGATCGAGGTGAAGGCGGATCCTTCGCCTCGATCCGGAGCTCCGCCGGAAAGGTAAGTGGGGTTTACCGGGCCCTGCCGCTGTCGCCCATGCGGCAACGGCGGCAGGGCCCGGTAACCCCCCTCCCCGCCCTCCTCTCCCTTACCTGCCTCCGTCCACGGTCCGTCAGCATCTTCAATTGAGCCCGCGGTTCCAACAGGTGGAACCACGGGCTCAATTGAAGACGGCGACGGACCACGGACGGAGGCAGGTAAGGTCCCCCTCTCCCTTGGTCCCTTACCGGGCTCTGCCGCTGTCGCCGCATGGGCGGCGACGGCGGCAGGGCCTGGTAAACCTCCCCCCCCCCCGCCCTCCTCTCCCTTACCTGCCTCCGTCGGCGGTCCGTCAGCATCTTCAATTGAGCCCGCGGTTCCAACAGGAAGTCTGGGCCGCTTGCGGCCCAGACTTCCTGGTGGAACCACGGGCTCAATTGAAGACGGCGACGGACCACGGACGGAGGCAGGTAAGGTCCCCCTCTCCCTTGGTCCTTTACCGGGCTCTGCCGCTGGGACTGCCTTGAGTCTTGGCGTACGTATGTATCCCTGGACAAGCTATCATGGTGGCAAGTTTGAGATTTTTAATGTGCAAATTGACGGAGCTATGGAAAGGGGTGTGAATGGGGTGCCCGGTTTTCATAAATTCCCCAAAAATCAGGGGATGATGGGACTGCCTTGAGTCTTGGTGTGCGTATGTATCCCTGGACAAGCTATCATGGTGGTGAGTTTGAGATTTTTAACATGCAAGTTGACGGAGCTATGGAAAGGGGTGTGAATGGGGTTCCCGATTTTCATAAATTCCCCAAAAATCAGGGGATGATGGGACTGCCTTGAGTCTTGGCATGCGTGTGCACCCCTGGATAAGCTTTCATGGTGGCGAGTTTGAGATTTTTAACGTGCAAATTGACGGAGCTATGGAAAGGGGTGTGAATGGGGTGCCCGGTTTTCATAAATTCCCCAAAAATCAGGGGATGATGGGATTGCCTTGAGTCTTGGCGTGCTTGTGTATACCTCCATGAGGTGTCATTGTGCCAAACTTGAGGTTTCTAACTTTAACAGAAAAAAAGTTGTATACTTTTTTAGCTTAATGCAAGCCTATGGGGGGGGGGGGAAACGGAGCTTCGATCCAGATCCGGAGCTCCGAGCGGAGCAGAGTGGACATAGGCGGAGCGGGGGCGGGGCGGAGTGGCCTGATCCGCAAATTGCGGATCTGGAAGTGAAGCGGAGCGGGGGGTCCGTGCACACCCCTAGAATTATTCTAGTAGAAGGGTGCCACACTCCGAACCCTGGTAAAAATATGTACACAGATAGGAGTATGTACCTGATGAAAAGTGCACTGCAAAATGTTCTGTCTTATGGCCCAAAGTGGACTGGGAGGAGCAACAGCAGTTTAATAATAATTTTGTACCTGACTCTTATATCATTCTGATTCAAGGCTACTTCTAAAGATACAATTTTCATTTGGAGGATTGCATCTAACGTCACTCCCATGATTAAAAGTGTAATATTGGAAGGATTTATGCCTTTGTTACTCATTACATGGGTACGCTGAGCCACATCCCTGGACAAGTCCTGTAATGAGTTCTGCAGATGTGATGCCTTTCATCACAAGACTGTGTAGCAGGTGCACTCCCCAGAATGATGAACCATAATGATGAACATTGACCTCAGGGTTTCTGCTTCCCAGCATTTAGAATAATTGAATCCTAGGACATCCAGCACATCCCAAGGCAGCATCTTCCACATATCAGTTCTCCACATTTCAACTAATTAATACCTTAATATATCACAAGCAGAGAACAGTGAAGAATAGTGTCTTGCAGTGCTGACCTCTAGAGTTATCTCCCATCACACTATACTCCTCACATAATTTGGTTTTCAAGATTGCACATGATGATGATGATGATGATGATGATGATGATGATGATGGGCTAGCTAGTTGGCTGGTGTAGAATTTGCCCTTATTTCATTTAACAATTTCTTTCTTTATTTAAAATTATTTTAAACTACCTTTAAGGATGGAACTCTCTCATAATATGTTGCAGTAATCCAAACAGGAGGATTCCAGAACATGGATCACTGAAGCAATGCCATCCCTGTCCAGGGAGAGTCACAGCTGGTGTACCAACCTCACAGAAGGTGTTCCAAACCACAAAGGCCACTTGTGTCTTTAGTGATGAAGATGGATCAAAGAGCATACCCAAACTACAAAGCTGGTCATTTGAGAAAGCGGAAACCCTCCAGAACAAGTTGAACATCACTCACCTGGAAAGACAAACCATCCAGTAACAGTAGTTTTGTCCTGTCTGGATTGAGTCTCAGTTTATTGGCCCTCATCCAGTCACTTACTAGTATTTCCACTGTTTTACCTTGAGTTGATGAAAAAGAGAAATAGAGATGGGTGTCATCCACATATGGATGACAACCAGTCAAAATCCCCCAATGTCTTCATTCAGCAGTTCGATGTAGATAAGATAAAACTCTGTCAGATCCTAAAATAGAAATTCCTCCAGCACCACCTTCTGAAAACAACTATCATAGTAGGAGTGGAACCATTATAAATTGGGGCCAGCAATACCCAATTCATTCTCTCCAGAAAGAGAGCCTGTTTGATGGTACTGAAAGCTGCTGAGGTCCAGAAGAATCAGCATGATTGCACTCCCACTGTCCCTCCTGGCAGAGGTCATCCCACTGTGTAAGCAAGGCAGTTTCTGTTCCAAAACCAGGCCAAAAATCTGTTTGAAATATATCTAGAACATAGGTGTCATCCAAGAGTGCCTGGATTTGGCCGACAACCACTCGTCTTGCCCAGGAAGGCTCTTGCTACTGGCAAAAAGCTAAACAAACAAGAACACAGATTATAGTTTATTTACACTATTTTGCCAAAACATACACAAACAATTCCTCTATCAGACATGAAATATCATCACTGAAAAATGAAAATCACTTTAACAAAAAGGTGTGAAGAGGGAAGCAAGTGAAGACACCATCTTGACACCTCCTGCTAATTCTGCTGGCAACTTCACTTCTCTATCCCAGGGCCCATATAACCAAGGGATCAGCTTTGAGTTATTATTTCTACCATTTCCCCCATCACTGAGTCAGAGGTACTATTTACGTATATTAATTCTTTTCTTTTAATATTATTTCTCATTTCCAAATTTCCTTAAAAAAAACCAAACCAACCAACTTTCTTGCGTCCATTTATGTGATTCCCCCCCCCCAAATGAAAACATTTAAGGGCATGTTTATATCATTCCAAACATGTATTTGATATCCTTGGGGATCCAAATCTAAGTTAATAAATGTCCAAACTGCAATGTACAGTCACTTGCCAAAGCAAGGGCTTTTGGGGCTTGAGGGCTTAATTGCAAAATGAGACACCTGCTGGGATCAGCATGCCAGTAGTGGGTGTGGCCAAAGCCCAAAGTGGGCATGGCCACTTCTCACATACACACTTTGCACAGATGCAAATTCCATTTGCCAATTAGCGAGAGAGAGACTATTCAGTAAGCAGTAAACATTTGTGAGGTTGGGGGGGGGACTGTGACACACCCTCCTCCCCCTCCAGTCATGAACTTTTAGGCATGGTCTGCAGTGGAAATGTAACCATGCTCACTTGGATGCAGTTACATTTCTGCAGACCTTCCCCGTCAAAGTGGATGCCACAGCCCAGGACCAGGAGGCCTCAAAGACTGAAGCCTCCAGTAACAGTGACTCTGGGGAGGCACCAGAACCAGTCCCTGATCCTTCTGAAGCGGCACTCACTGCCTTATCCACACAACCCCCAGGAGTTGCAATTGCCCCTGACTCTGAGGAGTGGATCTCAGACTCTTCTAGTGAACAAGGAAACCTTGAGGAGCAGTCCTCCAACCTTCATTCCACAGGAAAAGCCAATGCCTGCAGGAAAAGGCTGCTGGCCCTTTAACAATGAGATGCAGCACTTGAGGGGTGGAGTTTCCAGAAAGACTCTCCTACCCTGACTATAAAAACCTGCCAGTTGCTCCCAGACACTGCTGGCATAATGTGTTATTCCTCTAGCTCTGGGATTGCTGACCAAGGTCCTGAAATTAAGCCTAGTTCCAGATGTGACCCAGCCACCTTGAGCACATGGTCCTACCTCCACATCATGCCATTGCCTGGGGCAGATGATGGCTTTTTTGATGGGCATGACAATGGAGGTGTAGGGCTGGAGCACATGTCCCTGCTCCCTTTCACATGTACAACTTTTGAATGACTGAAGAGGGCTACACACACACACACACCAGTCACATATATATCCATGTACATGTGCACCTACACACACAATCCACACCCTTCTATCTCTCCCTCTTCCTCACACCTTTCTCTGCTCCATGCAGATCAGCTGAAAAGGGGAAGTCACTTTCTGCTTCCTTTCTCAGCATGGAAAAGCTCTTAACTCCGATCAGCTTCCGATTGGAAATAAAAGCTTTTCCCTACCTGGGGAGAGGCCTGGGGAAGAAGCAGGCAGGCTATTTGGGAAGCCCCTGCAAGCTGGATCTGGCCCATGTGATAGAGAATCCCATGCCTGTGCTAAGGAAATGCAAAAGGCTTCTGACATAAAGAGTACCATAGGCCTGTTACTTCCCTCCTTCCCAGCTCTGGGCCTCTGGAACCATATCTTGATCCAGGGGTCTGCATTTTCCCGTGTTTCATGTCATGTGAGCGTCTCTCCAGTTTTCTCCCCCTATATGCTGTCTAGTGTGCTCCACCCACTCTTCACATCACCAAAGCAACACTGTTTTGGTGATATCACCATCTGCCTGCAGGGTGCATGACTTAGGCTGTGTTCTGGCTAAGCCACAATTTGAGAGTAAGTTCAGCTGGTCCCTCACATTTTCTCCCCCTCCTCATCTATTTGCCAGTTCTTAATGGCAAACCCTCTTTTGTGGCACCCACAGGAACTTGGAAAATGCTAGGCTCATGTTTCCACTCAGACATCCTAGGAGCACAATTACTTTGACACCGATTTATTTCCCCATTACCTACTATTTGTGAGCTATGGAAGTCTAAATGGCAAATAAATCGTCTTTGACACAGCAATCACATTAATACACTTCGAAGACTATGACCTAGTAAATGCAGAAGTCAAAGCTGAGTGCTTCTCTGGCAACTTGCCTTTTATGACTAGGATATTCAGCAAGAGTAGTTGGTTCTTGTAGACAATTTCCACAGTATGTCTTAACTCTCTCTCACTCATCAGTCTGGAAGCTCAGAATTGAAAGTTAATGAACATTGATTAGATATTTTTCTTTATCTTGTAATCATGCACATATTCACTCATTCTCTTAACATGGTCATTATAAGGGTAGATCTTCATAAAGGTTTACAGCCACAAAGTGACTTCCAGGCATGTTTCCAGAGTGGTAACTGGAGTTGTCACCAATCACATTTGGTACATAACCAGCAGGCCACAACGGCATGAAAATAATTGTTGTGATTAATGAAATATTTGCAAACATTTTGAACCGAGTCCCTGTTAGTCTTTCCTGTGCTTCCACCACCACAACTCTACTAGGATGGCCCTGCATCCTACTTTACAGATGACAGTCCTCTATTTGAAGGGGTGTTCAGTTCAAGTCCAATTTAAAAGCAAAGAACCCCAAGAAAGTAGAGCAGGGGTCTTAAAGTTGTCTACCAACTGTTAACACCTGGACCACAGACTGAGCAGGTCACCTGGTCATAGTCTTCCTCATTAGATGTATTGTATTTCTATTAGCATCATTATTTCTAAATGTGCATCTAGATATATAAATTAGCATATGCACATTTTATGCAAATCTGAAGAATCTTTCGTGTTCTTTTTTGTGTGATGCTTAAGTGCCACTATACTCTACATATACCCAACGCAAACCATATGTTCTACTGATGAGTTTTTGGAGATCCTCAGAGAAAGAAATAGAAGAGGACATCTTCAGTCCTCCAAAAACATGCACAGGGAACAGAGTTGGCTCCAGTTTTGTGGGAGGCTTTGGACAAAGGGCACTCTGGTGGGCCCCATCCACTGTTTGTGGGTCCTGGCAGTGGTGGCAGGCAACAGCAGTGCTCATGACAGTGATTGGTAACTGGGACTGCCATTTTAATTTTCCAGAATGCCTCAGAGCGATAATCTATCAAGGACATGGAAATTAAAATGGCAGTGAGATCCAGCTGTCAGGTGTTGCTTGGAGTGCCTGGAAAAGGTATTATAGGGAGTCCTTCCCAAGGATGCCAGGTTCCAGCTGCCCAAGGATGTGAGGTGCTGATGCCAACCCTGATATGATGGGAAAACACTCCTAAACTCTCTTCTTCCCAAATGAGAATGGTATGATTAAATACCCATTAAATTGTAAATCAGCTTGGAGGCTCTTTCTGGTTGAAAAAGAAACCACAAGATTGATAAACTGCATGAACTTAAGTATTGTTAAATAAAAGTTATTTTGTTTCATAAACTGGATTGGATTCTTAAAGTACCTGAGGTAAGGTACTGAAATATATGGTGGCAGTGGTGAAGTAAAAGGGTGAATAGAGTGCTGGGCTGGTTACTGTGGGGCCAGGAAGAGTCAGTGAAAGACAGAACCAGTGAGCAACAGTATGGTGACTGGGTCCATAGTTGGGAGAAATAAAAAGGAGACCCAAAGGGAGCGGTCATGACAGGAGCTGTTCCAGGATCTTTTACCCAAAAGGGAAAGGAGGAAATTCTTTAGTTTCTTCTTTCATCCTGGCTACGACATCTTTTCCTGAGGCCTCCCAGTCTTGCTTTTCCACCAAATGATCAATTCCAAGGATGCACCATCAACCTCATTTTCTGGGGATACTAAATTGCCCCCTAGGTCTTTAAGCGCATACAAACCCCGTTTGAGCATTAGCATAATGCAGGCCAGGTCTTCTGCCCAAGATTGTTGCAGAGATCCTTAGTATTTGGCTCCATCAGATACTTTAGGATCCCATCAAGACCTAGAAGGGATCTCTCATTTTTAAAATCTAGAATAGGTGTAGGAAGCCCGATCTAGATCAGGAGCCTAGCATGAGAGGTAAAGGGGCTTTTAAGATCCAGCAGCGCTTGTTCAGTGGAATTCTCAGCCAGCGTGGGCTCCAGATTTTGAAAGGGCCTTGGGAAAGACACCCTCAATGGCCACCCTCCCTCAGGGAGTCTGCCTTCTCACCCCCATTGTCTCCAGCTGCTATTGCTCCTTATCCTATTATTTCTTCTTCTTCTTCTTCTATTTTTATTTATTTATTTACATTTCTAAAGCTGAAGTTCTCTCAGCAGTTTACAAAAGATAAGCCACCAAGGACTGATCGTTGTTATCACTTGCTTCTGCTTCTTTTTACTGAATACACTGAACTCAAAAATCAAGAATAAAAATAAAACATAAAACTATACACATCAGTACTTATTTTACATCCCCCCCCGTTCCCTCCCCACACTTGGTCGATTACAAAGTTTCCTTCTTACTTCTTTCATTTCATTATTATTATTTTTTATCCAGGGTGGTTTTTAAAGTTTCCATTTCATTTGTTAATTATCTAGTTTTTATGAGTCCCACAGATTTCTATAGGATTCTGCCAAAGTTGATTCCTTTTTCATGTAATCTATATATTTTTGCCAGTCCATCCTGAAAGTATCTCTTTTCTTTGTCCCTCTATGTGTTCTTAACTTCTGTGTCAACTTTTCATTTATTGCTATATTCCAGATTTTCTTTCTCCACAGTGATACTGTCAGCATCCGAGCTGTCTTCCAGTTGCTTGCTATTAATTGCCTTGCGCCTGTTAACATAAATCCAATTAATATTTTTCTCTTATCTCTCTATTTTCTTTAACATATATATTCAATAAAGCTAGC
Source organism: Elgaria multicarinata webbii (assembly GCF_023053635.1). Lineage (NCBI taxonomy): Eukaryota > Metazoa > Chordata > Lepidosauria > Squamata > Anguidae > Elgaria > Elgaria multicarinata. Next base: position 66,315,124 of record NC_086178.1, read on the forward strand.
TCTGGTGTTTTACAAACCCCTTGTTTGGTAATTTTTCTTATTTCCTGAAACACCTTGTCCCAAAATTGCTTGACCTTCCTATATTCCCAAAACATATGAATTTGTGTCCCATTGATTTGACATCCCCTCCAGCACAAAGGTGATTTATTATTATTATTTTGCCAGTTTTACTGGTGTCAGATACCACTTCTGTATTAATTTTAGCACACCTTCTCTTATTATTTTATAATGTTTGAAAGGGGAATCTGTCAAAAAAATTCTCCCCTTCCCCTTCCTCTATTTCCTCTTCAAGGCCTCTTTCCCATACATGTTGAACTGTTACATCCCCCCTTATCTCCTGCTTCATTAACGTTGTATAGATTTGTGTTATTGTACCATCTCCTAGATATTTATCTATGAATTTTTCCCATTCTGTAAACTCTCTTGTACTTTGCCTTATTGTTTTTCTAATCCATATAAATTTACTGATTTGCATCCATGCTAACCATGACATTCCTCTATTTTGTGTACAATTATCCCATATTTCTTGTGTTACTGGGTGCTGCTGTTCATCACAATTTCTCATTTGTATCAATCCTATTTCCCCCCCCCCCAAAAAAAATGCCCACTGCTTTCCTTTTGATATCGAAGTCTGGGTGTGCCCAAATTGGTGTCAAAGGTGAGCTCCCTGGCAGTAATTTCTCTTTCCTAAAATACCATGCTTTCAATAATCCTTTTATTTTACCACTTGTTTCTTTGACTGGCAGAGAGCCAGTGAGCAAATAGGCAGTGGCATCTACTTCTCTACCTTCTCACCCCCATCCTCTGTGCCAGAGCAAGAAACAGGCAAAGAAAAGGAACCAGTCCTGGAGTCTTGTCAGTGGGCCCCTATTGGGATGTGGTCACTTTACAGGTGCCCAACCATGCCTACCCTTGATGCCGGCTCTACTTCCAGCCCACATGCATGCACTGACTGGCTCCACCCTGTTACCCATGTTAACTTCACCCCCATTGTATTATGCATGTTTGGAACAGCCAGTACATGCGTGCTGAGTAGGCCCAGAGCCCCATGCCGCTGCAGGGTGAGTGTGTAGATAATTTGTCCACAGCCCTTTGAAACCTTGAGCTGGGCCTGACTGCACAAACACTCGCCGTCTTAGAAACACAACACAGATAGGGAGATGGAGTTTAACCGCTAATTGAAAAGCTTAGCAATAAAAGAAAAAGTCAGGGAAATTCTGATGAAAAAGATTAACCATTTGAACATAAACAAAGATGTAGCGGAATGAATATTACTAGGAAGAGAATTCCAAAAACTCGGGACGGTGTAAAAGCCGGAACGGAACAGGCCGGAACGACCCCATTATATTAAAAAAACCATACTAAACAGTGGCATGTGTTAGCAACACTTGGGAACAATATTTTAGGACTAAAACTATGCCAATATTATATCACTATTAACCCCAGAACTCCCAAAACAACGTTCGGAACAGAATGAGATGGCCAGAACGGCCACTACTGAACAAGCGATATCAACCAAACTCACCAGTCATGCATAACTCCATGGCAGGGATGCAATAAGCCACAAAAGGTGCAAAGAAATTGCGTTGCGATAACCGTTCCGCGCAAAGCGCATATTGCGCAGAACGGACAGGGACAGCAGCTTCCAAGTGAAGTATGTTAATCAAACTCACCAGACACACATTACTAGGTGAGCCTGATGTAATAAGCTCCAAAAATTGCCCCCAAACCATGTTCAGATACCCGTTCCGGGCAAAAACGCGTATTGCCCAAAATGGGCCGTAACGGCAGCTTCCCAATGAGGAAAGTCAACTAAACTCACCAGATGCACATGACAAGGTGGGACAAATATAGAAAGCTCCAAAAGTTGCCCCGAAACCACGTTCAGGTACCCGTTCTGGGCAAAAACACATATTGCGCAAAAGGGCCGTAACGGCAACTTCCCAAAGAGGTGAGTCAACCAAACTCACCAGACAAACATTACTTGGTGAGCCTGATGTAATAAGCTCCAAAAATTGGCCCCAAACCACGTTCAGATACCCGTTCCGGGCAAAAACGCGTATTGCACAAAATGGGCCATAACGGCAGCTTCCCAATGAGGAAAGTCAACCAAACTCATCAGATGCACATAACTAGGTGGGACAAATATAGAAAGCTCCAAAAGTTGCCCCGAAACCACGTTCAGGTACCCATTCCGGGCAAAACGCTTATTGCGCAAAACCGGCTGTAACGGCAGCTTCCCAATGAGGAAAGTCAACCAAACTCACCAGATGCACATGTCACGGTGGGACAAATATAGAAAGCTCCAAACGTTGCCCCAAAAACACGTTCAGGTACACGTACCGGGCAAAAACACGTATTGCGCGAAAGGGCCGTAACAGCAACTTCCCAATGAGGTGAGTCAACCAAACTCACCAGACACACATTACTAGGTGAGCCTGATGTGCAATATGTGTTTTTGCCCGAAACGGGTACCTGAACGTGGTTTCAGGGCAACTTTTGGAGCTTTCTGTATTTGTCCCACCTAGTTATGTGCATCTGGTGAGTTTGGTTGACTTTCCTCATTGGGAAGCTGCTGTTACGGCCCATTTTGCGCAACACAGACTTTTGCCCGGAACGGGTTTCTAAACATTGTTTTGGGGCAATTTTTGGAGCTTATTACATCAGGCTCACCTAGTATTGTGTGTCTGTTGAGTTTAGTTGACTCACCTCATGGGGAAGTTGCCGTTACGGCCCATTTTGCGCAACAGGCGTTTCTGCCCGGAACGGGTATCTGAACGTGGTTTCAGGGCAACTTTTGGAGCTTTCTATATTTGTCCCACCTTGTCATGTGCGTCTGGTGAGTTTGGTTCACTTATGTCATTGGGAAGCTGCCATTACGGCCCATTTTGGGCAATATGCGTTTTTGCCCGAACGCGTAGCTAAACGTGGTTTGGGGCCAATTTTTAGAGCTTATTACATCAGGCTCACCTAGTAATGTGTGTCTGGTGAGTTTGGTTGACTCACCTCTTTGGGAAGTTGCCGTTACGGCCCTTTTGTGCAATACGTGTTTTTGCCCGGAACGAGTACCTGAACGTGGTTTCGGGGCAACTTTTGGAGTTTTCTATATTTGTCCCACCGTGACATGTGCATCTGGTGAGTTTGGTTGACTTTCCTCATTGGGAAGCTGCCGTTACAGCCGGTTTTGCGCAACAAGCGTTTTGCCCGGAACGGGTCCCTGAATGTGGTTTCGGGGCAACTTTTGGAGCTTTCTGTATTTGTCCCGCCTAGTTATGTGCATCTGGTGAGTTTGGTTCACTTATCTCATTGGGAAGCTGCCGTTACGGCCTGTTTTGCGCAATACGCGTTTTTGCCCGGAACGGGTACCTGAACGTGGTTTCGGGGCAACTTTTGGAGCTTTCTGTATTTGTCCCACCTAGTTATGTGCATCTGGTGAGTTTGGTTCACTTATCTCATTGGGAAGCTGCTGTTACGGCCCATTTTGCGCAATACGCGTTTTTGCCCGGAACAGGTACCTGAACGTGGTTTGGGGGCAATTTTTGGAGCTTATTACATCAGGCTCACCTAGTATTGTGTGTCTGGTGAGTTTAGTTGACTCACCTCATGGGGAAGTTGCCGTTACGGCCCATTTTGCGCAACAGGCGTTTCTGCCCGGAACGGGTTTCTGAACGTGGTTTCAGGGCAACTTTTGGAGCTTTCTATATTTGTCCCACCTTGTCATGTGCATCTGGTGAGTTTGGTTCACTTATCTCATTGGGAATCTGCGGTCACGGCCCGTTTGCGCAATATGAGTTTTTGCCCAGAACGTGTATCTGAATATGGTTTCGGGGCAACTTTTGGAGCTTTCTATATTTGTCCCACCTAGTTATGTGCATCTGGTGAGTTTGGTTGACTTTTTTGCCCAGAACGGGTATCTGAACATGGTTTCAGGGCAACTTTTGGAGCTTTCCATATTTGTCCCACCTAGTTATGTGTATCTGGTGAGTTTGCTTCACTTATCTCATTGGGAAGCTGCCGTTACGGCCCATTTTGCGCAATACACATTTTTGCCCGGAACTGGTATCTGAACGTGGTTTCGGGGCAACTTTTGGAGCTTTCTATATTTGTCCCACCTAGTTATGTGCGTCTGATGAGTTTGATTCACTTATGTCATTGGGAAGCTGCCATTACAGCCCATTTTGGGCAATACGCGTTTTTGCCTGGAACGGGTATCTGAACGTGGTTTTGGGGCAACTTTTGGAGTTTTCTATATTTTTCCCACCTAGTTATGTGCATCTGGTGAGTTTGGTTCACTTATCTCATTGGGAAGCTGCCGTTATGGCCCATTTTGCGAAATACGAGTTTTTGCCCGGAACGTGGTTTGGGGCCAATTTTTGGCGCTTTGGATGTGTTCTTTGGATGTGTTCTTTCCCTATTAACAGCTGCTACAAAAGCCCTTGGAAATATAAAAGGTCTCTCTGAGCAGTCATGTTCTTCATCAAACTGGATTTGGTCAAAAGTTGACATACTTCTAAATATGAAAGCCAAAAAGAACCACTTTGTACAGGAAGCAAAATCCTTGAACTTTCCACTCCCTTCAGTACATAAACTAGATATATGTGCAAATTATATAAGAAGTAGGAACAATACAATATCAGCACATACACACACACATATCAATGCCACAATCCAGTGCACTCTTAACCCTCCTGAAATCAATGGGCATAAGTATGCCTAATTAACTGTGTGGGATCATGGCCGAGATGTACTTCAGCAATGGATTGTGCCTAATAACATATGAAAGGGACATGCGAACTAGACAGAATATTACATGGTTGTATTTTCATGGGAACTACCCCTTCCAATGCTGGAAAAATTCACACAGAGTAACAGACTACTCTAAAGGCTAAAGTAGACATGACACCATTTAAAATTACATGAATGACTTTAAAAAAAGTTTATACCAGGCAATTTTGTGTCATCTGCAAATTTGATAAGCATTCCCTGCACCTCCTCGTCCAAATCATTAATAAAAATGTTGAAGAGCACTGGGTCCAGGGCTGTGCCCTGTGGTACCCTGCTCGTTACCTCCCCCTGGTTTGAGAAGATACCATTGATAAGCACTCTTTGAGTCTGATTCTGCAGCCAACTGTGTATCTACCTAATAGTTGTTCCATCTAGCCCACTATTAGCAAGTTTGTTAATCAGAATATCAGGGGCACTTTGTCAGAAGCTTTGTTGAAGACAAGATATGTTATGTCCACAGCATTCCCACAACAGAGGTTACCTGATCAAAAAATGAAATCAGTTTAGTCTGACAGGATTTGTTCTTGAGAAATCCATGCTGGCTTCTAATAATCACTGCATTATTTTCATGGTGCTTACAGATTGACTTCTTTATAATCTGCTCAAAATTTTTCCCAGGGATTGCTGTCAGACTGACTGGTCTGTAATTCCCAGGTTCCTTCTTTTTGCCCTTTTTGAAGATAAGGATAAAATTAGCCTTCCTCTAGTCGTCCAGTGCTTCACCCATCTTCAATGATTTCACAAAGATAATAGACAGTGGTTCTGAGAATTCTTCTTTATTATTCTAGGATGCAGTTCATCGGGCCCTAGAGATTTGAACCTGTTCAAAGAAATTTGACCATTTGAACTTGACCATTTGTTCATCAATCTCAAACTGCAGTTCTGCCCCGTCAGCTTGTACTTCACTTTTTCCAGGGGGGGTCATAGACCCGCTTTTGGGAGAAGACTGAGCCAAAGTAGGAATTGGAAGTTTCCGGCTGATTCATCTAAACCAGTACCATTCGTTATGAACATTATAAACTTGAACATTAATCTAATTAGACAAATACCCGCCTTGTTTATTGTCTTATCCCTGGATTTCCTAGGTGGCAAGTATGCTAAATCTTCCATGTTTAGAGATAGGTTATTTAATGCAATAGTATATTCGTCTCATATCCTAGCATTAAAGTCTCCCATTACAATAATTGGGCATAAAAGATACTGTTGATAACAGTATCTAAAAGGGCCTCCAATGTGTCCCAGATGTTAGCAGGATAGTAATTGGATCCTCTGGGGGGATATATATGTTTATACATGTTAGTCTGCCCCCTTTTGGATAGTCAACTGAATGGCTTGCAAAAATGGTGAGTCAGTAACTATTTCCTGGGTCACAACGTTTAGACTGGCAGATATACCCAAAGCGAGGCCCCCACAGCTCCTCCCTTTCTTGAAAAAAAAATTTTTTTTTTTGCTGGTACTGAGAATATTTGATAGCCTTGTAGTTCTATTTTTTGTGCCCTGGTTTCTTGTAGACTAAATATATGAAAGTTGGTCAGATATTGTACAAACTCCAAATCATTCAGCTTGTTCTCCAACCCCGCGATATTCCAAGACAGTAGTTTAAGCGACTCTGTTTGCACTTCCAGATGGAACCTTTTAGTTAGATCAGGAGGTGAAATTTGATTGTTACATCAACTTTTATCTAGGTCTTGTCAATCTTCACCAGGGCTCAGTTTCAGTATGCTACACGGCTTTGGTTTAGTGATTTCTAAGGGGATATATTCACCAACTGGGCTCAGTGTTACTTTTCCTTCATATATCGCTGTTATCAATTTGCCATCCTCATTAAGCAGTTGAATGAAGCATGCAGAGGGAGGAATATTCAATTTGAAACCACGTGGCTGCCTGTGTGATGGCGACGGTCATAACCCCAAAAGAGAGCGAATGCAGAAAGCCATGGTAAGGCGGCATGATTTTTTATTAATTTTTATTTGCTGAATTGTCATGGCTTCCCTCAAAGAATACTGGAAAAAGTAGTGTGGTGAGGGTGTAGAACTACAGTTCCCAGGATTTTCTAGGGAAAAGGAATAGCTAATGATCCAATTTAATTCTTTGGTATACATATGTCCTCTGCAGTTATCAGTGGGACACCAGAGTAAACTGTTTTGTTGCTTTCCTGCTACTTGTACCTTTCCCCCCTTCCCTTAAACTTGCCCTCTAACCTTGAGCTTCATAAAGTTTCTGAATTTAGAACCTGAGGTTTGACTGCATATTTTGACAACCAAAGTTCTTTCCCCTACATGTCAAACAGTGACGCCAGAAAGGCCGGGCAGAGGTCCGGGACCAAAAATACAGTCTCCCCCTCCTGCCCCCGCCACTCAGCGCTCACTCTCCCCCGTGCCATCTCCCCCCTTACCCCTCCCCTTTTAAAACTTCCTTTTAACTTTTAAAACAGGTTGGGGCACGTTGCCACATGGACAGAGGTACGCAGCACAACTGCAGCTGTGCTCTGCAGTGCCCAAACTCTTCTAAAAGTTAAAAAAGAGAAAAGATCCTGATAAGGAGGTAGAGTAAGTGTGTGTGGGAGAAAGACTAGACAGAGAGCTATGCTGGGGGGCGGGGTGGGGAACATGCCGGTGGGGGGAGAGAATACTGCCCAGGAGTATGCGTGTGACCTCCCCCTGATATGTGTCTTGTTCGGGGGCCATTCAAGCCAGGCGGCAACACCCATGTTGGACCCAGACTGCTCTCCCATGCTCCTGACGTCGACCCAGGAGAGATCAGGGGAAAACAGGCCGAACTCCCACACACCAGTGAACAGGGAGTTGGTTGGTTGCCCCCAGTCCCAGAATGAAAATCCACTTCTGTCACTTTGACTTCCTCTTGCTAAAGGGATCTGGTGAACTGAATTGAGAGCAGGGTTGCCAGAGGCCAAGAAGGATAGGGGTTCTGCACCTTTGAGAGCTGCCAAGAGGATGAATGCGTGAGAAGCGGCACTTGGTGAAATGCCCTTTTCTACACACATGTGAAAGGCACAGTAGCCCAGTTCTCTTTGGTATCTGGTCACCCTGAGACGGGGGTAGCAAAAGGAAAACATAGTGCTGCAGACGGATTGCATCCCCCAGCAACACAGCACAGCAGGATAGAAGTTCTTCTGCAATGGCATTGCCTTGGTGTGGGGCTGGACTTGCGGTCAGGATGGTGGGGAGCTCTTAGGGTGGGCTTTTCCCATGCACCAAGGACACTGGCATGGTGGGGAGGGTGAAGGCTGTAAGAACCATAAAAACCCCAAACACACACACACGGTGTTATTATTTATCATAATTTATTTATTAATTGTTATTGCTTAATCTACCCTGATAATTGAAGAGGGTATTTTTGCAAGTAAAAGGGTTGTTTGGGTTAATTCACTCGCACTTATTGAAAGTCAGGTAGGTGCAGGAAATGCATGTAGGACTAGGGCAAGTGAGCAACTTGAGGGACCTCTCTGGTGATTGGCAACTGGCAAAGACTGTGGGACCTATTGGAAGAAAACACACTACTTTTGGGGCTAAGTCAACACAACTGCTCAGAGCTTTGGGGGCCCAAAACTAAGGAAGGCCTCCCCCTATACACCTACAAAACTGAGGCTGTGGAGGAAGGGAGTGCCAAACCTGATTCAGCACAAGAGCCCAAATTAAATTTCAGAGCAGCTCTTGGAAGCCAGGTTCTAGAAGTGAGTGGGGTTGAAGGAAAAAAGCAGATGTTTATTTCTTTCTTCATTTTATTTAAAACATTTATTGGCCACATTTCAGGGCAAGAGACCCCAGACAGAGGCTTACAATAATAAAATACACATTTTCATTGGAGAACTGAATTAAGCAATTGAAAACGAAGGCTTCCCTGGTCTCCCCTTAATGGGCCATCTGGCCAGTAAAGTGTGAAGTCCGGCAATAAGGGGTCCCCTCCCTTTGAAGGCAGTGCTTTCCTTTCACATCTTTACAGCAGAATTTCCAGGCATCCCTACTTCGGCAGCTGCATTCCCTTTCCATTCAATCCATCCAGCAGGTGGAAAGCAGAGAAATGGCCAGGGAAGTCTTCATTTAGGACAGCCAGGAGGGCCTTGATTTCAAAAGTGTAGCAGACAATCAACCTGGCATAGAGGAGTGAAAATTTACAATCAACAAATGAGAAGGAAAGAAAACACAAAAACAAGTGCAATCAAAGCCAGTGTAATATGTTTAGAGGGTTGGACTGACCTACCTTGTAGGGTTGTTTCGAGGATGAGATGGAGAGGAAGATGACGATGTAAGATGCCTCAGATTCCGTGGAAGTGTTAAAAATCAAAGCCCACCACATAAAGGGGAGACAGAGGAGGGGAGAATGGCCCCTAAAGAGTGAAGGCCGGCAAGAAACAGTGCTCTCCCTTTGAAGGGGTCTCTGGCCACTGAAGTGTGCAGATGGGAAATAAAACAGTGATCTCTATATAAAGAGGAATCTGGCCAGTAAAGTGTGGTGTCCTGCAATAAGCACTTCTCTCCCCATGAAGGGAAGACTGGCTAGTAAAGTGTGGTGTCCTGAAATAAATCACCTCTCTCCCCTTGAAGGGAAGACTGGCTGTTAAAGTGTGGGGTCCTGAAATAAGCACTTCTCTTCCCATGAAGGGAGAATTGGCTAGTAAAGTGTGGAGTCCTGCAATAAGCACTTCTCTTCCCATGAAGGGAAGACTGGCTAGTAAAGTGTGGTGTCCTGCAATAAGCACTTCTCTTCCCATGAAGGGAAGACTGGCTAGTAAAGTGTGGGGTCCTGAAATAAGCACTACTCTTCCCATGAAGGGAAGACTGGACAGTAAAGTTTGGTGGCCTGATCTAAGCAATTCTCTCCCCTTGAAGGGAAGACTGGCCAGTAAAGTGTGAAGGCTGGCAATAATAGGTCCCCTCCCTCTGAAGGCAGTGCTTTCCTCTTTCTTCTTTACAGCAGAACTTCCAGGCATCCCTTCTTCGACACCTGCATTCACTTTCTATTCAATCCATCCAGCAAGTGGACTGCAGAGAAATGGCCAGGGAAGTCTTGGTCCTTGATTTCAGAGCTGCAGCACACCATCATCCTGGGACAGAGGAGTGAAAATCTACATTTTATTTTTTAATTTATTGCACTTATATACTGCTCCCATAACAAGGGCTCTCTGGGCGGTTTACAGAAATTCTAAAATTAAGGTAAAAACGAGTATACAAAATTTAAATTCTAAAACACAGAAAATACCCACATAAAGAATTAAAAACTGTAAATCAACAAATGAAAGGGGGGAAAAGCACAAAAACAAGTGCAATCAAAGCCAGTGTAATATATTGCTTAGAGAGTTGGACTGACTTACCTCGAAGGATTTTTTTTGAGGATCAGATGGAGAGGAAGACGACGATGTAAGATGCCTCGCTTTCCTTGGAAGCGTTAAAAAGCAAAGCCCACCCCAAGAAGGGGAGTGAGGGGGGGACACTGGCCAGTAAAATGTGGTTTCCTGCAATAAGCACTTCTCTCCCCTTGAAGGGAAGACTGGCTGGTAAAGTGTGGTGTTCTGCAATAAGCATTTCTCTCCCTTTGAAGGGAAGACTGGCTAGTAAAGTGAGGTGTCCTGCAATAAGCATTTCTCTCCCCTTGAAGGGAAGACTGGCTAGTAAAGTGTGGTGTCCTGCAATAAGCATTTCTCTCCCCTTGAAGGGAAGACTGGCTAGTAAAGTGAGGTGTCCTGCAGTAAGCACTTCTCTCCCCTTGAAGGGAAGACTGGCTGGTAAAGTGAGGTGTCCTGCAATAAGCATTTCTCTCCCCTAGAAGGGAAGACTGGCTAGTAAAGTGTGGTGTCCTGCAATAAGCATTTCTCTCCTCTTGAAGGGAAGACTGGCTAGTAAAGTGTGTTGTCCTGCAATAAGCACTTCTCTCCCCTTGAAGGGAAGACTGGCTAGTAAAGTGTGGTGTCCTGCAATAAGCATTTCTCTCCCCTTGAAGGGAAGACTGGCTAGTAAAGTGTGGTGTCCTGCAATAAGCATTTCTCTCCTCTTGAAGGGAAGACTGGCTAGTAAAGTGTGTTGTCCTGCAATAAGCACTTCTCTCCCCTTGAAGGGAAGACTGGCTGGTAAAGTGCGGTGTCCTGCAGTAAGCATTTCTCTCCCCTTGAAGGGAAGACTGGCTAGTAAAGTGTGGTGTCCTGCAATAAGCATTTCTCTCCCCTTGAAGGGAAGACTGGCTAGTAAAGTGTGGTGTCCTGCAATAAGCACTTCTCTTCCCTTGAAGGGAAGACTGGCTGGTAAAGTGTGGTGTGCTGCAGTAAGCATTTCTCTCCCCTTGAAGGGAAGACTGGCTAGTAAAGTGTGGTGTCCTGCAATAAGCATTTCTCTCCCCTTGAAGGGAAGACTGGCTAGTAAAGTGTGGTGTCCTGCAATAAGCATTTCCCTCCCCTTGAAGGGAAGACTGGCTAGTAAAGTGTGGTGTCCTGCAATAAGCATTTCTCTCCTCCTGAAGGGAAGACTGGCTAGTAAAGTGTGTTGTCCTGCAATAAGCACTTCTCTCCCCTTGAAGGGAAGACTGGCTGGTAAAGTGCGGTGTCCTGCAGTAAGCATTTCTCTCCCCTTGAAGGGAAGACTGGCTAGTAAAGTGTGGTGTCCTGCAGTAAGCATTTCTCTCCCCTTGAAGGGAAGACTGGCTAGTAAAGTGTGGTGTCCTGCAATAAGCACTACTCTCCCCTTGAAGGGAAGACTGGCTAGTAAAGTGTGGTGTGCTGTAGTAAGCATTTCTCTCCCCTTGAAGGGAAGACTGGCTAGTAAAGTGTGGTGTGCTGCAGTAAGCATTTCTCTCCCCTTGAAGGGAAGACTGGCTAGTAAAGTGTGTTGTCCTGCAATAAGCATTTCTCTCCCCTTGAAGGGAAGACTGGCTAGTAAAGTGTGTTGTCCTGCAATAAGCATTTCTCTCCCCTTAAAGGGAAGACTGGCTAGTAAAGTGTGGTGTGCTGCAATAACCACTTCTCTCCCCTTGAAGGGAAGACTGGCTAGTAAAGTGTGGTGTCCTGCAATAAGCACTTCTCTCCCCTTGAAGGGAAGACTGGCTAGTAAAGTGTGGTGTCCTGCAATAAGCACTTCTCTCCCCTTGAAGGGAAGACTGGCTAGTAAAGTGTGGTGTCCTGCAATAAGCATTTCTCTCCCCTTGAAGGGAAGACTGGCTAGTAAAGTGTGGTGTCCGGCAATAAGCATTTCTCTCCCTTTGAAGGGAAGACTGGCTAGTAAAGTGTGGTGTGCAGCAGTAAGCATTTCTCTCCCCTTGAAGGGAAGACTGGCTAGCAAAGTGTGGTGTCCTGCAATAAGCACTTCTCTTCCCATGAAGGGAAGACTGGCTGTTAAAGTTTGGTGGCCTGATCTAAGCAATTCTCTCCCCTTGAAGGGAAGACTGGCCAGTAAAGTGTGAAGGCTGGCAATAATAGGTCCCCTCCCTCTGAAGGCAGTGCTTTCCTCTTTCGTCTTTACAGCAGAAATTCCAGGCATCCCTTCTTCGGCACCTGCATTCACTTTCTACTCAATCCATCCAGTAAGTGGACTGCAGAGAAATGGCCAGGGAAGTCTTGGTCCTTGATTTCAGAGGTGCAGCACACCATCATCCTGGGACAGAGGAGTGAAAATCTACATTTTATTTTTTATTTTATTGCACTTATATACTGCTCCCATAGCAAGGGCTCTCTGGGCGGTTTACAGAAATTCTAAAATTAAGGTAAAAACGAGTATACAAAATTTAAATTCTAAAACACAGAAAATACCCACATAAAGAATTAAAAACTGTAAATCAACAAATGAAAGGGGGGAAAAGCACAAAAAAAAGTGCAATCAAAGCCAGTGTAATATATTGCTTAGAGAGTTGGACTGACTTACCTCGAAGGATTTTTTTTGAGGATCAGATGGAGAGGAAGACGACGATGTAAGATGCCTCGCTTTCATTGGAAGCGTTAAAAAGCAAAGCCCACCCCATGAAGGGGAGTGAGGGGGGGACACTGGCCAGTAAAATGTGGTTTCCTGCAATAAGCACTTCTCTCCCCTTGAAGGGAAGACTGGCTGGTAAAGTGAGGTGTCCTGCAGTAAGCATTTCTCTCCCCTTGAAGGGAAGACTGGCTAGTAAAGTGTGGAGTCCTGCAGTAAGCATTTCTCTCCCCTTGAAGGGAAGACTGGCTAGTAAAGTGTGCTGTCCTGCAATAAACATTTCTCTCCCCTTGAAGGGAAGACTGGCTGGTAAAGTGCGGTGTCCTGCAGTAAGCATTTCTCTCCCCTTGAAGGGAAGACTGGCTAGTAAAGTGTGCTGTCCTGCAATAAGCATTTCTCTCCACTTGAAGGGAAGACTGGCTAGTAAAGTGCGTTGTCCTGCAATAAGCACTTCTCTCCCCTTGAAGGGAAGACTGGCTGGTAAAGTTCGGTGTACTGCAGTAAGCATTTCTCTCCCCATGAAGGGAAGACTGGCTAGTAAAGTGTGGTGTCTTGCAGTAAGCATTTCTCTCCCCTTGAAGGGAAGACTGGCTAGTAAAGTGTGGTGTCCTGCAATAAACATTTCTCTCCCCTTGAAGGGAAGACTGGCTAGTAAAGTGTGGTGTCCTGCAATAAGCACTTCTGTCCCCTTTAAGGGAAGACTGGCTAGTAAAGTGTGGTGTGCTGCAGTAAGCATTTCTCTCCCCTTGAAGGGAAGACTGGCTAGTAAAGTGTGGTGTCCTGCAATAAGCATTTCTCTCCCCTTGAAGGGGAGACTGGCTAGTAAAGTGGGGTGTGCTGCAGTAAGCATTTCTCTCACCTTGAAGGGAAGACTGGCTAGTAAAGTGTGGTGTCCTGCAATAAGCATTTCTCTCCCCTTGAAGGGAAGACTGGCTAGTAAAGTGTGGTGTCCTGCAATAAGCATTTCTCTCCCCTTGAAGGGAAGACTGGCTGGTAAAGTGCGGTGTCCTGCAATAAGCATTTCTATCCCCTTGAAGGGAAGACTGGCTAGTAAAGTGTGGTGTCCTGCAATAAGAACTTCTCTCCCCTTGAAGGGAAGACTGGCTGGTAAAGTGCGGTGTCCTGCAGTAAGCATTTCTCTCCCCATGAAGGGAAGACTGGCTAGTAAAGTGTGGTGTCCTGCAGTAAGCATTTCTCTCCCCTTGAAGGGAAGACTGGCTAGTAAAGTGTGGTGTCCTGCAATAAGCATTTCTCTCCCCTTGAAGGGAAGACTGGCTAGTAAAGTGTGGTGTCCTGCAATAAGCATTTCTCTCCCGTTGAAGGGAAGACTGGCTAGTAAAGTGTGGTGTCCTGCAGTAAGCATTTCTCTCCCCTTGAAGGGAAGACTGGCTAGTAAAGTGTGGTGTCCTGCAATAAGCACTTCTCTCCCCTTGAAGGGAAGACTGGCTAGTAAAGTGTGGTGTGCTGCAGTAAGCATTTCTCTCCCCTTGAAGGGAAGACTGGCTAGTAAAGTGTGGTGTCCTGCAATAAGCATTTCTCTCCCCTTGAAGGGAAGACTGGCTAGTAAAGTGGGATGTGCTGCAGTAAGCATTTCTCTCCCCTTGAAGGGAAGACTGGCTAGTAAAGTGTGGTGACCTGCAATAAGCATTTCTCTCCCCCTGAATGGAAGACTGGCTAGTAAAGTGTGGTGTCCTGCAATAAGCACTTCGCTCCCCTTGAAGGGAAGACTGGCTAGTAAAGTGTGGTATCCTGCAATAAGCATTTCTCTCTCCTTGAAGGGAAGACTGGCTAGTAAATTGTGGTGTCCTGCAGTAAGCATTTCTCTCCCCTTGAAGGGAAGACTGGCTAATAAAGTGTGGTGTCCTTCAATAAGCATTTCTCTCCCCTTGAAGGGAAGACTAGCTAGTAAAGTGTGGTGTCCTGCAATAACCACTTCTCTCCCCTTGAAGGGAAGACTGGCTAGTATAGTGTGTTGTCCTGCAGTAAGTATTTCTCTCCCCTTGAAGGGAAGACTGGCTAGTAAAGTGTGTTGTCCTGCAATAAGCACTTCGCTCCCCTTGAACGGAGGACTGACTAGAAAAGTGTGGTGTCCTGCAATAAGCATTTCTCTCCCCTTGAAGGGAAGACTGGCTAGTAAAGTGTGGTGTCCTGCAATAAGCATTTCTCTCCCCTTGAAGGGAAGACTGGCTAGTAACGTGTGGTGTCCTGCAGTAAGCATTTCTCTCCCCTTGAAGGGAGTACTGGCTAGAAAAGTGTGGTGTCCTGCAATAAGCATTTCTCTCCCCTTGAAGGGAAGACTGGCTAGTAAAGTGTGGTGTCTTGCAATAACCACTTCTCTCCCCTTGAAGGGAAGACTGGCTAGTAAAGTGTGTTGTCCTGCAGTAAGTATTTCTCTCCCCTTCAAGGGAAGACTGGCTAGTAAAGTGTGGTGTCCTGCAGTAAGCATTTCTCTCCCCTTGAAGGGAGGACTGGCTGGTAAAGTGTGGTGTCCTGCAATAAGCATTTCTCTCCCCTTGAAGGGAAGACTGGCTAGTAAAGTGTGGTGTCCTGCAATAAGCATTTCTCTCCCCTTGAAGGGAAGACTGGCTAGTAAAGTGTGTTGTCCTGCAGTAAGCACTTCTCTACCCTTGTAGGGAAGACTGGCTAGTAAAGTGTGGTGTCCTGCAATAAGCATTTCTCTCCCCTTGAAGGGAAGACTGGCTAGTAAAGTGTGGTGTCCTGCAATAAGCATTTCTCTCCCCTTGAAGGGAAGACTGGCTAGTAAAGTGTGTTGTCCTGCAGTAAGCATTTCTCTCCCCTTGAAGGGAAGACTGGCTAGTAAAGTGTGGTGTCCTGCAATAAGCATTTCTCTCCCCTTGAAGGGAAGACTGGCTAGTAAAGTGTGGTGTCCTGCAATAAGCACTTCTCTCCCCTTGAAGGGAAGACTGGCTAGTAAAGTGTGGTGTGCTGCAGTAAGCATTTCTCACCCCTTGAAGGGAAGACTGGCTAGTAAAGTGTGGTGTCCTGCAATAAGCACTTCTCTCCCCTTGAAGGGAAGACTGGCTAGTAAAGTGTGCTGTCCTGCAGTAAGCACTTCTCTACCCTTGAAGGGAAGACTGGCTAGTAAAGTGTGGTGTCCTGCAGTAAGCATTTCTCTCCCCTTGAAGGGAAGACTGGCTAGTAAAGTGTGGTGTCCTGCAATAAGCATTTCTCTCCCCTTGAAGGGAAGACTGGCTAGTAAAGTGTGGTGTCCTGCAGTAAGCATTTCTCTCCCCTTGAAGGGAGGACTGGCTGGTAAAGTGTGGTGTCATGCAATAAGCATTTCTCTCCCCTTGAAGGGAAGACTGGCTAGTAAAGTGTGGTGTCCTGCAATAAGCACTTCTCTCCCCTTGAAGGGAAGACTGGCTAGTAAAGTGTGTTGTCCTGCAGTAAGCACTTCTCTCCCCTTGAAGGGAAGACTGGCTAGTAAAGTGTGCTGTCCTGCAATAAGCATTTCTCTCCCCTTGAAGGGAAGACTGGCTAGTAAAGTGTGGTGTCCTGCAATAAGCATTTCTCTCCCCTTGAAGGGAAGACTGGCTAGTAAAGTGTGCTGTCCTGCAATAAGCATTTCTCTCCCCTCGAAGGGAAGACTGGCTAGTAAAGTATGGTGTCCGGCAGTAAGCATTTCTCTCTAGTAAAGTGTGGTGTCCTGCAATAAGCACTTCTCTCCCCATGAAGGGAAGACTGGCTAGTAAAGTGTGGTGTCCTGCAATAAGCATTTCTCTCCCCTTCAAGGGAAGACTGGATAGTAAAGTGTGCTGTCCTGCAATAAGCATTTCTCTCCCCTTGAAGGGAAGACTGGCTAGTAAAGTGTGGTGTCCTGCAATAAGCATTTCTCTCCCCTTGAAGGGAAGACTGGCTAGTAAAGTGTGGTGTCCTGCATTAAGCATTTCTCTCCCCTTGAATGGAAGACTGGGTAGTAAAGTGTGGTGTCCTGCAGTAAGCATTTCTCTCCCCTTGAAGGGAAGACTGGCTGGTAAAGTGTGGTGTCCTGCAGTAAGCATTTCTCTCCCCTTGAAGGGAAGACTGGGTAGTAAAGTGTGGTGTCCTGCAATAAGCATTTCTGTCCCCTTGAAGGGAAGACTGGCTAGTAAAGTTTGGTGTCCTGCAGTAAGCATTTATCTCCCCTTGAAGGGAAGAATGGCTAGTAAAGTGTGGTGTCCTGCAATAAGCATTTCTCTCCCCTTGAAGGGAAGACTGGCTAGAAAAGTGTGGTGTCCTGTAATAAGCATTTCTCTCCCCTTGAAGGGAAGACTGGCTAGTAAAGTGTGGTGTTCTGCAATAAGCACTTCTCTCCCCTTAAAGGGAAGACTGGCTGGTAAAGTGTGGTGTCCTGCAATAAGCACTTCTCTCCCCTTGAAGGTAAGACTGGCTAGTAAAGTGTGGTGTCCTGCAGTAAACATTTTTCTCCCCTTGAAGGGAAGATTGGCTAGGAAAGTGTGGTGTCCTGCAGTAAGCATTTCTCTCCCCTTGAAGGGAAGACTGGCTAGTAAAGTGTGGTGTCCTGCAGTAAGCATTTCTCTCCCCTTGAAGGGAAGACTGGGTAGTAAAGTGTGGTGTCCTGCAATAAGCATTTCTCTCCCCTTGAAGGGAAGACTGGCTAGTAAAGTGTGGTGTCCTGCAGTAAGCATTTCTCTCCCCTTGAAGGGAAGACTGGCTAGTAAAGTGTGGTGTCCTGCAATAACCATTTCTCACCCCTTGAAGGGAAGCCTGGCTAGAAAAGTGTGGTGTCCTGCAATAACCATTTCTCTCCCCTTGAAGGGAAGACTGGCTAGTAAAGTTTGGTGTCCTGCAGTAAGCATTTATCTCCAATTGAAGGGAAGAATGGCTATTAAAGTGTGGTGTCCTGCAATAAGCATTTCTCTCCCCTTGAAGGGAAGCCTGGCTAGAAAAGTGTGGTGTCCTGCAATAAGCATTTCTCTCCCCTTGAAGGGAATACTGGCTAGAAAAGTGTGGTGTCCTTCAATAAGCATTTCTCTCCCCTTGAAGGGAAGACTGGCTAGTAAAGTGTGGTGTTCTTCAATAAGCACTTCTCTCCCCTTGAAGGGAAGACTGGCTGGTAAAGTGTGGTGTCCTGCAATAAGCATTTCTCTCCCCATGAAGGGAAGACTGGCTGGTAAAGTGTGGTGTCCTGCAATAAGCATTTCTCTCCCCTTGAAGGGAAGACTGGCTAGTAAAGTGTGGTGTCCTGCAGTAAGCATTTCTCTCCCCTTGATGGGAAGACTGGCTAGTAAAGTGTGGTGTCCTGCAGTAAGCATTTCTCTCCCCTTGAAGGGAAGACTGGGTAGTAAAGTGTGGTGTCCTGCAGTAAGCATTTCTCTCCCCTTGAAGGGAAGACTGGCTAGTAAAGTGTGGTGTCCTGCAATAAGCATTTCTCTCCCCTTGAAGGGAAGACTGGCTAGTAAAGTGTGGTGTCCTGCAGTAAGCATTTCTCTCCCCTTGAAGGGAAGACTGGCTAGTAAAGTGTGGTGTCCTGCAATAAGCATTTCTCTCCCCTTGAAGGGAAGACTGGCTAGTAAAGTGTGGTGTCCTGCAATAATCACTTCTCTCCCTTTGAAGGGATGACTGGCTGGTAAAGTGTGGTGTCCTGCAATAAGCATTTCTCTCCCCTTGAAGGGAAGACTGGCTAGTAAAGTGTGGTGTCCTGCAGTAAGCATTTCTCTCCCCTTGAAGGGAAGACTGGCTAGTAAAGTGTGGTGTCCTGCAGTAAGCATTTCTCTCCCCTTGAAGGGAAGACTGGCTAGTAAAGTGTGGTGTCCTGCAATAAGCATTTCTCTCCCCTTGAAGGGAAGACTTGCTAGTAAAGTGTGGTGTCCTGCAGTAAGCATTTCTCTCCCCTTGAAGGGAAGACTGGCTAGTAAAGTGTGGTGTCCTGCAGAAAGCATTTCTCTCCCCTTGAAGGGAAGACTGGCTAGTAAAGTGTGGTGTCCTGCAATAAGCATTTCTCTCCCCTTGAAGGGAAGACTGACTAGTAAAGTGTGATGTTCCTGCAATAAGCATTTCTCTCCCCTTGAAGGGAAGACTGGCTGGTAAAGTGTGGTGTCCTGCAATAAGCATTTCTCTCTCCTTGAAGGGAAGACTGGCTGGTAAAGTGTGGTGTCCTGCAATAAGCATTTCTCTCCCCTTGAAGGGAAGACTGGCTGGTAAAGTGTGTTGTCCTGCAATAACCACTTCTCTCCCCTTGAAGGGAAGACTGGCTGGTAAAGTGTGGTGTCCTGCAATAAACATTTCTCTCCCCTTGAAGGGAAGACTGGCTAGTAAAGTGTGGTGTCCTGCAATAAGCACTTCTCTCCCCTTGAAGGGAAGACTGGCTGGTAAAGTGTGGTGTCCTGCAATAAGCATTTCTCTCCCCTTGAAGGGAAGACTGGCTAGTAAAGTGTGGTGTCCTGCAGTAAGCATTTCTCTCCCCTTGAAGGGAAGACTGGCTAGTAAAGTGTGTTGTCCTGCAGTAAGCATTTCTCTCCCCTTGAAGGGAAGACTGGCTAGTAAAGTGTGGTGTCCTGCAATAAGCATTTCTCTACCCTTGAAGGGAAGACTGGCTAGTAAAGTGTGGTGTCCTGCAGTAAGCATTTCTCTCCCCTTGAAGGGAAGACTGGCTAGTAAAGTGTGGTGTCCTGCAATAAGCATTTCTCTCCCCTTGAAGGGAAGACTGGCTAGTAAAGTGTGGTGTCCTGCAATAATCACTTCTCTCCCCTTGAAGGGATGACTGGCTGGTAAAGTGTGGTGTCCTGCAATAAGCATTTCTCTCCCCTTGAAGGGAAGACTGGCTAGTAAAGTGTGGTGTCCTGCAGTAAGCATTTCTCTCCCCTTGAAGGGAAGACTGGCTAGTAAAGTGTGGTGTCCTGCAGTAAGCATTTCTCTCCCCTTGAAGGGAAGACTGGCTAGTAAAGTGTGGTGTCCTGCAATAAGCATTTCTCTCCCCTTGAAGGGAAGACTGGCTAGTAAAGTGTGGTGTCCTGCAGTAAGCATTTCTCTCCCCTTGAAGGGAAGACTGGCTAGTAAAGTGTGGTGTCCTGCAGAAAGCATTTCTCTCCCCTTGAAGGGAAGACTGGCTAGTAAAGTGTGGTGTCCTGCAATAAGCATTTCTCTCCCCTTGAAGGGAAGACTGACTAGTAAAGTGTGGTGTTCCTGAAATAAGCATTTCTCTCCCCTTGAAGGGAAGACTGGCTGGTAAAGTGTGTTGTCCTGCAATAAGCATTTCTCTCTCCTTGAAGGGAAGACTGGCTGGTAAAGTGTGGTGTCCTGCAATAAGCATTTCTCTCCCCTTGAAGGGAAGACTGGCTAGTAAAGTGTGGTGTTCTGCAATAAGCACTTCTCTCCCCTTAAAGGGAAGACTGGCTGGTAAAGTGTGGTGTCCTGCAATAAGCACTTCTCTCCCCTTGAAGGGAAGACTGGCTAGTAAAGTGTGGTGTCCTGCAGTAAACATTTTTCTCCCCTTGAAGGGAAGACTGGCTAGGAAAGTGTGGTGTCCTGCA
This sequence comes from Elgaria multicarinata webbii, assembly GCF_023053635.1. NCBI lineage: Eukaryota > Metazoa > Chordata > Lepidosauria > Squamata > Anguidae > Elgaria > Elgaria multicarinata. Next base: position 66,335,312 of record NC_086178.1, read on the forward strand.
GTAAGCATTTCTCTCCCCTTGAAGGGAAGACTGGATAGTAAAGTGTGGTGTCCTGCAGTAAGCATTTCTCTCCCCTTGAAGGGAAGACTGGGTAGTAAAGTGTGGTGTCCTGCAATAAGCATTTCTCTCCCCTTGAAGGGAAGACTGGCTAGTAAAGTGTGGTGTCCTGCAGTAAGCATTTCTCTCCCCTTGAAGGGAAGACTGGCTAGTAAAGTGTGGTGTCCTGCAATAACCATTTCTCACCCCTTGAAGGGAAGCCTGGCTAGAAAAGTGTGGTGTCCTGCAATAACCATTTCTCTCCCCTTGAAGGGAAGACTGGCTAGTAAAGTTTGGTGTCCTGCAGTAAGCATTTATCTCCAATTGAAGGGAAGAATGGCTATTAAAGTGTGGTGTCCTGCAATAAGCATTTCTCTCCCCTTGAAGGGAATACTGGCTAGAAAAGTGTGGTGTCCTTCAATAAGCATTTCTCTCCACTTGAAGGGAAGACTGGCTAGTAAAGTGTGGTGTTCTTCAATAAGCACTTCTCTCCCCTTGAAGGGAAGACTGGCTGGTAAAGTGTGGTGTCCTGCAATAAGCATTTCTCTCCCCATGAAGGGAAGACTGGCTGGTAAAGTGTGGTGTCCTGCAATAAGCATTTCTCTCCCCTTGAAGGGAAGACTGGCTAGTAAAGTGTGGTGTCCTGCAGTAAGCATTTCTCTCCCCTTGATGGGAAGACTGGCTAGTAAAGTGTGGTGTCCTGCAGTAAGCATTTCTCTCCCCTTGAAGGGAAGACTGGGTAGTAAAGTGTGGTGTCCTGCAGTAAGCATTTCTCTCCCCTTTAAGGGAAGACTGGCTAGTAAAGTGTGGTGTCCTGCAATAAGCATTTCTCTCCCCTTAAAGGGAAGACTGGCTAGTAAAGTGTGGTGTCCTGCAGTAAGCATTTCTCTCCCCTTGAAGGGAAGACTGGCTAGTAAAGTGTGGTGTCCTGCAATAAGCATTTCTCTCCCCTTGAAGGGAAGACTGGCTAGTAAAGTGTGGTGTCCTGCAATAATCACTTCTCTCCCTTTGAAGGGATGACTGGCTGGTAAAGTGTGGTGTCCTGCAATAAGCATTTCTCTCCCCTTGAAGGGAAGACTGGCTAGTAAAGTGTGTTGTCCTGCAGTAAGCATTTCTCTCCCCTTGAAGGGAAGACTGGCTAGTAAAGTGTGGTGTCCTGCAGTAAGCATTTCTCTCCCCTTGAAGTGAAGACTGGCTAGTAAATTGTGGTGTCCTGCAATAAGCATTTCTCTCCCCTTGAAGGGAAGACTGGCTAGTAAAGTGTGGTGTTCTGCAATAAGCACTTCTCTCCCCTTAAAGGGAAGACTGGCTGGTAAAGTGTGGTGTCCTGCAATAAGCACTTCTCTCCCCTTGAAGGGAAGACTGGCTGGTAAAGTGTGGTGTCCTGCAATAAGCACTTCTCTCCCCTTGAAGGGAAGACTGGCTGGTAAAGTGTGGTGTCCTGCAATAAGCATTTCTCTCCCCTTGAAGGGAAGACTGGCTAGTAAAGTGTGGTGTCCTGCAGTAAGCATTTCTCTCCCCTTGAAGGGAAGACTGGGTAGTAAAGTGTGGTGTCCTGCAGTAAGCATTTCTCTCCCCTTGAAGGGAAGACTGGCTAGTAAAGTGTGGTGTCCTGCAATAAGCATTTCTCTCCCCTTGAAGGGAAGACTGGCTAGTAAAGTGTGGTGTCCTGCAGTAAGCATTTCTCTCCCCTTGAAGGGAAGACTGGCTAGTAAAGTGTGGTGTCCTGCAATAAGCATTTCTCTCCCCTTGAAGGGAAGACTGGCTAGTAAAGTGTGGTGTCCTGCAATAATCACTTCTCTCCCCTTGAAGGGATGACTGGCTGGTAAAGTGTGGTGTCCTGCAATAAGCATTTCTCTCCCCTTGAAGGGAAGACTGGCTAGTAAAGTGTGGTGTCCTGCAGTAAGCATTTCTCTCCCCTTGAAGGGAAGACTGGCTAGTAAAGTGTGGTGTCCTGCAGTAAGCATTTCTCTCCCCTTGAAGGGAAGACTGGCTAGTAAAGTGTGGTGTTCTGCAATAAGCATTTCTCTCCCCTTGAAGGGAAGACTGGCTAGTAAAGTGTGGTGTCCTGCAGTAAGCATTTCTCTCCCCTTGAAGGGAAGACTGGCTAGTAAAGTGTGGTGTCCTGCAGAAAGCATTTCTCTCCCCTTGAAGGGAAGACTGGCTAGTAAAGTGTGGTGTCCTGCAATAAGCATTTCTCTCCCCTTGAAGGGAAGACTGACTAGTAAAGTGTGGTGTTCCTGAAATAAGCATTTCTCTCCCCTTGAAGGGAAGACTGGCTGGTAAAGTGTGGTGTCCTGCAATAAGCATTTCTCTCTCCTTGAAGGGAAGACTGGCTGGTAAAGTGTGGTGTCCTGCAATAAGCATTTCTCTCCCCTTGAAGGGAAGACTGGCTGGTAAAGTGTGTTGTCCTGCAATAACCACTTCTCTCCCCTTGAAGGGAAGACTGGCTGGTAAAGTGTGGTGTCCTGCAATAAGCATTTCTCTCCCCTTGAAGGGAAGACTGGCTAGTAAAGTGTGGTGTCCTGCAATAAGCACTTCTCTCCCCTTGAAGGGAAGACTGGCTGGTAAAGTGTGGTGTCCTGCAATAAGCATTTCTCTCCCTTCGAAGGGAAGACTGGTTAGTAAAGTGTAGTGTTTCTGCAATAAGCATTTCTCTCCCTTCGAAGGGAAGACTGGTTAGTAAAGTGTAGTGTTTCTGCAATAAGCATTTCTCTCCCCTTGAAGGGAAGACTGGCTAGTAAAGTGTGTTGTCCTGCAGTAAGCACTTCTCTACCCTTGAAGGGAAGACTGGCTAGTAAAGTGTGGTGTCCTGCAGTAAGCATTTCTCTCCCCTTGAAGGGAAGACTGGCTAGTAAAGTGTGGTGTCCTGCAATAAGCATTTCTCTCCCCTTGAAGGGAAGACTGGCTAGTATAGTGTGTTGTCCTGCAATAAGCATTTCTATCCCCTTGAAGGGAAGACTGGCTAGTAAAGTGTGGTGTCCTGCAATAACCACTTCTCTCCCCTTGAAGGGAAGACTGGCTGGTAAAGTGTGGTGTCCTGCAATAAGCATTTCTCTCCCCTTGAAGGGAAGACTGGCTAGTAAAGTGTGGTGTCCTGCAATAAGCACTTCTCTCCCCTTGAAGGGAAGACTGGCTGGTAAAGTGTGGTGTCCTGCAATAAGCATTTCTCTCCCTTCGAAGGGAAGACTGGTTAGTAAAGTGTAGTGTTTCTGCAATAAGCATTTCTCACCCCTTGAAGGGAAGACTGGCTAGTAAAGTGTGTTGTCCTGCAGTAAGCACTTCTCTACCCTTGAAGGGAAGACTGGCTAGTAAAGTGTGGTGTCCTGCAGTAAGCATTTCTCTCTCCTTGAAGGGAAGACTGGCTAGTAAAGTGTGGTGTCCTGCAATAAGCATTTCTCTCCCCTTGAAGGGAAGACTGGCTAGTAAAGTGTGGTGTCCTGCAGTAAGCATTTCTCTCCCCTTGAAGGGAGGACTGGCTGGTAAAGTGTGGTGTCATGCAATAAGCATTTCTCTCCCCTTGAAGGGAAGACTGGCTAGTAAAGTGTGGTGTCCTGCAATAAGCACTTCTCTCCCCTTGAAGGGATGACTGGCTGGTAAAGTGTGGTGTCCTGCAATAAGCATTTCTCTCCCCTTGAAGGGAAGACTGGCTAGTAAAGTGTGGTGTCCTGCAGTAAGCATTTCTCTCCCCTTGAAGGGAAGACTGGCTAGTAAAGTGTGGTGTCCTGCAGTAAGCATTTCTCTCCCCTTGAAGGGATGACTGGCTGGTAAAGTGTGGTGTCCTGCAATAAGCATTTCTCTCCCCTTGAAGGGAAGACTGGCTAGTAAAGTGTGGTGTCCTGCAGTAAGCATTTCTCTCCCCTTGAAGGGAAGACTGGCTAGTAAAGTGTGGTGTCCTGCAGTAAGCATTTCTCTCCCCTTGAAGGGAAGACTGGCTAGTAAAGTGTGGTGTTCTGCAATAAGCATTTCTCTCCCCTTGAAGGGAAGACTGGCTAGTAAAGTGTGGTGTCCTGCAGTAAGCATTTCTCTCCCCTTGAAGGGAAGACTGGCTAGTAAAGTGTGGTGTCCTGCAGAAAGCATTTCTCTCCCCTTGAAGGGAAGACTGGCTAGTAAAGTGTGGTGTCCTGCAATAAGCATTTCTCTCCCCTTGAAGGGAAGACTGACTAGTAAAGTGTGGTGTTCCTGAAATAAGCATTTCTCTCCCCTTGAAGGGAAGACTGGCTGGTAAAGTGTGGTGTCCTGCAATAAGCATTTCTCTCTCCTTGAAGGGAAGACTGGCTGGTAAAGTGTGGTGTCCTGCAATAAGCATTTCTCTCCCCTTGAAGGGAAGACTGGCTGGTAAAGTGTGTTGTCCTGCAATAACCACTTCTCTCCCCTTGAAGGGAAGACTGGCTGGTAAAGTGTGGTGTCCTGCAATAAGCATTTCTCTCCCCTTGAAGGGAAGACTGGCTAGTAAAGTGTGGTGTCCTGCAATAAGCACTTCTCTCCCCTTGAAGGGAAGACTGGCTGGTAAAGTGTGGTGTCCTGCAATAAGCATTTCTCTCCCTTCGAAGGGAAGACTGGTTAGTAAAGTGTAGTGTTTCTGCAATAAGCATTTCTCTCCCTTCGAAGGGAAGACTGGTTAGTAAAGTGTAGTGTTTCTGCAATAAGCATTTCTCTCCCCTTGAAGGGAAGACTGGCTAGTAAAGTGTGTTGTCCTGCAGTAAGCACTTCTCTACCCTTGAAGGGAAGACTGGCTAGTAAAGTGTGGTGTCCTGCAGTAAGCATTTCTCTCCCCTTGAAGGGAAGACTGGCTAGTAAAGTGTGGTGTCCTGCAATAAGCATTTCTCTCCCCTTGAAGGGAAGACTGGCTAGTATAGTGTGTTGTCCTGCAATAAGCATTTCTATCCCCTTGAAGGGAAGACTGGCTAGTAAAGTGTGGTGTCCTGCAATAACCACTTCTCTCCCCTTGAAGGGAAGACTGGCTGGTAAAGTGTGGTGTCCTGCAATAAGCATTTCTCTCCCCTTGAAGGGAAGACTGGCTAGTAAAGTGTGGTGTCCTGCAATAAGCACTTCTCTCCCCTTGAAGGGAAGACTGGCTGGTAAAGTGTGGTGTCCTGCAATAAGCATTTCTCTCCCTTCGAAGGGAAGACTGGTTAGTAAAGTGTAGTGTTTCTGCAATAAGCATTTCTCACCCCTTGAAGGGAAGACTGGCTAGTAAAGTGTGTTGTCCTGCAGTAAGCACTTCTCTACCCTTGAAGGGAAGACTGGCTAGTAAAGTGTGGTGTCCTGCAGTAAGCATTTCTCTCCCCTTGAAGGGAAGACTGGCTAGTAAAGTGTGGTGTCCTGCAATAAGCATTTCTCTCCCCTTGAAGGGAAGACTGGCTAGTAAAGTGTGGTGTCCTGCAGTAAGCATTTCTCTCCCCTTGAAGGGAGGACTGGCTGGTAAAGTGTGGTGTCATGCAATAAGCATTTCTCTCCCCTTGAAGGGAAGACTGGCTAGTAAAGTGTGGTGTCCTGCAATAAGCACTTCTCTCCCCTTGAAGGGAAGACTGGCTAGTAAAGTGTGTTGTCCTGCAGTAAGCACTTCTCTCCCCTTGAAGGGAAGACTGGCTAGTAAAGTGTGCTGTCCTGCAATAAGCATTTCTCTCCCCTTGAAGGGAAGACTGGCTAGTAACGTGTGGTGTACTGCAGTAAGCATTTCTCTCCCCTTGAAGGGAAGACTGGATAGTAAAGTGTGGTGTCCTGCAATAAGCATTTCTCTCCCCTTGAAGGGAAGACTGGCTAGTAAAGTGTGCTGTCCTGCAATAAGCATTTCTCTCCCCTCGAAGGGAAGACTGGCTAGTAAAGTATGGTGTCCGGCAGTAAGCATTTCTCTCCCCTTGAAGGGAAGACTGGCTAGTAAAGTGTGGTGTCCTGCAATAAGCACTTCTCTCCCCATGAAGGGAAGACTGGCTAGTAAAGTGTGGTGTCCTGCAATAAGCATTTCTCTCCCCTTCAAGGGAAGACTGGATAGTAAAGTGTGCTGTCCTGCAATAAGCATTTCTCTCCCCTTGAAGGGAAGACTGGCTAGTAAAGTGTGGTGTCCTGCAATAAGCATTTCTCTCCCCTTGAAGGGAAGACTGGCTAGTAAAGTGTGGTGTCCTGCATTAAGCATTTCTCTCCCCTTAAAGGGAAGACTGGGTAGTAAAGTGTGGTGTCCTGCAGTAAGCATTTCTCTCCCCTTGAAGGGAAGACTGGGTAGTAAAGTGTGGTGTCCTGCAATAAGCATTTCTCTCCCCTTGAAGGGAAGACTGGCTAGTAAAGTGTGGTGTCCTGCAGTAAGCATTTCTCTCCCCTTGAAGGGAAGACTGGCTGGTAAAGTGTGGTGTCCTGCAATAAGCACTTCTCTCCCCTAGAAGGGAAGACTGGCTAGTAAAGTGTGGTGTACTGCAATAAGCATTTCTCTCCCTTTGAAGGGAAGACTGGCTGGTAAAGTGTGGTGTCCTGCAGTAAGCATTTCTCTCCCCTTGAAGGGAAGACTGGGTAGTAAAGTGTGGTGTCCTGCAATAAGCATTTCTGTCCCCTTGAAGGGAAGACTGGCTAGTAAAGTTTGGTGTCCTGCAGTAAGCATTTATCTCCCCTTGAAGGGAAGAATGGCTAGTAAAGTGTGGTGTCCTGCAATAAGCATTTCTCTCCCCTTGAAGGGAAGACTGGCTAGAAAAGTGTGGTGTCCTGTAATAAGCATTTCTCTCCCCTTGAAGGGAAGACTGGCTAGTAAAGTGTGGTGTTCTGCAATAAGCACTTCTCTCCCCTTAAAGGGAAGACTGGCTGGTAAAGTGTGGTGTCCTGCAATAAGCACTTCTCTCCCCTTGAAGGGAAGACTGGCTAGTAAAGTGTGGTGTCCTGCAGTAAACATTTTTCTCCCCTTGAAGGGAAGACTGGCTAGGAAAGTGTGGTGTCCTGCAGTAAGCATTTCTCTCCCCTTGAAGGGAAGACTGGCTAGTAAAGTGTGGTGTCCTGCAGTAAGCATTTCTCTCCCCTTGAAGGGAAGACTGGGTAGTAAAGTGTGGTGTCCTGCAATAAGCATTTCTCTCCCCTTGAAGGGAAGACTGGCTAGTAAAGTGTGGTGTCCTGCAGTAAGCATTTCTCTCCCCTTGAAGGGAAGACTGGGTAGTAAAGTGTGGTGTCCTGCAATAAGCATTTCTCTCCCCTTGAAGGGAAGACTGGCTAGTAAAGTGTGGTGTCCTGCAGTAAGCATTTCTCTCCCCTTGAAGGGAAGACTGGCTAGTAAAGTGTGGTGTCCTGCAATAACCATTTCTCACCCCTTGAAAGGAAGCCTGGCTAGAAAAGTGTGGTGTCCTGCAATAACCATTTCTCTCCCCTTGAAGGGAAGACTGGCTAGTAAAGTTTGGTGTCCTGCAGTAAGCATTTATCTCCAATTGAAGGGAAGAATGGCTATTAAAGTGTGGTGTCCTGCAATAAGCATTTCTCTCCCCTTGAAGGGAAGCCTGGCTAGAAAAGTGTGGTGTCCTGCAATAAGCATTTCTCTCCCCTTGAAGGGAATACTGGCTAGAAAAGTGTGGTGTCCTTCAATAAGCATTTCTCTCCCCTTGAAGGGAAGACTGGCTAGTAAAGTGTGGTGTTCTTCAATAAGCACTTCTCTCCCCTTGAAGGGAAGACTGGCTGGTAAAGTGTGGTGTCCTGCAATAAGCATTTCTCTCCCCATGAAGGGAAGACTGGCTGGTAAAGTGTGGTGTCCTGCAATAAGCATTTCTCTCCCCTTGAAGGGAAGACTGGCTAGTAAAGTGTGGTGTCCTGCAGTAAGCATTTCTCTCCCCTTGATGGGAAGACTGGCTAGTAAAGTGTGGTGTCCTGCAGTAAGCATTTCTCTCCCCTTGAAGGGAAGACTGGGTAGTAAAGTGTGGTGTCCTGCAGTAAGCATTTCTCTCCCCTTGAAGGGAAGACTGGCTAGTAAAGTGTGGTGTCCTGCAATAAGCATTTCTCTCCCCTTGAAGGGAAGACTGGCTAGTAAAGTGTGGTGTCCTGCAGTAAGCATTTCTCTCCCCTTGAAGGGAAGACTGGCTAGTAAAGTGTGGTGTCCTGCAATAAGCATTTCTCTCCCCTTGAAGGGAAGACTGGCTAGTAAAGTGTGGTGTCCTGCAATAATCACTTCTCTCCCTTTGAAGGGATGACTGGCTGGTAAAGTGTGGTGTCCTGCAGTAAGCATTTCTCTCCCCTTGAAGGGAAGACTGGCTAGTAAAGTGTGGTGTCCTGCAGTAAGCATTTCTCTCCCCTTGAAGGGAAGACTGGCTAGTAAAGTGTGGTGTCCTGCAGTAAGCATTTCTCTCCCCTTGAAGGGAAGACTGGCTAGTAAAGTGTGGTGTCCTGCAATAAGCATTTCTCTCACCTTGAAGGGAAGACTGGCTAGTAAAGTGTGGTGTCCTGCAGTAAGCATTTCTCTCCCCTTGAAGGGAAGACTGGCTAGTAAAGTGTGGTGTCCTGCAGAAAGCATTTCTCTCCCCTTGAAGGGAAGACTGGCTAGTAAAGTGTGGTGTCCTGCAATAAGCATTTCTCTCCCCTTGAAGGGAAGACTGACTAGTAAAGTGTGATGTTCCTGCAATAAGCATTTCTCTCCCCTTGAAGGGAAGACTGGCTGGTAAAGTGTGGTGTCCTGCAATAAGCATTTCTCTCTCCTTGAAGGGAAGACTGGCTGGTAAAGTGTGGTGTCCTGCAATAAGCATTTCTCTCCCCTTGAAGGGAAGACTGGCTGGTAAAGTGTGTTGTCCTGCAATAACCACTTCTCTCCCCTTGAAGGGAAGACTGGCTGGTAAAGTGTGGTGTCCTGCAATAAGCATTTCTCTCCCCTTGAAGGGAAGACTGGCTAGTAAAGTGTGGTGTCCTGCAATAAGCACTTCTCTCCCCTTGAAGGGAAGACTGGCTGGTAAAGTGTGGTGTCCTGCAATTAGCATTTCTCTCCCCTTGAAGGGAAGACTGGCTAGTAAAGTGTGGTGTCCTGCAGTAAGCATTTCTCTCCCCTTGAAGGGAAGACTGGGTAGTAAAGTGTGGTGTCCTGCAGTAAGCATTTCTCTCCCCTTGAAGGGAAGACTGGCTAGTAAAGTGTGGTGTCCTGCAATAAGCATTTCTCTCCCCTTGAAGGGAAGACTGGCTAGTAAAGTGTGGTGTCCTGCAGTAAGCATTTCTCTCCCCTTGAAGGGAAGACTGGCTAGTAAAGTGTGGTGTCCTGCAATAAGCATTTCTCTCCCCTTGAAGGGAAGACTGGCTAGTAAAGTGTGGTGTCCTGCAATAATCACTTCTCTCCCCTTGAAGGGATGACTGGCTGGTAAAGTGTGGTGTCCTGCAATAAGCATTTCTCTCCCCTTGAAGGGAAGACTGGCTAGTAAAGTGTGGTGTCCTGCAGTAAGCATTTCTCTCCCCTTGAAGGGAAGACTGGCTAGTAAAGTGTGGTGTCCTGCAGTAAGCATTTCTCTCCCCTTGAAGGGAAGACTGGCTAGTAAAGTGTGGTGTTCTGCAATAAGCATTTCTCTCCCCTTGAAGGGAAGACTGGCTAGTAAAGTGTGGTGTCCTGCAGTAAGCATTTCTCTCCCCTTGAAGGGAAGACTGGCTAGTAAAGTGTGGTGTCCTGCAGAAAGCATTTCTCTCCCCTTGAAGGGAAGACTGGCTAGTAAAGTGTGGTGTCCTGCAATAAGCATTTCTCTCCCCTTGAAGGGAAGACTGACTAGTAAAGTGTGGTGTTCCTGAAATAAGCATTTCTCTCCCCTTGAAGGGAAGACTGGCTGGTAAAGTGTGGTGTCCTGCAATAAGCATTTCTCTCTCCTTGAAGGGAAGACTGGCTGGTAAAGTGTGGTGTCCTGCAATAAGCATTTCTCTCCCCTTGAAGGGAAGACTGGCTGGTAAAGTGTGTTGTCCTGCAATAACCACTTCTCTCCCCTTGAAGGGAAGACTGGCTGGTAAAGTGTGGTGTCCTGCAATAAGCATTTCTCTCCCCTTGAAGGGAAGACTGGCTAGTAAAGTGTGGTGTCCTGCAATAAGCACTTCTCTCCCCTTGAAGGGAAGACTGGCTGGTAAAGTGTGGTGTCCTGCAATAAGCATTTCTCTCCCTTCGAAGGGAAGACTGGTTAGTAAAGTGTAGTGTTTCTGCAATAAGCATTTCTCTCCCTTCGAAGGGAAGACTGGTTAGTAAAGTGTAGTGTTTCTGCAATAAGCATTTCTCTCCCCTTGAAGGGAAGACTGGCTAGTAAAGTGTGTTGTCCTGCAGTAAGCACTTCTCTACCCTTGAAGGGAAGACTGGCTAGTAAAGTGTGGTGTCCTGCAGTAAGCATTTCTCTCCCCTTGAAGGGAAGACTGGCTAGTAAAGTGTGGTGTCCTGCAATAAGCATTTCTCTCCCCTTGAAGGGAAGACTGGCTAGTATAGTGTGTTGTCCTGCAATAAGCATTTCTATCCCCTTGAAGGGAAGACTGGCTAGTAAAGTGTGGTGTCCTGCAATAACCACTTCTCTCCCCTTGAAGGGAAGACTGGCTGGTAAAGTGTGGTGTCCTGCAATAAGCATTTCTCTCCCCTTGAAGGGAAGACTGGCTAGTAAAGTGTGGTGTCCTGCAATAAGCACTTCTCTCCCCTTGAAGGGAAGACTGGCTGGTAAAGTGTGGTGTCCTGCAATAAGCATTTCTCTCCCTTCGAAGGGAAGACTGGTTAGTAAAGTGTAGTGTTTCTGCAATAAGCATTTCTCACCCCTTGAAGGGAAGACTGGCTAGTAAAGTGTGTTGTCCTGCAGTAAGCACTTCTCTACCCTTGAAGGGAAGACTGGCTAGTAAAGTGTGGTGTCCTGCAGTAAGCATTTCTCTCCCCTTGAAGGGAAGACTGGCTAGTAAAGTGTGGTGTCCTGCAATAAGCATTTCTCTCCCCTTGAAGGGAAGACTGGCTAGTAAAGTGTGGTGTCCTGCAGTAAGCATTTCTCTCCCCTTGAAGGGAGGACTGGCTGGTAAAGTGTGGTGTCATGCAATAAGCATTTCTCTCCCCTTGAAGGGAAGACTGGCTAGTAAAGTGTGGTGTCCTGCAATAAGCACTTCTCTCCCCTTGAAGGGAAGACTGGCTAGTAAAGTGTGTTGTCCTGCAGTAAGCACTTCTCTCCCCTTGAAGGGAAGACTGGCTAGTAAAGTGTGCTGTCCTGCAATAAGCATTTCTCTCCCCTTGAAGGGAAGACTGGCTAGTAACGTGTGGTGTATTGCAGTAAGCATTTCTCTCCCCTTGAAGGGAAGACTGGATAGTAAAGTGTGGTGTCCTGCAATAAGCATTTCTCTCCCCTTGAAGGGAAGACTGGCTAGTAAAGTGTGCTGTCCTGCAATAAGCATTTCTCTCCCCTCGAAGGGAAGACTGGCTAGTAAAGTATGGTGTCCGGCAGTAAGCATTTCTCTCCCCTTGAAGGGAAGACTGGCTAGTAAAGTGTGGTGTCCTGCAATAAGCACTTCTCTCCCCATGAAGGGAAGACTGGCTAGTAAAGTGTGGTGTCCTGCAATAAGCATTTCTCTCCCCTTCAAGGGAAGACTGGATAGTAAAGTGTGCTGTCCTGCAATAAGCATTTCTCTCCCCTTGAAGGGAAGACTGGCTAGTAAAGTGTGGTGTCCTGCAATAAGCATTTCTCTCCCCTTGAAGGGAAGACTGGCTAGTAAAGTGTGGTGTCCTGCATTAAGCATTTCTCTCCCCTTGAATGGAAGACTGGGTAGTAAAGTGTGGTGTCCTGCAGTAAGCATTTCTCTCCCCTTGAAGGGAAGACTGGGTAGTAAAGTGTGGTGTCCTGCAATAAGCATTTCTCTCCCCTTGAAGGGAAGACTGGCTAGTAAAGTGTGGTGTCCTGCAGTAAGCATTTCTCTCCCCTTGAAGGGAAGACTGGCTGGTAAAGTGTGGTGTCCTGCAATAAGCACTTCTCTCCCCTAGAAGGGAAGACTGGCTAGTAAAGTGTAGTGTACTGCAATAAGCATTTCTCTCCCTTTGAAGGGAAGACTGGCTGGTAAAGTGTGGTGTCCTGCAGTAAGCATTTCTCTCCCCTTGAAGGGAAGACTGGGTAGTAAAGTGTGGTGTCCTGCAATAAGCATTTCTGTCCCCTTGAAGGGAAGACTGGCTAGTAAAGTTTGGTGTCCTGCAGTAAGCATTTATCTCCCCTTGAAGGGAAGAATGGCTAGTAAAGTGTGGTGTCCTGCAATAAGCATTTCTCTCCCCTTGAAGGGAAGACTGGCTAGAAAAGTGTGGTGTCCTGTAATAAGCATTTCTCTCCCCTTGAAGGGAAGACTGGCTAGTAAAGTGTGGTGTTCTGCAATAAGCACTTCTCTCCCCTTAAAGGGAAGACTGGCTGGTAAAGTGTGGTGTCCTGCAATAAGCACTTCTCTCCCCTTGAAGGGAAGACTGGCTAGTAAAGTGTGGTGTCCTGCAGTAAACATTTTTCTCCCCTTGAAGGGAAGACTGGCTAGGAAAGTGTGGTGTCCTGCAGTAAGCATTTCTCTCCCCTTGAAGGGAAGACGGGCTAGTAAAGTGTGGTGTCCTGCAGTAAGCATTTCTCTCCCCTTGAAGGGAAGACTGGGTAGTAAAGTGTGGTGTCCTGCAATAAGCATTTCTCTCCCCTTGAAGGGAAGACTGGCTAGTAAAGTGTGGTGTCCTGCAGTAAGCATTTCTCTCCCCTTGAAGGGAAGACTGGCTAGTAAAGTGTGGTGTCCTGCAATAACCATTTCTCACCCCTTGAAGGGAAGCCTGGCTAGAAAAGTGTGGTGTCCTGCAATAACCATTTCTCTCCGCTTGAAGGGAAGACTGGCTAGTAAAGTTTGGTGTCCTGCAGTAAGCATTTATCTCCAATTGAAGGGAAGAATGGCTATTAAAGTGTGGTGTCCTGCAATAAGCATTTCTCTCCCCTTGAAGGGAAGCCTGGCTAGAAAAGTGTGGTGTCCTGCAATAAGCATTTCTCTCCCCTTGAAGGGAATACTGGCTAGAAAAGTGTGGTGTCCTTCAATAAGCATTTCTCTCCCCTTGAAGGGAAGACTGGCTAGTAAAGTGTGGTGTTCTTCAATAAGCACTTCTCTCCCCTTGAAGGGAAGACTGGCTGGTAAAGTGTGGTGTCCTGCAATAAGCATTTCTCTCCCCATGAAGGGAAGACTGGCTGGTAAAGTGTGGTGTCCTGCAATAAGCATTTCTCTCCCCTTGAAGGGAAGACTGGCTAGTAAAGTGTGGTGTCCTGCAGTAAGCATTTCTCTCCCCTTGATGGGAAGACTGGCTAGTAAAGTGTGGTGTCCTGCAGTAAGCATTTCTCTCCCCTTGAAGGGAAGACTGGGTAGTAAAGTGTGGTGTCCTGCAGTAAGCATTTCTCTCCCCTTGAAGGGAAGACTGGCTAGTAAAGTGTGGTGTCCTGCAATAAGCATTTCTCTCCCCTTGAAGGGAAGACTGGCTAGTAAAGTGTGGTGTCCTGCAGTAAGCATTTCTCTCCCCTTGAAGGGAAGACGGGCTAGTAAAGTGTGGTGTCCTGCAATAAGCATTTCTCTCCCCTTGAAGGGAAGACTGGCTAGTAAAGTGTGGTGTCCTGCAATAATCACTTCTCTCCCTTTGAAGGGATGACTGGCTGGTAAAGTGTGGTGTCCTGCAATAAGCATTTCTCTCCCCTTGAAGGGAAGACTGGCTAGTAAAGTGTGGTGTCCTGCAGTAAGCATTTCTCTCCCCTTGAAGGGAAGACTGGCTAGTAAAGTGTGGTGTCCTGCAGTAAGCATTTCTCTCCCCTTGAAGGGAAGACTGGCTAGTAAAGTGTGGTGTCCTGCAATAAGCATTTCTCTCCCCTTGAAGGGAAGACTGGCTAGTAAAGTGTGGTGTCCTGCAGTAAGCATTTCTCTCCCCTTGAAGGGAAGACTGGCTAGTAAAGTGTGGTGTCCTGCAGAAAGCATTTCTCTCCCCTTGAAGGGAAGACTGGCTAGTAAAGTGTGGTGTCCTGCAATAAGCATTTCTCTCCCCATGAAGGGAAGACTGACTAGTAAAGTGTGATGTTCCTGCAATAAGCATTTCTCTCCCCTTGAAGGGAAGACTGGCTGGTAAAGTGTGGTGTCCTGCAATAAGCATTTCTCTCTCCTTGAAGGGAAGACTGGCTGGTAAAGTGTGGTGTCCTGCAATAAGCATTTCTCTCCCCTTGAAGGGAAGACTGGCTGGTAAAGTGTGTTGTCCTGCAATAACCACTTCTCTCCCCTTGAAGGGAAGACTGGCTGGTAAAGTGTGGTGTCCTGCAATAAGCATTTCTCTCCCCTTAAAGGGAAGACTGGCTAGTAAAGTGTGGTGTCCTGCAATAAGCACTTCTCTCCCCTTGAAGGGAAGACTGGCTGGTAAAGTGTGGTGTCCTGCAATAAGCATTTCTCTCCCCTTGAAGGGAAGACTGGCTAGTAAAGTGTGGTGTCCTGCAGTAAGCATTTCTCTCCCCTTGAAGGGAAGACTGGGTAGTAAAGTGTGGTGTCCTGCAGTAAGCATTTCTCTCCCCTTGAAGGGAAGACTGGCTAGTAAAGTGTGGTGTCCTGCAATAAGCATTTCTCTCCCCTTGAAGGGAAGACTGGCTAGTAAAGTGTGGTGTCCTGCAGTAAGCATTTCTCTCCCCTTGAAGGGAAGACTGGCTAGTAAAGTGTGGTGTCCTGCAATAAGCATTTCTCTCCCCTTGAAGGGAAGACTGGCTAGTAAAGTGTGGTGTCCTGCAATAATCACTTCTCTCCCCTTGAAGGGATGACTGGCTGGTAAAGTGTGGTGTCCTGCAATAAGCATTTCTCTCCCCTTGAAGGGAAGACTGGCTAGTAAAGTGTGGTGTCCTGCAGTAAGCATTTCTCTCCCCTTGAAGGGAAGACTGGCTAGTAAAGTGTGGTGTCCTGCAGTAAGCATTTCTCTCCCCTTGAAGGGAAGACTGGCTAGTAAAGTGTGGTGTCCTGCAATAAGCATTTCTCTCCCCTTGAAGGGAAGACTGGCTAGTAAAGTGTGGTGTCCTGCAGTAAGCATTTCTCTCCCCTTGAAGGGAAGACTGGCTAGTAAAGTGTGGTGTCCTGCAGAAAGCATTTCTCTCCCCTTGAAGGGAAGACTGGCTAGTAAAGTGTGGTGTCCTGCAATAAGCATTTCTCTCCCCTTGAAGGGAAGACTGACTAGTAAAGTGTGGTGTTCCTGAAATAAGCATTTCTCTCCCCTTGAAGGGAAGACTGGCTGGTAAAGTGTGGTGTCCTGCAATAAGCATTTCTCTCTCCTTGAAGGGAAGACTGGCTGGTAAAGTGTGGTGTCCTGCAATAAGCATTTCTCTCCCCTTGAAGGGAAGACTGGCTAGTAAAGTGTGGTGTTCTGCAATAAGCACTTCTCTCCCCTTAAAGGGAAGACTGGCTGGTAAAGTGTGGTGTCCTGCAATAAGCACTTCTCTCCCCTTGAAGGGAAGACTGGCTAGTAAAGTGTGGTGTCCTGCAGTAAACATTTTTCTCCCCTTGAAGGGAAGACTGGCTAGGAAAGTGTGGTGTCCTGCAGTAAGCATTTCTCTCCCCTTGAAGGGAAGACTGGCTAGTAAAGTGTGGTGTCCTGCAGTAAGCATTTCTCTCCCCTTGAAGGGAAGACTGGGTAGTAAAGTGTGGTGTCCTGCAATAAGCATTTCTCTCCCCTTGAAGGGAAGAATGGCTAGTAAAGTGTGGTGTCCTGCAATAAGCATTTCTCTCCCCTTGAAGGGAAGACTGGCTAGTAAAGTGTGGTGTCCTGCAATAACCATTTCTCACCCCTTGAAGGGAAGCCTGGCTAGAAAAGTGTGGTGTCCTGCAATAACCATTTCTCTCCCCTTGAAGGGAAGACTGGCTAGTAAAGTTTGGTGTCCTGCAGTAAGCATTTATCTCCAATTGAAGGGAAGAATGGCTATTAAAGTGTGGTGTCCTGCAATAAGCATTTCTCTCCCCTTGAAGGGAAGCCTGGCTAGAAAAGTGTGGTGTCCTGCAATAAGCATTTCTCTCCCCTTGAAGGGAATACTGGCTAGAAAAGTGTGGTGTCCTTTAATAAGCATTTCTCTCCCCTTGAAGGGAAGACTGGCTAGTAAAGTGTGGTGTTCTTCAATAAGCACTTCTCTCCCCTTGAAGGGAAGACTGGCTGGTAAAGTGTGGTGTCCTGCAATAAGCATTTCTCTCCCCATGAAGGGAAGACTGGCTGGTAAAGTGTGGTGTCCTGCAATAAGCATTTCTCTCCCCTTGAAGGGAAGACTGGCTAGTAAAGTGTGGTGTCCTGCAGTAAGCATTTCTCTCCCCTTGATGGGAAGACTGGCTAGTAAAGTGTGGTGTCCTGCAGTAAGCATTTCTCTCCCCTTGAAGGGAAGACTGGCTAGTAAAGTGTGGTGTCCTGCAGTAAGCATTTCTCTCCCCTTGAAGGGAAGACTGGCTAGTAAAGTGTGGTGTCCTGCAATAAGCATTTCTCTCCCCTTGAAGGGAAGACTGGCTAGTAAAGTGTGGTGTCCTGCAGTAAGCATTTCTCTCCCCTTGAAGGGAAGACTGGCTAGTAAAGTGTGGTGTCCTGCAATAAGCATTTCTCTCCCCTTGAAGGGAAGACTGGCTAGTAAAGTGTGGTGTCCTGCAATAATCACTTCTCTCCCTTTGAAGGGATGACTGGCTGGTAAAGTGTGGTGTCCTGCAATAAGCATTTCTCTCCCCTTGAAGGGAAGACTGGCTAGTAAAGTGTGGTGTCCTGCAGTAAGCATTTCTCTCCCCTTGAAGGGAAGACTGGCTAGTAAAGTGTGGTGTCCTGCAGTAAGCATTTCTCTCCCCTTGAAGGGAAGACTGGCTAGTAAAGTGTGGTGTCCTGCAATAAGCATTTCTCTCCCCTTGAAGGGAAGACTGGCTAGTAAAGTGTGGTGTCCTGCAGTAAGCATTTCTCTCCCCTTGAAGGGAAGACTGGCTAGTAAAGTGTGGTGTCCTGCAGAAAGCATTTCTCTCCCCTTGAAGGGAAGACTGGCTAGTAAAGTGTGGTGTCCTGCAATAAGCATTTCTCTCCCCTTGAAGGGAAGACTGACTAGTAAAGTGTGATGTTCCTGCAATAAGCATTTCTCTCCCCTTGAAGGGAAGACTGGCTGGTAAAGTGTGGTGTCCTGCAATAAGCATTTCTCTCTCCTTGAAGGGAAGACTGGCTGGTAAAGTGTGGTGTCCTGCAATAAGCATTTCTCTCCCCTTGAAGGGAAGACTGGCTGGTAAAGTGTGTTGTCCTGCAATAACCACTTCTCTCCCCTTGAAGGGAAGACTGGCTGGTAAAGTGTGGTGTCCTGCAATAAGCATTTCTCTCCCCTTGAAGGGAAGACTGGCTAGTAAAGTGTGGTGTCCTGCAATAAGCACTTCTCTCCCCTTGAAGGGAAGACTGGCTGGTAAAGTGTGGTGTCCTGCAATAAGCATTTCTCTCCCCTTGAAGGGAAGACTGGCTAGTAAAGGGTGGTGTCCTGCAGTAAGCATTTCTCTACCCTTGAAGGGAAGACTGGGTAGTAAAGTGTGGTGTCCTGCAGTAAGCATTTCTCTCCCCTTGAAGGGAAGACTGGCTAGTAAAGTGTGGTGTCCTGCAATAAGCATTTCTCTCCCCTTGAAGGGAAGACTGGCTAGTAAAGTGTGGTGTCCTGCAGTAAGCATTTCTCTCCCCTTGAAGGGAAGACTGGCTAGTAAAGTGTGGTGTCCTGCAATAAGCATTTCTCTCCCCTTGAAGGGAAGACTGGCTAGTAAAGTGTGGTGTCCTGCAATAATCACTTCTCTCCCCTTGAAGGGATGACTGGCTGGTAAAGTGTGGTGTCCTGCAATAAGCATTTCTCTCCCCTTGAAGGGAAGACTGGCTAGTAAAGTGTGGTGTCCTGCAGTAAGCATTTCTCTCCCCTTGAAGGGAAGACTGGCTAGTAAAGTGTGGTGTCCTGCAGTAAGCATTTCTCTCCCCTTGAAGGGAAGACTGGCTAGTAAAGTGTGGTGTCCTGCAATAAGCATTTCTCTCCCCTTGAAGGGAAGACTGGCTAGTAAAGTGTGGTGTCCTGCAGTAAGCATTTCTCTCCCCTTGAAGGGAAGACTGGCTAGTAAAGTGTGGTGTCCTGCAGAAAGCATTTCTCTCCCCTTGAAGGGAAGACTGGCTAGTAAAGTGTGGTGTCCTGCAATAAGCATTTCTCTCCCCTTGAAGGGAAGACTGACTAGTAAAGTGTGGTGTTCCTGAAATAAGCATTTCTCTCCCCTTGAAGGGAAGACTGGCTGGTAAAGTGTGGTGTCCTGCAATAAGCATTTCTCTCTCCTTGAAGGGAAGACTGGCTGGTAAAGTGTGGTGTCCTGCAATAAGCATTTCTCTCCCCTTGAAGGGAAGACTGGCTAGTAAAGTGTGGTGTTCTGCAATAAGCACTTCTCTCCCCTTAAAGGGAAGACTGGCTGGTAAAGTGTGGTGTCCTGCAATAAGCACTTCTCTCCCCTTGAAGGGAAGACTGGCTAGTAAAGTGTGGTGTCCTGCAGTAAACATTTTTCTCCCCTTGAAGGGAAGACTGGCTAGGAAAGTGTGGTGTCCTGCAGTAAGCATTTCTCTCCCCTTGAAGGAAAGACTGGCTAGTAAAGTGTGGTGTCCTGCAGTAAGCATTTCTCTCCCCTTGAAGGGAAGACTGGGTAGTAAAGTGTGGTGTCCTGCAATAAGCATTTCTCTCCCCTTGAAGGGAAGACTGGCTAGTAAAGTGTGGTGTCCTGCAGTAAGCATTTCTCTCCCCTTGAAGGGAAGACTGGCTAGTAAAGTGTGGTGTCCTGCAATAACCATTTCTCACCCCTTGAAGGGAAGCCTGGCTAGAAAAGTGTGGTGTCCTGCAATAACCATTTCTCTCCCCTTGAAGGGAAGACTGGCTAGTAAAGTTTGGTGTCCTGCAGTAAGCATTTATCTCCAATTGAAGGGAAGAATGGCTATTAAAGTGTGGTGTCCTGCAATAAGCATTTCTCTCCCCTTGAAGGGAAGCCTGGCTAGAAAAGTGTGGTGTCCTGCAATAAGCATTTCTCTCCCCTTGAAGGGAATACTGGCTAGAAAAGTGTGGTGTCCTTCAATAAGCATTTCTCTCCCCTTGAAGGGAAGACTGGCTAGTAAAGTGTGGTGTTCTTCAATAAGCACTTCTCTCCCCTTGAAGGGAAGACTGGCTGGTAAAGTGTGGTGTCCTGCAATAAGCATTTCTCTCCCCATGAAGGGAAGACTGGCTGGTAAAGTGTGGTGTCCTGCAATAAGCATTTCTCTCCCCTTGAAGGGAAGACTGGCTAGTAAAGTGTGGTGTCCTGCAGTAAGCATTTCTCTCCCCTTGATGGGAAGACTGGCTAGTAAAGTGTGGTGTCCTGCAGTAAGCATTTCTCTCCCCTTGAAGGGAAGACTGGCTAGTAAAGTGTGGTGTCCTGCAGTAAGCATTTCTCTCCCCTTGAAGGGAAGACTGGCTAGTAAAGTGTGGTGTCCTGCAATAAGCATTTCTCTCCCCTTGAAGGGAAGACTGGCTAGTAAAGTGTGGTGTCCTGCAGTAAGCATTTCTCTCCCCTTGAAGGGAAGACTGGCTAGTAAAGAGTGGTGTCCTGCAATAAGCATTTCTCTCCCCTTGAAGGGAAGACTGGCTGGTAAAGTGTGGTGTCCTGCAATAATCACTTCTCTCCCTTTGAAGGGATGACTGGCTGGTAAAGTGTGGTGTCCTGCAATAAGCATTTCTCTCCCCTTGAAGGGAAGACTGGCTAGTAAAGTGTGGTGTCCTGCAGTAAGCATTTCTCTCCCCTTGAAGGGAAGACTGGCTAGTAAAGTGTGGTGTCCTGCAGTAAGCATTTCTCTCCCCTTGAAGGGAAGACTGGCTAGTAAAGTGTGGTGTCCTGCAGTAAGCATTTCTCTCCCCTTGAAGGGAAGACTGGCTAGTAAAGTGTGGTGTCCTGCAGTAAGCATTTCTCTCCCCTTGAAGGGAAGACTGGCTAGTAAAGTGTGGTGTCCTGCAGAAAGCATTTCTCTCCCCTTGAAGGGAAGACTGACTAGTAAAGTGTGATGTTCCTGCAATAAGCATTTCTCTCCCCTTGAAGGGAAGACTGGCTGGTAAAGTGTGGTGTCCTGCAATAAGCATTTCTCTCTCCTTGAAGGGAAGACTGGCTGGTAAAGTGTGGTGTCCTGCAATAAGCATTTCTCTCCCCTTGAAGGGAAGACTGGCTGGTAAAGTGTGTTGTCCTGCAATAACCACTTCTCTCCCCTTGAAGGGAAGACTGGCTGGTAAAGTGTGGTGTCCTGCAATAAGCATTTCTCTCCCCTTGAAGGGAAGACTGGCTAGTAAAGTGTGGTGTCCTGCAATAAGCACTTCTCTCCCCTTGAAGGGAAGACTGGCTGGTAAAGTGTGGTGTCCTGCAATAAGCATTTCTCTCCCCTTGAAGGGAAGACTGGCTAGTAAAGTGTGGTGTCCTGCAGTAAGCATTTCTCTCCCCTTGAAGGGAAGACTGGCTAGTAAAGTGTGGTGTCCTGCAGTAAGCATTTCTCTCCCCTTGAAGGGAAGACTGGCTAGTAAAGTGTGGTGTCCTGCAATAAGCATTTCTCTCCCCTTGAAGGGAAGACTGGCTAGTAAAGTGTGGTGTCCTGCAGTAAGCATTTCTCTCCCCTTGAAGGGAAGACTGGCTAGTAAAGTGTGGTGTCCTGCAATAAGCATTTCTCTCCCCTTGAAGGGAAGACTGGCTAGTAAAGTGTGGTGTCCTGCAATAATCACTTCTCTCCCCTTGAAGGGATGACTGGCTGGTAAAGTGTGGTGTCCTGCAATAAGCATTTCTCTCCCCTTGAAGGGAAGACTGGCTAGTAAAGTGTGGTGTCCTGCAGTAAGCATTTCTCTCCCCTTGAAGGGAAGACTGGCTAGTAAAGTGTGGTGTCCTGCAGTAAGCATTTCTCTCCCCTTGAAGGGAAGACTGGCTAGTAAAGTGTGGTGTCCTGCAATAAGCATTTCTCTCCCCTTGAAGGGAAGACTGGCTATTAAAGTGTGGTGTCCTGCAGTAAGCATTTCTCTCCCCTTGAAGGGAAGACTGGCTAGTAAAGTGTGGTGTCCTGCAGAAAGCATTTCTCTCCCCTTGAAGGGAAGACTGGCTAGTAAAGTGTGGTGTCCTGCAATAAGCATTTCTCTCCCCTTGAAGGGAAGACTGACTAGTAAAGTGTGGTGTTCCTGAAATAAGCATTTCTCTCCCCTTGAAGGGAAGACTGGCTGGTAAAGTGTGGTGTCCTGCAATAAGCATTTCTCTCTCCTTGAAGGGAAGACTGGCTGGTAAAGTGTGGTGTCCTGCAATAAGCATTTCTCTCCCCTTGAAGGGAAGACTGGCTGGTAAAGTGTGTTGTCCTGCAATAACCACTTCTCTCCCCTTGAAGGGAAGACTGGCTGGTAAAGTGTGGTGTCCTGCAATAAGCATTTCTCTCCCCTTGAAGGGAAGACTGGCTAGTAAAGTGTGGTGTCCTGCAATAAGCACTTCTCTCCCCTTGAAGGGAAGACTGGCTGGTAAAGTGTGGTGTCCTGCAATAAGCATTTCTCTCCCTTCGAAGGGAAGACTGGTTAGTAAAGTGTAGTGTTTCTGCAATAAGCATTTCTCTCCCCTTGAAGGGAAGACTGGCTAGTAAAGTGTGGTGTCCTGCAATAAGCACTTCTCTACCCTTGAAGGGAAGACTGGCTAGT
The DNA here is from genome assembly GCF_023053635.1 of Elgaria multicarinata webbii. Lineage (NCBI taxonomy): Eukaryota > Metazoa > Chordata > Lepidosauria > Squamata > Anguidae > Elgaria > Elgaria multicarinata. Next base: position 66,356,974 of record NC_086178.1, read on the forward strand.
AAAGTGTGGTGTCCTGCAGTAAGCATTTCTCTCCCCTTGAAGGGAAGACTGGCTAGTAAAGTGTGGTGTCCTGCAATAAGCATTTCTCTCCCCTTGAAGGGAAGACTGGCTAGTATAGTGTGTTGTCCTGCAATAAGCATTTCTATCCCCTTGAGGGGAAGACTGGCTAGTAAAGTGTGGTGTCCTGCAATAACCACTTCTCTCCCCTTGAAGGGAAGACTGGCTGGTAAAGTGTGGTGTCCTGCAATAAGCATTTCTCTCCCCTTGAAGGGAAGACTGGCTAGTAAAGTGTGGTGTGCTGCAGTAAACATTTCTCCCCCCTTGAAGGGAAGACTGGCTAGTAAAGTGTGGTGTCCTGCAATAAGCATTTCTCTCCCCTTGAAGGGAAGACTGGCTAGTAAATTGTGGTGTCCTGGAGTAAGCATTTCTCTCCTCTCGAAGGGAAGACTGGCTCGTAATGTGTGGTGTCCTGCAGTAAGCATTTCTCTCCCCTTGAAGGGAAGACTGGCTAGTAAAGTGTGGTGTCCTGCAATAAGCATTTCTCTCCTCTTGAAGGGAAGACTGGCTAGTAAAGTGTGGTGTGCTGCAGTAAGCATTTCTCTCCCCTGAAAGGGAAGACTGGCTAGTAAAGTGTGGTGTGCTGCAGTAAGCATTTCTCTCCCCTTGATGGGAAGACTGGCTGGTAAAGTGTGGTGTCCTGCAATAAGCATTTCTCTCCCCTTGAAGGGAAGACTGGCTAGTAAAGTGTGGTGTCCTGCAGTAAGCATTTCTCTCCCCTTGAAGGGAAGACTGGCTAGTAAAGTGTGGTGTCCTGCAGTAAGCATTTCTCTCCCCTTGAAGGGAAGACTGGCTAGTAAAGTGTGGTGTCCTGCAATAAGCATTTCTCTCCGCTTGAAGGGAAGACTGGCTAGTAAAGTGTGGTGTCCTGCAGTAAGCATTTCTCTCCCCTTGAAGGGAAGACTGGCTAGTAAAGTGTGGTGTCCTGCAGAAAGCATTTCTCTCCCCTTGAAGGGAAGACTGGCTAGTAAAGTGTGGTGTCCTGCAATAAGCATTTCTCTCCCCTTGAAGGGAAGACTGACTAGTAAAGTGTGGTGTTCCTGAAATAAGCATTTCTCTCCCCTTGAAGGGAAGACTGGCTGGTAAAGTGTGGTGTCCTGCAATAAGCATTTCTCTCTCCTTGAAGGGAAGACTGGCTGGTAAAGTGTGGTGTCCTGCAATAAGCACTTCTCTCCCCTTGAAGGGAAGACTGGCTAGTAAAGTGTGGTGTCCTGCAGTAAACATTTTTCTCCCCTTGAAGGGAAGACTGGCTAGGAAAGTGTGGTGTCCTGCAGTAAGCATTTCTCTCCCCTTGAAGGAAAGACTGGCTAGTAAAGTGTGGTGTCCTGCAGTAAGCATTTCTCTCCCCTTGAAGGGAAGACTGGGTAGTAAAGTGTGGTGTCCTGCAATAAGCATTTCTCTCCCCTTGAAGGGAAGACTGGCTAGTAAAGTGTGGTGTCCTGCAGTAAGCATTTCTCTCCCCTTGAAGGGAAGACTGGCTAGTAAAGTGTGGTGTCCTGCAATAACCATTTCTCACCCCTTGAAGGGAAGCCTGGCTAGAAAAGTGTGGTGTCCTGCAATAACCATTTCTCTCCCCTTGAAGGGAAGACTGGCTAGTAAAGTTTGGTGTCCTGCAGTAAGCATTTATCTCCAATTGAAGGGAAGAATGGCTATTAAAGTGTGGTGTCCTGCAATAAGCATTTCTCTCCCCTTGAAGGGAAGCCTGGCTAGAAAAGTGTGGTGTCCTGCAATAAGCATTTCTCTCCCCTTGAAGGGAATACTGGCTAGAAAAGTGTGGTGTCCTTCAATAAGCATTTCTCTCCCCTTGAAGGGAAGACTGGCTAGTAAAGTGTGGTGTTCTTCAATAAGCACTTCTCTCCCCTTGAAGGGAAGACTGGCTGGTAAAGTGTGGTGTCCTGCAATAAGCATTTCTCTCCCCATGAAGGGAAGACTGGCTGGTAAAGTGTGGTGTCCTGCAATAAGCATTTCTCTCCCCTTGAAGGGAAGACTGGCTAGTAAAGTGTGGTGTCCTGCAGTAAGCATTTCTCTCCCCTTGATGGGAAGACTGGCTAGTAAAGTGTGGTGTCCTGCAGTAAGCATTTCTCTCCCCTTGAAGGGAAGACTGGCTAGTAAAGTGTGGTGTCCTGCAGTAAGCATTTCTCTCCCCTTGAAGGGAAGACTGGCTAGTAAAGTGTGGTGTCCTGCAATAAGCATTTCTCTCCCCTTGAAGGGAAGACTGGCTAGTAAAGTGTGGTGTCCTGCAGTAAGCATTTCTCTCCCCTTGAAGGGAAGACTGGCTAGTAAAGAGTGGTGTCCTGCAATAAGCATTTCTCTCCCCTTGAAGGGAAGACTGGCTAGTAAAGTGTGGTGTCCTGCAATAATCACTTCTCTCCCTTTGAAGGGATGACTGGCTGGTAAAGTGTGGTGTCCTGCAATAAGCATTTCTCTCCCCTTGAAGGGAAGACTGGCTAGTAAAGTGTGGTGTCCTGCAGTAAGCATTTCTCTCCCCTTGAAGGGAAGACTGGCTAGTAAAGTGTGGTGTCCTGCAGTAAGCATTTCTCTCCCCTTGAAGGGAAGACTGGCTAGTAAAGTGTGGTGTCCTGCAATAAGCATTTCTCTCCCCTTGAAGGGAAGACTGGCTAGTAAAGTGTGGTGTCCTGCAGTAAGCATTTCTCTCCCCTTGAAGGGAAGACTGGCTAGTAAAGTGTGGTGTCCTGCAGAAAGCATTTCTCTCCCCTTGAAGGGAAGACTGGCTAGTAAAGTGTGGTGTCCTGCAATAAGCATTTCTCTCCCCTTGAAGGGAAGACTGACTAGTAAAGTGTGATGTTCCTGCAATAAGCATTTCTCTCCCCTTGAAGGGAAGACTGGCTGGTAAAGTGTGGTGTCCTGCAATAAGCATTTCTCTCTCCTTGAAGGGAAGACTGGCTGGTAAAGTGTGGTGTCCTGCAATAAGCATTTCTCTCCCCTTGAAGGGAAGACTGGCTGGTAAAGTGTGTTGTCCTGCAATAACCACTTCTCTCCCCTTGAAGGGAAGACTGGCTGGTAAAGTGTGGTGTCCTGCAATAAGCATTTCTCTCCCCTTGAAGGGAAGACTGGCTAGTAAAGTGTGGTGTCCTGCAATAAGCACTTCTCTCCCCTTGAAGGGAAGACTGGCTGGTAAAGTGTGGTGTCCTGCAATAAGCATTTCTCTCCCCTTGAAGGGAAGACTGGCTAGTAAAGTGTGGTGTCCTGCAGTAAGCATTTCTCTCCCCTTGAAGGGAAGACTGGCTAGTAAAGTGTGGTGTCCTGCAGTAAGCATTTCTCTCCCCTTGAAGGGAAGACTGGCTAGTAAAGTGTGGTGTCCTGCAATAAGCATTTCTCTCCCCTTGAAGGGAAGACTGGCTAGTAAAGTGTGGTGTCCTGCAGTAAGCATTTCTCTCCACTTGAAGGGAAGACTGGCTAGTAAAGTGTGGTGTCCTGCAATAAGCATTTCTCTCCCCTTGAAGGGAAGACTGGCTAGTAAAGTGTGGTGTCCTGCAATAATCACTTCTCTCCCCTTGAAGGGATGACTGGCTGGTAAAGTGTGGTGTCCTGCAATAAGCATTTCTCTCCCCTTGAAGGGAAGACTGGCTAGTAAAGTGTGGTGTCCTGCAGTAAGCATTTCTCTCCCCTTGAAGGGAAGACTGGCTAGTAAAGTGTGGTGTCCTGCAGTAAGCATTTCTCTCCCCTTGAAGGGAAGACTGGCTAGTAAAGTGTGGTGTCCTGCAATAAGCATTTCTCTCCCCTTGAAGGGAAGACTGGCTATTAAAGTGTGGTGTCCTGCAGTAAGCATTTCTCTCCCCTTGAAGGGAAGACTGGCTAGTAAAGTGTGGTGTCCTGCAGAAAGCATTTCTCTCCCCTTGAAGGGAAGACTGGCTAGTAAAGTGTGGTGTCCTGCAATAAGCATTTCTCTCCCCTTGAAGGGAAGACTGACTAGTAAAGTGTGGTGTTCCTGAAATAAGCATTTCTCTCCCCTTGAAGGGAAGACTGGCTGGTAAAGTGTGGTGTCCTGCAATAAGCATTTCTCTCTCCTTGAAGGGAAGACTGGCTGGTAAAGTGTGGTGTCCTGCAATAAGCATTTCTCTCCCCTTGAAGGGAAGACTGGCTGGTAAAGTGTGTTGTCCTGCAATAACCACTTCTCTCCCCTTGAAGGGAAGACTGGCTGGTAAAGTGTGGTGTCCTGCAATAAGCATTTCTCTCCCCTTGAAGGGAAGACTGGCTAGTAAAGTGTGGTGTCCTGCAATAAGCACTTCTCTCCCCTTGAAGGGAAGACTGGCTGGTAAAGTGTGGTGTCCTGCAATAAGCATTTCTCTCCCTTCGAAGGGAAGACTGGTTAGTAAAGTGTAGTGTTTCTGCAATAAGCATTTCTCTCCCCTTGAAGGGAAGACTGGCTAGTAAAGTGTGGTGTCCTGCAATAAGCACTTCTCTACCCTTGAAGGGAAGACTGGCTAGTAAAGTGTGGTGTCCTGCAGTAAGCATTTCTCTCCCCTTGAAGGGAAGACTGGCTAGTAAAGTGTGGTGTCCTGCAATAAGCATTTCTCTCCCCTTGAAGGGAAGACTGGCTAGTATAGTGTGTTGTCCTGCAATAAGCATTTCTATCCCCTTGAGGGGAAGACTGGCTAGTAAAGTGTGGTGTCCTGCAATAACCACTTCTCTCCCCTTGAAGGGAAGACTGGCTGGTAAAGTGTGGTGTCCTGCAATAAGCATTTCTCTCCCCTTGAAGGGAAGACTGGCTAGTAAAGTGTGGTGTGCTGCAGTAAACATTTCTCCCCCCTTGAAGGGAAGACTGGCTAGTAAAGTGTGGTGTCCTGCAATAAGCATTTCTCTCCCCTTGAAGGGAAGACTGGCTAGTAAATTGTGGTGTCCTGGAGTAAGCATTTCTCTCCTCTCGAAGGGAAGACTGGCTCGTAATGTGTGGTGTCCTGCAGTAAGCATTTCTCTCCCCTTGAAGGGAAGACTGGCTAGTAAAGTGTGGTGTCCTGCAATAAGCATTTCTCTCCTCTTGAAGGGAAGACTGGCTAGTAAAGTGTGGTGTGCTGCAGTAAGCATTTCTCTCCCCTGAAAGGGAAGACTGGCTAGTAAAGTGTGGTGTGCTGCAGTAAGCATTTCTCTCCCCTTGATGGGAAGACTGGCTGGTAAAGTGTGGTGTCCTGCAATAAGCATTGCTCTCCCCTTGAAGGGAAGACTGGCTAGTAAAGTGTGGTGTCCTGCAGTAAGCATTTCTCTCCCCTTGAAGGGAAGACTGGCTAGTAAAGTGTGGTGTCCTGCAGTAAGCATTTCTCTCCCCTTGAAGGGAAGACTGGCTAGTAAAGTGTGGTGTCCTGCAATAAGCATTTCTCTCCCCTTGAAGGGAAGACTGGCTAGTAAAGTGTGGTGTCCTGCAGTAAGCATTTCTCTCCCCTTGAAGGGAAGACTGGCTAGTAAAGTGTGGTGTCCTGCAGAAAGCATTTCTCTCCCCTTGAAGGGAAGACTGGCTAGTAAAGTGTGGTGTCCTGCAATAAGCATTTCTCTCCCCTTGAAGGGAAGACTGACTAGTAAAGTGTGGTGTTCCTGAAATAAGCATTTCTCTCCCCTTGAAGGGAAGACTGGCTGGTAAAGTGTGGTGTCCTGCAATAAGCATTTCTCTCTCCTTGAAGGGAAGACTGGCTGGTAAAGTGTGGTGTCCTGCAATAAGCATTTCTCTCCCCTTGAAGGGAAGACTGGCTGGTAAAGTGTGTTGTCCTGCAATAACCACTTCTCTCCCCTTGAAGGGAAGACTGGCTGGTAAAGTGTGGTGTCCTGCAATAAGCATTTCTCTCCCCTTGAAGGGAAGACTGGCTAGTAAAGTGTGGTGTCCTGCAATAAGCACTTCTCTCCCCTTGAAGGGAAGACTGGCTGGTAAAGTGTGGTGTCCTGCAATAAGCATTTCTCTCCCTTCGAAGGGAAGACTGGTTAGTAAAGTGTAGTGTTTCTGCAATAAGCATTTCTCTCCCCTTGAAGGGAAGACTGGCTAGTAAAGTGTGGTGTCCTGCAATAAGCACTTCTCTACCCTTGAAGGGAAGACTGGCTAGTAAAGTGTGGTGTCCTGCAGTAAGCATTTCTCTCCCCTTGAAGGGAAGACTGGCTAGTAAAGTGTGGTGTCCTGCAATAAGCATTTCTCTCCCCTTGAAGGGAAGACTGGCTAGTATAGTGTGTCGTCCTGCAATAAGCATTTCTATCCCCTTGAAGGGAAGACTGGCTAGTAAAGTGTGGTGTCCTGCAATAACCACTTCTCTCCCCTTGAAGGGAAGACTGGCTGGTAAAGTGTGGTGTCCTGCAATAAGCATTTCTCTCCCCTTGAAGGGAAGACTGGCTAGTAAAGTGTGGTGTGCTGCAGTAAACATTTCTCCCCCCTTGAAGGGAAGACTGGCTAGTAAAGTGTGGTGTCCTGCAATAAGCATTTCTCTCCCCTTGAAGGGAAGACTGGCTAGTAAAGTATGGTGTCCTGGAGTAAGCATTTCTCTCCTCTCGAAGGGAAGACTGGCTCGTAATGTGTGGTGTCCTGCAGTAAGCATTTCTCTCCCCTTGAAGGGAAGACTGGCTAGTAAAGTGTGGTGTCCTGCAATAAGCATTTCTCTCCTCTTGAAGGGAAGACTGGCTAGTAAAGTGTGGTGTGCTGCAGTAAGCATTTCTCTCCCCTTAAAGGGAAGACTGGCTAGTAAAGTGTGGTGTGCTGCAGTAAGCATTTCTCTCCCCTCGAAGGGAAGACTGGCTCGTAAAGTGTGGTGTCCTGCAGTAAGCATTTCTCTCCCCTTGAAGGGAAGACTGGCTAGTAAAGTGTGCTGTCTTGCAATAAGCATTTCTCTCCCCTTGAAGGGAAGACTGGCTAGTAAAGTGTGCTGTCTTGCAATAAGCATTTCTCTCCCCTTGAAGGGAAGACTGGCTAGTAAAGTGTGGTGTCGTGCAATAAGCATTTCTCTCCCCTCGAAGGGAAGACTGGCTGTAAAGTGTGGTGTCCTGCAATAAGCATTTCTCTCCCCTCGAAGGGAAGACTGGCTAGTAAAGTGTGGTGTCCTGCAATAAGTACTTCTCTTCCCTTGAAGGGAAGTCTGTCCAGAAAAGTGTGGAGTCCTGCAATAAGTACTTCTTTTCCCTTGAAGGGAAGACTGGACAGTAAAGTTTGGTGGCCTGAACCAAGCAATTCTCTCCCCTTGAAGGGAAGACTGGCTGGTAAAGTTTGGTGTCCTGATCTAAGCAATTCTCTTCCCTTGAAGGGAAGACTGGCCAGTAAATTGTGAAGGCTGGCAATAATAGGTCCCCTCCCTCTGAAGGCAGTGCTTTCCTCTTTCGTCTTTACAGCAGAACTTCCAGGTATCCCTTCTTCGACACCTGCATTCACTTTCTATTCAATCCATTCAGCAAGTGGACTGCAGAGAAATGGCCAGGGAAGTCTTGGTCCTTGATTGCAGAGGTGCAGCACACCATCTTCCTGGGACATAGGAGTGAAAATCTACATTTTATTTTTTAATTTATTGCACTTATATACTGCTCCCATAGCAAGGGCTCTCTGGGCGGTTTACAGAAATTCTAAAATTAAGGTAAAAACGAGTATACAAAATTTAAATTCTAAAACACAGAACATACCCACATAAAGAATTAAAAACTGTAAATCAAGAAATGAAAGGGAAAAAGCACAAAAACAAGTGCAATCAAAGCCAGTGTAATATATTGCTTAGAGTGTTGGACTGACTTACCTTAAAGGATTTTTTTTGAGGATCAACTGGAGAGGAAGACGACGATGTAAGATGCCTCTCTTTCCTTGGAAGCGTTAAAAAGCAAAGCCCACCCCATAAAGCGGAGTGAGGGGGGGACGCTGGCCAGTAAAGTGTGGTGGCCTAAAATAAGCACTTCTCTTCCGTTGAAGGGAAGTCTGTCCAGAAAAGCGTGGAGTCCTGCAATAAGCACTTCTCTCCCCTTGAAGGGAAGCCTGGCTGGTGAAGTGTGGTGTACCGCAATAAGCACTTCTCTCCCCTTGAAGGGAAGACTGGCTAGTAACGTGTGGTGTTCTGCAGTATTTCTCTCCCCTTGAAGGGAAGACTGGCTAGTAAAGTGTGGTGTCCTGCAGTAAGCATTTCTCTCCCCTTGAAGGGAAGACTGGCTAGTAAAGTGTGGTGTCCTGCAATAAGCATTTCTCTCCCCTTGAAGGGAAGACTGGCTAGTAAAGTGTGGTGTTCTGCAGTAAGTATTTCTCTCCCCTTGAAGGGAAGACTGGCTAGTAAAGTGTGGTGTCCTGCAGTAAGCATTTCTCTCCCCTTGAAGGGAAGACTGGCTAGTAAAGTGTGGTGTGCTGCAGTAAGCATTTCTCTCCCCTTCAAGGGAAGACAGGCTAGTAAAGTGTGGTGTGCTGCAGTAAGCATTTCTCTCCCCTCGAAGGGAAGACTGGCTCGTAAAGTGTGGTGTCCTGCAGTAAGCATTTCTCTCCCCTTGAAGGGAAGACTGGCTATTAAAGTGTGGTGTCCTGCAATAAGCATTTATCTCCCCTTGAAGGGAAGACTGGCTAGAAAAGTGTGGTGTCCTGTAATAAGCATTTCTCTCCCCTTGAAGGGAAGACTGGCTAGTAAAGTGTGGTGTTCAGCAATAAGCATTTCTCTCCCCTTGAAGGGAAGACTGGCTGGTAAAGTGTGGTGTCCTGCAATAAGCATTTCTCTACCCTTGAAGGGAAGACTGGCTGGTAAAGTGTGGTGTCCTGCAATAAGCATTTCTCTCCCCTTGAAGGGAAGACTGGCTGGTAAAGTGTGGTGTCCTGCAATAAGCATTTCTCTCCCCTTGAAGTGAAGACTGGCTAGTAAAGTGTGGTGTCCTGCAATAAGCATTTCTCTCCCCTTGAAGGGAAGACTGGCTAGTAAAGTTTGGTGTCCTGCACTAAGCATTTCTCTCCCCTTGAAGGGAAGACTGGCTAGTAAAGTGTGGTGTCCTGCAATAAGCATTTCTCACCCCTTGAAGGGAAGCCTGGCTAGAAAAGTGTGGTGTCCTGCAATAACCATTTCTCTCCCCTTGAAGGGAAGACTGACTAGTAAAGTGTGGTGTCCTGCAATAACCATTTCTCTCCCCTTGAAGGGAAGACTGGCTAGTAAAGTGTGGTGTCCTGCAATAACCATTTCTCTCCCCTTGAAGGGAAGACTGGCTAGTAAAGTGTGGTGTCCGGCAATAAGCATTTCTCTCCCCTTGAAGGGAAGACTGGCTAGTAAAATTTGGTGTCCTGCAGTAAGCATTTATCTCCAATTGAAGGAAAAAATGGCTAGTAAAGTGTGGTGTTCTTCAATAAGCACTTCTCTCCCCTTGAAGGGAAGACTGGCTGGTAAAGTGTGGTGTCCTGCAATAAGCATTTCTCTCCCCTTGAAGGGAAGACTGGCTGGTAAAGTGTGGTGTCCTGCAATAAGCATTTCTCTCCCCTTGAAGGGAAGACTGGCTAGTAAAGTGTGGTGTCCTGCATTAAGCATTTCTCTCCCCTTGAATGGAAGACTGGGTAGTAAAGTGTGGTGTCCTGCAGTAAGCATTTCTCTCCCCTTGAAGGGAAGACTGGGTAGTAAAGTGTGGTGTCCTGCAGTAAGCATTTCTCTCCCCTTGAAGGGAAGACTGGCTGGTAAAGTGGGGTGTCCTGCAATAAGCATTTCTCTCCCCTTGAAGGGAAGACTGGCTAGTAAAGTTTGGTGTCCTGCAGTAAGCATTTATCTCCCCTTGAAGGGAAGAATGGCTAGTAAAGTGTGGTGTCCTGCAATAAGCATTTCTCTCCCCTTGAAGGGAAGACTGGCTAGTAAAGTGTGGTGTCCTGTAATAAGCATTTCTCTCCCCTTGAAGGGAAGACTGGCTAGTAAAGTGTGGTGTCCTGCAATAAGCATTTCTCTCCCCTTGAAGGGAAGACTGGCTAGTAAAGTTTGGTGTCCTGCAATAAGCATTTATCTCCCCTTGAAGGGAAGAATGGCTAGTAAAGTGTGGTGTCCTGCAATAAGCATTTCTCTCCCCTTGAAGGGAAGACTGGCTGGTAAAGTGTGGTGTCCTGCAATAAGCATTTCTCTCCCCTTGAAGGGAAGACTGGCTAGTAAAGTGTGGTGTCCTGCAGTAAGCATTTCTCTCCCCTTGAAGGGAAGACTGGCTAGAAAAGTGTGGTGTCCTGTAATAAGCATTTCTCTCCCCTTGAAGGGAAGACTGGCTAGTAAAGTGTGGTGTCCTGCAATAAGCATTTCTCTCCCCTTGAAGGGAAGACTGGCTGGTAAAGTGTGGTGTCCTGCAATAAGCATTTCTCTCCCCTTGAAGGGAAGAATGGCTGGTAAAGTGTGGTGTCCTGCAATAAGCATTTCTCTCCCCTTGAAGTGAAGACTGGCTAGTAAAGTGTGGTGTCCTGCAGTAAGCATTTCTCTCCCCTTGAAGGGAAGACTGGCTAGTAAAGTGTGGTGTCCTGTAATAAGCATAACTCTCCCCTTGAAGGGAAGACTGGCTAGTAACGTGTGGTGTTCTGCAGTAAGTATTTCTCTCCCCTTGGAGGGAAGAATGGCTATTAAAGTGTGGTGTCCTGCAGTAAGCATTTCTCTCCCCTTCAAGGGAAGACAGGCTAGTAAAGTGTGGTGTGCTGCAGTAAGCATTTCTCTCCCCTCGAAGGGAAGACTGGCTCGTAAAGTGTGGTGTCCTGCAGTAAGCATTTCTCTCCCCTTGAAGGGAAGACTGGCTATTAAAGTGTGGTGTCCTGCAATAAGCATTTATCTCCCCTTGAAGGGAAGACTGGCTAGAAAAGTGTGGTATCCTGTAATAAGCATTTCTCTCCCCTTGAAGGGAAGACTGGCTAGTAAAGTGTGGTGTTCAGCAATAAGCATTTCTCTCCCCTTGAAGGGAAGACTGGCTGGTAAAGTGTGGTGTCCTGCAATAAGCATTTCTCTACCCTTGAAGGGAAGACTGGCTGGTAAAGTGTGGTGTCCTGCAATAAGCATTTCTCTCCCCTTGAAGGGAAGACTGGCTGGTAAAGTGTGGTGTCCTGCAATAAGCATTTCTCTCCCCTTGAAGTGAAGACTGGCTAGTAAAGTGTGGTGTCCTGCAGTAAGCATTTCTCTCCCCTTGAAGGGAAGACTGACTGGTAAAGTGTGGTGTCCTGCAGTAAGCATTTCTCTCCCCTTGAAGGGAAGGCTGGCTAGTAAAGTGTGGTGTCCTGCAGTAAGCATTTCTCTCCCCTTGAAGGGAAGACTGGGTAGTAAAGTGTGGTGTCCTGCAATAAGCATTTCTCTCCCCTTGAAGGGAAGACTGGCTAGTAAAGTTTGGTGTCCTGCACTAAGCATTTCTCTCCCCTTGAAGGGAAGACTGGCTAGTAAAGTGTGGTGTCCTGCAATAAGCATTTCTCACCCCTTGAAGGGAAGCCTGGCTAGAAAAGTGTGGTGTCCTGCAATAACCATTTCTCTCCCCTTGAAGGGAAGACTGACTAGTAAAGTGTGGTGTCCTGCAATAACCATTTCTCTCCCCTTGAAGGGAAGACTGGCTAGTAAAGTGTGGTGTCCTGCAATAACCATTTCTCTCCCCTTGAAGGGAAGACTGGCTAGTAAAGTGTGGTGTCCGGCAATAAGCATTTCTCTCCCCTTGAAGGGAAGACTGGCTAGTAAAATTTGGTGTCCTGCAGTAAGCATTTATCTCCAATTGAAGGAAAGAATGGCTAGTAAAGTGTGGTGTTCTTCAATAAGCACTTCTCTCCCCTTGAAGGGAAGACTGGCTGGTAAAGTGTGGTGTCCTGCAATAAGCATTTCTCTCCCCTTGAAGGGAAGACTGGCTGGTAAAGTGTGGTGTCCTGCAATAAGCATTTCTCTCCCCTTGAAGGGAAGACTGGCTAGTAAAGTGTGGTGTCCTGCATTAAGCATTTCTCTCCCCTTGAATGGAAGACTGGGTAGTAAAGTGTGGTGTCCTGCAGTAAGCATTTCTCTCCCCTTGAAGGGAAGACTGGGTAGTAAAGTGTGGTGTCCTGCAGTAAGCATTTCCCTCCCCTTGAAGGGAAGACTGGCTGGTAAAGTGGGGTGTCCTGCAATAAGCATTTCTCTCCCCTTGAAGGGAAGACTGGCTAGTAAAGTTTGGTGTCCTGCAGTAAGCATTTATCTCCCCTTGAAGGGAAGAATGGCTAGTAAAGTGTGGTGTCCTGCAATAAGCATTTCTCTCCCCTTGAAGGGAAGACTGGCTAGTAAAGTGTGGTGTCCTGTAATAAGCATTTCTCTCCCCTTGAAGGGAAGACTGGCTAGTAAAGTGTGGTGTCCTGCAATAAGCATTTCTCTCCCCTTGAAGGGAAGACTGGCTAGTAAAGTTTGGTGTCCTGCAATAAGCATTTATCTCCCCTTGAAGGGAAGAATGGCTAGTAAAGTGTGGTGTCCTGCAATAAGCATTTCTCTCCCCTTGAAGGGAAGACTGGCTGGTAAAGTGTGGTGTCCTGCAATAAGCATTTCTCTCCCCTTGAAGGGAAGACTGGCTAGTAAAGTGTGGTGTCCTGCAGTAAGCATTTCTCTCCCCTTGAAGGGAAGACTGGCTAGAAAAGTGTGGTGTCCTGTAATAAGCATTTCTCTCCCCTTGAAGGGAAGACTGGCTAGTAAAGTGTGGTGTCCTGCAATAAGCATTTCTCTCCCCTTGAAGGGAAGACTGGCTGGTAAAGTGTGGTGTCCTGCAATAAGCATTTCTCTCCCCTTGAAGGGAAGACTGGCTGGTAAAGTGTGGTGTCCTGCAATAAGCATTTCTCTCCCCTTGAAGTGAAGACTGGCTAGTAAAGTGTGGTGTCCTGCAGTAAGCATTTCTCTCCCCTTGAAGGGAAGACTGGCTAGTAAAGTGTGGTGTCCTGTAATAAGCATAACTCTCCCCTTGAAGGGAAGACTGGCTAGTAACGTGTGGTGTTCTGCAGTAAGTATTTCTCTCCCCTTGGAGGGAAGAATGGCTATTAAAGTGTGGTGTCCTGCAGTAAGCATTTCTCTCCCCTTGAAGGGAAGACTGGCTAGTAAAGTGTGGTGTCCTGCAGTAAGCATTTCTCTCCCCTTGGAGGGAAGAATGGCTAGTAAAGTGTGGTGTCCTGCAATAAGCATTTCTCTCCCCTTGAAGGGAAGACTGGCTAGTAAAGTGAGGTGTCCTGCAATAAGCATTTCTCACCCCTTGAAGGGAAGCCTGGCTGGAAAAGTGTGGTGTCCTGCAATAACCATTTCTCTCCCCTTGAAGGGAAGACTGACTAGTAAAGTGTGGTGTCCTGCAATAACCATTTCTCTCCCCTTGAAGGGAAGACTGGCTAGTAAAGTGTGGTGTCCTGCAATAAGCATTTCTCTCCCCTTGAAGGGAAAACTGGCTAGTAAAATTTTGGTGTCCTGCAGTAAGCATTTAACTCCAATTGAAGGGAAGAAAGGCTATTAAAGTGTGGAGTCCTGCAATAAGCATTTCTCTCCCCTTGAAGGGAAGACTGGCTAGAAAAGTGTGGTGTCCTGCAATAAGCATTTCTCTCCCCTTGAAGGGAAGACTGGCTAGTAAAGTGTGGAGTTCTTCAATAAGCACTTCTCTCCCCTTGAAGGGAAGACTGGCTGGTAAAGTGTGGTGTCCTGCAATAAGCATTTCTCTCCCCTTGAATGGAAGACTGAGTAGTAAAGTGTGGTGTCCTGCAGTAAGCATTTCTCTCCCCTTGAAGGGAAGACTGGGTAGTAAAGTGTGGTGTCCAGCAATAAGCATTTCTCTCCCCTTGAAGGGAAGACTGGCTAGTAAAGTGTGGTGTCCTGCAGTAAGCATTTCTCTCCCCTTGAAGGGAAGACTGGCTAGTAAAGTGTGGTTTCCTACAATAAGCATTTCTCTCCCCTTGAAGGGAAGACTGGATAGTAAAGTTTGGTGTCCTGCAGTAAGCATTTCTCTCCCCTAGAAGGGAAGACTGGCTAGTAAGGTGTGGTGTCCTGCAGTAAGCATTTCTCTCCCCTTGAAGGGAAGACTGGCTAGTAAAGTGTGGTGTCCTGCAATAAGCATTTCTCTCCCCTTGAAGGGAAGAATGACTAGTAAAGTGTGGTGTCCTGCAATAAGCATTTCTCTCCCCTCGAAGGGAAGAGTGGCTAGTAACGTGTGGCGTCCTGCAGTTAGCATTTCTCTCCCCTCGAAGGGAAGACTGGCTAGTAAAGTGTGGTGTCCTGCAGTAAACATTTCTCTCCCCTCGAAGGGAAGACTGGCTAGTAAAGTGTGGTGTCCTGCAATAAGCACTTCTCTCCCCTTGAAGGGAAGACTGGCTAGTAAAGTGTGGTATCCTGCAATAAGCATTTCTCTCCCCTTGAAGGGAAGACTGGCTAGTAAAGTGTGGTGTCCTGCAATAAGCATTTCTCTCCCCTTGAAGGGAAGACTGGCTAGTAAAGTGTGGTGTCCCGCAATAACCACTTCTCTCCCCTTGAAGGGAAGACTGGCTGGTAAAGTGTGGTGTCCTTCAATAAGCATTTCTCTCCCTTTGAAGGGAAGACTGGCTAGTAAAGTGTGGTGTCCTGCAGTAAGCATTTCACTCCCCTCGAAGGGAAGACTGGCTAGTAAAGTGTGGTGTCCTGCAGTAAGCACTTCTCTCCCCTTGAAGGGAGGACTGGCTAGTAAAGTGTGGTGTCCTGCAATAAGTATTTCTCTCCCCTTGAAGGGAAGACTGGCTAGTAAAGTGTGGTATCCTGCAATAAGCATTTCTCTCCCCTTGAAGGGAAGACTGGCTAGTAAAGTGTGGTGTTCTGCAATAAGCATTTCTCTCCCCTTCAAGGGAGGACTGGCTAGTAAAGTGTGGTATCCTGCAATAAGCATTTCTCTCCCCTAGAACGGAAAACTGGCTAGTAAAGTGTGGTGTCCTGCAATAAGCACTTCTCTCCCCATGAAGGGATGTCTGTCCAGAAAAGTGTGGTAGCCTGAACTAAGCACTTCTCTTCCCACGAAGGGAAGACTGGCCAGTAAAGTGTGGTGTCCTGCAATAAGCACTTCTCTGGCTGGTAAAGTGTGGTGTCCTTCAATAAGCATTTCTCTCCCTTTGAAGGGAAGACTGGCTAGTAAAGTGTGGTGTCCTGCAGTAAGCACTTCTCTCCCCTTGAAGGGAGGACTGGCTAGTAAAGTGTGGTGTCCTGCAATAAGTATTTCTCTCCCCTTGAAGGGAAGACTGGCTAGTAAAGTGTGGTATCCTGCAATAAGCATTTCTCTCCCCTTGAAGGGAAGACTGGCTAGTAAAGTGTGGTGTTCTGCAATAAGCATTTCTCTCCCCTTCAAGGGAGGACTGGCTAGTAAAGTGTGGTATCCTGCAATAAGCATTTCTCTCCCCTAGAACGGAAAACTGGCTAGTAAAGTGTGGTGTCCTGCAATAAGCACTTCTCTCCCCATGAAGGGATGTCTGTCCAGAAAAGTGTGGTAGCCTGAACTAAGCACTTCTCTTCCCACGAAGGGAAGACTGGCCAGTAAAGTGTGGTGTCCTGCAATAAGCACTTCTCTGGCTAGTAAAGTGTGGTGTCCTGCAATAAGCATTTCTCTCCCCTTGAAGGGAAGACTGGCTAGTAAAGTGTGGTGTCCTGCAATAAGCATTTCTCTCCCCTTGAAGGGAAGACTGGCTAGTAAAGTGTGGTGTCCTGTAGTAAGTATTTCTCTCCCCTTGAAGGGAAGACTGGCTGGTAAAGTTTGGTGGCTTGATCTAAGCAATTCTCTCCCCTTGAAGGGAAGACTGGCCAGTAAAGTGTGAAGGCTGGCAATAATAGGTCCCCTCCCTCTGAAGGCAGTGCTTTCCTCTTTCTTCTTTACAGCAGAACTTCCAGGCATCCCTTCTTCGACACCTGCATTCACTTTCTATTCAATCCATCCAGCAAGTGGACTGCAGAGAAATGGCCAGGGAAGTCTTGGTCCTTGATTTCAGAGGTGCAGCACACCATCATCCTGGGACAGAGGAGTGAAAATCTACATTTTATTTTTTAATTTATTGCACTTATATACCGCTCCCATAACAAGGGCTCTCTGGGCGGTTTACAGAAATTCTAAAATTAAGGTAAAAACGAGTATACAAAATTTAAATTCTAAGACACAGAACATACCCACATAAAGAATTAAAAACTGTAAATCAACAAATGAAAGGGGAAAAAGCACAAAAACAAGTGCAATCAAAGCCAGTGTAATATATTGCTTAAAGAGTTGGACTGACTTACCTCGAAGGATTTTTTTTGAGGATAAGATGGAGACGAAGACGACGATGTAAGATGCCTCGCTTTCCTTGGAAGAGTTAAAAAGCAAAGCCCACCCCATGAAAAGGAGTGAGGGGGGGACACTGGCTAGTAAAGAGTTGTGGCCTGAAATAAGTACTTCCCTCCCCTTGAATAGAAGACGGGCTGGTAAAGTGCGTTGTCCTGCAATAAGCACTTCTCTCCCCTTGAAGGGAAGACTAGCTAGTAAAGTGTGGTGTCCTGCAGTAAGCATTTCTCTCCCCTTGAAGGGAAGACTGGCTAGTAAAGTGTAGTGTCCTGCAATAAGCATTTCTCACCCCTTGAAGGGAAGACTGGCTAGAAAAGTGTGGTGTCCTGCAATAACCATTTCTCTCCCCTTGAAGGGAAGACTGACTAGTAAAGTGTGGTGTCCTGCAATAACCATTTCTCTCCACTTGAAGAGAAGACTGGCTAGTAAAGTGTGGTGTCCTGCAATAACCATTTCTCTCCCCTTGAAGGGAAGACTGGCTGGTAAAGTGTGGTGTCCTGCAATAACCATTTCTCTCCCCTTGAAGGGAAGACTGGCTAGTAAAGTGTGGTGTCCTGCAATAAGCACTTCTCTCCCCTTGAAGGGAAGACTGGCTAGTAAAGTGTGGTGTCCTGCAATAAGCATTTCTCTCCCTTTGAAGGGAAGACTGGCTGGTAAAGTGTGGTGTCCTGCAGTAAGCATTTCTCTCCCCTTGAAGGGAAGACTGGGTAGTAAAGTGTGGTGTCCTGCAGTAAGCATTTCTCTCCCCTTGAAGGGAAGAATGGCTAGAAAAGTGTGGTGTCCAGTAATAAGCATTTCTCTCCCCTTGAAGGGAAGACTGGCTAGTAAAGTGTGGTGTTCTGCAATAAGCATTTCTCTCCCCTTGAAGGGAAGAATGGCTAGAAAGGTGTGGTGTCCTGCAATAAGCATTTATCTCCCCTTGAAGGGAAGACTGGCTAGAAAAGTGTGGTGTCCAGTAATAAGCATTTCTCTCCCCTTGAAGGGAAGACTGGCTAGTAAAGTGTGGTGTCCAGTAATAAGCATTTCTCTCCCCTTGAAGGGAAGACTGGCTAGTAAAGTGTGGTGTCCTGCAATAAGCACTTCTCTCCCCTTGAAGGGAAGACTGGCTGGTAAAGTGTGGTGTTCTGCAATAAGCACTTCTCTCCCCTTGAAGGGAAGACTGGCTAGGAAAGTGTGGTGTCCTGCAGTAAGCATTTCTCTCCCCTTGAAGGGAGGACTGGCTAGTAAAGTGTGGTGTCCTGCAGTAAGCATTTCTCTCCCCTTGAAGGGAAGACTGGCTAGTAAAGTGTGGTGTCCTGAAATAAGCATTTCTCTCCCCTTGAAGGGAAGACTGGCTAGTAAAGTGTGGTGTCCTGCAGTAAGCATTTCTCTCCCCTTGAAGGGAAGACTGGCTAGTAAAGTGTGGTGTCCTGCAGTAAGCATTTCTCTCCCCTTGAAGGGAAGACTGGCTAGTAAAGTGTGGTGTCCTGCAGTAAGCATTTCTCTCCCCTTGAAGGGAAGACTGGCTAGTAAAGTGTGGTGTCCTGCAATAAGCATTTCTCACCCCGTGAAGGGAAGCCTGGCTAGAAAAGTGTGGTGTCCTGCAATAACCATTTCTCTCCCCTTGAAGGGAAGACTGGCTAGTAAAGTTTGGTGTCCTGCAGTAAGCATTTATCTCCAATTGAAAGGAAGAATGGCTATTAAAGTGTGGTGTCCTGCAATAAGCATTTCTCTCCCCTTGAAGGGAAGACTGGGTAGTAAAGTGTGGTGTCCTGCAATAAGCATTTCTCTCCCCTTGAAGGGAAGACTGGCTAGTAAAGTGTGGTGTCCTGCAGTAAGCATTTATCTCCCCTTGAAGGGAAGAATGGCTAGTAAAGTGTGGTGTCCTGCAATAAGCATTTATCTCCCCTTGAAGGGAAGACTGGCTAGAAAAGTGTGGTGTCCAGTAATAAGCATTTCTCTCCCCTTGAAGGGAAGACTGGCTAGTAAAGTGTGGTGTTCTGCAATAAGCACTTCTCTCCCCTTGAAGGGAAGACTGGCTGGTAAAGTGTGGTGTCCCGCAATAAGTACTTCTCTCCCCTTGAAGGGAAGACTGGCTAGGAAAGTGTGGTGTCCTGCAGTAAGCATTTCTCTCCCCTTGAAGGGAGGACTGGCTAGTAAAGTGTGGTGTCCTGCAGTAAGCATTTCTCTCCCCTTGAAGGGAAGACTGGCGAGTAAAGTGTGGTGTCCTGCAGTAAGCATTTCTCTCCCCTTGAAGGGAAGACTGGCTAGTAAAGTGTGGTGTCCTGCAATAACCATTTCTCACCCCTTGAAGGGAAGCCTGGCTAGAAAAGTGTGGTGTCCTGCAATAACCTTTTCTCTCCCCTTGAAGGGAAGACTGGCTAGTAAAGTTTGGTGTCCTGCAGTAAGCATTGATCTCCAACTGAAGGGAAGAATGGCTATTAAAGTGTGGTGTCCTGCAATAAGCATTTCTCTCCCCTTGAAGGGAAGACTGGCTAGAAAAGTGTGGTGTCCTGCAATAAGCATTTCTCTCCCCTTGAAGGGAAGACTGGCTAGAAAAGTGTGGTGTCCTGCAATAAGCATTTCTCTCCCCTTGAAGGGAAGACTGGCTAGTAAAGTGTGGTGTTCTTCAATAAGCACTTCTCTCCCCTTGAAGGGAAGACTGGCTGGTAAAGTGTGGTGTCCTGCAATAAGCATTTCTCTCCCCTTGAAGGGAAGACTGGCTGGTAAAGTGTGGTGTCCTGCAATAAGCATTTCTCTCCCCTTGAAGGGAAGACTGGCTAGTAAAGTGTGGTGTCCTGCAGTAAGCATTTCTCTCCCCTTGATGGGAAGACTGGCTAGTAAAGTGTGGTGTCCTGCAGTAAGCATTTCTCTCCCCTTGAAGGGAAGACTGGGTAGTAAAGTGTGGTGTCCTGCAGTAAGCATTTCTCTCCCCTTGAAGGGAAGACTGGGTAGTAAAGTGTGGTGTCCTGCAATAAGCATTTCTCTCCCCTTGAAGGGAAGACTGGCTAGTAAAGTGTGGTGTCCTGCAGTAAGCATTTCTCTCCCCTTGAAGGGAAGACTGGGTAGTAAAGTGTGGTGTCCTGCAATAAGCATTTCTCTCCCCTTGAAGGGAAGACTGGCTAGTAAAGTGTGGTGTCCTGCAGTAAGCATTTCTCTCCCCTTGAAGGGAAGACTGGCTAGTAAAGTGTGGTGTCCTGCAGTAAGCATTTCTCTCCCCTTGAAGGGAAGACTGGCTAGTAAAGTGTGGTGTCCTGCAATAAGCATTTCTCTTCCCTTGAAGGGAAGACTGGCTAGTAAAGTGTGGTGTCCTGCAGTAAGCATTTCTCTCCCCTTGAAGGGAAGACTGGCTAGTAAAGTGTGGTGTCCTGCTGAAAGCATTTCTCTCCCCTTGAAGGGAAGACTGGCTAGTAAAGTGTGGTGTCCTGCAGTAAGCATTTCTCTCCCCTTGAAGGGAAGACTGACTAGTAAAGTGTGGTGTCCTGCAATAAGTACTTCTCTTCCCTTGAAGGGAAGTCTGTCCAGAAAAGTGTGGAGTCCTGCAATAAGTACTTCTTTTCCCTTGAAGGGAAGACTGGACAGTAAAGTTTGGTGGCCTGAACCAAGCAATTCTCTCCCCTTGAAGGGAAGACTGGCTGGTAAAGTTTGGTGGCCTGATCTAAGCAATTCTCTTCCCTTGAAGGGAAGACTGGCCAGTAAATTGTGAAGGCTGGCAATAATAGGTCCCCTCCCTCTGAAGGCAGTGCTTTCCTCTTTCGTCTTTACAGCAGAACTTCCAGGCATCCCTTCTTCGACACCTGCATTCACTTTCTATTCAATCCATTCAGCAAGTGGACTGCAGAGAAATGGCCAGGGAAGTCTTGGTCCTTGATTTCAGAGGTGCAGCACACCATCATCCTGGGACATAGGAGTGAAAATCTACATTTTATTTTTTTATTTATTGCACTTATATACTGCTCCCATAGCAAGGGCTCTCTGGGCGGTTTACAGAAATTCTAAAATTAAGGTAAAAACGAGTATACAAAATTTAAATTCTAAAACACAGAACATACCCACATAAAGAATTAAAAACTGTAAATCAAGAAATGAAAGGGAAAAAGCACAAAAACAAGTGCAATCAAAGCCAGTGTAATATATTGCTTAGAGTGTTGGACTGACTTACCTTAAAGGATTTTTTTTGAGGATCAACTGGAGAGGAAGACGACGATGTAAGATGCCTCTCTTTCCTTGGAAGCGTTAAAAAGCAAAGCCCACCCCATTAAGGGGAGTGAGGGGGGACGCTGGCCAGTAAAGTGTGGTGGGCTAAAATAAGCACTTCTCTTCCGTTGAAGGGAAGTCTGTCCAGAAAAGCGTGGAGTCCTGCAATAAGCACTTCTCTCCCCTTGAAGGGAAGCCTGGCTGGTGAAGTGTGGTGTACTGCAATAAGCACTTCTCTCCCCTTGAAGGGAAGACTGGCTAGTAACGTGTGGTGTTCTGCAGTATTTCTCTCCCCTTGAAGGGAAGACTGGCTAGTAAAGTGTGGTGTCCTGCAGTAAGCATTTCTCTCCCCTTGAAGGGAAGACTGGCTAGTAAAGTGTGGTGTCCTGCAATAAGCATTTCTCTCCCCTTGAAGGGAAGACTGGCTAGTAAAGTGTGGTGTCCTGCAGTAAGCATTTCTCTCCCCTTGAAGGGAAGACTGGCTAGAAAAGTGTGGTGTCCTGTAATAAGCATTTCTCTCCCCTTGAAGGGAAGACTGGCTAGTAAAGTGTGGTGTCCTGCAATAAGCATTTCTCTCCCCTTGAAGGGAAGACTGGCTGGTAAAGTGTGGTGTCCTGCAATAAGCATTTCTCTCCCCTTGAAGGGAAGACTGGCTGGTAAAGTGTGGTGTCCTGCAATAAGCATTTCTCTCACCTTGAAGGGAAGACTGGCTAGTAAAGTGTGGTGTCCTGCAGTAAGCATTTCTCTCCCCTTGGAGGGAAGAATGGCTAGTAAAGTGTGGTGTCCTGCAATAAGCATTTCTCTCCCCTTGAAGGGAAGACTGGCTAGTAAAGTGAGGTGTCCTGCAATAAGCATTTCTCACCCCTTGAAGGGAAGCCTGGCTGGAAAAGTGTGGTGTCCTGCAATAACCATTTCTCTCCCCTTGAAGGGAAGACTGACTAGTAAAGTGTGGTGTCCTGCAATAACCATTTCTCTCCCCTTGAAGGGAAGACTGGCTAGTAAAGTATGGTGTCCTGCAATAACCATTTCTCTCCCCTTGAAGGGAAGACTGGCTAGTAAAGTGTGGTGTCCTGCAATAAGCATTTCTCTCCCCTTGAAGGGAAAACTGGCTAGTAAAATTTGGTGTCCTGCAGTAAGCATTTAACTCCAATTGAAGGGAAGAATGGCTATTAAAGTGTGGAGTCCTGCAATAAGCATTTCTCTCCCCTTGAAGGGAAGACTGGCTAGTAAAGTGTGGTGTTCTTCAATAAGCACTTCTCTCCCCTTGAAGGGAAGACTGGCTGGTAAAGTGTGGTGTCCTGCAATAAGCATTTCTCTCCCCTTGAAGGGAAGACTGGCTGGTAAAGTTTGGTGTCCTGTAATAAGCATTTCTCTCCCCTTGGAGGGAAGACTGGCTAGTAAAGTGTGGTGTCCTGCAATAAGCATTTCTCTCCCCTTGAAGGGAAGACTGGCTGGTAAAGTGTGGTGTCCTGCAATAAGCATTTCTCTCCCCTTGAAGGGAAGACTGGCTGGTAAAGTGTGGTGTCCTGCAATAAGCATTTCTCTCCCCTTGAAGTGAAGACTGGCTAGTAAAGTGTGGTGTCCTGCAGTAAGCATTTCTCTCCCCTTGAGGGGAAGACTGGCTAGTAAAGTGTGGTGTCCTGTAATAAGCATAACTCTCCCCTTGAAGGGAAGACTGGCTAGTAACGTGTGGTGTTCTGCAGTAAGTATTTCTCTCCCCTTGGAGGGAAGAATGGCTATTAAAGTGTGGTGTCCTGCAGTAAGCATTTCTCTCCCCTTGAAGGGAAGACTGGCTAGTAAAGTGTGGTGTCCTGCAGTAAGCATTTCTCTCCCCTTGGAGGGAAGAATGGCTAGTAAAGTGTGGTGTCCTGCAATAAGCATTTCTCTCCCCTTGAAGGGAAGACTGGCTAGTAAAGTGAGGTGTCCTGCAATAAGCATTTCTCACCCCTTGAAGGGAAGCCTGGCTGGAAAAGTGTGGTGTCCTGCAATAACCATTTCTCTCCCCTTGAAGGGAAGACTGACTAGTAAAGTGTGGTGTCCTGCAATAACCATTTCTCTCCCCTTGAATGGAAGACTGGCTAGTAAAGTGTGGTGTCCTGCAATAAGCATTTCTCTCCCCTTGAAGGGAAAACTGGCTAGTAAAATTTGGTGTCCTGCAGTAAGCATTTAACTCCAATTGAAGGGAAGAATGGCTATTAAAGTGTGGAGTCCTGCAATAAGCATTTCTCTCCCCTTGAAGGGAAGACTGGCTAGAAAAGTGTGGTGTCCTGCAATAAGCATTTCTCTCCCCTTGAAGGGAATACTGGCTAGTAAAGTGTGGTGTTCTTCAATAAGCACTTCTCTCCCCTTGAAGGGAAGACTGGCTGGTAAAGTGTGGTGTCCTGCAATAAGCATTTCTCTCCCCTTGAAGGGAAGACTGGCTGGTAAAGTTTGGTGTCCTGCAATAAGCATTTCTCTCCCCTTGAAGAGAAGACTGGCTAGTAAAGTGTGGTGTCCTGCAGTAAGCATTGCTCTCCCCTTAAAGGGAAGACTGGCTAGTAAAGTGTGGTGTCCTGCAGTAAGCATTTCTCTCCCCTTGAATGGAAGACTGGGTAGTAAAGTGTGGTGTCCTGCAGTAAGCATTTCTCTCCCCTTGAAGGGAAGACTGGGTAGTAAAGTGTGGTGTCCAGCAATAAGCATTTCTCTCCCCTTGAAGGGAAGACTGGCTAGTAAAGTGTGGTGTCCTGCAGTAAGCATTTCTCTCCCCTTGAAGGGAAGACTGGCTAGTAAAGTGTGGTTTCCTGCAATAAGCATTTCTCTCCCCTTGAAGGGAAGACTGGATAGTAAAGTTTGGTGTCCTGCAGTAAGCATTTCTCTCCCCTTGAAGGGAAGACTGGCTAGTAAGGTGTGGTGTCCTGCAGTAAGCATTTCTCTCCCCTTGAAGGGAAGACTGGCTAGTAAAGTGTGGTGTCCTGCAATAAGCATTTCTCTCCCCTTGAAGGGAAGACTGACTAGTAAAGTGTGGTGTCCTGCAATAAGCATTTCTCTCCCCTTGAAGGGAAGACTGACTAGTAAAGTGTGGTGTTTCTGCAATAAGCATTTCTCTCCCCTTGAAGGGAAGACTGGCTGGTAAAGTGTGGTGTCCTGCAATAAGCATTTCTCTCTCCTTGAAGGGAAGACTGGCTGGTAAAGTGTGGTGTCCTGCAATAAGCATTTCTCTCCCCTTGAAGGGAAGACTGGCTAGTAAAGTGTGGTGTCCTCCAATAAGCACTTCTCTCCCCTTGAAGGGAAGACTGGCTGGTAAAGTGTGGTGTCCTGCAATAAGCATTTCTCTCCCTTCGAAGGGAAGACTGGCTAGTAAAGTGTAGTGTTTCTGCAATAAGCATTTCTCTCCCCCTGAAGGGAAGACTGGCTAGTAAAATGTGGTGTCCTGCAGTAAGCATTTCTCTCCCCTTGAAGGGAAGACTGGCTAGTAAAATGTGGTGTCCTGCAGTAAGCATTTCTCTCCCCTTGAAGGGAAGACTGGCTAGTAAAGTGTGTTGTCCTGCAATAACCACTTCTCTCCCCTTGAAGGGAAGACTGGCTGGTAAAGTGTGATGTCCTGCAATAAGCATTTCTCTCCCCTTGAAGGGAAGACTGGCTGGTAAAGTGTGGTGTCCAGCAATAAGCATTTGTCTCCCCTTGAAGGGAAGACTGGCTGGTAAAGTGTGTTGTCCTGCAATAACCACTTCTCTCCCCTTGAAGCGAAGACTGGATAGTAAAGTGTGGTGTCCTGCAATAAGCATTTCTCTCCCCTTGAAGGGAAGACTGGCTAGTAAAGTGTGGAGTCCTGCAATAAGTACTTCTCTTCCCTTGAAGGGAAGTCTGTCCAGAAAAGTGTGGAGTCCTGCAATAAGTACTTCTTTTCCCTTGAAGGGAAGACTGGACAGTAAAGTTTGGTGGCCTGAACCAAGCAATTCTCTCCCCTTGAAGGGAAGACTGGCTGGTAAAGTTTGGTGGCCTGATCTAAGCAATTCTCTTCCCTTGAAGGGAAGACTGGCCAGTAAATTGTGAAGGCTGGCAATAATAGGTCCCCTCCCTCTGAAGGCAGTGCTTTCCTCTTTCGTCTTTACAGCAGAACTTCCAGGCATCCCTTCTTCGACACCTGCATTCACTTTCTATTCAATCCATTCAGCAAGTGGACTGCAGAGAAATGGCCAGGGAAGTCTTGGTCCTTGATTTCAGAGGTGCAGCACACCATCATCCTGGGACATAGGAGTGAAAATCTACATTTTATTTTTTTATTTATTGCACTTATATACTGCTCCCATAGCAAGGGCTCTCTGGGCGGTTTACAGAAATTCTAAAATTAAGGTAAAAACGAGTATACAAAATTTAAATTCTAAAACACAGAACATACCCACATAAAGAATTAAAAACTGTAAATCAAGAAATGAAAGGGAAAAAGCACAAAAACAAGTGCAATCAAAGCCAGTGTAATATATTGCTTAGAGTGTTGGACTGACTTACCTTAAAGGATTTTTTTTGAGGATCAACTGGAGAGGAAGACGACGATGTAAGATGCCTCTCTTTCCTTGGAAGCGTTAAAAAGCAAAGCCCACCCCATTAAGGGGAGTGAGGGGGGACGCTGGCCAGTAAAGTGTGGTGGCCTAAAATAAGCACTTCTCTTCCGTTGAAGGGAAGTCTGTCCAGAAAAGTGTGGTGTCCTGCAATAAGCACTTCTCTCCCCTTGAAGGGAAGACTGGCTGGTAATGTTTGGTGGCCTGATCTAAGCACTTCTCTCCCCTTGAAGGGAAGACTGGCTTGTAAAGTGTGGTGTCCTGCAGTAAGCATTTCTCTCCCCTCAAAGGGAAGACTGGCTATTAAAGTGTGGTGTCCTGCAATAAGCATTTCTCTCCCCTTGAAGGGAAGACTGGCTGTAAAGTGTGGTGTCCTTCAATAAGCATTTCTCTCCCCTTGAAGGGAAGACTGGCTAGTAACGTGTTGTGTCCTGCAGTAAGCATTTCTCTCCCCTCGAAGGGAAGACTGGCTAGTAAAGTGTGGTGTCCTGCAATAAGCATTTCTCTCCTCTTGAAGGGAAGACTGGCTAGTAAAGTGTGGTGTCCTGCAATAAGCATTTCTCTCCCCATAAAGGGAAGACTGGCTAGTAAAGTGTGGTGTCCTGCAATAAGCATTTCTCTCCCCTTGAAGGGAAGACTGGCTAGTAACGTGTGGTGTTCTGCAGTAAGTATTTCTCTCCCCTTGAAGGGAAGACTGGCTAGTAAAGTGTGGTGTCCTGCAGTAAGCATTTCTCTCCCCTTGAAGGGAAGACTGGCTAGTAAAGTGTGGTGTCCTGCAATAAGCGTTTCTCTCCCCTTGAAGGGAAGACTGGCTAGTAAAGTGTGGTGTCCTGCAATAAGCACTTCTCTCCCCTTGAAGGGAAGACTGGCTTGTAAAGTGTGGTGTCCTGCAGTAAGCATTTCTCTCCCCTCGAAGGGAAGACTGGCTAGTAAAGTGTGGTGTCCTGCAATAAGCATTTCTCTCCCCTTGAAGGGAAGACTGGCTGGTAAAGTGTGGTGTCCTGCAGTAAGCATTTCTCTCCCCTCGAAGGGAAGACTGGCTAGTAAAGTGTGGAGTCCTGCAATAAGTACTTCTCTTCCCTTGAAGGGAAGTCTGTCCAGAAAAGTGTGGAGTCCTGCAATAAGTACTTCTTTTCCCTTGAAGGGAAGACTGGACAGTAAAGTTTGGTGGCCTGAACCAAGCAATTCTCTCCCCTTGAAGGGAAGACTGGCTGGTAAAGTTTGGTGGCCTGATCTAAGCAATTCTCTTCCCTTGAAGGGAAGACTGGCCAGTAAATTGTGAAGGCTGGCAATAATAGGTCCCCTCCCTCTGAAGGCAGTGCTTTCCTCTTTCGTCTTTACAGCAGAACTTCCAGGCATCCCTTCTTCGACACCTGCATTCACTTTCTATTCAATCCATTCAGCAAGTGGACTGCAGAGAAATGGCCAGGGAAGTCTTGGTCCTTGATTTCAGAGGTGCAGCACACCATCATCCTGGGACATAGGAGTGAAAATCTACATTTTATTTTTTTATTTATTGCACTTATATACTGCTCCCATAGCAAGGGCTCTCTGGGCGGTTTACAGAAATTCTAAAATTAAGGTAAAAACGAGTATACAAAATTTAAATTCTAAAACACAGAACATACCCACATAAAGAATTAAAAACTGTAAATCAAGAAATGAAAGGGAAAAAGCACAAAAACAAGTGCAATCAAAGCCAGTGTAATATATTGCTTAGAGTGTTGGACTGACTTACCTTAAAGGATTTTTTTTGAGGATCAACTGGAGAGGAAGACGACGATGTAAGATGCCTCTCTTTCCTTGGAAGCGTTAAAAAGCAAAGCCCACCCCATTAAGGGGAGTGAGGGGGGACGCTGGCCAGTAAAGTGTGGTGGCCTAAAATAAGCACTTCTCTTCCGTTGAAGGGAAGTCTGTCCAGAAAAGTGTGGTGTCCTGCAATAAGCACTTCTCTCCCCTTGAAGGGAAGACTGGCTGGTAATGTTTGGTGGCCTGATCTAAGCACTTCTCTCCCCTTGAAGGGAAGACTGGCTTGTAAAGTGTGGTGTCCTGCAGTAAGCATTTCTCTCCCCTCAAAGGGAAGACTGGCTATTAAAGTGTGGTGTCCTGCAATAAGCATTTCTCTCCCCTTGAAGGGAAGACTGGCTGTAAAGTGTGGTGTCCTTCAATAAGCATTTCTCTCCCCTTGAAGGGAAGACTGGCTAGTAACGTGTTGTGTCCTGCAGTAAGCATTTCTCTCCCCTCGAAGGGAAGACTGGCTAGTAAAGTGTGGTGTCCTGCAATAAGCATTTCTCTCCTCTTGAAGGGAAGACTGGCTAGTAAAGTGTGGTGTCCTGCAATAAGCATTTCTCTCCCCATAAAGGGAAGACTGGCTAGTAAAGTGTGGTGTCCTGCAATAAGCATTTCTCTCCCCTTGAAGGGAAGACTGGCTAGTAACGTGTGGTGTTCTGCAGTAAGTATTTCTCTCCCCTTGAAGGGAAGACTGGCTAGTAAAGTGTGGTGTCCTGCAGTAAGCATTTCTCTCCCCTTGAAGGGAAGACTGGCTAGTAAAGTGTGGTGTCCTGCAATAAGCGTTTCTCTCCCCTTGAAGGGAAGACTGGCTAGTAAAGTGTGGTGTCCTGCAATAAGCACTTCTCTCCCCTTGAAGGGAAGACTGGCTTGTAAAGTGTGGTGTCCTGCAGTAAGCATTTCTCTCCCCTCGAAGGGAAGACTGGCTAGTAAAGTGTGGTGTCCTGCAATAAGCATTTCTCTCCCCTTGAAGGGAAGACTGGCTGGTAAAGTGTGGTGTCCTGCAGTAAGCATTTCTCTCCCCTCGAAGGGAAGACTGGCTAGTAAAGTGTGGAGTCCTGCAATAAGTACTTCTCTTCCCTTGAAGGGAAGTCTGTCCAGAAAAGTGTGGAGTCCTGCAATAAGTACTTCTTTTCCCTTGAAGGGAAGACTGGACAGTAAAGTTTGGTGGCCTGAACCAAGCAATTCTCTCCCCTTGAAGGGAAGACTGGCTGGTAAAGTTTGGTGGCCTGATCTAAGCAATTCTCTTCCCTTGAAGGGAAGACTGGCCAGTAAATTGTGAAGGCTGGCAATAATAGGTCCCCTCCCTCTGAAGGCAGTGCTTTCCTCTTTCGTCTTTACAGCAGAACTTCCAGGCATCCCTTCTTCGACACCTGCATTCACTTTCTATTCAATCCATTCAGCAAGTGGACTGCAGAGAAATGGCCAGGGAAGTCTTGGTCCTTGATTTCAGAGGTGCAGCACACCATCATCCTGGGACATAGGAGTGAAAATCTACATTTTATTTTTTTATTTATTGCACTTATATACTGCTCCCATAGCAAGGGCTCTCTGGGCGGTTTACAGAAATTCTAAAATTAAGGTAAAAACGAGTATACAAAATTTAAATTCTAAAACACAGAACATACCCACATAAAGAATTAAAAACTGTAAATCAACAAATGAAAGGGAAAAAGCACAAAAACAAGTGCAATCAAAGCCAGTGTAATATATTGCTTGGAGTGTTGGACTGACTTACCTTAAAGGATTTTTTTTGAGGATCAACTGGAGAGGAAGACGACGATGTAAGATGCCTCTCTTTCCTTGGAAGCGTTAAAAAGCAAAGCCCACCCCATAAAGGGGAGTGAGGGGGGGACGCTGGCCAGTAAAGTGTGGTGGCCTAAAATAAGCACTTCTCTTCCGTTGAAGGGAAGTCTGTCCAGAAAAGTGTGGTGTCCTGCAATAAGCACTTCTCTCCCCTTGAAGGGAAGACTGGCTGGTAATGTTTGGTGGCCTGATCTAAGCAATTCTCTCCCCTTGAAGGGAAGTCTGTCCAGAAAAGCGTGGAGTCCTGCAATAAGCATTTCTCTCCCCTTGAAGGGAAGCCTGGCTGGTAAAGTGTGGTGTCCTGCAATAAGCATTTCTCTCCCCATAAAGGGAAGACTGGCTAGTAAAGTGTTGTGTCCTGCAATAAGCATTTCTCTCCCCTTGAAGGGAAGACTGGCTAGTAAAGTGTGCTGTCTTGCAATAAACATTTCTCTCCCCTTGAAGGGAAGACTGGCTAGTAAAGTGTGGTGTCCTGCAATAAGCATTTCTCTCCCCTTGAAGGGAAGACTGGCTAGTCAAGTGTGGTGTGCTGCAGTAAGCTTTTCTCTCCCCTTGAAGGGAAGACTGGCTAGTAAAGTGTGGTGTCCTGCAATAAGCATTTCTCTCCCCTTGAAGGGAAGACTGGCTGTAAAGTGTGGTGTCCTTCAATAAGCATTTCTCTCCCCTTGAAGGGAAGACTGGCTAGTAACGTGTTGTGTCCTGCAATAAGCATTTCTCTCCTCTTGAAGGGAAGACTGGCTAGTAAAGTGTGGTGTCCTGCAATAAGCATTTCTCTCCCCATAAAGGGAAGACTGGCTAGTAAAGTGTGGTGTCCTGCAATAAGCATTTCTCTCCCCTTGAAGGGAAGACTGGCTAGTAAAGTGTGGTGTCCTGCAATAAGCATTTCTCTCCCCTTGAAGGGAAGACTGGCTAGTAACGTGTGGTGTCCTGCAGTAAGCATTTCTCTCCCCTTGAAGGGAAGACTGGCTAGTAAAGTGTGGTGTCCTGCAATAAGCACTTCTCTCCCCTTGAAGGGAAGACTGGCTAGTAAAGTGTGGAGTCCTGCAATAAGTACTTCTCTTCCCTTGAAGGGAAGTCTGTCCAGAAAAGTGTGGAGTCCTGCAATAAGTACTTCTTTTCCCTTGAAGGGAAGACTGGACAGTAAAGTTTGGTGGCCTGAACTAAGCAATTCTCTCCCCTTGAAGGGAAGACTGGCTGGTAAAGTTTGGTGTCCTGATTTAAGCAATTCTCTTCCCTTGAAGGGAAGACTGGCCAGTAAATTGTGAAGGCTGGCAATAATAGGTCCCCTCCCTCTGAAGGCAGTGCTTTCCTCTTTCGTCTTTACAGCAGAACTTCCAGGCATCCCTTCTTCGACACCTGCATTCACTTTCTATTCAATCCATTCAGCAAGTGGACTGCAGAGAAATGGCCAGGGAAGTCTTGGTCCTTGATTGCAGAGGTGCAGCACACCATCTTCCTGGGACATAGGAGTGAAAATCTACATTTTATTTTTTAATTTATTGCACTTATATACTGCTCCCATAGCAAGGGCTCTCTGGGCGGTTTACAGAAATTCTAAAATTAAGGTAAAAACGAGTATACAAAATTTAAATTCTAAAACACAGAACATACCCACATAAAGAATTAAAAACTGTAAATCAAGAAATGAAAGGGAAAAAGCACAAAAACAAGTGCAATCAAAGCCAGTGTAATATATTGCTTAGAGTGTTGGACTGACTTACCTTAAAGGATTTTTTTTGAGGATCAACTGGAGAGGAAGACGATGATGTAAGATGCCTCTCTTTCCTTAGAAGCGTTAAAAAGCAAAGCCCACCCCATAAAGGGGAG
Source organism: Elgaria multicarinata webbii (assembly GCF_023053635.1). Classification (NCBI taxonomy): domain Eukaryota; kingdom Metazoa; phylum Chordata; class Lepidosauria; order Squamata; family Anguidae; genus Elgaria; species Elgaria multicarinata. The sequence continues at coordinate 66,387,339 of NC_086178.1, forward strand.
TGAGGGGGGGGACGCTGGCCAGTAAAGTGTGGTGGCCTAAAATAAGCACTTCTCTCCCCTTGAAGGGAAGCCTGGCTGGTAAAGTGTGGTGTACTGCAATAAGCACTTCTCTCCCCATGAAAGGAAGTCTGGCTAGTAAAATGTGGTGGACTGCGATTTGCACTTCTCTACCCTTGAAGGGAAGACTGGCTGGTAAAGTGTGGTGTCCTGCAATAAGCACTTCTCTCCCCTTGGAGGGAAAACTGGCTGGCAAAGTGTGGTGGCCTGCAATAAGCAATTCTCTCCCTTTGAAGGGAGGACTGGCTACTAAAGTGTGAATGGTCGCAATAAGTGGCCCCCTCCCTCTGAAGGCAGCGCTTTCCTCTTATGTCTTTACAGCAAAACTTCCAGGCATCTTTTCTTCGGCACCTGCATTCACTTTCTACTCAATCCATTCAGCAAGTGGACTGCAGAGAAATGGCCAGGGAAGTCTTGGTCCTTGATTTCAGAGGTGCAGTACTATCATCCTGGGATAGAGAAGTGAAAATCTACAATTTTTTTTTTTATTTATTGCACTTCTATACCGCTCCCATAGCCAGGGCTTTCTGGTCGGTTTACACAAATTCTAAAATTAAGATAAAAACGAGTATACAAAATTTAGAATTCTAAAACACAGAACATACACACATAAAGCATTAAAAACCATTAATCAACAAATGAGAAGGAAACAGAACACAAAAACAAGTGCAATCAAAGCCAGTGTAATATATTGCTTAGAGAGTTGGATCCAGTAAAGTGTGAAGTCCAGGAATAAGCACTTCTCTCTCCTTAAAGGGGAGTCTGGCTGGAAATAAGTGTTAAGGCCAGCAATAAGTTTTGCTCTCCCCTTAAAAGGGAGTCTGGCCAGTAACTGCGAACACGGGAAATAAGGGGTCCCCTCCCTTTGAAGGCAGTGCTTTCCTCTCACATTGTTATATCAAAACTTCCAGGCAGCCCTTCTTTGGGAGCTGCATTGATTTTCCATTCAATCCATGTAGATAAGATGAAGAGGAGAATGACAATGATGCAAGCCACCTTGTTTTCCCTGCAAGAAGAAAAAAGCATATATACGTATGTAAACACATAATTCAATACAGCAGTGTCAAAACATTCAGCTCCATTTTCAGACATTGGAGGTTTTATACCTCATAGCTCAACCACCAGTTAAAATATCTTGACAATATACCAATATGTGCTCATTATATTGTCTTAATAATAATACATAACTTGTTAAACTAGAAAAACGTTAATTCTTCATTTTAAAACTTCATGGTAATAACCCAGAGCAACAACAAAAGTTTAAATCTTATATCACATATCTAAAGCGGAAAGAGTTATAATCATATATATTCTCATGCTTTTTCTAATACTATATTAAACTTTTAAAAAAATCTCTTAAGTTATTTTTCTTTGCTTCCAACAATTTATCAATAATTTAGTAAGGCTAATTTGACAGCTTGATAATAGAATACAAGATAAGAAAAACCCATATCCCCTCTTCCTATATTGTTATAACTTTCCTATCTTATATAGAATTTCAGCTACCAGCCTTTGTTTCTTCCTGATTAAAGGGATTTTTAGTGCATCAGAGAATACTACTACTATTTACTTTGGGGTTTTCAAAAGACGGTATTAATTCTTAAGGAATAGAGACACTGTTGCTACTAAGTATAAGCCTTAATGACTCATTTTACCTCAGGACTTATTCCCAAACCTTAACCTTAGATATACACCCACATCTAGCTCTAGCTCTTGGATAGTCTTCTTTTGACTCCCAAAGCACCTCCTGTTGTATTTCTGGCTGCTTGGACAATTTATTTGAGGTTTTGCTGCCTGCTTGTTTAACCCTCTTCTGGCAAGATCTCAGGGCCTAAGGAACTCTCTGCCACTGTAACTCCAAGTTCTACAAGTGGACCCTTCCCCCACCCCCCGCCACCAAATCTCTTTAGAATTTCCTGTTATAAGAGGCTTTGGCATAAGAGAGTCTCCAAAACTAGAGCCATGACGAACTATTAAACAATCCTATGCATGTTTAGCCAAAAAGAAGAAGAAAAAAGTCATAAAACTCCCAGTGATAATTCTTAAGGACACTGTCCCTATTATAAGCCTCTTAAAGACTATGTTTACCTCAGGAAAAAAATCCCTAAACCTTTACTCTAGCCCAATATACCCGTAGTAGTCTTCTTCTGAATCTCAAAACTTCTCATATTGTATTTCTGGCGGCTTGGACCATTTATCTGGGTGTTTGCTGCTGCCTGCGTGTATAACCTTTTACCTCAGGAAAAAACACCCCTAAACCTTTAACCAAATACACCCCATAACAGTCTTCTTCTGAATCCCAAAGCTTCTCCTATTGTATTTCTGGCTGCTCATGCCATTTATATGGGCGTTTGCTGCTGCCTGCTTGTATAACCTTCTTTCACCACAGGAAAAAACCACCCCCTAAACCTTTAGCCAAATACACTCCATAACAAGATTCTTCTGAATCCCAAAGCTTCTCCTATTGTATTTCTGGCTGCTTGAGCCATTTATCTGGGTGTTTGCCTCTGCCTGCTTGTATAAGCTTCTTTTAGGGCAGCTTTCTGGCATAATACAGCCACCCTACACCTGACCTTCACTAACTACCCATGGTTATCCCACAGGAATAGCTTAATATTCGAGGGGAATATTCAACAGAACCCTTAGTTTCATATTCAAGCCTCAGCTGTTGAGTTTCTCCTCAGTTTTCTTTCTGAAACTTCACCTACCAAAGAATACCCCTTCCCTCTCGCTGTCTAATCTCAGACTGACTGACACCAAATGTCTTTTCCCGCTCTTTCCCACCTCATGGGAACGCCCAGCCAATCAGAACTGAATTTACCTGATCCAAGCCCCACCCAGAAATATTCAAATTATTTGTTTCTCTCTTCCCCCACTTCAGAACATCAATAAATAATTACTATAACAGGCTTTTGACAGAATATATATATATATATATATATATATATATAATTTTCCAAAAGAAAGTCAACCAGAAGTATGAAAAAGAAAAGAAGTAAATAAAAAAGGGGAATATATTGAATTTAAATAAAATTATCCACAGAGGGTAGTACCTAACATCTTTTAAACGCCTCCTGAAGACATGCCTTTTTTACACAGGCTTTCCCTGTTTTTTTAATGTAGCTAGTTTTATACTGCCTTTTTTAACTTCTTAATGATTTAAATTTATACTTGTTATAGTTTATGTTTTTTTAATTGTGCATTGCTCAGAGAGCTTCAGCTGATGGGCAGTATAAAAATGTAATAAATAAATAAATAAATAAATAAATAAATTTAACCTCTATTCATATTTTTCACTTAGCATTACAGACCAAACTATATGAGGAGTTCATGGGCTGCTTAGAAGTTTCCTTTTATCATTCTTCTCTATATCAAACTAATATTTAGTCTCTTTTCCATAATCTGAGGAAAGGGTTTGGCATATACTACTGTGCATGATCCTGCTCAGTATATAAAATAAAATCCTGTCATGTTTTATAAAAGTCAGGTATTTTGACTTTGGCTAATTTTATGGCATTTTTTTTTTCTGTCATAGCTACGTGCTATAATTTCATATACCATGATTTCAATGTATTCCTACTTTGGGCTATGAGCCTGTTGATTTGAAGATGGTCCCTAAAAGGATTTCCTAAGACCATTTGGAATGAACCAAAGTGTTTCAATGACCACTCAATGTCCTTCATTTTAGTATGTCCCCAGGGCACATTTTCCCTCAGTCAAGCAAGCCCATCAACATGAAAGGAAACTGCATTCCAGCATCTGAGGAAGGCACATAAAAGGCACTCCTCCATTTAGCTGGTTCTGGCATTTAAAAACATTGGACAAGGAGCAAAGGCTGGTTCTAATGGGACAAATGTCATCTCAGCTTTAATGTCATGCGGATGGGGAAGTCGTTTTTGTGGGAGAAGTGACACAGAGCTAGTCTCATGGCTGCTCCTTAAGCTATTTGCTGAGCCCCAGCATCTTGCTCCTCACAGAGGCCAACCTTACCAAGTGACTTCAGGAAGACCCCAAACAGGGCATGATAATACAATAGTCCTCTTCTGCTGTTGCTCCCCAGCAAATGGTATGCAGAAGCATGTATCCTATTTAGGATCAGGGTGCTGTTCTCACGCTAAAAGCCATATTTACCATTGCCTGCTTCATGTAGCAGTGATGTAAATAACCTGAAGTAGTATTTTCTTGACATATAAGCAGTAAATTATGCTCATATGTATCACTAGAATTTTAGGGGGGAAATAAACAGACTGGAATAACATTTCAGAACTTTTTTTTTTCTTTTTTTCTTTTACTTTTTTTTTTTTGCTGTCACAGCAAGTCTCTGCAAAGCTTGATTCAATAATAAGGGACGGTGTAATTTATTTATTTATTTATTTATTTATTACATTTTTATACCGCCCAATAGCCGAAGCTCTCTGGGCGGTTCACAAAAATTAAAACCACAAAAAACATCCAACAGGTTAAAAACACAATTACGAAATACAGAAAATTACGAAAAACACAAAAGCCGGAACGGAACGGAACAGGCCAGAACAACCCCATTATATTAAAAAACCATACCAAAAACAGTGGCATGTGTTAGCAACACTTGGGAACAATATTTTAGGACTAAAACCATGCCAATATTATATCACTATTAACCCCAGAACTCCCAAAATAACGTCCGGAACAGAATGGGATGGCCGGAACGGCCACTACTGAACAAGTGATATCAACCAAACTCACCAGTCATGCATAACTCCAAACTCACCAGACACACATTACTAGGTGAGCCTGATGTAATAAGCTCCAAAAATTGCCCCCAAACCACGTTCAGATACCCATTCCGGGCAGAAACGTGTATTGTGCAAAATGGGCCTTAACAGCAGCTTCCCAATGAGATAAGTGAACCAAACTCACCAGATGCACATGACAAGGTGGGACAAATAGAAAGCTCCAAAAGTTGCCCCGAAACCACGTTCAGGAACCCGTTCCGAGCAAAAACATATATTGCGCAAAAGGGCCGTAACGGCAACTTTCCAATGAGGTGAGTCAACCAAACTCACCAGACACACATTACTAGGTGAGCCTGATGTAATAAGCTCCAAAAGTTGCCCCGAAACCACGTATCAGATACCCGTTCCAGGCAAAAACACTGCAATTTTTGGAGCTTTTTGCCCGGAACGGGTATCTGAACGTGGTTTCGGGGCAACTTTTGGAGCTTTCTATATTTGTCCCACCTTGTCATATGCATCTGGTGAGTTTGGTTCACTTATCTCATTGGGAAGCTGCCGTTATGGCCCGTTTTGCGCAATACGCGTTTTTGCCCGGAACGGGTATCTGAACGTGGTTTCGGGGCAACTTTTGGAGCTTTCTATATTTGTCCCACCTTGTCATGTGCATCTGGTGGGTTTGGTTCACTTATCTCATTGGGAAGCTGCCGTTACGGCCCCTTTTGCGCAATACGCGTTTTTGCCCGGAACGGGTATCTGAACGTGGTTTGGGGGCAACTTTTGGAGCTTTCTATATTTGTCCCACCTTGTCATGTGCATCTGGTGAGTTTGGTTCACTTACCTCATTGGGAAGCTGCCGTTACAGCCCGTTTTGCGCAATACGCGTTTTGCCCGGAACGGTTATCTGAACGTGGTTTGGGGGCAACTTTTGGAGCTTTCTATATTTGTCCCACCTTGTCATGTGCATCTGGTGCGTTTGGTTCGCTTACCTCATTGGGAAGCTGCCGTTACGGCCCGTTTTGCGCAATACGCATTTTTGCCCGGAACAGGTATCTGAACGTGGTTTCGGGGCAACTTTTGGAGCTTTCTATATTTGTCCCACCTTGTCATGTGCATCTGGTGAGTTTGGTTCACTTACCTCATTGGGAAGCTGCCGTTACGGCCCTTTTGCGCAATACGCGTTTTTGCCCGGAACAGGTATCTGAACGTGGTTTGGGGGCAACTTTTGGAGTTTTCTATATTTGTCCCACCTAGTTATGTGCATCTGGTGAGTTTGGTTTACTTTCCTCATTGGGAAGCTGCCGTTACGGCCCTTTTTGCACAATACGTGTTTTTGCCCGGAACGGGTGTCTGAACGTGGTTTGGGGGCAACTTTTGGAGCTTTCTATATTTGTCCCACCTTGTCATGTGCATCTGGTGAGTTTGGTTCACTTACCTCGTTGGGAAGCTGCCGTTACGGCCCTTTTTGCGCAATACGCATTTTTGCCCGGAACGGGTGTCTGAACGTGGTTTCGGGGCAACTTTTGGGGCTTATTGCATCCCTGCCATTTAGTTATGCATGTCTGGTGAGTTTGGTTGATATCGCTCGTTCCCTAGTGTCCGTTCCGGCCATCCCATTCTGTTCCGGACATCGTTTTGGGAGTTCTGGGGTTAATAGTGATATAATATTGGTATGGTTTTAGTCCTAAAATATTGTTCTCAAGTGTTGCTAACACATGCCACTGTTTTTGGTATGGTTTTTTAATATAATGGGGCTGTTCCGGCCTGTTCTGTTCCATTCCGGCTTTTACACCGTCCCCAAAAACTCAATAGAGAAAGGATGAGTATGAGAAGTGAGCTTCACAAGGACATGTGTACTAGAAGAACTGAGAATGGCTGGGATGGGCAAGGGAGAGACATAGAGTTGAATCTGGTCACTCTAGCTCCTGCAGTTTTAACTGTTGTGATGAAGAGGGAATTTCACCAGGTTCTCCATATATACAAATGACACCTGCTGAAATTCCCTTTTCTAGACAACTGTTAAAGATACATGAGCCCTGTCCTCCTTTTAATATGGTCACCCTATATAATTACCCTATATATTAGCCAATGTTAGCCCTTAGAGTAGACCCATTGAAATGACCAGGCCTTAAATTAGTCATGACTACCACAACCGACAGAAAGCTCTGGCGTGGGCTGGTCCATGAAGTCACGAAGAGTCGGAAACGACTGAACGAATAAACAACAACAAACCTTACGTCCCATTGATTTTAATGAGTCTACTCTAAGAAGGATTAACACTGGATGCCCCCCTAAAGCTGCAATCTGATACGCATTTATCTGGGAGTACTACTTGAGACTTACTTCTGAGTAGCGATGCATAGGATCGCGCTGTAAATGCTTAAACAATCCGCCCTAATGATTACATGTGGCAGAGGCAGAACCAAGAACAACTTCTATGAAAAGCAGGGATATATAACCATCTTGTCAATTATAGGCCTCTTGGGCAGAAGTAACCTACAAAAGGAGGCGAGCATGTATAAACAGATTCTATCCCACGTGGATCTGAACGAAGGAAGATCTTTTTTAGTTTCAGTGACAGCATCTTGATTCCTCCCGGGTAAGAAAATGCGAGCTGTGATGTCGGCGTGTGGAAAGAGGCGCTTCTCTGGCCCTCGGGGTTTCCTCCTCGCTTAAGGCCACATTATTCGGCCAGTCTGGACGTGGCTGCGGGATCCTGGGGCGGCAGCTTCAGAGGCAGCGCGGCCCCTGTAGGCCGACCAGGAGGGGAGGGAACAGCGGCGCCGGGGGAAGGCGCTTGGCTTCCGGGCGCCGCGGCCCGGCCCGGGTGAGTGTCGGACTCCGTCAGTGCCACGGCGTCTCCTGCTGCAGGGAGAGGGATCGCCGGCGGAGTGAGGGATCTTGCCAGCCCAACCTACTTCGGAAGCCGATCTGGTCCGACCCGATCCCCGCTACCAGGTCCCCCGCATGCAGCCCTCACCCTGGAGCGGAGGCGGCGGATCGAGGAGCTCTCAAGATCCTCCCGGCAGCGGCTGCTCCAGTCCAGGGACAGGATGTTTTCCAAGTTCACCTCCATCCTGCAGCACGCCGTGGAGGCGGTAAGGACACCGGCAGCGCCGGCCACGCAAGTCCGGGGATCCTATTGGGCCTACGCTGAATGAAGCACTTTTCGAGGCCCTCGCTCGATGTTTTCCTCTCCCTCTCGCGACTCCGTCCCTCTGACTGCCATGTCCCCCGATACCCGCATCTTTATTTCTGCTTGGCGGGTGGGGGGGACGGGGGGACGGACCCTGATGAGGGTCTCTTGATTGCTAGGAGCGTGACGAGTCCCGCAAACCGTCTTTATGTGCTTCTTTCCTTCCAGTCTCCGGTTGGCCTGGGTTACGTGGCTCTATTTTACTTATAATGTTATAAGTATTTTATTATATATATTGCTCTTCAGTCATTAAGCGAAAAGCCACAACACCGTAAAACGCTCCGTAGAACGGTCAGCAGGATTAAAATCGCCTCGAAGGAGCTCAGGAAAATGAAAAGGCATTTGCCTGGGACCAAAACGACAGTAAATTTAGGCACTGGGTAAAGCTTTGCGGCTCCATAGAAGCTGCAAACAGACAATAACAATTGGGGCCTGTGTGTGAATTGCTTGTGTGGTGTGTGAATTTTCAAAGCCCTTTCTTTTCTGGGAGGGAGACTGTTCCTTGTCTGGGAGGAAGCCTCCTCTGCTGTCCTGGTCTGCACTTTTAAAAGGCATCCCTCCTCAGGTGAGACGCTGCGCAGAGTAGGGCAGCCTCCTATCTGAGTAGGAGGAGCTTTGAAGGTGCGGATCGGGGTGGCCCACAGCCCACCAGCATGGAAGCGCACCAGGATGGTGGCGATGGAAACTGGGCTCAGCTAAGCAAAGCCCTTCCTGCGCATCAGGCATAGAAATCAAACGGGCTGGCAGCTGAGGCACAGGTCAGTGCATCCCTCAGCCAGTCCGTCTGCCACAGAAGTCTGCGGTGCTAAATTCTATGCTGGATGCACAAAAGGCAGAGCCTTTTCTTGCACTTTCAGCATAGGAGCCAAGCAGGCTGGTGGGGATGCAGGAAATGTTTTACTAGCCTGCATTTTACTGATAGGGTGGGACAGGGTGCTGCTGGCCAGCCCCTGCTAGCCCCTCTTATGACTAAAAAGCAGGCAGGTAAAACTTGTTGCAGACTGGTAACTTTTAGGAACTATTTTACAAGGCTGACTTGTACCGCGATCATATGTCTGTGTAAGTGAGAGTACGTTCCCCCAAACTCAGTAGGACTACTTCTGAGTAAACATGCATCATATACACATGAAGGGTAAAAATTCATGTGGGCAAGTGACAGTTTCAAGAACAGTAACCACGGGAGCATTGTGATGTGTGTTCGATGAACATGTAAGGACTTGACATAAGGGAGATTTACAAAAACTCTTCCATACATTGAAAAAATATGGGAGAGCATCATGCATGCTACTGTTGATGCATGCCACAAACATGTCTCCCCACCTTTGCTCATGGTAAACACACTTCCTCAAGACTTTTCTGGCCAGGCTGGGAAAGGTCTGTACAATCACACTGATGTATATACATCACACTATGTATACGTCATATACATAGAGTTCCTCCATGGATGCAGGGACCTTGATTGGGTCATGGCCACCCTCATGTGGTCTAAACACATGCAGAGCTGTTTGCCACACTGGCCAAATGTGTGGATGACAAGGAAGTGTTTCTATTGCAGGACATGGCTATGTGTGTGGCTTTGGCACATGGTGGAGGCAGGGCTAGCCAATGCAGACCCTCTCTTAGATTCTTGCAATGTTCATGGGATTGGGTGTGTGTGTTGTGTGAACCTCCCCTAGTATATGAAGTAAGGTACATGCTTTTTGTTCTATGAAATTTGTGGCTCAGTAAAGTTTTAGAAGAGGGGCAAGGTTACTTGCCTCAGTTTTCTTTTGCTTTTTTGTGTTCTTTCCTTGGAAGTGCTTAGTCCACTCCACACCCTCCCATTCCTTAGCGTGCTCACAAGGGATCACCAAAAGTGAATAAATTAAGGAATTCCCCTAACCCCACTCTGTAATGTGTCCACATACCCAGTGACCCCTCTTCCCTGCCACATCTTTATTTCTCCCTGGCATCTGCTATGCCTCTCTCTGTGTGTCTGTCTGTCTCTCTCTCTCTCTCTCTTTGATACATAGGCTGAGTTCAGACATCACATGAATCACCTGGGGGGTGGGAAGGAACAGAATGGGAAACAACCATTGATTAGTGTGTCATTCGAACTCAGCCATAGACTTTTGCAATAGCAATGTTTCAGATGCAAGGAATCTTGGGAAATGTTGTTCTGTAAAGTTTGAGATTCAGGGGTCCTGGAGAAGCATGTTTTCCAGGACTCCTCCTACCTGGGATGCTGCTGCTGTTGCTGCATTCCAAGCACTAGAGAGCTGAGGAAAGAAAACTTGCTTCCACCCATACCTGCCAGGTATGTTTGGGAGAAGAGGTGGAGCAAGAGAGAACTGACTGGCAATGATGAGTTGAAGGAGGAACACCAATTTGAACCCAGCCCAAATTGGGAAGTGGTTGAGTTTTCTTAGTATTGTGGTGAGGCATTTGAACTGTGGGAGTTTGTAATCCAAACTCCCTTCCATTACCAGTTTTCTTAGTATTGTGGTGAGGCATTTGAACTGTGGGAGTTTGTAATCCAAACTTCCTTCCATTACCAGTTTTCTCTTAAAATTAATTGTCATCTGCCATCCCTAATATTTGATGCTTCAAGGCTGAGTTGATACTTTGTCTGTCAGTGGTGATTATGATAATCGTGCGAATTGGGCAGTGAGTTAGATATGTCTGAGGCCTATCTAAACCTGTCAGCGAGCAGTCTTTTAAAACATGTATGTTATTTGGTCCTAAGTAATGAAACAGGCCTTTTGAGTTGCTTCATATACCAGCACATTTCTTCTCTTGGGGCAAAAGTTCATTACAATTATGGTTTTACCTTCCATAAAGTAGCCAGGTAATTCCAGGTGATTCTATGACCCGTGGCAAAGAATTCCAAAGGTTGATTATACCTTGTTCGAAGTAGGACTTGCCTCTGAACAGTTGCATTGCCCTTTAATTGGCTTTAGCATCTCCTTGTGCAAGCATTACGAGATGACTTGAAAGTGAAGCCTCTAGAGCTTTCTTTCATCTTTGACAAATTTGACTGCCTCACAATGCAGCATAGTCCCGTGCTAGGTCAACAATATCTTTATAGAGAAAACCTTTTTATTTAATAAAAAGTTATACAATCCTAGTTTGTATAGCCTCTTGTCATGTTAATCCCTTAACCTCAGAGATCTTTGTTCTCCTAATTTAGATTCACATACTGTATTTTTAGGTGCACGTAATGATGTTTTCAGGTACATTTGAAAACGTAAAGATGGCAAACATGCATATCATGCAAATATACTTGTCAGGATGCCAAGATTGGTTGCAGCTCTGTTTTGAGCGTAGAATTGGATTTTGTTCTGAGTAAATACATTTATCTCAGTTAATACATTTAAATTAAGTAAAAGTTAAAAATGATGTAGTACAGATCACATGAAGTACAGTAACTATATATTATAATCTAATACTCTCTGTTTATTTGTACTTCAGATTCCATATATAATTCTAGAGACAGTCCATGCTAAAATGTCAATAAAACTCAAAACTGCAACCACCTCTGCTCTGGATCCTTGCCCCTCTTGGCTAATAAAAGCTAGTAGGGATGGAACAGCCGGCTGGGCCAAGGAGGTGATTAATGCCTCTCTACGAGAGGGAGTGGTCCCAGACCGTCTGAAAGAGGCGGTAGTGAGACCACTCCTGAAGAAAACTTCCTTGGACCCGGAAAATCTTAGTAATTACAGGCCGGTAGCAAATGTTCCATTCCTGGGCAAGGTCCTTGAGCGGGTGGTGGCGGGACAGCTCCAGACACTTTTGGATGAGACTGATTATCTGGATCCATTTCAGTTGGGTTTCAGGCCTGGCTTTGGCACGGAAACAGCCTTGGTCGCCCTGTATGATGACCTATGTCGGGAGAAAGACAGGGGGAGTGTGACTCTGTTGATTCTCCTTGATCTCTCAGTGGCTTTCGATACCATCGACCATGGTATCCTTCTGGAACGGCTGAGCTGGGAGTGGGGGCACTGCATTGCAGTGGTTCCACTCCTACTTAGCAGGACGGCTCCAGAAGGTGGTGCTTGGGGGACATTGCTCGGCCCCGTGGACTCTTCGGTATGGGGTTCCACAGGGGTCGGTCTTGTCCCCCATGCTGTTTAACATGTACATGAAACCGTTGGGTGCGGTCATCTGGAGTTTTGGAGTGCGCTGTCATCAGTACGCTGACGACACGCAGCTCTACTGCTCCTTTTCAACTTCATCAGGTGTGGCTGTGGATGTGCTGAACCGGTGCTTGGCTGCGACAATGGACTGGATGAGGGCTAATAAACTGAAGCTCAGTCCAGACAAGACTGAGATGCTGCTGGTGGGTGGTTCCTCTGATCGGATGGGGGGTGTTCAACCGGTTCTGGATGGGGTTGCACTCCCCCTGAAGGAGCAGGTTCGTAGCTTGGGGGTTCTCCTAGAACCATCTTTGTCACTTGAGGCACAGGTGGCCTCGGTGGCACAGAGTGCCTTCTCCCAACTTCGGTTGGTGGCCCAGCTACGCCCCTATCTGGACAGGGATAACCTAGCTTCAGTTGTCCATACTTTGGTAACTTCCAAATTAGATTACTGCAACGCCCTCTACATGGGGCAGCCTTTGAAGATGGTCCGGAAACTGCAGCTTGTGCAAAATGCGGCGGCCAGATTGATAGCTGGAACAGGAAGATTTGAGCATATAACACCGATTCTGGCCCACTTGCATTGGCTGCCTATATGTTTCCGAGCCCAATTCAAGGTGCTGGTTTTAACCTATAAAGCCCTACATGGCTTGGGACCACAATACCTGATGGAACGCCTCTCCCGACATGAACCTACCCGTACACTGTGGTCAACATCTAAGGTCCTCCTCCGAGTGCCTACTCCGAGGGAAGCTCGGAGGATGGCAACAAGGGAGAGGGCCTTCTCAGTGGTTGCCCCCCGACTGTGGAATGATCTTCCCGATAAGGCTCGCCTGGCGCTAACGTTGTTATCTTTTCGGCGCCAGGTCAAGACCTTTCTCTTCTCCCAGGCATTTTAACAGCATTTAATAACGTTAAGTTTGTTTTAATGGACCCCAGAATTGTTGTTTTAAATGGATACTGTTGTTGTTTTTATACTGTTTTTATGTTTTTTAAAAATTTTGTATACTTTTAATGATTACTATTTTTAATTGTTGTAAACCGCCCAGAGAGCTTCGGCTGGGGGGCGGTATATAAATGTAATAAAATAAATAAATAAATAAATAAATAAAAGCAACTGGTGTATATAGGCTTTCTGTAGTTTCCCAGTTGAAATGTAACAGAAATCTATGGTTAATTAACTAAGAAATTCTGAACTGAACCACTGAGTTAGGCACTAAACCCACTGACTTCAGTGCATAAAATTGGCTGCTTCCTTTTTCTGTCTTTTCCCTATTTTCATTTTCTGACTCTTTGAACTAACATAGCTAGAGATGAGACGATCCTCAGCGTTCATCACCTTTGGAATCAATAAACACAATATGCAATGTATCAGGCAATGTAATGTATACAGAATGCAATATATTAGGCAAAGAGTGCTTTTAAACATATTCAATTTCTGGGAACATGACATCTAAAATAGATTACTTCTACTGAACACCGTTAGACACCAGCAACACTTCTTCACTCCTAGGAAGAAGATATCAGCATACAGAATTTGTGGCACTAAAGGTGCAATCCTATAGACTGCGCCTTTGCTGCTTGGAAGCCCCAAACTCAGAGGCTTCCGAGCTTCCTATGTTCTCTTGAGCTGAAGGAGAAGTGGCAGTGGAGCTCTTTGCCTCCCACCATCCAGTAAGAAATGAATTTAGATGCTTTTGGAATTTGCATGTAGTGCATTTGGGCTTCCTTTTCGAGAATGATATTGCAACTCCAATACTTTAATTATATAATTTTTATGTGTATGTATATAAATATAAAATCCAGCAGGCTATGCTATTGAGATCTCAGTTCATTTTGCAAGTCACTCCTAAGAATGCAGCTAAGATCTGGCATTATAATTTAATTCCATTCTTGGTAATGCCAGATGTTGGCCTATGACATCAAATCAGGCATATGTCAAATTTATTAGAAATGGCAGCTTGTCTGCTGTACTATCAAACTATAAATCCTGCTGTCATTCTTTTTATTTTTAAAAAATATTGTGAAAAAAATAATCAAAAATAGGTGTGCCATTGCTTGTAGTATTAAAAATAAGGAAAGAACCTGACCATTAAGATGTAGGACTGCAGTGTTTAGTGAACTGAACACTTAAATTATTCTATTAAAAACCTTCTACTTGAATAACAGGATGTTTACTCAGAAGAAAGTTCCATATGTGCCAATAGTGCTTACTCCCAGGATTGCAGCCTTAAATATAAGCAGCAATTTGTTTGTTTTTTAAAAATCAATTTTTCCAGTACAAGGATGAACAAAAACTGTGGGTAGCAGGCAGCATCTTAGAAGAGGCATTCTCTCCCCCATACCTACCTCCAAGATACCCCATACCTACCTCCAAGATACCTACCTCCAAGATATCATGTGTGTGCATCAACTAAAACAAGTACATTCTTTTCAGTAGTATTGTTTTATGCATGTGCAAACCATGCAGATTTAATCAATTGATCAGCTAAGGGGACAATGCTATGCATCCTGGCTGGGGAATACTAGGAGTTGTAGGCCTTTTCTGACTAAACCTACATATGATTGTGCCCTACAGTTAAATAAAATATCTATAACTGGGGACAGACGTAATTTTTAAGCATGATTACTACTGTTGGTATTGATGACCCTTGTTGATCTGCTATCTGGTGGGATGTATTGGCATGAGCTGTGCTATGGGGTGGACATCTGTGTCTCAGAAACATTGCTTTCCTCCCTAAGTAGGGATCCCTTTATTGACAAGGGTGCTTATTATGTGTGTTGGAGGCCCCATCCCTTTTAGTGAAACACTGAGTTGGGTTGCCCATGCAGAGAACAGATTAGAGACCCCTTTTCCAAAACATTTGGACGTTGTGGGGGGATGGACAGTTGGCTATAAGGGTTAGCTCTTTACTACTCTCCTCTATCTTTCTTTCAGATTTTTTTTATTTTATATGCATTGATTCCGCAACTTATATTCTGACAGAGCGGTAAATCAGTGTCCTGTTTTTTGTCACTCAAGTTATGGCCCAGAATTCCCCCCCCCGACCAATAAGAACAGAAGGGCAGCCACTTTTTGCCCTTGATAAAAGCTTTGTATTTTTTTAATAGCTGTGTGATGGGCAGGTATTCAATAGATATAACTTTACCGGGCTTGGAGATCCAGTGATTGAAATACCTACAGCTGTTGAACTTCGCCTACCATGCTGTTGGTAAAGGCTTGGAAACTAGTTTAGGGAAGATGATGGGGGTGGGTGGGTGGGAGGAAGAGTCCTAAAGAGCTGACAGTCTTTTGAAGGTGATGTTGTGAGAGAAGGTCAGGGTCAAGGAAGCCTGCAACGCTGCTGCAGTTCTTCAGATGAATGATTGCTTGCATTAGAAATGCAAGCTGCATCCTGATACCTTTTATGAGTCCTGGATTCACCTTGAAAGGTTATGAGAACGAAATAAAAGCCAAGAGCAGAAATGTATCCGTCAAGGGTCAGTTTCTAATATCACCTATTTGGTGCGCCATCTTTTAAAATGTGCAGTCTGTAAAAAAATGCAGAACAAGCTCTTCATCCCCTACAGCTGTCTTCCTTTCTAGGAAGCTGTGTGTGTGTGTGTGTGTGTGTGTGTGTGTGTGTGTGTCTACTTTGATGTAGTCATAAGGTGGTTTATTTTAACAGTAACAATAGTAATCCAGCAGCAAAACTAAAGAAATCTGGCTCACAAAATGGTATCCTTTGGCTTTAATTTCTTCCGTGTTACTTAAAGATCAAGGGAAACGTGCAGTTAAAAGCTTATTTTAACTGTATTTTTGGGTGACTTTTTACCCTAGAGTAGCTGAGCCACTTAAGGGAAGATCAGAATACTACTGGGTTGTATCTAATTGATGTCACTACACTGACAGAATCCTTTTTGATCCATTGAAGGCTGCTGTCAGTAGAACAGGGAGGGACGTGGTTTTTGACACCCTGCTGCACCCACCTGCACCCCTCAGATCTGCTCCTGGGGGCTGGGAGGCTCCACAGAACAGCATGAGAGGCAGTGCAGGGCATTGCAGGGGGACATGGAAATTGCTGACTATCACCTCCCTCCCCATTCCATTGAAAGAAGCCTCTGCTGGATCAGAGAGCATTCCGTCAGCAGGGCAGCACCAGTTGGTTAGAATCCATTGATCCCATTTCCACATGTCAGGGTTCCACATTTGAGCAGCTGTGCTTGAAAATAGTTGTCCACATGGATAGCCTTCATTGAGTGGAAAGCCTACATTCTGAAGCAATGTACTTCTGGAAGCTGCTGGTATGGAGACTTGGCATGGTCAGGGAGAACTGTTCTGCAAGCCAGTCCAAGTATTTTGGTATAGCTGTATCCACACCCACACCCCTACCCCTCTGCTGCCAAGTTTCTATAATTCTGCACACGTGTGGATAGACAGGATGTAACCCTCTTTCCGCCCCGCTCCTGCAAAGAACAATTGTAATATATTGTACGTTACAAGGCCATTTAAGTAATAGAAAATGAGGTCATATAAGTACGCCGATATTTTTTTTTTAGGATTCCATATCAATGTCTTCCATATCAATGTCTTATTGAGACAGATATCCCTTCAAGTACACTTGTGAGAGCATCTGAAGCAAACTGTAGAGTTAGCTTAAGGGGAGTCTAAAATATATCTATGCCCCAGGAGTCATAAAATACAGATTGGCTAGGGCTGCTTGATTTGACTGCTTCATTTTATTCTGTTGAATGAACTTGAAAAAGGCCCAGTCTAGAGGCTGTGCTTAGAGCCCTCAGTAGGCATAGAGCTGCTGTTGCTGGCTATAACAGAAAAAGCGCCACTGACATTCACTTTGGTCTTCCATTGACTGCAGCTGGGAAGTTCCCCCTACACACGTGTGCCTGCTTCCCAAGATCAGGGGCAAAGGCTCCATTGTAGGATATATTTTTTGTTCTGTGGCACACCTATGTTTGGAAGCATTAAGTGAATTAACTTGTAGGTTTTCCTACAGGCAAAAAATTGCAAAATATCTTGAGACTGTTCCTTATTTCTTTTCCTTAGCTTGCGCCATCCCTTCCATTGCAAGAAGACTTTGTTTACCACTGGAAGGCAATTACCCATTACTACATAGAGACGTCAGGTAAGAGAAAGTTCTTTGCATCTTCGTCATTGAAGTATGGAGAAGAGAATACTTCGTTGTCACTTAAAAGTGATGATGTGGGACAAGGACATAATAAAATTAAGGGGGATATAGTTGGTAGGCCTCGCTTGTTACACTTCACAATTATTTTCAAAACACATTCAGTTATGCTAACACAGAGATCTGATGTCTTTAGATGTTGCAATTTGATCCTATGACCTTGTTCCTCTTTGTGTTCCAATGACAGTTATTTGTAGACAGTTGCATAAGAGGGAATAGCAAACCTGCCCCTTGGATTATTTATATGCTTGCAACATGGCAGTAAAAATTGTTTCTAGATTTATCATATAAAATTACATCACCTTTGCTTTCAGGGTCCTGGAACTAATAAATACTATATAAACTTGTTATATGAATTTACACCAATATAAGATCAAAAATTTATTTATTTCCCCCCATAAATTAAATATGTTTTCTAGTGAGATTTAACAGAGGAAAATGCTTGTACAAAATGTAAATAACATGTAGAGAGTGTGTAAGCAGCAGTGCTGGCTCCAGGTTTTTGAGTGCCCTTGGCCAAAGCCTCCTCCATGGGCCCCCTCCCTCGGCGAATCTACGTTCTCACCGCCATTGTCACCAGCTGCTAATGCTCCTCCACCTCTTTCCTGCCGTTGCTTGTTTCACAGGCTCTGAGACAGGGAGCAGGTGTGAAGTGGCTTCTCTTTCTCACCACTGCCATTGTCTGGGTCAGAGTGAGAGACAGGTGAACAAGCAGTTTGCAATGGTAAAGAGGAGAAAGGCCAGGGGTCTCATCAGTGGGGCCCTGCTGGGGTGTGGGCCCTGCCCAACCATGCCCACTTTGACATTGGCCCTGGTGTGCAGCTGAGATTATTGTTGAACATGTGGTGCCAGCAATGTAATTAAAAAAGCTCAGTCACCTTGTTTCTATCCCTTTTGGAAAGTTATGGTCCTAGATAGTTATTTAAAATATATCGTAGACACTCCACACCATCAAAGTCATCCCTACTCATTTTGATATGAAGGGCAGCTCCACACAGGCACACGTATTTGATAGCAGAAGTAACAAATACAGTTTTATATTTTTCTGTTTCTCCTTTTACATGAAAAATATGCTTTAAAACAAAAACAAATTCAATGGCTTTGAGTGTAATGGCAAGGATACTTTTAACTGAGACAAGAGACTGTATTTTTGTTGGCAACTCTTTCTGTAGATGACAAAGCTCCAGTGACCGATACCAATATTCCATCCCACCTGGAGCAGATGTTGGATATTTTAGTTCAGGAAGAGAATGAGAGGGAATCTGGGGAAACAGGGCCTTGCATGGAATATTTGCTACATCACAAGATCTTGGAGACTTTGTACACCCTGGGCAAAGCTGATGTAAGTATTTCAAGTTGTGCTACAGAAAGCTCAGATTCTGTGATTGGATATAAAGGTACATGCTTAATTTGGGTATTCTCTTTCAGTATCTGGAGTTTTGAGTTCTCATATTTTTCTAATCCTACTGATAATGAAATATTGTTGTGTTGGTATTGTTAAATATTGATGAAGAATTGCTGAACATTTTCCAAAGACATCACACTCTTCTACAACTCTCTTGGAAGAATCAATAAATCCAATAGGATCCAACAGACATGAGCCTGAAATTTAGTTGAAAGTGTACTAAGGATTGAAAGAACCTTATACAACTTGCACACAGGACCTTTTGTGCTTCCCCATCTTGGTACACCGCACCCTGCCCACAACACCACTTGAAGAGATGTGGGAGGCTGATGCCAGGAGTAAAATTTGTCTATGAATGTCCATGTGATAGCTCTTTGTTATTAATTAATTAATTAATATATGTTTTACCTTTTTTTCTACTTCCACAATATCATGCCAGCATATCATACGAATAAAACTTGATATGCTTTGAATAATTACAAATGTCAATAAGCCAATATTGTAAACCACCCAGAGAGCTTTGGCTATGGGGCAGTATATAAATTTAATAAATAAATAAATACATAAACAATATCAGTACAAATCTCAGTACTAAGGCAGCCCTATAAAACAATATATGCAGAAGCGGGGACCTCTCTGGATCTCAGTCCATGTCATTTGAAATGCTGATATGTCCTATACTGGAGGTGCAGAATCTCTTTCAGCACAGGGCCCATATTCCATTTCAGAGAAGCTGGGGGGGGGCACATTCCATTGGTGGGAGGGAGCCAAAGGCAAAACGGGTGATGCCGAAATACCAGCATATTATAGTTTAAAGCTCTTGCTGCCGGTACCTACGAGGGGCATTCCAAGCTTTTAGAATGGAGGAAAAAAGTGCACAAAATCTGGGAAATTACCAAACGATCAGTGGTTGGGGGAAAGGGTCATGGTCTTCTGGGGGGCTGCATTGGGACCCCCAGGCTGAGGTTCTGCACCTCTGACCTATATCATGTACATTGCAAAGAACTCCTCTGAATTGATTTGGATCTATATGGCAGCTTTGTACCAAATCTCTTTGTTATAGAAGTAACCAGTTATTGTAACTGACTAATGTTTCAATGCTTCCTTGTGCTTTTGTTTATTAGTCTCCACATTGTTTTTACTTCATGTATGTTGTATCTCTGTTTTCTAGTGTCCTCCTGGCATGAAACAGCAGGTTTTATCATTTTATACAAAACTTCTGGGAAGAATACAACAGCCTCTTCTCCCACACATAAATGTACACAGGCCTGTACAGGTACTGAATTTGTTTTCAAGGGATACGTTTTTATTGATTCTTTTTTAATATTGGGTATAATGTTTTTGGTTTTGCTGATTTTAGAACTTTGACAGCAAAATTCTAGAATATCACCAGGATTTCTATTGGGGTTTTATTTTCTATAGCTGCTTGATGATGATGATGATGATGATGATGATGATGATGATTCCTTTGACAGAAATTAATCAGACTTTGTGGTGAAGTCTTGGCAACGCCCACAGAAAACGAAGAAATCCAGTTTCTCTGCACAGTGTGTGCAAAGCTGAAACAAGATCCATACTTGGTTAACTTCTTCCTTGAGGTGGGTAGATATTATAACTTGGTAATTGGATTTTTATTACTGAAAAGGCATCCTAAGAAGGATATAGCAAATTTTGTTCTTTTATAAACTTCATTTCACCCCAAGGTATGCAGGTACTTTTTCTAGGTACATCAGAACACCACAATAGATCTTAACGCTGTTTGTGTACTGCTCCTGAACAAAATAGCTCAAGGATAGTGTTTGTATTTTTGATTTCCTTTTGATTTAACTCTTTTTCCCCCCAGTGAGAACCAAAGGGGAGTTGAACTGCTTTAAGGGCCAATTAATCACAGAACCATTTTTTTCACTTTTATAATATGTACCTTAGATTGTACACCCTCCACATAGAAACATGAACAGTGTTCTGTACACAATCCAACACACTGTTCATATTAAATAAATGCAAAATAGTAATTATAAGATCCAAGCCTCTCTCTCTGCAATTTTAGGGTTGCTTTTCCTCATTATAACATTACTGGAGGGCATGTATATCAGTAGGGAGAAGAGCAGCGTACCTCCACCCATGTCATTGCAGTGGATGTTGATGGAGGCCTTGGAGGTTGTTAACAGCCAGGGTACCAATTCCACCATCTAGAAGTGCTAGCTACATCATTAGCGTACGTGATTGGTGGGTGGGTCATCATGGGCCATAGCCCTGGAGAACCTTTTGAAGCTCCCCTGTCCAGCAATAATAGAGAGAAGTCAGAAGATCTCCTGAGTTTCAAGCAACCCCTGGCTGTAACCACTCTCTATGCTTGTTTACCACGAGAGCCCCTTGAAAATATGTCTGAAACACCAGTGCTGGCCATGTTGGTGCCTAGAAAACTAGATACCCCATATTCGTTAGACGGAATGTATCAAACTAAGCGTATGTCATTTGAGATTGGCTTTCTGGAGCTTCACTGCAAAACCCCAGTCAACCTCTGTGATAGTCAGCATGAGTGTCTGGTATACGTCGTCAGTAACTGGAAAGGGAACAGAATTCTGGGTCATTGTCCTGTGCTCTTTTTACAATTCCCCCATAACATTCTGCACAGAGCTTTTTCTTTTCAGTTTTACTTTCTTTCTAAATAATTTTCAGTGAAAGTAACAGTGAGGAGTAGAAAATGTTTGCAGTGACATAGGAATCCAGGCTCTGAGGATTTGTTTGCCACCAAAATGTCAGTGGCCAGATGCTGCACTTAACATTCTGCATCTTCCTGGGATATATAGTTTAAATATGGAGCTGTATCGTTCACAGTCCTGTCTAGCAATATACAGTATCTTTTTGAGAGAAAGCCAAGTTTCTGTCAGTCCTTGTCATCTTGGAGACCACAGAAATTACAGCTGAGCGTAGGAGTGGAAAAACAATATGTTGGAAGGAAGTATATGAAGTCCTGGCTTATATAAAGCTATTCTACAGAGGTCTCCTGCTCATAGACTGATCACTGGCATATACAATTAGTTTACATGCTGCAGTAGGGAGAGGGTGGGCCTCTCATGGCAGCTTTAGCGGTGCCATTGCACAGCCTCCAGGCAGCTTCCCAGTTCCCCTTCAGAGCAAAATTTTATCCTCCTTTTGCCTGCGTGAGAATGTTTTTGTTTTTGTTTTTCTCACTCTTCAGAAGGATCTGAAGAACACAACCAGAACTCAGTGAGGCACTTTCAGTAAAACATTCCAATTTTGCACACACAATCAGTCAATAAAAGTCATGGCAAGTAGCGTCTTCACATTTTTCATCGATTTGAAACATTGTATTGGAAGCAGGCCTTTGGAAAAGAATTATACAGGGTGAATGGCATTTGCTGCCGTATTAGAGTCCTCACCTGAATGGTACTTTGAATGAGTTTTCTATAGAAACTTTTCTATAGTGATTGTTATAATCTGTGTAAGGAAGTCTTTACCAGTCAACCCCAATTCTTCAATTACATTAAGTTAAACAAATTACGTGTGTTTGCATACATTTGTGTTTGCACATATTCTTTTACCAAGATTAAAGTCTAAAAAACTTGATTTTTTAACTTTGAAGCAAGGAAAGGATAGCATAAAACTTGACTAGGTGTAAGAATGTAAGAGCACTGTTGGATCAGACCAAAGGCCTGTCTTGTCCAGCATTCCCACAGTGGCTAAATTGCTTCCAATGGAAAGCCCACAGAATCTGTCAGGATCAGAGAAGCAAGGAATAGTAGACATGGGTGAAGGCTTATAAAGTTATAGTCCTATGCACACATACCTAGAAGTAAGTCCCATTGAACTCAATGGGGCATACTTCTGAGATGTTTTATTATTGCCTTTTGATGTCTGGAAACAGCTTCCAGCCTCCTGGTAGCTTCTGAGCCTTTGCCAAAGATTCCTTGTATAATTTCAAGTTCTGTCTCCATAACCAGGGCTAGAAACTTTTTTTTAAAAGGCAGTTGCAGTTATTGGATGCTCACATATATCTCAGCAGATTCTTTGCTTTTGTGATG
Organism: Elgaria multicarinata webbii; assembly: GCF_023053635.1. NCBI lineage: Eukaryota > Metazoa > Chordata > Lepidosauria > Squamata > Anguidae > Elgaria > Elgaria multicarinata. Next base: position 66,410,053 of record NC_086178.1, read on the forward strand.
ATACTACAGAAGCATGGAATATAGGCAACACTGCTGTATTTCTCTTATTATTTTCTCTTATAAACTAAGTAAACGTATTCATTCAATCATTCAAAGCATTTCCATCTCACTCTTGAGTTAAAAGACCCCCAGAGCAGCTTACAAGAACCAGCTATTAGACCCTTGGGCTCACAATCTAAAAAGACAGGAGACCCAAGGAAAGGAATTGGGAGGAAGTTGGGGAGGAAGGATGAGAGTGATCCATGTTCCAGTTGCCCAGATGGATGGGAACACATCAGTTGAACGCAGGGTTTGCACTGTATCTGTTGTCCTTTTGGTCTGGGCTGGTCTGTTGCTCTTTTCTTTCTTCTCTTCTGCAGTTTCTCTTCTTTTGAGTTCAAGCCCAATCTTGTTTCTTATCCCATCCTCTCAGATCAAGGTATGACCTCAGACACCCTTTTGGTGGCAGTTGGGGGAAGGAGGAGCTACCCCTGGGAGCTAGCTGTGTTGGCTTCCTCTCCCATTCCCTCAGGGCAAGATCTTTATGCTGCTTATTTTATGTGTTGTTGTCTTGAATACAGTTTGAAGTGAAAATATACAATCCATGCATCCCCCAAAAGGTCATAGGGTTAGCTTTGCTTGGATTTTATAAAAATTTATTCCAGTGAAAGGTTTGATTTTTTAAAATTTATTTTTTATCTGAACCCAAAGCGATGCTTTCCACGTATCACTTGCCGCTGACCTGAATTGGGTTTCTTTTCTTTCTGTTAAGTTCAGCAAAACTGTTGCTTGATCTTGCTCTCCTCAGTGGTCTGGTAGTGAAGTCCTTTGGTGGTGGTGATCAGAAAACATAGAACCTATTTCATTAAACTTTCCTATTAGGTGATTCAAGACCCTGTCCTACACACTTCCAGGAGGCAGGTGAGCAGGTGGGCTTCAGAACTGCATGAGCAGAAAAGTGAACCTTACTTGTCTTCTTGAGTTTGATGCATAAATGGTCTTGTTGTTGCAACCCACTAACCCTGTAATATGGGGAGCAGATTCCAGTCAGCCACTGTACTGGTGTGATCTATATTCTTCACTAACTCAGGGGAAAACAGACAGCTTGGAACTGGGCAAACTTCAGTGCATCCACTACTGCTACCTCCACTCTGCAGTTTTAAGGCCCACTTTAAAAGAGACACTGGCCTTCTAAAAACTTCCTGGTACGATTGCATGCAACAGTGTCATGTTTAAATTGGGTCCTCAGCTGTACCTTTGTTTTATTCGTACACCAGGAATCCATGACCCAAGTGCATATTGGCACACTAATGCTGTACGCATCGGAGCTGGCACAATTTAAACCTTATGCCAGCTGCGTATTACGCCACAGCGATACATTGCTTTTACATAGTCAGTTTCACTTTTAAATTGGCTCTAATACCCAGCCCAGGAAGGAACTAAATCTAATCCATTTGGAAACTCATCAGGTATTTTTGTAGTTGCAGGGATTCTTCTACACACTATTACTTATCTCATCTTTCCCTTCCCCGATTGGGAATCACCCTATATTAGATATACCCTATTTCTTCGATTCTAAGATGCACTTTTTTCCCATATAAACATCTCTAAAAATGGGATGTGTCTTAGAATTGCAGGTGTGTCTTAGGGTTTTTTTTTCTGTTGGTGGTACTGAAATTAGTGTGCGTCTTACAATCGATGGCGTCTTACAATCGAAGAAATACGGTATTTTATTTTTATATAATAGCTATGAGTTCATTGTCTGTGACGCATGGAGAGTGTTGCATGTTCTTCTAGCATCTGCCAGGAAGAAAAGCTAAGTCTGACTATAAAATATTGTTCAAGGATAGGATTGTACACTTGGAGGGGGCCATTGAGTCCAACCCTCTGCTCAGGACAGGAATCCCGTTTAAAGCATCCCAATAGAAAGGTGCACATTTGGTGTTTATGCAAGCTGTTTTTAACAGAGGAGTGTTTTCCTACTGATTATAAAAAGGGTATGGCATGAGAGCCATTAACTTTATAATGACATAGTTTTTTCTACTATGATGAATATCAATGTTTTTGAAGCTGTGCTTGTTGGCAAACGTGAAGGCCTTCCTACAAATCTGAAGCAGATTTATATGCAGGAGTATACTTGAAAAAGGTGAAACGAGAAACTCGCAGCCTCTGGTAAAGGTTTCATGATCTTGTTATAGTCACAGGCACAGATTTCCTGAAAGTAACTCCTGGTTCTCAGAATATCTTTTGTTTTTCTTAGAGGTTTGTAGCTTAGAAATATGATTAGATTGGAATCTGAAGCTGTATTTCCAGAACCAGAGAGATAAGGTGGATTGGGGTCTTGACCTTAAAATCACATTTTCTGTTGAATGTGTTGGTGTCGAAAGGTTGCCTGCATAGAGTAAATGTGACAGGTCTACTGAAGATTGAACAAATCAAATGATATCCATTTAGTTTGGTGGCTCAATAGAATAAGGAAAGGCTGTTTCTTTGCACACCTATTGAACTGACTGATACAAAGACTGGTTTAAAAGACAGAAGTTGAAGAAGGGCTTCAGCCTGTGGGTTATTTATTATCTTTTCTGTACAGACTGTAATTGCTGTTAATTCTGTCCACATGAGGTACTTCAACTTTCCCTTTGCTTATCAGATCAGGAACAGCCAAAGCTAAACGCTTATGTAGAATTATGTGATCTAGTCTTGGCTCCATTGCACTTGTATGCTTGCTTTCACATGGAAGAATAGTATGTGTATAGTTGCCACACCTGATTTTAAAACTCGTGGAAGATTTGTGCAGTACAAAGTATTCACATGCCTGTTCAACTTTTTAACATGGCAACTCCTTCTAACCTTATGGGGCAGCTGCATCTAACTTTATTGATGAGAAGTGTTTTAGTTGGAAAGCAAGGAACAGAAGAAGTAAACTACTAGGGTTAACACATTTTATAATGAGTTTTAATAATACAACTATATAATGTACACATTTCAAATAATCACAAGATAATAATTGAAGAGATCCAGCACAAAATATATGGATGACTGCTTGTTGGATGTAGACTTTTGGTGTCTATAAAAAACATAGAAGGACAATAAAAACTTTGAGCTTCTCAATGCTGGCTGAAGTGAATTACTTCTCAGATACAATTTCTTACTGATTCAAAGATACATTCTGTGATTAAAAGTTTTCAAACCCTCAGAGCCATAACAAAGAGCTTCCTCATGGGACAGTCTTCTCATATTGAAATGTATACATTTCAGTGTTTGAAAAGTTGAGAGAGTCTGCAATCAGCTTCTTCAACACACCAGTTGACTGTTTCTGTTTCTTGGTTCATTCTGAATAGGCTTTGCGTTTCTGCCTGTTTTAGTTAGGAAGCATTCATTTTGCTATATTTCTGATTGAGAGCAAATACCATTTTTATCTTTGTAATTCTCTGTCTGGATCGAACGCTTTTCAGAACAAGCTAAAAGGGCTGGCTTCAAAAGGTGCGGCAAGCCTAATTGCAGAAGACGTGCTAAAAGGCCAAGATTCTCTGGCGACAGATACAGGACAGTCTGTTCAGCCTGGAGAAACATCAAGCGGAGCAGAGCAAGCAGAGAGAGCGAACGACCTTCCTCAGCAGGCAGATGACCTGTCCAGAAGTCTAGATGAATTAAGCATCCCTTCACCTCCTGAGGCGTTGGCTGTTCGTCCACATGGGGACTATAATTTGGTGAACTCTCTGCTCAATCTCACCAAAAGTCCAGTGAGTGACTCTGTCAAATGTGGCAAAATTAATGTTTTGTTTTTTAAAATATGTCATTACATAGAGCAGGGGAGGAGATCTGAAGGGTTTTTTATTGATTGCTCAGTAATAATGGGAAAAAGCATTCATTGGGGTGGGCACTAGAGGCCTCTAAACACATAATAAGCTATAAACACATTATAAGCGTATTTTGGATAACATTGGTATAAATGTGGTGGTTGTGTTTTTCTTCGCTTTTAACACATATATCATCACTGTTGCTTTGTGTGAAAATATTCTGTTTTGGGAAAACACTTCCTCACCTGGAATGTCTTCCTCACATTGAATGTCTCCTGCCCTCCCAAGTTCAGTTAAATATTCCATTCAGGTAGGTTGTTGAGAACATTGGGCTGGTTTTCACCATCAAAATAAGCCACTGGGGCTTATTTAAATCCCAGTGCATGGGATACGATTTCCATAATTAACATCTGGTTGCTTGTCATGTTGTCTTAACCCAGGAGGCATGGCTTGTTGTAGGTGGCTTTTTTTGATCGTGCGAACCAGGTCAAAGCATTGCTGATTCCAGGTGTACAGAAACATTTTAATCTGATTGAAATTGTGAGCTGACATTTCAGAGAAGCTGATGTGTGAAAGCTTGGTTAATTTTGGTAAACGGTTGTCATTTATCCTCTTTACTGTATGACGGCTGCAAATTAATTTGTAACCAAAGCCCACAGGCAGCTTACAATTTTCTCAGGGACATGGTGTAAGTTGCTTACTCTTGCTCTAAAGAGTAACTACTAAAATAAAGGACACATATTGGCTGTGTTTGCATGTCAGGCTAAAGTGCATGAGCATTCATTTCAATTTTTCATTTATTATATTTCTATACAGCCTAATAGCCAAAGCTCTCTGGGCAGTATGCAAAGATTAAAACCTTAAAAATATAATATTGTAACATAATGTAAAATCCATTTACGTACAAATGTATATAAAAACAATTTCAACAATCAACAATAAAAAAAATCCCAGGATCCATTAAAAACCCTGTCATGTGCTGTCAAATGCCTAGGAGTAAAGGAAGGTCTTAACCTGGTGCCGAAAAGATGACAATGTTGGCACCAGGCGGGCCTTGCTGAGAAGGCCTCTCCCTTATTTCCATCCTCTGAACCTCCTTTAGGGGAGACACTTGGAGAAGGACCTCAGATGACAATTGTAGTGTATAGATGGGAGGTGCTCCATATCAAGTATTGTGGTGCCAAGCTGTGTAAGGAATTATAGATGAAAACCAGCACCTTGAATTGGGCCTGGAAATGCACAGGCAGCCAGTGCAAGCAGACCAGAATTGGTGTTATATATTTGGACCTTCAGGTCCCTGCTCTCAATCTGGCCTCCGCATATTTCACAGCCAATAGCTTCCAATCTGTCTTCAGAGGCAGCTCCATGTAGAGCGCATTGTAGTAATCTAACTTGGAGGTTACCAGAGCATAGACAACTGAAGCTAAGTTATGCCTGTCCAGATAGCCACGAACCTGCTCTTTCAGAAAGAGTGCATCCCCATCCAGAACAGGTTGCGCAGAAGTGAGCTGCAGTGAGCTTTGGTATCCATGCTCTGGGAATCTCCAGACTAGACTACTACAATGTATGTGGGAAGAAAGCATGACTTAGTCCAAACACAGCCGGTGCTAACTGGAACCAGACGTCGGGAACACATTGCGCCACTGTGTAAAGAGCTCTGCTGATGTCCAGTCCATTTCTGAGCACAATTCAAAGGGCTGGGACTCACTTGTAAAGCTCCACAAGTCTTAGAAACAGAATACTTGAGGGAATATCTTCTCCCACATCAACCTGCCTCTACATTAAGATCTTCAAGGCACCTTCTCCAGGGGCACCTGCCATCTAAAGTGAGACAGAAGGCAGATATCAGGCTGTAGCACCTTGCTTGTGGAACTCCCTCTCCAGAAAGTCTCACCTGATGCTTACCCTGATGTCTTTAAGGCATCGGGCAAAGATCTTTTTTATAATTTTTCCAGGCTTTTAACCTGATACATTCCCTACCACCACCTTACTGTAATTATGTTTTAACCCTTGCCTTTCTATGTGCGTATTTTTGTTGTATTGTTTATTAGTTATTATAAACTACACCGGCAATTGGATTGAAGGTTGGTATAGAAATGTTTTAAATAAGTAACAAACTCATTGGACTTCCTTCTCAGCAAATATGTGGCGGATTGGTTTGAACGTCTCCCACAAGTTGCATTACTTCCCCACAACGGGACATAGAAGCTGCAGTGATAGAATGACTGTGTCAACTTATTGCAGTGTATTTTATTTCTGCCTTTTCTCTTGTGTGACAGGATGGCCGAATAGCAGTGAAAGCTTGTGAAGGCCTCATGCTTCTAGTGAGTCTGCCCGAACCAGCTGCTGCCAAATGTTTGACACAGAGTACGTGCTTGTGTGAACTGCTGACAGACAGGCTGGCCTCTCTCTACAAAGCCCTCCCTCAGTCGATGGACCCTTTGGATATTGAAACAGTGGAAGGAGTTAACTGGGGGTAAGAATATTGCCCTAGCTTATTTGAATGACGTTTTATGCCTCGTGCATGTTAGGTGAGGCATTTCTAAACTACACCTCGGTAAATGTTCATTTCCCACCTCATGCTTGAAGTGGATTATGTTTAAGGTGACTCTCAAAAAAATAAAAACTTCCAAGCATCCATAAAATGCAGGCATTATCGAAGTGCTTAGTTAGAAATGTTACTTCTAGTTATACTGTGATGTGAACAAATACTAAACATATCTGTTCTCCCCCCCCCCCCCCCAAACTTCAGCTTGGATTCCTACAGCCACAAAGAAGATGCATCTGCTTTTCCGGGGAAAAGAGCCTTGATTTCATTTCTGTCCTGGTTTGATTACTGTGATCAACTTATTAAGGAAGCTCACAAGGTTTGTGATATGTGCGTTAACCATTATCTGTGTACAATGCAAAGCAAGTTTAGAAGATTATATTTTCTAAATCAGGAAGGCAACCTCTCTGTGCCCCCTGTTTTTCAGACAACTGCTGTTGCCATGGCAAGCTCAGTGAGAGAACGTTTTTTCATTGGCGTAATGGAACCCCAGCTAATGCAAACGTAAGTAGGGTTTTTTCCATTTAAAAATGAGGTTGGCTATTCCCCCCCTTTTTTTTTAAAGGAAGAACTCATGTCCCTTGCTAAAAGAAACTTTCTTGTGATCAGCTCAGAGATTGGGATTCTCACATCAACTGCCCTGTTACATCGTATCGTTCGTCAAGTTTCTTCCGATGCCTTGGTGCATGAAATGGTTTGTTTTATCCTTGGAGAGCAGAGGGAGCCAGAAAAACCTACGGACATCAACAGACACCCCTTGCGACATTGCTTAATTGAGCACTGTGATCACATTTCAGATGAGGTAAGAAATTATAATATACCATGTACACAACAGTGTCTGCCCAAATGTCAAGATTGGTATGATTACACTTGTAAACAACTGAGTTTAGATCATTATTAATGACTAGATCCTTCAAATATTCAACAACACACACACACACACAAAAAAAAAACCCTGGCTTTGCTCAAGCAGTTCATCCTCAGACATCCAATATCCAAAAAAAAAATGCATTGAAACTGCTGAGCAACATCGCAGTCAAATTGCTACGGTTTCAACTGGTTTTCTATTCCTAGGGGAGCATCCGTTTTGAGGGAGAGTAATCCACTGAATATGGCGCTGGATTACAAATATCTGGAGGTCCTGGGTTCAGTGTAAAAGGGAACAACTCCCCAATGGGGAAAAGTTACAATGTCTGGGACAGTTTAGCTTGGGAAAAAGGAGAGTTTCTGGAGATATGATAGAGGTGTACAGAATTATGCATGATGTGGAGAAAGTGGATAGGGGTTTTCTCCCTTAATAATACTAGAATTCTGGGTCATCTCATGAAGCTGATTGTGGGAGATTCAGGACAAATATAAGGAAATACTTCTTCACACAGTGCATAGTTAAACTGTGGAATTTGCTACCACATGATGTAGTGATGGGCACCAATTTGTATGGCTTTAAAGGGGGATTAGACAAATTCATGGAGGATAAAGCTATTATTGGCTACTAGTCCTGATGGCTATATGCTACCTCCAGTATCAGAGTCACTATGCCTCTGTATACCAGTTGTTGGAGAACAGACACAGGTTGGTGCTATTTCATTCATGGTCTACTATTAGGTTTCCCTTCGGCAGCTAGTTGGCCATTGTGTGAACAGAGTGCTAGACTAAATAGAGCCTTGGTCTGTTAGATCATGGCTTTTCATATGTTCCTATTTTCATATAATCATAGAATAGTAGAGTTGGAAGGGGCCTATAAGGCCATCGAATCCAACCTTAACTCACGGGGAAAGATGGGGTGGTTTGTGCTGGTAGGGAATGCAGGACTAGTATTGTACTTGCTTGAATTTTGTTGGCAACATATAGACCCAAAGCTAAGGCCATGGAAACATCTCAGGACACCTTGAGACCAGGTGCTTTTCATACTTTTTGTCCTCAGCAGGGTGACCCACCACACTAACTTGTGATCCTTGTTCTATCTGTCAGGGTTTGAAACTGTAAAAAACTGACAGTTGATTCAGAGAGCTGGTGATAGTGGTGGGGTGGGTGGGTACGGTGGAATATCTGAAAGAAAGGACTAGCAGCACTTCTAGAAGGTTGAGTCTAGGAGTAGGCAGAGTAATGAGAGCCCCAAAGTGCTGGGCAGGCCAAGAGACTGGAGTCAGGCAAGACTACGATCAATCACTCTGTTTTCATGGAGCCTTCTTCCCAGACTCCAAAGATCAGCTATGAATTCAGATAGACTCCAGACTTACAATTTCTTGCAGTAAGTTACTGTTCTTTGGCCTTATGCAGTTGTTGTGAGGATGAACATAGAATATTGTAAAGCACTGCAGAAAGTGATAGATTATTATTTTGGGAACTATTAGTTAAACTGTACGGACTGCAGTGAGGTCTGCGTGGGTGTAGGACTCCAGGGTACTGTTTTATTATCTTTTCTAATAATTAAAAAGTTTGCTTCTCCTTATATAAAACCTCGGTTATAGATTAGATTTTGCTCCAAGCTTAGGTAATGGTTGTTTGACAAAGCAAAGCTTCTCTTTCCAAATATTGATTGCACTAAGTGTAAAGTATATATACGTATAGCTTGGGGTTGAATCTTTTGCCTGCTACTCTGTCAGTGACCTGCAGTTAATAGCACAAAGAAGATACCTGAGAAAAGGCCAAATATTAAACATTACAGAATAGGTGCAGCACTGTAAAGATGTGCACAGAATCTTTACTTTTGGTTTCTTCCTTCATAGCCGGATTGCTCCTCTTTTCTCCACACACATAGGGGCATGCCAGCAATCTCTCTGTACATGGAAAGAAAACAGAGTGATCTGGCCATAGAGGAAGAAACCCAGGCCTAAACTACACCAAGCAGGATATAGCACTATGAAAGCGGTATGACAACGGTATATGGTATGTGTCAGTGGGCCCCAACAGTTGTCAGTGCACTTCAATACCTCTATAAAGCAGTAGTGTGGCTCCTGCCTTTTATATACTGTTTTCATACTGCTCTCATAGTGGAATATCCTGCTTGGTGTAGATTAGGTGCCTGCCTCTTCTTTCATTGCCGGATTGGAGCACCCTTCTTGGAGGGGTGGGGCTTTGGGGAGGGGGATCTCTGTTTCAGTGTCTAATATCTCTTTCTCTTCTTTTAAATTCTGCAGATCAGCATAATGACACTAAGAATGTTTGAGCACCTTTTGCAAAAGCCTGATGAACACATTCTTTATAACTTGGTTCTTAGAAATTTAGAGGAAAGGAACTATACAGAATATAAACCACCCTGCCAAGAAGATAAAGATGTGGTAGAGAATGGCCAGATAGCAGGAGCCGTGTATGTTCTCTTTCTTTTCAGTGTCATTTTTCCTTTCCTCTTGTCATTGAAGAGTTCTGCAATACCTAGTGTACCTTTCTGCTGTCATTTTCAACACAGAGATTGCCTTTTAGATTAAAAAGGCTTTTGTTTTAATGTGATTAAGTAATGTTGAATCAAGATATAAAATTACTGTTTTAGGTTGCATAATGAACTCTTACATAATCCAGCATTTTAACAGTTTGTGAGTAAGAGAAAACTGGAAGCAAATTCTAAATGAATTATTGGGTTGTTGTTTAGAACTGAAGAGCTGTGTGTTTTTAAAATATATTTGATAGTATTATAAACCACTTTAAATTGTTTCTCTGCATTCAAAGATGTTTTATACCAAGCCAAATCATTGGTCCATCGAACTTAGTATTGTCTATACCAACAGCACCAGCTTTTCAGAGTTTCAGACAGGCGTCTTTCCCTCATAAACACACATTAGGCCTATGTGAACCTGCCCCCTCCCTTTTCAATTGATCTACTTGGCCTTGATTAAAGAGTCAGTGTGGTGTACTGGCTAAAGTGTCAGATTGTGAGCCAGGAGATCCGGGTTCTAGTCCCCACTCGGCCATGGAAACCCACTGGGCGACTTTGGGCCAGTCACAGACTCTCAGCCCAACCTACCTCACAGGGTTGTTGTTGTGAGCATAAAATGTAGAGGAGGAGGATTATGTCCTCCACCTTGGGTTCCTTGGAGGAAAATAGGAGGCATATAAATGCAGTGATGATGATGATGATGATGCAAGAATACAGCCTGCAAGCCATTTTCTCCTTGTTTTGTCTTAGTGACATTTGGCTCTAGATTAAATGTCTTGCAAGAGAAAGTGTCCAGTGTTCAGTGCTTTTCAAAAAACAACAACAAAATTTCTTCTGTCCTTGTCTGGTGCAAATTCACAGAGATCTGGAAGAGGATCCGTTATTTACAGACCTTTCTCCTGATACCATGTTGTCAAACCAAGAGTGGCTTAGTGCTTCTCCACCTGCCAGCCCAGATCATCCCAAAAATGATGGGAAGACTGAAGTTCATAAAATTGTAAATAGGTAAGTTGAGCCTAACAATTTTTTAAAAAAATAATAATTAAAAAAACTATAATATAATAACAAATTCTCTTAATTTTTCCTTGCACTGGTTGAACTGTGCGCACACACGCACATACAGTCCATTAGCAAGCAGGATTGTAAGGTTGATAGTATTACTCTAGTCTTTAATAATAGACATGTATGTATTGCATTTTTGGAACTAGGAGATCGCATGGAGAGCAGATTAGTGGGTCACTTTCATTCCCTGACGAAGATTGTGAACAGCACCTTAATGTCAGGTATAGGTACAAGGCCGGCCTTGTGCCTAGTGGGTAGATTTATTAGGAAATGGTTAGAGAATGTTAGATATCTCTGCAAGCTTATTTCTAAGAAGTTCCCATGGGAGTAGCTTGTTCACTCCCATGGGAACTTCTTACAGAGATAAGCTTGTAGAGACATCTGACATTCTCAGACCATTTCCTTATTTATTTATTTATTTATTTATTTATTTCACTTATATACCGCCCCCATAGCCAGGGAATCTACCCACTAGGTACAAGGCTGACCTTGTACCTATACCTGACACTTGTCGTGTGGGAGAGACCATTGCCTCTCTTTTGGGGGTGGGGAGAGAGGGAGCAAGGGAGGGAAGTGTGCGCACGGGAGAGGGGGAGCAAATACAAAATGAACAGTCTGCAAGGAATGTAATTTATCTGTCAGAACAGCTCTTGATGCATCATTCCCAATGTAAATTCCACCTAAAATCTTTGTCCTAGTGCTACAAGCCTGTTTTCATATATTCAAATGTATTTCTTCATTCACATTATATTGGGTTTAATTATGAAATAACTGTCAAACACTGTTATGAAAACTGAAAAAGTGTGTGCTTAGGGTGTAGAACTGAACCTCAGAGTTGTGCCATGAGAAACTGAAAAACAGAAAGCTTAAAGAGAAACATCTGAGAGAAGAGAAACTTGCCACTAGGTGCTGCTGCTTTTCCTATAGCAGGTGGCTAATAGGAAAAATCAGTTCAAATTTCTTTTGAGTGTTACACAAAGAGCTTTTGTTTGGTTGGTTTTGCACAAAAAGCGCGTGAGAGAAAAGAATTTGTTGCAAGATCATACTCGCATATTTTGTGCAAAGTCAAAACCAGCAGAGGCCCTCAATCAGAAGGTTGGATTGAGACAGTCGCTGGTTTCCCTCCCCTGACATGCACATTCTCCCCCAGGCAGGTCAATTCATATTTTATTTATTCAAGTAAAGTATTCATTAGTAAATATTAATAAATATTGGAAGAGTAATTAATTATTTTGCAGCATTTTCAGATAGGAGACATAAATTACATCTTAACACAGGAATTCGAAATACCTCTGTAATCAATCCATGTAAAGCAAAATAAAAATGAGATTTTCAAACAAAGGGAAAAGCAGACAAAATTTGATTTCTTTACAGATGTGTAGTAGTGGGAGGGAAAGGAAGGGTATTTTGGCTGTATATAGGTGAGTGGGTGAGCAAACTAATATGGAATGGGATACAGTCACGCAGGGCAAAGAAAGGTTTGTTTATTTTTATATATATGACACTTTTGGGCCCTTAAAGGGACACAACATGGCTTACAGTAAAAAGAAAAAAAGAGAACAATTTAAATATAAGAAACCAAGAGCAGAATAAAACAATCAAGGCATAATCAACAGGGGAGACAGAAATTTCAAACCGGACCAAAACCTAGGCTAAATAAAAAGGTATTGAGTGCTCACCTAAAGTTTAAAAGAGAGGAACCTAGCTGGTCTTTGCGATGATCTTTAGAGCTGACAAGTTTGCAGGACTCAGCATCAGGGCTGTGTGCATTTTCTGTCCACCCTCCATATTCTGTTGTCAGAATAAATTTAACAAATGAGATCTATGCCTGTATTTACTCTCAGGTATGCTTTAAGGTGGATTCCTGCATTGAGCTGAGGGTTGGACTCAATGGCCTTATAGGCCCCTCCCAACTCTGCTATTCTATGATTCTGTGATTTTATTTTGTTCCCACACATTTCCACTTTGGGGGACAAGAAGGGGAACCATAGATGGCAACAGTAAACTAGCAGATTAGCTGATTAGCTTTCCTTCTTACACCACTCAACCACCCATTTACCCCCTCAGGAAAAAATAAAATTATACCGAATAAAAAAGTGGGAGCTGCACTCTTGGCTGAGAAAAAACTAGTTCTTTATTTTCCACGGCACACTTAAGTAGTGCTCTGTTATGGGACATACTACAACAGTACCACATGCTGGGGTAGGTCAAAAGAGATTAGGAGGAGGGATGTAGTAGCCATAAAACTGAATAAAAGCAGATACACATATACACATTTTAGTATGTTATGTAACTTTTCTTTTTAAGAAAAAGAAGAGGCTTTTTAAGAAGAGGCTGGACAGCCACCTCTCATGGATGGTTTAATTGGTTTTCCTGCACATTACAGAGGTTTGGACTAGATGATCCTTGTGGTCCCATCCAACTGCATAATTCTATGTTTCTGTGATTCTATGAAAATGGGGCAGGGAGAAGACTTATTTATTTATTATATTTCTATACTGCTCAGTAGCCGAATCTCTCTGGGCAGTTTATAAAAATTAAAATGTAATCTGTCTGGATGAATATCAACATGCAAAATTGTAATGAAATCTGGATATGTGTGTGCTGTTACTGCGATGCTAATGTGCCACCTGAAGCACCCGGGAGTCAATAATAAGGCAGCTTTCCCTTTCACTGCAAACTCTCAGTACCTACATTGACAGAAATGCCTCAGCTGATTTCTTTATCTGACTTAATTACACGGCAGTATCCGTAACCGCTTATGTCAAACAAGGGCTTAACGGAGCTTGGCATTACCATTGCTATAATGGTATACACCCAGGTTATATTGACTTGTTTCTCTTTTCAGTTTTCTCTGTCTTGTACCAGATGAAGCCAAATCTTCCTACCATGTTGAGGGCACAGGTTATGATACCTACCTCAGAGATGCCCATCGACAAGTAAGTGATAAAAGAAAAATGCTATCTAGTGGCTGATGCAGTGGACTCAAAAGTGAGAGAGAGCGAGATGCAGATAAAGCATCATTATTTTGTTAATAGTTAGATAACATATATTTGTTTAAACTAACATGTTTTATGCCGAAATAGTATTCTCACTGAAGCCCCCTCATATAAGTGAACATAAATTTAACACACCTTTTCTCTTTCGTATGCAGTTGTTTACAAACAGACTGTACTATTTCTAATGTTTTCACTCCATTATGTTCTGAGACAGAAGTAGGCAACTTGGCACCCTCCAGATGTTTTGGACTACACTCCCATAAAGCCCAGCCAGCATGAGAATTAGTCAGGAATTATAGCACTTGTCATCCAAAACATCTGGAGGGCACCAAGTTGCCTAGCCCTATCCTAAAGTCCCAGCTCTGTTCTTCAGTTTTCCAGTTTGTGTGAGAGTTCATTGATTTACAAACCCACAGAGAGAGAGAAAACAAATACATATCATATTTTATTCGCTAGTACAATGTTCTAAACCTGCATTTTTCTCTATAACACTGCTATTTATTTATTTATTTATTTATTACATTTCTATACCGCCCAATAGCCGGAGCTCTCTGGGCGGTTCATACTTAAGCAGATATGTGCTGAACAATAAAAGGGGATAGTTTAGGTTAATTCTGTCTGGGTCCCAGCAACAACCCTAAATTGTGCTTCGCATATAAGAGCCTAATTTTGTTTCCCCAGTGATGTGTTGTGTATTATTATTATTTTGGAGACCATTGTATTTTAAATTGATACTTTATTGAAATGAGTCATATTGACAGTGTATTCAAATTTATTGGTGGTGGTGGTGTGGTGGTGTATGTATGTGTGAGTGAGTGAGAAAGAGGGGAAATATTCTTTTCACAGGAAATAAAAGTTGTGAGCTATTTACAGTGTTCTAAATGGATTATACAAGGTTTAGGATATATAAACCTTATATAAAGTTTTAATGCAATTAGGATAACCGTAAGCAATGACCTGGTTCACACATCACCAACTACCCATGATTAACAAACCGCGGGTTGTTGGAAATGCAGCAGGGGTGGGTACGCTGGTTCCACCCACTTCCGTTACGATAAACAACCCAGGGATGCCCTGGTTCGTTTATGTGGCATCTGAACCTGGAACTTTGGGTTGTTGGAGATAAACAACTCAAAGTTTGAACCATGTTCATCTCCCAGAAAACCAGAGTTCCAGGTTTGGACATCAAGTAAACACCCAGGGACGGGTTGTCCCTGGGTTGTTAATCGCAGCAAAAACAGGCATTCATGCAGAAGAAGCATGCAGACTCACTTCTGCTGTATTTCCAACAATGCATGGAACCAGGTCATTGTGTATACTGGGTTTAGTTTGCCTTTATATTTATCCGCATTCTTGTCTGTGGCAAGATGTTTGACAGAGGCAAGTCATTGTGGAAAAGCTACACAAGTTAACATAGCCATGGCTTTTTAAAAAAATCAGGGCTTAGCGCAAGTAATGTGCAGTTTTAGACATGTAGTTTTGATGTGAATAATAGTGTTGAAAAAAGAGAAATTTCATGTTCCTGTTTTGAAACTTCAAACATATTTCTCTTTCGAAAACTACAGCTCTCCTTAATTGGAGGACAATTTGAACTTGATTGCATCCTTGTAAATAATTTGTTGGTAATAGTCAAAGAGCTTTAAGTATGTGCAATGGAGTGAAAGATGGGCAAGGGAACTGAATAAGAGCTACATAGATATGCAGAGTGATAATTTTTAGAATGTTGTATTCCCAGAAAGAAATGCAATATGTATCCAGCCAAGTAGAAAAGATTTCCCTTCTGTTCTGAGTTTTGCATTATTGTCTTTTCAAATTCCCTAAAGCTGTTACAAAATACAAGGGTTATACGGGTAGATGGAAGACCATGAAGCAGTGCCATAGTACTCTAAACCTGAATGCAGAAAAGTGTGTTCAGCTGTGTTGGTGGAGTGTGTGTGCCTTGAATGAAGGAAAGAGCATGATGCCTTCAGAGTTGAATTATGGTGACATGCTGCTGGTTCACCCCCATTCACACCTGCCCAAACTAAAGGGCATGGCTATTTTTGTTTAAAGAAGTCTCCCAAAGACTGCAAAAGATTACAGTGACCCAAAGCTCTGTCCTTGTCCATTTAGTCCAAACAGAACTCTACAAGGCTTTCAATTGTGGAAGTAGAAGCCAGATACAATACAGCCAAACAGCCAGTGGGTACAAATTTGTAAGGTTAGTGGGCTGGTTCAGACATAACACCAAACCATGGGTTGATGCTGCATAAATTAGCCTGTAATTTCTCTCGAACGCTCCTCCCCTTATGTGTCACAATGTTCTCCCTCCTTCTCTGTTTCATGTCAAGGTATAGTTTGCTGTTTCATCTGAACTGGCAATTTAGGATTGGAGTTCGCCCAGAAAATTAGGATCATACTGTTAGTGTTTTGTTTTTTAAAATGGAATTATTTCCTGCTGGACAAATTAGCAGGCTATAGTTTGACAAAAGCAGGGGCAGAGGGGATTGCAGCAAGTGAGGGGAGAAAAAGCATGTGAACTCGAAGGTCCTTTAAAGACAGGGTTTTTTATTTTTAAAATAAACTCTATTTAACAAAGCGGTTTAAAAAAGTTAAATATATATAAAAAAAACATACAAGTCAAATAGCGTTTCTAATAAATACACAAACACAATTTCTGTAGATGCCGAACCGAGCTTCTAGGTCAAAAGACAGGTTGACCTAGATATAATGGCTATCTGCATTCCTCCTCCATGTGTGAAGCCTGGGGAACCCTGGAGCACCAAACTTGACTTACAGGCCTGAGATTCAATACCCCCTGCTTGATAGTAATAACAGCCATTCAAAGGATACTTTTCTAGTTCATAAACGAGTAAGCTTTTGGTTTTCTGCTTCCTCTAGTTCCGGGATTATTGCGCCATATGCTTACGATGGGAATGGCCCGGCTCTCCTAAAGCTTTGGAAAAGTGCAATTTAGAAGCTCCGTTCTTTGAAGGATATTTCCTGAAAGTACTGTTTGATAGAATGGGCAGAATACTTGATCAGGTAGGTTTGCAGCTTTTGATGCTTTCTCTTCTGACGTGGTGCTTTCTCTTCACATGATCATATCATTTCTTCTGGAAGTCAAGTTGGTAGCCACATCCTAACCAGTGCTACAGAACCATCCAGAGAAAAAGAAGCAGTTTCTGCATTCCTGGAGGACATTGTGGGCATACATAAAAACATTTTCAAGGGAACCCACGACTCCAAATAGGAAGGCTAAAAGTTGCACATGCCCTGGAACCTGTCAGAATGAAAGCAGAGAGCAGACACTAATGCTCAGTGTGTTAGATGGCCATTAGAGTGAAGGGAATCAAGTCGCCTGGCTCTTAATTCTCTTCAGCCTCCACTCGTATGGGAGGGCAATTGAGGTTGCGGGGTGTGCAGAACATCGCAGGTACCTTTCCAGTCCAAATTCTCCCCACCCCACCCCCAATCCCTTAAGTTGTTACGGAAATCTGCTGCTGCAGCTTAAAAGATACTGGTAGGGACTTAAGAACTGAGAGAAAAGTGCTTCCTCCAACTCAAATTAGCCTTCCTAAAGGGCTATTTTAGCTGTGAAGGGTGTGTATGTGCAAGCCACCCACTTTAAAGATGAGGAGTTTGTTTATTCATTTATTTTACTAACAATCCCACCTGTTTTTAAACAAAAACACTAAAATATAGAAATTAAAATCACATTTTAAAAGGTAACACTTTTTGGGGGGCCACTCCAACCATTTTGTTTTCAGGATAAAGCAGGGTGACCATATGAAAAGGAGGACAGGGCTCCTGTATCTTTAACAGTTGTCTAGAAAAGGGAATTTCAGCAGGTGCCATTTGTATACATGCAGCACCTGGTGAAATTCCCTCTTCATCAAGACAGTTAAAGCTGCAGAAGCCCTGCCCTCTTTTATATCTGGCCACTCTAGTATAGCTGTCTCAGTCATGTGTAAAGTGAAGGGTACAATGCCAGCTGCAAAAGAGGCATGGAGGCCGTGGATGCTAAATGTAACACCAATCCTGTCTCCTTCACCCAGTTCCTTCCCCTCTCCCACTACGGGAGCCTTTCTGTGGGGAAAGTGACACTGGGGGTTGTACTGAGGGATAGTCAGCACCACCATCCTCTGCCTGAGTACCCCTTTTGTATTCCATGTGTCCTTCTTGCTGCTTTACACAGGTTTGCTACAGTTCCATTGATGATGATGATGATGATGATGATGATGATGATGATGATGATAATTTATTACGTTTATATACCACCCCATAGCCGAAGCTCTCTGGGCAGTTTACAAAGATTAAAAAGATTGGATTAAAAGACTGAACATTAAAAACCAATATACAGAATTTAAAAACATAAAAAACAGTTAACATTTAAAACAAATTTTAAACACTTAACCAGGCCAAAGCTTAGTAGTAAAGCAAATGCTTTGCATGGAAAAGGTCTGTATTGGCAACGTTCCCTAGAGCTAAGCCATTTCCAATTACTTGCTCTTTAAAATGACCAAGTAAGAAGGGACCAAAACGCCACAGTAGAGCAGAAGAATCGAGGCACAACCCCCCAGTCTTTTCAGTAGAAAGGTTCACGCAGCAGGAGATGGGAAAGTCCTGAGACCTCAGAGAGCCGCTGTCTGTCAGAATAAATATAAGTCTGGCCTCACTTAAGAAATGTACCAGTTTAGTCCTGTGTGCAAAGAATTGGATCTACTCTGGCACATGTGGTCTGACTCTTAGACTTTCATCTGAATGTTCTCATGTTATAAAGACTAGAACCGGAAGCCTTTTTCTGTCCTGTTCCCTTCATCTTCTTCTAAATGTTTAGCAGGAAAAAAGATAACATTGAAGTGGCCTCTGTTAAGCACACATTCTACCCATGTCTCATTTTAAATGAATATTGGATTTGAGACTTAAATCTGAGTCTCAACAGCTTTAAGAAAATTAATCTTCATACATATGAAAATCTGATCCCAGTGATGAGACTCAAATCATTTAAAAAAGAAGAAGAAGAACTCCTTACTTAAAGATTGTCAGTGGAAAAAGTATCTAATAGTGTTGCGCAAAAAAAAAAACAGCTTTGGGTTATTGTGGCATAGTGTCAATTTGATATAGTACCTGTCAGAATGACAAAATTTCTGGATCAGTCAAGCATGCTGCTATTCTCCCTCCTGTGTCAAGGGCAATACTTGATGTACAGAGAATTAAAATACGCAGTAGGATGGGAAAATAACTAAACCTCTTTCCTACCTCCCCCACCCCAAATCTGTTAATTCTGAGCCGAAATGATTGTTCCTCCTTAAGGAGAAAATCATTCTAAAATGTTAATGTAAGCCAGAAATGGAAAACTTGGTCCAATCAGATCAGATTAAAATGACAACGTTGATGCAGTAGTTGTTAGTTAGCTTAACTATTATACCACATAAAAACTTTGTTATGATTGAATACAATTTTGCTGTCAAAGACTTTTAATTTTTGTGTAGACTTTATTAATGCTACATGGCATGTTTTTGATTTGTACAAATTCAGCTTCTCCTTCTCCTATTCCATTATAGAGAGAGAGGCTTTGGAATTCTGAACGTAACCCCCCCCCTCAATTTTACAATTACGCAAATTGAATGAATGGCCATTAAGTTTCTAAGTTTCCAGAAATCCAGTCACAGGTATTCACTATTATGCTAAAACAAATAAAACATGGATGTAATTTAGTTCTAGACTCCATGAAGCCTTTTGGATTTCTCTGATTTTGTCTTCCCCTGAAAATCATTCCATGTGGATAGGCTAGGAATTGTTCCATCTAACTCTGGATGTCCCTGCAGTTAATAAGCAAGTGGTTACCAGAAAGCAGTAAACAAAAATACTATTACCACAGAAAACATTTGAGATCACAGCTCATATTGCAGTGCCTTGGGCTACCATTGGAATATACATGCAGTTAAATGATTCTTTTTTCTATAGAATTGTTATTTTATCCACATGCAAATGTGTGTACATTTAATTGATCAGTCATCCATTGAAAGTCATATGATTAATCAACAAAAATATATTTAATTGGGTGAGAGCCCTAATGCTTCCCACTATTTAACAAACCAGGGCTAGTGGTGCCTTTATCCTCAGTAAAGCTGTACCCGGAGGATGGTGTTTCAAGTCAAGTCCTATTCTTGATTGACTGAGCCAAAGCTATCTCTAATTGCAACTTCAACACTTACCGTTGCTCTCTTAGTTTTCCCCTTGGCTGCTGGGCAGCTCACATCCTCCTCCTCTTGTCTTCTTATCCCAGTATGGCTAATATCAATGGCTGTTTGTCAGCCACCTTGTGTCAGTTCACTATGTTACGGATATGGTTCGGTGGGCTGTGAATCATTCTGCTACCACCCAAACTGGGGAATTCTTGCATCCATGTTCTTGGTGGCTGCATTTCTGGCATCCAATTTTTCTTGCTAATGGAAGACATTGCAAAGCAAAGGGTAAAATGGGCTTCTTGTTGGTAGTCCAAAAGAAAAAAAGATTGCTAAAGAGTTTGAAGAACCAGCAAGCAGATGAAAGTAAGGGAGAACTTTAAAGTCAAGTTCAGCTTGTGAACTTTTTAAGGCCAGCTTTAAATTCAAGGCCAGTTTGTGAAACCAGTTGTATATTTGGAAAATGGATTCAGTTCAGCCGCCAAGATTTCTAAGGGCTCATCCTGAGGGCATCTTTCCCCCACTTCTGGGTTATATATAGTGATAGAACAGGGGCTGTGAGATAGAAAGACTTATCACTCTCTCTGTGCTGAACCCTGCCTGCCATTTGAATGGCCAGAACCACCGTGGAGATTGTCTCAATCCCAGTATGGTTTGCAGGTGCCATACAAATAGCCTCCCACTTGGAAGCAGCTTAAACAGTAACCACAGCTCATCCATTGCACACTTGCTTCCTGTGTATGTTTGCAGTTGGAGCGGTATTTTTTCACACTGATTGCTTTGGATAAATAATTGTCCAAAACAAATGAAATTGAAAATGCAGCAATTAACTTTCCTTGTGTTATGTAATGGGTTTTCATATTTGTGCAATATCCTTCTACCGTGGTTAGTGTGTCAGGGTATTCAGAACAATGTGCCTCTGCATCTGATGGCTATCACATATTGTCAATTTTGCATGTGAGAAAACCCAAAGCTATTAATGTTGCACGTATGTATTATAATGAATGTGAAGATTTGGGAAACATTTGTTTTTGCTTTTTTCCCTACAGCCATATGATGTCAATCTACAAGTGACATCTGTATTGTCCAAGCTTTCCTTGTTTCCACATCCACATACCCATGAATACCTCTTGGATCCCTATGTAAATCTGGCTTCTGGCTGCCGCTCTCTTTTTTCAGTCATTGTCAGGGTGAGTAAAGTGCCAGAAAATATAAAACTGCACACTGTTGCTGCTTAACAAATAACAAATACCAAGCCACTCACTTTTTCTTTCTGAAGAGCCATCTCCTCATCTACTAGTTATGACAGATCCAGTCTGGCACCCAGTGTGCAGTAACTTTGAGGCTATAGGTAACAGTGCAATCCTATACATGTCTACTCAAAAGTAAGACCCATTGAGATCAGTGAAGCATACTCACCTGTAAGTGGTACAAAATAGCAGCCTATTTGTTATGCAACCTTTTCCCTGCATAGTTATAATCTCCCTCTAGAAAAAAAATAGCATTTATGAACCTTGATGTAGAAAACGGCAAATGTACTGGAGTATTTGTAGGGTAACACATCCATGTTAACTGCAGTGAGTTGATAGATTGGCTGTGTTTGGATGTCACACTGTGTTTGGATGTCACACTAAACCACGGTTTAGCACAACAAGAACAAGCCTAGCCTCCTCCCTTGCTTGCACACTGCCCCTCCCTGTCTAATAATATGTAGACAGCTGAACAGTGCGCTAGCAGTAGTAGATACTGTTCCGTTTCATTTCAGTCAATGCTGTTATGTATAATGTGCAGGTCGTTGGAGATCTCATGGTGAGGATCCAACGCATACCCGATTTCACGCCTAAACTTCTACTGGTCAGGAAGCGTCTCCTTGGCTTGGAACCTGAAGGGCCTATGTAAGTATATTACCAATCCATCACCAATGCATTACAGATGGTTTCCAAGAGGCATCATGTGTAGCCTTTAATTAATTCCTCATTTTCTTTTCACAGAGTTGACCACATGACATTACTAGAAGGTGTGATTGTATTAGAAGAGTTTTGTAAAGAGCTGGCTGCAATCGCATTTGTGAAATACCATGCCTCGTCCACACCATAAGCAGATACTTTGAGTGTCCAAACTACAAGATTTGTCTCGTGTTTCAATCAGAAAGACTGATAACAGTTCCTAGGCAAGGAAGGAAAAAGCATTGGCATATATTTGGAGGACTCCTATGGGACAAATTCAAATTGTAGTGCTGGTTTCGTATTCATTGACAGTCACCATATGGAAATGGAAAATGGGTTTTTTACTCACAACATAATCAAAGGGATATCAGCAGAACAGAACAAGCTCAAAGAGCTATGCACATCAGGACTTTAGTTTAAAAAGTTCCCTTATTTTAATGACCTTCTAGGAGGGAGGAATTTTTATATCCTTTAGGGTTCATAGGCTTTTAAAAAAAATAGTTTTTGTCTCAGCTGAGGTGTGTTTTATCCCTTTAAATGAAAAACAGCCAGTGATTAAAGCATTCTAAAGTATTTCACACAACGTAGAAAAGAAAGAAGAAGCTGCAAATGCATCCACAGCTTAAAATGAGATCATTTTTCTTTGTATATATTTCATGTTGTTTGAGTCCTTTATCCATTTTGGGTTCCAGAGTATCGCTGATGTGTCTGTTGCACTAGAACAAGTGGTGACAATGTATACCCAAGTGCTGGTTTTCTTTGAATACTTCCTTATTCTCCCTTGTTAGGTTGCATAATTTTATTGGCCTTCTGTTTTGAATTGGAGCCCTGTATTATTTATCCAAATGTCCATTTATAAGAATATTAGAGGGTTTTTAAGATTCTTCTATGATCAATTGGCTGAAGAGTATCTTGTGCCTTGATGATTAGCAGTATCAATGTTTTGTGCTTTTAAAATACTTTATTGCTTAGCTCGTTTGAATGACTGTAGCCTGGGATAGCTAATACACCTTTTGGCTGATGCCACTTTTTAATAGTCTATATGGATTCAAATTCCTTGCAGGCTGTTGCATGCCTTGGGTTGCAAACTTATAGTCTTATTGTTTGCAACAGGAATCCATTATAAGCCAAGAAAAAAAAAGATTCTTTTATTTTGCTTTTGTCAGACGTCAAGTAGATTGGTCTGCCAGACAATCTAGGGTAGATGTAAGATGAGGGACCAACTATCCCTCTCTTTCTTTCCTCTTACTCGTCCCTTCCAGTTCCTCATGTACTGAAAACTCCAAACAAGTATGCTGTCTACCTTGAGATACAGATGTTCTCTGTATATGCTTTTTGCTCTCACAAGGAAAGCAGAAGATTACAAATGTTCACTTAAGCTGGAAAAAAAGCTAATTTGCAGTTATTTTAAAGAACTAATTTCCTGTTATTGAAAGAATTCTATGGAAACAACAAAACAGAACTTAACGTCTAAATATTTTTAATATATTTATCTCATTCTTGGGGCATTTAGCGTAACTTTACAATCCATTCTTTGGAATAACTTTTTATACACTTGCTGCCTACTTCAGATCTCATTTGGAATGCTGGAAATTTGATTGAATTTTGTACCGACAATGTGTACAATTTCCACACCTGCTGTGTTCGAGTGTTGTGGAAATTTGCTAAACATGAGGGCAAAGCAGGACAATTTGACCAAAGATAGCTTACATACATAGGCCTACATGGGGAAAATTCAAACCATGTTAAAGGTTGTAGAACAAAATATAGGGCTGTGTTTATTACAGGAGAGACATGGCCATGGAACAGTAGATTTATCTGAAATTGGATAATGAAAATACCTTCCTCTCTAACAGAAAGTAGCACAGTCAGGATTTTTTTAAATGACTTTGTGTACTAAAGCTACTGATTTTGGCTCACAAATGAACAGGAGAAAAAAATGTAAGAAAGGCTTATCGTCTTCTTCCTGAGCATCAGACAGACATGAAGAAAGAAGTAAATTATCTATCTTTATGGAAACAAGCCAATCTAAGAAGCTTTGTTACATTTTAAGAAGTGCAGGTAGCATGACTTACATAGTCAGATAGGTATAATTGTGATTAATGCACACATGTGTTAATCTAGTTTTCTAGTACAACGGAGCTTGAGCAAGTATCTGCAAATCAGCCACATGCCTAAATCCTGGGTAAAATTCTTGAGACTTTGGCACATGCTACAGGGTATAAAGCCAGATTATTCTCAAAAAACTATAATTGAGTCCCACAGGAGTGAATAACACTTTCCCAACAGTACTCCAAAATAAATACGTGGCAGCCTTACATTTTCCTATTCAAAAGTATAGAGAGAGATATTATCTCTTAAACAATCTCTATTTTATTAGAGCCTTCTAATTCAATACAACTATAAAGTTATTCCAACGTATGTTGGATTAAAGTCTAACATTTAGGAAGGGAGGTTGTAACGAATATATCTGTTATTTCAAGCAGGATATCTAACATTGAAGTTCAGTTTGCTTTTAAAACATCCAAGATTCAAATCCAACTGTATATGCCGTACGTGTTAAGGAAGTTCTCCAAATATTCTTGTGTTCAAGGTTTGTTTAGTTTGCCAGTAAACCTGTGATGTCATTTCAAGACCCCAGTTTTGTTCCATGTCCTTTTATGACATAAGATGTGGATGCTTTGTCATAATATGTGTCACAAAATTAGGAAAAGCTTTAAACTTTTTTTCTTGGCATGAGTGATGTTTTTATGAACCCATAAATTATAGCAGCAGCCTTTTATTTTTGTAAAAATCAATTTTCTTCCAAAATGGAACTTGTTTAATTTTGTATCTTTTTGTTTTTCATGCACTTTTATTTTAAAGGCTAGTTGGGTCCTTGGTTGAATCTATGCATGTCAGAACCAACCCTATTCTGTGTGCGTGTCTCTGTGTGTGTATGCATAGATGGATGGATGGTTATTTATTACCCTCCAGTAATCGCAGGAGAACATACAGACTCTCCAGAATTACTGAACAACCACCACTTGTAAAGATGTTAGTGGTAACTTTTGGGTACTTGGTACCATTACAGATGCAACCAACAGTGTTTATATATGTGAGTGGATGAGGAAAGCTGGAATTGTTCGGTTCTAGGAGACAGACCCAGTTTTAATTTTTACCCTAATACACATTTTTGTAAATAAAGGCACCTTTTCACCTTTCCATCATCTACTGTATCTATTAGTTTCTGATGTTGGAAATTTTTTAATAACATAAGACTTACAATAGAATAGCCATTTCTCCTTAATCTATATTTTGGTTATAACTGTACTTGTCTTATCTAGTATTCTGATCTTCTCTCTGTAGCATTCTGATAATATAATGTATTCATCAGTGCAATATCAAAGCTGTGATACAAAGCACAGCTTCAGCCTGGTTGTACATCACCTGTTTACGTGTGTATATTTGTATACTAATGGACTGAAACCCAGAACTTGCTTGCAGTATTGTCAGGGCAAAGATCATAACACTAGGTTATACAGGGCACAGTAATCATGGTACAGCTTTACAAATGCATGGTATTTGCTCTTCAATTGCTGTAGAATGCAGCAAAGCTTGCTGTCATTTAACTGGGCAGGAGAATGTCTGAAGTCCAGAGCAAAAGTTACAAATTCATTGTTATTCTCCATTATATGAGAAATTAACATTAGCATTTCTTAAACACATCTGCGTAACCAAGATTGATCACCCCTGTGCCCTGTAATCTAGCGCTACAAGGTCTTTCTGTCTCTATACACTTTGGGTTTCCCCTCTTCCTGTCTTGTTTACATTAAACAGAAGTTGTTCAGCAAACCTTTCCTATTGAGCTTTGTGTAGTTCGTTTGCTGACAACATTTGCCAAGGCGTAATAGACCCATGAGGAATGGATGGAATAGTCACATTTCAGAACACAGAGTGATAACTTGTGTCAGCAAATTCAATTCAGACGTTTTTGTGGTCAAAAAGCATGCATGAAGGATGAAAAGGGATATTCTTAAAAATAAATTAATATAATTTAAACAAACACGTGACTGCTTATCTTTGCAGATGCCTGTGCATTATGAAGTTTGGATTCAGAGGAAATGGCCAAAATGACAAGATTTTACATTTATGCTGAAATTTTGTCTCCTTACGCTCCCAGCCAAGAGGCCCTCAGGGCTAGCATTACATGGTGATCTTTCCCCGATATTGGTGGCAATCCTCACTAGCTTAGAGTGATAGCCAATATTAGCCTTACTTAGAGTAAACCCATTAAAATGAATGGGTTTTAAGACTAAAATTGGATACAACCCATTTTTCTTCCCTCTCTTTTTGGTCTTAGGACAGTCTTCCTCAAACAGTTCTCCATCAGATGTATTGGACTACAACTCCCAGAACTCTGCAGCCAGCATTTTATTTATATGTTTCAGATACCTTTACCTACCTTCTTATGGAAATAATCAAGTTGGCTGGGAAATTTGGATTTCAAACTATTTTGGGAACGAATACAATAGGGTGTTTAAAGAGAGCACAATAAAGTGTTGAGGGAAAACAAATCCATGTAAAGTGCAGTTGAGCATGCTCCTTGCTCTCGCATCTCTGGTACCTACACAGGCACACATGGAATCAGCCAGCCACTGCTCTCTTCTCATAAGTACCTAAAAAGTGCCATGCTGGATAAGACCAAGAGTCCATCTAGTCCAACACTCTGTTCACACAGTGGCCAACCAGCTGTAATCTAGAGGCCCACAAGCTGGACATGGTGCAACTAGACATGGTGTAAAATGAGTGTTGGAGAACAGATGCTTAAACCTAATAAGACATGCCACCCCAAAAACAAATCCCCTACCAAGATTTTTGCGGTCATTAAATCAGCCAGCACATTTTGCCAGCACGTTGTATTTTATGACAGTAACTAGCATTTCATCACGTATATCTCTTCTACTGCATTACCTCTTTCTAAAGATTGCACTGATCCTCTTCTTTACAGGTTCAGACATTTCTCTTGCAAAGCAGAATAGTATTGTATTCCAATGAGCCAGGACTCAACGTGGACCAGTTCAATTTAGATGGGCATCTGAAGTATCAGAGCCCTTCACTGCAGAATTGTATTCCGTGTAGCAAGGAACGGCAACCTTTTAACCCCTGAAAGCCTCATTCCTTGGGAGAAAGTATCCAGGGCCTTAGCTAGACCTACGGTTTATTGCGGGATCATCCCAGGGTCATCCCTGTTCATGTAAATGACACACAGAGGATCCCGGGAGCAGGCAGGGACGACCCCAGGACGATTCCGAGATAAACCTTCGGTCTAGCTAAAGCCCAGGGATACATAGGAAGGACTAAGGCGGATGGGGTCAGAGTCCTCTCACCCACAACCCTTTCTGTTCTATACCCCCACACACACCATTCTATGCCCTACCCCACTACACACATTAAGATTTAACTCTTCACCCCCTCGCAATCCAGATGAAGACTCTCTTTGTCTCCCCCCCTTACTGTTAAACTTTTCCTAAGTTTAATGACAGCATGGTAGTGGGGGAGACGTACCTTAATCAGGATTAAATCCTCCTCCAGTGATTTCCCTCCCCCTACCCTGTGCTGCTCTGTTGATCAGTGCTCTTCACTTCCTGAGATTATTTGTACAGAGGTGTTTGTGTGTGTGCGCGCGCTTTTAATTTGGAGGAGCTTTAAAAAAATGTGAGGACCCCCACCAGTATGAATTGCATGTATAGAATTGCATTGTTAGGGCATTTGTTTAGCCTTCGTTTTCCTTCATTGTTATTTTAAATTGTTTTGGGGGACAAATTCCCATGAGAACTTCAATGTGCAGAACTTTTTTTTAAAGACCCAATTACATAGTAATTGGCTAGACTTGAGAAAGATTAATTTGTCTGCAAATATTCCATTCATCGATAAAATAACATGTTTAAAGGAATGACTTCAAGGAGGGGGGAGGCATCTTTTACTAGCTCACCAAAGGTAAAACTCCTGCTGCAGCCACTATCAATCAGACAAGATGCCCTCAACCTCAATTTCATTGATTCACTAGCATTTCCTCAGCTTAGGTTAACACCGAATGCCAGCCTCTTGCCTCAGTGAACTTAGTAAAACCACTCAGCGGCAGAAAGGAATGATTATCTCACCTGGTCAACTGTTAAATCCTCCACTGTGGATCCAGTTATACAGAGTATCTCTCTAGGGAAGGCAATACAAAGTCAATCAAGTGGTATGTATTACCAGAACATTTAAAAATTCCACAATGAAGAGGTTATTTAAAGCAATTTTATTTCCGGGTCTGCCAGCCCACCATTGCACATTGATAATTGAGCATGCTATTAAAGTGTTTTGTGGAAGACAGCTTTTTAAAAAAATGGGGATAAGATAAGGCAGAGGCTGCTAATAGGTGGGTTTTTCTCTTAAATCACAGCTTTGGGAAATGGTGTTTATCTTCATTTTTCAAATATTGTTTACTCTGTGAAGGTTTTAGAGGGGTTACAGTTAAACCATGCCTCTTGGGAGGGAAGGAGGGCTGTGATCTGCCTTTTCTAAATAACACAAGGGCTTCACAGTACTGTGATTTAAATCTATCTTCTACAGTTTGAGTTTTCCATGCCAGTAGGGTTTTTTCCTTGCAATTTACTTTTTTATTGATTAAAAACCCGGTGTAAAGTAATTGTGGAAAAATTATAGTTTGTCAGCATGACAAACATGGGGAAAACCCATGTAATGAGTACATAGCACAAAATGTATAACATTTAGGGTGCAATCCTATGCATGTTTAGGCAGAAAAAAGTCCTACAACTCTTAGCATGCGGGACTTTTTTCAGTCTAAACATGCATAGCCTTGTATCTTCAATCACTTAGCTGAGAGCGATTTGAGGATAGAAGTGCTTGTCTGAGTCATGGAATTCTACGCTGTTTGGTCTTTTATGCAGTGTTACACTTTCATTATGTGTTTTATAGTCATTGAATGTTAATTTGTGACTTAGAAAAAAAGAAGCCCTCGTCATAAACTGCCTCAAAAACTTTGTCATGGGTTGGCATATAAATATAGAACATAAACCACTTGGAAGCTGCTTCAAGCTTCCTAAAGGGAGATCTAGATGCTAAACAAATTGGAAGTGAACAGTTAGAGTAATGAACCAGATAATACCAAATCCTATTCTGTGATAAGCATTATGTAACCTCCAAATAGGCTGCATACACTGTGATTATGACCCTGAAGTCCGTGAGCAAACTGGAGTTAGTGATTTTAGGGCACAGTCCTATGCACGTTTAGACAGGAGGGGGGGAAACCCTACAATTCCCAGCATTCCCCAGCCAACTTTAGAACACAGTCTTGGATGTGTTTATTCAGAAATAAGTCCCACTATAGTCAATGAGGCTTACACCCAGGAAAGTATGGGCAGGTCTTTACAAATCAGTTCTCTGTCATGGAAATTATCTGGAGGTTACCGCTTGCTTTAAAAAATGTGAACTACTCGAGTGAGGCAATTCTATAGGCAGATGAAATGAGATGTGGTGTACAAAATCAGATTGGGGAAGGGGGAAATAGTAGACAAGCCCTTTTAAATACATTCAGGACATAATAGTCATGCATTTGAGGGTTGGGTTCTCCCCCTTCAGTAGCTCTCTGCACTGAATTGCAAAGTACAATTATATTATTTTAGCCAAACTTCAAGCATCAGCTTCCATTTGAAAGCTGATAGCTGAAAACGATTCCTGGTCCTTGTGAAATAGGTTCCACACCAACCAATTATTGCTAGTTTTGATTGCTAAGATCAGTAGATAGTGGGGGCAGGAGATCAATTTGAGATGATTGCACTTTGCCTTGATTTCTTTTTTTCAGGGTGAGATGGTCAACACCAATTAATGTCTAATCATTGACCATCATGTAATGAAATCTGTCAAAGCAGTTTCAGTGACACATGCTATTACATAGCCTATTTGGTGGTATTGACGATAGCCTTTCAATGAGTGCTTAATAAATGGTTATAATGAATGGAAGGATTATCTTTTCGCATTTAATTGTGTGAAAAAATATCTAGATTGCCAATTATGTTGACTTTCCAATTCTGCTTTAGGAATTGATTTCCTGTTTTCTTCAGTATGAAAACCCCACAATTATAAGTACTATAACAGGAACTCTACTGGAATCTTCAGGTAGAGAAAGAATTGATGGAAGCAACAAGCGCTGCTAACTCCAAAGAAGAATCACTGTGTGGGTTCTTTTCCCACCAAGCACCCACTGACTGCTCATAGACAGACAAATATCCACAGCGATTACAGAATTAAGTCCATATTTTCATTGCTTGTGGTATTTTTCCTGGGCCTAAATCCTATTGTTCTCAGGAGGGCCCCTCTACTAGCACTGGAACAGTTCGCAGCATGCAGTCTATTATACGGTAAAGGTCTTCAAAACTGGAAGGAGGGAAACATTGCCATTTCCAGTACCTTATGTCCCTGTCTTTCCTGCATGATGGTTTGTTCCTAGCTTGGCCTTGTTTTCCTTTAAACTAGGGATGGGGAATGCATGGCCATCCAGATGATGTTAGATGACAAGTCCTATCATCCTCCATCATTGGCTGTGCTGCCTAGGGCTGATAGAAGCAGTTCAGCAACACCTGGAGAGCCACATGTTCCCCAAACCTGTTTTAAACAAACCTGCTTAAAACTAGATATACTGAGACAGCAGCCAGGGCACCTAGCCAAGGAATGGTATGCATCCTTATCTGATTGAAAACGTATAGCTTCAAGGAGTTCTTTCAAGGGAAAGAAATCATTAAATCTGTGCAATAAGTTCTGAGCACCCAGAAGAGATTATAAAGCTCCAGCTTTCTCTCGTTCTCTCTGTCTGTGTGTGTGCTCGTGCATGTGCATGTACCTCCAGGCGCATTGCCGCTAATGTTCTCTGTAGGATGAATTCAAATCTTTGCTTCAAAGATTCAAGGACCAAGCAATTTATGTTTTCAAAGCTGTGATGTAGGGAGATTTGAACTTTCCCCCTAAGATTAGATTTAAAAAGTGCATGGTGGTGGTGGGGGAGTCTTATCAAGCACTGCAGGACATGTCTTTTGCTTCTTCTGTCTAGTAAGGTTGCACACACAAAATATACCTGGATGATTTTATCTTGTGGCTACTGTTCACTGTAATATGCTTTGTCCCGAATTAGTATCGCCAGTTATAGTAAGTTCATTTCTGGGAATCTAAGCGTGTACAAGCAAAGGGTCCATCCATGTCCTGCCACACAAGCTGCACACAGCACAAACTGGAAGAGACCTGGGTGCAAAGGTAATGGCATTTGAGGCAATGCTCCATGCATGTCAGCCCTGTGTATGTTTTCCTTGAAAGAGTAAGTCCTACTGCATTCAGCGTGCCTTACAGATGTATGCATGAAATAGTCTCACTTATCTAAGGCTGCATTTAGCAACAGAACCAGATGGGTAGATGGATGGCAAAGCCAAGTCAACCTTCTACCTTAGTGCTACCAGATTGCATCTACCTTGGAAGGGATATGTGCTGTTTTACAGAGCTCAAGGTGGCTAATGTGATTCTTCTTCCTCCTCCATTTTAACTTCACTGCAGTCCTCTTAAGTAGGTTAGCGTGAAAGATAATGAATGGCCCAGGGCCACCTAGGTCTTCCTAGCCCTAGTCTGCACTATAACCACAACACTGCACTGCTTCCCATGCCTCCAAACAGAGGCATGGGAAGCTATTCGTTTACCTACACAGTCTCACATTATCATAATGAGGCTCATCACTGTAAATTTTAAGTCATTTCTACACTTCAGAGTGTGTAAATTCATTATAATATTATATGGTGGTCAGCATACAGGCGAGCCTTTATATCAGGGATGGGCAATTTGTGACCCTCCAGATGTCAGACTGCAACTCCCATCAGCCCTAGCAGCCTAGCCACTGGTGATGGATGATGGGAGTTGTAGTCCAATGACATCTGGAGATCTGCAAATGGATGAGCCCTGCTTTACATGATGGGAAATAGTTGGTAGGGCCAGCCTAAGATATTTTGCTGCCTGAGATGGAGCAACATATGGTGCCCTTCCCTCCCCTAAGTCAAGGTGCATTGTACCCAAGACTGGGTGAGTTATTCTGGCACATGAGGCAGAAAACCCCGCAAGCACCTTTTCCCATCCCTGGCAGTTAAAATACAATAGCAACAAATTAAACAACTAACCATTTGCTGCCCTTTCATGAACCCCAAATTTGCTGCCTGAGGCAGCCGCCTCTGCCTTATGTTAGGACTGGCCCTGATAATTGATTATATAGGTAGAAATAAGCAATGTATTTGGGCCGTAGACATATTTGGCAATCTGAGAAACTGTCCTGAGTGCCACCACAAAATGGCTTCCATGAGACACATTACAGAGGACAAGGAAGCTGACTGCAAGGCAGAGGTGGGGTCTGAGACCCAACATGCTAAATAACTCCTTTGAACCCAGTTTTTAGCATAGGAATTTCATAGCAATTCCAACTGCCAGTAAGAAAATGTGTTCATTAAAAAAATGTGGGAGGTCTAGGGCACTTTGATGGGTGCTAAGAAAGGTGTCCGGGAGCACATTGGTGTCTGTGAGCACCATGTTGCATACACTTGGTATAAATGTTATTCTCCTTTGTAATGCAGACTTGTCAGTTAAATAAATATTCTTCTGTCTTGTGTTAGATATTTGCAGTCCCAATAGACCATCATCATGGCCACACTATTATCTGTTCAATATGTGCTATAATTTGTTGCAAAGACAAAATGGAACAAAACCATTAAACTGGCCTATAGTAATTTTATGTGCCCATCTATTCTGGCATTACCATGAATGACAGGCAAACTGCCAGGAAAGTCTTGAGTTATTATGTTGATGTCTTACAGAATTATAATGTGGAAGCCAATCTGAACTTTTAACAACTCTAGGAAGGCATTCCCTGTCAAGGATAAAAGATTTTTATCGTTCTAACCAAATCCAACCACTCTGACCACCAAATCATAGAATAGTAGAGTTGGAAGGGGCTATAAGGCCATCGAGTCCAACCCCCTGCTCTATGCAAGAATCCACCTTAAAGCATGCCTGACAGGTGGCTGTCCAGCTGCATCTTGAATGCTTCTAGTGTGGGAGCCCATGATCTCCCTAGGTAATTGGTTCCATTGTCAAACTGCTCTAACAGCCAGGACTTGAAGAGTGCTATATCTCCCCTCAATCTTCTCTTATCCAGACTAAACATGCCCAGTTCTTTCAGTCTCTCCTCCTAGAGCTTTGTTTCCAGACCACTGATCATCCTCGTTGCCCTCCTCTGAACTCCCTCCAGCTTGTCTGCATTAATAGAAATATAGCTTCCAAATCATGCAAGGTGTTGGTTCCCTTCTATTCAGGACTGGTTAAGCCTCATCTTGAATACTGCATCCAGTTCTGGGAACCATACTTCAAGAACGATGGTGGATACTTGGCTCAGCAATACTACAGGCAGGAAGGGTCTTGGAATTGTTGTAGTTTTGAACTCATTTAAAGTAATTATGTATTCCTTGACCATTTGTTTATCAATCTCAAGCTGCAATCCTGCCTCTTCAGCTTGTACTTCACTTTTACCAGGGTGGTCATAGATCTGCTTTTGGGAGAAGACTGAGCCAAAGTAGGAATTGAGCATTTCTGCCATTTCTTTTTCATCTGTTATCAATTTGCTAGCCTCATGAGACTGGCTCTCTTGGTGTGCGCTGTGTGTCAAATAGGACATCCCCGACCCCCTATTTTCAAGTAGGACACTTTGAAAGAAAGAAAAAGTTGCAATCTATAAATAATTTTTGCCAACAGATAAACAGATTCGTTGTTTCCATAAAACAAAACAAAACAAAACAAAGGGATTGACATGTAGGATCAATACATCATTTAAAACTGGTGTCTTCCCAAAACTGAGATCTGACATAGTGCATTGATCTTGTTTGCTGCATGATGCTACCTACCCTGAATTTATTTATTTTATTTTTGTTAAACATACACACACACATTTATGGGTCATCCTTCGGCCTAAGCGCAACTTACAATTAAAACCATTTAAAAGCTTTTAAAACAACAACAACAACAACTTTAAAACAATTTCTAAGCTGGCAACTAGCCAAGTCATCCTATTCAATCCATAATAATGAAAGTCAAATCTAATTATGAAATCCATTGAAGATTTTCCAAATTGTCAGTGTGAGAATGAGCAAGGTTATGCTATTTGTTGATCATTTTGGGACTTTATTGCACCTTTCTCATAATATCTATTCCTTTTATACCAGGATTCTTGCAGTTAGTTCATCTTGGCCCTGTATTTGGCAAGATATCAACCTGATGCGCTAGCAACCATGTCCATGAAGGGCTTTTTCGGGGACATTTCGTTCCCACCATCTGTTAGCTGGCTCCAGTCTAGGTGATTTAGATTTGGTGGCCTTTTACCAAAGTGTTCCTTTATCTGGATTACTTTTGCAGGGTTCAAGCTGTCCTTACAACCATTCCAGGGACAGTACATAGAGGTTGTACTTCAGGCTGTTAGCTGTGCTAGCTGGTTTCATAATAAATGCATTTCTGATCATGTATTTGCATATGAACCACTTGAAGGTCAAGAGGAACGGAAAACCCTATAAAAGTTTGAGATAATTCAATGAACATTAGTAGCAAAGCTGCTGCCAAAACGTCAGTGGGGTCAAAACATTATGAAGATGCAAGTTTTTATATTTAATAGACACCCCCATCATCGTTGGTTTGTATTCTGGCCATTATAATAATGCTACAATTATTTAGCAATTTATAATCTCTACAAAAGACAGAGCAATAATGTTATTCTTAGTGTATAGGTGGGCAATCAGATGATGTAGGAGTTTCCCCAAAGTAACTTAAGCCCAGGCTTCAGCCTAAAGCTATCTCCTCTAGCCTCTATATTTACTACACTTCTGTGTCATCTGCACAGACACAATCCAAATTCTGCAAGAAGGAGGCCAAAACATGTAAGCAAGTACTTCCATGAGCTCATCTCACAATATGTTACTTATTTTAAACAGGTTCACTTTTGCTTCCAGTCTAGCTTGTGTTGTTGTTTCTTTTCTGGGTCTGGACAGTGCATTCCAGAAGAAATTAGTTGATTACTTTGAGAATTAATTTGTTCAAACGAAAGTAAAAGGAAAGAGGAGGTTGGTTCTCCAGTTCCAAAGGTGGCATATTGACATTAATGAGAGAGATGGGATGGGAACAAAATCCACCCAGGTGACATCCTGAGAGTCTTTTTGACCCCAAAGGACATAGAGCAGGGGTGGGAAGCCTTGGGAGATACAGGGGGGCATTTTCCCTTCACTTGGACACACCTGCAGGTCCGGGTGAGTGCCACAGAAATCAGTGGCAGCAAAAAAAAATTTTTTTAAAAAAATCATCTAGTTGCTGCTGAATGCTTACAGATGTCATATATAGATGCCATATCAAGCTAAATTTGGTCATTGTGGTTTCCCATAACTTTTTGACACCAAAAATCAGTGCAAAATCAATGATTTTATTTTTGCTTCCAGCACCATGAATTTTGTTGGTGTGACAGGGCCTGCATCATGGCGGGGGTGGGGGTGGTGCATGTGCCCCATGTCCATGTCTAACCCATTCCCAACATAGAAACATTGATTCAACCCTGTGGTGGTATGAACTAATACTATGGGACAAACTGAGAAGACAATATAGGGTGGATGTGTATGGCTTTGCCTCCACTTGACACTACTAGTAAGGATGTTGTTTTAGCAATAATAATAATAATAATTTAAATACATTAAAATACATTGTAACATACATCAAAATACTATTAAAATTTATAATAATTGCTAAAACATTTATAGAAAACATAAAAACCAAGACAGGAACAAAATGGGAAGCATACTCACTCAGGGAAGGCCTGGGTGAAGAGATGGGACTTTAATTGGTGCCTAAAGCATACTACAGTTGATGCTTCCTAAATACCAGGAGTGAGGTCATTCTATATGGTGGGTGCTTAGTGCTACCACAGAGAAACCTTGCTTCCATGTTGCTGCAAGATGGCCCGATACTCTATTGAACTCAAGTGTCCATTTCCAGCAAACGTCCTTATGTATATCCCTAATTAGATGAGGAATTGTGTATTCTGTCACTCAGCTGTCAGGGCTGAGTGTATAGAGCCCAATTTTTTAAAAAGAAAAAAGTAGCGCTAGCCATTGTTGGGTACAGTGAACAGGGGTTCAGACTCCCCCAAACCTGGTGCAGTTGCTAGCTATTTGACCTCAGCTACTGCATTCCAAGCATGCATACAACCTGGCTGCAATTCCAAGCATTGCTACTTGGATGTAAGACCCATTGAATGAACAGGATATATTTCAAATGAAACCTACTAGGCTTTGGGGATATAAGGATTCCACACAAGGACAGAATTAAATTGACCATCAATTCCTATGAAACCACTGGAATTGGTTATTTCTTTGCTTGGTTACTTTTAGCTACTGCAATAGATGTGGACTCTTTTATATGCTGTTCTTGCATCTCTTGCCTGAGCTGATAACTGAATGCAAATATAGTGTCGACACTGTTTTGGTGCCACATCTGTGGCCACTTCTGTGAGGTCACTTCCTTTTTCACTAAAAGGACAAAGCCACATGTTTTTGTTATTAAGCAAAATGGGTAGAGTACCTTTAAGTTTAGTTTTTCTACTGTTTCTAAATTGAAATAACAAATACGTGCAAATTATTTTCAGATGAATCTAGCCCCAAAGCTGCCATCAGCCATAGCAATTACTTGTTTAGATCTAAATGCAAGGATATTCTGACTATGACAAACAGCTCTATCTAATACCTGGTGTTGGGCAGAACTGTAAGCAGCAAGCATATTAAACATGAATGACCTAATCAGACAAATTGTATGGCTGTGCATGAGGCTTTGCACTAATGTTTCCCTAAGAAGCCTTGAGAGAGATAAAACATGCTGCATTAGATTTAGAAATAATAGATGTACTTCAGAAGAGAGCAACTTAATGACTGCAGGAATAAAATGGAATTTGCTTCTGCTGCAATGATGCTAAATACACATACTTGGGGATCAGCACCATTTTGTTTTAGAAATGGTTGTATATATTATAAAGTAAAAAATAGTAACATGAGCTTCTGTAACCATGTACATTCTCAGCCAGCCCCAGTCCCAACTATAAAATGATTACAAAAACAAGAAGAAAGGAAGGAAATAAGGAAAATCCTGGATCCAATTCAAGATATTTTTTTTATCTGTAAGCTAGTTTGGGCAGCTGGTTTGGGAGAAAAATGTAGTCTAGAAATGTTACCAATAAATAAGTCATAAATATTTTAGTCTGTCATTTTCTCTATTGCCTCTTTCCCATTTGTTAATGCAATACATTCAAGCTCAGTCCTATTCATATATACTCAGAAGTAAATCTCAATATGATTTACTCCCAGGCATATGGGTATAGGATTGAAGCCTGAGACTCCAATCCTATACACACTTACCTGGGAGTAAATCCTAGTAGAAGTCCTGTGCCTTACTTCTCAGTAGACATGTTAGGCTTACACTGATAATTAATTTTGCTCCCAAATAACTGTAATTAGAAAACATTTTGGATTGGAAAAAAGCTTATACGACTCTGTTACGAATACATTCAAAGACTGCAAAATATATATTTGTTTACTTCTTCCATCCCTTAATTGTTCTGTTATGAAGCTGTGCTTGGTCACATGTACAGGTGTAGGTATCATACAGATATTCTGATATGGAAAAACACACACATACAGCTCAGAATTAATTAAATCTTTTCTTCTTTATATATCAACGGTGGTATAATCTCAAATCAGTTCTTTGCAATGCACTAAGCAAAACCTATGAGGCTAGAACAATACCTCCAGCATCCAGGCAAGCGTGTATAGCATCACTATAGCATCAATGCTGCCTGTTCCAACACTCCCAATCACCTGATTAGGAACTTCATCCCATGTACCTGTTTCCCTCAAATTATCCCCTACAGCATTTAGCTGTCGTTGTTGCTAGCTAAATCACACCCCGGGCAGCAGCACTCCTAAGATCCTTTACATACTAGGAAATGGGTTTAAGGGGGGAAATGGAAAAACTCATTTAAAAATCAACAGATGACCCAATCCTATTCAAATTTGGTATGCTTAAAGCTCTCCTTAATATCTATTACTGTGCCAATTTTGATGTCTCTGTCTTTAAAACTTACACAGATGTAAGCATTTGTTTAATTTTTCTTTAAACATATCAAATCCTGCTCCTGCACCCCCACTGGCCGCTTGGAAAACAACAAACGATTCTCTCCAAAAGTAGTACCAAAAGAGGCCTTTCAAGCACAATTAAAGCAGGATGCATGGGAGTACTTCACAGTCAAAGCAGATTATAAACTCGAAAACTTCAGAGTACTTCACAATAAAAGCAGATTATAAGCTGGAAAACTTCGGAGTCCTTTGCACACAATTCACAGTGATTGCACAGTATAACGTTGGTGTGTGTGATAAAGCTCTAGGAATCAAAATAGAGATACTAGTACTCTTTACGGAGTTGTGTGATCATGAAGAAGCAGTGTAACTAATTAACCCTGGTGGAGTTGCCTAGTCTAAAAGCAAAAGACCATGGATATGTTAGCAGAGCTGAACACATATGAATGGAGAGAGAAAATGGTTCAGTCTGATAGCCTTTTGACAATTTTTTACAAGATGGAGAGATTTTGGTCAATCCAGCAGAAATCAAGCACACACATCCACATCTTGATCAATCACACCAAACATTTTTTTAAAAGCCCTTATTATGATGGCATGAGCTGCACACAGGATTTCATCATCCCTGTTCCTGGTTCCCAGGGCAATGAAAGGCCAACAGAATGCCATTGCTGCTACCTCTGGTGCCCTTTGCTGTTTGTGTATTATATTGTATTTATCCAGCTAAAATATAGCTATGGAGAATTGCAAGTGCAGCAATGCCGGAACGTCTCTGTGCTATCTCTAAGACTGATCAAGTCTCATTGACATAAGAACCCCCTAATAATAATAATAATAATAATAATAATAATAATAATAATAATTTGTTACCCGCCTCTCCCTCTGGATCAAGGCGGGGTACAACACAAATGCAAACACCATAAAATGCATATAACTAATTAAAACATTTAAAATTAATACATTATTAAAAGCAGCACATTAAAAAGGCATCTTAAAATTCAACTGGGTAGGCCTGCCGGGAGAGATCAGACTTTATGGCTTTCTTAAATTCTGGAAGACTATTAGGTTGACTGTTTAGTTGCTGTTATAGTGAGCTCCTCTTTGGTAGCAGAGGTCATAAGTTCAAGTCAAAAGTATGTGGGAGTAGGGAAAGCCACAGACCCAGTGAGCATGAAGGAAGAAATCACCATATCTCAACCTCTTTGTCCAATCTGTAAAAGGGAAATAATAATAATAATAATAATAATAATAATAATAATAATAATAATAATAATATCTCTATCAGTATCAAATATACTGAGAGTTGCCCTAGGGATATAACTTTTCTCCCTGCAATTATTCATTCCATATGGAATGGAAAATACAGCTGAAGCCATACAAATGAATCACTTAACATTAATGCGCACTCACAGATTTCCATTAACTTGTCTTCAGTAAATAAACTGCAATTCAGAATAATTTCCCTTTGCAGCTGTGGCCCATTAGCAACACTTTAGAGAAGAACAAATTCCAACCATGGAGAGCAAACAGAGATAGACCTGTAAAAAGAAATAACATTCTCTACTCAGTGCTGCAGGCATCCTCAGTAGAATGGTGGACTATAAATAATGCCAGCTTATTTAATATGTAATGAAGTTTCCTGCTGTGTAGAAGAAAAGTCTGTAGTATGGTAAAATATTGAACAATGCTATCAGGTTATTTTACCAGTTATATTTCAATGAACAGAAATTCATAGTGCAGACTTGCAAAGAGTGGTGGAATGGCAGGTTTCCCTAACACACGGGTCTCCCATGGAATACCCATGGTCATCACTGCACCCACAAGACCAGGCTGAGGTGCCCACCAAGCTATTTCCCCCCTCTTCAAGTGAATGAGTGATTCCTCTATTCACTTGAATGGGGCAGTGGGGGAAGAGAAAGAAAGAAAGATGGAAGGAAAGAGAAAGAGCAGAGAGATGGAAAGAAACAAAGCAAGATAAGCCATAGAGGGGGGCAGGGAGCAAGGATACAGAGAGATGGAAGGAAGGAAAATGCCAGAAAGAGAGAAGGAAGGAAGGGAAAGAAAGACAGGAACCAGAGAGATGGATGGACAGAAGGAAGGAAAGACAGACAGACAGACAGACAGGGCAGAGAGTGAGAGAAGCCAGAATGAGTAGCACACACACAGGGTGCACATTCACGCACACATAAAAACACAGTTAAGGGGGAGATGCCCTGAACATTTTTGTGATTCGCCCTCTACCCCCCTACAGGAGCTAATTTGTGGTAGTGCCCCGGGCACTTTTCTTAAAATGCCAAATGTGCCCGCGGGCCCAAAACATTTAGAGACTCATGCCCTAACACACGTCTGCTGTATAACCACCATGGTGCTTTTCCATCTGTCCCTGTGCAGTACTTACCAGTCAGGGCAACCAATAAGGATAGGTCTACCATGATGGGTGTATGTAACCTCCTGTATGTCTCCAAATGCCTGTTGCATAGGAACAGCAGCAGGAGAGGGGGCATTGCCTTCATGCCCTGCCTGTGGGCTTCTGTGATGGATTGGAGGGAAAACATCCTCTCCCTTAAGCCTAGCTGTAGAAATACAAAAATAGTAAGGAGTTTTAGATTTACTTTCAAAAGCCCAGAGTACACTGAACTTAATAAAACCTTGTAAAATATCCTAAGACAGCCTTCCCCAATCTGATACACTCCAAATGTTTTGGACATAAGTGCCATGCTGGGTCAGACAAAGGGTCCATCTGGTCCAGCACTCTGTTCACACAATGGCCGACCAACTGTCGACCAAGGACCTACAAGCAGGAGTTCAACTCCCATCAGCTCCAGCCAGCATTGCCAATGGGCAGCAATCCTGAGAGATGTATTCTAAAACTTCAGGAGGGCACCAGGTTAGGGAAGGCTGTCCTAAGAGAACAAGGGACAGCTTAACATTGAGAAAAAGGGCTAAAAAGGCTGGGAAAGTTACCTGGCATCAAAAGCATCACAACCTAGGTGGTAAGTGAGCATCTCTGGGGAGTTCCTTCCACAGTGGCAGTTCATAAAGCCCTGGCATAATATGATCATATCAGCTTGCCTCCTTTAATAGTCTTGCTGTCCTACTTTGGAACAGCTGAAAATTCTGGACCGTTTTCAAAGGCAGCCCCACAAATAATGTATTGGAGTAATCTAGATGAGAACTTACCAGAGCATGGATAACTGTAGCTAGGCTATCTCTGTCCAGATAAGGATGTAGTTGATTTATCAGCCTAAGCTGATAAAATGTGCTCCGTGTTACCAAGGCCAACTGTGCCTTCAGTGTCAGTGACAGTGTTGGATCCAATAGCATTCCCCAAACTATGAATCTGATCCTTTACAGTGAGGGCAACTCCTCCATAACAGGTTGAATATTTATTTATTTATGATATTCATGTACCACTCTATTTAGGTTCCGGAGCAGTGAACAAAGGAATGAAACAATAAAAAGATTAAAAGCATATTAAAATTGTTAAATTTAAAACAGAATACTAATAAAAATGCTGGCTGCTCAGTTGAGGAATGCTTCCAGGAAAAGAGTGCTTTCAGGAGGTGCCAGAGGCACCTGCCTGACCTCCAGAGGCAGGGAGTTCCAAAGAGAAGGGGCTACCACACGAAAGGCTCTTCTCCTGGTGGACTCCAATGGGGCCATAGGTCCATGTGAAACCACCAGGTGCATGCCCTCTGATGACCTCAGTGACCAGACAGGTTGGTAGAAAGCATCCTGGTCCCAATGAATATCACTCATGCATGCAGAAGAACTACCCACTAACAGTACCTCCATTTTATCTGGCTTGAGGCTCAGTTTATTGGCAAACATCCACTCCATTACAGCACTGATTCCACAAGTTTGGTTCCCAAGGGCCAAAAAAAATAAACTGAGCTCAGCTTTTGATTGGGCTCTTTCTAGGTAGGCCTAGTCCAACATTCTGGCCATTACAGTACACTGGCTGCCTAGTTATTTTTTCATATTATCAAACAACTGTTTTATTTAATGATTTGTCTTGCTGTGCAGTCCTCTGTATCATCCCACATTTTCAGCTAGATTCTGTTCTCGCCGAAGTTTATGACAATTTACAGTCTCTTCCCTGCCACTGTACTCCCCCACCCCCCGCTCATTATTTCAGGATTTCCCTATGTATTTTGCACCCATAAGAAGAAACTAGAACCTTTGCCTTGAATGGTAGCTTGCTATAGCAATTCATTGAGAATGCAGCTGCTGTCTCCCAGCTCCTAAGAAAGATCCTGAGCTAATATAAAGCAGGATATTCTTGAGATCCAAGTCTTAGATAATGACAATATCATTTGTAGCAGATGTCACACTGTACAGATATCACATTTACTCCATCATGATTACCAAATTATCAAATCTATGGGGTATATCTGACACATGAAAGTACCCTAGGACCTTGAGTGATGCATTTTGCACAGTACTTGAAGGAAATGAATGACTAAAACCAGGATGAGGGGAAGCCTGCTCTAGGAATTCTTTATAGGACTCTACACAAGCACCTAAGATTAATAGACTGAACAACTGGTCAGTGTCATATAATTCTTTTAAGTCATACAGTGAAGGTGCAATGACTATCAAAGTGATGGGTAAGAGGAAGGGAGCAGCAGCAGTTTTCGAAGCCAATTTCTCAGAAAGCAGTGGCACCTCTTTGCTCAGAGTGATCTATTGCCTCTAAAAATTCTTCTTTTTCTGCCAGGTGATA
Source organism: Elgaria multicarinata webbii (assembly GCF_023053635.1). Taxonomy (NCBI): domain Eukaryota; kingdom Metazoa; phylum Chordata; class Lepidosauria; order Squamata; family Anguidae; genus Elgaria; species Elgaria multicarinata. Next base: position 66,452,876 of record NC_086178.1, read on the forward strand.
GAGTGTGAACCCTGTGCATGTCTAAGATGACTGGGACGCGTAATGTATGTGTAAATATTGCACACAAATGTGATATTCCAGAAAATAAGGTGCCAAATTACTCAGAACTCTAATCTCAAGTATAAGCTATCTTCTTGTCCCCCATCCTCCCTGCCCCCCTAGTGATAGAATTTTATATATTAAAGGAAGAACAACCTGCTTCTTTCTGGTTGTGCATTAAATGTAAGGTGGATATCAGTGAGATTTTCCCCATTCACTGCATTTGGGTTTTATCTGCAAATAACTACAAAGCCGCCACCTGTACACCATTATGCATTAATTATGGCCTAAAGCTCTGGTGGACATGAATCCCGTTCATCAGATGCTGCATCTAATGGAGCGGGCTCTAATCCACCAACGCTTAAGCGATAATAAATTAACTACCCTTTAAGGTGCCGCCGCTGTGGGACTCTTCTTGCTTTGCTGCAACACACTAGCAGGGCGACAGGCTCCTGTTCTGCATGTAACTGAAGTCTGTATCGGTAAATGTGTAGCAGTGGTTTTTCCCCAAAGCCCAGGCTGGTGCAGCCAGCGCTTTTAGCTCCTCCTTTTCCCATTCCAGTTAATATGAAATCTGGCTTGAGAAGGTTTGCACCTCTTCTGTCACACTTGTTTCCAAGGCCCATGTTGTTGTTGTGTTGTGGCTGGTGGTTAAATTCATTTCTATCTACACTTTGTATTAGTTATCTTCTAATGAAAAGTCCTTAACGTTTGAAGCACAGCTTCATGTCGACACATTTCTCTCTTACATCACTCTGCACAGTTGGTAAAGCCGGCTGAGAACAAACATTCTGACAACAAACAGTATGGAGGAGGAGTGGGGGGGGGGGGGGGGGGAAGCAAAAAGTAGTAAACTTCAACTCCCACAAGCCCTTGCATCCGGGTCCCTTGTCAAAGGCAAATCAGAAGACTGCAATTCCCACAATGCTCTTCCGCCTTATATTTCGTGGGCCGGGAAGCATCTCTTTCTTCCTCGGTTCTATGGTGTTCTTCTGCTGCGGTGCTGCACTGAACAGCTCCGCCCGTGTAACCACGCGGGTAGAAAGCGTAGCAGGTCGGCGAGGCAGAGCGGATGAGCTTTCGTGGCCGGGACCGTGCAAGGAGCGCTGTTGGATGCAGTCATGAATAAAACAATAGCAGCTAAGCTCCGGTCTTTTAATGGACTGTTCGCTGTGTATAAACCCAAAGGGCCCACTTCAGCAGCTGTGCTAAACCGTCTTAGAGCGAAGCTGTTGGCAGGTACTGCTTGAGAGGAGATGGGGAGAATAAAAGGCCCGGTAATAGGAAGGGGGTAGGGCGGGACGAGTCTAATTTTTAATTATTATTTTTATATGTATTTATTGCCTTTCCGTACCGCCCGATAGCCGAAGCTCTCTGAGCGGTTTACAAGACAAAGTTTAAAACCATAAAATACAATAAATGTAGTAAAACGTAATATCAAGCCTTAAGTTCAAAACAGAATGAAACTGAAGTAGTAACCAAGATAGAAGCCAGCAGCTGTGCAAAGATCTAAAGATTCATTAACACAATTTTTAAAACCAAAGGGCTAAAGAGGCTGGGAAAATAAAAAGGTTAGTCTGTTTGGGAGATCCTCCTGCAACTGCGGTGCCATCACTGAAAAAGCCCTTGCCTTCCCTCACCTTGTTCATCAGGGGCATCTAGATTGAGGCCTCTGAGAATGATGTGGGCAGGTACAGTATATATAGAAGTCTAGGCAACTGGTAAATAACGTGTGAATCAAGCAGGATTTGGGTGATTCTGAGGAGAGTTATGTGCCTGCAGAACACTACACACACACACACCCCTTCATTGTTTCCTATACAAACAGTTCAAAGAACATGTCTGCACACTTTGTTTGATTTCCCAACATAATCCATGGATGCTGACATGACGGATTGCATTTTCCAGTTGATGTCTAATTAAAAATATAGGAACATACCTTGTACTGAGTCAGATTATTGGTCCATCTAGCTCAGTATTGTTGACAGTGACTGGCATCTGCTCTCCAGGATTTCAAACGGGAATCTTTCCTAGCTCTACCTGAAGATGCTGGGGATAGTTAAAGGGTCTGCTGAGGGGGGTGGGGCCCTACTGCTGATCACCTAAACAAAACTATATGTATAAATGGTTTGCTTCTCTCCAGCATGTCTTTAGAACAGTCTCCCCCAACCACCCATGCCTGCTGGGAATGATGGGATTTATAGTCCCAACACATCTGGAGGGCACCAGATCAGGGGAGGCTGTGAATATCCTGAATACTCTTTTCTGGCTGTATTGTGCAGCTCTATCTTTTATCTTCTTGTCAACATGTCTGACTTTGCTCTTCAGGAGCAAATAGCTGAACCTAGATCTTGGGGCAATTTGTTTAATGGTATTTGTATCTGGGTGTTTCTGTTAAGGAAAAATGAGACGTTAGATAATACCGAAGTAGAGGAAGATGTAAAATCATGAATAATGTTTTCTTGAATGAGAATCCAGTTTTTATAGGTACATTGGCCCATAAGCATGCTACTAGCTTTATAATTGCCTTGCTGGAAGGCTCAGGTTACTCGTCCCACCAGGAACAAGGTACCAAAACATTTTAGCAAGTTCTAGAAATGAGATTGAAGTCCAAAACCACCTGGAAGGCACCAGTTTGGGGAAAGTTGCTATAGTTGCTACCTCCCCCAGTTTGACCCCATGATCCAATGGCTGGCTACGCAAGTACAGGTAGGCCTTTCTCAATGTTACCTATAGAATAGCTTGCAATCTCGTATCTCTTCTTTCCATTAACCAGCAAGGGACTTGGTTGTGCTTGTAGTCTGTTGGAACCCAGCCATTGTAAGTAATTAAATGTGGGAAGCATATTGAGACGCTGTGGTGTGCTGTTGACAATATTGGCAAAACCCTGTGATGGTTGCCAGTTATGTTTTTTATTGCTGTAACGAATAAGTAAATGTGGCGTTCCTTGTACATTGATGTGGAGAATAATGCCCCCCACTTGCTACATACTAAGATAATTAATTATCTGATAGCAACCAATGCTAGAGATGAGAAATTGCTCTTAGGTGAGCTATTTGTTTTACGATTCAGCAATTCCTAGGATCCTAATTCACAATTTTCCTCTTTCATTGGCATTAAACAGTTTGCATTGAATTAGTTGTGCCACTTTGGTGCCTTCCAATATGAATGACAGATTTATGTATCTTGTTTATTATTGCTACAAATGTATCTGAAGTTCCTTGTCTTTTGGGATCTTATTTTTTCAGAAGCTGGTATACTGACGCCTACTCGGAGGAAGAGGAAACATGTTTTAAAGTTTGGACATGGTGGAATTCTAGATAGCGATGCCGCAGGAGTACTTGGTAACTTGCATATTGATTTGCATAGTGTTTGTCATTTATTTAACTGTGATGTAATTTAGTCAAGTGATGTAATTTAGTCAAGTGCTGTACATGTTTTCCAGGAATCTATACTTTCCCTTGCTCCAAATCCTAGCAACATTCAGATTTCAATATTTATTCCTAGTCCTCTTCAACTTGTAGGATATATTAAGGACATGTATGCAGTGCCATGGAGTATTTTTATTTATTTATTTATTACATTTATATCCCACCTTTTTTCCTCCAAGGAACCCAAGGCGGTGTACATAATCCTCCTCTCCATTTTATCCTCACAACAACAAACTTGTGAAGTAGGCTGTGTTGAGAGTCTGTGACTGGCCCAAAGTCACTTAGTGGGCTTCCATGGCTGAGTGAGGACTAGAATTCGGATCTCCCGACTCCCAGTCCAACACTTTAGCCACTATGCCACACTGGACACAAAGAACCTCAAACCTGGTTTTTAAGTCATAGGTTCTAGGAATCTCAATAGTCTTCTTAGCAACTGAGGCTTGCAGAACTAAGGTGTAATCAATCCTATGCATGTTTAGACAAAAAAAGCCCTACAACTCCCAGGATTCCCCAGCCAGCCAGAAGTTGTAGAACTTTTCCATAGAATTGCACCTTGAGGCTTTTCAGCTTAGAGGTCTCATGTGTCAGTCATATATGCCATACACAGTCAGGAATCTTAAGCATTGCTTACTTTCCTAGGTGAGGTTCAGAGTTTTAAAGACAAATTTAGAGAGTTTGAAGGGGTTACTAGTTACAGTGATTGCCGGAAGCACAAGTAAGTTATGCTCCCTGTTTTTGTGTGCTTGTCATAACATTTGAATAACAACTCTGTGGGGGAAAGTATAAGCTAATATCAGGACTTAGCTTCTATTTCCCTGTGTGTGCTTTTTTAAAAAAACACAGTTACAGCAGGCATGAAAATAGAAATCTCAACCCATTTGTGGTTCCTGTTTCCCTTTGGCCAGGAAATCATATTCTGTTTCCTGTAAGCAATTTGGCATCATAGGCGTGCACAGCACATTTCATTAGGTGGTTCAGCCAGGGATATTTTTTTAAGGTAAACATTGATTGAATATACAGTAATAAAGGACTTTTTTTCATTCATCAAACAAACGAAATAAACGAAAACTGAAGTAAACTGTATTTTTTTAATTAACAAATAATCTGTACTGCACTGTTGTAATTATTTGATTGGGACTGAAGTAGAGGAGCACTAATTTTACTGTACTTATTGTCTTTAAATATGTTTAAATATCCCACAGTTACCTTGCTATTCTATTTCTACAATTCTTTTTCTCCTGTCTATTTTTCATCCTCTCTCCGTTTTCAGGCTGCATCCTATGCACATTTCCCTCAGAGCAAGTTTGATTAATCTCAGTGGGGCTTACTTCTGAGTAGATGTACATAGGATTGTGCTGCAGCTCTGTTTTAAAGTGACACAAGATACACACATACCATGTTTACCAAAAGAATGGCTTGAAAAAAGGGGGTTGGACACCCTAAAATAAGCAAGGGCAGATAGGAATTGTTTTAGCAAGCATTCTGAAAAAGGTGCTGTTGAATGAACCCTCCTTAGCCAGGAGGTCCTGGGGGGCATTGCAGTTCTCCCCCTTTCCCCTTTCTTTTCTCTTGCTGGAGTCCAGACTGGGGTGGGTGGTGGGGCAGCGATGAGGAGAGAAGGCACAGCTTCTCTCTCTCTCTCTCTCTCTCTCCCAAACATTACAGTACCTGCAGGGCTGATGACGAGAGGAGGGCAGCAGCTCTGAAGGGGGGAGGGCCCCAATCTGCAGCTCCGGGCAATCTTACTACTTACAGAAACAGCCCTGCTCCTCACCTGGTGGGCCAGCCTGGCTGGCTGGGTGCTTTGCCGCCCGCCTCCCCACCTCAGCTCCACCACGTGCTGCTTCCTCTCTCTCTCTCTCTCTCCCAAACATTACAGTACCAGCGTGGCTGATGCTCCCACCTTGTTCAGCAACTGTCGCGAGAGGTCAGACAGAGCAGCTGGGAGCAGGGAGCGGCTGAGTGAGTGAGTGAAAGAGCGAGCAAGTGAGCTGGGGGTGGGCAGCAGCTGCACTGGTGAAAAAAGCCTTCCGGAGGAGGAGCGGGGTGGGGAGCAGCTGAATTTGTCGCTCTCTCCTACAGCTAGTACCGGCCCTGCTACTGCAACATGGCAGCGGCGGCAGATTAGGGTGTTCAACTGAACCCTTTGAACCTGTTTTACGCACGCCAATGTTTGGCATGATTGCTGTCAGTGAGCTGAGGCCTAAATATTCTAGAATGCTTTGTTGGGCTGCCATTTATCTTCTCATTAAAACAAGGATAGCATGGTGTTTCAGCCACATGGCTTTGATTATTTCCTACTCTTTGGAGTCATTAATGGGTTGGTGTGTGCTTGCCTAGGGACAGGGACAGCGCCAGACTATATTGCGCCCTAGGCAGGTGCGTTCTGAAGCCTCCGCCCCGCCCCCCCACTCGCTCACTCACCGCCCCCTCACTCATCCGCCCCCTCGCTCACTCACCGCTCCCCCGCCCGCCCCGCTCGCTCACCGCCCGTCCCCCGCCCCCCCACTCATTCGCTCACCGCCTGCTGCCCATACCTGCTCGCTGCTCTGACTCCCCCCTCGCTTGCCCACCACCCCTGCTCACTTGCTCACTCACCGCTCCCCCCATCCGCTCGCTCGCTCACCGGTCACCCCCCCCGCTTGCTCGCGCCCGCTGCCCCTGCCCGCTTGCTCACTGCTCCGGCTCCCCCCTCGCTTGCCCACTTGCTGCCCCGCCCGCTCGCTCGCCGCTCTGGCTCCCCCCTCGCTTGCCCGCTCGCCGCCCCCACCCGCTCGCTCACCGCTCCAGCTCCCCCCTCGCTCGCTCACTGCCTCCTTCGCTCGCCTGCCCACTCGCTCACTCACCGCTCCCCCCCTGCCCTCTCGTTCGCTCACCGCCCTCCCCCCGCTCACTGCCCCCTGCCCCCGCCTGCTCGCCGCTCTGGCTTCCCCCTCGCTTGCCCGCCACCCCCGCTCACTCGCTCCCTCACCGCTCCGGCTCTGTCCTCGTTCATCCGCTCACCGCCTGCTCCCTCCCGCTCCCGGCTTTGAAGCCAGGATACTGGGGTTGGGGGGCAGGGCGGAGGCTTTGAAGCGGCACACCTGGAAGTGGCTTCCTGGCGCGCCATACTGAAGCCTCTGCCTCCAACCCCAGCATCCTGGCTTCGAAGGAGCCGACGCTGGGGTTGGGCAGAGGCCGGGGCAGCTGCTTTGGAACAGTGCGCCCGGAAGCCGCTCTAGGAGAGCAACTTCCGGGTACGCTGTTCGGTGCCCTCGTTTGCTTGGCGCTCTAGGCCGCCGCCTGAGTTGCCTCTATGGCAGCACCGGGCCTGCCTAGGGAACTGTGAATTCCACCAATTCAAGATAATAGCCCTGCTTTTGTTACAAGATTGCTATTCCAGGATAACAGTTCTTACCTTGAGTTGCTGTCTCTTTCACTTTGGCTGCAGTCCTATCCCCAACTTACCTGGGAGTAAGCCCCATTGATCTAAATAGAACTTACTTCTGAATATACATGAATAGAATTGTGATCGTAACCTCTGATGTGTCACTTGAATGTGTAAACAGTTCAGAGGTGGGTAGTGAAATTGGACTTGTTATCTCAGGATAACAGAGGAGAAGGCCTTCTCCTTTAAATTGAGAGGTTTAACTTCATAGATATTATCAAATATTCAAACTTGGCTGAAGCGCAAATTGTCTGCTAGCTGTGAGCTGATGTTGCTGTGTAAAAACTCTCAGTTGATTGATTAACTGAATTATTTAAGCTATGCTGCTGATTTGATTGAGTGAATTTGTACTTTTGAACTTGTATTTCATGGACATTCATATGTCATTGTCTGAATAAACCTTGCATTGTTATTTTGTATCAGTATGTGCTCTCTAATTTCCTGTAATGTTGAGTTTTCTAGCAACTTGACATTTTTAGTTGATTTTTTCCCCTCTGGAAAAAAAACCAGCCTAAAGGCACAGGGTTTCCCCATTCAAGGGTGGGGGCAAAAATACTCCAAAACTCCAGAGCAGGGGTGGGCGGCTTCCGGGGACCATTTCCCAGCCCTAGAACCTGTCATGTGCTCCACCCCTCCCGCCCACTGCCAAAAATGTTGTGACGAATTGCTGAAATTGGGTGGTGACAAAAAAGCCCCATTTTCATATTAAAACAAGGCCTGTGGGGAGCATGCACATTGTGATAATGCATAATTGTGTTCCTGCAAGTTGTAGAGTGAAAAGGCAACTTTTCAAGTGAAAAAAACCTTTTTTTTTTTTTTTGCTGCTTTGCCTCTGAGATTTGGTGATGACGACTTGGGAGGTAGCAGGGACTGCAGAAAAGGTCAGGTGGGCTTCATACAGCCCACGGGCTGCATGTTGCCCACCTCTGCTCTGTAGGCTTCCAAAACATTGCTCTGTGAAGGTGCAAGAATCCATATAAGTGTGTGTGATGTCTACCAAGGGACATCAACTGTAGTTTAAGGATAAAATACAACATAAGTCCTGCTTAGAGTAGACCAATTGAAATGAATGAAATTTAAGTTAGTCATGACTAAAGTAAGTACCATTTTTCTCTGGGTGTACTCTAAGTTGGACTTAAGTTGGATTTTACCCTAAGTAACCTGTGTTTATCTCACTGTGTGATTGGCTTGAGAAGTGATTTGATTACAGTCAGGAAAAAGCAGGACCACTGGAACCCTTTAACCAGGACCACTGGAACAGCAAATGGTTACAAGTTCCAATTCTGTTCTGCCTTTGCTTGGCATGCCTCCTTTTACAGGCTACTGACGCTGGAGGAATGGATGCTTCTTGTTCACTGACAAAGACTGCAGACTCTTTAAAGTGGCTTAAAAGGCAACACTATAGAATTGCGGGCATTTTAGCAATAAGTTAGCTGCATTGCTTTTCTTCTTCAGCTCATTCGAAGATTAAGTTGAACTGAAGTAACTTTTCTTCTAGAAAATATTACCACCATTTAGATCAGTTGATTCTCTTAATGGAATGTACCAGAAGTGTGTGAAATAGTGCTTCTGACTAGTGTGATGCATTAAAAGCCAGCTATAGTGAAAACAGACGTAGCAGGAGAAGTTTTTTTGAAGTCATGTTTCTGTTTCTTCACAGTGGTTGGCATTGGAAAAGGAACTAAAATGTTGAGTAGCCTGTTGGCAGGTTCTAAGGTAAGCATATGGGACTCATCATGTTTTCCTCAATCCTCTCTTTCAAATCATGTGGGCAGCCTACCTAAGTAGAAAAACCTCCTCACTGTAGAGGTTCAGCTTGGGGGATTGTGGAGATGGGCAACGAGATGCACAGAGCGGGAGGGGGAAACAGGGTTCTCCGTGCTCTGTCCAATGTACAATTCTGTTTGAAGCGGAAGGTGAACTTCTGAATTGCCTTACTCTAACTTTTAAACAGCTTTGACAAAATAAGCTCAACTAAAAGGGGGTCTCCAGGAGGCTTAGGCTACATTTGAATCCTAGTTATACGCATTCTAGGTAACTGTTCTAACTGCTGTATTCTTTTGGCTTAGATCCTAAGATACTCACAGAAAGAAAATTCCCCACTTTTTCCTCTCCCCAACAGCTCTTTTCATATTATGGGCAGGAGTGGGCAATCCTCTTGAGAAGCACAGTGCGCTTGCAAGGGGAACGAAGGCATACAAAACATTCCTTCTGTGACTTCCTTAACTTAACTGATCTTAGGATCAAGGCATCTATGTCCCTTGCATCACTTTTTGCCACCCATTTAATGGAACGGTTACCACCCCTCCCTTGAATCGATAATGTTGAAATGTAAGTTGAGTTGCGGCTTACTTTCACGTGCTTTGACAACTCAAATTCTGAATGGGACCACATGTTGGGGTGAGGGTGGGGATATGGGGTTGTAACACCTTATTTCTCTGTAATGCTAATAGAGGGGAAGGGAGATTCCCAAGGGAGAATTTGCAACCAAGGTGGGGGTGCTTAGCTGCATTTCCACCTGCGGATTTTCCACTTCAAGTGTTCCCTAACAACTGTGATATGTAGTTTGGTTCTGAAGCCAGAAGAAGATGGCTATAGGGGAAAACATAATGAAGATTCCAAACTAATTGAATTAGTCCTTGCTGGGTCCTGCAGGAACCAGGTTACACCTAAGATTCGTAAGAGTATTGATTCTGTTCTAATCACACAGACCAAGCCACCTACACTTATGAGCACCAAACATTTCCTACTATAGTTGTGATAATAGGAGCAAGTGTCTGCGTCTGACTCTGTTGCTTTTCTTGTAAACTACTTCCTTGGTTTTCCATAAGCCTTGTGTCAAAAGCATAATTTCATAATTGGGGCATCTCCTGGGAAGAATGGTCCCTCAGGGGTTTAAATTCAGTTCTGGTTACGATTGCTCAATCGCATTGACCTTCAAAAGGAGGAATAAAATAAATATATAATTTGTAAAGTGCAGCTATGTTTGACTTGAACTTTGACTTTAAGATTTTTTATCAGATTTTTAATGTGCTGTTAATTTTTTATTACTTTATGTTTTCAAATTGCCACTGTATCATCCTAGTTTCAGAAATTAAAATATCTCACTTTGTGGATGTGACTTTCTGCAGTTTAGAATTTCATTGCAAGCTTACTCATTTTCTTGCTTTATCAAAAGAAGGTTGACATTCTTTAGATAGCAGTTGAATCTAGATTTGATAATTACTTCAGTGCTTTTAGGGCGCAATCGTATCCCAGTGCTCGTAGGCCTCTGAACCTGGAAGCTTACATGCATCCAATGCAGATTTGGAGGAGTTCCATAGGTGATCTTTGCCTCTGCGCTTCTCCTACTCTGTGTTTTCGCTAGATGGGCTTTTTTGCCCATCTAGCTGGAGCACTGCAGAAACCCACAGATACGGCCTGTTTACCTCCTCTCTGAAATCACTTTTGTGATCTTGGAGAGGCCACTTGCGCAGTTCTTTCTGCAGTGCTGGCGAGCCGAGCGGGGAATGTGAATTCCTGGCTCTGAGGTTGGAGTGCTGTCTCTGATCTCGGATCCAGGAATCTGAAATAGCCTGTGGCCCCACAGATGCTGTTTAGAGGCCATGGGATCACTCCCCCATTCTCCTTTCTCATTGTTGTTTCATTTCCTGCTCTCTTTATCTTTTTTTGAGTTATACTTTGATCCTCTTACTAAGTCATTTAAGTTTAGCAACTCCTAATTCTTCTCCTCCTCAATTATCTTTACTTTCTCTTTGTAGCATCCCCTACATGAGGCTATTTCTCCAGTGGTGTAGTGGAGCCCGGGCTCACAGAGAGACACAATGCTGGCACTTCTTTTATTAGCAGGGATGCTGATGTCATCTGTCGTGGGGGTGGGTGGGTTCTGCTTCAGATCTTCCTGATCCCTCTGAGCTTAGCTGCAATCTTTGCAGGACCTTGCGGGGGTTGGGGGATAAATTTTCTCAGCAACAATGTATTGTTCCCTGTTACAGTGCAAAGTATTTTGGGGTGGCTTGGGCTTGAGCTTTACCAAAGTCCTGCTCCTGGGGAGATGAAAACTTCTTGAACTGGTTTGTTGATATGGATCAACATAACTTACTGAATTTTTGGGCTGTCCTTGTGGGTGTGGCTATGAGGACTGTTATGCTGAGTGCCTGCACTTCAAAATGTATCACTGCACCATTGCATTTCACTGCTTGTGTTCTTTGTATTATTTGTCTGTCTTGCTCCTCTGTTTTCATCCATCTCGGTCTCAGCCTTGATTTGCTTTCTTATTGTTACCTTTGTTCATTTGCTAGGCATGCTGAATGTTGGAAGCACTCTGATTTTCTTAATCATGAGTTTATGCTCTTATTTCGTCTGTCTTCTGCTAAACTATATTACGTCTCAAAATCATTTTCTTGCAGCATTCTCCCCTCAGGATCTTTTTCGTGGGCTGTTAATTCCTTTGTCTATCCTTCTTTCCTCCGCAACTCATAGTTTTGCTCAGCTGTACCTTTCTCAGGTTTTTGGACTCGCTTTTTATGTTTGTCCGCATGTTGGTTGAAATTGTAGCAAGGGATGAAGACTGCTCCCACTGGCCCCACCTTCAGTGTATTAAGGGGAAGGAGAGAATAGCCTGTGTCTACGTACAGCTGTGTGATCCTGTATTTACAGTCAGGAACTCTGGTGTAACTAGGGGTCCCCATAGTGCATACAGTTGTATGTGCAGGTTTCCCATTCTTATTTTGTGCTAAATGTGTGGAGGAGGATGATGATGATAATAATAATAATTCTTACCCGGCTCTCCGTTTGGATCAAGGCGGGAAACAACAATAAGTATAAATACATAAAATTGATTAAAAACCTAAATGAATGGTGCCAGGAGGCATGATTTGCTCCTTGTCCACATGTTCAGTCAGTGTGTGGACAGAATGTGAGAAGGCTCCAGGCGCCTGTCCACTTCTCTTCTTTGTGAACCTCCGCTGTCATGTTCTATTCCTTGCTTTTTCTTAAACAGATGGCCCCTTCCTTTGGACTTTAAATATGCTTACGTTTTTCCAGTTTTTTAAAAAAGCTATCCTTGATCAATTTTTTAAAAAATTGTCCTTGATCCTTCTTTGGCTATTATCCAGTTTTCCATTCTTTGGTGATTTAATGTATTTTTTCTCTGTGTTTGCATTTTTATCTCATTGTACCTAATCATCTATCAATCTGGTTTCCATGCTAACCATTCAGCTGAAACTGCTTCACTTAAATATGTTTTAATCTGTCCAGATTGCAACTAAATTATTCTTTCTTCTTCTTCTTGACCTATCATTTGCTTTTGGTACTGTTGATGATTCACTGGTTTTTATTGTGTGATATTGGGTTTTGCAGCTCTCTTCTGTCTTGGTTTTCCTCTACAATTAGATGTTTCAGTTAATACATCTCTTGTTTTTATTAATCTCTCTGTGTTTGTTTTTTATTCATCCTTTGGGTTATCTTATTTAGTTCTTTGCTATCATATCTATGCTACTGGTATTCCGTTACTCATTTCTGTCCCCAATTTGTCCTCCTCTTTGTTTGTTAATCTTTCATCTTGGCTTGCTATTTCCTCATTGTTGTCTGCTTACCCTTTGAAGTCACATCTTTCAAAGGCAGAATTTCCTTTTCCCCAAGATTTCTCTTTTCCTATTCCTATTGATGATATCATTTCTCCTTTTCCTCATGCTGGTTTTCTTAGTATTATATTTGATCCTTTTCTTTCTTCTTCGGTTTTATCATTTATATAAATCCTCTCATTTCCAGTTGTGAACTGGTACTAAAATGTCTTCCTTTTTCTGTTGATTCATCTCATACTTTGGTTAGTGCTTCGGTTTTGTCCCAAGTGGATTATTGCAGTGCTCTTCAAGCTGATCTTCCTGTTCCCATTCCAAATCATTAGGTTCTATTTTATGTGCTGATGCCTGTCTTATATTTTGTGTACACAAGTATCTCATGTTTTTCTGATTTTAAGTTCTTTTAATTGGGAGAATGAATGTTCCTTTCATATTCAATTTAAGATTTTATTATTTACAAATGCATTCTTGATCTACCTCTTAATATTTCTCATCTCTGACTTCTTTATGTTCTCTTCCTTGAGTTTAGTTGGCTTCTGGTTGTTTGTTGCTTATCACTCCTTATTTCTTTTACTAGCCAAAACATTTCCAATTTATTCTCCCCCTTTCTCCTCCTCTTCCTTTTTTTTTTATTGAGTTAACTGATTGGGCCCAGTCTATACTAAGTCATGCTTAAGTTAGTAATCATTAACTTGTCTCACTGACTTCAGTGGGACTAAGTTGTGACACAACCCATTGATTTCTGCTGGCATATATCTACTTTTTGCCTCTTTTTTTATTAGAGCACATTCCTGTCCGGATAGTTGCCAGCCTCTGAAATCCTCTCTTCTGTGCTGCTATTGTCCTGCATTTTTACCTAGATGGGCAATTTAGTCTGTCTAGAAGTGGCTTTAGGGAGGGAGAGGGAAGAGAGCTGGAGACTCAAAAGGAAGCTGCATAAATCAGCTTCTGCGGTCTCCTCTTCTCCATGGGATCACCCCCCTTTTCCCCCTCTTCTCAATCCATTTCTGAGTGTGGCAAGAACCACACCAGCTACAAGGGGGAACGAGAGGTGGCAGGGAGATCTGTTTCTGGGGTCGGAGCCCTGGTTCCGGACTTGGTTCCCAGAAACTAAAGAATGCAGTGGCCCTCTAGACAGTGTCTAGTGGCCATAGGATTGCTTCCTTAGTTTATCTTTGGTATTTTGTCTTGGTCTAAATTAGACTGTAAATCCATTGAGCAGATCCTGTTTTCTATTGTGTTTTTATACAATGCCTACTATTTTATTTTTGTATATACTATTTTATAAATAATGTATACAACTCCCCACCCCCATACAAAGACATATTTTCCAGAGATTTTTAGTATGCATAATTTATAATCTCACCAAATGAGGAAGATCTACCACAAGCTTAATTTACCATTTGAAAAATTGAGAGGGGAGAGTTGTGTGACATGACTCTTCCACCTCAAGTGTTTCCATCATTTATAGCCAGTGGACCATACTCGACAAACTCGTGAGACAATGTCACATTTGAAAAGTTAATTGCAATATGCATCGTGCTACATTGAAATACTTCTGGGTCTCAAAGGCTACCGTTTCCATCCATTTCTTTTACTAAGGGGTGGGGCATTGAGGAAGCTCCATTTGTTCTCCAGTTCCTGCTGTAAGTATTAAAAGGCAGGTTTAAAATACAACTTGTCTTAGAGAGGACTATGTTAAGAGTCAACAACGTCTAGCTTTTTGTGAGCTGTTTGTTTTTTCATCATAGAAGGCAAGGCGGTTTGCTTTGGTGCCATGCTTGAACAGAAGTGACAGTCAGGGAGTTGTAAATCGGCTGTGCCTGAGCATGTATCGGATGGAGGCCCTCCTCAAGGACAAGGACTGGCTCTATTGGCCAGCAGTGCCATGGTATTCTTAACCTCTTTTGAGTATCCCTGACTGCTATAGAATTGCTGCTAGAGAGTTGGAATTCAGTCAGTTGTTCCAATTTGAGTTGCCTTCCGAGCTCCAGGCAGGACATTTCAGGCATTGCCCCTAGGATTAGCAGTTAGCTCGCACTGTGTACAGGCCCTTGCCCATAATATAAGGATTATGAGTAGCTACTGTTAGAATACCTTGTAGCTGCCATACCTAAGGCATTTCCAGTATGAAGGTGATTTTCAAGGGGGAAAATGCTTTCTGGAGTATATGTAGGATGCATTTCCTACTGAGTGCACTCTTTTTCTTAGAAATTTCTGGGGCATCAGGGTGTTGGACGCTTAACTTATACATTTGTACAGCTGAATTAATTGCAGTCATGATATGAAGAACCCTAATCTTGAATTCTCGTCTATTCTCCTCCCAAAAGATCTGGTCCAATGAAGGCTAGAGTGGAATTCTAATGGAGTTCTACCTATCCCCTTATATATAGCCTGTGGTACATGCTTTGGTCTTGTTGTTTTTTCAGTTTCATATACACTATTGGTAGTAGCCATAAACTTGCTGGGTATGGAGAAAGTACAGTTAATGTGCATGTTGTGTTTGGAGTGTGGGAACATATTAATCTAATATGCATGAATATGCTGGACACAGCTGGAGGACATGTTACATTTCCTCTTTGATACAGCTTATGAAATTTCTGGTGTGAGATTAGTAGTGGCAGTTCCTTGGTTGCTTTGGAAATTAACTTTGGTTAATTGAGATCTCAATTTGTACACATCGGTAAATCTTAAATGAGCGTTTAGTCTTCCCAATGCCTGAGAAACAAGACAGGAACATTTTAATCTCTGGCTATGTAAATACAGCTTCGAATGTGGATCAGACAGCAACTTAGCTTGAACTCTTACAGCGTAATCCTAAACATGCCTACTCAAAAGTAGTCCCATTGAATTCAATGGAATTGCACTCTTAATGGTGTAATCACGAGATCTGAGCACATCACATTTAAGGATTAGGTTTTGTCTTTAAAACTGTCACAACTGCATTTATAAAAGTTAAAAATTGTTTCAATTAAACAAATCTAATGTGACGTTATTGGATGGAGGGAAATTCCGCCAAAATGACAAAGTAGCTCAGCCTAGTATCGGCACCTGTTGTGCAAGAATAGTTTGTAGAATTCATAGGGGAATAGAAGTAGGGAATGATAGACTAACAAGCACAAGGTGAAGTTCTAGGCAGAGCTGGATTAACTTTAAAAGGTAGTCAGTATTTGTACAGTGCAGTGCTGGGTCAAGTTTATTTTGCCCCTCTTTAATTAGGGTGTTCTGCTTCACTTTCCATGAAGCTAGCAGTCGATATGCTCTGGAGAGGATGTACAAGAAGCCTGAATGGCTGCTGAAAATGTTAAACAGTCTAAGCCTTCCTCTCCCAAATGTACTGCCCCACGGCAACTGTTTCAATTATTTCTGGTGATGCCCAATATCATCCAACATCAGTTGTATCTCATCTCCACCAGAGGTAGCAATTGTTGGCACTGATTATACCTAGATAATAGCCAAGCACAATTCTGCTACTGGATACCATCTATTCAGATTTATTTAACTGTGTTCTACATAATTTAGTTTTGATTCTTCCATGCAAAGGTAGCCCTAGTTCCCTCAGATAGATGAGGCCCGAGTGTTTTCAGTTTGCCCTGGAGATGTAGGGCCCAGTGTGAGTCGTCTTATCTGTACTGTGATCTCCATTGCACAGGCTAGTTGAAAATCTGCTGTTTGGAAAATGGTCACAGGCTAACTGGTTTTTATCTGAACCCCAGGAGCTTCACTGACTTGCAGAAGATTAGAATTGACTTCCCTGCATTAATTGTGACTTCTCATTTAAACAGGAGGTGAACTGAGCATTTGATCACAAAGGTTGTCATCTCTCTAGAGAGGATTTTTATCGAAATGTCACTTGGATAACATCAAATTCAGGCTCCCAATGGCCTCCGAGGTTAGGGATGAAAAAAGAAGAAGGGAACAAGGGAGATGTTATCTTCCATGGTCTTAAACAACTTGCACTTTTTATAGCTAAATTCCCAAGGATCTCCAAATGGGCAATGGAAACCATTTTAATTAGTTGTCTAAAAGGGGACTCTACTCTGCTACTCTGTGTCTGCTACTCTGACACAGACTTGTTGCCAAAGGAACACTTGGAGGGAAATGGCTTACTTTCCTCTAGAGTAAGACTGTTGCCAGCTTACAGGATTTTTGTGACGTCCTTCTCTAGTCACTGATTCCATGTTTTTAAAGCGACATGCACCTAATTCTAGATTTGCGCACCCTTCACACTTGGTAAATGTACACATATATTTTGTTATATATAGTTAAAACCAGTCTAAAGGTCAAAGAGCCGTTTCATGCAGTGTGTTAAAACTAGTGATGTACATTATTATTTATTATTTATTTATTTATATAGCACCATCAATGTACATGGTGCTGTAAAACAGTAAATAGCAAGACCCTGCCGCATAGGCTTACATTCTAATAAAACCATAATAAAACAATAAGGAGGGGAAGAGAAATGGATGCCGTCTGGAAGCAGGGATTCCTGGTGAGCAACATATCATGAATGGCAGTTGTGTTTTACTTGTCTCCTTGTTGTGTACTGCATTGCACTTGGGTTTTATATGTAGAACCATGAGAGCCCAAAACTCAAAAGCAAGCAAGCTTGATACTCCTGAGATTCCAACAAGCCTGCAGCTCCCTTACAAGTACTTCAGGAGACTGACAGCTATTTAGACCTATTTTATTAAGCTGGTTCACTGTGGAAGGATCCACTTCTCTGTTGTCACCAATGTGCTTCTCTTTTTCATTGGTTGTACCCTGGTTATAGAGTTCCCTCCCTAGAGAGGCTCACCTGGTGCCTACATTGGGATCTTTTCATCCTCTTGGGCTTTTAGGTTTGTTTTTCAAAAAAGTGTTAATACTTTTTATATTTTGTGCCTTTGTTATCCTTTGCTGTTGGATTTATTTTGGTTTTATTCTGTGGCTGCCTTAATTTCTTTCAGATTTTAAATTATGTTTTATTATATTTGTGTGTTTTGTGGTTTTAATCTTTACTTGTGAAATGCCCAGAGAGATTTGGGTATTGGGCAGTATAGAAATGCCATAAATAAATAAATGGCCATATGTTGAACTGGAGCTAATAACAGTAAGTAATGTGTTTGATGGCTTTCTCTTCTTGAAGAAGGGATTTTTACATGTCCCCAGCATTTTGTATTCTTGTGATGCTACATATCCAGCAATATGCACTTTGGCCAGGCATACTTAGCATGATAAGCTATTCATTCTAATGGAAATGCTAATTGATGGCAAAGATGTAAATTTTTAGCAATAGGCAGTTTTACTGATGTTTGGGCAAAGCAGTCCTTCCTGGAACCTATTAAACACCTGCAGAGTGTGAGTAATTATTGCAAATGATGATAAACAATTTTAAATTGGATCCGAGTTCTCGGGAATGTATTTAAGTCTGAAGACTAGCTTTGCTGAGCAAATAAA
The DNA here is from genome assembly GCF_023053635.1 of Elgaria multicarinata webbii. Classification (NCBI taxonomy): domain Eukaryota; kingdom Metazoa; phylum Chordata; class Lepidosauria; order Squamata; family Anguidae; genus Elgaria; species Elgaria multicarinata. The sequence continues at coordinate 66,470,794 of NC_086178.1, forward strand.
GATTTAAGGCCACTTTATTAGGGTGACTTGCTGCTTTGTTGTCTGTAAAGCTGAATTTTTTCTATTATACTCAGTGTTCTATTTTAAGGTCTATTCATCTGATGGAGAGGATAAATCTTCCTGTAAGGAGTAAGATGTGTGGCCATGCTGCCTACTAATAGCTTTTTGCAAATGACATCAGTTGGTCTGAAAGTTGTTTCTCTGTGGTGTTAGATTGGTGATGGCTCATTTGCCCAGCCAAATCATCACTAGATGTTACAGTCATCAAGTGATTAACGTGCATGTGTGAACAAATGTCGTTTGCCATTTGATAGAATCTACAACTCTCAAGGAGAAAGATTGATGCCTTTACTTGCAAAGAAAAGTACTCACACTGTAGTCTTATGCATACTTTCTTGGAAGGCCTCCTTGAAAACAGCGAAAATTCTGGGTAAACGTGGGTAGGATTGAGCTGTCAGTGAGCTTCTATCAGTACCAAGTAGATGGGATAAAGAGAACTGTGATCACTGCTACTAACAACAGAGCTGCCTGAGATTTTCCATAGCAGATGTAGTCTGACCATACTTGTGAAGCACCCCCATGGACCAATGATGTTTACAAAGCAAGGTGTAAACACTTAAGGAGCAACTAATCTGTATTAAATGATCCTGTGTATGCACTCTTGCTTAAATACATAAGATGGGCCTATGGATCAGGTCACATTCTGCCTAGACTGCTAGTTGCCTTGGCAATATATACTTCCAGTATCAGAGGCAGCATATTTCTGAGTACCTATTGCTAGGGAACACAAGCAGGAGGATGCTATTGTGCCCATGTCCTGCTTCTGGGGTTCTCATAGGTATCTAATTGGCCACTCTGGGAAACAGTTTGCTGGACTAAAGAGGCCTTTGGTCTGATCCACCACAGCTGCTCTTTTGTTCTTAGACCAGCATCCTATACTACCATTGGTGCACTACAACCTGTCTTCTGCTCACCTTGTTCTACAGTACCAAGGCGTCCATAAATCTAAAGTTCAAAAAGCTGCAGTACACATTTGGGTTGCCACAGAGGTGTTGCTAAAATGCAGGAGATCTCGGGTTCAACCTCCAGCATGTCCAAGTAGGGCTAGGAAAGAATCCTACCTGAAACCCTGGAGACTCACTGCAGGTCAGTTTCAACAAAACTGGGCTAGATGGACCAATGGTCAGACTCAGGGCCTTGCTAGACCAGGCGTTAGCCGGTGTGAGGCCCGGTTTCCCTCCTGTGCATCCAGGGGACTCCGGGGTCAGGCCGCGCTGAAACCTGCCTTAAGCCGGCATAAGCGAATTCGCTTATGGCCCGGGGGCTGCAGAATGTCTAGCAGGGTCCGTGGCTTTTTGTGGCTGCTCGCTTACTCGCGAGTAGCCAGGAAAAGCCATGGACTGGGCACAGTGCTCATATGAGCACTGTGCCCATCGGGCCGGGGGGGGGGAGAGAGGGGCGGGGGGGAAGACCGGACCTGGAAGGAGAGGGGGGGAAGGCCGGACATCGGGGACGGGGGCGAGGGAAGGAGAGCTGGGGACAAGGCATCGGGGATGGCGCACGGGGGGGGAAAGCCGGGCATCGAGGATGGTGTGGGGGGGAAAGCCGGGCATCGGGGATGGCGTGGGGGGGGAAAGCCGGGCATCGAGGATGGCATGCGGGGGGGGGGGGGATGCCGGGCATCAAGGATGGCACGGGGGGGGGAAGCCGGGCATCGGGGATGGGGGGAGGACGGGCGAGCGAGGGGGAGGGGGTCATCGGGCATTGGGAGGGGGTCATCGGGCATTGGGAGGGAATCAGGGGCAGGGGGAGTGGGGGGGGCTTTATTGTTTAAAAAAGAAGCACTTACCTTCTCCGGCGCACATGGTCCCTTTAAAAAAAACCACGGCCGACGCTACGGGGCTTCCTGTTGCCCTATCACATTGTGCGTCTAGAAGCTGGCGACGGCGTGCGCTAGCTAGCTCTAGCGTGCCGTCGCCCCTCCTCCCTGCCGGCTTATCCGGCAGGTCTAGCAAGGCCCTCAGTATAAGGCAACTTTCTGTGTTCTAATTCATATATCATTACCTAGTCAATAATGTGTAATGATATGGAAATCAGTGAACAGATTTTCATTCACTGGAAGGGTGTGGAAAATTAATCTTCTGATTGCTGAGAAAGAGCCTGCATTCTGATGTTTATGTACTTCTCCCTTCCAGTACACATGAAAGAAGTGGACTAGAAGTTACACTTCAGGTTAGCAGCAACCATCATTTGCCATTGTATACAAATGCGACGATCTGTAGTTTGCCTGTAAACCAGGATCCCAAACTAAAGTCAAATCCTGGTTTGTATATTGGTATGTCATTGTTTGCTGCATTTGAATGCAATAACAACTATGGCTTGCTGCTCAGCAGAAGCTTCTGATCTCTTCTACTCACATGGAAAACGGGAGGAGGGAGAAGATAAGCCTGAGATTCACCTTTACTTGTGCACATAATGGAAAACTCAGTTAAAACTCAGTGGCTGCATTCAGACAACACGATAGTCAACGGTGGGGTAATAATCAGCTCGACAGTTGTTTATCTAGGGGGTACTACCCACATAACATAATAATCAATTGTGGTGTGGATTAGGATCAGCATTGAGTTGACTATTAGTCCACGCTGAGATAATTCACTCATCCCTTGTCCTCTCTCCCCTCTTAGTCCTCCCTCTAGTATCCCATCAGATATTGCTGTCCAAAATCTATCCTGCCAGGTGGACTAGAGCAGCAGCCACCACTTTGACAGCTCTTGCATTGCAACTCTGTGGCCGAGGAAATAACCAATGGTGCCCTCCACACAACACGATAACCCATGGTGGGTTAAATAACCAGCCATCCATTATTTAAACCACCACTGGTTATCATGTTGTCTGAACCCAGTCAGTTGTAAAATAATAAATATTATATTAATAAATATGACAAGGAATAATAAATACAACAAGAAATAATAAGTACAGCAAGGACTGATCCAAGACCAGTGTGAAAATAGTGCTTCAATTTTAGCATGCTGACATAGTGTTAAAATTTAGAAAGAGTGAGTCTTTTTAACAGAACTACTTAACAAGATGTTCTAGTTCTGTGCAGCCTTCCACAATCACTGTGTCTACGCTTTCCAGTGTCCCGTGGGTATTTGATCCAGTGTAATTATCCCTTGCAGGCACTCTTTTTAAATGGTATGGTCTTTTACCTTCTTTCCTCAGTGTTGGGTCACCCTGTAAGTTAGTCCAGTTCCAAAATAGAAGTGGATGTACAGGGTCAAAATGTCTGGCTACTTGGAAGGTAAAGATGTGATAGTTTTTCAGCAGTGACAGAACAATTACAGCATCTTGCAGTAAAAAAAAGAAGGATAAAAAATAGCTTAGTATTAGTACAAAGTCAGCTTTTTCTCTCTGGAGAAAATTTATTCTAGAAGAGAGATGTAATGTTGCTCTGTATTAAGACACGTTGGCTGTTAAATTTAAATGTGCTTTCTCCATATATAACCTGCTCTAGGCCTCCAGACTTTGCCCTTTGGTTTTGAATTGTTGAACTCTGTTTTTATAATCTGATCTTCAGTTTTGAAATCCTTTGATACTGTAATTCAGATGGAATAATTCTTACGTTCTCCCTTTTCCTGTCTTACGTATGAGGAGAGAAGCCTCTATTTTGAGATAATATTTTTACATTTTCGTTACTAATTGTGACGCTTGGTTAAGAGAGTGAGGCTTTTCACATGATACGAAAGCTCACCGTGGATTATTTAACCAATGGTGAGGCTGCGGCTCATGCAACCACCATTTTGAATTTGCAACCTCCACTCGGAGCTTGTTGTGTCATGCAAATCTAACAAACATAGGTTATGTGAAGGTTGTTTAACCCTAAAACACATCATGGGCTATGCAAAGGTTGTTTAACGTTCACATACTTGCCAGGTTCATATGACATGACAACCCCTGAGTGGCATTTGCATATGCTTTTTGGATAAATAAATCATTTTGAATTCATATATTTTGTTTTTATTCTTAGTCAGTTGTCTACTAGGTGTGCATGGAGATAATGTAAATATGACATCTGGCCTCACTTATGACTGAGAACTATACATTATGGATGTGCTAGAGAATCCCATGAGCAGAATTCTGCTTATGAGACGTTCTGCTGGAGGAATGGGAGGAGGCAAATTGAATTGATTTCCTTCCCCCCTGCACCCCCAGTGCCATCTTGCAAACTGTTCAAGAGCGTCCCCTAACCTTCTGGAGCAGCTTTTGGCAGGGAGTGGGGGTGGGAAGTTCACAGAGGAAGAGGGATTCAGTTAAAGTTACTACAGCTGGATCTGTTTCTTCTGTGATCAGGCTGTGATGTAGGAACATAAAAAGATGCCATTTGCCTGTCTAGCCTGGTATTGTCCAAATCCAGTCTTACTGTTGACAATACATTAACTCATGATGGTTTAAATAAACCACAATGATTTATTTAGCCCATTATGGTTTAGCATGTCATCTGTGAGCTTTTTTTTTTTTTTTTTGGTCCCCCCACCAATAAGCACCCCTGGAAACCCATGATCTGCAGTAAGGGTTATTTTACTTATTGTGGGTTAGTGTGTGTCATCTGTCATGCCAACATGGGTTACAGAGATCACCTACAGAGCCATTCTCCAAGAGTGTCCAAAGATGCTGCCGCCACTTTGAGCAATTTATGAGCAAACTTGTTTTTCTGCCACATTTAGCTGTGTCTCCCACCTCCAAATAAGTGTCCCTGAACCGGCATGGTTCCCAATTCCCAAATGGTTTCACGTGTGGCTAAATCCCCACTTTTGCTGTACACGGGCAGAGAAGGGGACCTGGCAAAGGCTTGAAAATTCTCAAAGGAAGCTGGGATACCTGCCCAGCTGGCAGGAGGATTACAGTGGGAGGAGGTGCGAGGGGGTGAAAAATAAACGTCTGGAGGGCCACACATTCTCCATCCCTGGCTTAGTTCAATGTGACAACCATGCTTCATAGTATAAAGTACCAGCAACTTCCCATGTGGAGTTTGCAAGGTGGTTGCCATTATGCCCCACTGCATGTAGCTGCAACTCGAAGGTTGATGATTTCTCTCTCTGTGTCTTGTGGCTTTTAAAAGCTTTAAAATAGATGATAATTTAGGGGGTTGGGGATTTGGCCTCCTTCCCACTGAAATTGTTATCTATTTCAATTCAAGAGGCAGAAGCATGATTTTCTATGGGGTTTTTTTGTCATTGTTTATGCTGGTAAGTGGTATGCCTAGTTTGGTCTCCAGTATTTTCTGGCATTGTGAAATTTACTAAAAAAGGAGGTCCGTTCCGTGCAATTATTTATTCATTACTATTCCTTTTCATCGCTCCTGTGGATGCTACAACTACCATGAAGCACGTTGAACAATTGAGGGCCAGAGGGCCCATTCCAGTCACTAGTGGGATGCCACTGAAAACAGCCTTCCCATAACTCCTGTAGCCTTGCTTAGAAGTCCTTGCCATGTGGAGTTCTGCCCCTGCATGGACTGTGTGACCCACATTCCTTGTGGCTGCTGGAGAGAGAATGGGCACTGGTAACACGGTAGCTGAGCTCCATGCATTCAGGGCTGGTAAATGTTTTCTTTCAAATAATGAGGTAAAATCTTTTTGTAACGACGACCCTAAATGTGTATGATGATTGTTGTTGTTTTTAACAACGTTGCAAGCAGCACTCTGTTTGATTGAAATCCCTGTGCTTCCGTTTCATTTTAGAGATAATATTATTCTGTATTGTTGCATTTACAGATTTCTTTTCTTTCCCCAGAGGTGACAGCACTTACAGAGAGGGCTGAAGTCATCTCTCTCTCTCTCTCTCTCTCTCTCTCTCTCTCTCTCTCTCTCCTTTTTTATAATCTGATTTTATAGCTTTGTGCAATTCTTCTTGATGACATACTCACTGACATTGACAGAGTGCATTACCATGTTAAATTTGCTCTTTTTATTTCATTGAAATATTGTAACGATTGTCTTTTTTCATGGCTGTGACTTTTTATAATGGCCAATTAGTATATTTTGATTTTTATGAGTACTCTAAATCAGAAAGATGATGAGCATGTGCTGTAATACATTATATTCATTTCTAACCTGTCACCCTCCAGATGTGTTGAACTACAATTCCCATCATTCCCAGCCAGCATGGACACTGGGTTTTCTGGCTGTGACTGATAAGAGCTGTTAGCCCAACATATCTGGAGGGCACCAGGTTGGGAAAGGCCGTCCTACACCCATGTTTCCTTTCTCCCAATTGGCCTGGTCTGGTGGCACAGTATAACTCAAAACATTGCTGATATTTTCCATTCAACTTCTGTGGTCTCCACCCCATCCACAGATAAATTAAACTAATTATTTTTTCCACCTCATAGAAATATACTGCTGTTGGGGAATTGGGAAAGGCGACGGACACGTTTGATTCTACAGGAAAAGTAACAGAAGAAAAACCTTACGGTAAATAATAATAACCTAACATGATCTGTACTGATCTACTTGACTCCAGTGCTTTGTTTTGATCACAGTGAAGATGGTGGCATGCTCAGGTTCTTAGCTTATTTTTGAAGGAATAATGTTTGTCTAGCCTAAGACTGGGTGGAAGATAGGTCTGGATCTACTGGTATAACTCTCGGTGACTTGTATAAGATTGGCAAAGATTTCTGGCCCCCAGTTGTCTAATAATCGCAAGAACAAAATAACTCTTTTCCCTGCCGCCACCAGAGGTGGGGTAAGGGGAGGCCCATTATGGCCCAGGTCCTGATCTTAGCTTTGGACCCTTTGGACCAACATATCTTGCCAGCTGCTGCTGCCTTATTCCCTCTCTACTGCAATAAAAGGATTGATTTTAAACAAATACCATGGCAGGGTTGCAGTCAGTGGGAGTTTCAAGAATACTCACTGGAAGCAGCACACTCTCCTGGTGGGGAGGGGGGGAATACAGCACAATTTGGGACCTGGTGCAGCCACATAACCATCTGCAACTTAAATTTAATGTATAATCCTATGCAATTTTACTCAGAAGTAAGCCCCATTGAATTCAGTAGGGCTGATTACCAGGAATGTGTGTATACACATCCTTCTTTGCTTTTGGGGAGTGGGGGGGAATTGTCTTCCTTGCTTTTATTTGGGATTGGAGGTCTTGCTATTTTATCGTTATGTTAAAGATAATTTGAAACCATTTCTGCTGTTGTGTGTGTGGGGGGGCATTTTATTTTTTCCGTTTTGTACTAGTTGGTGGCATTTCCTCCCCACCACCAGCCCTTTTGTGCTGGTTGATGGGAGTTGTAGTCCAGACCATGTGCCACCCCTCTTTTTAAACCTGCTTGTGGAGTCAGTGGTAGTATCTTTTCCTTTAAAAAAATCTGCTTGTGGTTGCTTGTGAGGCGGATGGATTTTTGATGCAGTCAAAACTTGAGGCCATGCTTACTTCTGAGTAATCTAGTCCTTCTGGATTCAGAGTAAACATTTATAAGATGGATTTGTGTGTGTTTTTATACAGTGCATGCTGCTTCTTGGTGTTGTTTCTGAGGAGGCTTGGAATGGGGATGGTTCTGCATGTAAAGAGATGTATATTTGGATGCTCAAACTGCTGGCCATGCTCACTGGAATTTTTGTGTGTGTGGCTCTGGAGACATTATTGATATTATTATCCCCATCCTCATTATATTCGTGTCCCCTTTTGCAGTGGGTTGCTTCTGGGTTCCAAAGTCTGCTTTTTTGTATGGCTCGGAGAACATCATCATCATCACCATCTAATTTTGTGTGTGGCTGTGTGGATTCCCCCCTCCCCCACCGTTTTGCATTCATGATCTTAAAGTTGTAGGGATGTTCATGTCAAGAAGTGGATTATGGATGCTATGCAGTGGCTTGTTGCTGGATAATGTGGTTTCAAAGGAGTGTTTTCTGGTGCAGACCTATGGCTCTGCCCTTTGCCTCTCCTCACCCCTTGGCCCTGCCTCTTGTGACCCATCTTCTGCCCTGGGCACCTAGCACTGCCCCTACCCCCAACCCTCATGATACTGTGGAAATTAAGGCAGTTTGGGTAATCAGAAAGTGATATTTGCATGGAAGGATTATGAACTTCATTAAGTTCTGGTACACAAAGCAAATTCCTGGGCCCAGTATTGTAACCTAAGTGCACATCTCTGGCACCTGGCCTCAGTTGTTGGGTCTCGGGCCCTTTGAAAAAGACCCTGGAAGCCTGAAAGCCTGCCCACCCATCTAGGTGAGAAATTAAGCTGTATGCAAAACCTTCTTGGAAATGGATTTCTATGCAAGTTTCAGAGTTGTGACCTCTGGAACTAAACTCATATTTGCAAGGTCTTATGAGGTACAAATCTCTCTTGCCAGCCCCCGCACCACAATAGATCTTCATATGTTTACAAATCTACTATAAACATGGCTAGCTTAAAAGACCACTTGATGGGAGGGACACTGCACCAATGTTGCTTATGTTGCATTTCAGCTTGAGTCCCTTCCGGACACCACTAGTGGATTCTGGTTGACATTGCTTCTCTTTTGGGTCACGTGTGGGAAGGGCCATAGCTTAGTTGTAGAGCAACATCCCAGGTTCTTCTCTCAGCCTCAGGTCTGAAACTCTGAGGGCCACTAGCAGTTAGTGTGGATTGAGTGTGGCTCATAGTGATTCCCATGCCCAAATCCCCACTAAATTCCTCCCCTGCTACAAAATGTTCCCTCACAAGCTTGCCATTCTGCTGAATGGCAAGGCTGGGGGGAGCGTAGTTGTGATGGGGGGGATTGGGACAGCACCCATCTCACACATGATCCTTGCTACTGCAGCCACCTAATGGGTGTGTTTGGCAGACTGTGGGAATGATTTAAATGGGTGGGATGACTCTCCCCATGCGCCGTCCTCCCTGTTTCTCAGCTATTCCCAGCACCAATCAGCTGGGCAGTGGGGCAGGGGTGATGTGATCACAGTGCACAGGGCATGGAAATTTACACCTCCCCATCTCCACATGCTCAGGTGGGGAAAAAAGAGTGAGCATCTGCCTGTCTGATTGCAGGAAAAGGGTGTGTGCGAGGGAGAGCTAGGGGGACAACAGGTCTGGCCATGCCCACTGCAGCCATACCCACCACCGACAGGCAACACTTGACTCAACTCTGCAAAAGGTTACCCAGTCTTGGGATGGTACTGAGCTAGATGGACCAATGGTATAAGGCAGCTGGCTTCTTCTCTTTTGTGTCTGAATCCCTGCACAAATACCTTTTTTCAAAGGCACCATGTTGTCTTTATGTAAACTTGCAGGATCCCTGCTCCATGAAGCATGTGAGGACTGCATGCGCTTGAGTGCACCCAAGTCTCATCAGAAAGCTTGTGCATGTCCTGGTTATGTGTCAGTTTGGTTCAGTAACACAGAGCACTGGTATGGTGTAACATTCTTCTGAACTTGTGTACCACTATCAAGGCAGTACTCTGTGTGCTTAGAATGAAACCAAGATAGGAATATCTTTTTTCCCCATTTGGTTCACAGTAAGGCTTGTAGGTCGTGTGGGTGCAGAGGAGTGGGGATGCATGTGCAGTGTAAGGCAGGCATGTTCACTAGGCCCCCATTCAGAAGACACCTTAAACCATGGCTTTAACCACGGTAACTAAGGCAATAAAACTTAGTCACCGTGGTTAAAGCCATGGTTTATGGAGTCTTGTGAACACAGCCCAGCTTTCTGGCTTAATCGCTGTGGTTAAAACCATGGTTTAAAGTGTCTTCTGAATGGAGCCTAAGTATCCACATTTAGAACTCCTGCTGTGGCTGACTAAATGATTGTGATGCCTGTTTGTGAAATGATACTCATAAGGGATGTTTTTGTTTTTTGTTGCTTTGCTACCATGCACAGGCAGCAGACCTAATAGCTTACCATACTTATTTAAGAATCTGTTTTCCTTCATTGCATCCACTAGGAGATGATACTGCTTGCTGCTTATGAGGTTCATAACACAAAGGAAACACCCCCTATTCTTACTGCTATCTCAAAGTAAACCTTTTCTCTGATCTTTCTGTTGCCTCTGAATGCTCCTATACGTTTTAGACAAACAGCTAAACAAATGCATTCATCCAAGGGGGAGGGGGAAGAGAGAGTGTGCAATTGAGAGCACTTGCAATAACTGAAATGGTTGCTAGGTTTCTGCTTTGTTGCTTGAGTTGCTTTTGGTCCTATGCAAAGATGCATCTCCTCTGTGCTTCTGAGAAAATAATATGCCACTAATTGGGGAGTAAACTTTCAACTACTCCCATTGATTCCTTTACAACTTAAATAGAAGAAAGCTATAGATAGCAGTTGCTAGGAGACCAGCTATGTTAGACCTCTGTATTTATATTACCCAGTAACAGGTAACTGTGATAAATTATCTTCTGTTACCTTGTGGTGATAAAGAGTGTTTCTATGGATTTTTCTTTCCTGTTTCCTTGCATACACTGTGTTCTCATTTTTGACATGTCTCTGAAAATAGTGATCGGGGAGTAGTTGCCTCTTATGTGCTGGGCAAGAGCATTCTGCAGTTCGGATGCAACCACTGAGAAGGTCTTCTCCCCAGTTCCCACCATTCCTGACTTCATCTGGAAGATGTACCTGTAGAAGGGCCTTGATGCAGAGCTTACAGATTTGTATGGGTGAAGCGGTGTGATTTTGGGCCAGAAAGACCGAGAACTACAAGGCATTGAACATTCATTAAAGAATAATACATATCTCTGGGTAGTATCCAACTGTGCCCCAGCACTGGTGCTAATGACCTTGTGCTAGTGTCAACGAATGCCTGTGCAATGTAACTAGCACTTGCTTGGGCAATGGGGGAAAAAAAAACTGATAACGAATACTAGCTATGTTCTGCAAGCATTGGTTTATGCTAGTGCAACATCATTAGTCTTAATGCTAGGACACAGTTTGATACTACCCTCTGATTAAAAACTGCCTTGGGAGCCTCTGAAACACAATATGCAAATAAATCAGTTTTTTTTAAAGGGACCCTAAATGTTAAGAAGGTTGAATCACTGTAGGAAAAGATGGAAATCTTCCCAAATATATTCCTGGCCCCAGAGCATACTTTCAGCAAACTTCTTTCATTTTGAACCATAAGTGACTTCTAAAGTTTTCGTTCCATAAAGGTCTCTAAGGATGCAACCCTACTGGGATGACCCCTGCTAAATGGAAACTTCTGATCTTGGAGGCTTCCAAGTATCCTGTGCTCTGCCAAGCTGCTGCTGGCAGGGTGGGAAAAGTGACAATGTTCATCTCTCCATCCTCCTTTCAAATTTCCCCTCTTTAGACAGGCCTTTGAGCCCATCTAGAGGAGGTATGTGGGCAGCTTTTTCAGCATTCTGGCTCACATGGAGAGCTTCCACGGATAGAAGAGGCTTTCCTCTTCAGACTGTTGCCCTCCATGAGTTGAAGGTGACAAACGTGACAAGGAAGAGGGGCAGGGTGGAGCACTCTTCTTCTCATGCCCTTGCCCTATTCAGGTTGACAATGCCTGAATAGGGCTTAAATTTACCTCAGTCTCTCTGTGGTTAAGAGGCACAAATCTCACTTTGCATATTCTGGTTGCAGTGCAACATTTGTGGTTCTACTTTCCATGTGTCATATCTTCATGAGCCACCAGGAGAACTGTGTTGTTGGGGGGCCAGTATAAATACTGTGAGAAAGAAAGAGAAGCCTGACCATAGAAAGAAAGTTGGGAATATACAGTGCTTGGGAGTCTGTCTTTCCTTTTCCCGGTTCCAGTATGCATTCTCTTCCAGCAGCCCTGACTGATTTATGAACTGCTGAAGCATCATCATTAATGACACTTCGTTTAGACTGCTGCTGGGCACAGTGGCAGCATCTGCCGTCCAGGTTTCAAATGTTCTGTTTGTATAAAGTGAGGTATTAAAGTTGTTTCCTTCCGATACAGCATAAGAGATGAGATGTTTTCTTTTCAGGGAATAACCCTCTTATCTGTATCGCGAGAGCCATCTGTTCAGGAAGAGAGCTGCAAGTGTTGAGAAGAAGTAAGGAGCAGATTAAAGCATAAGAAAAAGAAAAGCCATTTGTGTGGTTTATTCTTCAGGAGGAATCCACTGGGATTCACCGCAGAGAGTGGGGAGCAGGGACAGAGGGAACGTTCAGATTAATTATTGAAGAAACAATAGCCAGAGCCCAAATGTCTAAAATTCTGTCGCATTATTTAAATCACGGATAGAGAGTATTTGGCTGTCCAGATGTTGGACTGCAACTCTCAGCACCATTGGCTATGACAGCTAGGGCTAATGGGAATTGCAGTCAAACAACATCTGAAGGCCCACATGTTCCCCATCCCAATTTAAATGTTCCTGAATTCCACGTTTTGGTTTGGACGTCATAATTCAGGGGGTCTCCAACCTTGTTTCTCCCTCTTCCTAGCCTCTAGACTTGCTCTTTGTCTCCCCGCTACCCCTTTGCCTTGCATCCTTTTCCTACCCTCTGAACAGCTGATCAGTGGCAAGATCAGGAACAGGACGGAGAATTTCACACCCTAACGTTTTCCGTGTTTTTTTGTTTTGTTTTGGAAAGGCGCAGGGAACTCTGCAGACACATTGGAGGTGCCTGCAGGGACTGTGTTGGGATCCCTGCCATCCCTGCTAAACTTTGGTGACTTGAACAAGTAGGAATGAACCACAGCGAGTCCCAGGCATGCACCCTCCCCGCTCCTCCTTGTGCATAGCTGGGAACAGTTCAGTTTGTCAAGTCATGTGGACTGACAAACTCTGGCTAACATGAACTAAGGTTAGTTTCAGACAAACCAACTTCAACTTATTGAAGCTGGCTTTTTTAAATTAACCATAATTAAGATTAACCACAGTTCTGGGTCAGATCACACACCAAATTGTGGTTTATCAGTGGAAGCAAAAGCTTTCAAAATTCTCCTCCCAGCTGTGGCAAAATAGAGATGGAAGGACCACATGAGCTTGAGCTTTGCTGCATCTCATTCCTACTTATTCAGGGCATGCTAAACTATAATTTAGCAAAGGAATTGGGAATGTGTGGCCTTCCACTTGCTGTTGGACTCCAGTTCCCATCAGCCTTAGTCATTGTTGCCAGTAGTGAGGGATGATGGGGGTTGCAGCCCAATACATCCCCCATCTCTGATTTAGCTTGACATATATGTGTGGCTTCTATCAATAAAGCTGCTAGGTTGACTTCTCTTTGAAACTCAATATAAGATGTAACACAAAACACCAGCCAGATAGCAGTCCTTGGGAGACTCTTTTTCTTCAGCATGATAGGAATTATGGTCAGTATGTTCCTGATTCTTTTGAGCTGCCTGTTGACAAGGGAGGGTGGGTTACAAAGGCAAGATTTGTTTACTGGATTGGATGAAGCATGTGAAAAGTGAGTGCCATAAGTCACAATGAAACTGGGCAGCTGGAGCATTCTAATGTGCTGTTGAAAGCTTCCCTTTAATCTCTCATCAGGAAGAAAACGTTTTGTTCATTGAGTATTTCATAATACGTCTGCTTCATTCGCCCTTTCCATGCTGCACATCCTAGTTATTCAGAGGAGGCTTAGGCAGACTTGCATTAGCATACGTTACAATTTGATAGAGGAAGATTTTCGTAACATTACATAGTTTATCAGAAAAATAGCATTCAAATTGGAGTGGAAGCAAAGAAGCAGCCAAATCCGGTACGCAGGAGAGTTTTGTGTTTATGGGGTTATATTACTTTCTCTGCCTCTGGTATTATTAAGGCTAATATGTGTTGAAAATTTGAAATCAGAGTAGGTTTCTGAAGGTTTTTCTTTCTTTTTTTCTTTGGCATGCATATGCATGCACTCAAGGTAATTTGATGCAGTTTAGATACCCCTAATAACCTTTTAACTGTTTCTGTTTATTTACTGCACTTTTGTCACACTCTTCCTCCAAGGAGATAAAGGCAGTGCATATATAATTCTCACAACTAGATACTTAGTAGATGAGCTTCATGGCTGGTAAGGTTTTGAACCTGGGTCTCTACAGCCCAAAAGTCCAGTCTTTGAGCCACTACATTGCATTGGTTGTCTGGTGTTGAATGTGGCAGTAATATTGATGGTGGAGGAAATGGCAGCTCAGATGCCAGCCGTTTCCACATTTGACCCTTCCACATGTCCTTCATGGGAAAGTAGGAAAGCACAGAAGCAGTAAACACAAGACACAAGATTTTATGTCTGGCTCTCCTACAGTCCTTGTTGTGTCAGAATCATATTTACCATCAAGATTTGGACGAGGGCTGTGGAACCTTTTTCAGCCTACGGACCAAATTCCATTTCAGAAAAGCTCTCGTGGCTAGATTCCAGTGGTGAGCAGGGCTGAATGAAAAAGGGATGGGGCCAAAATGCCAGCATGTTGAAGCTTGAACTTTTTGCCAGTACCGACATCTCAGGAGAGGCATTTCAAACTTTTAGAATGGGAGGCGGGGAAACACCAAAGCCGCAAAACCATCAAATAGTCAGGAAAGGGGCAGGGCCACAGGAAGGGGGAAGGGGGCATCTGGGCAATCCTGAACAATGGGATTTGGCCCCCCAGGACCTGAGGTTTTCCACCCCTATTTAGTTGGCTAGATTACATGCACGCATATACTTTTCATTGTTGTCAGGAATTAATCTATGAATGATTGAATGTAAGATGGTGGCGTTTACCCCACCATCTTACATGGTGGGGTAAACAAAACAAAGTATGGACAGGTGATGTTGAGTATATGGTGTAAGAGGGGTTCCTGGCCCTGCAGGACGGACTGAGCAAAAGGGGAAAACATTTGCACACATCTGCTATTCAGTCCTACCTAACTTCTTGAGCAATTACCTAATTGTCTAATAGCAATTGTCTATCCGGAGTGGACTGGAGATGGTGGCTGATCCTAACCCCATCTGAAATTTTCCAGGTTGGCTTAGGGTGATCATTTGTAGCCCTCTACCTTCTGCAAATTATGCTAGAGTGCCTGCACCTGCAGATCTGGGTCAATAAGAAGCGACAGTGTATGAGCTCATCCATATCCTATGTTCTCGTTCTCTCTGCTGTATTTTTTTACTCTCCTATCTGTGTGTCTCTCACAGGTTAGTGTCTCTCTTGGAGATGTTTTCCTTGGCCTCAAACCCCCAAAGAGTGTCTTCTTTTTTTTCTTGTGAAACACCCAGTTGTATGAATAACCAATGCTAAAGTGCATGCATACATGCATATGTTTTATTGTTTTGACAGACTGGATAACAAAAGAGGATCTTGAGAATGTCCTGCAGAAGTTCACTGGAAACATCATGCAAGTTCCCCCACTGTAAGTGCTTTGATTACAAGTTGACCGCATCCTTGGAAAACCTGCCTGCAGAGGCTCATTTTGCTGGTAGTAGAAAGTGACCTCTGCACAGCAGAAAACTGGCAAGTTAAGAATGAATTAACTTGACAGAATTGTGGCCCAGAGTGACATTGACTTGAACAGCACATGCAAAAAGCCCCTTGATGCTGTTTTTTTGGCCTAAATTTCGGCCGTTCGGCTAATGTTTCTCTTGCCTTGACTATTTTAAGACAAAATTAGTTGGTATTGCTTAATGGGCAATGTTGCTATTCATGAGGCTTTATAGATACCAAAAGTATCTACAACCGCCCGGAGAGCTTGTGAACCGCCCAGAGAGCTTCGGCTATTGGGCGGTATAGAAATGTAATAAATAAATAAATAAATAAATATAAATAAAAGTAAGGGTGTTCTGAATGAAGTGTTCCTGTGATGGAAGCTTAAGTCAGGCCATCTTACACACTAATTGCACTTTCTATGAAAGACCAAGGAGTTCGTATCAAATGAAATGTGCAAACATCACTCACCCTTCTTGGTAGACGTCCATCCCATTATGGAACCCTGTGTCAGGATGTATGTATAACCAGAAGGTGATAAGGAATATGGTAGGTGTCTTCCATTGGGATGGGCTTATGTTTTCTCTTTAGCCTGGCATATTACCCTGAGGCCTTATTTGGTGTCTCTGCTTCCCCTTACCATTTGATGAAGAGAAAATTATGAGATTCTTTGATTACTTTCCTTTGTGCTCGAAAAAGAAGATGGCAGAGATTTTCCAATAAGGATGGTACCGAAGGCTGAAACTGTACCACTGGGTAACATATGTTCCCTAAATAAGCAATTATTCTGACAGCTGGTTTGATCTCGGGGAAAAGGTTCTTATTTTGATTAAATTAACGGGAAAGCCAGTGCTTACCAAAGGTACAACTCAGATACTACTCTAGGTCTGTGGTGCTACTTTGGTTGCTGAGCTCAAAGTACCGATGTTATAGTAAGATTCAGAATTGCCTCCTAAATCCAATCCTACAATATGAGTGACTGTCTAATTCTCCTAAATCAAGGGGAAAAGGATGGAATATCCTAACTGATGGAAAGTTCCAGTTGACATGCCCTGTTAGTTTCTAACTTCACAAACTATAAACTGGGCTATAATCATTATTCTTATCTAGCTGCTATATCAGGATTTTTCTTTGGTCAATTCAGATTTCAGTGGGTCTGTTAGACAGACAACATGCTAAGCGATGATGGTTAAGAGTTTTGAGCTAATGATGATAGCTGAGCGTGTCATGTGTAGGGTGTTTTCCATAACCATGGTGGCTATATAAGCACGGTTTAACCACTCTCACTAACCATGTGCTGTGGTTAACTAAGCGCAGCCATAGAGCTGCCATTAGAAGCATGAATAATCTTGCGTAAATGGTGGCTATAGAGCTGCTATTTCCTTGAAGTATCTTTTACGCAGAATAATGAGCCACCATTTTTACGCATAATGGTGGCTCACAAAAGGAACGGGCAGCCACACATCAATCCCCAGGTGCTCACTGAGCCATCTAGCAGCTCACGTGGTGTGGCGAGCAGTGGCAAAATTTGCAGACCCCAGGGCGAGCGGCGGACAGTCTGTCGAACTCTACCCGTGTATCTGATGTACGCAATATCCCTAGCTGGGAGTGAAGATGTCTTTGATCCCATGCTGCTGTTATCAGCACAGCGACTGTGTGCACTTATTGCTGCCAAGCACAAACACCTGCGAAAACGTCCCTGAGCTAATGTCCAAGAGGCATGAAAACCTCTTCCCATGGTTCTCCAAGTAGTTACAGAAGAGTGGCTCCTCTTGCACCCCGCAACAGTGCAAGCAGAAGCCACATGTGCTCAAGAAGGGTGGAGGGTGGCTAGGCAGGGTGGGTAGTGCATGTATGAAGGGAGCACTCAACATAGTTAGTGCTAACCACCATGCACTGTAATGGGAACCACCCTTCCCCAAGTTATGTCTGAACAGGGACAGGGGCTCTTAATGGTCCTTCAATGTTTTAGTGAGAATATTTGGAAACCACTCCAAAATTAAAACGTGCAAAAAATAATTGAAGAACATGCATTACTTTTACAATCTTTTAAGTTTGTTTTGTTGTGTAATTATTCATATCCTCTTATATGTGCTCTTCAATCAGCTATTCTGCCCTGAAGAAAGATGGACAGAGGTTGTCAGATCGGGTTAAGAAAGGAGAAGCTGTGGAAGCAAAGCCTGCCAGGCCAGTTATGGTCTACAGTCTCGCTCTCAAAAACTTCAAGCCACCCTTGTTCACGCTTGGTAAGAGTCAAAAGCACTGGACGTTAGTCTTGCTTGTTTGATCAGTCTGTCTGTCCATATGTATTCATATATAGATATAGATATAGTATATATACATATATACATGTACGCACACACACAAACACACATATGTGAGCACACAATACATATCTACATATGTGCACAGCACACTCCTCTATTTCTACATCGTAATATATTAATGACCCTTTAGAAAAAAGAAGACAACTTACCATATAGATCTGTGCTTTAAAAGAAGCATAGAACCCAATGACTCTTCTCCCCTCTTCCAAATTGCAAAAAAACAACCCTTCTCTCTTTTCAGCTAAATCTCTAGTTCATGCTTTACTCATTTCCCACTACTACAATCTCTGTCTCTTTGGCTTTTCTCTTTCACATCTGAGTTCTTTCTATCGCCTCTATCCATGTCTTTGTGGAACTCCCTGTCATGATGTTAGTTCCTGGGATGGAGCGGGGACCTGTCTATTTCCCCCCGTCTACCTCTGTAAGGTGCAATGTCTATTTATAACACTGTATAAAGAATAATTAAAAATGCAAATTGCCAAGGGTAAATCAAAGAACTGTCCTGTCACCTCCAATATCAGTAAAATACAAATGACCTTTTCTCAGTTAAAGAACTAGAATCAGTGATATGGCTATTATCTTAATGGGGTTAAAAGTGCTGGTCTTAACCTTTAAACTGATAAACGGTTTGGAAGCAGATTGCCTTCTTCCATGTGGAGATCTTCTTCAGGAGCCCTGATTCAAATTTCCTGACCAAATGAAATGAGATAAGGCACCCTGGTTATGGAACAGACTTCCAGAGGCAGTCCTCAATGCTAAAGCTCACCTCTGGAACATAGGCAATTGTAAGAGTCCTGTTGACCATGTGTAGAGGCTGTAGAAGAAACGGTGGCTATGTGCATGGCCGTCCATTCTGTAGCAATAGAATATCAATGGGTCCCAATTCAGAATCTCTGAAGACATTTCTCTGGACCTTACCCTGTGATTCAATGGTCCTGTGTTCCATAAAGAGCCTATTAAGGGCATTAGTGGTATTACTGCTGAGCCTTGTTCCTGATAGTTAGACAGAAATAACAACTATGCTCTCTTTTATATCAAGTCTGATGAAAGGGTAGTATAGACGGAGGCAGTATGTTATGCTGGTTAGTAAGGCTAACATTTTGAGGTTGTGTTTGGCTTGCACCCCTTTTGCACAAGCCATGTTTCAATGTACGGCATAATTTCAGTGGCCGCTTTTATCGATTGGATGATTTGCAACAGTTTACTGTGGACAGGGTGGCGAACGAGAGGGAAATTTTGAAACGTTTTTAGTCTTGCTGCGTGTGTGTGTTGTGCCCAGACTTTTAAAGTTCTCCCAGTGCTTTAAAAACATTCGTAGTTGTTTTTTGCTAGCGCTTTAAAATAACTGTTTTTCATCACCTGTAGGTAAATATGACCTCATGTGGCATCTTTTCCTTCTTTTTCCCCCGAACAAAGAGCCTGAAGTCCTTACTGAAATCTTGCAGCTAGTGGTTATAAGGTGAATGATGATGGAACTGGTGCATTTTATTTCTGTTTGCTTTTCTCTCTTCACCGCCTTCACAATCTCATCCACACATATGTTACAGGATGAATAATTTATATTAGAACCCATAAATATTTTAATCACTCTCTTGTTTGCTTAGTGCATTTTTACATTTCTATGTAAAGTAGATTTTTGTATTACACCGGCAATTTACCATGTCACTGTTAACATTCCAGATGTTGAATGTGGCGGTGGCTTTTATGTCAGAAGCTTGGTCAACGACATTGGGAAAGGTAGGCACAGACAAAGTGCAATCACCTGGGGAGCAAATGTTCCCGTTAATAGAGCAGACTATTTATGCTTGCGGTATCTCTGGCTGCCAGATGTATGTGCGGGGTCTGCTACTCCGTTTGCTGTGGCTTTGACTTTGTTAACACTAAGTGAACTTGACTATAAGGGAGTCTGATGAGGGAAGAAATAAAATGGTAAAAAGGCAATGAAATTAGTGGCAGAGAATAAAATCTCTTTTTTTCCTGCAAGATAAATAGATTAGGAAGGTAACAGAAGGAAGTTCTTACCTCTAAAGGTGATAGTAATTCTTTGAAACCAGAATTTGCAGAGACTACTCCAGAACATGAGATAACCATCTTGTCTAGAATTTCCCTCCCATCTTTGTGATCACTTAATCACCTTTGCCTCGGACCTAAAGTGTGATCCGTTTGAGGAATTTTTATGTAGCTATACTTCATCCAGAGAGTAACATGTTCATTGATAATTAGGCAAGTTGCCCAAGTTCAACCATTTTTAGAAATCTAAGCTACTTTAGCTTCTGTTCAGCATGTACAGAACATATACCAATAGCTGTCCACTTAGAATAGCTGATGCTATACTTGCTTGTGGGCGATACCTAATTCAATAAGTTTATTGCCCAACTCATCTGCCTATAATAGGCTTGGAGGGGCAACCATGTAATATTAACAGTAGCTCTGTTAGTGGCAGCTATGTGAGCAGGGTGGGAAGTCTCCTGTGTGTGCATTTCATTTTTAAAGAAACCAGTTTGTTACCCATGAACACTGTTTGTGGAGAAAAAACAAATCTAAAAAGGTTTAACTTAACCGACTGTATTTATTGCAACAGTCAAAGTGTTGTATCTTCTATCTGAACTCCCTTAAATACAATGTTCTTTGTGTAAATTCCAGGGCAGCCACTGTAACGTCCTTGTTCTGGTCCATCAGCCACTTGAATCTTGAGGTTTGCCAATGAGCGCACACGACTCATGGCGACGTAGAGTTGTCCATGGCAGAAGACAGATGTAGGCAGATAGATGCCAACTTGGTCCATGGCCTGTCTCTGATTTGTTTACAGGCTGTATGTTACTGGCATATCATTGCACTTTGGCCTGCACCTGTGTTTATAAAGATGCACTGAGACTTTTTTATGTTCATAATTTGATTTTGTTCCAATTTACATTTAATTATACTTGACATTTTTTGATATTAATAGAAAAAACTTTACAGTACATTGTTATAGAAGATTGCATAATTCTTAAAATAAAAAACTATATGGACATAATCTTTGAATTATAGTGGAAACTGTTGTTGTTCGTGTAATCTGCATGCCAAGAGCTTTCCAATGAAGTGTGTTTCATGAGAATCAGTGAACGGGAAAGAAGTCAAGAAAGGATGAGCAACTAACCCTTGACTTTGAATTATATACATAAAATCAGGAGAAAGTTACATGCAACTTATAACTTGTAGTTAAATTAGAAATCTTATCACAAAACGTGTCTGCACAATATAGGGAAATAAAGGCCTTGTTCACATGTTAAGCCAGAGGGTGGTTTATCGCTGTGTCTGATAAGCAAACAATGCATGGTTTGTTAATCAACAACAACCCAGAAAGAGAACCCATGGAAATTGTAGACCCCTAACCCTGTTGTAAAGTATATCAGTATCATTATCCTCCTCCTTGCAGAAGAGGGTGAGGAGGCTGAGACAGAGACAGAGAGAGAGAGAGAGAGACAGAGAGAGAGAGAGAGAGAGAGGCTTGCCTAAAGCAAGCTAGTTCATGGCAAAGGCAAGATTCAAACCAGGGACTTATGATTCATAGCTCATTCTTTTAGCCACTATTCTACACAAGCTGTCGGCTTGATATTTTAAGAATACATTATCAGAAATGTACATTTAAGTGTTTTAAAAATAGTATGCACTGCCATAGTGATTACGCTGAACATAGTATCATTTAACTATCTTTTCCCACTGGGATCCTGATTTAAATAATATAAAATGTTGGTGTGCCTTTTTTCAGTTTGGTTTTTTTGTTTCCTCTCTTTTGATGCTATAGAGCTTTCTTCCTGTGCCACGGTGCAGGAGCTCACCCGAACCAAACAGGGACTGTTTACACTGGAAGAGCATGCTCTTTATGAAGACAAATGGACGATTGATGGAATTGCCCAGGCCCTGGAGTGTTGCATGTCTCTTCTCCAGGCAGAGCCATCTCGTAAAAAATTAAAGACAGAGCTGTCTGAAGAGCATGCCGTGAGCTGTGAAGATAAGTGATAAGTCAGGCCAAGGAAAAAGACTGAATGACTGAGACGTTTTAAGATTGCTCTGGGATTGTCTTGTCTTAACCTGTAAATTTACAGTCCTGTGCGTGGAGGATGACAAATTGCAATGCAATGAAAATGTTACCTTTCTATCGTTTCTGCTCATGCTGAGACACACAAGATGTCCAGTGTTTATTTCCTCTCATAATATCCATGTTGCATTGTAAATATATTTGTCATGGGAGCAGACTCATCGGTAAACCCTAGAAAGGAGTTTGCAGAGCACTTCTTTTAATTACTATTGTTATTATTTGATTTTAGTTCCATGTTAGTTTTATGTTACTTAGGCAATCATTGCTCAGTTATCAAAGTAAAAAAAAACTTTACAAAGCAGTTTACAATATTATACAGGTATAAAAAATCATTTAAAACAACAATTTAATATAGCAAACAATACAATAAAAATAGCCACTTGAAAATATGCATCCAATAATGCTGTTTCCAGTCTATCAGCCTATGACCTTGTTCAGATGACATGCTAAGCCATGGTGGTTAAACATTTTGAGCTAAACATTATAGCTTAGCGTGTTGTGTGAACCATGACTTAGTGTGTCATGTGAACCATTCCTATGGTTTAAACACCCTCACTAACCATTTGCTGCAAAAGTGTTATCGGCCTAAAAATGGCTTAATGTGTTGTCTGAACAGGCCCAATGTAACATTAGCCTATAGAGTCTTTGCCCCATTAAAGACTAACACAATTATTATGGCATGAGCTTTTGTGAACTGCAGTTTATGATACGATATGTAAGAGCCTTGCTTAATGTACTGAGAAATGGTAAGTTTTTATTTATAACTATCCCAGTTGATTTGAGAGGAGGGCATGGAATTATGTTTCTACACATAACAAAATTACCTGAGATACTGGTTCACTTTTTCTTCCTTTCAACCCCACCACCATCACTTCCCAAATCTCCTAGTTTAGAGTCTGACAAATATTCCTGTATATGCGATGGAATAAATGCCAAAGATCTTAATTTAGTATATATTTTTACAGCAAGGGTCCCTTTAAAATACTTGGAAGTGAAACTCTGACCCTTTCTTAACAATCACTTCTGTGTGTCTTAAAGTGGATGAGTAGCATCACCCTTTTTTGGCAGAAGGTTCAGAGCAAACTTCATGCTACGTCCAGTTAATATAAGGAATTGAGTACCCCAAAATGTTGAGGTAGCCTTGTTGGATTAATTACAATCAATAAATGTATACCCTTTTATTAGATTTATATCCCACCTTCCTTATATGGAATTCAAGGTGGCATACATAAGGATCCCAGGTGGTCTCCTATCGAGGTGCTGGTCAAATCCAAATCTGCTGCATTCTGTGCCTTCAGACCATGGCCTGGTTCAAGAAGGTGATAAATTTGTAAAGTTGATATGACCATGACGGTTGAAACAACAAATAAACAATGAATGGAAGGTGGTAAGTATGTATTAATGTCTTTCAGTCTTAGTCAAAGAATATCCTACTGTAACATATTGGAAATCCATTATCCCATGTCACACATTTAGATTACTGATTGCAGCTGTTCATACAAATACATTTTTAGAAAGAAAATTTACACAGATCTATACCCACATATGTAAGAAAAAAGGAACACAATGTACTATGAAGTCTACTTATGTATAAAAAGAAAAATCAAATGCAATATTAACAGTTGTTTCCCCATTAAAAAGTGGCAGCCTGTGTGGAATATAAAGATATGGTATTTCATGTGTGTTTTTATTTTGACATGCTTCTGTTAGCAATCTTGATAGAGTGGCTGTATTGATCCTTCCATAGCCACAGCCTTAGAATGCCAATAAGATTTAGAGCTAGTGTTTAATTGTTGGGTCACTTTTTGCCTAGATTTCAGACCTAGGACCTATCTTTAACCCAACCATGCAACCCTGTAGTGCATCTTGACAGACCAGTTGAAGACCAATGGCCTAGAAGACCATGGCTACGTAGAGCTAATAGGACACTAAAAGTATCCCATTAGTACTAATCAGATGTGCCTCTATTTATCTGATAAAGATCCATAGATGTGCTTTACAGTGTGTTTCCTTTTCAAAGAATTGGCGTGTACATTGCTAGTTCTATAGTGAACCTTTCCTTCTTCCCTGGGCCAAATCCATTTCAAATTCTCAACACATCATGCCTCTAATTATCATAAATGCTCCCAAGAGAATCCTACCAGATATATTAGCTGTCCTCTGTGTTTTAGTCTTTTCTAAAAATAGGTATTAATGCATTGTGTATCTTCTCTGGATCAATGTTTCCAGATTTCTGTAAAGCTGCTCAAGTTGAGAGATTCTTGACATGGATAACATTGGCAAAGTCTGTATCCTCCAGGTGAAAATGCTGTTGGCATATCAAACTAAGGTGACTAAAAAGGACTCTAGGCAGCAGTCAATACCTGAAAATCAACAACAAAGCTGGTAGTGGGGCATACCTAAACTTCATACTTGATCCTCCAGGGAATATAATCCCATCAAGGACAATCAACTCTACCTTCCTCAGATCAAGTGTGGAACCCTCCTCCAGATGCTCCCTCTTTCTGAGGTAAGATATGTGGCAGCTGTGGAGAGCACCTTTTCATATATGGAATGCTCTCACTCCCTGGAGCCTACTTTGATGTCTTTCTGGTTCCAGGCAAAGACCCCTTTTTCTTCTTCCAGACCCTTTAAATAATTACTGAGTTGTTTTATCTGCTGCAGTCTACTTTTCTGCTATATTCTTATTATTGCATGAGATTTTAGTTTGATATTATTGTTTTAGTTTTAAAACTGTGTTTGAACTGCCCTGGAAATACTTAAGGGAAATTTCTATAATAAGCCATTATATTCTTACTTGTCTCTAAAAGTTTATATTGGAATCCAGTTGTGCATATCATCTGAAAACATTTCAAGTAACTGTGGGTTGGTTCCAAAAATTGCGCTTCCACATGCAGAAAGGCATCTTCCTCTCAAGGCCGGGTGTTTCATACGGTGGGCTATAGGGTATTGTGCCAGAAAAATGAACTGAAATCCAAAGATGTCCATCCACTGGCATTAGAGCTTTTTTCTTTTTACTTCTTACTTAGGTGGAAGCAGAAGAACTATAGCATCTACCAGTTATAAAAATATACAAACGCTTGGGCCAGCATTTTTGAAACAGGGCTAGCAACTATTTTCCATCCAGTTGACACTTCTTCAGAATCAACTGTAGGTTTGCAATAATACTTTAAAGCATTATATACAGCCTCTCCACATGTTTCCTCAGTGCATACAGGATGAAAGAGAAAAGATGTTCAGATTAACACAATCATGTCCAATAAGCACTTCTTTACACAGTTGTCTCACTTGTTATGGGATGGGGGCGGATACCTTTTACATATAGCTGCTTCAGCTGTAACATGTGAAATGGCCTTGAGTACCTTTTCCCTCCATGCGATTACCTTTAATTGAAGATATGAATAAAAATGAGTGCTGCAGTGAAAGAGTAAGTGTATATTTTTCCAAAGAAATATTATCCAGGGCACATCATATGAATACTAATTATCTGGTGGGAGATGAACTCTTTTCTTGGGGAAGAAGAACGCTTCGCCTTAAAGTTATTGTTGAGCAAACCAGGAGTATATTTCAAAGAAGTCTATAACTGTTCACATGACACACTAAGCCACAGTGGCTAAGCACTTTAAGCAAAACATTACGGCTTAGTGCATCATGTGAACCATTCCTAACCATTGTGGCTACATAACCATGTTTAAACATGCCCACTAACCATTTGAGAAAAAGAGGAGCCTTTACAAATGGGTTGAAGCAGATAAACAGAAAAGGACCTATGAGTAAGTCACTGTAAGTTCCCCAACTAGTTAAAATTAAAGCTTTGAAGCAAAAAATGAAGCACAACGCTTTAATTCTAACTAGTCGGGGAACTTACAGTGACTTATTCATAGGTCGTTTTGTGTTCGTCTGCACTAACCATTTGCTGCAAAAGGGTTAGTGGTCTAACGATGTCTTAGCGTGTTGTCTGAACTGGTTATGGAGACTAACAACACAATGTTTTGGAGAAACTATATGTGGCTACATTGTTGCTAGAAGTAGCATACTTTATAGTAATGGGCTGTCCTTGGATTGTCTTAAAATTAACTGATAGGTTTTTCTTTTTATTATTTTAACAATTAGTATCCTGCTTTTCTTTATAAAAAATAAACTTAAAGCAGCTTACAAAATAAAAACATCACGCAATCAACTTGTAAAATGCATCCAATAGAAAAGTATCAAAACCGAAACAAACAATAATATAACAAAAAATAAGAGTGTAGCAACACAAAAATAAAATTCTCTGAATACAGAAAATGTATTGGCTAAAGGCTTTGAGCCAGCTGTTTGGGCCAGACATCTAAAGGGTGAAGTGTCAGTACTTGCCAAGTTTCCCTTGGGAGGACATTCCACTGAGTAGGCTCAGGAAAAAGATGCATGATGCTATTTTGTGTTTAAGCCATAAAAATATTTTAAGTAGAAGTATTGTAATACTGGGGATATCATTTTGAATAACTATTTAACTAATAACTCGCTTGCATAATTATTTAAATACACTCAAGGGTACGGATGTATGGAACTCCATTACATTTGTGTTTTATGGATTGCCTGGTACCTTTTGTTACATCATCCACTCATGGAACGAATTGGGTTTTTTTTTTTTCTAATTTCCCAGAAATGTGCAAATCCCCACCCACCCAAATGTGCATTTTCCTGCTTTAACCTGTGAAGGAAATGCAAAATGTTGGCTGTTTTTTGTTTTGTTATTTTACTTATTTTTCTCCAACTAAATTTGCATGGAATTCCAGAAAGTACACACACACACACACACAGAGAGAGAGAGAGAGAGAGAGAGTCCACAAATTCTTGGAAGCCATGCGACCTGGGAAAAGCCAGTCTGATGTGGAATCTGCGGGTCAGATTCATAGAAATCTGAACTCATTTGATTCCATTCTCTGAAATTCCTACTCAGGGGTAAATGTGAATGTGCATTACATAGATATATAGGTATGCAAATAGTTGTTCCTTTGGTTCACTGGTTAGCTTTATCGTCACACAAAACTTCTGCATGTTTTAAATCTTACTGTGATAAACCTGCCCACATAAACCACCTAAATCCTGAATTGTTATGCCAATGTTGGGCTTCTAGGCACAAGCAGAACTATATTCCCTTGATAATTAACTGAGCCAAAAGATGGTGGTGCTTAAACTTGTGAACTCTGCACATGTCACAGTGACCAAGGGATTTTTTAAGCCCTGGGTAATTGTGAATAAGTGAGAGCGAGTCAGCGCACTGGCTCCCAGTCACCTGATCCCTCCAGCGGCAAACGAAAGGAGCTAAACAATAATGCTCTGACTGCATTATTTTTTCATGAAATCTGTACGCGGAACACTGGGTTGTTGGGGGGAAGAGACATCTCAGAGATCAGAAATACCATGGGGACTTCTCTTTCTCCCCAGGTAGGAGGCGGGGCTTGGAAGGGGAGGGGCTTGCAGAGCCTGCTCAACCCGACAAATTGCACCTAGATCATGCTCTCTTCATTTGAAATACTCAGTTCAAGAGAGTCCAGCCCTTCTGAAATATTATGCCTTGGGGTCTTTCTGATTTGAAGGCTCTGCTTCAACCAAGATATAAAATCCCAATAAACACTTGGAATAACCTACCACATGAACCTTTAGAGCTGCCATGGATGATGTGGCAGAACCTGTGGTTTGTGCTGAGGCCAGCTAGATCACTATCTTATACTCTGCAAGGCTGTTCACCCCTGCCCTGCTATGGCAGAGTGGATAGCTCAGTGCTAGAGTACGTTCTTTGCATGCATAACATCAATCTATGACATCTCTAGTTAAAATAGCGCTGCAGAAAAGGGCCTCTGCTGGAAGCCATGAAATGCTGCTGCTAGCAAAGTAAATGACATGGACCAATGACCTGACTGCTCTATTCACTGCAATAAAAGCTTTTTATATTGGGCAAAAAAATGCCAGAACTGGTTCAGGCTAATATGATTTTTGCTGAGCGAGCGCCATTGAAGATGTTGTGGAATGACAATCGCTTACTTAAAAATTGCAATGACAACAGCTAGCTTGACCTTCAGCTTGTCATTGCCACCCAATAACACCCTCATTAGGCATTATTATTGTGGAGGACTGATTTGAACAATGGAGAACTTAAGCTTATTTTTAAAGCCATCCGGCAACAACCAGGAGGAGAGCATTCTCTGTAGTGGTGCCCATACTGTGGAATAGCTTTCCCCCCAGATATAAGACGTGCATGCACCAGCACTCCTATAATTTTGCCACATGCTGAAGACTCTTTTGTTTACCTTGGAATTTGGTGGCTTGTAATGTTTTAAATTCTAAGTATGTTGGACAGTCTGTAATTTTATTATAGTTTTATATCGTATTAGAATTTGTATATACATTTTTAGTCTTATTCTTGTACACCACCTTGGAAATGGTAACATGAAAGGTGGTATATAAATACTGGAAACATGTAATTCATGCCCCAAATGTACATGCATTTAAACTGGTTAGGAACATAAGAGCCAAGCTAGATCAGACCAACGGTCCATTTAGTCTAGCTTCTTCTTTCCCACAGTGGCCAACCAGACACCCTTGGGAAGCCCACAAGCAGGCCGTGAAAGCAACGGCTGTTGTCCCTACTCCACCTTCATCAACTGGTATGCAGTGGCATACTGCCTTTGTATCTGAAGGATCTGGTTAGTTATTATTGCTAATTTTAAAAATCCACTTTAAAAGCTATCTAAAGTAGAATCATTGAATCAGAATAGTAGAGTTGGAAGGGGCCTATGAATAGTGGCCATCACTACAGGCTGGTTTAGACCAGAGGTCTTCAACTCATGGATCACACCACAGAAGTGGGTCATGACGCCAAGTCAGATGAGTCACAACAAAGTAGCTTCTAATGTATTTAGCACATGATAGTTTATGATACTTTACTATTTGGTAGTAGAAATTATAGTTTACTACTTCATGTGAAATCCAAAATCACTGCTATGCACTGCAAAGATGGCCTGACATTATGTGGGGGATAGTGACCTTGGATGGAGCCCACTATATATTTCTCTGGAGATAATTCCATAAGGCGAGAGCCACTATTGAGAAGGCTCTATCTGTGGTGCCTGCCAAACTTACTTATCTTAATAGTGAGCCAATGAATAAGGCTCTGAAGATGATCCTAAAACATGGACAGAGTCATACAGGTCAAAATAATCTGGATCCAGCCCATTTAGGGCTTTGAAACAGCACTTTAAATTTGGCCTGGAACAAAAGTTCCTTTTGTTATTCCTGAATCTTCTGCTTGAATCTAGTGCCAATCAGTTCCGTTGGGTGTTTCAAACTTCTAGTGACTGCAGTAATAAAGTACAAGTTTTTTTCTGTCTAAACATACTGCTTACTGCTTAAACTCAGAAGTCAGATATCCCCCCCCCCGGTGGTCCTTTTTTAAAAAAAGAAGAAGGAAAAAACAGATAAAAGCAGTCTTTAATTCAATCTGTTAGTATCATAAATTCATAGAATCATAGAATAGCAGAGTTGGAAGGGGCCTACAAGGCCATCGAGTCCAACCCCCTGCTCAATGCAGGAATCCACCCTAAAGCATCCCTGACAGATGGTTGTCCACCTGCCTCTTGAATGCCTCTAGTGTGGGAGAGCCCACAACCTCCCTAGGTAGCTGATTCCACCATCGCACTGCTCTAAAAGTCAGGAAGTTTTTCCTGATGTCCTGCCGGAATCTGGCTTCCTTTAACTTGAGCCCGTTATTCTGTGTCCTGCAGTCTGGGAGGATTGAGAAGAGATCTTGGCCCTCCTCTGTGTGACAACCTTTTAAGTATTTGAAGAGTGCTATCATGTCTCCCCTCAATCTTCTCTTCTCCAGGCTAAAAATGCCCAGTTCTTTCAGTCTCTCTTCATAGGGCTTTGTTTCTAGACCTCTCATCATCCTGGTTGCCCTCTTCTGAACACGCTCCAGCTTGTCTGCGTCCTTCTTGAATTGTGGAGCCCAGAACTGGACGCAATACTCTAGATGAGGCCTAACCAGGGCTGAATAGAGAGGAACCAGTACTTCACGTGATTTGGAAGCTATACTTCTATTAATGCAGCCCCAAATAGCATTTGCCTTTCTTGCAGCCATATCGCACTGTTGGCTCATATTCAACTTGTGATCTACAACAATTCCAAGATCTTTCTTGTTTGTAGTATTGCTGAGCCAAGTGTCCCCCATCTTGTAACTGTGCATTTGGTTTCTATTCCCTAAATGTAGAACTTAGCATTTATCCCTATTAAATTTCATTCTGTTGTTTTCAGCCCAGCACTCCAGCCTATCAAGATCACTTTGAAGTTTGTTTCTGTCTTCCAGGGTATTAGCTATCCCACCCAATTTTGTGTCATCTGCAAATTTGATCAGCGTTCCCTGCACCTCCTCATCCAAATCATTAATAAAAATGTTGAAGAGCACTGGGCACCCCACTCGTTGCCTCTCCCAAGTTTGAGAAGGTTCCATTGATAAGTACTCTTTGAGTCTGATTCTGTAGCCAACTGTGGATCCACCTAATAGTTGTTCCATCTAGCCCACTTTTAGCTAGTTTGTTAATCAGAATGTCATGTGGTACTTTGTCAAAAGCTTTGCTGAAGTCAAGACATATGACATCCACAGCATTCCCACAGTCCACAAGGGAGGTTATCCTATCAAAAAATGAGATCAAATTAGTCTGACAGGATTTGTTCCTGACAAATCCATGTTGGCTTCTAGTAATCACTGCATTGATTTCAAGGTGTTTACAGATTGACTTCTTTATAATCTGCTCCAGAATTTTCCCAGGGATGGATGTCAGACTGACTGGTCTGTAGTTCCCAGGTTCCTCCTTTTTGCCCTTTTTTGAAGATAGGGACAACGTTAGCCCTCCTCCAGTCATCCGGCACCTCACCCGTCTTCCATGATTTTGCAAAGATAATAGACAAAGGTTCTGAGAGTTCTTCCGCTAGCTCCTTCATTACTCTTGGATGCAGTTCATCGGGCCCTGGAGATTTGAACTCATTCAAGGAAATTAGGTGTTCTTTGACCATTTGTTTATCAACAATGGTTGATAAATATCCATGGTATAGACTAGCTTTGTATGAGATTTCATCTTTTTTTTACATCTGATTTACATAAAAGCCATTTATTTTTACTTACCCTGTACTTTATAAAAATACAGTGGTTACCAGGGGGCACCCGTTTAGCACTATGCTGTTTCTATGCCTTGTAACAGGTAATTGGCCCCTGTTGGTGGACTTCAATTGTGACCTTTCCTGAAGGTAGAGTTGCGGTGCTTAAGCCAGGCCTCTCTGCTGCTGTTTTGGTAGAGTGGATGATTGAAGTCAAATTGTTTGAAAGGTTAAGTTCTGATAGGACAGTTCTAACGACACTCACTTGTCAGGGAACGGTGTACTTTTTAATCGTAGGCATGGGAAAATATCTATAAAGTGCTGATAAGATTCTTCTGGCAAGAAGAAAATATTGTACTACTTCTGACAGGTAGAAAATATTGTACTTCTATATTCAAGGCATGATAACTCCAGGGAAAAGAAGATGCTAAGCAAGTGAGACGAGATCAGTGGCTTGGAATTAAGGTTTGGCTATAAATAAAATCCAGATAATTGTTAAATAGTCAATGGTGCCTGTGATTTTTTTTATAGCTGTTTCAGGGGTTTATTTGAAAGTGTGCATCTGTTGGGTAGAAATGTGCAAAAGGAAAGCAAAATCCAAGACACTTTGCTGCTACTAAAGATTAATGTGATTAGTAGGAATTGTGCAGCGGTCTTGAAGCAACCTCTTGGGATCTTCAAAACTCAGTGAAGAGAGTGTTTTCCTACCATCATTCATGCTTTGACTTTTTCTACTCAGGTGTATTGGCTAATAGAATTCTGTGTGAATGTTTCAATCACTCTTCCTTTTTCACCCCATGCAATTTTATTTTGAGAAAAAGTTAAACATAGAAGCAACACATACACACACCAATCAGGAAGTAAAGAAACTCACTCATTACAATTCTTAATATGTCATGGAAACGTGCATGAGAAAGCTAGAGTAAAACAGCTGAAGGAGAAGTTTATGGTCTAGTAAAAGATTGGATGTATAAGGTATGTAACAGATTCCTTTATTTATTCTTACTCTTTTTTTAAAAAAATCAATTACTCATTGACTTAGTCCTAATGGTCTGAAATGTAAGAGATGCTTCAAGTTTCATTCATTGTATATCAACTCAAGAGTGGTCGATATTATTGTGCCTTTGCTTGAAGGAATACTTTCCTGTGTTGATTGTAGTGGAGTCTGACTGCAGGGCTAACCAAGAAGCAAGGTAATGAAGCCAGGAAATGTTCAAGCACACAGGTTTAAATCCATTTGGGTTCAGGCTGGGCAGAAGTGGTCAAGAAAGCAGGCAAGGCCGTCAGATAAGTGGGGTCAGGCTAAAGCAAGAGCGATCAAGATAGCAGTCAGAGGTCAATACAGAGGCAGTCAGATATATTACAAGGTCCAGAAGCAGAGTCCAAGGGCCAACAGCATGAGCATCAATACAACACTGTCTAGGCAGACACTGAAGGTTTTTAACACCAGAGCCTGCTGCCCCACCCAGAGCTCAGCTGTATTATTTACAACTCTACCCAGAGGCCTACTCCTGAGGAGTCACTTTCTCCTTAGGAGTCCTTCCTTGCAAGCGAGCACTTCTCATGGGAGCCCCACTGGCTTGTAAGTTGAGGTACCAACGCTCCTGGAGCTGAGGGGGTTGCTCAACCTCTGCCTCTCAGAGGCAGAGTCCCTCCGCCTAACAGGGACAGACCTGCAGCCATCTCCCCCGAGGGCCCAGGCTCCTCCTGGTCTGGTGACAGTGACTGTTCTGGGGTGCCTTCAGTTTCTGGGAACCATAACTTCCTCTGAGAAGCATTCCTCCATTGGGGGCATGACCAATTCAGTGCCCAGTAGAGGTTCGTAGCCTACATGCATAAATGGTATTTACATATATAGGAGGTCGGACTAAACACAGCTAGTGCCAGATTCCAATGTGCCCTTGACATAGTGCTGCTGACTGGCCCCCTCCTGCTGCTGCTGCCACTGAAGCCTCCTGTCACTGCTGAAGGCCTGCAGCAGCCAGCAAAGGCCCCTCCCTCTTCACCAGTATTTTTTTTTACCTGTCACAGTGGTGCCACAGTGACAATGGCTCCTGCCCCCTACCTAGCTGGCCCCGGTCAGCCAAGCCCAAGCCCTGTGTACAGTTTTATCTTAGAATCATAGAATCGTAGAGTTGGAAGGGGCCTATAAGATCATCGAGTCCAACCCCCTGCTCAATGCAGGAATCCACCTTAAAGCATCCCTGACAGAGGGCTGTCCAGCTGCCTCTTGAATGCCTCTAGTGTGGGAGAGCCCACGACGTCCCTAGGTAACTGGTTCCATTGTCGTACTGCTCTACAGCCAGGTTTTTCCTGATGTCCAGCCAGAATCTGGCTTCTTGTAATTTGAGCCCGTTATTCTGTGTCCTGCACTCTGGGATGATCAGGAAGAGATCCTCGCCCTCCTCTGTGTGACAACCTTTCAAGTATTTGAAGAGTGCTATCATGTCTTCCCTCAATCTTCTCTTCTCAAGGCTAAACAAGCCCAGTTATTCCAGTCTCTCCTCATAGAGCTTTGTTTCCAGACCCCCGATCATCCTCATTGCCCTCCTCTGAACACGCTCCAGCTTGTCTACATCCTCCTTGAAATGTGGTGCCCAGAACTGGACGCAATACTCAAGATGAGGCCTAACCAGGGCTGAATAGAGGGGAACAGTACCTTGTATGATTTGGATTTTAAAACATTTTTTAAAACTTAACTTTTGAGTGGCAGCATCTAAACCAGTCAGAGGTTGCCTGGGGAGAGTGCCTCAGCAAATGAGGGCACAGGAATGATGTAATGACTGCCCTGTGCCCTTATTGGCCTTGTCCCCCTAAAGGCAGCGCCTGATTGATTCAGTTCACTTCTCAGAGTGTAAGTTTTAAAAAATGTCTTATAAAATGGAACACTGTAGGGCCTATAGGACAGCCATAGCACTTCCCAGGTTGGGGAGAAGGACAGGCAGTGGTGGAACAGGCACAGGGCTACAAGATGAGCCCTTTTGAGCCTCGGCAGCTGTTTGCCTACCCGCCTGCCCATGCCGACCCCCTGATCCTGAGTCCTTTAAACTGGAAATGTCTGGCATTTAACTCTTTGACAGACAAAGCATATAGTCTGCTATGGAACTGTGGGTTGTTTTCAAACCATAGTGTAACAGCTATTTCCAAAGAACTATTTGGAAAGACAAGATAAAATTAAAATTATAATGATGATTATGATATGATATCGGGCAGGGGATGGGAAACCTCTGTCCCTCCTGATGTTGTTGGATTCCAACTCCCATCAGCTCCAGCCAGTATGGCCACTGGTCAGGGATGACAGAGTTATATCTCCACAACAGTTTCCTCATCCCTGCTTTAAGGTGTGTGCGTAGGGGTGGGGTGGGGCTTCAGTCTTAGCACATTTCTTTTAACCTCTACATCAGCTAGCAGGAGCTCAAAGACTTTTGTGTTATAATGTTGGAAAGAAGCAGCTACATCTAGGGCTTGTCAAGAATCCATGGCTATTATTTGGATCAAAACTGAACTGTAGCCATTAGACAATTGTTGCTCGTATTTAACCAGGAATCCTATGGTGAGGTTGTTGGTTTCTGATGGTAGCTTTTCTATGAATTATCTCTTTTGGGCTGGGAATAGTAATAGCTTGCCCTACTTCTATAGAGCAATTACCTGCAAGATACCAACACTGAAATTCAAATTTGGTTTTACTAAAGGCTGTGGTGTGCCTTATACTCATGTGTTTTTTTAAAGTGTTGCTTTTATTGCTAGTGTGCTAAAGTAGCGTGAAAGAACAGGAGTGAATTGGATGGGAAAAGAAATGACAGTAGCAATTTTTCTTTGTTGAGCCTTTGGGTGTGTGTGTGTGGGAATTCCCTGTAGGTAAGTACCAGGCGAAATACTATCTGGGGCTTGGAAATGGTGGTTTGTGTTTTAGAAATTTTCATGCAGCCCTTATTGTGGATTCCCTAGTTCCAACCAAGTGCTTCATTGATACTTCTGCAGAGGCCCACTAAGAAGCAACTGATGTGTCTTTCAGACTATACATTTTCCCATGGTTTAGTCCTTGAAACTGTGTTTAATTGCGGGGCTTAAGCCCAGAACTTGCAAAATGATGATAAATGTGTGTTATCTCTGAAAGGGGAAAGAAATGTATAGTAAGGCAATTTTAAAATGCAATAATCAGAATTGTGTGTGTGCTGTGCAAAAATAAAACATAAAAATAGAATCCCACACCAATGCAATTCTGCATCAAGCAGATATAAACCATGTAACTATTTATTTTCTATATTTGTGAAATGTTAACTGTTTTGCATAACTTATTTGGTATGATTTAGTCATGAGGAAGGGCAATGGGTTTTGCAGGCCACAGGAAATTGTATTCAGTTTTCAGCCCCTTGAAATGGACGTTTCAGAAGACACACAAATCAGGAAGCTAGACAAGGACATTATGGTCTCTTAAGTACAGAATTTGAAACTCCTAACTCCATCCAAGCACAACTAAATAGAGTGCCACCTAGTGACTAAACTATATATTGACATTATCCATACATCCCTCTAGATTCTGAGATGCATATATTTTTAAGTATATCTTCATGCAGCTCTAGAAACTTGCTGGAAAGGAGAGCTGAAATTCTCAAGAAGCTGAACAGAAGATTGTATTCTGTGCTACTTTTCTGCATTCCTGAAGGATTTCAGCATCTATTGAACTCTCTAATAATCACAAGTTCAGAAATGATCTGAGAAATCATTCCATTTTTATGCATTATAGCAGCCCTGTTCAACCTGGTGCTCTTTAGATGTTTTGGATCACAGTTCCCAGCATTCCTGGCCATTGACCGTGCTGGATGGACTGATGGACAGTGTAGTCCAAAATATCTGATGGGTATCAGGTTGAGAAGGGCTGCAGGTAATTTTATTCCCCACCCGCTCCAGAGCCCTATGTTTATATAAACAGGGATTCAACACACCCTATCAGTCATAACAGCCAATATTTTACTATTCATGTAAACCCATTTAGGAATTCCATCATTGGATGTCATCTTGCCTTCTTCTTCACATGTTGAGTGAATACATGCCCCCTGCCCTTGACCTCACATTGAGCAGAAACTGAGAATAAGGCTCCATGTATGATCAGGAATCCTTGATCAGAGTTTCCTGCACAGACAACGTTGCATATACATAGTCCTTCCTTATTTTTGAGCAAATGCATAGAGGTTGCTGTTGAGTTTGGGGTGGTGACCCCATTTCCCCTCCCCTTATTCACTCAACACATGGAACAAAAGGTGAGAACAGAGCTACTCTTAGGGCATAATCAAGAAATAGAACCCAAGATGACTGTTTGAATTTGTGTTTGTGTTTGTGAGAGCTTCTATTCAACTCCAAAAAATATTCAAATGGTGTAAACATGCATCTTGTTAGGTGAGCCATGTTTAGGGTGACCATATGAAAAGGAGGACAGGGCTACTGTATCTTTAACAGTTGCATAGAAAAGGGAATTTCAGCAGGTGTCATTTGTATATATGGGGAACCTGGTGAAATTCTTTCTTCATCACCACAGTTAAAGCTGCAGGAGCTATACTAGAGTGACCAGATTTAAAAGAGGGCAGGGCACCTGCAGCTTTAACAGTTGTGATGAAGAGGGAATTTCACCAGGTTCCCCATATTTACAAATGACACCTGCTGAAATTTCCTTTTCTATGCAACTGTTAAAGATACAGGAGCCCTGTCCTCCTTTTCATATGGTCACCCCAGCCATGTTGGGCAAGAATATAATTTCTAAATGCACTCGGCTCTACTTTGCTCCATGGAATAGTGGTTGTTTGGGTCTGATTATTTGCAGTGCTGTAGCAAGCTCACCAAACAGACAGCATTGTATTTGGTAAAAGTGGTGGGAGCTTTAACACGAGCTCTTGCTCGAACATCTGCTGCTTAATCTTGAAAAGAGAAAAAGAGACGGCCAATGTATTTGTGTGTTGGGGGAGGGTATGTATTATATAGTATGTGTCTCAGATAGGATTTAGGACAATGAATGCTAGCTGGTGTGTGTGTGTCCTGTGCTAAACGTTTCATTTTCTTTTGATGAGCAAAGTCGACAAAGCAGCTTAGACTTTTGCCAACAGCTAATTGGGTAAGTGTGGACATTCAGGGTGAATCTGAAACCACAGCTCTATTTGTTGTGCTTGTCTCATTAAGGGGTTTATTGTTTGTATTCCTTGAGCTGGGGATTCTCCAGCTGGGACCAAAGCATTGATAAATTGCTATTGCATATGCTTGCAAAACTAACTTTGAATTTTGAAATGTACCAGATTGCATTTGGCATCTTTTAATTGTGGCTTTAAATGTTCATATGACTTGCCATTTTAGGAGGAGCCCAGCTTTGCTCTTAGTTCGATCAACACAACATATTTCTTCCAGTGAGATGAGGGCTTTGGGAAGGTGCTGTTACTTTGGATTATAGGGTACAAATTGTCTAGCTGAAACAGTTTGCTGAATAATTGTGGATTTCACCCTTCTCTTTGTTTTTTCGTGAACTGCCCAGAGAGCTTCGGCTATTGGGCAATATAGAAATGCAATAAATAAATAAATAAATAAATAATTTTTTTCACAAAGAGGGGGGAATATGGACATAAGAGCCATCTCCTGCCCTGCCAACTTGCTCACTGCCTAAGACCCGGTGGAGAGGCTCTTCTCTGTGTTCTGCCAATCGTGGAAGCACAGTTGACTTTGACAAAAGTTTAGGCTTTCTCAGTAGTCGCACCCAAACCGTAGAGTACCTTGCTCCATGAAGTTGGATGATTTGCTTGATATTGTGGTTTCAATATTATATTGAAATTTTAGTTGTTGTAACCTGCCTTGAGTGATGCATACGTAAATGGGCAAGATGGCCATCCTAAATACTAATAAATTAAACGGACAGTGTTTTGCATACAGAGATTATGTAGTTTATGTCCATAGAACTTTATGCATAGTGGAGATTCTCCCCCCCCTTTCTTACTCTGGCTACTACTTCATACAAGCTCACTTGCTAACAACCACCTTATGGTCTCTTCCAATTTTGAAGTTTGTGCCATGTTGGCTATGCCTGAACCTGACTCTTTTTTTCTGACCTTCTACTGAAATCTCCCTTAAAATTTGCACTCAGCAAAACATTTTCTGGGTCACCAAGAATTAGCTTTCTTTGTGACTTCCGCTACCTCCAAACTCTCCCCTTTGCCTTCTCCACATTTTATTGATTATCTCCTCTGTTTAGGATGGTAGGAATTGTCACTAGCTCAGATTTAGGGTATAAAATGGTAGGAGGATATGGTGTCAAGAGAAGAAAGATCCAATTGGGAGGTCCTCAACAGCTCCAAAAGTAATCTGAAATTTAGTGGATACTTGTGGGAGAGGATGATTTATTCCCTTTGCTATCACTTAGCTGCAAGTCATCCAAATGGCAGCTGTATCACTGGGTCTTCTGTGCAGTACCTACTGTACTTTCAAATACGTTAACATGTTAAAAGATCTGGTTCATAACTTGCTTATATGCTAGAAAGAGGCACTGGACTGGAACTGAATCTTGGGTTAATAACTGTCCTAAATCTGGAATCTTACTCTTTTTTATTTCCAAAGAACCTGAAAACGTCTTCCATCTCTGTGTGTTTTTTTTTAAAATACTGGCAAATACCTTAGCTTCAATTCTATACACACTTACCTGGGGAAAAGTCCCATTGGTCTTAATAGGGCTTACTTCTGAGTAGACAGGTATAGGTTTGGACTCCTAATGATTCCCCCCCTTCCCCCTCTGATCTCCCCCTTTAAAAACTGCTTTAAATTGATGTTATAGTACTATGTAAAGTAGGGTGACCAACTGTCAGGATTTCCCCGGATTTGTCCTGGTTTTTGTTCTTTCCATGGTGTCAGGGGGGATTTTCTATAATTTTCAATAATGTCCTGGAATGACACACCTTCCTCTTTAAGGCTGCCGTTAGCATGGCAGGAGGGAATGACATGCTTTCTTGAGGCACATCATTCCCCCACCCCGAGCTCCAATTGAGGTCTTAAAGGGGAAAGTGGGTCATTCGTGGACATTATAGAAAAGGCCCCAACTGGAGTGGATGGTGGTGGTGCAGAATGAAATCCTTTCCCCTCCTCCACTCCAATCGAGTTCTTTAAGGTGGCGGGGGAATAACATACTTTCTGCAGGACTCAGAAAGCTGCTTCCCCCCCCACACACACACTAGGTGTCCTCTTTTTTGGTTTCCCAAATATGGTCACCCTATGTAAAGCAGAGGTAGGCAACATGATGTACATAGGCACCAATGTGCCTCCGGACACATTCCTTAATGCCCAGGAAGACACTCTACTCCTCCCAATTTTTATTTTAAAAATATTTTTTATATTTACTTGGTGGCAGCTGGGATTGCTTCCAAGTGAAGTGGGAGCATCTAGCTGGTGCCATCTTCATTTCCCTTGAATGCCTCTGGGAAGATTCCTTGTCCTTTGTGAGAAGCCATGCTCGCTCATGGCAGCCATTTCATGGCTGTGCCCAGGACAGTTCCTCACATTTCCAAATGTCCCCACAGGCCCAAAAGATTCCCTACCCCTGTAAAGCACCTGAAGCAACAGGTTGAGGGTGTGTGTGTGTGTGTGTGTGTGTGTGTGAAAACAGCACCGTAGACTTGCTGTTATTAGCCTTATCACCTTTGGGTTTTGCTGTCTCGAGATATTAAAATCAAAACTATGAGCCAGTCTCATAATTTTTTTTTAAGACTTGGACTCGATGGCCTTGTAGGCCCCTTCCAACAATGCTATTCTATGATTCTATGATTCTAAAATATGAAGCTTGGGAAATAGTCTGTTTGGGAGTAGATCTGCTATCTAGTTTTTGGAATTGTCAGCCTATTGGAATTTGCAGTCTTTGCAGCTCAATGAGAGTTTAAAATTGTGCCTTTTTTTAAAAGAAAAAGAAAGAGCCTGAAGATTCTAACAAGAGCTTAAAGGCTAACATGTGAATGGCCCAGAGGAGTGGGTGGGAGGGAATGTAAGGCCTGCCACCAATGTGGCCCACTCCTTCATTAAAGGAATTTGAAATAGTAATTTGAAAAGTCAAATTGCTGCAGATGTATCCATGCCTTCCTGGCCCTGGAGGAATGAATATGATAATGGTTTCTTTTTCAGGAAGAATGAAGAGTTCTAATGGTGTTCACTGGTACATTTATCTTTAAGAAATATTTAACATTTGTACAATAACACTGAGGCCTTGTTCAGGGAAAGAACGTAGGAATAATTCCAAGTAAATGGCAAAATGTTTTGGTGTCTTATCCTGTTCCTTTCCTTTAACCTTCCCTTTCTCCCCCCAACGCCCGCCGTTTAACTGTTTTGAAGAGGTTTGTCCACTTGGGCCTTATGTTGTTTCTATAAGACAAATAATAATTTCTCCCTTTTCAGTGGAAGAAATGGACATTAAGTGTAAATCCAGATTCAACATTTATCTGCCAAATATGTATATGGTGTCTGTGTGAAGAGGCTGTCCACTCATAGGACTCCTTGCATGTGGGGGTGGTAACTTGGGCCAATCAGGATGAGCTCTAGAGATGAATGTTGATGAATGTGTGGCTGGTGGGTGTTGTGCGCCCCCCCCTGCCCGCAAGGCTAGCCAACATAACTCTGCAACCTCAAAAATGCTTTGAGTGCATGAGGGATTCCTCCAACCCTCTCCAATGTCCCAGGGACCAGCTGGGGATTTCATCTGACACTCCCTTCCCTCGCTTTTTATTATTTGTTTTATTTAAAACCTTTCTTGGCTGCCTTTCAGAGCAAGAGCCCTCCCAAGGTGGCATACAACAATAAAGCCCACATAATAAAAGCCAATATGATAATAAAAATTGTAAAAACAACAAAAGCAGCAGCAAAACATCCTACAAAACCACAAACACCAGCATAAAAACAAAGCCTACCACATACAACTGAAGCTACCACCAGGTTGACTGAAACATAGTTAAGGGAAGGCCAGAGTAAAATAGTAGGTTGCCACGTCCTTCCTAAAAGCCTGCAATAACAGGACCTGGCATACCCGGATAGCACAGGTGTGGGCCACTGCGGAAAAGGTCCCTTCTCACATAGCTGCCTGACTATCAACCCTCAAAGGTGGGCAAATGAGAAGGTCCTCTCTTGCTAATCTAATTGTGCCGGCAGGCTGATATTGGTGAAGGTGGCCCTTCAAGTAATTTGGTCCCAAACTGTTTAAGGCTTTAAAGATCAAAAACAGCACTTTAAATTGGGCTTGGAAACATTGGTAATCAGTGCAGCTGGCTCAGTAAAGGTGTAATATTTTATTTATTTATTCAATTTAAATCCTGCCTATATGCAATGATTGGATCGCCTCGCCCCCACCAACATTAAGGCAGTTGAAGTTTTGAGACTATCTTCAAAGGCAGCCCCATGTAACACAATAGTTCAGCCTGAACGGCACTAGTGCATGGATAAGTGAGGCAAGGTCCGTTCTCACCAGATTACCAGCTAAGCTACTAAAATGCTCTCCCAAACACCACAGCCACCTAGGCTTTCCCAGTTAGTGCAGAGTCCAGGAGGACTCCCCGACTATGCAATCCCATCTAAGACCAGTTGTAAAACTCCATCCAGAGTAGTTGGTTTCCCAACCCACAATACCTCTGTTCTTATCTGGTTTAAGTTTCTTCTTGTTTATCCTCATCTGTGCCCAGTCTCCAGAAACTGGTTCATGAGTATGACAGCATCCCTGGGATGTGTAGCAGGAAACAAGTGGTAGAGCCAGATATATCTGCATACTTACGGAAGGTCCATAATCTTATTATGGTGTGGGAGTGGCGATAGTGATGAAGTCTTGGTGGGTTTTATTGGGCTCTCCATGTCTGTACGTAGCTGCTCCAGCCACCTGGCTCCAAGTGTCCAGGATGTCTTGGTTTTCAGTTCTTGTATGAAAAGGTTTTTTCATTGTTTGTTGAGTATTTGGAAGGATTCTGTATATTAAGTTGTCCTTGGGGTTTTCACGAAATGAGTGTATGGAAAGAAGAGCCATATGTTTAATTGTTGTGAACTGCCCAGAGAGCTTTGGCTATTATGCGGGATAGAAATACATTATAATAAAATAAATAAAAATGCAGTCTCATTCAGGTCTGCAGCTTATTAGATGTGTCCATGCAATTATGTACAAATGATCTACAATATAAATTGGCTCTGAAGCATAAAAAGCAACCCTACCCATAACGTAACCTTGTCTTGAGCAAATGCAGTGCTATAGAGTGACGTTCTTTAAGCAAATTTATTGCAGAAGGCCAAATTTATAGTGTGCACACTAAGCTATGCATTAACTCATGGGCATCTGGTTTCTGCTCCCACCTGCTGAAGAAACATAAAATGCAAGAAATATGCTACTGAGAACCAATAGAACTTCCTTTTGCAGTTAATTGGATACATTTGTTTTAGCAGTTCCAGTACAGCTGCACAATGAAGAATGGAACAATTTCTCTCATAAAGGATTTTCGGGATCAGTATGTTCTAAAATTGTCAATGGTGGGTTACAAGTGGGATTGCAGGAAAAAAAATGTTGCAGTGCAGAGTTCTGTTCAGGGCCCCAGCCAGCCAGCCCTTTTTCCAGGATACGCTATTCTGTTTCTGCTCCAGTTTTCCATTCATCCTTGTTCAACAGTCAGCTAACTTTCTGTGCCTGCTGACTATACTCTGTCTTCTCTTTGGGGTTCCCCCCCACCCCCATTAGGCTCTTCCCCCCTTAAAGACTTCTGCACTTCAAATATTGGGGTTTCCCTGAGTTTGCTGACCCGTCCCTCATGTGTATGTGCACGCTATCACTTTGTCTACATAAAGATCGATACTCAGAGAATGACTTCACTATTAGGCTAAATAAAAAAAATGAGACATGGATACATTTGCCAAACCCAGACACCTGGCCCTCCAACTATCCCATATAGAAATGTACCAAGTGTCCTACTATCTGGCATGTGTCTGGTGCGTGTGAAATAAAACCTCCTGTAGATTTTATGCACTTTTCCTGACATAAATGTTGAACTCTGAGTAATCAGAGTTGGCCCTCAGTGGTACTCCCTGTTGAGATCTGTTTAGGTAAACAGATGCAAACTCCTGTGTGGACACGCTTCGTTTGTTTTATGGCTGAAAGCAGACTTGACATAATTCACAGGAATCTGCAGAAAATCCTGCAATGATACCTGCTCTCGTAGTAGTAGTAGCAGTGAGTGTAAAACCCAGTCTTAACATACCATCTGTTTGTTTCTTCCCTAGTTAGCAGAAGCATTCCAAACTGCAAAATAAATTCAAAAAAGTCTCCTCAGCAAAATTTCAATTAGCTGCTCGTTGTTAATGAGTATGTGTGGAAAAACACATTTTGGTCTTGATTGTCATCACATGGTGCAATCTGTCCTTGGGCAAAGCAGCAGGCAGACTTGGCAATGCAGGAAACTCCTTATCTGTTGAACGAATGAGGTGGTCAAATGCTCACCACCAAATGAGGGGCACAAAACGGGATGGGCTAAATCTAGTTCTTGCCTTCCCTCAGCAGACTGATTTTTTTTTGTTAAATTTACATCCTGCATTCCTTTCAAGGAACCCAAGGCAGTGAACATTATCCTCACAACAACCTTGTGTGGTAGGTTAGGCTGAGAGTCACTTACTGGCCCGAAGTCACTCTCAAGTGAACTTCTTGGCTGAGAGGGGGCTCCCAGAGGTTCTGGTGAGCATATGAGCCATCTGCATGGTGTGTGTCTGTAGATACCACTACATACCCACCCATAATGTCTACTATATTATTGGGCAGAGCAAGTAAACCTCACCCACCCATGCCCATCCATCCACACACACACACACACACACACACACACTGACAGATGTACCATTAAAGCAGGGTTGGGCTGTCAGCAGCCTGATTTCAAAACTCCTCCACATTTGATCAGTCCAGAACTTTGGCAAGAGGTGCCTGTCCCTTACCTGGCTACCGCCTGGAAGTAAGGAAGAGGGAATGGCGAAAAGAGGGCAGAGGCAAAAAAGAGAAAGGTGGTGACTACCCTCTCTTTGGCTCTGGCGCTGCCCACTGTAGGCCCCAGCCCTGTGCACTTCTGACATACAACTCCTGACAGAAAAAAAAATAACCCTGTATTAAAGGGTATGAAAAGTCAAGTCTTCCATTTGTTATTTTATTACTGTGAGGTGGTAATGGTGGTGGAGGGGCTTAATTTGGATTTTCAGTTTCCTAAACCAAGATGTTTTGGACTCATTTTTTTCCTGCCTGACTGCAACCATAGATTCTGGATTTTCATTCTATGCATCAGAATTTTGTACACATTGAGCATATCCACTAAGGCAGTCCAAGGACCAGTTATTTCTGGTAAATTAGTGGTGTGCCTTTATATTAATTAGTCTTGATTGACATATATATATATATATATATATATATATATATATATATATATATATTACAGTCAATCAAGACTAACTGTGACTTTCTCTGGAATTACTTGGGATGTGTCTTTTGGGGAAGAGAATTACAATTCTATTGTGCAATCTCTAGCTATTATATACAACAAATATAATTTGCACTATTGGTGTTAGCTATATCAAAAATACGAGGGGCAGAAACGTGTATTAAGAGTCTGCATTGCTGGGACACGATTGTGAAGCGAATGTTAATGAAGCTTAATATCAATAATTCGTTATTTCCTAGGACTGTCTGGATTATTTTTTTTGCTCAAGTAGTAACAGTGAGAAAATATGAGAATTTCATATACCTCCAACAACTGTGAGCTCTGTTCCTGTAAATGGTGGGACAGCATGATGGTTAAATAAGGTTAATGCACTATTTGATCACTCTGGTTTGCAATTTGCCATTTCAGGGCTT
This sequence comes from Elgaria multicarinata webbii, assembly GCF_023053635.1. Lineage (NCBI taxonomy): Eukaryota > Metazoa > Chordata > Lepidosauria > Squamata > Anguidae > Elgaria > Elgaria multicarinata. Next base: position 66,515,564 of record NC_086178.1, read on the forward strand.
TTTAAAATTATTATTATTCTGAGAAATCCCTCAGAATGCAAAAGTTCTGGCTCAAACCTGTCAATACTGTGCAGATGAAATACCAATAATGTTGCAGTGAAATACATTTTAACATATGACTTGATGATCTGCATTGACACAAAAGAGAAAAAGACCACTTTCCCTCCTGTATATGTAGAGAATTAAAAATCGGACTTCCTAAAACAGTATTGATTTCCTTTAAGTGAATAAAGAGGAAATTCCGATCACAGAAAGGCTGCTGACAAAAATCCATTAATAATGGGGGAAGATTAGAAGACAGCGAGAGATAAAATAGAATTACATGTGCTTCTTTGTTGTTTACTTTGAACTGTCTCTTTAAAGGAATCAGTGGAGAGAAATTCCTTAGTTTTGCACGTTATTGTTGCTTGTTCTGGAACCAGTGTGGTTGAACTGATTCATGTTATTTTATTTTTTTAAAAAGGGAGCCAAATGGGATATTTAACTAGGATCCCATGAAAATGTGGCTTAACACATTTCCTAATCCAAAGCTTTTGTATGAGTATGAATGATCATCTATATTGCTCAGTAAGCAAAGAATAAGAGCAAGCGAGCTGGTGTTGCATACTAGTTAATGTGAATCAGTAAATCACCAATTTAAACCTTAACTCTGTCATGAAAGGAAAAGTGTGCTGAAGGGAAGCACTCTCTACCTTCTGCCTGCCATCAGCCAGGAGGGCCCTATGGCCAACAGAAGGAATAACATCAGTCCAAGGGGGAGACCAGTCTGGCCCACCCATAGGCAGATGCAGGAGTTTGCTTCCCCCTCTCTGCTGGAAAGAACACTCAGCTCCAAGGGGCAGTTGCCCTGGGACTGCAGCAACGTAAGAACAATAGACCTGGGCAATTTACAGGCTTTTGCAAGGATTATAGTATACTCTAAAAGCTCCATCACACATGCTTCCTACCTTGCTTCTCCGCCTGAGTTTTCCTTCCTCAGTGTGCTTCCTCTTTCAATAGAGGAAGCACACAATTATTTATTTATTTATTTATTTATTTATTTATTTATTTATTACAAGGCCCATTGAGTCCGCTGTTCTAATGGCACTGCTTCTCCTGCACACAGGAGATCAGCCATTCCGTGTTTAAAAATACATCAGACTTAATGAGGTGTTCTTTTGTTGCGCAAGGAGGGGCAGAAGGGGTGCGGAAGGCAGACGATATCATGTGAGGGACCTGAGCAAACTCAGTGAGTGCCCAAATGAGCGTGCAATAAAATGCTCATCGGATGGAGCTTTAAGTCATCCTCACCCAATCTGGTGGCTTTTGAATGTGTTAGATTCCAACTCCCATCATCTCTAGCCAGCATGGCTGTGGATGATGAAAGTTACAGTCCAACACATCTTCAGGGCACCAGGTTTGGGAAGGCTGCTGTAAGTGAAGTACTTCATATAGTTTGACCTCTATCCAAATGCTACTGGATACATAGGACATTATCCAATGGTCTCATTCTGCAAACTCAAATACCACTAGCAGAGCACTGCTGAATCTCTCTGTTGTGCAAGTGGTTGCCCATTTCGCTTGTGCAACCAGTTATCTAACAACTATGTTTGCACACGCACACTTCTGCATTATGCTTGTGCAACCCATTGTGCAACCAGTTGCACCAGAGTTACACGCAACCAGTTGCACAACAGGATGCACAAGCATAATGCACAACCACTTGCATTTTGCTTGCACGTAGTTCAGAGCCTAGTATCTGCGAGTGTGACATCATTTGCATTAATGGAATGACACAGTTTGATTCTGCCCATAGTCTGTAAGGGGGGATTCAATGATTTGAAAGGGTTTTTAAACTTGAGCATTTTAAAATTGAATGTATATTCTTATTAAGAATAATAAGAATTATTTAGAATATAGCTACTGGCAGTGATTTCAATGTCAGATTCAGTGAATTTATTAAGATTTAAGGTGTATTTTAGACATTTATGTGTTAAGGTATATTCTTAAATGTGAATGCTTTTATATGGAATTTCTCCCATCTTGTTTGTATTTCTTTCTGTCCTGATGGATGTTTTGGTGCTTTGTTTTGCAATAGCATATGGCTAAAAGCAATAAACGTATGAATGGAATACTGCCCATAGTCTTTTCTGCATGGAGTAATACTCCTATTGAAAGAGCAGGTTTTTGTCTGGGGGTTGTTCTGAATCCAGCTTGCCCATGCATAGGTATCAGCTATGACCAGAAGCCTCTTTTGCACAACTTCCGCTAGTGTACCAGTTGCAACTTTTCCTGGAAAATATGGGAAGTAGAAGAGCAGGTGCAGGGTCTCTAAACACTTGGGTACATATGCCAGGAAACACTGGTAAGTTGCCGCTCTAACCAACCCCTTGCCATGCTAGCGGTCTCAAGGAAGTCCTTAAAGGGAACTCTTGTAGGGTATGTTTAAATCTATGTGATGAAGGGTGATTTTGTAGAATGAATCAAACTGGTCTGTAAATACTGGAAGATTGATTTACTCCATCATTCATTTTCTTCAATAAAATGTAAAAATATTTGCAGTGCAGCCTGTTCCTGCCATTGTAATCCACATGCATTTCCCCTTGGGTGGATCCAGGCTCAGCCCCATACATGATACTGTCTAGGGTGACTATAGCCACAATGAAGATTGGGCATCCCATATTCCTGCTTAGCACCATGTTGCTGACTGGCAATGTTCTAGTGAAATACAAATGCTTTAGTAGCCATTGCTTAACAATTCAGAAATTTATCAGAACCCCAACAGAAGAAGCAGAGTGAAAGAGGAATTTGGGTACATGCTATGAAAACATTAAAAACCAAAGTTGATCCACATTTGTGCATGCGCCCATTATGTCCTAAAAATAACCAATCTGACACAGTTCCTTTCTAGGTCATGTAGAAGCTAATTTTCTTCCATGATCCTTGGTACATTTTATTGTATTTGCTTCTTCATAATCATGTGTCCTGCTGCTGCTTATGCAGTAATACAATGCGGACACTGTATTCTGTAACAATGCGGCTTTTTTACCCTCCAAAGGACAAAGATGCCATTATTTAGTGCTGTAGTAGGAAGATGTAGAATTCTACAGGGATGGCTAAAAAAGTAGCAAAGTCAACTGAACGAAAACAACTTAGTTATGCCTATCTTCCCTGTAACTTGTGGTGTTCATGTGACTTACAAGTGACAGTAAAATCATGTCATATAACAGTACTGTGCTGGGTCTATATTGCCCTTGTGTCTGCCACCAAGATCCAAGGAACTATACATATAGGTCTGCATGCCCAGTAGAGTTGTTTCTTGAATTTATTTTGAATGCCAAACATTCAAAATTGGGCTGTAATTTAAAAAAGAGAAGAAAAAGATGATGAGTCTTCTATTCAATGGAGAGGGAGAGAGAGAGAGAGAGAGATCAAAACCCTAGCCTGTGCATAGAAGAACATAATGATGATGCACAAAGAAATATATACAATTTCAATACAATTATTACTATTATTATTAAACTGTGATATATATATATATATCTATATCTATATCTATATCTATCTATCTATCTATCTATCTATCTATCTATCTATCTATCTATATCTATATCTATATCTCCATCCATTAGTCCTAATTGCTATATGCTCCCTCCAATATTATGCCTATGTACATCAGTTGCTGGGAAACAGGTGCTGTTGCACCCATATCCTACTGGGTTTTTCCCCCCATGGGCAGCTGGTTGGCCATTGTGTGAACAGAATGCTGGACTAGATGGACCCTTAGTCTAAGGTAGCATGGCTGTTCCTATGTTCTTATGCAAGAAAAGGCCTTGCTTTCCCTCTCTTGGTACTATGGCACTTCGATGTGTGGCTCCTTCCTTCTTGTATGGAATAATAAGGAATGGTCTTCTGAGAGTTCCTGAGCCTGAAGTGTATTGCCTTGATAGCAGAGCATAGGATTGGACTGCAAGTTGAGAAGGCTCACACACACACCCCACGTTAACCATGGCCAAGGCCCATTACAAACACACAAGAAAGTCTGATAACGGAGCATCCATGTGGCAGTTTATTTATTTTATTTATTTATTTATTACATTTTTATACCGCCCAATAGCCGAAGCTCTCTGGTTCACAAAAATTAAAACCACAGAAAACATCCAACAGGTTAAAAACACAATTACGAAATACAGTATAAAAAGCACAACCAGGATAAAACCACACAGCAAAGTTGATTATAAGATTAAAATACAGAGTTAAAACAGTATAATTTAAATTTAAGTTAAAATTAAGTGTTAAAATACTGAGTGAATAAAAAGGTCTTCAGCTGGTGACGAAAGCAGTACAGTGTAGGCGCCAGGCGGACCTCTCTGGGGAGCTCGTTCCACAACCGGGGTGCCACAGCGGAGAAAGCCCTCCTCACTTGTTGCTCACTTGTAGTCCAGAGTGGGACATGTAGCTAGAAAAGATATACTTTATTTTGCTGGACACCTCTAAAACAACACTGTGAAGTCTGCCATGCAGACAGCCCAGACTGTGCCTTCATCAGTCATGGCCAACGCTGGGGTACAAGCTTAGTGTGAAATTATAGGTGAAAATAGAATCCAGTGATTAGGTGTACAATTCACGTTGCCCAATCCTCAAAAAATTGACATGTGTACACATGCCCTGCGACAGAAGAAAAGAAAGAACAAACAAATGATGAACATCTACCTGTTAGACATATATCAGAATATCTCAGCAAGCTGTCGTTGATTGATGTGGCAGCTTTTTGTCTCTAGAAAGAGCAGTTGAAATAGGGCCAGCCAGCTACTCTGGCTGGCACCAATGATTGCTTTGATTGCAATTATGACTAGCAAGGTTATACATTCAGATGAATGAACTGAAGGCAAGAAATGTAATTACTTATTAATAACCCTGCAGACTCCAAGCATCAGGATGTTTGAACATTTGCTGGCATGTGCATTTTTCTTGTTAGGCTTTGCCATATAGTAGCGCAGCTGAACCCATATTATTTGCAATGCATTCTAATTATCTCAATATCCTCTTGTTAGAATTTGTGGAACTCAGTGCTAGTTCTACATAAACAGATCTTCTTGTTAATGTCTGCTATTTGGTGTTTCTGTATGCCATGCATGTAACCCAAACCATTTGTTAAATTAATTTCCACTGTAAAATAAACAAAAGAAGCACAGAGATTTCTAAAAACTCAACACTGCTACTGCAACCAAGATTGGCTCTGCATACCTTTTAACAAGTATAAAGAACTCTAGAGCAGTGGCAAAGTTGTACTTACACATGAATGAGTTACGAGAGCACAAAATGGAATGATGTCCTAATATCCCTGCAAAATCCATGCATGTTTGAGAATTTGATGACATGTGCACTTCCCCCCTTAATTTATAATGGTTTGCAATTCTAAGAGCCATCTTCATTAACTTTTTATTATAAAGCCAGAATGTAATTCTCTACTTGCATGGATCAGACATAAAATACTGTATTGCTTTCAAGAATAACATACACACAGAGATGCAATAAAAGTGAGAGATTGTATTTCATAATTAAAAAGTGAAATCTTTTGTTGGATTTATCTATCACCCAAATGGCAGAGGGGGAGGATTGTGGACTTACCTGCTTCCACGGTCCGCCCCCCAGTATCTTGATGGCCGTGCGATGTCCCGGAAGGAAAGAGGAACATCGCGACCACCTTTTTTTTTTTAACAGGGGAGACGGAGCACAATTGTGCTCCACTGCAAAAGTAAGTTTTAAAACAAACAAACTCGAACCCGCTCCCCCCCCCCCACGGGCACAGAGCCTCCCCATACAGCTCCGTGCTCTTTTTCAGAGCCCCACTACTCATGGGGAGGAAACAAAGAGGCAGGAGCGGCAGCCACACTCCCCATGGTCTGTGGGATGGTCCCAGGACCACGGGAAACATCAGGTTTTCTGCAGTTCCAGATATCCTGCAGAAAGCCCCTCTCTCCAGAAGCCACCGGTCACACCTATTTGGCAGGAGCACCTAGGGAAGGGCCTCAATAGATCCAAGTAGGCACATATAGGTCCAAGTAGGTACATATAGGACCTCAGTTAAATGCTTCCATATCTATGTAAAACATACCTTCCTGCACACAGAAAAATAATATGCTCGAGAAAAGCATAGCCTTTTCCTTGCCACACTAATCCTGGGAGTGAAGCATGTCATTGGTCTCACCCAGTGGTTCCTTCGTAAGCCTTTTCTGAGCATTGTGAGACCACACAATGGGGAGAAGTGACTCCCACATTGCTGTAAATAAATGTGAATTGACGTTCACACTATCATTTAATCTGACTGTATGAATTCATCCTTAAGCTATGTCTGCACTTCCCTTTGATGGTTCTTCAGAGTTGGGAACAGGGATAGGGGATTTAGCACGTGCCTTGCACTGAGTCAGTCCATCGGTCCATCTAGCCCAGTATAGTAGATACTGAGTGGCAGCAGCTCCCCAGGGTTTCAGGCAGGAATTTTTACAGCCCTGCTTGGGGCCCATCTACATGGGGCATTTACTCCGGTCCTGTTGCACCCCCAAGATAATTGTGGCACATGATGGACGCCCCTCTCCATGGCAAGCACAATTCTTCATGCTTTTAAACCCACTTTATTGCAAACTTGTTTTGTGATGGATTTTTCCACTGTGGCAGCTTTAGTGCAGTTTGGGAGCAGCAAAGTTTGTGTGACTTCAACTGCCTTCGGTGAAGACTGGGGGGAGAAGCCTGTTTGGTTGAAGAGAACGTTCTGTCATGAAAGGGTGGAGTGGGCTAATACGTCTACTGCGAAGGAGCTCATTGCTTTCAATTGCACGTTACTGAGTATGAACAGAGAGCGGGATTAGGAGAATTTCTTTGTCTGCTCTTTACAACCCCTGGAATGATTTTAAAAGTGATCCTTACTCCCATCGAGAAAGGGTGGACATGGAGGTGAGGACCGGGAAGTAACCCATCCTTCATTGCGCTACACTGAGTGCATGGGATGGGGGAGCAATTCTAAAATTCGCTCTTATGGAAGTGCAAAGGTATGCAGAACGTGTCTACTAAAAAGTAGACAGAAGGTACTCAGAAGGTATGCAAAGCATGTCTACTCTGAAGTAACTCCTCCAATGCACTTCACCAAACGTGGGGGGGGGGCATAAAGCAGGCCTCTCCTCATTTGCTGCCCCATACATATGCAGTCATTGATGTTTAGTTCTACTCACGAGATTCTGCCCACCCCACCGCCAACCAAGTGCCATTTGCCTCATGAAAGTGGCTTACTGGCTATGTTTGCCATGGGAGGAGAAACTTGATTTTATGAAAAAACAGATTTAAATGGAATCGCCTCAGAATCTGTCTTTGTGTAGATGGGCCCTTGGAAATGCCAGGGATTTAACTTGAGACTTTGTGTGTGCAACTCATGTATTCTACCACTGAGCGATGGCCTATCCCCATATTCTTTTTCAGCCCATGCCAATTCATTTTGGCTTTAGGACAGAGGGTGAGTTTTTTTAAAAATTAAAAATTCCATACTACTAGACCTTCTAGGACAGAGGCTATGGATTTCAGGATACACTTTCCCCTTATTCAAGAGAGACTGATAAAACATGAAAACATAATGAACAACAAATGATAAAATAAACCATTAAAATGCTGATAAAAGTAAAAGATTAAAAAGTTTAAAAGGGAGGCAGTGGAGCGTGAGTGCCCAAATCCTCAACTGCTGCTCTGCAACAGGACATCCAGTAATTGAAGTCATCACTGGACAGTTTTAAAATCTGACACTTGCTTCTATAGAGATTTCCTCAATCTCTGCTAACCCAGGTGGTGAAATGACACCAGTCTTCTCTCTGGAACCTATACTCTGCAACATAGCGGGAGGCAGATGCATTACTGGGATGAAGTGGAGCTGGAAAATTCATGTGGTCTTTGGTAAGAAGACAATCTTTCTGTATCCCATATCTTAGGAGCTACAGCAGAGAGTGCAGAACTGGCTTATGGTAGGAGGCTGGATTGCACCCCACCAGGGCATGGCACCGCATAGCCTGGATGACATCTATGGGTGTGGCCATGCCCGTTGATGTCATTGCTCCACCCCTTTCCCATTTTGCCTTCCTCTGTATCTCTCTCAGTGTGGAGGAATGGATTTGGCTGGTGCTTGGAGAAGGAGCCACTCCTCCCAGTGTTGTCCAAATTCCTGGCTTTGCATGGTGCCCATCGTCCTGTTGGAGCTGCTGGCACTGCACAAAGCCCCTGGCTGGCCCTAGGAAGAGTGGCCACATAGTTTCAAATAGTTGTAAGGGGGAAAGGAAATAAGGCAAACTGTTAAAAATGCTTTCCTTTTCTTGTACAACACTATGGGAGTAGAAGAAATCTCCTTAATTAGTTGAGGTAGTTGGATGCTAACATGTGGAATCAGGTGAACAGCCATAACAGTCTAGTAGTATTCAAGAAAGCTATCAAGACTGATCTCTTCCAGCAGGCCTATCCAGGGGAATTTTAGAATGGTTTTAGGATGTTTTAACAATGTATATTATGTTCTTAGTTCAGTTTTATGTATTTTATATCTACTGTTGTTCCCCGCCTCAATCAAATGGAGAGGCAGGTAAGAAATGAATGTTATTATTATTATTATTATTATTATTATTATTATTATTATTATTTTTAGCTATGGGCTGCTTGAGGAGGTCACTTCTCTTTCTTTGGTGGGAAAGGGCAGCAGACATTGATGGCACTGCTGTAATAATTTCCAGGTCTCTCCACTGACTTTAAGTGCATCTTCTTGGTCAGGAGCCCAGAAACTGCATGTGCATCTGAAAAATGACTGCAGTTCAACTTCTGGCAGCATAACAAAATGGTACCCCAAAGCTTGACAACTGGAAGAACAACACTTGGAATACTTGGAAGAACAACAACAGCCTGATTTATTTCTAAGATGTATGGTCCCATTTCTTACCATTTAATCTTTTTTAAGAACAGAGCATTAAAATGGGACCTGTGGGGTGTATCCAAGTACATCTGGCTGTCAACAGAACAGACACCACTGGCAGAATGTATTCCCTTTCCCCACTACAGTCTTCCGTGCACCTTCCAAATTAGAGGACCCCCTAAAGCAGATTTGGGGACAGTGGAGAAAGGGGAAGTGGGAAGGGGAACTCCTGTCAAGCTGAAGTCTGCTTGTGCACCATTGGAACAGATTGAGATATAATAGAGCTTTGGCTATTGGGCAGTTTAGAAATAAAATGAAACAAACAAACAGCAAGGGGACCATGGGTCAGTAGTAGAGCTCATGCTTTGCATATAGGACTTGCTAGGTTTAGTTCTTGGCATCTCCCCATAAGGACCTATATAAAGCTGAATGTGTGTATGTGGGTTTGTATGTCCGGAAATGTTTACTCACTTCTAGATGAGTTAGAAGCTTGAAATTTGGCATGCAGGTAGATCTGGCTGTACAATGTACCAGAAAAAGGAAAGAAAACACATTATTTTTGGGATTTTAAGTATTCCTTAAGAATTTAATAAAAAACCTAGATTTTCACATACAACTCCCAGCATACCTTGGGTAGGAGTGAAGACTTACCAGCCTTTGGTGGCCATTATCTGGAAGTGGCTCAACTATTCCCCTCAGCTGGGGGCCCCTGACCCAAATCCTGGCCACCTGCGGCCTGCTTGCCTGGCCTTTACCTCCTCCTTCTTTGGCCACAGCCATGTGTTTTAGATGAAGAAGCTGAGCAGAGTTGACACCAGCAGTTCTCCTGCCTGGCTCCCATGGCTCTTGCCACCACTGCTGCCATCATGGGCCTGAAGGGAGAGCACCTGGAGCCACATGACTCAGTTGCTACACACCTTCGGGAACAGGAAGGAAGGAGGGTACAGCATCATGTCCATCACTAATGGCAACAACTGACCTATCCGTCAGTCAGTAAGTCAGCCAGACAAGTAACTTGCGGCCTACCTACGGGCACCGTCCCCTGTCTCGCCCACATTTTCTCCTACCGCCCTGCAAGGGAAACGATGCTGACCTGGGCCAGCTCTGACTACCTATCCCTCCTTCCCCCCTCATGAGCTGGGCCTGTGCTCTAACTCAGCTCTGTTTCTGCCCGTCCCCTCCTTTCCTCTTCATGGGCCGGGCCTGCTGAGAAAGGTTGCTGTATACTGAAGCTGCTGGTCTGGCTGTGAGGGCGATCCCTGTTCACTTTGAAGAAAAAGGCTTTTGGGGTCCCCCATCCTACAAAAAGAAGTGGCAGGACACAATCCTGACTATTTATGAAATTAATATTATTCAGTGACCCGAGCATCGAGTTATCTCCTGCAACCCCAAGATCTCTTTCATGGTCAGTTACTGCCACCTCAGACCCCATCAGTGTGTCTGTGAAGTTAGGAATTTTTGATCCAATATACATCACTTTATACTTTGCTTACATTGGCACAGCTCTCTGTATCAGTAAATATGTAGAACAATAACAGCAGTCTCTAAGTAGAAAACACCATGCTGTTGAATGAATTTCACCATCCAAGTGACATCCTATCATGTATATTATGAGTTTACCAACTGTCTATAGCACAGAATGACTAGCAATATGTTGAGCAAATCTAAGGCTAAAGTTGAGAACGCAATCCAGCAGGAACTACACCCACTCCAATTAAATGTATGGGGTTTATGCAAGAGAACAGATTGCTGTATGTAATGAAATGTACCCACTGAAGATGTGATCCCTAACCACTATGTAACTTAAGTGTTTGGGGCATTCCAATAAGAAAAGAAAGTTGTGATTTGATGTATTGTTCTAATGTATATTGTTGTTGTTTATTCGTTCAGTCGTTTCCGACTCTTCGTGACTTCATGGACCAGCCCACGCCAGAGCTTTCTGTCGGCTGTCGCCACCCCCAGCTTCCCCAAGGTCAAGTCTGTCACCTCCAGAATATCATCCATCCATCTTGCCCTTGGTCGGCCCCTCTTCCTTTTGCCTTCCACTTTCCCTAGCATCAGCCTCTTCTCCAGGGTATCCTGTCTTCTCATTATGTGGCCAAAGTACTTCAGTTTTGCCTTTAATAATAAGAGATCAGAACCTTGCTATCACACCTTTGTTTCCTTCTTTCCCATAGCCCTCTTATATGGCACCAATATACCATGCCATTTCCCATAGCCATGTTCACAAAGCTGAACATGAGCCAACAGTGTGATGTGGCTGCAAAAAAAGGAAATGCTATTTTGGGCTGCATTAATAGAAGTATAGTTTCTAAATTGCATGAGGTACTGGTTCCCCTCTATTCGGCACTGGTTAAGCCTCATCTTGAGTACTGCATCCAGTTCTAGGCACCACATTTCAAGGAGAATGTAGACAAGCTGGAGGGTGTTCAGAGGAGGGAAACGAGGATGATCAGAGGTCTGGAAACAAAGCCCTATGAGGAGAGACTGGAAGAACTGGGCATGTTTAGCCTGGAGAAGAGAAGATTGAGGGGAGACATGATAGCACTCTTCAAATACCTGAAAGGTTGTCACACAGAGTAGCGCCAGGATCTCTTCTTGATCATCCCAGAGTGCAGCACACAGAATAATGGGCTCAAGTTACAGGAAGCCAGATTCTGTCTGAACATCAGAAAAAACTTCCTAACTGCTAGAGCAGTACAACAATGGAACCAGTTACCTAGAAAGGAAGTGGGCTTTCCCACACTAGAGGCATTCAAGATGCAGGTGGACAGCCATCTGTCAGTCATGCTTTGATGAGGATTCCTGCACCGAGCAGGGGTTAGAATAGATGGCCTTACAGGCCCTTTCCAACTCTACTATTCTGTGATTCTATAACTAACATTTTGCAAGGCAAAGTCCTGTGAGGTTGATGAGGATCTGTACAGCATGATATGTTTCACCCTTCTTTTATCCAGTTCTAGAGTTGACCTCTCTTTATAGACACTGTTCTTTCAGTGTTGTTCCTTCCATTCATTCTGCTGGCGAAGGAATTGTCAAGCCTTCTTACTGATGAAATGTTGAGTTCTACGTTGAGTGCTTGTTAAAATTGCATTGCCACTTGCACTTGCTGATAGCCTGCTTGATAGCTTTCCTTCAGTCAGTTAATGCATTCAGAGACATATAACTAATTCCAGGAGTGATGAAAACATGTCATCTTTTTGACATGTGTTCGTAACGGAGAGGCTTTTACTTGTCTCCTACAAGTACAATAGACAGCCTGCAATATCTCCACCTCAGCTGTGAGTTGTCTGGCCTGGACTGCAAAGCATTTTATGCATGTTACAGAGTGCTCACTCTCATCAGAAAGCTGTATTGGACCCACAGAAGCAATTTGTCTGTAAGAACCCAAATGAACAAAAGGTCAGAGCACTCCATCCAGAACATTATAATTTAATCTAAATGTGTTGTGAAGGATTTTTTAAAAACAAAAGGAAATCAATACAGCTTAGTTGTGCAAATTTTGGTGACTTACACAGCTCAGTTCACTAAAGTTAAAAAGGGTTTCCACTGACTCCAAGTTTTTCACCCAATATTAATTGGAACAGCACTTGTTTCCAAACAATATTCTTTAGCATTTCTTTAGCAAATATATTCATCCAGGGATATAAGCTGAGAAAACCCAAAAAATACTGTATTATGAAGAAGACATTAGGGACAAAAACAAGACCGTTTTGCAAGACGGTAATGTTTGCTCAAATACCTCCATCTCTAACTGACTTTTAATTTTGTTATTTGGAATGATCACGGCAGGCTCACAATTATTAGCATTCAGGGTAGCAAACCCATAAAAAGCCATTGATAGCATGCTTCTGACAGGTAGTGGGATATGAACAGGTGTTGTTTATAATGCCTTTCATCATTGACAAACACTGATTTGCCTTCCCATCTGTACCTCCTTGTCCTCAAATCATATTATTCAGGTGATGCAACTTGGGAAACAGTTTTGCCTAATATGCACATTTCTTTACTGGTAGTGTTTTGGACAGTTTTGACAAAGCAAGGCCACAATTCAGCTTAAGTGTTAGTGTAATTCTGGTCTCTGAGGGCCTCGGGATATCAGCTGTGTAAAGTGGGAGGGGCATGAAATGGAGGGAGGAGAGAGTAAAATGGCAGTTGGGAAAGGAAGACAGTTGGTGTGAGTGAAGGAGGGAGGGAGGGGAGGAGGAGGCAGCAGCAAGAGAGGGAAGGAGGAGAGCGAAGAAAGAATTTCAGGGAAACCAGCAGTGTGGTGAAGAAAAGAAAGAAACAGATAAAGCAGCCTTCAGCTAGGAGAAGAGTGAACCTGCACAGCAGAGACTGGCCACAAAAAAATGAAGGAACTGGGATAAGCATCTATTATAGACCTAGCAACAGTAACACTATGCTTTACTAGGGTGACCATATGACTGGATTTGCCCGGGTTTTTGATGTCAAATCCGGGAGGGGGGAGGGGAAATCCGGTTTCCCCCTGAAGAGCAGCTCTAATGGGAATTAACAAAAATGCTTACAACTCCGTCATTTTTTAAGATAAAGACATGAAACTTGGCACAATGGTAACTCTTAGGAAAGGCTTTAGTCATACCAAATTTGAAACAGATCCGTTCATCCATTGATTTTTTTTAGGATTTTTTTAAAAATTGAGGTTTTAAAATTATTATTTTTAAAATCATCATTTTTAAAGATAAAGAGATGAAACTTTGTACCATGATAGGATTTAGGTAGAACTTTAGCCACACCAAATTTGAAACAGATCTGGGGCCAGTAGCAAACCCTGTTAACAACAACAGCAGCTTGCAATGAGTGAAGATATAGTCAGAAAAGATATTTGAGGGAAGGGGACAATGTAACACACAGAGTATAGCAAAAGCTTCAAAGTACAGCAAAACGTACAAAAGTAGGAGTGAGTGAAGTTAATTTCAGATACATTGAATCTCTCACTTGTTCTTTATTTCAGTGATTTTAACATTAAGATGTTATGTAGAACAGATTTGTCTTAAATGTGTGCTGTAAAATCAGACATGTGACCAAGGCTATGTTCGGGTGGTGCTGGACACGCCCCCTTGGCGGCGACCATGTTGTCCTCCTTTTTGGTTTCCAAAATATGGTCACCCTAGCTTTACTGTGAACTGTGGCCTAAGGTTAGAGTTCTTAATATTTGGTTTATAGTTCGAATAATTATTTTCTTAATATTGTTATTTGCGAAACATTCTAAAGTTAGGAAAATTCTGTTAAATAGTTATTTTGTTTGTCTCTGGACTGATTGCAATCTGCTCCTCCTCCTCATAACCCGAAACACTACATTAGCCACCTTAAGCCCATTGATTTCATTAGGCTTGAGCATACCTAATGGACTGTTGGACTACAGCCTATGTCGGATCAGGATCGTAAGGCCGTTAGTTTATATTTTTAAAACGTGTGTAAAGGACAATTTATTTCATTAAATAAATATAAAATTGATTTAATTGAAAGAGAGTAATGTACATTTTCTGTTGATAACTGTTTTTCTCTGGAAAGTCATTGTTTAATGTTAACCTTTCATTTGTTTCAGAAGCTTACAATGCAATCCTACTCAAATATAAGTTCAATGGGGCTTACTCTCAAGGAAGTGGACATAGAATTGCAACTTGAATGCATTGCCACATGCAATAAAACGGGGAAAGAAAGGAAATACATGGCGGCAGGGGAGTTGTTTCTCCTTGAACAGAGCAACGATTAGGCTATATTGTTATATGCCATTCATTGTTTTCTATAATGATTCTTATTCAATGGCTTGATGTTTCTGTTGGGTGAAATATGAGCTGTTTTCTACCTATAGTGGGAAGCAGGCAGGCATTGTCTGAAGCTTTGCTTTGTGGGTAGGACCCTGGTTGTCACCGGTAGAGACTGTGGCAGATGATGATCTGTCGCTGGTGCCTCTAGAAGGAGCATATATCCAATTATTTCTAGGAAGAGCTGACTGTACAGTAAACACATTCCTTTTAATAGTGACAGACTTGCTAGAAGAAAAGGGAATCATAAATCTTGCTCTCTAAAAGAGAGCTGGGCAAACTTACTGAGAAACAAAAATTGCCCTAGTGTGACTGAAGTTTGCATCTCATGTACAAGGAAATTTGGTGACTGTGATGTTTTGCTGCTCTATATGCCGTAAATGTAAATATATGCAAAGTTAATGGTTTATATTATGTATAAAGTTCCAGGAAGTAAGTAGGGCTTAATGTACTTGCAATTTATATACACAGGTTGAGTATGAAAGCAGAAGGGGGGGGTTGAATGCCTGAGTGCTGATTAGCAGGGGAGTGCTTGGATTGGCTGTGTGAGAGTGGGAGGAGCTGGAGAAATGTAGCTTTATATACAGACAAGTAAGGGGTATGATAAGAGAGTGAGAGAGGGCATGGGCGATGATTCTGTGAAGTGAAGGGTAGGAGTGGGGTAGATAGAAGTGGATGAATATATGAGAATAAAGATAGTTGAGTTGTAGGCAGTAGTATTCTATAGTGGAACCTTGTAAGAAAGAACTGATAGAAAGCATTACACTTTGGAACCTTGGAACCATATGGATTTTTAAAAATTATCATTATTATTTTTACTATTATATTTTTTAAAAAAATCTTTCTTTTTTAAAATACTTTTTTATTTTGTAGTTCTGGTTACATGGGTCAAATAATACATCACATAAGTACATTCGGAGTTCATACAAATATTTATACTTATTCACTCCTGGGTTTAAGATGTTTAACATTAATTAATGCAATTCAATTCAGTTCAGGGGACCCTGGAATTAAATCTCTTTACCCATCTACCTATGCTTTCCATAGCTCCATATATGCTGATGGGGATGTTTTACCATCTTCTTCTTTATTCACATAGTCAATGAATTTCCTCCATACCACCTCAAATTTATCTTCACTTTGTTGTCCTCATATTTTCTTCAATTTTTGCATCAACTTTTCTAAGAAGACAATGTGCCAAACCCTTTGATACCCATCATCAATATGAAACCCTTTGCAATCCTTCCAATGTTTAACTATTAACCATCTAGCCGCCAATAATAAGTGGCTTATTAATTCCTTATTGAAGAACTTGGTATCTGATCCCCTCTCTATATTTAACAGAGCTAAATGAGAAGATGGGTGGACCCATTGTCTGGTTATCGAACTGATCTCCTGGAACACTTTTTTCCAATAAACACTCGCTTTTGGCCAAGACCACCACATATGTCTGTACATCCCTACTCCAGAACGTCCCCTCCAACACGCTGGGGATGACCCTAGGTTCATTATTGATATGCTTCTGTGTGTCAGATACCATCTATGGGTCAGTTTTAGCATTAATTCAATATTTTTACTTGATGTTGTTTTAAATGAAGCTCTGCCCCACAAAACATTCCAATCTTTTTCTTCAATTTGGATTATAGATAGTAGTATCCTATAGTGGGACCTTGTAAGAAAGAACTGATAGAAACCATTATGCTTAGGAACCTTGTAACCATACACATTTGAACTGAGGAAACCAATAAGCTTGTGCATGCACTTATGTTAATAAATTCTAATTACTTTTAAACAACTGGTGTGGTCTGTGGAGGAGTGACAGAGGAGGGAACAGTTAATGGTGGCAGCGGAATGGGAAACTGAGGGCTAGGTTGTTGGGCTGTGGAGCCTAAAGAATAAAGGTGAGGCAGGAGCAGCAGTAGTAGGTCAAAACCCTCACACACGTCGTCAGTACAGGGGGGATTGAAGTGGTCCTGAGTGCTAGTGGTGTGGATAGTCATGTCAGGTAACTTGCAGGCGCCTCAGGTGAAGCCAAGATGACACAGGTGGGCAGGACATCACAGTGACATCAAGAGAAAATTCTAATAACCTCAGTGACTAGGCAGATTGGTAAGGGAGAAGGCACTCTCTCAGGTAACCGGGTCCCAAGCTGTTTAAGGCTTTGTACACTAGTACCAAAACCTTAAACCTGGCTCAGTGGCCAATAGACAGCCAGTGCAGTTCCCTCAACAAAAGAGTTGCATGCTGAAAAGGGTTAGCTTCCAACAACAGCCGAGCTGCTGTGTTCTGCACTAGCTCCAGCTTCTAGAGCAGCCTTAAGGGCAGCCCCACATATAGAACATTGTAGTAATCCAGTATTGAGGTTACTAATGCCTGTACCACAGTAGCCAAGTTATCCCTGTCCAGAAGAGGCCATAGTTGGGGAGCCAGGCGAAGCTGTTAAAAGGCGCTCTAAACTGCCACGGCCATTTGGGTCTCCGGCAACAATGATGGATCAAGCAGTACCCCCAAACTACAAACCTGATCTTTCAGAGGGAGTGCAACCCCATCCAGAACAGGCAATGAGTCTCACAACTGGACTCAGGAACCACTCAACCACAGGGCTTCTGTCTTGCCAGGTTTCAGCTTCAGTTTTTGGCCCTCATCCAGCCCGACTCGCACAGCCTCTTTTGATTCAGATGCGCGCATAGGTCTGTGTGTGCCACCTTGGAGGTTTGATGCAAATGACTGGGTTTGTGTGTGTTTTACCTAAAAAGCTTGGATCATGCTGTTTCTATTACTTAATAATTGGTGCCAACAAGATATATGGTATTGGTTCCTTGAAATAATTGTACAGGATTTTCTGTCTTCTGGGCTGATCAAACGGATTTGTCAGCTTTAGTAATGCATCTGTCTGCTCAAAGGAATAGCTGCTGCCGCTGCTGCTTACTTGGGCTTTGTATGTTTAGAAACGTGCACAGCTCAACAAAATACTGAACTGAAAGAAATGTTTGCTTATTCTGAAGTGAAATTATTTGCAAGTGAATTAATTTAAGACTGTAAACTTCATCAAAACTAACAGCCTTGGAATCCTCTGCTTACTTGAGGACTTGTAAATTGCAGTTATGTGCTTTATAAAAATGAATTACGTTTCGCCTTGTGCTTGCTGAGAGGCAATGCAATTTGCACATATGCTTTTGCCTCATATTAGATAGCCCATCAAAACCTGTACTGAACTGTATGATATAACAGCTAAAACAGGAGGCCCCTAGGACTGCAATAGCTCCATCGATTTTTGGTGTAGAAGATCCTGATTCCTAGTGATGTGTATGATGGTGTGTGGTCACGATACATTCTCCACTGAAATTATTTCCCACCATGCCGTCTACTGGGGTGTCAGAGAAATCTGTAATGGTTTCAGATGAGTTTGGATTTATCTGAATCTGACTTGCGGATTCCGCACCTCAGCTTTTCCAGAATCACATTGATTCTGTGGAGTTGTGGACTGGTTTTTCAATTTGGGGTGGGTGAGAAGTGCTCTAATTCACATGCATGCATGTGCGCTTGCAAGAATGTGCTAATCCACATGATTGCAAGTGTGAATTAGTGCGAATGTGCATTAATACTAATGCACATTAGCACTAGAATGAAATTCTGGTAAAAAAAACCAAAAACATGATTCTGTCAATGAGTAGATGATGGAACAAAAAAAAACCCCATGGCAATCCACAAAACACAGACGGAATGGTTTTACTAAAATCCGCACTTCCCTACTTTCTCCTACTCTACACTTCCTCCAAATTAAGCGGGCTGGCAAAATTAGGAAAAAGCTGCCTCAGCCCAGACCTCGTTTTACCACACCATCCTCAATCTAGGCCATCGCTAAGGACTTGCCATGAAAGGTACTGTGAGGCTTGAACTCTTGTTTGCTGCGGCTTGTATTTCTTTGTTTGTTCTCAGCTCAGTGTACCGGCAGGCTTTCCAGGAGGGAGGGGGGAGGATCTCACAATATGGTGATCACGGGATCCTCTCCCTCTGTCTACACATGGCACGTGAGGTCCCGGGAGGATGGAGGATGTCGCACCCGCCATTTTTCTTTATTGCAAATGAGCGCAAGAGTGCTCCTGTGCAAAAGTATGTGGTTGTGTTTTTTTTTTAAAAAAACCGTTCCACCCCACCCCACCCCCGATGGGCACGGAGCTGCTGAGGCATTGTTCTTGAAAACATATTGAGTTATGAAGACACAGTAACTGTTTCTGTTTTTATAACAATATCTTTGTTCTTTCTTCAACTCCATGTGTATTGTCAGGGACCATATCCCATGATGCAGCAAAATGTAAGGACACACAGGAGCCTTTAAATAATGACAATATTATTTTCTCTAGAAATGACCTACAAAGGACAGAAACCTGATTTAAAGGCTCAAGAACTGAATTGATTTTCCCCAAAGGGGCTCCTTTCCCCCTTGATGAGAAGCAATTAAATTGAGGGGAGTCACTATATATCTTATCTTCATCTTATAGCTTTGCATCCCTGGGAAACTGACTGGGTAACAACATCAGGAGTTCAAGGCTATCAGCCCTAAGTTTTTATTTTTACCATTTGTAACAGTTTCTTAATCGAATGTCTTGGATGCTGTTATCTTTCCTGTCATTTCATAAAGCAAATGGATCACTATTTTGCAATAGAAACTGCAGGTAACCCACCATCTGGATTGGGTTCATAGCAGGGGGTAAGGGGCCAAAGCCCCCTGCATCTACTCTAGAGGAAAATGCGTTTGGGGGGGGGAGAAAGAAGACATAGCTATGTGTTTTTGGCCTTTAGACTTACCTCTTTGTCTACTTCCTTCCTACACCCATTTTGGCTCAGCTTTCAACCTTCAACCCACCCCCACAACTTTCATTGTATTCTATTTAAAAGAATGTAACTAGAAGAGGTTTGGAGTTTTCTTTTTGCTGTTATAATTCCTAGAAGATTCCCTGTGAGAATTTCATGAGAAGAGTCATGTCAAAGTGGAATGCTAAGCAAAGCATATGACTTTGTTCTTTACCCCAAAACATTTTCTTGACTGACTTTGGAAATGTGGCCATCATTTGGTATTACCATCCAATAGTTTACCATCATAAGGAGATAACATTTCACTTTGTTTGTTTAGAATTGGAATTTTACCTATTTTCTGACACACAGTCCTATTATACCTTTGGATTTCAACCTCAAATTATTAGAAATTTATACTTGAGAATGGATTTCTCATTTCCATTAGACGATTGCATTATTATAACCATCAGTTTTCTTTCTTGGGTGAGTACTATTGTGTTACCTGTTGCCTATAGTTCTAAAAGGTATTTTCCACCCTTGATATATGAAAAGAAGCATTAGGAAGAAACAAAAGTAGAGCAAGCAAATAAGTGCTATACAAAACCTGAAGAAAAATCAGAAAAGCTAAATCTCTCATTCCACAGATGATATGGCTGTTTGACATTTTCTGTTAGGAACTGGACTGAGACCAAGGAGGACAGATGTTTAACTAAGGCTGAGAAAGAAACACATTCTTCATATCTCTCAGGTCTTTTTATTCAGAATTGCTGTCATCTATGCCTTTGGGAAAACCTAAGGAGTGGCTGTAGTCAGATTATGAACATACATCAAAACTGCTTAAATGAAGAATCCTGGAGAAATATAAACCAGTTGTACATTTACATAAATCTCTTTACATTCTTGATTTTGCATATTAAATCTATGCCACAGCTTGAAGACGTTTTGAAAGGTTCATGTAGCCACATATCTTCCCATTACCATGGCTACATATCTGATGAGATCCAGATGAATAAATTATCAAAGGTCAGTTGTGTAACAGCATACAGACTTCATATTGAGTTTATATTCATCTAGGGAAAGGGGACCCTTGTTGAGTCTCCCTCTCGTTTTATTACATTTATTATGATGCCAGCCATCTTAATGCTTGTGGCCATTAAAGAATCATGTTGCCTGGAAGTAACATCTTTTATTTTAAATGTAGTAATATCTTCCCTTGAACTGATGGCAACCTGCTTAGCATCTCTCAGTGCCTAAGTCAGAATTTAATTAAGCTACTGTGCCATATTTAATGTTGGTTTTCTTATATTTTATTTATTTACTGAATTTCTCTCCTGCCTTTCTTCCAAGAACCTAAGGGCAGCTCTCCCTCATCCATCTTATCCTCACAAGAATGCTGGAATATAGACTGAGAGATAATTATTAGCCCAAGGTCAACCAGTGAACTTCATGGCTGAATGGGAATTTGACTCTGGGGACTCCCTGGTCAGATTCCGACTACAAAACACACACAGACACGCAGACTTACAAAAGAAATGAAAGCTGTTAAACCTATGTACACTTATTTGAGTGTCATGTTGAATGCACTGGAGCTTACATCTAAGTAGACATTATTATTATTATTATTATTATTATTATTATTATTATCAACAACATTTCTATACTGCTTCTTATTTCACAAATCCCAAAGTGGTTTACAAAAGAATACAATCAATACAATACAATAAATAGGGGAGATCATTCCACAGAGCAGAAGCCATCACAGAGAAGGCCCATCATTATCTCTGTGTCACCACCAAGCAGAAATCCGTAGGATTTATACATATACAGGATTGCACTGTTTTTCATCTTTTACTATACAACTTTTTATTGGATAAGTATTTCTGATTTTGCCCTGGGATTATTCCACAATATTGACTGAGAAATTGGAAAGCCAAGAAGCCCTGGATTTTTTTTCCAGGTCTTGATGCTGTCATATCCTGGAGACCTCCTCCTTTGACATTGATTCAGATGTTGCAAAACCCAAAGACCTTCTGGGACAGGTGAGCCCAAATTCCAGCATTACTTGGACCAACACTGGGTTGCAGAGCAAGACCTGGATAGACTTGTGGTAGAAGTCCCCAACTTCTCTCCTTCTGATGTCTCCCCTGTGGAATTAGCCTCAGAAAGTGCTGACACCGGTATGTAGAGGCACAGGCCAAGCACATGCCTCAAGGCCCAAAGCAACTAGACTCCTCACGAGTAAAAGACTACTCAAGAGTAAGGGACTCTTCTGGAACAAGGAGACTCTGAAGACAGGACTAACTGTGCATAGCTGGCCCGGGGTTTGCTCTGGAAATGAGGCAAGAACATAAATTCTTGGAAGAGAGCTACTACTTGTGAACAGCTTCTTCTAGCTCCTAGACTCCTGTAACTTAGTTTTCCTGATCCTGCTTCTTATCATCTGTGCTGATGCCTGCTAGAACCTGCTAGGGACTGTGCTTGTTTGGGATGGTTCACCTGTGCTTGACCTTAGTTTTACCCTGGTTTTGGACTGACCTTCTTCCTGACTGATAACACTGTGTTTCTTATCTCTGCCTGCTTTTGACTTTGTTGTAGATAATTGCTCCATAGACTGCCCCAGGACTGAGCCCGAGCCAGCAATAGTAGGATCAATATTCTGGTTTCATTATCCAGGAATTTTACCTATCCGGTTATAAAATGTGGCATCGTGGTCTGGATTTTCCAAAAGATATTTGGCATCTTATTTCTTTCTGAAGTGCTAATGTAGCCCCATGACAGAATTGCCACATGGGAAGATAATTGCCCCCAATGAGCAGGAAAGAGGCAGTGTCTGAGGTAAATAATGTCCAAAGCTATTTAGGGTTTCTGGGTCAAAACCAGTGCCTTAGGTTGTGCCCAAAAGGTAACAGAGAACAAATGCAGTTATTGGGATACTGATGAAATATATTCTCAGAGGCCAAATTCCACTTCTCTCTGTGTGTGTGTATTTATATGTGGGTAGGTAGATATAATACTTACTCACCAGTTACTTTATTATTATTATTATTATTTATTTATTTATTTATTTATTTATATAGCACCATCAATGTACATGGTGCTGTACAGAGTAAAACAGTAAATAGCAATTTTGAATTCAGTATATGATGATAAAATAATTTTTATTGATATATTAATATATTCATTGGTTTTGGAAGGTTTCTACCAACAATCATATTGAAGAATAATTAATTGTACAGTATATTTAGGATGCTTGTTTACAACAGGTGTTTAATAATAATAATAATAATAATAATAATAATAATAATAATAATTTATTTCTTACCCGCCTCTCCCTTTGGATCGAGGCGGGGAACAACATTAGAACAGGAATCAATACATCTTAAAAATTCTTGATTTTACATTGATCTGGATAGGCCTGCCGAAAAAGGCTAGTCTTTAAAGCTGCCTTAAAATCACACAGAGAGTTAATTTTACGAATCTCCTCCGGCAGGCCATTCCACAATCTGGGGGCGACAGAAGAAAAGGTCCTCTGGGAAACTGATGTCAGCCTAGTTTTAGCTGACTGAAGTAAGTTCACCCCAGAGGACCTGAGTGTGCGGGGCAGACTATATGGGAGAAGGCAATCCCGCAGGTAACCTGGACCCAAACCATTTAGGGCTTTAAAGGTAATGACCAACACTTTGTACTTTGCCCGGAAACTAATTGGCAGCCAGTGGAGTGATTTTAATGTTGAGGAGACACACTATCCTTAGCTGATGCTGTTGTCGAAGGCATAGAGAAATATATTTGGGTGTCATCAGCATACTGATAGCACCCCGCCCCATGCCTCTGGATGATCTCTCCCAGCGGTTTCATGTAGATGTTAAACAGCATTGGGGATAGGATGGCACCTTGTGGTACGCCATACAACAGCTCCTTTTTTGAGGAGCAACTATCCCCAAGCATCACCATCTGAAGTCTACCTGAGGTGTGTTTGAAGAGAATTATTTAGCCTTCTTCCTTTGACATTTTTCAATACAAAAAACTAAGCATGTTCATTTTTTTATGATGCTATTAGGCCACTGATGAAGACTTTGGCTGTTGCTAGAAGATGGGTTAGCCCGGTGCAAGCCCTGGGCTCGCCCCAGTGCATTCAGATGATGCACAGGGGATCCCGGGCTCAGGCAGGGGTAACCCTCCCTTGGCCCGGGATAACCGGCACCGCTTGTGGCCCGGTATTTCCCGTGGCCCGGTATTTCTCAGCTGAGCCCGAGACCGTGGGCATGTAGACCAGTCTGCCGCTTTTCCCGGCTACCGCAATTACTCACGACTAGCTGGGGAAAGCGGCGGACAGGGCGCAGTGCTCTGCAGGAGCGCTGGGCCCATCGGGGCAGGGAGAGAGATTGAGGGTGGGGATATCGCGGGGGGAACTGGAGATGGGGGGAAATTGGAGATCACGGGGGGGAACAGAGATTGGGGAATCGCGGCCGGGGTGGGGGAGCAATCGGAGCCGGGGGGGAGTGGGGAACCTTTTTTTAAAAAAAAAACAACAACAACCACATACTGGTCGATGGTGCACTCCTGCACACCCGGGCCTTTAAAAATAAAGAAAAATGGTGGACGTGATGGGTCCTTCCTGCAGCCTGTCACATCTGACGTGTAGACTGGGGCTGTCCCCTCCTCCCACATGGATTATCAGGTAGGTCTAGCAAGGCCCTGTGTGTTGAAACATGTTTGGTTTATCTTGTCATACAGGTTATGGAACCAGACCTATTAGGGGTTTTATTATTTGTATGTTATATGTTATTACTAGATTTTGCAATAAAGGATCCTGTCCATATATATATTCTCCTGGTGTGCTGTGTCTTTTATATAATTTGTTAGCCACCCTGGGCTCATTGTGAGGAAGGCCGTGATATTAATCAAATATATAAATAAAATGCTGAAGTAAAGATTGTTGAGCAAGGCCACAAATACACTCTCAGTGCCTTACCCTGAACACCAAATATGGCTTTAGAAAGCTGCTAGTATCCATGTGTCTCTGAAGCTAGCAGGTGTCTGTTTACTAAATGGAAGGTTGAAAACAGTCTTGTTGGCTGAGGAAACTGTATCAGGTTTGTTGCTTTGAACAGGGTCCAAACAACTGCAATTTTCGGGCCATCTGGCCTCCTGCCTTTCTTAATGATTCATTAATAACCCCAGCCAGGAAAGGACTCAGCTTTTCCCAGCTACTTTTCACTAGCCAGGATTGGCATAGGTCCAGCTCACAAGTGGTTGCCCTCCAAGCACAATCTTTGCATCAACAAGTGGGACGGGTCGAAGTCAAATGGTAAAGAAGTGCTGATAGCTCAAACTGTGACTTTGCCTGTAAAGTAGCAGCTGCAAGTCAAGCTAAAGCTGCATCGATGTCTCTAGAAAGTAATTGGGCATAAGTAGATCCAATCTCTGGGCAATGAATGCCTTGATTTTTCAGACTGCTCATCACACAGGACAGCACTAATGTAAAGCATCCTGCAGTGGAGAATGTATTGCCATCTCTTGCTTATTAAAAACAAACAAACAACAGGGCTGATTCAATCAAAGCTCTTAGAATCTACACCTGTTCTAATTAATGAATTATTACCCCATCAATCACAGATGAACCTCAAGGGTAGTCCAGTAGCCCAGGTTGTTAGCATAAGCCCTCTTCTCACGTTCCTATCTGTGTAAGAGGGGAGTGAGACAGCAGTTGCAAGCCCTGTCCCACCACCATATACTCCTTCATAGGCTTGTATATGCAGTTGGTGGAAAGGAAACTTGCAACAGAAAGCATTTTCGCTCTCCACCTCTGTGCAGCCCCACTCCCAGATCTGCTCTGGAGGATTGGGGGATGCTCCAGAGCAGATTTTGGATGCATGTGGCAGGGGGGACTGCAGTGGGGAGGAGAAGACGGGGAAGTCTTGTTGCACAAGTGGGCTTCTGCCTGCCTGCCTGTTGCATCCTACTGTCTGTAGAGTCCCTGGCCACATGACTATATTTCCACACATAGACACACTACAGACATGCAGATGACTGTGTATTGCCACCATGATTAAATTTCCCTCTACAGTTATTAGATAATGAGAAGAGGGCTATTGCATCCATTAGGGTCAGTAGATACTTCCCCCAGAGAGCTCAGGAACCCTGTTGGTGGACCAAACTCAGTAGACCAGTCACAGATGGGCCTCCTAATACTGTAATTTTAAAACTCCCATTTACTGGAACATGTATTTCTAGGTCAGCGCCAAACATTAAGTTGAAAGCCCATTATGTTCAACTTGAAATTAATGAGGGTGAGGTGAGGTTAACAATGGCTGAATGGCATAGTCAAAGCATTGGAAATAGAAGTCCCCACTTGCCTTATTTTTATAAGCAGTTCATATCATGATTTTACAACAACATATCACTGAAATGCCTCAGGGTGTGAAGTACGAGTAGCTTGATAGCACGGTGTAAGGTGATGCTGTTTCCTGTGTCAGCAGATCTGTCGTTGAGTTAGTGAACTCAGCAATTGCTAGGTGATCCAGCAATGTGTGTATTGATGTGGCCATGAATCAGTGTTGCTGCTGTTGGTGGTGATATGTGAGTGCGTGGAAGGCTATCTAAGTGTGAGAGGTTTCACATGGTAAATCTGTGGTGTAAGGATGCATTTAGATCAGAACATCTAAGAGATGGAAGATGTCTCACTTTAGCTCAGAGAATGATGGTGGTACAGAGGTGGGTACAAGAGAATGTATTGGTATAAATATATTTATTTATTTATTATTGCATTTATATCCCACCTTTTTTCCTCCAAGGAACCCAAGGTGGCATACATAATCCTCATCCTCCTCTCCATTTTATCCTCACAGCAACAACCCTGTGAGGTGGGTTGGGCTGAGAGTCTGTGACTGGCCCAAAGTCACCCAGTGGGTTTCCATGGCCGAATGGGGACTAGAACCTGGATCTCCCGACTCCCAGTCCAACACTTTAGCCACATCCTAATTTAAGGTCTGCCTGCAGTACCCTTTAATGGTTAGGAAGAATATTGAATGTTCTATGATTGCTATGATGTTTGTAGTGGCCCATTGGTGTGGTTCTGTGGCTATTGGAGAGAGCTCATTTCAGGCTAGTGCTCAGACAGGTATGAACAAAGACAAATTCTGCATTGCTTGCTTTAAAAACTTCCCACTGGAGGCCATTATCTTACGGGACTACTGAAAAGACACAGGAAGGCTAGGTTAAAAGGTAAATTACATTTGCAATTTTAAAGCATTCTTTGTGTGCCATTTTATCCTTTAGTCCTACCTATTCACAGTTTTCATAGTTATGTAATGATTGTCTTGATAAAGTTAGAAGTGCATCTACTCAAGTGTATCCAACCATCCAAAGATATACCTGTTGTGGTTAGGTTTTTACCCACAGAAGGAAAAGGACTCTAAAGAGTTAAAAAGATGTCCTTGGCCAGATTGTTTCTGCCAGGAGAAGTCCAGTATGAAGCAGATTCTTCCCTGGCCTACGTGCGGTACGAGATGTACAAGATGAAGAGACTATTGGTTAATTGGGCCAAGGAGAAAAGTGTATTTAAGAAGTCCATGTTGTATGGCTTCTTACTGCTGGAACTTACTGCTGGAACTTACTGCTGGAACTTACTGCTGATGTTATACTGCTACGTTGTGTTGCTGTACTGTTGGTGAAAGGACTGTATATATGACCATTTATTCTGTAAGTAATTTATTTAGTGTCAGTAAAGCTTCTTACTGACCAAAGACCGTGAGTGCTTCTTTTGTTCCTAAATTCAAGCTGAAACCATTTCCAGACTCTACGCTGCTGCTATTTCGCACTCTGCTATATTTTTGGGTAAGCAATTACCCCGATAGGTTATGCGCCCAGAGAAAGTCTGGAAGGCATAATTTTTGGTTGCTGGAAAGCTTGAGAGCAAAGGAACGCTGGAGGGAAAGACGGAGTCGAGCTCAGGCAGTTCATCGAGCTCAGACGGGTCTGTATCCAGTGTGAGTCGCGCTCCAGCCCAGCCGGTGAGGATGGCCCAGGTTCAGATGGCATCCAGTATTCCGGTGGAACGGCTGAATGAGAGAAATTACTTAACGTGGTCATTCAAGATGGAAATGTTTTTGAAGCGGGACAGATGTTGGAACGTCGTGAGTGTCCCGAGGCCGGTTGGTCAGACTGCTCAAGAAGCACAAGTGTGGGAAGAGCAGAATGAAAGGGCCAAAGCAAACATTGTCTTGAGTATGGAGGACTCGCAAATTGTCCATATCAACAGAGATGAGACGGCAAGAGACAGCTGGAATGCGCTGAGACAGATTTATGTGCGTGCGTCGGCAAGCACACGGCTGAGCCTCACCAGAGAGCTGTATCGGTTAAAGTTGGAGGAGGATGGAAGTTTGGCAAATCATCTCCAACAGGTGAGATCTCTATTTGTCCAGTTGCAGGAGGTCGGAATCGTTTTTACGGAAGAGCATAAGTGCTACCTGATTTTGGGGTCGTTGCCTCAAAGCTGGGACATTCTGACAACCAGTCTGGAAAGTATGAAGACTGATGAACTCACTCTTCATTATTTGACGGGTCGTTTGCTCCAAGAAGAGAAACGGCGTCTTTCCAGGAAGGAGGAAAACTGCCAGGAAAGGGTTAAGCAGTCAGCCCTTGGCAGCGGAGAAAGAATGCAGAAAGATAAGTGTTTCCAAGACAACAGTGTGGAGAGAGCCGCAGTTGCAGTAAGAAAGTGTTATTTTTGCAAACAGCCGGGTCATATCAAACGCTTCTGTAAAAAAAGGAAGAAGGGAGTTACACAGGCTGGAGAGAAGAAGGAATGCTCGAATGCATTTGTCTCAGCCACAGTGAGGTGTAACGAGGCCCAAGAGGTTTGGCTGATTGATTCTGCGTCGTCCAGAACAATTTCTAATAATCCAGAGGCGTTTCGGAAGTTGGAACCAAGCAAGGTGAAGTCAATCACGCTTGCAGATGGACGAACGTCGAGGGTGGAAGGAATTGGCTGTTGCTACGTTCCATGTCTGCAAAAGGAGTGTGAACAGGTTCTGTATGTTCCAGATTTAGATTTTTGTCTCCTTTCTGTTAGTGCTCTAACGTCTGAAGGATACGTTGTTACGTTTCAGAAGGATGAGTGCCAAGTGATTAAGGATGGACAAAAAGTGGCACTGGGACATGTTAAAAATGGACTGTTTTACATGGGTGCATGTAAAGAAAGGGTGGCACAAACTGGTAACGTGCCAGACCATAAAAATTGTGTTCATGAGTTGCACAGGCGTTTAGGTCATGCAAGTTTTAAAGTGTTAAGTCACATGCCTCAAGTGTGTACAGGGTTAAGCTTGCGAAACTGTAAAAATTTCTTGGATTGTTCAATCTGTCATCAGACCAAATCCCGGGTGCAGAACATCTGCAGGAAAAGTGACAGGGTGTCACAAAAGCCTTTTGAATTGGTGTTTATTGACTTGGTAGGGCCATTCACGCCTACACAAGGGGGATCCAGTTACGTGCTTGTAATTCTGGATGATTACACACGCTTTAGTTGGTGTTATTTACTGAAGCGAAAATCAGAAGCTTTTGAAACTTTTAGGGATTGGAAAACTTGGGCGGAAAAGTTCTTTAACAAGCCCATTATTTCTGTGCAGTCGGACCGTGGGGGTGAGTTTGTTTCTGGAAGGTTCTGTGAGTGGTTTAGGAAAACAGGAATCACACACAGGTTAATAGATCCCCAAACTCCTTTTCAAAATGGGTCAATTGAGAGAAGAATTGGAGTACTTCAAATGAAGAAAGATTCTCTAATGGCTGATGCAAACGCTGAGCAAGATTTGTGGGGAGAAGCATTTTTAACCGCAAACTATTTGTGTAATAGAACCTGGAGCAGGGTTACAGGCAGTTCGCCTTACTGTTTACTTTTTGGTTCAAAGCCAGATTTGTCTCACTTGAGAACATGGGGGTCTTGGGCATACGTGCATATCCCAAAGTCCAAAAGGTCTAAAGGTGAAACCAAGTCTGTGAAATTACGTTTTGTGGGTTATTCTGGCATGCAATCCAAATCTTGGCGTTTTTCCCTAAGTCATGGGAAGGTGGTTGTTTCTAGGTCTGCTACTTTTCAGGAGGCAGGTTGGGACAGGATACAAGGTTCCCAAGTTCTGTTAGAAACCGTGAACAACCAGGAGAAAACAGTAACTCAGGGGTTAACTTCTCAGAGCCCTCACATCTCTGAGAAGAGTGTTTCCACTCCCAAAAGTGGAAGGGAGGAGGGAAATGAAAGGGAGGAAGAAATTTCCAGTGTACCTCGTCGTTCACAAAGAAAAAACAAAGGAATTCCACCTTTAAAGTATTCAGATGAATTCAGTGTTTGTTGTGTGAAGTCTGAACCTGAGAGTTACAGTGATGTGTTGAAATTGTCTGAACAAGAGCAAGAAAAGTGTTTTCAGGCAGCGAAAACTGAAAGGGGGTGTTTTCAAACACACGTGTCTGTATGCAAAGGGGCAAGCAAAAGAGTACATGATTGTGGAGCTAGTGGTTCGTCTACTGGTGGCAGGGAGTTCCCAAGACCACATTCAAGAAAACTCAGCCCAAAGCTGCAGGAAGGGTTGAAACTGAAGTCTCTGGGGAAAGTTAGGTGTTACCTTGGTGTAGAGGTAGAAAAGTTTCCAAAGGAAATTACCTAAAAAGCCAGAAGCAGAAAGTTTTAAAATTGCTGAAAGTTTGCAAGTTGGAAGATTGCAAAGTAGTTCAACGCCCCAAAGCACAAAGTTTTTCAACAGTGCTTGGAAGAAGAAGAAAAGAAAAGCTTACATATAAATAAGTCTCTGGGAAATGTAACACACAGAGAAATGTACACAATGTTGGGATTGTTGTAAACATGTAAAGTTGATTTCTTACAGGTAAAATGTAATGAAATGTAAATTGTATTTTTTCTGTAGTTAAAAATGAAAGGGTGTTGTGGTTAGGTTTTTACCCACAGAAGGAAAAGGACTCTAAAGAGTTAAAAAGATGTCCTTGGCCAGATTGTCTCTGCCAGGAGAAGTCCAGTATGAAGCAGATTCTTCCCTGGCCTACGTGCGGTACGAGATGTACAAGATGAAGAGACTATTGGTTAATTGGGCCAAGGAGAAAAGTGTATTTAAGAAGTCCATGTTGTATGGCTTCTTACTGCTGGAACTTACTGCTGGAACTTACTGCTGGAACTTACTGCTGATGTTATACTGCTACGTTGTGTTGCTGTACTGTTGGTGAAAGGACTGTATATATGACCATTTATTCTGTAAGTAATTTATTTAGTGTCAGTAAAGCTTCTTACTGACCAAAGACCGTGAGTGCTTCTTTTGTTCCTAAATTCAAGCTGAAACCATTTCCAGACTCTACGCTGCTGCTATTTCGCACTCTGCTATATTTTTGGGTAAGCAATTACCCCGATAATACCTAGCAGATTTTTTTTAACCATGTGGTCCTTTAAAAATTAAAATATAATACCTGCATTGTAGTACTTTGTTCAATGAATCTAGGGGTTTTTAAGCAATCACCCCTTCCAAATATATGTGTATTATAAAACATATAGATCAGCTACCCACTGGTAATACCAGGACAAAAAACAAATTAAGGGCAAATTTTCACCCTTGTTGCAAAGCAAACACTTTGTACGCAAGTGCCAGCCTGTCTGTAAAAACAAAAAGTAATACAAGAGTAAATAAGCAAGCCTTCAACTAATTCTTGCATGCTCTCTTGTTTCATTTCACTTGAGAATGCATTTTACCACTTTCTTCTGTTATTTCCTATATTTACAGCTTAAGAACTGTATAATGAATCTGCAAGAACCCTTGTCACTTTACAAAGTAAAAAAGGAGAATCTACTTTCAGTCTATTTATTTGTGGTATTGCACAAGGGCTTCCCTTTTTTTTCCTTTTTTAATCTTTGTTTCTCTTTAAAATGAATTTCTTCTTTAAGGGAAGCACATTTACATGTAAAGAAAAGAAAACTCAATTTGGCAGAAGGATGACCAGGACTAGAACAGCAGGGGATACTGCCAGTCAAGAAATTAGCTAAATTAGAATTGTTCTATGAATATGCCTGCAAAATCTCTGATCACATAGACTTCGCCAATGTTTGTTGGCACTAAATGTGCATTAAATTCACTGAATCAGAGACACAAAACAAAATACTTTGTACAACATGCTTGTGAGCAATCTATGCACAGAAGCTGTCCAGTCAAGAACTTTCAGTGTAGTCATATTTTAATTTGGAACAATATTTCTGAAGAGTACAGAATGCTTTATAACCCTGGACAAATATTAATGCATATCTACACGTTATGTTGATCTTTGGATCTGATCAAGTGTGAGGTATAGGAAACAGAGGGGAATGACCATGAACTTCTCTTTGAGTATTCATCCATCACCTTCAGTGCGATCATTCCTATATTCTCTGTTAAAACTCCCTGTACAAAATAGTAATGTGAGAAATACATATTGAGTCCATACAGCCAGACAACCAACTGCACTGCACTTTTTCACTCCAGCCGGTTAAGTGGCCAACAAGCCTTTTATTACATTTCAGAGGCAGACTTGTGGTAGAATGTCCATTTGCCTTGCCCAGAGCCTTGTACCGAACATTGATTATATTAAGACAAAATATATTTTGTAAATTATTAATTTAGTGAAGTTTGTGATGATTATCCATTGATAACAAGCAGCCAATGGCTTGGGGTATTTCCAAGATGGTTGTGCAACTGCACCGCCTCAAACATGAAATTTTACAGGGGAGGCGGTATGGGCGTCATCATCTTTCACTCATAACACCCCCCCCCATTTTTCTCACTGCCGCTGCTGTCTTTTTTTCTTACCATAGAAAATCTTTTAAAGAGAAAGAAATTTTCCTTGCGACCGCTTTTCTCCCCCACCCTAAATCAAGGTACATATTTTAATCCTGAACATGCTCCCATATTTGGGTCCTGTATATATCATTCAGCCCAGTTTCTCATCTGAAAACAGACATCCTTTTTTGTTGGGTTTCCTACATGGGACTTAGGAGCAAAGCTTCTCTACGCTTCCTCCAGTCTTTGAAACCTCCTCCAATTCTTAGATATCAATCTTCTGGAAGACAAACATCTTATTTAGACAGGCCTTTCAGATATCCTTTTAATTATTTACTATGTTTTAATTGTTGTTCTTTATTTGGCTTTTTAGCTGTATTTAGTTTTTTACAATGCTTGTTAGTATTTGTAAGCTGCCTTGATTTTAATTCTGCAAAAGAGAGGATAAAGTTCATGGAAGTAAGCGAATGTTGCCTCTTCATTGGATACAGAAGGTTTTTGGATTGGTATTTTAATCTCCCTGCCAAATAATATCCTTTAGTCCTCCCAGTGGCCTGGCCTATGACATATATATATATACACCAGGGCTGGTTCCAGGCTTGAGAGACACTGGCAACATTATATATATATATATATATATATATATATATATATATATATATCAACCATACTTACCTAGCAAGGGAGACACCATGATCACGAAGGTGGTTTTCCCAGGGTGAGGCTCATCCATTGCATTCCGGGTGTGCTGACCCCTTCGATTACCCCAAATGTGGGAAACTCGACTGCATAATTTGTGGTAGTGGGGGACTGTGTTTCCACTTTCCCCTCAAAAAATTATATATATATTATATATGCCTGGGTCCAGCTCCAGCTGAGAGCCCCCTCCCTCCTGCTACCAACTGTCTCTGCAGAGGCCACCAGTGAGTGAGGAAGCAGCAACCAGGCACCTCTCCACCGTGCCTGGGTCCAGCTCCAGCTGAGAGCCCCCTCCCTCCTGCTACCGACTGTCTCTGCAGAGGCCGCCAGTGAGGGAGGAAGCAGCAGCCAGGCACCTCTCCACCGTGCCTGGGTCCAGCTCCAGCTGAGAGCCCCCTCCCTCCTGCTACCGACTGTCTCTGCAGAGGCCACCAGTGAAGGAGGAAGCAGCAGCCAGGCACCTCTCCACCGTGCCTGGGTCCAGCTCCAGCTGAGAGCCCCCTCCCTCCTGCTACCGACTGTCTCTGCAGAGGCCACCAGTGAGGGAGGAAGCAGCAGCCAGGCACTTCTCCACCGAGCCTGGGTCCAGCTCCAGCTGAGAGCCCCCTCCCTCCTGCTACCGACTGTCTCTGCAGAGGCCA
The DNA here is from genome assembly GCF_023053635.1 of Elgaria multicarinata webbii. Lineage (NCBI taxonomy): Eukaryota > Metazoa > Chordata > Lepidosauria > Squamata > Anguidae > Elgaria > Elgaria multicarinata. The sequence continues at coordinate 66,549,201 of NC_086178.1, forward strand.
CCAGTGAGGGAGGAAGCAGCAGCCAGGCACCTCTCCACCGTGCCTGGGTCCAGCTCCAGCTGAGAGCCCCCTCCCTCCTGCTGTCAACTGTAACTGCTGAACTTTGCAACTAAGATTGTAGTGCCTGAATTTGCTTTCCTTTTCCCCCTCCTCCTCCTCCCTCCCAATCCCTTTTCCTTTTGTGTCATGTCTTTTAGATTGTAAGCCTGTGGGCAGGGACTGTCAAGAAATCCTTTTGTAAGCCGCCGTGAGAGCCTTTTTTGGCTAAATGGCGGCATAAAAATCCTTAAATAAATAAAATAAAATAAATATCCAACCTGTAAAATACATTATATCACATAACCAGGCATCACAGGGTGGACCACGCCTTTCTCTCTCTCTCTCTCTCTCTGTCCCCTGCTATCTTTTTTCTCTCATTGCTCCCTGTTTTTCTTTCTCCTCTCTGCTACCTTTCTCGTACCTAGGGGCTAATTGCAGGATACCTCTAGGCTGCCCACCACCTTTCCAAGGTAGGGCCCAGCCTTTGTTAGCACTGCCCCTGCCATTGACAAATGAAAATATGTAATTAGCATCAAAATAAGAACCAGGCAGCAGCTTATGTATCTCTTTCGGTCTCCTCCTCCTCCTCAAGGGACCATAGAATTTCAGAATGGGAGATGCTGGGGACTGAGCCTGGGACCTTTTGCATTAGGAAAATATTGCGGGCAGGACATAAGGAAAGGGATTTTAACATGTCCAGTGGCTGAAAGAGCTGTATTTGTGTTTTCTGGTGAGGCAGGGATAGAAAGACAAGGCTTTTTACATGAACATTACATTACATGGAAAATACTAGGGCTTCTGCACTCATCCCTTTTGTTCTTTTCATCTGGTGCCACGAGGAGACTGGAAGCTTTCGCTTTCATTTTTAATTAACCATAGTTTAGTCTTATGTCTGAGCCCCAAAGTGTGCTTAAATTTAACTATGATTTATTGAAACAAGCCAGCTTTGTAAACCATAGTTTGTTAGCTTGTTTCTCTAAACCATAGTTAAGAGCTCTAAACCATTTCTTCAGGTTTGGACAAAGTGCTAAACTATTTAGTCAAAAAAAGTAATGAAAGCTTCTGATCTCACAAGCATGCTGGATGAGGGGAAGTGGAGCATGTGACCCCAGGGCGCACCCAGGCTCATTCACAGAACTATCGTTATGGCTAAGTGCAGACAGTTTCTGTTATTAAAGGCTTGCTTTGCAGAGCTGGGTTGGATGACAAAGAACATTCAGCTAGGTATTTTTCTTCTATGTCCCTTTATGAAGCTTTGCAATGAAATTCACTAGTAGTTGCTGTGGAAATATAATAGCTATATGAATCGTGCATTGTCACAGTATAAAACAGAACAAACACTGTTCTGCTTTGAAGCTGACATTAGAGATGGGTTCTATTGTTGGTTAATAATTATTATATGATACCTAAATAATAGACATGGGGAGCTATCCAGAGAAGGTAACCAATAGCCAATTTTGCCTGACAAGTATGTGTAACTATGTGTTAATACAAATGTGCACATGAAAAAGACCCAGACATTGTGTGATTTATAAAACATTGGCACTCCAACCCTGTCTAAGGGTGTCAGACAGGCATTTTTTCGTGTGAGCATCATGTTTTGGTCACTGGTTTCCCCGCGAGCTTTATACGATGCTGCTGCCATGCAGTTGTTGTCTCATGTCTTCCTCCCTTTTTGTGTGTTATTTTGCTGTGGGGAAAATATGGTATTTTGGGGAGGTCATGTGATGAAACTGCCATCGTTTCCCTGTGTAATCCTTCCATTGTGCTGTGTCCTCGTTTCTGTGGGAAGTACAGCGTTGACGTCAGTACTGATGAGGATCAGTTGGGAGTGTCTCCTCCTGTGCCTCTGTGCCTCCACCCCTGCTTGGCTCCGTATTTCAGGAATGCCTAAGCAGATGCGCAATGGGGAGGGAATAGTGGTTGCAATGGATGTGAGCAGATGCGACACGTTTCCATTTAATCCCTCTATTCAAATGAGAAAAGTGTTAATGTTGCTTAAAGAGCATCATCAGACTAGCGTTTTATTGCACACTCATTACTGGGCACTCACGGATTTTCACGGGTCCTATTTACAATGTCATTTGCCTCCCATGTGTCTCCTGCCCCTTCTGGCATTCTTCCCGCAACAGAGAAAGACCCCGGTAAGTCCGAATTATTTTTAGAGATTGAACTTGCTACTATCTCCTGCTATATGCAAGAGAAGCAGTGCGATAGAAACAGCGCACTGAATGGGCCACGTGCATGTTGTTTACTTCCCCTTTCCTCTCTCTGAGAAAGAAGTAGTATTGAGCAACAAAAGTGAGTGTCATGTCTAGCTCTGCTCTTCTTGGGTTGGAAAAAGGAGTTTCACGTGATCAATCAGAATCAGACTCTGAAGTAGAAGAATCGGCACCAGACACAGGCCAGCCTGTATCAGTGGGGGAGAAAGCTCTCAAGGACTCTTCACCAGCTGGTGGTGAACTTTCTCCAGAGCTTATCTCATCAAAGACAAATAATACACAGTCAGTGGGAAGCCAACATACTTCCGAAGGAGAGAGCATGGACAGGTTAGCCGATCCTAGAATATGCCGCAGACTAAAACGGGCGGAGCGAAAAGGCGGCGAGAGAAAGTTGGCCCAGCTTGCATCGTGTCAGAAGCCGCCTCAGAACTAGTCTCTCTGAAATTCACGTCTTAAAAAAAAGCTTTTCATTCTTCTTAAAAAGACAATTCTCTCTCTTACTTTGTATATTTTTGCCTAAGAGAAAGTTCCAAGAAATTAGAGAGCTGTTTATTGCTTAAATAAAGCTTTGTAAATTACTTAGCAGGCCTCGTTATTGTCTCCCAAGAAGGCAGGAGGATTTTAAAAAACACGACAGTGAGATTGGAGAAGCGATGGTAGGGAAGAGTGATTTCCCCCTGTCTGATGGAGCTCTTAGAGTCTTTTCAGATGGGAGGGAAATCACATGGCTGGGAAGAATGGTCATAGCTCCACAGACACTCTTACAGGGACAATACTGATTTGCATGTGGGCTTGGGGGAGGCGGACCTCTGAAGATGCAGACTTCTGAACTTGTGAAGAATCAGTACTTGGCAATGGGATCCTCTGCATGTTTCTCCCACAAAACATTTAGCTCTTTCTATTCAATTCCCACGTGTGCACACACAGGAGAGAAGTGTAACCCCCTTCAACACAATACCTCTCCCGGTGTATACACAAATGAGAAAAATGTTACTGTTGCTTTTACAGAGACATACTTGCATGGGTTGTGGGGGTGGGGTGGGCAGTTCTCCAATGATGCAGACTTCTGAACTTGTGAGGAAGTGTTTCATTTCATGGCAAGATAGGGGAGGGCTAAGCCAGAAGGGTGGACAACCGATAACATCCTGCAAGGTTCCACCCACCCTTGTAAATGGCATATAGCATTATGCATAAAAAGAAAAGCTGGCTGTATAAAGACCATGTTTAAATCCTGAAAAGAATCCAGAACAGGAAGAAGTGGTAGATCACAGGAGAAAATACCCTGTCTGAAGACGTCCTAAATGCAACCCTGTCTGAATACATTTTAAACCCTGATCTTATACTATACTGTGAGTGCTGTGCAGAGCTTGGGAATCAGGCTTTTATCTCTGAACAGTATTCTGTTCATACATGTTATTAAACCAGACTGAAAATGGGACAATACAGGTCACATTCCAGGAAGAAAACATGCACGCACGCACGCGCGCACACACACACAATAGCTACAATATTTATTAATCAGGATTGGAGCAAAATGAGTAGTAGCCATTAGCTGTGGAAGCAAAGGGCATAACAGGAATAATAAACCATTTCCTGTATTTTTCTTTTTGCTCTTTAATTCATATCCTGCCATAGACAACATCTTCAGTTGTGATCAATGAAACATGCTGCTGTGGTATATCATTCCTGGGGGCCTCGCTTTTCATATGCAGCCTGTTCAGACTCAGTAAAATAGTAATTTGAATTTCAATCCAAATCTGAAATGTATTTTTAAGAGACTTGCTCAAGTCTGACTCCTCCTATAGAATTCTACTGCGAGCCAAACAGTACATTACAGTAATTGTGTAGCATGCAGTGGAGGGTTAGCTTTTTGTTTACTCTAGTGTAAACATGCGGCCCCAATCAGGACCACCATGCAAGGGGAGGGGAGAATTAAACCTCCCCTTCCCCGCTGTTTCCTGAAATTCTCCCCCCTCCATGGGAAGGGGGTTAAAATGCCTCCATTGATACCAATGAGGGATTTTTGTATTGTTTAATTCTCTCTGGGCCCCCTTCTTTACGGCGCCGCTTTGGCACCACGAGGCGCCTTGGTCTTGCACTTGTGTTCCTTCCCAGCATCTACATGGGAAGGAACGCAAGTGCGAACTTTCCCCTCTTTAAAAGAAAAAAAGGGGGGAGGGAGGAGAGGAATGGGGCTGTTCCTCCCCACCTTTTTCATTTATATTATTATTATCTGTATCTTTGCAGCTGCGGAGATACAGATAATAAAAATAAGAAAATAGGGGGAAGGAATGAGGCAGCCAGAGGAGGACGCAAAGAGGGGGCAGGGACTCAGGGCGAACCACCTCTACTCCCTCTGGCTGCCCTTCCTTCCCCTCATTTATTTTTATTTTTATTATGTGTATTTGCACATCTGCACATCTGCACATATTTTTTTAAAAAGGGGGAGGAACAGCCCTGTCCCTCTCCTCCCCCATTTTTATTTTTATTTTATTTTTACAGGCACGGGGCCACCAATGGAGACCAATCAGGGGGCACTATGGGCTCCGCTGCCAAAAAAGTCGGGGTAAGTGCCCGACTTTTTTGGAGTGGTGTTTCCGGGTTTGCCCCTAGATGGCTTCACAATGGCGGCTGTGGCATGTAGATGAGGTGCTGCTACTGTGAAGCCACCCCAAGGCAAACCCTTCACGTAGACAACCCTGTTGGTGGGTGGGAATTCTTGGGGGGAAATGGTGTAGCTGTGGAAGGTTTAGCCCTTTCCTCCTGTTGTATAGTGGTTCTGATCTGATAGGGTAAATGTGCACTTACACTAGAGTAAATAAGCTAACTCTTCACTACATGCCATGCAATTAGTGTAACAAGTTATGATGTACACAATGGTACCAGACAGTAGCAGAATAGGAATAGTGCACTTTTGGAAATTATCCTTGTAAGATTACTTTTACTACAGAATAAAATCATTTATTTACATGAGATTAAAATGTTCAAAAGAAAATGAGAGCAATCCTGCTATTCATTTTTCATGGATAAATCTCATCAACTTTCTTGGGGTGTTTGCATTTATTCTTCTTATCATCATCATCATCAATATTTATATACCGCTCCATATGTAAAATAGATTCTGGAGCAGTGCACATGGGAATGAAGCAGAAGAAAAGAAAGACGATTAAAAACAGCAAATTAAAATTGTTCAATTTAAAACAAAGCACCAGTAAAAACAGTGGCTGGTCAGTTGAGGAATGCTTCCTGGAAGAGTTGTTTTCAGGAGGTGCCGGAAGCATCATCATATTGGCACCTGCTTGCCCTCCAGGGGCAGGGAGTTCCAAAGAGAAGGAACCACCACACTAAAGGCTCTTCTCCTGGTGGACTCCAATTGGATCAAAGGTCCATGTGGAACCACCAGCAGCATGCCCTCCAATGACCTCAGTGACCAGGCAGGTTGGTAAGGCATAGGATTGCTGTATTTCAATAGTTTTATGGGTTTCTTTCCTCACTATTTTTTCATCCTTGAAAATAAGTGGTAAAATTAATAGAAAACTGCATTAAAACAAACATCCAAATTGCACTACGTACCACAAAATAACGAGACAGCTTATTTTTTCCAAACAAAGCTATATTAAAATAAGTATTTTCTCTCTCCATAGATCATTTCATAATGTTTATAGATGGCTTTGATTTTACATTCAATTACAAATTACCTATACATATTACAAGAGTGTTCCCATAATGGGGTTTTAGATTTCTTTTATTACTGTGATGAGTAGAAAAGGGTCCATCATAAACTGTTTATGTTTTATATTTATTGTCCACTATCTGGTTTATTTTCTTTTACTTTTCTGCAAAATTGTCAGCAAGTATGCTAATGGTTTGACTGTGTACCATAAACTCCTCATATGCCAGTATGTGGATGTTTAAACATATCAAATCTGTAATAAGGATACTGTGTTTTTATGCTTTTTATGTTTTTAAACTTTGTATATTTGTTTTAATGTTTACTGTTTTTAACTTTTGTAAACTGCCCAGAGAGCTTTGGCTATGGGGCAGTATATAAATCCAATAAATAAATAAATAAAATAATGTAATAATGGATGAGGGTTACTTACCTTAGCATTTATGATTATTCTATTGTATTGATCAGATTTGTATCATATGCTTTTTCTATGGAGGTTAGAATGGCCTACATTAAATTTAAATGATCCTCACAACAGCCTTATGAGGTAGATTAGGCTGAATATTTATTAACTAAAGGATATTCTAGGTACCCGAAAAGGATTTCAGGTATAGATCTCTCTTGATAGAAGTTTAATATTCCATTAACAAATGCATTTCCACTTCTGCAATGCAGCCCAGACGAATTCTTCCAGTTCCTGGGTTCTGCACCACAACTTCATCCCATTGAATGCTATTCCAGAGAGAGGGCCCCTTAACACTAAGAGACAGCCTTGGGTATGTGTGTGCAGGGAGCTGTAATAGGGGGCGAGTCAGGAAATCCCTGTTGTGTAAGCGGAGTTTTCATTTTCTATCTCTTGATTCATCTACTGCAAACAGAAGGGCTCCTTCTACCCAGAGAAGGCTTTTGATCCAGTGGAGGGATCCTGCTGGTGGAAGTGGCTCATATGGAGGATCTAATGGCCGTTTATGCTGCTGTTCTTTCAGCCATCTCTGCTGCTTTGGCTATGAATCTATTTAAAATCTTGACTGATTTTTGCAAAACCAATTGAGAAATAAGATTAGGAAAAGTGGTTCAAGAAGAACTGGTTCGACAAAGAGTGCAAAGAGGCCAAAAACCATCTGAAGAGAATTTGTTGCAAATATAGGGACTCTAACTCAGGCCTTTTGACCAATGAGTATGCTTCCCTTAGGCAAAAGTATAAACTTCTGACTGATAAGGAACAAAAACCCAGCAAGCTGAAAAACACAGCTGGCAAATTTTAATAAAGACCTCCCATGACAGGCACATTTGCCTCTTCTGGCGCACAATATGCTAAGAATCCAGGCGGTGTGCTATGCAGTTTTTATTCATCTGAAAGCTGCATTTGACTCTCGAACAAAACTCAGGGCCAAATTAAATTCCTCAACTATAGATAAAACACTTTTTAAAATTAAATATTTATATAATAATACTTGGCTGAAGGTGTGATGCTCTACAGATGAACACCAGTGCTACCTCCTGTGCTGTTGCAGAGGGGCCCCTAACCTACCAGGGCAGACTTCAATGGGCGCAAGGGGCTACATGGTGAAGTGGGAAGTGTCAACAGTTGCCTTCTTTCTACCTGCAGGAACATTCCAGAAGCGGAACTCCATTCAGGGAATGTTTCTGGAAGTGGGAGCAATTGTTTAGAATATTATCTGTTCTCATCTCTTTTTGTATACTATTTCACATATTTCTAATATTCATATTTTATTTCAGAATTGTAAAAGACCCCCATTTTCAATACCTAGATATTTTACAAAGTTGTTGGAAGGCCAAATTATGTTGTATGATGTGCTTTTATTTTTGAAAATACATAGTTTCCAGTTGTTCAATATTTGTTGTGCTGAGCATTGATGGTGAAACCATCCCTCCCTTCCTAGAAATAAATAAGTTATCATTTCCCAGGTCACTTTCTGTGGAGATCTTCTCTAGCATACATATGTTCTTGCATATATTCAGCACCGCTTATCTGCTGTGGAAGAGCTGGGTTTTTAAAATACATTAACACTTGATTGAGCATTGGATGGGAGCCAAACAAATCCTGGATTTAAAAGAATATGCTGCCTCAGCTTCTTGAAGAGTATAATGGATAGGCAACCTCTCCAAGCACTCATTAAAAGGGCTTCTGGTAAGTGATGTCTAGCAAAATTAGACAAGAAATAAATCAGTAAACGACTAGGCATATATTTGAACATACAGAACACTTTATAGAACCAGGACTGAAGTGAAATGTAACACATACCTCAAGGGTGTTGCAGTGTTTGATGTAGTAATTACAGTGTCAATTTAGAACTATAGGTATATTGCTGAGTGATATGTATATTATTGGGACTGATGTTCTAAACCACACTCTTGGAAACTAGGTGAAAATACTCATGGAGTAATGATATGGAGCAGGGTTTGAGAGAAGGTAGAGATCTGCATCTACTGAAAAATCTCCCAGCAGATCTCAGGAAGATATTCCATTAGAGCTAGCATACTATCAGCAAGGATTTCTGATGCCAAATTTATTTATTTTACAACAGCAGCATAAAATGAAAGAAAGAGAAACAAACGCACACACAAAAAAGAGCTCTCCCCTTTCTAATTTGTTTATTTGGTTGTGCAAGGAGTAAACAGGCTGTTTAGAGCAGTGTGCAGCTTATTCACATTGTGGTTTATTTAGCCAGGATTACTAACTTACTACTATGTGTACATGCTCCCATTACGAATCTTGTGTGGGGAAGAGTGGAGGAAGTTTTATAAACATTTCTTTTACTTCCAAGTTAAAACCCTTCTTTGGATACATTGCAATTTGAAGCATGTGGGCTTTTCTGTGAAACTGTGGAAAAAGAATGTCATAGCATTTCTCTGCTCAGACAGGATATTCCTTGATTTTAATCAACCTTTAGTGGCTAGACAGTACTGTCACTCTTCTTTCCACATTCATTTTATCACCTGTGCTTTCCTGCATACACCGGAGGCCAGATATCTATGATAACAATAGTAGCTAGAGTTGAATTTCATGTTGCTTTGCTTCAGACCCACATATTAGTTGTAATTGGCATCAAAACCCACCCATGACATAGAAAGACTGTGTGGCAGTTTATTCTTCATTTCTTGATAGCTTTAGAAACTCTAAACTCTATTGTTTGCTGTTCTGTGTGGGCAGCCTAATAATTTTGCTTCTTCTAGCTTAGTACAAGCTGAGGTTGTACTGCAGCAGTTTAATAGAACATTCTACTTAATACCAGCAGGGTAGAGCTGGACAGCTACACCTACTAGGCCAGATCTACACCAAGCAGAATATAACACTTTAAAAATGGTATATGTAGTGTGTTCTGGGCCTGAACAGTTGTCAAAACTGTTATAAACCATTATAAAGCAGTAGTGTAGATCCTGCCCTAGCTAGCCCCCAAAAGCAAGGTTGCTCTTCTACTAGGAGCTGTGAGCTCAGGGCAGGATCTACACTACTGCTTTAAAAAGTTTTATAACAGAGGCCCGGGACACATTCTATATACTGTTTTCAAAGCATCATATCCTGCTTAGTGTAGATCTGGCCCATTTCTTAGAATGGTGAGCAAAGAGCCAATGCATGCCTTCCCCCCCATCTGCCCTCTTCTCAGCATTATAAATCTCATTGTGTTACACTCCTGTACCACATAAATGCTGAATATAATGCTCGCTCGCTCTGTGTGTGTGTATGTGGTGGTGATGCGTGCAGTGGTTGTAACACTAGCCCCAGCTGTATTTTAGGACACTATTTTCCTCTTTTCGATCCTAAGAGCTGCAACATGGAGAGGGTGAATTGCTATTGTTGTCATTTATGATATTTCAACCTATTTTATTAATGTCCACTATTTTTTTATTTATTTATTTATTTATTTATTTATTTATTTATTTATTTATTTATTACATTTTTATACCGCCCAATAGCCGAAGCTCTCTGGGCGGTTCACAAAAATTAAAATGATGAAGAGCATAAAAACAACCAACAAATTTGAAACACGAATACAAAATACAAAATACAAAGCACAACCAGAATAAAACCACACAGCAAAAATTAATATAGGTTAAAATATGAGATTAAAACAGCAAAGTTTAAATTTAAGTTAAATTAGGTGTTAAAATACTGAGAAAATAAAAAGGTCTTCAGCTGGCGACGGAAAGAAAACAATGTAGGTGCCAAGCGAACCTCTCTGGGGAGCTCATTCCACAACCGGAGTGCCACAGCAGAGAAATCCAAAAGCATAAAGGGTAAAATGAGGTATAAATTTATTTAATAAATAATAAAGAGGGGGAAAATAGGGTTCACAAAGTATCCTCCTTTCTAGCATGAACTGATTTAGTGGGTCTAGCTGGAATCCTAAACTAGGAACATAACTTTTTCTCTTTCAAGAGTGAATAAAATATTTCATAAGTGAATAGAAATGCATGTGTCAAATTAATCTGGGTTACTGAGCTCAGACATTAGATATACATGATTGACAGTGCAATCTTGTTCATATCTACTCAGCACTAAGGTCTAAGAATCATTTAATTCAATGGGGCTCCCCCCAGTAAGTGTTTATAGGATTACAGTCCAAATTGGCTCCATTCAGGCACCTTTCATCTTAATACTTTTGTGCTTCTGGAAACTGATTTGTAGCTATATCCAAGCACAGCCTGTAAGGGATTATGTAAATTAATATTCTAATATTTTCACCTAAGTGCATAAAAATATTCTCCAACATCTTTCTCTTTCCTCTCCCTGAAACTTTTGGTCTCTGAATAAAGCATTGAATTCTGAGTTCACATTTAGTTTGGCTTCTGTAGGAAATTCTATTAAGGATGTGAGCTACTTCAAAAAATGCAAGTGATTTCCATGTTTGACATTTCAAGAAAGAAAGTATTCAGAATGTGAAATATTACATCCAAGGAAAAGGGTCACTTAACAGTTCTAGAAGGAACTATAACAGATAGTTAGATTTGGCTTTATTCAAGCCTCCCTGATAACTTCACTTTATAGAAAAATTCATCACTAACTTAACATACTTAAATCACATTTGTAATAACAAATCACTCACAAGCCAGTATTCTGACATCTCTAATGACTATATGCAACACGCAACAGTAAAAAGCCTAATTTTTCTTCATTTGCATTAGTAATAATGTGTTGCATTGATTTCAGTCTCACAATATATATAAATATATGTACATAAAAACGGAAATATAATAATATAATTTGAACAAACTACTCTAGTTATCTCAACATAATTACAATTATAGCTCTGTTCATTTATTGCAGTGCTATAACACAATATATGCATAGAGATGCAGAATGAATACATAACAGAAGTTACTGTTTCTTTATTTTCATTACCATTCTATTATTATAAAGCAAGAAATCCTGTATTTATATACAGGCTGTTTGTGCTTTCATAGAAACTCTGAACGTGATGTAAAACATACTTAAATTTACACAGTTGCTCATAAGTTGGCAGGATCACATAAAAGCAAATGAAGTTCGATCGGCTTAATTGCATGCATGTTATCTTTAGATCTATGTAACTTATTGAAGCCTGCAGTTTTTTTAGGTTATGAACTATGAAGTTCTATTAATTAGGAGGATTTAGATTTTTGATCTTTTATAGCTATATTTTATACCTTGTCTCCCTAAATGGCTGCCACTAAACACACACACACACACACACACTTACCTCCAATTAGATGTGGAACTACAACAAGCCAACATTCTGCTCTATGCCAAGTGGTGGCCAAGGATTCAAAGAAGAAAAAACTATTTTTTTCTTTCTTTTTAGTAATTAGGGTTTATTGGAATTAATGGCTACCAAACTCTAGCTTACTATATGTTGTGAAAATACCTTCGCAGTATTGGTTTCTCATCCTACACCATATTAGTGAGGGATCAGCAATTTTAACCAATACCTCTTTATAACATAAGACAATAACACAGACATAATTCTAACCTCATTAAAGATTGAACTAAATATGATGTTAAACACATCGTGAGATTCTCCTTATCTTTTAAAATAATAGCAGCAGTTGGGAGCTAACCAGTGCTTTTTAAAATATTTTTTCACTGGTGGGGTATGAATTCTCAAAAGTGCACTTTTAACCATCCAAAGAGGCACTTTTCAGCTTTTGTAAAAAAATACAAATTCCATAATAAAGCAATACTATTAGAAATATATTTGAACATTAAATGTAATTTAAAGACATGCAGCGCTTACAAAAGAGGTGGTGGCTACTAAGAAGAGGGCCTTTTCTATTGTGGCACCCCAGCTGTGAAATGATTCACCTGCTGCCTACGTTGTAGTCTTTTCAGAACCAGGTGAAGATCTTTTTCTTTTCTCAGGCATTTTAGTCATTCCATTATGTTAAATCTGTTAGTGTATTTTAAATATCTGCACTTCTGATAGATTTTTATTTTATACTGTAGTTTTACCATGTTGTGTTATATGGTTTTAACTCTTGTGAACTGCCGAGAGAGCTTTAGCTGTTGGGTGGCAAAGAATGTAATAAAATAATAAATAGTCCCATTCCTTTTTTCTCTTTTCCCCCTCTCTGTCAGGGGTGCAGAAGTGTTTGGGGTGGAGGGCTTGATTGCCTCCTGCTCTGTGAACCAGATCATGTTAGGGAGCATGCCCCACCCCTAATATTGGTGGTGGTGGGGGCTCTCCTGTGTGCGGGGATGAGCAGTTGCACTGCCCCCTGTATGGGTGAGTTCCAGCTCATGCTGCCTCTCATCGGAAATCAGGGATGAGGGGAGGTAGGACTAATTCATGCAGAGGAAAGAGCATCCGCTCTTCCCTATGTGGAAGTAAGTCCTAACCCCACTGGCAGGCATCCCCACTGCTCTCTACCATCTGAGATCACAGATAACAGTGAGGGTTCTGCTGCTGACTCATGTCCGCAGGGGATGCCTTCTGAGGGGCTTCCTCCAGGGGGTGGGTCTTGGAGCCTAGGCCCTGCCCCTTAGAAGAACCTCAAGAGACAGCATGGGCCAGATTGGGGTGCCCTCGGGGTGGAGGTTCTGCACCTGTGCTCTACATATTCTTGACACACTTTACAGGCAACATCCACACCTCCCCCTTCCCTTTCTTAACAACCTCAAACAATTCTGACAGTGAAATTAAAAAAACCCCACACCTCACATCAAACCTTATGCCTTGATAATTGCTGACTCCCTTTAAAATGAGACAGGCTAAAGGGCTACCCCAAATGCACTTTTCATTTCAGAATGTATAGAAAGGTAGACATATAACATAGTCGTTCCATAAGAACATAAGAGGAGCCAAAGTGAATCAGACCAAAAGTCCATCTAGTCCAGCGTTCCATTCACACAGTGGCCAACCAGCTGCCCATGGGAAACCCACAAGCAGGACAGGAATGTAACAGCATCTTGCCACCCATGTCTCCCAGCAACTGCTGCACATAGGCATATTGTCTGTGAGACTGGAGCTAGCATATAGCAAACATACTAATTTGTCTAACTCCCGCCCAGGATATTGTTGTCTGTCTCCTGCATAACCAGGATATTGTTATTTGTCACCTCCAAGTTAGATTACTGCAATGTGGTATACATGGGCTGCCTTTGAAGATGGTTCAGAAGTTGCAGCTCGTGCAAAATGTGGCGTCCAGATTGATAATGCAGACCAGAGGGTCCAAACATCTAAGACCAACTCTGGCCCACTTGCATTAGTTGCCTGTATGTTTCTGAGCCTACTTCAAGGTGCTGGTTTTAACCTTTAAAGCCTTATCCATCTCGGGACGGTAATATCTGATGGAACACCTTCCCCAGCTTGAACATATCTGTACACTACACTCAACATCTAAGGTCCTCCTCTGGGTGCCTACTATGAGATAGGCCCGGAAAACAGCAACCTTGGCCTCCCAGTTATGGAATGATCTTGTCCATGAGGCCTGCCTGGCATCAACATTGCTATCTCTTTGACACCACGGACTTTTTTTCGCTCCCCAGGCATTTGGTAACACACGATGAGTTTCAATTGATCCTGGATTTGTTTGCTGTTTGGCTCATTGCTGAAGCTGCTTTAGATATATGTTGTCTCTGTGTGATATTGTCTGTCTGTGGGTTTTTTATGCTTTTAAATTTTTCATATTGTATTTTTAACGTGTATAACTACCCAGAGAGCATCAGCTATGGTGCAGTATAGAAATGTTGTTGTTGTCGTCATTGCTGTTATCATCCCTACATTTCAACTGCATGCCACTTACTGACCTAGTTCGCATGATTGCTATGGCTTAAACAAGCTGCAGTGGCTTGTTTAAGCCCCAGCACATCTGGGGCGCAATTTACCTAATCACTTGGGGGAACATCTACACGGGCGCTTTACCCAGGGTAGCTTCGGAGTGGCGGCAGGTGAGTTACATGACGCAGCCGCCACTCCGAAGGGATCCAGGGACAAAGCCCCAAAGCTACACGCTAAAAAAGTCAGAGACTTACCAAGAAATCTCTCTCTCCCCATGTCACAAAAGATATTTCTGGAACAACCAACTTGAGAAAGTTCAGTGTATGTCAATCAACATGCACAACCAGAAAATTGCCTTACAATATATAAACAATATCTGTGTAACTGTAAAGTTTGCTCCATTGTAAAAAAATGTTACTCTGGATAAAAAGTATTTTATTGATCTTGTAAGTTTTATTAGAATGGGCCAACATGACTGATTGATTTTTAGATGTATATAATGATTCTCAAAATTGAAAGGGCATGATTCTTCATGCTCACGCACTTGTTTAGTACTTGTGAGTGCTTTATTTTTTTTCCTCAGTTCTGTTTTGTGTATGTGTGTGTGTGTGTGTGAGGGGGGCCTTCAGTATAGAACGTAACAAACACATTTTTGCTCCAATGCTAAATAGCGCTCACTACTGTTGAAAAACTCACCTTTCAACATTACATTGCAGCAGCATTGTCTTAACTGGTAAAAAAAAATGTTAGCAAAAGATTTATCTTTTTTTTTATCCCTCAATAAAGATTTCAATAAATAAATAAACTGGAATAAATGTTGGGTATGGTCTGAAATTTCCCTCCCTCCTTTTTGGCTTGAGCACAGATTGCTTAATGTGGTATGAAATGAAAAACTGGGGTTGAGCTCATTTATATCTGAATACATAATCTTAACTTAATGGAGTCACTGGTTTCGCATCACTCTTTAACAGCAGATAGTTATTCAGTGGACTCAATTGCATTTTATTTGGAACAATTAACAAACTGCTCAGAAGTACAAGATTAAAGAATTCTCTGCAACCCCTGCAGAATGTATAAGCTCAAACAATATTTTTAAACTAGGCAATTCACTGGAAAATAATGTTTTATATATGGAACTATTAGGAGAGGTCTAAAGCACCAGGACTACATGCTGAGACGTTTTTAGGGACACTACAAAAATGAAACTGGAACTAAACTTGTGAACCCTCCATCTGCCACTTGGAGTATTTTCAGACGGGGTGGGGGGAATCACGTTTCCCTACCGTCACTTTACCTCCTGCTTCTCTCCCAAAATAGGGACGAGTAGCTCCCTCTTTCTTCACATGGGCAAGTAGCGACCAT
This sequence comes from Elgaria multicarinata webbii, assembly GCF_023053635.1. Taxonomy (NCBI): domain Eukaryota; kingdom Metazoa; phylum Chordata; class Lepidosauria; order Squamata; family Anguidae; genus Elgaria; species Elgaria multicarinata. Next base: position 66,564,713 of record NC_086178.1, read on the forward strand.
GTGGGCCATTCAGTGGGCACTTTTATAGCGCAGCTTCTCCTGCATACCACAGGAAATGGCGCCAATTATCGTCAAGCCAAGAAGAATCAGATTTTATGGGTCTTATTTTGTAGTGCAATCCCCCCCACCCCCCAGAAGCTGGAGACAAGCAGGAGGATCGCTGCATTGTCAAAATGGCCCATGAAGATCCATGAATGGCCAGTCACGAGTGTGTGATAAAACGCTTGTCTGAAGATGCTCTTGGTGGACAACTTTTTTACCAAGTTCAAGAAATCTTACACTGCAATTTTAAGCATGTACTTAGAATTAACTCCCATTTAATTCAATTGAGCTCACTCCTTGGTAAGTGGGTATAGCCTCAGGCAAATGGCAAGCTTACAGTGCAATCCTATGCATATCTATTCAGAAATAAGTCCTATTAAGCTACGGTGACCATATGAAAAGGAGGACAGGGCTCCTGTATCTTTAACAGTTGTATTGAAAAGGGAATTTCAGCAGGTATCATTTGTATATAGGGAGCACCTGGTGAAATTTCTTTTTCATCACAATAAAGCTGCAGGTGCCCTGCCCTCTTTTAAATCTGGTCACTCTAGTATAGCTCCTGCAGCTTTAATTGTTGTGATGAAGAGGGAATTTCACCAGGTTCTCCATATATACAAATGACACCTGCTGAAATTCCCTTTTCTATGCAACTGTTAAAGATACAGGAGCCCTGTCCTCCTTTTCATATGGTCACCCTAATTAAGTACAGTGAGATTTACTTCCACATAAGTGTGTATAGAATTACAACCTTAATCAGCAGATTTCATCAATCATTCAAAATGCAGCGGAAACACTTCTGCATTGTCTTTTATGATCCCCCTCCCCCAAGGAGATGTAAGGCCCAGGACTGAGAGTCTCACTTACCACTCAGCTTCTGCTCTTACAGCCCATAGCTCCATCACAGCGGGGGTTAACACGCTCCCTACCGTTGCTTCTCTGCCCGTGTTTTCCTTCCTCTTTCAATAGAGGAAGTACACAACAAGCATAAAGCCAATTGAGTATGCTGGTCTAATGGCGCTGCTTCTCCTGCACACAGCAGGAGAAAGCAGCAATTCCGTGTTTAAAAATACATCAGACTTAACGAGGTTTTTTGTCGTGAAAGGAAGGCCAGAAGGGGCGGAAGGCATGTGGGAGGCAGATGACACCATGCGAGGAACCTGAGCAAACTCTGTGAGTGCCCAGTAATGAGCGTGCAATAAAATGCTTGTCAGATGGCGCTTCCACTTGAAGAGGAGGGCAAATGATGTTAATTGCCCTTCTCTCACTCTTGCTATCCTGTTGTAAGCTGCTTCTGGTCCACGACAGGGAGCAGAGTGGAGAAATTCCCTTGTTGGTGGCCAGGCTCTCATGTAAGGCAGGTAGCTGATTGCCTGCCTTCCAAAGCTATTAGAGCATGGGTGCCAATGAGGGGCATTTCCCTGCTCTTCTCCAAGCCCAGGAGGGAAACAGAATCACAGGATGTTGGGTTCAAACAGTCACCAAGCTGCAAACATTTGTTAGGGAAAAGCTGTCTCACACTCTCCCCCACTGGCTAAAGGCAAAAATCCTCTCTGCCTGCCTCACTCACTGACACCATTGCTGGGGCATTGGGCAACCAAACAGCTCCACCTCCTCTGACTCTTCTTCGGTCACCCACCTTATGACAGGAGGAAGTGGAAGTGATGACAGGAACCACAATTGCTGACAGCAATAGGGCAGAGTGAAGGCTTGCCCTTGGGAGCTCCATACTTATGTAGCCTGGATTCCACCGCACAGCAACATGAGTCCAGTATGCATGCACAGTCTTTCCTCTACCTTTTGTGAGGGACATGTTCAGCCTTCTGAGGAGTAATCTCTTGTACTTCTGCATACCTTGGGTTTTCTCAGGTATGGAGCAACCACTTCCTTGTTTGCTGATGGCCCTACTTTGTCTTCAGAGCAATTGACATGGGGTCACCTGACTTCAGTATTAGAAGAATTATATCTATTGAGACTTTTACTTACAGGAAGGTTTGCAGAAAGAGTATGCTGTAGGTGCATGCTTGGTCTCTCTTTAATCTCTCCAGAGACAAGATGGTATAGGAACAGCCGTTTTCTTATGAGGCAGACATTTTGTGCGAAAAATCAAAACAAGTTATCCTTTTGAGAGCGTTAGGTCCGGAACAGCTTGCCTCAGATTGATAAACAATGCAAAGGTGGAAACAATTTTCTATACATTCAGGCAATTTTTATTCTATAGTCTTGTTTGATTCACAGATTTCAGTTAGAGAGCAAGAAGATCTGGATTTGAACTCTTGTTCTGAACAGGAACGCTATATAGATATGAGATAACTTTTTCTTGTGATTAATTGTAATTTATTTTCATTATTGTGATTTGGATTATAGGAATGGTTGAACAAAGTTCATCTCTTCCCGCCTGAATCAGCTTTCATCAATCCAGCAGCTTGTATACAGGTTACTATGGACTCTAGATCAGGAATACTAATTTTTATATAGATCACACCAAGGCAGCAACACTTCCAGAAACAGGAACAGAAAGATCCAATTTCCAGTCTCCATTCATCTGTATCAAGAGTACACAGCCTTTTTTGGCCCTGAGAATCACAAGAGATGAGGGGTAATAGTCTGGAGGCTGCACTTCCCCCACCCATCCCAGCATTCCTTCTCAAGATTTGTTGGGTATAGAAAAGGCTGCTTCAGCATCGCTGAATGCGAGGGGGGGGGAAAGGAGGCTGCCTCCCCCCCACCCTGTGAGCCCAGTAGGGATTGCTTTCCCCACCACCACCATTAGCTAAAGCTTCCTCTTTCCTTCAGCAACCCCTGATTGGAATCATTGTCCCAGAGCTTCTAATAGCATTTATTTATTTATTGCATCTCTATACCACCCAATAGCCGAAGCTCTCTGGGCGGTTTACAAAATTAAGACAATTCAAAACAAAACAGTATAAAACCATAACATAAAATACAATATAACAGCACAAACAATATAAAAACAGCAGCAATGCAAAAATACAATTTTTAAATACGAATTTAAAACAGCAAGGTTAAAATTAATTTATAGATCATTAAAATACTGGGAGAATAAAAAGGTCTTCACCTGGCGTCTAAAAGAATATAATGTAGGTGCCAAGCAAACTCCTTGGGAGCTTATTCCACAGCAAAGAAGGCCCTCCTCCTGGTAGCCACCTGCCTCACTTCCTTTGGCAGGGGCTTGCGGAGAAGGACCCCTGAGGTTGACCTTAGGTACATATGGGAGGAGCTGTTCCTTCAGATAGCCTGGCCCCAAGCCGTTTAGGGCTTTGAATGTTAATACCAGCACTTTGAATCAGGCCTGGACTGGCAGCCAATGAAGCTGGAAGAGGACTGGCGTGATGTGGTCTCATCATCCAGTCCCTGTTAGTAACTGTGCATTGCCAGAATAGCTTTGCCAGCATTGCCAGAATAGCAGTCTTTTGCCCTGGTCTGCTGGGCTGTGCGGCTCCCTCTAGCCACACAGAGCAGCCAAGGGCCACATGTGGCTTGTGTATTCCTGATCTTCTCCCTACTGAATGTAGGGTTGGTGGGTGAGCACTACTGACTCCAACTAGGCTAGCATGTGCACAATGCCAAGTGGGAGTGGGTGTTTTTTTAAGCCAGTGGAAAGACTGTCAGTTATTTCATTAAAGGTGATCAAGGGGGAAGGGATTGCAAACATGAACTTGTTCTGTGTTCAGCAACTGAAAGTTGCCTGCACTAAATTTTTATGGAGTGACCCAATATATGCAAGGCCCAAATAGTGATACACGATTGCAAACATAAGATGGTTTACAAACGGCCAGGAAATCCTCAATTGAAGATCCTGGGGGATGAGGAGGGTGGGGGGCAGGAGACAGAGAAAAGATGGGAAGCTGTTTGAAAGCAAATACTTCTCTATTATGGAGAACTTTGAAATGTCAAAAGAAATCCATGGGACAACTTTTATCATGGTGGGAAAATCTGCTGGATAAGCAATTAATGTCAGAACTGAATGTGTAAATATCCTCCGCTGTCTGTGTTTGTTGTGAATATATTCTACAAACTCTGGGAATAAGCAGAAGCTTAGTAGTGTCCAAAAGTGTGGAGCTCATAAAAGCATTGTACCTGTTTCCTTGTATAATGTACTAGAAGAATAGTGGAAATGTCCTTAAGGTTGACAATTTGGGTGTGGTAAAGCTATTGCATGTTTAACATCTTCGTGAAAGATAGGCATTAAAAAGTTGAAGCCTCTCTTGGTATGAAGAGTAATTGGGGAAAACACCTGTTGAATGAAGCTGTTAAAGGTGCATGAGCCATACCAAGAAAAAAACGTGGCAGCTGTAAAGGACTCAGACAAGTCACCCAAACTACGCTGCTGATATTTTCCCTCCTGCACTGTTTTAAATTTTGTTTCAGTGAGTCACAGCGCTTGCAAAATATTTCGGGAAAAGCTCCCAGTCTTGGCTTTGTTTTTATGTTTTTGTTTCATAAGTTCAGGAACTTGTTTTCTCTCTTGTGGAAAAGATGACCAGCCCTTTTGTTGTTCTGTGCGCTTTCCTAGCAGACCAAATGCTTCTGCTCCGCTCGTGTCAGAGTAAAAGTGATGCAATGGAGCAATGCGCGGCGCCTTTAAGGGGGCTCCTCGGTTGCTGCACATGCTCAGCTCTTCTTTGTGTGGTAGTTTTTCTCTAGAGCTGCCCTGCAAAGCTGTAGAGAAGGCTGAAGCAGCAAGCAAGCAAGCAAGCAAGCAAGCGCAACGCTGCTGCTAGTCCCCTTTTCTTCTTCCTTTCAGAAGGCGGAGGGGAGACATTCCTGTCGATCTCTAGGCCGTCCGTGCCAAAGGACTCGTTCTGGGGCGTCTGGGACAGGAACTTTCTGGGGCTCGGCGGGCGTGAAGGAAACAAGCCGCTGGCCTCTGCGCGCCTGCCCTTTCCCTCCAGCTGTGGCCAGAGGTGGCAGGGTCCTTCTCAGTGCAGCTGCTCCAGCAACGAGTGTCCTGAAGCGGCGATTGAGTCGTTTGCGTCTGCCTGGCTGCGGGGATCCCTTCAGAGAGGGGAGGAGGAGGAGCCGCCGCCGCCGTTCACGCTGGCTGAGGCGGGGCCTGCCTGGCAGTAAAAAAAAAAAAAAAAAAGAGAGAGGGACGGATCGAAATAGACCCGGCGGAGCGGGAGGGCGAAGAAGGAAGAGGAGGGATTCGGCCCCAGCCAGCCGCCCGCCTCTGAAAGCAGATTACAATTAGCCTTTTAAAAATGGCTGCTTTCAAACTGTCAGCTGGGACAGAAGGGGGCTTTTAACTCTCGCCCTCCCCTTCGTTCCTTCACCCTCCTTTTGGTGGACAGGAAAGAAAGAGGAGCTGCCTTCTCTCTCTCTCTCTCCTCACACCTGGTTTGGGATGCTGAAAAGGCTCTGAGGCGGTTCGGAAGCTTCTCTCTTTCTCTCAAGAGCCCGCCCGCCTGCTTTGAAGAGGAAGCATCTCCTCCACTGCCGTCCTTAACCCCGCTCCCGCTGCTGCTGGTTAAAGAGGACGAGCTATACAAAAAAAGGGGGTATTGCGGGCTAGTGGGTGGCGAGGGCTACATTATCCTGTGTGTGTGTGTGGGGGGGGTATGTTGTGAGGGGAAGCGGCAAGGTCAGGAGAGAGCCCGCTGTTCATGGAAGACGGGGGCAATGAGCCCTGAGGACGAAGAGGAAGAGGAGGCGGGAAAGCTGCCGTTGGCGTTTTACCTGCGGGATAAACAGGAGGTGTTGTGAGAACCGAAGGAAGGAAGGAAAGGAGAGAAAAGCGGGATCTGGGGGCTTGCCCTTTTTTGCCCTCCCCTCCCTCCAAGCCTTAACTCCTTCTTTTCAGGACACATCATCTCAGCCTGTGTGTGTTTCTGGAAGACCTGTTCTGTTTCTTCAGCATCCCTGCTAAACTCGCTCTCTTCCCTGTCCTGGGTGATGTGCGCCGAGTGGGGCGGATTGCTTTCATCCTGGTTAGATCTGCGTAAGGAACTGGGTTAATCTCTCTTCCCACCCACCCCGGCTCTTCGGACAGCCGGTTGCGGATGTGCTCTGTGGCAAAGATGCTGGATCCTTTGGGCAAAGTCCTGCGCAGGATGGGAGGCCCTCCCATGATTCTTGGAGCCTGGAGACCCTTTTCGTATTCCTCCTGCTGCTTCTCCACCTTCTTGGATATGAATAACTGGCTGCTCTTCTATGGATTACTGTACCTGGTGCTGTATGCTCAAGTCTCCCAGTCTAAGCCTTGTGAAAGAACCTCCTGTTTCTCGGGTCGATGTGTCAATTCTACCTGCCTTTGTGACCAAGGCTGGGTAGGAGATCAGTGCCAGCACTGCCAAGGCAGGTTCAAGTAAGTCTCAACAGCTTCTGATGATGTTCTCCCCCCCCCCCCTTTATGGTTTTATATCCAAAGTGTTAATAGAAGTTGAAGCCAAAACAAAAACAAAAAACTGTCTTCCAAGAATCTCTAGATCACAGTGTGCTTGACTTTAATGAGAAGACTAGTAAAAATCAAATAGATCTCATCCCTCTGGGATGATCATGACAGTAACAGTTTTATGTTCATAATATTATTGCACTGAACATTTGTTTTTGAAAATTACATTGATGGTCTTTCCTTTAAAGCAAATGGTTTAATTTTCTTTTATGTTCCACTCACGCAGCCCTATTCACCCAACTCCTCTAGCAAGGGCCACACTAGTAATCTACACTGGCCTTATTTATTTATATATACTTATTTGTCACATTTATATACCGCCCCATAGCTGAAGCTCTCTGGGTGGTTTACAAAGGTTCACCAACCTGGTGTCCTCCAGATATATTGGACTACAACTCCCATAATCTGTGATTGACCATACTGCATGGGAAAGATGTGCATCTGGAGGTCACTAAGTCAGGGAAGGCCAATCTATATCTACCTATACTCATAAATGTGTTTTCACTAATTATCTGTTAGCCTTTTAAAGAATTGTTTATAGTAAACTTCAGCAATAATTTGAGAAATCTGTGTCCTAAAACTGAATGGGTGAGTCATAGATAATACTAAAAGAGGATTGAGGACAGTGGTTGGGACAAGAGTGGCTGCTTATATTGATGGAGCCTTGTGCAACATAAGTGTATGTTGTAGCATCTTGTTTATTTCTACTAAACATGCTTATGAAGAAACCTGTATGGATTAGTGATTAGAATTATGGGATCAAGGTTAGGAATGTAGGGATTTGCTCCCATTTCTGCTATTGATCTGAAGTGTGACCTTGTACAAGATAACTTGCTCCGTGATTTCTTGTTTAGCAACTTGTAAAGCAGGAAAATAATATGTACTTTTGCAAACAGAATTGCTATCTAAAAGTTAAGTGAGTTTAACAGCTAGGTGTTAATAAGATAGCAACACTGCATTTCCCAGCTACTTTGGGGCAGCTGGGAAAAACAGACATTAAAGGTTGTATTTTTGGTTTGGTAAGTGAACTATATAGAAGCTTATTTTACAGAAATAGGATTTCTGTACAATTCTAGTTTTTATTGATCCCATTCCCTACAAATGGTGAACCACTTGTTTTCTTGAGAAAGTAATGAAGTTTTTTCCTTAGAAAATGAAAAATTTGCTTGACAACTTAAATGGTGTGTGTGGGAATGAAAGTGATGCCTTTAGCAATCATGTTTTTGCACATCTCATAACAATGCACTAAATGAACTCTCCTTACTGTGTACCACTTGGGAGATCTGCCTGTAGACTGTAATGTGATTCCTTGAAGATGGTTACTTTATCTGAGTGTCAGTTGCATTCTATTTTCTACCTTGGTTTCACTCCAATAATTTCCTGTTACTGCACGTATAATCTTCAGATAATAGTGTATATCATACCTTGTAGTTAATGACTACAATAATCAATATCTCCTGTGATGAAACTAGAGTACTATTATGCATCTCTTAGAGAGATTTCCTTGATTACTTAGTATTAAAGGATTTATTCTTCGCCACACACAATATTTGCATCAGTAAAGTGAAACTGACATAGGGGATGTTACATTAAGTTTACTTGTAGAACAAATGTCAATGTCTTTCTTCTCTAAGCATTAGGAAGATTAGGCTGCATGTAGGTGTTTTAAAACAGTATTTTAAAGAAGCACATTTTAGGGTTTCTGGTAAAGTAAAAAATGCACTTGCCGTTAGTTTTATCCCTATGTCACTAATCTCATTATCATTTGAAATTTGAGAAATTGGTTTGGAGATCTTCTATAACAGTCTTTCTGTAAGGTTATTCACATGGGGTAGTGTAAAGTTTATCTGAAGTAAACTTATCACATTCTTTATTATCGTATTTTGTTGATGTGAATAATAGTTCTGACCACATCGGTCTCTGTATTTGGAGTACACTAGAGCAAACTTCATTCCTTATGAAAGATCTTTAAAACTTGATCTTCAGTTATGTGCTGAATATCAAGAGGGTTAATTTAATATAAAATAACTGAATGAATGCTGAGCAATTGATTTAACTCAAGGAGTTTATGATTTAAGGAAGAGTTATAATGGAAATAGCTCATCTGAACTATGCAGCAGAACCATGCAAGCCATCGCTGGATTTTGTAGCAGTGGCAAACTTCTTTGTGACTATGCCAGCAACTGATGCTGCTGTCATTGAGAAATACTGTAACAGATGTTTTAGAATATCAGCATTTCTATTAATCTATTGGACTAATTTAAATGCAGTAACATTTAAACGTATATCAACAAAATCACATGTGTACTTCATATGACTGGCAGCCTGATCCATAACCCATTTAAGCCGAAATCTTTAAACATCATCTAATTGTAGTTCCACTGAGGTAAGTAGGACTGATCCCTCATTGCCAAGTGTCTGTCAGGGTGAGTTGACTTATAGTCTGGGAGGAGAGATCAAATCTGAAAGATGATTTAAATTGTACTTCAGATATTCTACAAATTGATCCACATGATTTAATCTACATTTTATTAGATGTGTAGGCTTGGTTTTTTTCACATTTGTATTGCAGTGGTGTTTCATTTCAAAACAGGCTTTAAAAAGTTTATTAATATACAATTTAAACTCCTTGAAGAGATTGTTTTGAAGTGTAGTTTAGACATCATTTAAAAATCATGTTTAAAATCTTTTAAATTGACTTTAGGTCTCTTCTGTGACCTGTCAAATAATTCAGTAAAATTAGACTCTTGTTTTTTCTACCATAAAGTTTTCTTCATATAAGAGTATTTAGCTAATTTAGGGTACAATCCCATTCATGTTTAGACAGAAAAAGTCTGAATACAGGCTGGGTTATGCTGGGAGTTATAGGATTTTTCCCCCCTATCTAAACATGCTTACGATTGCAGCCTTTGACTGTTGTGGAATGTGCAATTGGCATTAGCAAACACTACTGGCACTGACACTAGCAAAGTATCAGTCTAGGGAATTTGGTTGTTATTAATTCTCATGTGAATTTTTTCCTTAGCTGAAAAACAGTAACTTAGTAGACAGACATCAGAAATGATTGATCAATCTTGGTAAACATGTGTCAAAGTTAAGCATGTGTCAGAGTTAATTGACTGATTCCATGGTAACCTAGCATTTCCTCTATAGGGAATTTGTTAAAATTGTAAGTTTGTTCTTTTCTTTAAATGTTGTTTTGGTTTAAGATAAACAGTAAGTAAGAAACAAATGAGATTCAAGATAGTAAGAGTTTTTCTACTTGTTTGTTCTGTACAAATGAGCAATTTTATTATAATTTTATGCTTCCAGCCGTTCCATTTTGCCCTCAAATATCAAATTGAGAGCACTTTCCCATAACTGAATGAACAGATTAGCACGTAACACAAACCAGAGTTTAAAAAAAGGAAAAAGCTCTCAACATGGATTTGAAATGTATATAGGGGATATATGCTGTGTACAAGTATCCCCCACTTGAATGGTGTCAAGTTTAGAGATGTGAAGGCCTGAAAAAAACAACCAGAAGAATGGAAAAACACACACATTTTTTAAGCATTTTTCCCTAAAAAAATAATAATTATTTTTTGAAGAAAAATGGATTATGGAATGTTTTATTTTAACATGATGAATGAAATGTTTAAGACAAGGTGTTCATATATTTACTTCTCCAAATGATGTCTAAAAACTATCTATAGTATCAGATTATTACAATTTTTGTGCACTGAGGACAAGCAAGTCCTAGATTGCAAACTGAGACTACAACTCTCAAATGCAAGAGAAAGATGCATTCTGCCTCTATGGGGCACTGCCATTGAAGTAGAGAATGAAACTGATAGTGATACCTGTAGCTCGGAAAATGTCTAATTAAATTTCATTCATATTCATTGAATCTTGGTCCCCCTCCCATTCTTTTTATGGGAATGGGTGCTTTATGTCTGCTTGACACTATGGAGACATAAATAATTTTATTTGTTACTAAGGTTGATGGTTTTTTTTAAATTGTTTTTTGCCTGCGCCTCATAAACTGGCAAAAACAAAGAGGTTCCTTACAGTTCAGAAGCTTGTTCCATTTGTTACAAAAAAAGTAAAACATTTAAAAAGTAATTTCAATTTGTAATAATTGTTTGAATACACTGTACTTTTAATATACCAAATGTGATAATTTTATGCCAAACCAGCTTGTACATAATTACATTTTATGTTCCTGAAGTAACAAAGTGACTTTCAATCTGTAAAAAGTGCTAATATTGCTTAAAAAAAAAATTGTTCTGAAAATTTACGTTTCCCCCCAAAAACCGTTGGAAATGAAACCAGTTTTTTTCCATGGCTTCAAAATTTTACATCTCTAGTGAAGTTTCAGAGTATCTAGTTTTTACCTAGTATTCCATTTCCTTAGCGGGAGGTCACTGGAAGCTTACAGTAGTTTTGTGATATAAGGAGCATAAGATGGCTGTTCATAGCATTAGTACACTAACAGTTTCCTACTGTTACTGTTTGCATGTAACAACAAACTAATGGGTTTTCATGCCTCTTCACAACCTGGATAAGCTCCTTTGTAAGCTGTGGGACATGATGTGCAAATCTGGACTGCTGGGTTGTCAATCCAACAACAACCCACGAAACTATGAGTTAACTACTGCATTGTTGAGTCCCTAAACCACCCAAGCAGTCCAGGTTTGCATATCATGCTCCACAACCAATGAAGGAGCTGATTGTAAGCTGTGAGGCAAAAGTGGAAGAGATGGGTTCACTGCAGGCAGTGTATTTGCTCATGTACAACAACCCATTGTTTTTTAAACCAATGGGTTTTCGTTATGTGTGAACCAAGTCAATGTCCATCAGATGTATAGGGGAATCCATAGTGCCATAAGATTTCCAGCAGGGAGTAAAGCCAGTTCTCGGCCCCCTTTGCATACCCAGTACCAGCACAGACTGAGTGTTACACAGACATTGTTCTTATCCCAGACTCAACTAGCACATTCTTTGGTGCAGGGTGGGGGAGAGAGAAAGGCAAACCTCCTTAAATAATAGTTTAAGCAGGCAGGGAAGAAAAGATGGATCATCTCCACCCATCACCTTCTTGACCCTTCCCAGCTCCCACTGAATCACTTCAGTAGAATGTTATCTGCTGCCTAGGTATTGTCAGGTCTTTGAGAGGTGTTGCCTCTAGGCCTCTGTACTTCCTGAAGTCTTAGGATCAAGGATTACAGAATTGGAAGGAATCCTGAATCTGTTAGCAATCAGAGGCACTGGACTATGAGGGATCCCATAAAAGTCATTCAGATCAACCCCAAATGCATAACAATATCTATGTGCATGTGAGTTATTATTTGATTTATATCTCACTCTTCCTCACAAGAAGGAAAGGGTAGCCAACAATATATAAAAACAATATAGCACATAAATGCCATTAAAATCATAACCCTAAAATAAATATATAATATAATCACAAATATATAATAAAATTCCAAAATCAAACTCCAAGTACCCTACCACACAGATGGAGCACTTGTCTTTGCCTCCCAAAATTGGACCAATAAAAATGTCTTTAATTGGAGCCTAAATGCCAGCAGTATGGGGGACAGTTGAGTCTCTACCACAAGGGAGTTCCAGAGGTAGGGTGCCACCACCAAGAAGGCCCTGCCATGTATGGTAGCCTTATGGGACACATTTCTCAAGGATACCACAACCAGAGCCTCCCTAGCCTATCCAGACTCTGATATTAAGTAATATTCCACTTCCCTACTTTTGTTTGTTTATTTATATCAACAATTCTCCCTGTGTGAAGCAAGGATAGTCACAACAGCATGTGTAGTGGTCAGTGAGGACTCTCCTGTTTTACTCCTCCCAGTGATTCTTGGGATTAGAAATAGAATACATGTCTTGTCAGTTCACCTCACAATGTTTTGTGTTCAGTATGCTGAAATCTGGTGCCAGACAACATTTTTCTTCTTTTCATATTTGCTTCCTCAGGCACTCTGCCCAAGGACCCATGTAGCTGTCCTTCCCTTTTCTATTATTATCAGCTTGCCCCCAGGACATTGCTCTTTAAATACTGTTGAAGATGCAAGAATTTTGGAGACGAGTTATTTCAAATTCTTGAAGAATAGCCGTATTAGCAACATGAAAACAAACGCTGTCTAGAATCCCAAGGAACTGACAGCTTTATATTGTATCTATTTTAAATATTTCTTAATATCACTTCATTGAAAATATTCAAGGGGCGTATACAAAAGTATTGATAAAACTAAATAAAAATTTATAATAGAATATTTTGTTGGTAACAGCCTTCTCAAATGCTTTCTTATCAAGTGAACTGGAAAAGTGGTAGAGTAGGTATAATAGAAGCTAAACCAAATGAAACTAGAAATATTGGTGAATACTCTGATGATTGCATAGCAGTACTGAGGTATAGGTTTTCATTGACTGGGTTGGGGTGACACAATAACCCAAATAAACCACAATGGAATTTTTTTAACCCACGTTGGCTTATTGGCTCAAATTAAACAACTTTGATAAACCATGGTCTGCAGTAAGTTTTATTTAACACACCATGGGTTATTGTGTCACCTGTCAGGCATACTGGGTTAATCTTATTGTGTATAGAGTTGTGCAAGAACATTTCAGATCGCTGTTCTCATTCTACCCCTCGCTGGCATTCTCTGTATAATGGAAACAGCACTCCTGCGCTATTGGGAACACTTAAAAATGGCTACTGTGCACTTGGGTGGGAGGCTTAAACAGGCTTAAACATCGCAAGGGAAAATGCGGTACCAGGATACTCAGGTGGGAGGACTGCAGTGGGACAGGATGGTAGCATAAGTAATTACATACAGTAGTTTAATAAGCTACCAACACTAGCTTATTAGCCAATTCGTGTGGTGGAGCATTGTGGACTATTTTTTTTAAAAAATAAGCTACTGTTCATCATTTATTAATCCATCATGGACTAAATCTATTTATTTACTGCATTTCTATTTATTTAGTGCATTAGCCAAAGCTCTCTGGGTGGTTCACAAAAATTAAATGGACATCCGAACCCACCCATGTAACACATTCTTTATTTATCAGACTCACTCTGAGGGTGATGGAGAGAGCAATCATATAGTCTCTGAGCGAGTGTCCCAGGCACCGTAGGATAGTTCTGATTCTCCCCTCCAAAGTTGGATGCATTACCCCTCCACTACCACTCTCCTGACCCCTCACAGCTGGTGCAGAGTTAACAAATTATTGTAACTGATTGGCACTTGTCTTGGTTTATATAGTGCATTGCTGTAATGATGTTGTACCAAGTCAGCCTGAATTGAACTGTTGCAGGTTTACTTTTATATGTAGGATTGGAGAGTAAAGCTGCACTTAAAAATTCATAAGTATGAAAAGCATACAGAAAAGCAGAAAGTTGAAAAGAATCCAGCTTCCAATAAGAATGCCAATAAGACTTTTCTGTGGCAACATAACTGCTACACAATTTTTGGATATAGTTGTAATAGCTTTAATCAATATTTGTTTAAAATATTTTTTTGAATAGTTCAGTATCTTAATGCTTTTAATATAAACTTATTTTTTATCTGAATGTTTGCACGGTAAACTGGTATTTTCCATTAGGGATGGGCATCGGATTCAACCAATGCATGAGCTGAATCTGGCTCATTCAGACTAGTTCTGGTGCGTAACAAGGCAAAGCAGATTTCCCTCTGAAGCAACCAGTAGCTGGACCCTGCATGTGGTTTCATTCAGTTTTGGGAAGGCAGATAGTATGTCCCCCAAAATGGCCAGTCAAGGTATACTGCTACAGGCCTATATCGGGGGGGGGGGGGGGGATGAAGTATTGCACTATTTAAAATATATTATGAAGCATACCTGCTCCGACATCTGATCTCTTTTCTTTTAGAAGATAGCAACCTACATTGGGCACAAATAGATACAACTGTTTTAGGTGTAGAGCCTTCTGAAAGCATCCCATTTATAAAATGATTATTACAACAAGTAGCCAGGAGCCCGGTATCCACTCTTATGGGACCACTTAATGTTTGTAGATGGCTGGATAAGTTAATGCCAAATCTCTCTCCATTACTCCTATTATATTATCACCCAGAATTTATTAGTAATACAAGGCAAATCAGAGTACAAGCATTTATGAGAGCAGGGCTGTATAGAATGTGGGATTTCTATCAAGATAATACCCCTCTCTCTAGGGATTTGTGGAGAACTCATTTGAAGGACTTCAATATTACATGGACAGAGTGGTATTCATACGTCAACCACATGTAAAGGAACGCATCACACATCCTCCTACACAGTTTGAATTCTTAATTAAGTTTTCTACAGGTACTGACTCAGGTCTGGTGTCTTGACTATATTCCATTCTTAATGCTGAGATGGGTAATTCTGAGGGTCTAAAAAAAATATGAGAGTTGGATTGGTTGATTAATATAGGATACAGGTTGGTCAAATTTGTTGGGCCAATTCCCAATCAGATCTGTCTCAATGTCCACAAAAGAAACAATGTTAAAGATCTTGCAAAAATGGTATTTAACCCCAGTAAGGTTGGCATGATTAAATCAATTTCACAATATTGCTGGAGAGGCTGTGGAGATGTAGGCTCCTTTTTAGCATATGTGGTGGCATTGTGCTAAAATAAAAGTTTTTTTGGGGACTTAATATTTAAAGAAACTACAAAGGTAACCGTGCAGGGGAGAAGCTGTTTAAATGGTACATTCTCAGATGATTGTGCCATATTTTATTCTGTCATGAAAAAAATAATGAATAGAATTAGTATGATGGGTTCACAATAAGAATCAGGAAAATATTAATTCCTTACTTTGAAAACTTGCTTATTAATTTTAAGAAGTTAACCCAAGGTCAATCCCTATTTGGGGTTTTAGTTCAGAAAATCTTTTGCACTTGACAGTAACAGAAGAATTTCAGTATGAAGACACTTTCTTCCCTGAAGTAGGAACTGTTCATTCTTAGACATAGTCTAAATATAGCACCTTAAGTGGACTTCTGAGGAGCTCTTAGTCTGTTTCTCTTTTGTTATGCATTGTAGGTGGTTTTCCCCCTTCCAGGTCCAATAAAACTGGCATGCTTCCCATCTTTCAAAGTAAAATATAATTGCTATCTTGGCCCCATAATGGTGATTTTTTTTGTCTCAAGCAGCAATCTTGTACCCACTTAATGAGGCTTAAATCTGAGAATGCATAGGATTGCACTCTGAATCTTCTGCCTATGTATAAAGATTATGTGGCACGTTATGCCTTTTTTTAGTCTATTGGAATACAAACTCTTGTGACTAGTACAGACAAACATTGCTGAGCCATGCTTACAAATGCTTCTAAACCAATTTCCTAAATTATTTTTTGATTTCACTCTTGCTTGTGAGGGAATTTATGGCACATCTAATGATGTGCCACTTTTTGAGCCATTTTGGTCATGTGGACAAGCTGGAGGAAACAGGAAGTGACTTTTCCTCCACCTCATGCTTTTTCACTCATGTTGGGAGGCTTAGTCTCCAATTTTCTATATTCAGCCCCAGATGAATTATAGGCCTTAAAAAAAGGTTCTCTCCATTTAAACTTTTTAAATTTGCGTATGTGGCTTCAAATGATTTGACTTTCTCCCCTATGGCTGTTTTTATAGGATAGAATGCATATGGTCCTCCTTTCCTTAAATTCCCTTCCTTGAGGATTCTGTACAACTTCAGAAAGATATTATGTACCACACACCACAAAACCTTCATTTTGCTAAATAACAAGCTAGGCAGCAATAGGATATCTGTTGCTCCCTTACAAGGAGGGATATTTGCAATGAGACATATACAGCAAGCATAAAGAGACAGGCACTGATAAAATGCAGTGTGTCTATGAGCATGGTTAGTATGTGAAGATCAGTAAAAACATTGTCTGTGCTTCTAGCTCATCAGCTGATTGAATGGTGGAGGGGAAATAGTAGGTTGCAGTTGATGAAAAATGCATGGTAATCTCCTAACTACATATCAATATATTCTATATATGCTGTGAGTTTCAAGGGACAGTAGAGCAGCCTTTCCAAATCTGGTGCCCTCCAGATGTTTTGGACTTCAATTTCCATCAGTCCCAGTCAACATGGCCAATGGTCAGGAATTGTTGGAGTTGTCCAAATCATCTGGAGGGCACCAGGTTGGGGAAGGCTGGAGTAGAGGGAAGCTAAAGTTTGTTGTTTCCTTAGTCACAGCATTTTCTTTCTTTCTTAGGCTACAGTCCTATGCACTGTTCTCTGCTCAAGCCAAAATTAGAAATATATTTTAAGGTACTTTAATTATAATTCTGGAATCTTCCTCTACTTTAACTAACGCACATTGCCCTTGTTCCTGAGCTATGCACCGGTTGATTAAAAAATCGCCACACCTCCCTTCAGCTAGTGAGGGTGAAGATACTCTACCACTTGCCTATCTCAGATGCAGCTGCCCTGTACTTAGGCCTCAGTGCAATCCTACAATTACAGGTACCTTTCTAAATAACCCCATCCCCATTTGACACTGACAGTGTTGGAGAAAGTCTTGTCAATTTCTTTCCTAAAAACAAACAAAAAACAAACCTGTGCACATGAGTATTCTTTTTGGTGGGAGAAAATATTCCCACAGTGGCAGGCAAAAGGGTTGACCAGGCTAATTTTGTTATGTATCTGCAAATTATGAAGACTTTCCCCTGTCCTTCTGAATGGGGAACAAAATCTGCTTCCATAAGACTAAGAAGGAGTACACACTTCTGTACAGGGAATAACGGTTAGAAAGTGTGGTTATGAGAGAGAGCTGGTTGCTTTCAAGTTTTCTTATTGCTTGTATATGACAGTAAGTAATGGTTACCCAAGATCTTAAATTATGAAGGTATATGCTGGTTTTGGGATGCAATTTTTTTTGACATTAGGTTTCTAAAATGAGAGGTGCTGCATTCAAAAAATGGCCAAATCCAGAGCCATAGTTACTAAGTGAAGAAAAACACCCCAGCTTCAGATATTTCAGGACTGAGCTCTGGCACTGAAAACATCCAGCTTAGTCTTAGCTTAAATAAATCCTGTTTCATGTTGGCAAGAATGATACCTGTTCAGCTTTGCCTTTATAGGAAGTGCTTAATTATCAAAATGAAAGGTGCTGGGGTCTAAGCCTGTTTGGAAATGATGCTTCCTTTGAATCCGTTCTTATTCCAAATACATGGTTGTTATTAATAATGATGGTGTGTGTGTGTGTGTGTGTGTGTGTGTGTGTTGGGGGGACTCAGCTGATGGCTGCTAGTGCTGGGGATGACATCATGCATACAGCCTCCAAATGCACTGACTGGAGGTTGTTTATAGAAACAGGAAGTGGCTTGCGGGAGGCATGTATCCCTGCAAATTGTGGGTTAAATAACTCATGATTTTCCACCATGACATATGAACATGGTAAAAGATTATGGGTTGTATCCAATGTTAGTCTAACTTAAGTCCCATTGATTTCAATTGGTCTGTTCTTAGTAGGACTTGATTAACCCATTGTTAATTTCATAACAGGATATTTGAGAAAAGGAAGGGTGTCTGCTCAGGCTTAGCTAAGTCCAGGATGTAAGAGATTTCCCAAGCAGGCTGCCACTCTTCAAAACTATGACACACTTTCTTGCTTTGTAACATTTTCTATCTGTTCTACTTGTCAGATAGGCAAGGCTGCCAGTGAGTGAGAAGGGAGCTTTGTTGGGGTTGTTGGGTTATAATTAAAGATTTGGAAGCTGCTTGAAACTACACTGAAATCACTATTTTGCAGCCTGATCTATGCATGTGTACTTGGAAGCAAGCTTCACTGCTCATTGGAGCTTACTCCCAGGTAAGTATGAATAGATTCATAGCAGACTCATTAATTACTAGTTCATTTTTATTGCAATTGCACAACTGTAATTAATAAAATAAACAAGTAATTAAGAGCCTGCCCACCAGGGAATAGGAAATTACCAATTAAAGATATGATTTCAGTAATGCCTAGAGCTGAAGGCATTATAAGATATGATATAAAGGAAATGGTGAAGAGGGCAACCAATTTACTGCTGGACTAGATCCCCTCAAATGTGGGTGCTTTGTCTAAGTCAAGACTAGAACTATTCCTCTCTCCCTGCAGAGTTTAGTTATGGCTAGAGCCCATTCATTCATTTCCAAACATCTCAATACGCTTTGCCAATTTACACTGCAAAGGTTGCTGCTGCGATTTATTGCAAAGAAAGGGACAGAAAGAAGCAAGCAAAAAAGCCACAAATTAGGTTCCAAAATGAAAATAATAATGGGAAGACCGTACAGAAAATGCTGGAACATAATGATTTGGCAATGATGTTTGGATTCTCTCAGAATAGAACAGGGCCATTTCTTTGGGGGTGGGGACACCAACAGTGCAGGTGCCTTGGGCACCAAATTCCAGGGAAAGCAAATGACCCTCTGAAGGTGGTAACACCAGTGCTGGCCTTTTGGTGGTGGCATCTAGTGGCAACACTCTGGGTCCTCCTACCCAGAGGTGGGAGCCAGAGCCACAAGACTCTCTGCTGTGCATGAAGTGGCAGGCCAATGCCTAGCTCTGAGGGGTGCATAGTGCTCCGGAGAGCCACACCAAGCCATCCCCTGTTGGAGAGTGCCCAGCACAACTCTCTGGAGTGCCACCTGCCTGATGCCTAATTCTGAGAACTCTTCATAACTAGGCATGGGGTGGAATATATTCTCCATGAAGCACTGCTGGCTGCTTCCCTACTCCAAAGAAACCACCTGGCAGTGGCCTTCTATATTATTATTATTATTATTATTATTATTATTATTATTATTATTATCATCATCCTGCCTTTTGCCCAATACTGAGGCATTTTGGGTAGATGGCCTTCGAGTTGACCTGTGCTGCTATAGTACAGTCAACCTCCAGGGCGACTTCACCCAGAATGCCTTAGTAGCAAGGACCCTTCACAGCGAGCAAAGCAGTCAGGTGGTAGACAGAAGAGTGAATGATGGTGGTGGTCAGGGTATTGGGAGACGGGATAGCGAAGAGAGAAACAAGAGATGGCGGTGAGCAAGGGTGATACATGGGGAAGGGAAAGAGAAGAGGAGGTGAGCAGAAGGCAGTGGCAGCCAT
Organism: Elgaria multicarinata webbii; assembly: GCF_023053635.1. Taxonomy (NCBI): domain Eukaryota; kingdom Metazoa; phylum Chordata; class Lepidosauria; order Squamata; family Anguidae; genus Elgaria; species Elgaria multicarinata. Next base: position 66,584,275 of record NC_086178.1, read on the forward strand.
AGTGGATGGGGAAGTCAAAGAAAAGAGAAGGAGGCAGCAGCACTACCAGGAGTGAGGTGGGTAATGCTGGTACAGTGGTGGTGGGCTGGGTGAGGAGGAGGGGGCTCATAGCAGCTGCTACCAGGGTTGGCAAGTGAGAAGAGAGGTTGGCAACGGTTCTTCCTGTGGGATGCCAAAATATCACCTTGCCTAGTGTGCCAATATAGATCGAGATGTAAAAAGTGAATAAACAAAAGGATGGCAATTCTATAGAAAAGGACTATTTGGAAATGATTCTTTTATCAGATAGGGCAAGCTGAAAGCAATAGATAAAATGACTAGCCTTTAAAAAGAAAGAGGAAAATGCATGTAAGAGTCATAATTGGTTATTACACTATATAAATCAATCATATATAAGTTGCATATGCATGGGATTGTATCCAGCAGTGTCTGCCCACTAGCAGCATGAACACTGCTAGTGGAATGGATTTCTCTTCCCCACTGCAGCCTTCTGTGCCTCCCAGATCTTCTCCAGAGAACATTCCCAAAGCCTCCAGAGCAGATCTAAGGAGCTGCAGGGGGATAGAGAGGAAGGCAAAGTCCTGTTGCACAAGCTTATGCATGTTTATTGTATACTAGTCTTATTTGTCTGTTATTAAAGCTATTTACCTGAACACAGTGTATGCACGTACTGTTTGCAGACATCCATGAGATGTGCACATCCAATTCTCAATATTAAGGGGGGACTCCAATCACAAAACCACTCTCCAATCTTGTTCCATAAGTAGTTTTAGTAATGCTTGAAATGGCCAACATTTATATTAAAAGTATTATTTTAGATCTCATCTCTAAATTAAATTGAAACATATAATCTATTTCCATTTTTTTTAAAAAATGTATTTGTTACATTTATATCCTGCCTTTCCTCCAAGGAGCCTATGATCCTCCTCCATTTTATTCTCACTACAATCCTGTGCGGTAGGTTATGTTGAGAGTCAGTAACTGGCTCAAAGTCACGCAGTGAGTTTCATGGCAGAGAGGGGACTAGAATTCAGTCTCACCAATTCTAGTCCCAACAGTCTTACCACTAGAATCCTAAACGTACTTACCTAGGAGTAAGAACCATTGAACTCAACGAGGCTTACTTCTTAGTGGAGATGTATATATATAGATTTGCACTCTAATGTAATTAAATAATATTAAAATACATTTCTTATAATATGCAATATTACCTTTCTCTTATAATGCCCTGTTTTATCCATTAATATCCTGTGTCATATATTTCTTTTCTATTCCTCTAATGTTGAGTAAATATGTCTTTCCAATTTTGAGTTACCAACAAATGGGCTGCAATAAACATACTACCATGCCAATTATTTTATGGCTTTAAATTGGCGTCACACTGTCAACAGTAGAGTCAATTTTCATCCTATAATTTTGTTTATACTGTTAAGTACACTTGTACATATTTCCTTGCAGCATCACTAGATATGTCTGAAAATTGCTCAGTTTAGTTTTCACCTCCAACACAAATCCATAGGAAGCTGATACTTTTGCTTTTACACTCTACACTTCTCTATGCCAGTTGTTATTTTTGTAATTAGATTATGTGGTGACTTCCACTATAATTTATGGGGTCATGTTATAACACTGACAATTATTGGCCTTTTAAAAAGACTCTAAATGGCTTGAAACTGGATACTGACACATCCCTCAGTAACACCATGTAAAAGTGTGCTTTCACTTTGAAGATTTGGAGAAGAAACTTTATTGATGTTTTAGGGAATATACTACTATCTTCCAAATGTTAGAGTGCCTTGTATTTTAAAATGACTGCAAATCCCTGAAGTAAACAGAGTAGACAATTGACCTGTCATGCCTATTATATGAAGATTCCAGTCATGCCGTTATAGATGCTATAATGCTCAAGTGAGCTTAAAATTAATCAAATATTTATGCCTTAGTTCAGTTCTAGACACATGTAATTATGCATGGCTAGTTGCAACAGGATGAAGATGCACGTTCAAAACTACCTCAGAGAGCCAAACCACACATTACTTAAAAGTAGTGAGCAGCTACATTTCCCCCTCTTTTTCTACTCAAAAAGTAAGTGCGAGGGGCCTGATCCAGTTCAGGAGCATAGAATGGGAATTAAGGTGGCTTTGGCCACATGCCCCAACACTCTGGTCTGGATCAGGGTCCCTACCCCTATACTTACATTGTGCCCCCTCCCAAAAAAAGATCCATTGGAAAAAATGGACCACTTTTTGGCAATTTAAATTGCAGGCACAGATCCCCTGACCAAGCCTGCAGCAGGAGTCAAAAAGTCAAAGCCTCTTTAATCTCCATGCTACGCCCAGACTATGAGCAGCAGCAGCTAGCTATGTCGTCAAAGCAATGTGTAGTTTGACTATAAAGTAATGTGTAGTTTGAAAGTAACGCAGTATATGGTGGTCAGCAGTTGCATTTGTATATTGCATCTTTAGACCTTCAGTTTCAGATCCAGCAAATAATAGGTATTTATTTATTTATTACATTTTTATACCACCCAATAGCCAAAGCTCTCTGGGCTGTTCACAAAAATTTAAACCATGTAGAGCATAAAAACAACCAACAAATTTGAAACACGAATACAAAATACAATATAAAAAGCACAACCAAAATAAAACCACACAGCAAAAATTAATATAGGTTAAAATATGAGATTAAAACAGCAAAGTTTAAATGTAAGTTAAATTAGGTGTTAAAATACTGAGAAAATAAAAAAGTCTTCAGCTGGCGACGGAAAGAAAACAATGTAGGTGCCAAGCGAACCTCTCTGGGGAGCTCGTTCCACAACTGGGGTGCCACAGCAGAGAAAGCCCTCCTCCTAGTAAAAGCCTGCTTCCTTAAGTGGATCTCTGTATCTGTATTGGATGTTCAGCTTCTTAGCTAGATTAGAGGTAACGTGAAAGAATGGTGGTGATTTGTGTTAGCAATAATGCCTATAGTTTTGGCAATAATACTTAAATATTAGTGTTTGCTGAAGCTGTGCCTGATTTGTCAAATCCATACTTCCTTGAACTGTTTAGGTTTCAGATTTGGATCCCTGAAACAACTTATTAAAATATTTTGACGGATTTTAGAGACTTTCCAACCTCTGCATTATGCTGCCCTTGATTGTTGCTGTGGTGTTTCCTGCCTGAATACATCAAACTGTTTTTAAAGAGGACAACTCATACATGTGTACTACAAGAATTTAAATTGACCACTGTTAAAGAAATAAGCATGGCCCAAAACCAGAATCCCATGTTTTATGCATTGTCACAGTGCTTTTAGCTCCTGACAACTTATCTTGTTTCCAGCTGGTTTTAATAAAGAGAGAAAATAACTTATCTATCAGATGAGAGTAATTGTGCCCTATACTGCTGTCTGGTTAGTATTTTTTCTTATAGAAAAGTGTAGGAAACTGCTGCCACATATTTCTCCAAATCTCTGATTGTCTGCCAAAATGACTACAGAGATGAGTATATTGTAAGGGTTTAATAAGATTGGTAATGCTTATGGAGATGATAATATTTACTAAGTAGTTCAATAATTTATCTCAGTGTCTGGTATTTGTTTAGCTGTCATTTTCATTTGGTAATAGTCTGTTAAAATTTCAAATGCAGATTTACAAGGGATTTATACAATGAATTATGATTGAATTTTAAAACTAAAACAGAGAATACTGGGAGAGTCATGAAGAACATTAAAACTTACATCCTTTGTGAGTGACTTGTTTAAATTTTGACCTAATTCTGAAGGAGCATGCAGTGACCTACTTCTACCCTCACTGCAAACCCCAGTAAAGTATATGTCGAGTACACTTATGCTAGATGCTGATTGTTTGTGACATGGTGAACAAACAAGAGTAAGTGGGGAAACATTCAAGTGTAAAAGTTCTACTACTTTTAAATAAACTCTCTATGGGACAGGATTAGATAGCCAGGCTAACAGAAGGCAGATAACGTATTGGATTACTAATTAAAACTAACCCAAACATTATGGGTAGTATCCAGTGTTGGCATAGTGCTAGTGCTAATGGCATTGCACTAGCATAAACCAATACTTGTGCAACATGGGTATCATGATGCTTCAATTTCATGACATGCTTATCACAAATATGATTGTTTAAAGTCCATGTTTCCTTTGTCTGAGCTGATATAATACTTTAAATATTAAGAGTGAATTTATATGTTCAATTTTATGCATTTCTTTCCATTGGTTTCTTTACTTTTTACATAGGTATATGGAAAAAAATGTCCCTAAGCTGTGCGTATGATACAAATTCTTGGAATCACTTAATTAGTCTCTTCTAGCCAGGAAGTACTTTAATTTTGAGGAACTTGAAGTGCAAAGAGGCAAGTGACCGACTAGGATGAATCGGTACACTGTTCTTAAGTTACTTATAAAAATACAACACAATAATTGTGAATTACTTGTTGATGCTTATGGCACTTTGATTCTCAAGTTTGGTGGGTTTATTTGCAGGATAGAATGACCAGAGAGGAGGCAAACAAGCAGATATCACTTTATTTATCACTTTAATACAAGTTCAAATGCAAGATTTGATTCCCTTATCCTTTGCAGTTGTAGGCAGGTGCCTACTTCAGTCATTCCTGTGCGTGTGTGCGCGCACGCATGCGCAAAAAAGTGGAGAGGAATCGCTTTCCAATATCTTTTATTTGGAGGAGTTAAATGCAACATAGTTTTGTGAGAGGGAAAGGTTTTCCCGTTGGTTCTAAACTATGGTAATATTAGTCAGATGTGTTTAAGTTACAGTTTGACAATCTGGGTAGAAGAGAGAGAAATATATTATAAACTTTGGTACCCTGAAATTACTTTGTGGCCTTAGGATGGCTGTGCTCTGTAAATAAGACTTGTGGAGTGATCCTAAGGCTTTCCTAAGGCATTTTGCTGCCTGAGGACAAGAAGAAGATGGTGTTCTACATATAGGAGCTGCCTGGAGTGGCAAGACAGTGTGTATTTATTTATTTATTACATTTCTATACCGCCCAATAGCTGGAGCTCTCCTAAGGTGAGGGTTGAGTGTGTAACATATATTCAAATCTTAAGCATTTTTCTCATCATTACTAGAATGCACGTATTCCAGAAAGGAAGAATATAAAGGGTTGTTTGGGGATCACAGATTGAACTTATACCCTGCACCCAAACCTTATGGGGTCATTAACCCAAGCATTACTTTCCTGGCTGGGAATTATACTTGTTATCTCTGTATTGAATTCTTACTCACAGTTACTGGTGCCCCTTCTGTGTCTTTCTGTCACTAAACTAAAAGTCCTGCATGCAGCATTCCTAAACTGTAATGCCAAGCTGAAACAGTTGAACAGTTCGGGGGATGAAAATAGGTCAGTTAGCGTTCTTGAAAAAATGTCTCCCATCATGCTTCATACAATAGAAATGTAGATGACATTTATGTGATATTTGGCCCAGGGGTATCAGAATTATATTTCTAATTTGTCTTAAATGCCAGTACCAGATGGAAAAACCAATGACTTAAAGGTTTACAGTGTTTAAGTAATTCCTGGCTTGGTTCTGGGTTGTGTAAGTTGATCTGTGATGTAGGAGAGGGGGGAAATCTGGGAATTCAAGGTGTTGGACTAGGTGGGATGCTCCATCCTGCCCCCTTCCAACTTTATGGTTCTTTATTTTGCTTACTTTGGGTTGGTTTGCACATCTTGATAAGTCATCCTGAAAACAAGCCATGGTAGGTTGGTTGTTCACTTGCTAACCTCTGTTACTCCTGACAGATGATCAGGTGCTCTCTGACTTGCCAGGGTTTGTTTCCCTTAGTCCTCCTGCCTGCTCCAAGCATGTATCCTGGAGGCCTTCACAGCTTTGCTATGTCAGCAGCCGTTTTACTATTGGCATGCTTTGTGTGTTGGCCGTGTTTTGCCTTTGCCTGCTTTGGAGGGAAACTTTTCTGCCCCCTCCCTTCCTTCAGTCAGATTGCTCCCTGCAAAGACTATTGTGAGAAATAAACTAAGCATGTTTTTGTTAAAGCCTTTTGCTGCACCTGCCAGAGAAATGGCTTTCATTCACCTCCTCCTTCTCCGCCACCTGCAAAGATTTTTTTTCTGAGCAATAATAGAAAAAGTCTCTCTGCCACCCCCAATCATGTGATTTTCTTTCTTTCTTTCTTTCTTTCTTTCTTTCTTTCTTTCTTTCTTTTTTTCTTAAGCTTTTGGCTACCCTTCAATTCTTAGAAAACCTCACATCTGGGGATGACCGATCTTCGTCTTCCTGGTAGAGCTATATGTGTATGTGTGATTGACAACTCTGGGTAAATGCATGTTACACCAATTTAGTACCATGATGATTCAGAAGGGGTGATTCAGACAGGGCAATTTCCCCATCTGTTTTCATGGTGACATCCCCCTGCCCCTAATGAAGGGTGATTAAAAACTCTCCTCCTGAGATTCCCCCCTTTTTAACCATTTTCCCACTGGGGGGGGGATTTCAGCATGAAAACCCCCCAGCCCCACCTGGTTCACAAGTAACAACAACCTATGGTGTGACCCTGCTACAACTTGAATATTTAAAATGGTGGCTGTCACCACAATGAGAAGCCCCACAGAGAAATTAACCCACAGTTGAGTCTTATATGAACCAAGTCGGCTAATATTTATTTATTTATTTATTTAATTACATTTATATACCGTCCCACAGCCAAAGCTCTCTGGGCAGTTTACAACAAGGTGAAGGGAAGCTGGTCACTGTCCAAGGAAGTGTTGAACTGGAGGAATAGGACACTGATAGGGAGGAAGGAAGGAACTGGCAGTTGCACACACTCTTGCCAGGCAACTCTGTAACCCTTTTGAGCAAACCACACTGAAACCATCCTGCAGTGTTTGGATAGCACAGCAAGCCATTTATTTATTACATTTCTATACTGCCCAATAGCCGAAGCTCTCTGGGCAGTTCACAAAA